>NC_138964.1:223752037-225059537 GCF_055761805.1 Camellia sinensis
TGCGGTCTTTAGCTCAATCGGGATTGTTAGGTAAAGTTTCTTCTAGTCAAATTAATAAGTGTCGAGAGTATAAACTTGCTAAAATGACAGCTTTACCTTTTGATAACAGTACTTCTATTTCTGCTTCCCCTTTTTCTCTTGTACATACTGATGTCTAGGGGACCTTCTCCTGTTCTCACTAAAGGAGGCTCTGTGTACTATGTGTCCTTTGTTGATGATTGTACCCGCTAAACCTAATTTTATCTGATGTCTCATAAATCTGACTTCTACCAGACATATTGTACCTTTCAATCTATGATCACTACACAGTTTGGGACCACAATTAAAATACTCTGGTCTGACTTGGGTGGGGAATACTTTAAAACTGAATTCTGTGAGTATTTGGCTACATTGGGCACCATTTACCAAACCTCTTGTACTAATACCCTTGCCCAAAATGGTCGTGCTGAGCGTAAACACCGTCATCTCATTGAGACAGCTCAATCTCTCCTTTTTGCCTCTTTTCCAGCACCATTCTGGGGTGAAACAGTTCTTAATGCTGCTTTCCTCCTTAATCACATGCCGACTCCCCTACTCTCCGGTCAATCCCCTTATAAGGCTCTCTGTATTAACCTTCTAATTATTCCCTCCTCCATGTCTTTGGGTCTGCTAATTTTGTCCTCCTTCCCCGTAAAGATAGGACCAAACTCAGTGCCCAGTCTGTCTTGTGTGTCTTTTTGGGTTATAGTTTTACTCAGAAAGGCTACCGATGTTACGACCCTATCTCTCGGTGCCTTTATGTCTCCCGTCATGTTATCTTTCTCGAACGTCTGTCTTACTTTCAGCTTCCCCTTCTCACTGCTCCCGTTTCCAAAGAAGATTTGATTCACATTGACCCATTTCCTTTTGAGGTCCCGTCTAATGAGTACATCTTCATTGTTCCTCTTGAGGCCATTCATACTTCTTTGTCTGCGTCACCCATGGCTCCTTCTCCTCCTTTGGCTTCTTCTTCCCCTTCGTTGTTGGTCTATTCTCGTCTCAAGGCTCCCTCACCACCAGTTGTCTCTACTCCTATTGCTGCTCCTTCTGCTTCTGACGACCCTGATCCTGTTGCACACCGATATCCTACTTGTGAGCGTCGTCCTCCAAACAGGTTAGATTGGTCTAATACATGTTTTTCTGCTTCCTATCGTACTTTTTTGTCTGTTATTTATTCTTTTTTAGAACTTCAGTCTTATACGGAGGCCTGTCAGGATCCTACTTGGATTCAAGCTATGGAGAATGAATTGTTTGCCTTGCAGAAGACTAACACTTGGGAGTTGGTTCCTTTGCCTACTGGCAAGAATCTAGTTGGTTGCAAATGGATCTATAAAGTCAAGACTCATTCTGATGGTTCTCTCGAGCACTACAAAGCTCGCTTGGTTGCCAAGGGTTTCTCACAGGAGTATGGTATTGATTATGAGGAGACATTTGCCCCTATTGCCAAGATGACTGTTGTCCGTACCTTGATCTCTGTTGCTGCTGTTCGACATTGGCCGCTTTATCAGATGGACATTAAGAATGCTTTTCTTAACGGTCATCTCACTGAGGAGGTCTACATGCGTCCTCCCCGCCTTCTCTACTCCTCTGGGCAGGTTTGTCATCTTCGACGTACTCTATATGGTTTGAAACAGTCTCCTCGTGCTTGGTATGATCGCTTTCAGACTGCCATTACCAAGCTTGGGTTTCATCCTTCTGCTTCCGACTCTGCTTTGTTTCTGAGACATACCTCGGCTGGTTTTGTTGCTCTCCTACTTTATGTGGATGATATGATCATCACTGGCTCTAACTCTTCTGCTATCTCTAAGGTCAAGCATCATCTCTTCCGCACCTTCGAAATGAAGGATCTGGGTCCATTGTGATATTTTCTTGGTATTGAGGTTACCTCTTCTCCAAAGAACTATTTTCTGTCTCAGGCCAAGTATGCTAATAAGGTTATTCACCGTGCCAGTCTTACTAATACTAAGGTTTCTGATACACTTATTGAGCTTAATGTGAAGCACAACTCTACTGATGGTGTCCCTCTGGATGATCCCACAATCTATCGCGAGCTTGTAGGTTGTTTAGTTTATTTGACTGTCACTCGCCCTGATCTTGCTTATGTTGTTCATGTGGTTAGTCAGTTTGTTTCTGCTCCTCGCTCTACCCATTGGGCTACTTTGGTTCACATTCTTTGCTATCTCCAGGATACCATCTTTCAAAGTTTGCTGTTGTCCTTTACTTCCTCTTTAGACTTGGTGGCCTATGCTGATGCTATTGGGTTGGTGATGTTAATGATCGCAAGTCCACCTCTAGTTTCTGTATGTTTCTTGGCGATTCCTTGATCTCCTGAAAAAACAAGAAACAAACTGTTGTTGCTCGCTCTACTGCCGAAGCTGAGTACCGTGCTATGGCTCATGCTACTGCTGAGCTTGTTTAACTTCGTTGTCTTCTCTCTGATTTGGGTGTCCCTCGGTCTTCTCCGACCTCTCTCTATTGTGACAACCACAATGCTATCCAGATTGCCCACAATACTGTCTTCCATGAACAAATGAAACACATTGAGATTGATTGTCACTTTGTCCAACAACATCTGCAGTCTAGCTGCTCTCTTGCTTCCTTTCGTCTCCTCAGTTTTGCAACTTGCGAACTTCTTCACCAAGACTCACACTATCGCTCGGTTTCAGTTTCTTCTTAGCAAACTCTCAGTGTTTTCTGCTAAACACCTTGAGTTTGAGCGGGGGTGTGAGAATATATTGTGTAAATTATGACTATTATGTAAATATGGAATTAGGTTGCTATGTAATTATGGGATGCTATGTAAATATGGAATTAGGTTGCTTGTGAATAGTCAATTGATTGATTGTATTTCCTATTCTAGATTAGGGTTAGGATTCTTATAAATATTGGTTGCAATCTTTGTATTATTTACAAGTTGAATATACAATGGTCTTCAGAAACTTACAAAGACGTCCGTTTTTCCTATTCTCAAATATTGAGATCCAAAAGTAACGAATTCTTCTTTCATGATTTCTTGGCAAACAAATAAACTATAAAAAAAAAAACCTCAAATAATAAATAATATACTTATTAAAAATGAAACAAAAAATGAAAAAGCTAATTATTAGAAAATGATAATATAATTTTTATTGCGAAGAAATCATTGAGAGAAGCTTAGCCTCAATAGAGACTTCGAGAGAGAGATATCCTATTCTCATGTCTCTCACGAGTTCTTGACAAACAAATAAACCAAAGAACAAAAATCAAAAAATCAAACAATAAACAATGTACTTACTAAAAAACGAAACAAAATATGAAAACGCAAATTACAAATTTAAATTATAATATTGATTGCGGATAAATCGTGAAGAGGAACGTAGTCTCAATTGAGACTCCGAGAGAGAGATGTTTGTTTTCCTATTGCCAAGTATTGAGATCCAAAAGTTGCGAATTCTTCTCTCACAATTTCTTCGCAAACAAATAAACCAAAAATCAAAGAATAAATAATATAATTATTAAAAAACGAGACAACAAAAAGCTAATTAGAAACCATTTTTTTCCCCTATTCTCAAATATTGAGATTCAAAAGTTATTAATTCTTCTCTTACAACTTCGCAAACAAATAAATAAAAAAATTTAAAAAAAATCAAAAAATATGTAATATACTCATTAAAAAATGAAACAAAATATGAAATCATGGAAAGAAGCTTAGCCTCAATGAAGACTTCGAGAGAGATCCAAACGTTATGAATTCTTCTCTTATGGTTCCACGCAAACAAATAAGCCAAAAATCCAAAAACAAAAAAAATCAAACAATAAATAATGTACTTATTAAAAAATGAAACAAAATATGAAAACGCTAATTAGAAACTAAAACTATAATATCGATTGCAAAGAAATCGTGGAGAAGAACTTAGTCTCAATGTAGACTCCGAGATAGAAATATCCGTTTTTCCTATTTTCAAGTATTGAGATACAAAACTCTCACGATTTCTTGACAAAATAAACAAAAAAACAAAAAAAAATAAACAATAAATAATATAATTATTAAAAAACGAAACAAAATATGAAAACGCTAATTAGAAACTAAAACTATAATATTCATTGCGAAGAAATCGTCGCGAGAAACCTAGTCTCAATGGAGACTCAGAGAGAGATATCTGTTTTTCCTATTCTCAAGTATTGAGATCCAAAACTCTCACGATTGCTTGACAAAAAAATGAACCAAAAAACAAAAATAAAAAAATCAAACAATAAATAATGTACTTATTAAAACACAAAACAAACTATGAAAACACTAATTAAAAACTAAAACTATAATATTGATTGCGAAGAAATCTTGGAGAGGAACTTAGTCTCAATAGAGACTTTAAGACAGAGATCCGTTTTTCATATTCTCAAGTATTGAGATACAAAAGTTATGTTCTCTCACGATTTCTTGACAAGCAAATATACCAAAAAACAAAAATAAATAATTCAAACAATAAATAATATACTTGTTAAAAAATGAAACAAGATATGAAAATGCTAATTAGAAACTAAAATTATAAAATTGATTGTGAAGAAATCGTGGAGAGGAACTTAGTCTCAATGTAGACTTCAATATAAAGATATCCATTTTTCCTATTTTCAAGTATTGAGATCCAAAACTCTCACGATTTCTTGACAGACAAATAAACTAAAAAACAAAAATAAAAAAATCAAACAATAAATAATATACTTACTAAAACACGAAACAAAATATGAAATCCGTTTTTCCTATTCTCAAGTATTGAGATCCAAAACTCTCACGATTGCTTGACAAACAAATGAACCAAAAAACAAAAATCAAAAAATCAAACAATAAATAATGTACTTATTAAAAAACGAAACAAACTATGAAAACACTAATTAGAAACTAAAACTATAATATTGATTGCGAAGAAATCGTGGAGAGGAACTTAGTCTCAATGGAGAATTTGAGAGAGCAATATCCATTTTTCATATTCTCAAGTATTGAGATACAAAAGTTATGTTCTCTCATGATTTCTTGACAAACAAACTATGTTACATGGACTCGGGTACGGGAGTCGGGTGCGGGTATGTATCTAGAGGTCGGACTCATCAAATCATAAATTTAAGGATACGCGGACTCGGCAAAAAAATGTCATATTTTTATATTTTTAATCTAATATGTGAGATAAAATGGTATTATATTTAACTTATAGTGTCAAAATGACATTTGTAGCAATTATATAACAATATATACATATAATAATAGTGTTATATACAATTATATAAGAAGTATCCGTTGAAAAGTATCCGACACATATCCCATACCCTTGTCCGAGTGTCGGGTGTCCGACACGGGTATTTGATTTAATTTGAAGAGTCCATGTAACATAGCAAACAAATATACCAAAAAACAAAAATAAATAATTCAAACAATAAATTACATATTTGTTAAAAAACGAAACAAAATATGAAAATGCTAATTAGAAACTAAAACTATAATATTGATTGCGAAGAAATCATGGAGAGGAACTTAGTCTCAATGGAGACTTTGGGAGAGAGAGATCCGTTTTTCATATTCTCAAGTATTGAGATACAAAAGTTATGTTTTCTCACAGTTTCTTGACAAACAAATATACCAAAAAACAAAAATAAAAAAATGCAACAGCAGTAATATGCTTATTAACAAACGAAACAAAATATGAAAACACTAATTAGAAACTAGAACTATAATATTGATTGCAAAGAAATCGTGGTGAGGAACTTAGTCTCAATGGAGGCTCCGAGATAGAGATATCAATTTTTCCTATTTTCAAGTATTGAGATCCAAAAGTTATGAATTCTTCTCTCACAATTTCTTTGCAAATAAATAAACCAAAAATCAAATAGTAAAAAATCAAACAACAAATAATATACTTATTAAAAAACGAAACAAAATATGAAAAAAGCTAATTAGATACTAAACTATAAAGAAATCATGGATAGAAGTTTAGTCTCAATGGAGACTCCGAGAGAAAGATGTCCGTTTTTCCTATTCTCAAGTATTGAGATCCAAAAGTTATTTATTCTTCACTCACGATTTCTTCACAAACCAATAAACCCAAAACCAAAAACAATAAATAAACCATTAATAGTATCTTTATTAACAAAAAAAAAAAAAAAGCAATATATGAAAAAGTTAAACAATAAATAAAAAAACAAACAAACAGAAAATAAACCAAAAATAAAAATAAACAAACCAAAATTGCATTATTATTAAAACTAAGACTATTATTTTGATTACAAGGAAAGCTAAGAGCAATGCAACCAAAATTGCAAACAAATATCAAATTGAGAGAGAGAGAGAGAGAGAGAGAACAAAATGAGTTGTATATAAATGTCCACTCTAGTGGGATAAGTGTCCTAATAGTTGTGGTCTATCAATAGATGATGTACGGGTCAATGTACTCAGTTATTTTATTTTATTTTATTAAAAGAATATACATTTTGATGGGGGGTAGAGCCTTGGTTTCTCTCTAATCCTTAGGGGTTTACACCCTAATTGGGGATTTTTTCTTTCTTGATTTTAGATTCTTGATTTCATTTTATTTGTATCACAAAATATATATTCTACTAATAAAAAAGTATCACCTATTTATAGACTACAACTAGGCTACAACTAATAGCCACCTAATGTTTCAATTGTAAATAGATTAAAATAAAAATGGAAAGTAAGTTTTTTTCAAAAGAAGAAGAAGAAGAAGAAGAAGAAAGGATGGGGGCCACAATCCATGCAATTAGATGATACAGGGGAAGGAGTGCTCTCCTCACATCTATTCCTTCAAGGTATTATTTACCAATCTTCCTCCCACTTTTCTTTTCTATCTAAAAGTGCGCTACTGTTTCTTTCAAGAATTAGACAAAACATGTAGGCCCAATTTTCCATTCAATATATTATTGCACACACTTACGCTGTGCTTGATTGAGGGATTTGTGAAAGGATTTGGAAAAGAAAAGAGAAAAGGTAGGTAAATATGAATAAAATATACCTATATTTCACCTTATTTCACACACTTTTTTCATTTCCAAATCCATTCCTAAATCCCTCAACCAAACACAGCATTATAGAAATTATTAAACAAAGCATAGTAAGAAACTAATAAGAACTACCAAAATCCATGAGTACAAATCAAATAATTGATGATATAAAGAAGAAGAAGAAGAAGAAGAAGAAGAAGAATAAGCATATATACACCCAATTTTCTATTCAATATATTATTGCAAACCACACCACACCGCAACACACTTGTAGTACATATTAAACAGGAATAGTAAGAAACTAATAAGGCGTAAGAAAATCCACGAGTACAAATCAAATAATTGAATTGAATATATATATATACCAACAATTAACAGAGAGAGAGAGAGAGATTTACCGGGCGTAGGTTGTCATTTGGGTCGATTCTGGCATCGAATTCGACTACCACGAAGTTGGTCCAAGTAGTGTGAATCAATTCTGGTATCCAATTTGCGATGAACTTGTTCAAAGCCAAGCCAAATTGTAAAATCAAACGAATCGCCGAGAAGAGTGAGGTTTGGAAGGTAAAAGACGGGAAATCTGTGAACAACAAACAATGGCTGACTGTTGGCTATGAGAATTCGAAAAAAGCACAGATCAAAACCAAACAATAATATAATAAGGTTTTGTATTGTAATAATTTCAGCGAGAGTGAAAAAGAAGGGAAAATCAAAACTCACAAACATCATGAGAACTCGAAGAGCACAAATCGGCCAAGATCTCGAAGACGGTGGGAGAGAGGAGAGAGGTTCCCCCCCCCCCCCCCCCCCCCCCCCCGGTAAAGAGTGAACGATGAGATGAGAGAACGATGAGATGAGATATCAAAATCGAAAGAGATGTCCTCCAAATATTCCACCAAAATATATATATATATTTTTTTATTCAAAATATTCTACTAAAATATTTTAGCACCATGCACACACTTTTAAGTATGAGATTTGATAGAATATTTAGATCCATAGGGTAACTCAAATCTAAATCGAAATCGTAGGGTAACTCAAATCTAAATCAAAATCGGAACCGAAACTCGCATCTAATCAAATATTTAATGCTTGTAGAAATCAAATATTTGATAGTTATGGATGTTGCGGATCTTGAGCACACCAGGGGACACTCACAAGCAAAAACACAAGACTTTTAACGTGGTTCGGCAAACCGGCCTACGTCCACGGGAGCGATATTGTTATATATCAACAAATGGAGGAGATTACACACTCTCAACTCACTGTCTCTCTATATAACACGCTCTCTCACACTCTCTGATACACAAACAGAATATAGCCCTCACTAGCTCTCTCTGTTTTGTGCCTCTCTCTCAGCAGTGTGTTTCTCTCATGTTTGCCGTGTATTCAACTCACCATCACCATTCCATTTTATACACCAAAACAGAAGGTGGAGGAGGCCTCATGGGTGTGTTGGCTGCCAGCCCAATATTCTCCTTTGAGCTGCTGTCCAGTTGAAAGCTTTGTCCCACCATGTGAAGACTTCACATGGCCAACTCCATGCTTTCTCCTTTGTTGCTGGCGCATGGCAAGCCTCATGGCTGCCAACTCAAGCCTCATGACTTGCCAACTCAAGCCTCATGACTTGCCAACTCATGCCAACCTCTTTTGCCTTCCTTTTACCATGTGGGTTGGCTACCCTTCCATGTGGCTGCCAACTCAATTTGGGTTGATCTCCTACAAATCACCCCCTCAACCCATATGAGGTGATCCATAATAGCACCCCCTGCCTGGAGTGCCCGGCACCCCCTCACTGGGGTGCCATGCAAAGCTTACTTTGCAACTCTTTGAGATGGCATCTCTCCCTTCCATCCAGTCTTGGAGAGATCCCAATATGTCTCTAATTCAAGAGCAAAAGAAACTTTCTTCCATGGGACATGCTTTGCTGTCTTGGTCTCTTTGCTCTGAGCTGTCTTTAAAATTGGCCACAATGGCTCCGTCTTGTGCACCTCCGAACTGCCTCCATGCGTTCTTGTACACTTTGGTTGCCATATCTGTTGGGCCCTATGTCTCTTCTGTGCATGTCTTGTACGTCTTGCCCGGTAAGTGACAGTAGCTCCGTCTGTCACAACCTTCTCCACAAGCCTGTACAGATTCCCCTCCAGTCGTCCATGTAGCATCACCGTATCTCCATGGATGACTTTGAGATTTCCTTTGCTAGATGTGAAGCTATAACCCTTCATGTCTAGCATACTTAAGGAAATTAGATTCTTCTTCAGTCTTGGCACGTGTCGGACTCCATCCAACGTGAAAATTTTTCCATCTTCCATTCTCAGCCGTACTGTTCCCATGCCAACAATCTTACTCACAGTGTTGTTAGCCACTCGAACAATACCTCAATCCTTGGCTTGGTAGGTAGAAAAAAGTTTCTTATCCATGCATATATGATATGTGCTTCCGGAATCTAAGATCCAGTCAGGTTTCGTCATACTCGACGAAACTGTAAATGCATACTCATCCTTAGCATTTACTGCAGCAGCGACATTTGATGAGCTCGCCTGTTCCTTGTGTGCCTTGTCCTCCTTGAGCTTTGCACAGTCTTTTATGAGGTGATCCTCCTGATCACAGTAATAACACTTTCTCCTGAAGCCTGACCTTGATTGCGAACGTCCTCTTGATTTGGATCTACCCCGTCTATCATTGGACCTACCTCTGCCTTGCTCATTTTCTGAGGCAACCATGGCATTTCCTTCTGGGTGTTTGCTACTGCTACCTTCCTGTTTCTTCATCGACTCATGAGAAATGAGCGTAGCAATCACCTCATCCAGTCCAAGAGCATCCTTCCCGTACAATAGAGTTGTCCTGAGATGCTCATATGATGCAGGTAGAGAGACCAGCAAGATCATAGCCCTATCTTCCTCCTGGGTCTTGTCTCCAATGGTGTCCAATTCCATTGTGATCCTATTGAACTCGTCCAGATGTTCTGTGAGGTTCGCACCTTCTGGCATTCTAAGTGTATATAGCTGCCTCTTCAGAGATAACCGGTTTGTCAAAGACTTTGACTTGTACCTCATCTCTAACTTTGCCCATAGCTCCGCCGGATCTACTTCACTGATGACTTCCCGGAGTGTGTTGTTCCCGAGATACAACTGAATTGTACTGTTTGCCAATTTCCTCAACTCCTCCCACTTGTCATCCTTCATGTCTTCCGGTTTGTTGGACTTTTTGAGAAGAGCTTTCACCAGACCTTCTCGTGTTAAAATGTTTTTCACCCTTTGCTGCCACAGGGTAAAGTCATTACTGCCATTAAAAGGCTCAATCATGAAACTTGCGCCTTTTCCTGCCATTGTAAATTTCTTCCCTTTTTAAAGAAATTCCGATTTAAGAATCTGACCATACGGATGGGTCCGGAATATTCCAAATAGTTGGAACGCACTATTGGATCGCCAAAAAACGGACTCCAAATGGCCTAGATCTAGCCAAAAGAGTTTGAATGCCTCCAATTCAAAAACTAACCGTACGGATGTGTCCGGAATACTCCAAATAGTTGGAACTCACTATTGGATCGCCAAAAACGGACTCCGAATGGCCTAGATCTAGCCAAAACAGTTTCAACGGTTCAGATCTGCTGAATCTGGTGCGCCTGAGAAGCACCAGATAATTCCTCCGGATCAGCTGGTCAACGGCGCAGTCAGCGGCTCGGTCAACGGCGCAGGGGCGCGGTCAACGGCGGCTCAACGGCGCGGCTTGGCTGGCGGCGCGGCTCCGGCGCGGCTCGGCCTGGTCTGCGGCGCGGTCAACGGCTCGACGGCTCGGCTCGGCTCAGGATGACGTCAGCTTGACGTCAGTTTCACGCGCGCCCCCACTCGTCTTCTTCCTTTGTCGGCGCGTGGGGAGCGTGGGTGCGAGTGGCCTTCACTCTCGATCTTCAGGTGGCGCGTGGAGACGCGTTAGAGCTCCGATTGGCCTGTGGTTTGAAGTTTTGGACTCCTCTCCTCCTGACCTTCCTCCTGGTATGCTCAAAATTGGATTTCGACCACTTCAAAATCTGGACACTTTCGGAAAAAACTCGATTTTTCTCTACCCGGGCTCTAATACCAATTGTTGCGGATCTTGGGCACACCAGGGGACACTCACAAGCAAAAACACAAGACTTTTAACGTGGTTCGGCAAACCGGCCTACGTCCACGGGAGCGATGTTGTTATATATCAACAAATGGAGGAGATTACACACTCTCAACTCACTGTCTCTCTATATAACACACTCTCTCACACTCTCTGATACACAAACAGAATATAGCTCTCACTAGCTCTCTCTGTTTTGTGCCTCTCTCTCAGTAGTGTGTTTCTCTCATGTTTGCCGTGTATTCAACTCACCATCACCATTCCATTTTATACACCAAAACAGAAAGGTGGAGGAGGCCTCATGGGTGTGTTGGCTGCCAGCCCAATATTCTCCTTTGAGCTGCTGTCCAGTTGAAAGCTTTGTCCCACCATGTGAAGACTTCACATGGCCAACTCCATGCTTTCTCCTTTGTTGCTGGCGCATGGCAAGCCTCATGGCTGCCAACTCAAGCCTCATGACTTGCCAACTCATGCCAACCTCTTTTGCCTTCCTTTTATCATGTGGGTTGGCCACCCTTCCATGTGGCTGCCAACTCAATTTGGGTTGATCTCCTACAATGGATTGAGATCTTGAAGAATACGAAACCATTGAACGGTCATACGTTGTTTGGGACAGATATGCTGATTATTTAGGTCAAGGTTGACATAATATAAAAAATTTAAAAAGTTAAAAAGTTACTATATTATTGTCACATCATCTCATTTAAATCACATCATCTCTCTATCACATTAATTCAAATTCAACTCATATTTCATGTTTTTTTGTAAAAAGTCAAAAAGTACACTTACTTAGATTATTTCAAACAACCCTTTAGTATTCTCGGAATATGGACACGGGGTGTTTTATAAGATTTTAATTGGTGGAGAGACATAAAGGCTCACGATTTATGTTGGAGAAAGGGGACAACATGAGACTAACAAATTGATAATTGATTTAGAGTATGGATACATCATATTTCGAAAATATTGAATAATTTCCCGACAGACACTGTTAAAGCATGGCATGGGTTTATCATCAGGCTTCGGCCCATTATTCAACTCAAAGCCCAATAAAGAGAACCTTTACCCCAATCCATAAGCAGGGCTCCAAACCCGGACAGCATGATAAGACATGTTCATCAAATGGAACTCTAAAAATCAATCTTTGCGACCCATCATTTTTGCTTCTCCTCCAAGCCCACCCATGTCCATCTTTTAAACCATAAATGTTTTATTAAAAATTCGAAACATTTGAAAAAAGTTTATTTGTGAATTCATTTTATTTTTAATATTTTTCTTTCAAAATTATGTTCATTTTTTTTTTTACTTCTTTGGTCCATTTTGTTTAGACAAATCTAAAAAGTTAAAAAAATAATAATGATTTGAAAAAATCTAAAAAAGTTCATTTAGTCGAGTAGAACCCTAAAGATTTTTTAAAATTGAAAAAAAAAATTATGAAAGACTGGAAAAAAAAAAAACTAACAAAAAAGCTACTAAAAATGCAACTCTAAATACTCACTACAGATTAAAATAATCTAACTATTTTAGGCTTTTTCCACAAAAACAGGTTATGTTCTCTCTTCAGTGGCCTTTTAATTTTTATTTTTATTTTTTTTTTAAATTTCAGGATTGTCTATAATTTTAAAAAAATTTAACTATAGCAAAAATAAACAAACAAGCAAAAAAATAAAAATAAAAAACACTTATTAAGATTCAATCCAGAAATGATTTTTACTTCTTTCTTTTTTAAAATCAAATATTAACAAATAATATATATTTGAAATTGATATAATATAAATTATATTGATAATAAATTTAATTAACATATATTAGGGGTGGGTGCGGGTCAATTGTGATCACGGAACCTCTAATCCGCCAACCGTCTGCCAAATTGGCGGATTGGAGAAAATCAATCCGCATCCATCCGCCAATCCGACAAATATGGATTGAGCGGATTGGCGGATGGATGCGAATTGGTTTGGCGGTTTAAAATTTATAAATTTTTAACATAATTCAATTTGTGCACTTACTCAAAAAAAAAAAAAAATATATATATAGTACAGTCAATGTCTTAAAAAAATATTACAATCACTGAATGCCTCATCCAAAGAAAGAAAGTTTGAAATTTTAGAATATTACAATCACTACATGCCTCATCCACATATTACAATCACAGCATGCCTCATCCACATAGGGTGTGTTTGTTTGGACGGATTGGATAAAGGGAGATTGTAATCTATTGGACTGGTAGTCTTCGATACATTGTCCTTGGACTATTTGGTTGGATTAGATTTGTATCTTATGTTTGTTAAGTCATGGGATTAGAGGTCTGAATTAGACTATTCTATTGAATCTCATGTTTGTTTGGGATATTGTGGAGAAGGATAAATGTTCAAAAGACTATTTTGCCGTTTTGAATTATTTGCTAAATAATAGTAATATTAAATCTGAATTATAAATTTTATTTAATTTTTTTATTAGAAATTTTAAAAAATTAAATAAATAGAATATTAATAAATATTACATAAATTTATTTTAATTTGTAATTGAGATTTTTAAATTTTATGACTACTAAATAATTTTCCAGCACTACTAAGCTGCGATTTGGCAATCGTTTTCGGACTAAATAAGCACAACACGACAAAAATTGGTTTAAAAATCACAAGCAGACGAACGGAAGACTACGCGTATGGAAGGAAACAGGTGTAGAACGGACAATGACGAAAATACCCCTGGTCAATTGGATTTTGCTTTACATATATTTTCTGAAAGGGTTTGCTGATGAAACACACTTCAACGAAACGGCGACGAAGAACCAAAGAGGGGGAGACGGCAACACAACAACGCTCGACTGATCCAGGCCTACAGTGCTTCGTTAACGCGTCGACCATCCTTTACGCGTAACATTGTGCCGTCGTTGCATCTCTTGTACGCATAACTCGCTCTATTTTGGGGTTTTCGTAACATTGTATCGTCGTTGCATCTGTCGTTCTGAAGTTGGATCACTGGTAAAACATGTATTTTGGTGTCAATGGTGGTTTAAAACCGAAAATGGTATTGTTGATTTTGATCTGTTGTGGATGAAACGAAGCAACGTTGGATGGTACTATTCATTAGGTGTAGACACCCCATTTTTGACCGACCTTGAGACTCAGATGTCACCAGTTGAGCGCTCGGTAATATTGCATATTGTGCTCGTTCAGAAGTTTCAGAGTCTCGGCTGCGAGCCTTGCCTCCGGACTTTCGGACTCTTTTGTGCTTTGCCTCGGTTTGCGAACCAGGCTCCATTTTCTCTGTTTTCTCTTCCCGAAGGGAGGGAGAGGTCTTGTAGATCATCTCTCAGTGGCTGTAGGCTACGTTTCGTGGTCGTAGGTCGTTTTGCCCGTTTGGAGTCCGGTTTCCGATTTTTCGGAGCCGTTGGACGTGTGCCTTGGTTCGGGACAGCTTAACCACCTCCGTTTGCTCCAATTTTTGGCATGCATATTATTTACTCCCTTTTGAGGGACACTGCGGTCCGAGAGACCAACTTCGTGGTCGGACACCACTTCCGGTGCCTAACAGCCCACTTTCGGGGCCCCAAACTGCGTGTTTTGGCTCCCGAACCTTCATTCTGCATTTTTGGGCTCTGACCCAAACTTGAGATAGTCATATTTTGAGATTCTTTTCATGTTTGATTAAGGACCTTTTGTTGTTTGAGATATCCTACTGCCACTTGCTTCTTTACCCCTCTTTTAGGCATTTTCTTGCATGATAGTTTAGGCCTACTTGTATTTATTTTCGTGGCTTGTCATAAACTACAAAGTGTCTTATTTTGAGCCCTCTTCAACTTTGTTGAAGAGCTCTCTTCGGTTTGAGATCTCCTACTATCACTTGCCCCTTTATCTCCCTTTTAGGCCAATTTTGGAGGGGAATTTGAATTTCATTTCCCCCCCATTTTTCCCCCTCTTTTCCACCCTCTTGTGTCTATATAACAGACCCCCCAGCTGTGTTTTAGGGGTTAGAAAATTTTGGTTTAGAGCTCTCACATTAAATCTCTCTCTCTCTCTACTCTAAGCCTTAAAAAAACCTTTTGATTCTTACACCATTTCCTCACCATCACCTAGCACCACACCACCACTCCATTCCAGCAGCTTGGAGGGTCTTCTCAGAGCTTAGGAGGCAGCATTTCTTGATCCAAAAGGCTGTCAAAGATTAATCTTCAAGGATAAGTCCTCTTCTCCCCTTTTTGACCCTTTTCTTGGTTCACATCTTAGCTCTTTGTGCTTGCATGTTGGGGCTCCGACCCTAATTAAAAATATCATTTTTTTGAGCTCTATTTCATGTTTGTTTAAGGGCCTCTCACTGTTTGAGGCTCCCTTTTTGCACTTGCTTCATTACCTCCTTTGTATGCCCTTTTCTTACATATTATTTTAGGCCTATATGTAAACTGTTTTGAGCTCTAGTCCGAACTGTAAAGAAACTTATTTTGAGCCCTTCTTCAATATTGTTGAAGGGCTCATCACTGTTTGTGGCTTCCATTTGCCACTTGCCTTTATATCCCTCTTTTGGCCTCATTTTTGCATGATTTGTTAGCCCCTTGTGTTTGTGTTTCTGGACTTTGGTCCAAACTGTAAATGGCCTTATTTTGACCCCCTCTTCATGTTTAATTAAGGGTCTTTTGCTGTTTGATGTTTCATTTTTCCTCCTTGTGTTTAGACCTCTTTTTAGGCCTTATTTTGTATAGTATTTTGAGCATACTTGTGTACTGTTTTTGGCTCGGCTACCAACTGTAGAATACCATATTTTGGGCCCCTCTTCAACATTGTAGAAGGGCCCTTCTATTTTTAGGGACAGCAGCTGCCACTTGCTTCATTATCTCTCTTTCGGGGCCATTTTTTGCATGCTAGCTTAGCCCCATTTGTGTTCACTTTTTGGCATTGCTTAGAACTGTAAATATGCTTGTTTTGGGACTTCCTTGAATCTGTCTTCATGCTTCATGATCAAATAGTGCATGTTTTGTATAGCTATAGGCCATTGCGCATGCCTAGTTTTGAGTTTCGGGTCTCATTTCATGCATCGGGTACCGTATTGCCATGTTTTGGGGCTGTTTTGCATCACATTTTGGTACTGAAATTTGCATGTTTGCATACCATGTTTCATGCCTTGCCATGCTTTGGTAGAGTGGCATTCGTGCCTTAGGTTCGGTCCTCAGTTTGCGTGTACGTGTGCACGCATTCCGAGTGTCTCATTTTCATCTCATGGCCTCTGATGTGAGTGTGGCTGAGATCTACTCATGTTGGTGTAAGTCCATTATGCATTGTGTATGCCATTTCATTTCATAGCATTGCGTATGCTAGGTTGTATGTTAGAGCATTGTGTATGCCATGTTACCTCGTGCATCGTGTATGCCATTTCATAGCATTGTGCATGCTAGGTTGTATATTAGTTGCATTCATGCATGTCATGCATATTGCATTGTGCTTGGGATAGAAGTTAGCCCGAGCACGGGAAACGAGGGACGTTTCGTACTCCGAGTGACAGGACGTGTCTCAATTCCCAGTCACCGACACTCCGGATTATCCATGATGGAGTTTAGGTTTTGTTGTGTTTATGTGTGCATTCATTCTATATTGAGTTTCACAATTCGACTCCTCGGCCATCATGCATCGAGATGCGTGATTGGTGGCACGAGGATCGAGGCATGCATACATTTGTAAAAATACATTGCTATGTCCCTTTCCTGCTCTCTGTTGCAGCAAATCAAGAATCAGCAGTCCTCCGGGGCTTGGCGCGCTTTCCAAAAAATATTACAAAGCAGAGGCTAATTGGGGCATCACAGTGGATTTCCGTGCAAAGGCGACCCGGACATGCATCATCCATCATCTGAAGAAGAGTCAAGGCAGTCCTTGGCTTGCATGCCAGTTTATTGTTTTCTTAGTTAATTTGGTAATTAATTAGGATTTTTTGTAATTATTTGGGCTGTAATTATTTGGGATTGTATATTATTTATTCGGACCCTCTGCGCGAGGGCACAACTGTAATAAGTGTGCGTGTGTGTGATGTGTGTCTTCCAACCCCACGTCTTTCTCCTTTTTATTTACCCGCTTATGATGGTTAGATTAGGGCATATTTCAATTATCATACAGTATGATAGCATGTTTGCATTCATTCATCTGTTTTGTATGCACCGGGCTCGGCACATCATACTAACTGCATTGTATTTTCAATTCCAAGTTGAATACATGTTAGCTGTAGCATTTCATATGCCATGTTTAGAATAGCCGAACCTGCTATAGTTGCATTTTTGCATGTGTTGCATTAGGCATTTCTGTATAATTAAGATCATGCATGGATTTCTAATTAGTTTCTGTTTTGGCTTAGAGTACTCGGTAAGTTTTATGCTTTAGCATCCTTGCATGCGCGTGAGTGACTGCCATGAATAGCATGCTTACCATGAGGCTATGTGCTTATGTGATATAACTGCCTAAATGCCTGTGGGTGAATGTTGGGTTATTTGGATTGGAACAATTCATCAACTGTGTGTTTTAAGCCCACTAGATAGTGGCAAAATCATGTTTTCTAAGCCCACCCGAGGGTGGCAAATTCACGTTTTAGCCTACTTGCGGGTAACACCATCAAACCATTTTCAAACAAACAAACATGAAATGTTTTGTTCCAATTCAGGCGATCTAGTCTATACTTGTATGCTGTGCGCATCACATAGTAAATCTAGGCTAATAACAGGAATAAGAACACATAATGTTTTCAAAAATAGATATCATGGTTAGTAAAGGCCGATCTTTGATCGGACGAGCGGGGGTGCTCACGAAGTTACCTTTCCCAATCGTACCCAAGTTCCCGAGCTGAGGCAACTTTGGTAATGACGGACACGTGGCCTTAGGCAAACGAGTCAGGGTTTCCTAAATTTCCCCAAAATAAAATATTTAGGTGGCGACTCTGTATCTGGTAAAGCAGTCCATGTTTGACACTTCTTTTCTAGAACAATCTGTTTTCTCAAAATGATTTGCCAGATTTGGACTCTTTGGTTCAGACTTAGAACCGTGACAATTTAAGAGTCCTGAACTGTAGTGAGCCCAATATCGAACGGAACGGGGGACTCGTTCCTCCCGGGGCGTTCGGGGGACGTCTACATTAGGTTTATTTTATTTATTTATTTATTTTTAAATTTTGTGTTCGGTTTTTTCTTCTGCAATTTTCCTTAATTTTTTTGCTGAACTGTTGTTCGGTGTTCTTGTGGAATTTGGAGGAATTTTTTCCTTTTTTCTAACTAGGGACGTCGAACTGGTTTTTTTTTTTTCTCTTTTATTTTTTTATCTGTGTTTGTTGTTACTCATTGAACGCAATTCTTTTTTAGCTCAAACTACAAATGGTTGTATGCTAGTTGGTGAAGTAGACAGAGCAATTAGAATGTTATCTGTTAATTTGGTTTGTTTGAACAAAGCAAAATTTTTTGTTACAAGGCAATTCAATTTATCTGTTAATTTCTTACATCTGTTACCATTTTGTAAATTACGAATGTGAACCATTTTGTATTCAACATCTGTTAGGAATGCTTTAATTTTTTTTTTCTTACTTCAGTGGACCTGTTGTCCAATAGTTGGTTGTATTCGGATTTTGATTGAAGAAGCATTTTCTGAAATACAGACAAAACAGAGCACAACATTTGAACTTGTTAATTTTTTTTTTCTTTCTATTTTGTCTTTCAAATCTGTTACCAATTCTTGGTTTTTTTGTAATGTCTGACTATTTGTTGGCCTTTTCTCTGTCACCACCCAATAGTTGTGCCTTCGTCTGAACTCTCTGTTACTTTCTATATGTGTTTCTGCCTGGTCTTCAATGTAATCATAATTAAATGGCCAACTAACTAACTGAACATATGCCCTAGCCGCTAATGGTAGTTTCTTTTTTGTAATTATACTGTGTTAATTTAAGTCATTTCAATTATGTTGGATTAGTAACACTGTCCTAACTGATAAACGGAAAACAATCAGCATTCTTTTTCAATTCTCTTGGATTGGGTCCATTGGAGAATGTTGCTTATGTGTATGCAATCCTATAGGTGTATGCGTGTTATTGTATTTATGCCATAAACAATATTGGTAATCCACTTATGTAGTTAAGTGCAACAGGGTGTATGCTAACAAATCATGTAGGTCATAACCATGTCATTACCACACATATCATATACAACAAGCACACAACTTATTGACGAAAATGTACGAAACAGCTTTTCCCACACCTTATGTTTGTCTACTATTCATCTATTGTAATAACCCAACCCTCGTATACGATTATGATATATTTTCAGTCCCTATTCTGTGCATTTTAATGCTTAATGTAAAATGTCGTGAGAAATTAAGTTTAAGCCATGGATCTTATGGGTTGAGGCCCATATTTGTTTGGTAAGAAAGGTATCTGTTACAAATATAATGTTTGGATCAGAAATTGAGGGCCTTAAATAAAGACCTGATAATCCGAAATTGATTTTATATTTGAAATCAACATAATTTTTAAGTCATAATAAGCATTTCTGTGAAAATTTAATGTAGGATGATTAAACTTATTAATTTTCGTCTTTATTCACTTTTATATAGATATCTATGTTCCTTGGACATTTGAGGGAAAAACCATCATAAGAGAAGCTCCTGAGAGAGAGAGAGAACTAGAGAGGAAGAGGGTTTGAAAGGAAGTGCATCAAGAAGAAGATTAGAAAACAAAAATTGAGAAGGTTCATAGAGATTCCAACTCAAGGTGTGTTTAATTTATTCTAATTGACCCTTTCTTTGAGTAAGTAAGAATCCTTCTATGTTTTATAAATCGGAGTCATCTTGGAGATCAAGTGTGTGTGAGTATTGTCCTCTTGAGGAGTGATCTTAGTACTTAGTTGGTTGAAAATAAATTGTGTTATATAGAAGCATGGTAAATTATCTATTGAATTTCATGTTGAAGTTATATTTTACTTTTTGTTTCTAAATTGAATCTACATAGCAATATTTATGTGGATAATGTTAAAAGAATTGAGTTGTGATTGAATATGATTGTGAGCTCAAAATGAATAAGGATTAAAGGAGGTTGTGAGTATGTTTTTAGATGGTTTTGAGTCTAATTCTTGCATTATATTTACCTATTTTGAATCTTACTCCATGTGTATCAAGATAGATTTTGTGTGAATTTCGGACTGTGCAGCACAGGAAATCACCGCACGTGCGGGGGTCATGGCTGCACGTGCGGAAGTCATGGCCACACGTGCGGGAAATGACAAAATTTGAGACTTTGGCTACTATCTAAAAAGCAGGTGCGGGCCTCACTGCCGCACGTGCAGGACCAACCGCCACGCGTGCGGGGCTTACAGCTGCACGTGCGGCCCATGCTGAGAAATACGGTTTGCTCCGTTTCGCATGCTTGACCCTCGGATATTTTTAGAATTTGTGTTTTATGCCTGATGATGTTTGTAAATTCATTGAAGTGAAATGACTCAGGAAGTAATTCAACAAAGAGAAATAAACTAATTTGCAAGTTATAAATGTGTGCAGGACACACTCCGGGAGGAACTAGCACTTCGTCACAACACTGTAAATAGTAGTACTGCAACCGTACATTTACTACTGTTAATAATTCTTATTATTATCGCTCTGCTCTTTACAAGCAATTATGTTAACGTTTATGTTGTTTGGAAATCGGTGAGAACGTGGAAAGACTTTGTGTGCATCGGCATGATTCTGGTACTACTCTGCATTCTGGTTACGATTAATAGTTAGTATTAATGTACAACAACCTGTAAGTTACTTATGACTCCGTATAAGAATTACATACAAATTATTAATACTATGCAGTTGATTGATGAAAAAGGAATTGGGGATGTAAACCTCGCTTACGGAAACATGATATTTGAATGTCCTATTATGGACTCCTATAATCTGGTTGATTCGACGCACCTTTTATGACATAGATATTTGCCTAGCATGGATTATCGAAATGAATAATCGGATAGAACTACGGGTTGCCTTATACGTCAAAGAATTGAATATCAACAACATCGTTATATGACCCATGTTATGGTGTGAATTAGTCCGCCCTCATGAATAGTACTGTAATGATGTATGTGTTTTTGTAAACAATTATTATTAATGCTTTGTTATACATAAGACAATTGTATCATTCTGTAACATACGCTCTACTTGCAGCTAATGATGGCCAGTAGCATTATGTTAACGCATGCCAATTATGTAACTATGTGAAGGATTCAAAAAATGTGAATGAATGATGGAAAGAATGTGTATACTTTCCCATGACTCTGGAACTCTATAAGATTCTGAAACTAATCTGCTCTGATGATATCTGGGCTTATGGCCAATCTGTATTTTCTGGTGTGAAACAAAGTGCTGTACAGAACTAAGTGCTACAATGTGAGTCACCTCTAGAATCCGTGCGAGACACCTCTTAAGTTCACACATTCTGATAAGGGCTATATGCCATTCTGATAAGGGCTTAATGTCATTCTGATAAGGGCTGAATGCCACTCTGTTTAAGGGCTCAATGCCACTCTGTTCAAGGGCTTAAAGCCATTCTGTTTGAAGACTGGGCCCAAGGCCATTCTGGAAACAACTACAAGATAAGATTAACTACATGTATTTGGCATTAAAGATTAACTACATGTATTTGGCATTATACACACATTAATATGCATCGTAATTCAAGTTGATCATTGAATGATTAAAGTACTATTATTCACTGAGATTGTCTCACTCCGTATTTTGTCTGATTTTGTAGGTAGCAAATCTGGAGGTCAGCCTTAACCCTCGATGCTCGTCCCTCTCTTGTCAACCTTTGTGTGTCCAGGCATTTGGTTGAAGCCTGCCCATTTTATGGAGTTTTGCTAAGCTTTTGATTTGTACGCTAATTGTCTATATTATGTTTTTCAATGTTTTTATTATACGTCCAAGCAAGGGGCGGTGTTTATATATGTGTATGTAAATACTCACCATCTGATGCACTGTTTGTGATCCTGGCATAATAGTGGTCGCTCAATGGATGTAGTTTCTTTTTATTTTATGTTATTTTATTATATGTAATGCTTCCGTTCAGGTCCCATATTTTATGTACATCGAGTTAAGTGTCCGTTTCTGAAGTGGTCATGCCCAAACTTTTAGGGACAGGTTTGGGGCATGACATCTATGCTACAAAACAAAGAATCGCTTCATTCATGTCAAGTGGCACATCTACTCCATGGCCACGTCGTACGTGTGCCTGTGGCTACGGTCAATGTGTTGTCAAAATTTTTAGATCTCATAAAAATCTAGGACGGGCATACTATGCGTATCCGAATCCTGTGGTGAGTACACCCAATTATTTTGTAACATATTGTCATTTCTTTTAAACCAGTTTACTAATAGCTTTGTACGTACATTTCGTCAGCCATGTTTAAGTTAGATTGGTTGGTGCGACGAACCTAGGTGACTGAACACAGAGTCTGACTCCGCCATGCACGACATTGTCATGCAGTTGCGGGATGATGTCATTCACATGCAACAAACGCTGCGTATCTTGAAAACCATTGTTTATGTGCTGTGCATTGTTGTTGTAATCTTATTGTTGCGTATGTGATAATGTGAAAAGTGTCTTGTAACACCCTAACAAAGCTAATATTGTAATGACTTATGTTTGTTGTGGACATGATACGTACAAGTCATTGTCAATGACGTGTAATGGAATGGTGGTTTCGATCAACAATGAATATTTATTGGTAGTTCATCTTTATTTTATGTGCAAATAAATGTGAAACCGGTTACGTTTATAATTTTTTGTGCCAATTCGTTTGGGTGAGTGATACGCATATATTTATAAGGTACTTATGCTTTAATTTATCAGTTACATTTTTGGTATGGATTCCACACAAACTTCACCGCGTACCGTTGCCAAAAATAAAGGGGTTGGAAGTGCCCGAGCTAATGTTCCAGCCAAAATGTTCACAAAGCTATGTGGGATTATGAATCCACACAGTTTTTCCTACAGCTTATTACCAATGAGATTGTTGAGGGCAACCAACTATTCATGGTTTTGAGCAGTGATGGGTATAAGTCTTTGGCCAAGAAGTTTGAAAAAAAAAAACAGGTCGAAGACATGATGTGATGCAGTTGAAGAACAAGTATGTATGCTTGAAACGAGAATGAACTGCTTGGATGAAGTTGATGGACTGTACAAAAGGCGTAACTGGAATTGGCTTTGACGCTGAAATAGGCATGTTTCATGCTTCTGATAATGGTAGGATCGTATGGAACTGGTAAATTATTTATACTATTTTGTTACCTTTGTACATTGCTTTAATTTTTTTTTTTAACATATTGTCACTAATGGTTTGTGTTTCCTTTGCTGCAGATAAACAAGAGTTGTGCAAAGTTCAGGACTAAGACTTTGGAGCACCAGGAGTTGATGGAGATTGTCTTCACAGGCGCTGCTGCAACAGGCAGACATCATTGGACACCGGGGGAGAGGACTATCGAAGATTTCGAGGGATCTTCTGATTCGGTTCAAAACCTTGGTATGCGGCCTTTCGTAGATCCAATCCCTTCTGTTGGTATTGATGTAGATGTTGAGTCGTCAATTGAAGGTGTTGAACCTGCGGTTGACCCCGGCGCAAAAAGGAAAAGGAATACTCTCGCAAGTTCAGGAAAGTCGAGGAAGCCGACTAGTGGAGCATCTGCCATAGCTGACAACGTTAACAATTTGAGCAATTTTGTCCGTATTAAAAACCAAGAAGTTAGTGTGAGGCACTTAACTAGGAATGAGTCCTTGTACACAATTTCAGAGTGCATGGAAAGGTTGAAATCTATTCCCGCCTTGGTCAGTACACCATTGTTCCACTTTGCATCATCTCTTATAGACAACGTTGATTATCGAGAGGTTATGATGTGCCAGCCCGATGATAACCATGTTATCAGGTGGCTTACGCAGAAGCAACTACAAAGCAGCACTGCAGCTCTATTTGTCAACCTTTTTGGTGCACGGCGGGTTTGATGGATTCTGGGATAGAGGCCATGTCTAACGTTTTAAGGCGAACTTGTTACAGTGTCAGATATTTAGGACTCTCTATGTTATTTTCATTGTTTTTTTGGACACTTTTTGATTTGGGTTTGTTTTGGTTGCTTAAGTGGGATGTTTATGTGTTTGGTGGAACAATATGACCAGGTTGTGTTGTGTTTATTATGTTTTCCATTTTGCTTTGTTGGTTTCGATGGAATGGTTAAGTTAGGCATGTCCAGTAGTTGCTTGTTTACTTTTTCAATACTCTTACGCATGGTCCGTTGGTCATGTATATATGTCATGTTAGTTAATGATGGACATATGTGTTATAGGCCTCGTCGAAGTGGTGGCCATGTCTAACGGGGAAGGTAGCAGAAACGCTGACTTCGTCGAGCAAATTAACCAAATGGCAATTCAGATACAAGAATAAAATAACTGGACGTACGTGCAAGCATGTCGGTACGTACAACAATATTACGCAAACTATATGTCAAAATCACCATGTCGAACATCAATATTGACTGGAGGTGCATGGATATGTGAATTATATGACGGACACGTTGGTCGTTTCGAAGAAAATGTTTGTATGGCAAAGCATGTATTTTCCTTGTTGTGTAACACGTTAGTTAGAGATTTTGGTTTATGTGTTAACCAACGTTGTCATGGATTAGCCGTGGAAGAAAGCGTAGCAATGTTCATACATGTGTTAAGAGGGTTTAAGAATAGAGCCATCCAAGAACGCTTTCAACATTCGGGTGAAAATCGTATCACGCCATGTACATAATGTTTTGGAGGAGATGAAGAAATTCACGGTTGTGCATTGTAGGCCAACAACAAATCAAAATGTGTGACATCCTCACTTGCGGTCAAAAATGAAATACCTACCATTCAAGGTACAACTTATTGACGAAAATGTGTCAAGTTTTGGGCCATATTACATGTTTTAAATTTTGCTGAACTTTTGTGCTTTTAGGATTGCATGACAGTAGAGTTTTTACTGAAATAATAAACAATGAAAATGTGCCGTTTCCATATCCGGAGGAAGGTAATGTAGAATTATCATTTAAAAATTCACTATGTACAAATATGCACAAGAGTTGTTCAAATAATCATATTTGGTTTGTTTCCGACAGGGAAATATTATATTGTTGATTCGGGCTATCCTAATCAAACGGGTTACCTCGCTCCATACAAGGGCCACCATTACCACCAAGAAGATTTTCGGTGAGGTGCACGGAACGCAGTGAACTCACGAGAATTATTTAACAAGGCACACTCGTCGGTGCGTAGTGTCGTGGAATGAACCTTTGGGTCGTGGAAAAGTCGATGGGGTTTTCTGGAAAATATGCTTCGTTATGATTTTGCGACTGCGCAGGTGCAGTTAGTTGGTGCGTCGATGGCATTGCATAACTACATACGGAGAAATATGGGAAATCCAACCAATGTTCAACCCATAGTAACAGAGGCCGACACGACAAACATAATCAATGGCATTCCGGTGTTTGCTCCTCCTGGAGGGGATGGAGTAATCATTGGGGATGATGATCCAGATACGGAACTTGTCCGAAATGTCATACGACATCGTTTGGTACACATGCGCAATCATGGCATGTTGGGAAATATATAGGACAAAGTCGGTAACCCAAGTTCGGTCGTTCTTGTTTTTTGTATGTGTAGGGAATTGTAGGATCACGTTTAGTATTTATGGTATTGTATGTATGTACGTTATCTAATTAGGTTTGTACGTTGCCGTTATGGTCCGCCGAAGAAGTTGGTTATTTTCAGAGATCAAATTACCAACAAATGTTTGTTATTATGGAGTTGCCTATTTTATTTTATTAATGTATTGTAGCGCTCTTTATATTATTTTATTTTTATTTATTTATTTATTCTTTTTTTGTTTGGAACAATGGCTTGGTGGAAATGAGAGTGTACAACCGTTTTAACAAATGTTGCAACACATAATTTGGCTTGTTTATGTCCACTTGGTGAAGGGAGTAATTGGTTTGTTTGGTTACTTGGCCATCATGGGGAGCACAAGACTACCAAACCTCTGTAGCATGAAGAAATTGAAAAAAATTGTGGAAAAAGGGAAAGTAAAAAAAAAAAAAATTATTGGGTCACAAAAAAAAAAAAAAAAAACATTTTGGGGTCACAATGTGTAAAATTTGTAGGCGTAGTTGGATTTTGCCGGCATGAGGGTAATTTAGTCATTTTACTCATTCAAACATCACTTAAAATACAAAAAGTCAAAAAAGCCTAACAAGAATACCAAACGAACAAAAAAGTCTCAGGCTAAAAAAGTCAAAAAACCAATTAAAAAAGTCATTGTCAAACGATACCTAAATAATTTTCCAAATCTTTGAGATGACAGTCTGTCTAGGAATGGCATCGGGGCGGGGCGGGGCTGTGCTGGGGACCACACTCCCCGTCCCCGATCCCCGATGCCCGAATTTTTCCCGACCCCGGCCCCGATCCCCAACGAGGAAAATGTCACTGCCCCCACCCCTGCCCCCAACGGGGATCGGGTTTCCCCGACCCCGAGCATTCCCCGGCTAAAAAAAAAAAAAAAAATCAGAATATACAACTCATCAACAACAACAAGTTTATCATCTAAAAACAGATCTGAAACAAAAAAAAAAATCAGAAAATTTCATCATTAACAATAACAAGTTCATCATCTAAAAAAAGTTTCAGAAAATAGAACTCATCATCATCATCAACAACAACAAGAAGTTAATCATCTAAAAACAAATCTGAAACAAAAAAAAATTCAGAAAAGTTTTAGAAATTTTCAAAAAATTTCATCATCAACAACAACTAAAAAAAGTTTCAGAAAATACAAGAAAAAAGAGGGATCTGTGAGGGAGTGGACAGATCTGAAAAAAAAAAAAAAAAAAGAAGATCTGATCTGTGAGGGAGTGGATGAGACGCGGTGGCTGGCGGTGACGTCGAGAAGAGGGAGTGGATGAGACGCGGTGGTGGAGTGGATGAGAGACGCGATGTGGTGGTGGTGGTGGTGGTGGTGGTAGTGGTGGTGGTGCGAGCTGAACCTGGACGGTGGCAGTGGTGTGGTGGATCTGAGAGAGAGAGAGAAGTCAGTGAGGTAGAGAGTTGAGAGACGAGGTAGAGGAGAGAAATGAGATCTGAGACTGAGAGACCTAGTTTATATATATATATATATAAGGGTAAAATTGTAATTTAACAGCGGGGATAAATCGGGCCGGGGATCGGGGACGGGGCCGGGGCCGGGCCGGGTACGGGGCTGGGATACTAATCCCCGTCCACGGCCCGAATCTATTCGGGGATTGATTTTTAAATACCATCCCCGTCCCGTCGGGGGTATTTTTCGGGGAAAACCCGCTCAATTCGGGGTTGGGGAGTCGGGTCACCATCGGGCCGGTTTCAAATTGTCATCCCTAAGTCTGTCACATGAGAAGAAAGTATTAAATAAAAATAAAAATAGAACACAGACATTGGAGGAGGTAGCAAAGAACGAGGGGGCCACGTGCCCCCCCTAAATTTTGGGAATTTTTTTTTTTTTTTTTTTTAAAAAAGAAAGAAAGAAAGAGGGTGACTATTGGTTCAATAGTTAAGACTTGGGTTTAAGGTTTTGGGTTCAAGTCTTGGGACCACTACTTTGTGCATTATGTCAAAGGTTAGGTGTGTACTAAATCTTTCTTCTTCCAAACACACATTAATGTGTACTAATTGGGCGTTGTTGTTGTTGGTGTTTTGTTACAAATATAAAGAAAATATTTTAAATAAAAAAAACTAAAAAAATATTATTAGAGTGAAATGTCAATGACATTTTAAAAATTATGAGAAAAATAATGGTTGTTTTGAATGAAAATGAAGAAACTATTATAAACCATATTATCTATGAAATTTTTTGAATGTAACGGTGATGTCATTATTATTGACATGCAAGTATAAGTAATCTCACTATAAAGATATGAAATTTATTGGATTGTTAGTTACATTTGACATGTGAGGTTCACTCTCTATGTGTTTATTTACTATTAGTTGGTGATATCACATACTAATGGTGACGTGATATTACCATTATATTGAATTTTTAATCAAATTTTTAATCAAATTTTGTATAAATTTTTTTTATCATTATATAATTTATTTTAAGACTTATATCCATATTTTTTTTATATTTTTCATGATACACTAGTTATAAATAACATTATTTTTTTTATGTTTCTCGAAATTAATCATAAAAACTTGTGTTAAATATTTTTGTAAGATTTTTCAATATTATAATTAATAAGTGCCCCCTCTAATTTGATTTTCTGGCTCCGCCACTGCACACAGATGCAAGAAGTTTCCTTGGGCAAAAGATGAAGCTACTGTGCAAGCAAAATGGGCAAAAGATGAACAACTGAGGATCAAAAATGTAATTTATTGGCTAATCCCACGGGATAACTTATCCCACGAATTTTGTCCCAACCCCCCTCCGGATATAATAAGCCAACAAATATAAGATTAATAGTCCGGAGCAAAATTTAATACCAAACAACGGATTATTAGTCCATCTGGACTAATAGTCCAATCCGATAGTCTAATCCTTCAAAACAAACACCCCCATAAAGTATTAGAATTTTTAAAATATAAAAACAATTCAAACCACCAAAACCATGAACAGAGCAGTAGTAGAGATTGTATGCCTCTATATTATTACATCTATATCTGTTTTTGAAAACAAAAACCAACCAGCATATATCATTTATTTATTTATTTATTATTTTTAGAGTTAGATTTAAAAACTAAAAAATATAGATAAATAATACATTTTTTTTTCAATTCAAAAAATATATTCAAGTTGAAAACTTTTTTCAACAGAATGTATTTAACAGAATATTTAAACTCTTTTTCAATTGAAAATACAAATAGAATATCTAAACAAATTAAAAACACAAAGTCTTTCAAATTACTAGAGGTGCTCGTGGTTTGGCAATTCGGTTGTGGTCAAAGGAATCTCAAATCCGCAATTTATCCAAAATTAGGTGGATAGGAAAAAATCAATCCGCAACCGTTAGCTCGTTATCACGCATGTGTCCAAAATACAACGAATCAGTTCAATTCAATCAGTTTAAACGGATTGATATATCCGCTACTCACCCCTAACTTTTATGGGTCATGCTTAAGTGTGCAACCCCCTTAAGGTTGCACACCATATGCAACCCAATTGTTAGCCGTTAGATTACAATAATTGATCAAGACCATTGAATTGTTTAATCGTGAAAAAGTTGAAACCGGGGCAACCGGTTAATGCTTGTATTTGCATGATTGCATCCCACTCACTCTCTGTATTTCGTCTCTATCTCTCTCTGTTCTCCTCTCTGTGTAAGGTTGAGTCAGTGTAACCGTTGATTTCCATTAACAGGGAGAAGCCCCTGTTGGGTTCGTTCCATTGACGAAGCTCTGTAGGGAACAGTATAACGGGCGATTTCCGACAACAACGTAACTAGAAGGCTGTGTTGGTTCCATTGCTGAAGTGAAGCCCTTCTCTCGAACTAGATATGAGGTATGGAGCTGTGTCCCTCTCTTTGTCTCCCTCTCTGTCTCTCTGGCCTGTTCACTTCAGCTATTTTCCCTCAACTAAACCCCCATCCTAACTTCAACCGCTCTACGCTTCGCTCCAACGGAAACCCCTCCATTGGCAGCTAACCTTTCTCTTTCTGTTTCTCAAGCGAGTGTTTGTGTTTGCACAAACAGGTAAACCGTGTGAAAATGTCATGTTTGTGTTTGTGTTAACAATTTTCGGTCATCAAGTAATTGTTGGTAGTAATGTCATGTGCAGTATGGCCCCAGCGGAAGTTAAAAGGGAAGGTGATGATTATGACATTCCAAATGAAGCAGATGACATCCGTTTGATGAATGAAAGTCGGGCAGAACCTGATCATGGTTGCGAAGCTGGTCCGAGCAATGAAGAAGCAACCAACATGAACGTTGAAGATGGCGGAGCCGATGTGAAAAAAGAAATGGTTGACGATGCTCATCGCAATGACATGGTTGGTGATGTTGAACGTGCTATTCTGGAACAGAAATTTGATTCGGTCGAAGATGGAGAAGATTTCTACAATGCGTATGCTAAAGCCAAGGGATTTAGTATACGAAAATCCAGATTTAACACAAATAAAGAGGGAAAGGTCGTTAGTAGGCTGTGGTTGTGTTCAAGGGAAGGTCAGAGATTACCAAAATACTTGGACCGTGTTGCTGAGAAGAGTAGAGCTCCCAAGGCACTAACAAGAGTAGGTTGCAAAGCCCAATTTCGCATACGGTACGATGCGGATGCTGGTGAAGGGGGAAAGTATGTTGTGACTCACTTCGTCGCAGACCACAACCATGAATTGGCGGAACAACACTGTGTGATGTATCTGAGGTCACATCGCAGTTTAAACAGCGGTGACAAAGCTCAAGCAATGGCTATGCGCAATGTCGGTGTGAAGACTAGCCAAATCATGGACTATATGGTAAATCAGTCCGGGTCTTATGAGAATGTTGGTTTCATCCGCACGGATCTGCACAACCATATTCAAGCCGAACGTAGAGCAGAAGTTGAGGATGGTGATGCGCAGGGTGCGTTGGTTTACCTATGCGCAAAACTTGATGTTGATGCACGTTTTTTTTACAAGTATGATGTGTGTAACGATAACAAGTTACAAAATCTGTTCTGGGCAGATTCGAAATCGCGGGCCGACTACGCAAAGTTTGGTGATGTGTTGATATTTGACTCAACTTACAGAACCAATGCATACAAGAAACCGTTTGTCATGTTGGCTGGTGTGACTAGCCACTTTAGGACCACGATATTTGCATGTGTTTTGCTAGCTAATGAGACAATTGAGACATACACATGGGTTTTGGAAACATTTATGGAGGCGATGGGCAATAAAGCACCTGTGTCCGTACTGACAGATGGGGGTAAGTCGATGCGAGAGGCAATCAGAAGAGTATTTCCAGATGCAAGACATCGATTATGTAATTGGCATCTTGGGAAAAATGCTGTTTCAAATGTTCACATAAGTGGCTTTGCACATGCTTTCAAGCAGTGCATGGACATGGAAACGGATGAGACAAAGTTTGAGCATGGCTGGACGACAATGGTCGAAGAATTTGGACTTCAAACCAACAGTTGGGTGTTGGAGACATATGAGAAGCGTCATATGTGGGCTGAGGCATATATGCGTGGACATTTCTTTGCTGGGATGAAGAGCACTTAGCGCTCGGAGTGTATGAATGCTTATTTCAATCCCTTCCTCCAACACAAATTGAAGCTATATGAATTTGTTAGGCACTATGATCGGGCTCTTGCAAGGATAAGGTATAACGAGGCTGGAGATGATGCTGAAACAAATAACACTTTTCCGGTATTGATTACTCCATTGCGAGATATAGAGAGACATGGAGCTGAGCTATTCACCCGAAATATATTTAGAATGTTCCGTGATGAAATCTTAGAAGAGGGGAAGTTGAATGTGAAGGATGTGTTCCCTTTGCTGGATGGTCAGAAATGCTACTATATTCATAAGTACAGAGTGAAGGACAGATCATGGATAGTAACACATAGTCCAATGGATGCTGCAATGAGATGTTCTTGCATGAAGTTTGAGTCGTTGGGGCTACCTTGCTGCCACATGATATGTGTTATGAAAGCTGAAAATTTAACGCAAATTCCCCCAACTTGTGTGCTGCATAGATGGACAAGGGCTGCAAGCAAAGATGGCCAGCAATGGCCTCAACCCTCAATTGATAGCACTACAACACAGACGGCCCGGTATGGGATATTGTGTTCTTCCTACAACGAAATGTGTTTCTATGCCTCGCAATCAACAGAAGGTTTCAAGGATGCTAGGGATGCATGTCTTCCGATGACGAGCCGGATGAAGGAGTTATATGAGAGGAATTTGAACGGTGGGAATGGAGACAAAGGGAAACATTCATTCCGTCGACAATTTGGAGTAGAAGATCCTGATGTTGTGAAGACAAAAGGGAACCCAGGACGGGCCTCGTCCAACTGTCAAAGACCAAGAAAATGTGGGAATTGCAAATGCATTGGGCACACAAAACGAACGTGTCCTAAGGTTCGGTTTAGCCGAACAGTGGGTAATAACTCAGATGCAGATACACCCCACATAACTGACCGTGAGTACAATGTGGAGTCATTGCCCGTTCGCTGCAAAACTGGGTTGGTGGATCCAAGTACACCGCACATTAAGCAACGGCGACTATTTTTTTATGTTTCTCCTAATTCCAAGCAGCCTGTGGGCCAATACGGTAGTGTTGAAGCAGTAGTGTGGAAAAATGATTCGAACACAATTGATGAGGTGAATCAGGTAATTGTATAATTTGTATGATTTACTTATTCCCTTAGCTATTGAAAACACATGGAAATAATGTATGTAGTTTTCATTTTGCATGGATTGCTGTACGTAACGTGTAAATAATTGGTTATGTACAATGCCAGGAAATGGCACAACGTTACTTATGTACAAGGCCACGAGTTGTAAATTTCCCATATTGTTTAGAGTGATGTTGTCATTTGTGTTTGCAGTGACTTGTCATTTTCAAAACTAACTGAAGGTGAGGTGAGATATATATGGGTTGTCTGTGTGTTGTTTTGGGTGGGAAATTGGCTTATGTCTGTATTCCAAGATTCCTATTGCGGGTTGCTTGTTTCTGTTCCATATTTGGTTGGATCTAACTGAAGGGTTTTTTGCGGTGTGGTTTATCAACTAACGATGTGTTTCGCTTCGTATTGATTTGTTATGACTTGTGTCCGTAAATTAGTATTATATTTCGAGTAAAATACGAATTTTGTCCAAGTGGTTTGCAAAATTACATACCAGCACATGCATTTTGTATATAATCCAAGTGGCAGTTAATTTTGGGTGTTACTTGGAGAAAGTAACCCAACGAACTCGTTACTTTATCTCCATGCCGATCGGTATATGAATTACGAGTTACGAACAGGAGTTGTGAAATTATTTAATGTTTACTATGGAAGTATGGGTTTATTGTTAGTAAAATTATGGTGGGCCTATATGGACAGCAACGAAGCAGTAATTTAAAGTTGACAAGTTCAAGAAGAAAATCAAGCAATTGTGGTATTGGTTCAAATGCCTGAAATGGATGAAGACTTCTTTCGATGAACTGATGGTAACAAAGTAGAAAGTAGAAAGTAGAAAGTAAGTTGTTGTGTTGTTGTATTGTTTGTAACAAAGTAGAAAGTAGAAGGGAAAAAACTACACAGAAGTTACAATGTAGAAAGTAAGTTGCCACCTATCGAAGTGCATATAATTGAAGTTACCACCTGTGCCCAGGTCCTTTTAGCCTTTCCTCGACAGATACAGACTCCCAATTCGTTCATGTTTCCTCTTGGAGGGTGGCCACTAAATCCATGAGCACTGCCAGTACCTGCTCCAGCGTGTAAGTCAGGTGGCATGCAAGATTCAATGTTAGTTGAATGGAGCAGCTGTTGGGAGGATGTGGGAAAAATAGGTGCAAAGAGGAATTTTTAATCTAATATCCAATCAGAATGTAGGTGAAAATATGAGTGAACTTTTTTTAAAAAAAAAGTAGTTCCCATTTTTTGATTATAAACCCGAGATGTATATTTTGTTTTTGATATAAATAAGTTGTGTATTTTCGTTACGTAAAATGTAGGACAACAATTGTGTTTAAGTCATTACAATACAGAAAAAGGTTATTTCAAACGTATTTTCAAGTTTATCGACATTGAATATATTTTGATTAAATTACAGGGAAAATTCAATATTTGGCAGAGTTTGATGATTCATAGTCAGGGGCAGTAACTGTGAGTGGCCAAGTGTTGCGGTTCATTGACCCAGTTTGCAAGGACTGTGGTTGTGTTTAGTGGACAATATTCTGTCGATTTTTGTCTCATAATGATGAGGGACATGCCCCACAATGGTGAAAAGGAAGGTCGACAGGGAAGAGTCAATATTTGGCAGAGTGGACTTGAAGATTCGAAGTCGGGGCAGTTACAGTGGCAATTATGGTGTAGACGTGTGGGATCATGCAATGATGGGCCACAAAAATAGTATACGGATATCAATACTAAACCTCCACTTCTATCTGTCGAGCTCCCTTTTCTTGTGTTTATTTCATGGCCACCAACTGTTTTAAACTTCTGTCGACAGAGCAAGGCTCCTGCTTTGTCTCATGCTTCCTCTTGAAAGTGTGCCCGCTAACTCCATGACTGGTGGTAAAAACTTCCCCTATCACTTCTAGGTGACCCACATGCAGAGAGCCCACTTTCAGGTCGTGGACATTCCTTCAGACTTGGCCACATGCCCTCGATTAAGTGGACCATCTGTCGACAGAGACTGGCAAAACTTGGTGCAAACAATGGCCCCCATGTTCAAGTTAAATATTGTGGAAGTGATTGAGACCCCCCCAATCACCACCCCCCCCCCCCCCACACACACACACGTGGGGGCTGCTGTTTGGAGAAGGAAAAAAAATAAGAAATTGAAAAAAAAAGAAGTGGCCAATCAGAGAGAGAGGGGGTCATGGGGGTCCAAGTCATATGATATTTAACTTCAACGAGGGGGCCATTGTTTGGGCCCAAAACAAACATAAAGTACAGCCCAATATAAGAGCTTTTAAATATACTGGCCCCATCATAAGCTATAAAAGACCCACCCTTTCAACTTCAAACCACTTCATTTCCCTCTGATTCGAACTCCCCAGACTGTACTCCTTCTTCTCAACCATTGCCGTTCAAAACCAGAGCACCACAAAACCCTAAGCCATGGCACCGAAAAAATCTCAACCATCTCCATCTGAGGAGAACAATAAAGACCTACTCCGCTTCCCGGACCCTATCAGAGCACTTATCGCTCCTCTAAAATTTGCTGCAACCCTATTGCCCAGCCCAAGCTCTGTCGCTAAGGCTACTCTAGGCCCTACCTTCGCGTCTTACTTCCCAGACGAGCTAGCTCCATACTATCCCCTTGGTAATGGTGAGAACCTTCTTCTCAACCAAGCTGGACTCAAGTGGACTAACTGGAATGTCAGCAAAAACCCACTCAGAGGGTGGAGGTCACCAGACTCTGATTGGCGAAGCTGGGCCAGGAGAATTGAAGGTCACGACGCCGAAGTATGGAAGCACCAGGGCATTGCTGAAGCAATTAGACTGTCGACTAAAATTTATGACGTGGAGAAAGGGCTGATTGCTGCTGCTGCATGCTTTTGGTCGCAGTCTAGTAACTCCCTACTCCTCAATTTTGGTATGATTTCCCCTACCATCTTAGATGTAGCTCACTTGACTGGTCTGCCAATCTTGGGCAATCCAATTCATGCTCTCCTTGAGCCTCCAAAAGTGACATTTACTTTAAACACTGACATGTGCTATACAGATTTTGCCCAAAAATACCAAGGCAAGCGTCGTTCCCCTGTCGATGACAAAGAAAGAACTGCTTTTTACTTACTTTGGCTTTGTGAGTTTCTTTTTTGTGTCCCTGGGTACAAGATCACGAAAGAATACCTCCCCCTTGCCTTGTGTATGCAAGACGGCCAACTTATGGCTTTAGCCCCTTATCTTCTTGCCACCCTTTACAAGGCCCTATTTTCCTTTGTCAACAAGAAGATTTCTGGCAACTGTGGTGGCCCCTTCTGGCTCTTCCAGGCCTGGTTGTATGCCTATTTCCCTGAGGCACGACCCCCACCACTTAACACCTTGAAACCTGTTTGCCAGTCCTATGCTGAGCAACTGCTCACTTATAACAGCCATTCAAAACTCACTTTCACAAATCATCTTACCATGTTTTACAACCTTCCTTCGCAGAGACCTTCCAACCTGTACATGCCATTTCAAAACTTTGAATTCTCCTCCAGTAGACTTCGCTTCCTCTTCACAGACCCTTCTGATTTACACAATGAGCAAGTCCAAGAACAAAATGAGAGTTGGAGACACATTCTCACCTCTAGACATGTCTTGGTTGGCTGTTCCATATCCTCCGCCAAGCTATCCAGCTGCAGTTTTGAGACATACTGTCCCAATCAATGGTCCAGGCAATTTGGTCTTTCCCAGGCTATCCCTTATCCTTATTTCCACCCAACCATCCATGAGGAGATTGGGTCCAGAATCCACTTGAAAGATCCTACACAAGCTGAATCCATTCTGACAGAGAACACCAAACTTTTCCAAGATTTTGGCTCCTTCTTCTTCAAACCTACTTCGGACTGCTCGGCTGCTTTTGACCATTGGTGGGGACTTATGACTGCCATTATTTTCTGCAAGCCACTTGAAAGCTGCCTTAACGATACTTGTATTCATATTCAGGGCCGCATATCCTCGCCTTCTAAGCTTAAGGCTACAGGTATCCTTCCTTCATATACTTCATATCCCTGACTGTGTCATGCAATTTGTTTTGTTTTTTTCTCTACAACACTAACTTGTTTAACCCTTGACAGCCAAAATTGGGCCTGCTGCTGAACCATTGGTTAGGGACCAACGTAAAGGCAAGGATCCAATGGATGCAACTACTCAGACAAACACCCCCTCAGTTCCGAAATTAATGGCAGACTCTTTCGCAGCCGCGCAGACACAAGCACAGAGAGGAGCTACCACCCGTACCCCTGCCGAGACAGAGGTCATGGCGAAGAAGAGAGAAGAGCCTTCCACTGCTCCTGCTCTAAGCACAGACCTAAGTGAGTGGGATATCCCTCTCAGCCAAATGATTGGCCAAACAACATCAAATCCTTCAGGGCAGCTCTACCAAGTAAGCCTTCACTTTACATATTTACAGCATCTGAATTTGCATTCACGCCCGACTGATCACTTACTTTTGTGCAGAAAAAAAAGAAGGAGATTACTCCTTGCTGCTGCTGATGATAACGATGCTTTCACTTCTCCTCAACACATTCATCAAATTCCCAGTCCAATCAGTAATGTACCCACAGAACCCACTGTACAACCAACTCCACCACCACCTGAAGCATCGCAACAAACTTCCTTACAACCTGCTTCACAGTCTTCGCCACAGCAATCCACACAGTCTGCATCACAACATCCTTCCACTTCTCCTCAACACATTGTCCCTTCTGTCTCTAGCCCTCAACCATCACCATCCAACCCCTCCAATTCCCAAACGTCAAATAAAGAATCACAGAGAATTGAATTTGACATTTCAATCAACAGCCAATCCTCTCCAACAGATGACAACACAAAATCCCCTCAACCAGAAGTTCACCACAACCAAGGTAAATAGAAATACAAATGTTACTGTTCGTTTGGGAAAAAAAAACTTCTCTTTAAGTAACTGGTATTGTTCTCCAATTTACAGGGATGGACATAATACAGGACTCATCTCCACGACCAATGGGCGAGACAGAACTTGAAGGTCCTCATGACTTTCCCTTGCTAGCAGAACCAGAGAAACACCCTCAAGGCGCTGATGCTGCCATTTCATCAGTACCAGAAACAACTCGTCCTCATGCGACAACCACAGCTGAACAAGGCCAACCGTCTACGTGCACGTTATCAGGACAGGTACTACCATTTCCAACCTCATCCTATTTACTCTTTATTACTTGCAAGCATATATTCTCACCAAACTATTAATGTTCACAGGCCGTCGGTCCATGCCAGGATATTTGGGCCGAACTTTCTATTCTTCAACAAGATCTAGATGAAATATCCCCATTGCCTCAAAGGCTACATCTGTTTGATGCTGAAACTCAACAAACCTTAACCACCTTCATCAACCTCATTAACACCCCAGTTGAAGAAATCATTCTCCACAAACCTGATGAAACCTTAGCCTGTCTTTCTGCTGTTGTAAACCTCTCCCCTAATCCTTTCAACCCCATTCAACTAAAGCAATTGGCCAAGATCATCACAGAATGGCCAACCCTTTTAGAGATGGTTCAGACTTGCTCGAAGGATATTCAAACCAATAAGGATTTCCTAAACGAAGCCCACACCATATCTACTTCACTCAAACTCAGCCAGCAGACCTCTGCAGCCATTCTTCAGCAACACTCAGCACTTGAACTTGAGGAAGCCAAACTCATGGCAGAACTTGCCTCTATCCGGCAAAGAAAGGCTCATCTGCAGCAGCAACATGACCAGCTTAATCAAGAAGCAAGGATGATGCTCTCCCAAATTAGACATCGTTCTGCATCCATTCAGACAACTAAAGCTGAGTTGGACCAAGCCCAAGCCATGCTGGCAGATGCTTAATCAGAGTGGGGTGTTCTAGCCGTTCTGTTCCCCAAATCCTAGGCTAGTTTATATATGTATTCTTTTGTATTGCACACCTAGGAATGATTTGGAAAGGTAGGAATGATTGCCTTTTTAATGATAAGATTGTTGATGGGCCTGAATTGGCTAAGATGGTGAAAGTGAGGGTTGCACTTTGCTGTAAGCAAAGTTATAGAGGCCTACAGTATTCAGTGGATGAAATATATTGTATTCTGGATAGTATCAAAGTCTCATTTAGGGGGTGGTGTTTGGTGTTTTTTGAAACTGGGGTGCAGGAGTTTGGTCAAGCTGTGGTATGCAGGATTTTGGTCAGTCTGTGGTATTACCATATCTTCTTGGTGGCTACTTTTGCTCTGCTGTGCTTCAATGTTGCTATGCTTTGCCTTATTTTTGGCTTGTTGCTCTGGCTTAGTTTATGGGGTCAAGCATGCTCATTTCTGGTTGCTGCTCTGCTGTGCTTCAAATCTGCTCTGCTATATATGTACTCTGCTGCTGCTATATGGGATCAACGAATAGGCTTAAGTCTGCTGCTGCATATTGGCCTTTTTGCAATTGTTTGAATGATGTTTTGGTGTGCTGTATTGGAAGTCTGCTGCTGGATTAGGGAAAGTTATTGGAGGTCTGCTGCGGGCCTTGTTGTAATTGTTGGTCTGCTGCTGTACTAATTTTTTTTTTTGGAGGTTGAAGGATCAGGCTCAAGTCTCAATGGAGGTTGAAGGTTCAGGCTCAAGTCTCAATGGTGGCTGTATGGTCTGAAGTTTGTTCATGCTGCCTTGGAGTTTCATCTGGTTGCCCTGTTATGTGGTTTTGTGAGGATGGGCTTAGAGTTACATTCTTACTGTTTTCCTTCTGTTTTTGTTTCTCTTCGTTGGTCTCCAACCTCCTCTTTGTTGATGTATCATTGACACCTTGTATGTGCTTTTTCATCAATACAGTTTTTTGTTTTGCTGAACAAAAAAAAAATTGAATATCAATACTCTGTGTTTTTAATGGTCTGTTGTATGGTTGTTTTTATTTTTTGTGCAATTTTTCACCGTTTGTGCATTTTTATGAAGTAATCAATTCCCCTTCAAAGTGCATTATAGTCACCGCTATTTGTTTGTTCTGTGGGCTTTTTTTTGCTTTGTTTTGGACAAAATCATGGCATTCAAAAAAATCGAACAAACATAATTCATGTGGTAAAAGCAAACAAACGTTACTACTTTCAACTTGCATTGTTTGTTGGACAAATATCACATTGCACTGGACAAACATTACTATAGTCATTTGGGCAAATATGACATTGCATTGTTTGTTCTGTACTGTACCCATAACATTGGAATTATGTGTATCACATTACGTACAGGCCACGATAAAAGCAAACAAACATGACTACTTTCCCTCGTTTGTTCGAGTCCCAAACATTGGAATTATGTGTACAATCAATACGCGTGGGAAATTAGTATTATCACAGCTGCGACCTAAAAAGTTGTCACGACAAGCTGATGCAGTAATCCAGTTGTGGTTGGGCATCGAAATTACACTCGTACTGGCAGGCCATGATAAAATCGCTGCACTATTTGTTGTAATTGCAATCAATCACATGCACGAACGATACTCGCCCATCTTTGTATTGTTCACATCCATAACGAAGTCAAGCACCAACTTCCGGCGCACAGAAGGATGAAACTATGTACAGAAAGCGAATAACACAAATCAGGTACAGTTACAGCGGTAGGGAATAAACGGATTTATTTCGCAATTGGAAATTAAGCGGTACAATGTACCTTGTGTGGACCGCTGGGTATATCAGGCTGCATGTACTTGATCACAAACATCCCACAGTCGAAAGTGCTACAAATGAAATGTAACATTCAGTTTCTCGTAAAATATAAGCAGGTTCGTTAAATGAGTGATTCAAGAGTGAAGTCAATGTGACGCAGGGTTTGTGGATTACTCGTCCAGCTGTTGTAATGGCCTTTGTTCTAACATGCGCACCTCAAAGGTACGCATGTCTACAGCATATTCATTTCCAAATTGTAGTTGCAGTAAGGCATGCATTGTTTGAACCTGTTGCAGAATGAGACGGTTAGTTTATGTGAAGGATGTGACAGTGTGGAAGTAGATTTGTGAAATTCAGCACGACATACCAACATTTTTGCTGTGTTCAGCTTGTTGGTGTCCAGTGTGGCGGATGCCAATGAGTCAAATAGGTACGCCACACGGTCTACCATATCTATTTTTAGGCACACCCAATGTACTCCTCGATAATTGAAAGGCATGTAAATCTACACATAAACATAAACACAAGTGAACACATTGTTTAGAGGGCATGCGAACATGTACGCACTTTCATATTTACATTGACATTCAAGTAAATGGGATCGACATTCATATTACCGACGTCCATATTAAATATACTCGCTTCAATGGGATGGACATTCATATTACCTTCTCACATGCATCAAGCACCCCAGTATATCTGCCATGTCCAAAATATGATTTGACCATATTTTCATGGTTCAAAGGTTGAGTTTTTTGATTTAGTATCAAAGTCTGCATGTTTAGTGTGTAAAGTTCAGTCAGCCAAAGTTTTCTAAAAATTTGTCTTCTGCAATACACAACCGACCTAAAACACTTACTTACCGACAAATATACTGGAAAGAACCACGCAGTATGCCTCCCGTCTTTGTGTACTTGCCGCTGTCCGTTAGTCAATTGAACCGCGACCAAGTTGATTGGCTGGAACATTGTAACAGACCAGGCAACTTGCGAAATAAGGTTTGCCATTTGTTTAAATGTAATACGAAATAACAATGTCCCTACATGGATATGTCCATCATGCAAATATAGTGGAAATAACATTGTCAGATGCCACGACTTACAGTGTTGGATAGCCATGCCCCTGGTTTCAGCGTGCGCATGTCACGTCGCGTAGCACATTCGCAAGGCATTTCATGCAGATTCATAGACACGACAATGTCCCTACATAAAACGTATACATCAATCAGTAAGAAGCAACCTACAGCCTAGTAAAACTTAAACGCATCTGGCTTAACTCTATAACATAAGATTAGTTTTTCCTGTTGTACAACTATGGCAGATATTCCTGATTCTACTAGGCTCCAATCCAATGAAGATTAGTTTTAAGTTTTTAAAAAACAAAATGAAAAGACAAAGTTTTAGATATTACAACTCATGACATGTCCAATAGTATTTGCTAAAATAATATGTGAAAATTGAAATGCTCATTTACAGGTCAGCAAGTTAAAAAAAAAGAAACACGTTTTTTACAAACTGGAGCCAACAATATCCCAAAATGATCAAAATGGAAATGTAAGCAGAGTAGAAGAAAATAGGTAGGGAAAATTGCACTTCATTATAAGTTCTCAAAAAAATTCGCAAATCATTGGTAAACTTTATTAAGTTTCATAATTAAAATTATAAAGGTTTCCATGAATGTGTAAATATTTTTGTGAAAATATCAGTGGTTTGCAATTTTCCCAATAGGTACATGTGTGCAGGATAAGACCAAAAGAAAAAAACTTCAGACAGGAAATTTAGCCACTGATCTTTCCGTAGCCCACTGCATTAAATTCAAAGAGAATCCTACATACGACATGGATAAACCCATCATAAACCCATCATAAACCCATCAAAATCGTAGAGAATGAAAAATTAAAGAACTGATACCTACAAGAATCAAATAAACATAGCACGACACATGAAAATTGTGGAATTCAAACTTATTTCACAAATACTACGGAACAGGTTAATTGCGAGTACTAAACTCATCCGTACCTTTCATTATTTCTGTCGTCAAGTACAGAGTCAACAACTTCGTCTTGGGCCGCTGATAAAACCTCTCTGCTCTCCAGTGTTATCAAGTCCTTCTATCAATATAAACAATCAAGTAATATCAACTTCTCCTATTAATATAAACAATTAACTAACTCACCACTGTTCAGAAATTTAATTTGCAAAGTACATAACACATCCTTATGCATCTAAAATTGGTGAAGCGATGTCTAACCTCTGAACAGAACCGCTTGTCCAACCTGTGCAGTTTGGACAGGAGTTTGTCCGAAATCTGTAAGATAATTGTACAACATTTGTTACTGCAAACTTGCAGTAGAATGACAAATATTAAAATACAACACAAATAATGGTTCTATTATGATCAGTAATGCTGTCGGTATCAATTGGTAATGAAACATACGAAAGGTGAAGTGATGTGGCGACTTGGGAATTTTTCGGCAGTAAGTCGAGTACTTATTTTGCTATCGTTGCACGAATGCATATCCCCTACGTCTGTCGCTTCAACACCTCTTCCTCTTCCTCTTCCTCTTCCTCTTCCCTTTCGTGTGCCTGTTACAATTTGTCCCGCTCCCAATGTTTGGGCAACCTTACCAGCAGAAGGATGCACATTGTCTGCTTCTCCTCGCATTGGTGGCAAGGTTTGCAAATCATCAAACGAAGATAAACTCTATTTTGCAACGTTCTTCATGGACAGAAACTGAACTGAAAGAGATTTGCTTTCTTCGCTTGCGTATGTTTCCTCCAACGCAAGGCGACGGTTGTTGTGCATGTCTCCAACTTCTTGGACGGTACGCAACTGTCCAACGTGCATATCAATTATCTCATTGGACAACATTCCATTCACATAATTGTCCTCCCAATCCACCTCCTGTAAATCTTGAACATTACCCTCATTTGGGCTACCATAATAATTTGGGAAGACCACGCCGCCATCATGCAACTCGACTCCCATGGTAGGGTCAACACCCTTTTCCTCTGAGCGAGCCAATTGTGCTGTTTCCGATAAACCTGCCAGCACTTGCTGCATCATTTGCTTCATTTCAGCAATGTGTGTCTGTTCAGTAAACGGTTGTTTCCCAGACAATATAGCTGCAACCAGTTCGTTCAGCATTCCTTTCAGTTCACCAATGCTGGAGGATATGTTAATGTTACAATTTCTTTCAGTCGACTCCACCTAATCACACAAACACATACATTAACCTGGTACGATATTTCATCTTCAAGTAACCTCTGTGAACTGTGTGAAGCATGTGTACTGATTGCTTTTGCTTACCTTTGCATTGTGAACAGCTTCCTTCCCTCGGAAATTGAGCAACATGTCCCTTATTTCCGCATTGCTGTGAAGCACTTGCTTCATGGTTTCCTTCAGTTCACCAATGTCGGTCTCAACCTTGCTCAAACGAACATCATCAATCCGTGGTTTCTGTTTGTTATTGACATGGTGTGTGTCAATTGCGTCATCAATGTCGTTGATTTCCGCTTTTGTTAGATGAAACTCCACCTAACATAGTTGTCAAATCGGGATTCAAATCATAAATGAAAATGGTAATGCACTGAATCGTTAATCGAGCTCAACTGTGAATCGTAAAGTTTCCGTCTGCTTTCTTAAGTTGCACACAACATATGTGTACACACTTTACATATTAAATATATCTAATAAAAATTAATTACTCCATTCGTCTGAAATGGAAAAAAAATGTTGTTGTAAATGATGCTCATCTGGTGTGGATAAAAACTTCACAGTCGATCCCATGTTTACCACTTTACCTTTTCCCAATTACATAAACAAAGAGAAACTTTCAATTACAAACTAACTAACAATAACTGAACGACAATGTTTTGACCTTTTTACAAGGTTAAAAAACCAAAATCTTCAAGCTTTTCCAAAAATCTGACTTCAGGGCTTAACGAAAATTCATTTCGTAACAGTAGTACATAAAATTGAATTTGTAAGGCTACAACATCGTCCACATGGAAACTTCATGTTTTCCCCCCAAAAGTTCGAGTATTTCAGAGTAAATAGGGAGGGACAAACTGAAAATATGACGTACGCTAAGGAATGGGTCACTGTTTGTCGCTGCTTGTCACCTAGTCATAGGAACACATATTCTGTCTGTCACCATTATCCATAACACAGGTGGGGCAATGCTGTCAAATGTGCAGAACGAATGGGTTGATTACCTCATGTTGCTGCAACATTTGCTTCCTTCCCATAAGTCGCCTCGTCTCCCGTATTTCGGCATCACCCCAATCATTTAGCCGAGGGATGGAGCGTGTAGTAACCGACGTACTCTTGCAGGGAGGGGCAAAACGATCCAAGTAAAATAGCTGCATTGTAAGGGGGAAAAGATATTTACTATACACTTCCGAGCAAAGTAATCCGTATTCGCTAACAATGCATACAACTTACAACACAATCATATGTATGTGTTTATGTGTCTCGATGGCAAAATCCCCATGCAGCTTTCCGGGTCAAAAGATAAGCTTTTCGTGGTTACAAAAAATGTGGCCCGTACAGGTATATTTGTCATGCTGTTCAATAACAGGTAAGTTTGTATTTCGCAACGACTGCCATTTTATTGAACCATATGCACAGCAATGGATGAAATATGTAATCGGCATGGTACAAACAAACAACGGTCGATTACGTTACCATTAGAAGGAAAACACATCCAGTTGCCTGGCGCTGAAGTTTCATCTTATACTTCCGAACACCTTTCACAAGGAATTGCAGTGTCACCTTTGCCCAATTACATGCCCCCATACCGGTCACGTCCTTCACGGCATGAACGAACGACAGGCTCAACGCGGTCATTGTGGTAGGACACAACATGGCCCCCAACACGTACAGCGCAAACTTCCGCCGAAACTCGTCATCCGCACCATCACTCTCAGTCAGATAAACTCTCAACTGGTTCAAAGGAATGATTCCTTTAACAGCTCCAACCTCTTTGTAGATATTGGGATATGCGTCTATTGAACCAGTGAACTGCACGTCATTGCCTTCTGACCGTATACCCAATAAGACATGCACTTCCTCACAAGTGAGCCTCAGGTGACGGCCATGAACAGTCAACGAACACGTGTCGGGATCAAGGTTCTGTACCAACCATTGGCACATGTTGTGATCTATATGGGTACACTTTAACCCCAGGAGGCCACTGAACCCAATATCAATGACTGCCTGCTTTTGTGCTTCGTTACACCGGTTCACGATATCAAAAATTGCCTTCAATGATATGCGGACTTGCATTTTCTCTGCAATGTTATTAACGTGAACATTAATACAAAAAAGTAACCAACATTGTGTCGATAGCAGGTCCTCCCCAAATACAATTACGAAAACACTAAGCACGTAAGTACCTTTGCAGATTTCTTTGCAACTTCTTCATCCAGTTCCTTGGCACTTGCCTTAGCCATGTCCTGAAACCTCTTCTTCTCATCACAGGGGAGTTCCTTCCACCTTTCCCCAATATCCTTTCGGCTCTGTAAGTGTTACACCAACGTGACGCACATACAGGACAAATAGGAGCTGTAAGTCCAAAATAATTGTCAGCAAAAGTTGTATCACTTGCAATGTGTGCACATTTTCTGGTATTTACATATGTTTGCACATACAAATTACTATTTCGCACACAGTTGAAATAAAAACGAACATGAAATTTTACAAATAATCGGAGTTTATAAGAACATGCAATATGGCTTCTATGACTGCTGGAAATCGCTGAATGCGACACAATAGAAGCACATGACTGGTGCGCGCATGGAATAGAAGTCCATACTTTGCTATCACAGCAGTCACGTGTTTCCATCACGGTACTCTACTTACTACATGTCTGCACACTAACCATATTCGGTCCGGGGTTGTCTGCTTCTCGTCTTTCCTTGAATTGTTCCTGGCTGCAACCATTGTCAATTTCGGCGCAAGTATATGTTAGATATGGATGGATATATATACATATACGTACACAATTTGTGACACAAACAAATTTGGTCCCAACTACATAATAATGCATCCGTAATGTCCAATTTTGGTTGCTAAAAATATAATAACCACATCATTTCTGCAACAACAATTATAAATGGTCCAAATTATTTTGGCTCTTACTTTTGGTCTCTAAAATCTTAATTTCTTGTGAGTACAAACTGAAATCTGCACAGGCGCAAGCTATGAGTTCAAAATATGTAATGCAGAATTGTGCAAAAATACTGTCACATGTTTCTGACGAGAGGGATTCGTACTGTGAGCCGCTTTGAAGGACACGGATCGAACCTGTAAAAAATAAATGGCCCAAGTGGCCGCTTTCGACGAGAGGGCTCGGTAATGTCAACCCTTTCCATTCCTGAACCTTTGCCACTTGCCTTCAATGTTTTCCTTTGCCTGTAACAAATATCAGCGTAAATGAAATTTTGTTCAAGGCCAAATTACATCGGTGGTATGTACGTTTTGTGCATCCTATCATCTTCGTCGGTTAACTTTCAAGTTAGTCAATCTTGCCTTCCCATTTCAAAAGTTGTGCCATTTTCGTGAAATTGGTAACGTCGTTTTCCGTTGTCACCGAAAATGATGAACTGAAGTGGTTTAGTATAACTCAGTGAATTATGGATTTCACAAATGCTCTCCGCAGAATACGCGACATGTGCCGTATGTGCACATATTCTGGTAAGAAATCGACACAGTTTTAATCCATTACACGAAATTCATGGTGCAATTTGAGGCTATCGCAAATGTGTCAAACTCAAATCGCACAACATCCTGATGGCAGTACATAACGGCACAATATGCCATACACGAACAGACCGTGGTATTTAGTAGGTACAGGAAACATAACCTTGCAAACCTAACTGTATCAAATACTGAACGACATAAACTCACAGTTGCTTCGCATTGTCTGACATGTCGCCCATATCCAATTACGATAATTCCCGCAAAGAATTGCATGCAATATTCATAAGGATGTAGAAAGAACGTTACTCCCACATTGTAACAAAACGAAATTGACTGTTAACAACTTACAATCAACGGACCATTGAGTCGTACGTGCATTGTACGAGTGGTACTTTTCGTTTATTTTCAACTACGATATGTTGTCATTAATTTATGCAGATATGGCATGCCACTGTTTTACGAAAATTAATTGGCCATATGTTGTACTCGTTTTATAGTATTTACGACTTGAAGCCCGAATCAACAACCAATGCGCACACTTGAAACAGGGCCACATCGGACATTCAACCCAACAGCACCCATACGCAACTTACCTTCATGTAGAGAAATAAAAACCCGACTACACTGCTCAACGAAGACCGTCTGTCAGTTTGGAACTCCTCAATGGCAATATCAGTTTGTCACCCGTGTAGTTTGTATACCTAATCGTACGTATGGTTTCAATTACCTAAGGAGGAACAGTTTCATAGTTCATAAATGGTAATGTCGTGCGAGTGGAACACAGTAGGTCATAATAATAATGTGCTCCGAAATAAAAAATAGACAGACTCACACATGCCCGAGAAAATGGTGACTGTTACTGTCGGCGACCTGACGCAGTCGAAATGGAGACACAGAGAGAGAGTGTGTTATTGGAGGTGGACAGCAAAATCGAAATGGAGAGAGAATGAGGGACAGTAAAGTAGCCGAAATTTGTATGGAAAATGGAAATGAGTTGGTGAGATTAGAAAGGCTACGGCATGTGTGTCATCATGAAAAGTACTGCGTCTGTGGGATTTCAAAAGCGCTGTCCGCCGACTTTGGTTTTTGTTCCAAATTTGGGAGGGAAACGGAAACGTACGTGACACTACATATTAAGGCCAAGTTTGGCAAGTTGGGAAAAAAAACCAAAAAGTCAAAAAGTTATTACTATTCACAGGAAGTCAAAAATTACGCCTACACAACTCCGAATTCTAATTTTGCCTTACACATTAATTTATACAATTTTGTAATACACATTTTTTTATAAAAGTCAAAAAGTTAACCCAAACATCCACATTTTTTTCATCCACAAAGACAAAAATTGCACTTTTTTAGTCCAATTTTTTTCCTCACTTTTCAAATATAAATAAATGTATTTTTTCACTTTTTGTGAAATATGAGTTCCGTTTGGGTTAGGGGTTGAAATGATGTGTGTGAGAGGTGATGTGACTTAAAATAATGTGATCCAAGTAAAAATATTGACTTTTTGACTTTTGACTTTTTGTAAACATGCCAAACCAGCCCTAAAAGGTGGTTAGGAAGTTGCTATTTTTATGTTATTTTAGTATTTTCATATTTTTTAAATTTAATTTTTTGTGTTTTCAAAGTAATAGATTTTGTTGTACTTGGATATGATGTTTGTGACAGGAAATTTGCACTGATTATGTGTTAATGCTGTTCGTCCCAGTGTATGGATCAGACAGGTCTAAGCTCCTCCAGGCCGTGTCCAAATGATTAAGCCCACCAGATAACCTGCAGGCAAGTTCAACGGGGAACGGAGTAGTCCCCCAGCGAACTCTCCGACGAGCAAGTTAGGAAGAGAAGCAGAGTATATGGGAGAGGATTCCAGATAGAGAACTTAACCTTTTTCTTGTCTACAACATTTGCTTATATCCTTTTCTCATCATTTCGTTGTCCCTTCCGACCTGCTCTCCTTGCCGAAAGCCTATGCTGTAGCTTACCTTGCTCAGGGTAAGGGGGTCCTGTTCCGACGGAGAGGTGTTGTCGTAATAAATGCTTGCCTCAAAGGTCATGGAGGTGGTGCCAGTGGTGGCGGCGATCGCCGTAGGGGGCGCAAAGGTCGTCCCCGAAAGGCAAGTGGAGGATGAGGCTGTTGGCCCTGGGCCAAGGAGGGAGGGACAGCCTCAGGGGGGTCTTGTACCTCAAGAAGAAGGAGTCGGTAGGACCGCAGGGCGGCTGGAGGGAGAAGAAGGCCCAGCCAGAGCAGGGGCAGATCGCCTTGTAGGGATTGTAGAAGAGGCAGCCTTGCGCTCGGCCTCCAGATTCAACGAGGCTGAGCTGCTAAGGGGGTTATACTCCGCTCAAATGGAGGTAACCACCTTAGCAGGGGCCCTGCTGAGGAAGGCGGGGGGTGCCAAACTCAAGGCAGATGAGGCCAAGGCCCAGCTTGCAAAGTTGAAGGAGAAGAGTGCAAGTTGGGAGAGTGCCCACACTGAGCTGCAAACGGTTCAGGCGGAGCTGGAGGACACACGCCGCCTGGTTGTGTCGCTCGAGTTCCAACTTGCTGGCGAGCAGAAGAAGTTCGACGAGGCCCAAAGAGCCTGTGCCGCCGCGGTCGAGCGACATGAAGAGGCTATGAGCAATAATGAGGAGCTGGTCAGGCAGAAGGACGAGGTGGATAGCAGAGTGGGCGATCTCCAGAGGGAATTGGAGGGCGAGCGCGCCAAGGCAGGGAGGAGAAAGGGAGGCTCCATAGGGACTTGGAAGCAGAGAGAGTGAATAAATCAACTTGATTTTTTATAGGTATGATATACTGAATAAATCAGAAAATATGAACGGTTTGGATTATCAAAATTGGGCCTAAAAGTAGGCCCGAAGGCTCTGCAAGGACGGGCACAAGGAGGGGCTTGCAAGGAGAGGATCCTTGTACAGGGAAAGGGGGTCCCAGTCTTAATTCATTCTGTCTTTTGTTAGTGATTTTTTGGCTTATGGACTAAAAATTAAAATGAAGACTGTTTGGTTTGTTTTTGGGAGAGTTGTTTTTGAAAAAAAATTTGGGGAGAAAGTTTAAAATTTTTTTGGGTTTGTTCTTTTAAATAACAACAGGAGCTCGACAAAATCAAAGCATATTGATATCAAGTTCCTAGTTGTAAAAGAAAGAGTGCAGAGTGAACAGATTTTCATAGAGCACATTGGGACAAACTCCATGATAGCGGATCCACTTACGAAGGGACTACCACCCAAGGTTTTTCATGAGCACACTGCTCAGATGGGTGTTGTTCTATTTGAGAACATTCTGGTTTAGTGGGAGTTTGTATTTATATTACTACTTTATGTCAGCCTTGAGTTTTATCTATGTAATTTGATTAATTTCTGCAGAAATGAAATATTCTGTTTATTACGCTCTGTTACGTATTGTGAAGTATTGATCTCAATAAAGTTAAGTAGGACCAGTTGGAAATAGGCATGTATGGATCACATCACATGTAATTTCCATGCTACGCATACATGATTGATCTATGTCATTTAGCTGTATTAGTATACGTGACCATTGGTGGGTCGAGTTACGATTGATGTAATGAAGACCGCTTTGTTCCTATATTAATATAGTTAATGGACAAGATTGTTTGGATACCCTCAAGTTATGATAACAAATTTCTGAGCTCAGTAAAGTTAAGCACATTTTTCAGGATACATATGTGGTCCAGTGGGAGATTGTTAGATAATGTCTCAATGGGACCACATAATTAAATGTGGTATTATCATTTATAAGAAGCCTACAATTTAAGTGATTCAATTTAGTTAATAGGCTTAAGGGTATATGTGTTATGGACCTAATGTGTAGATACTAGCTAGTTGTATAATTTCTATTTCTATGAGAGGCAGAAATAGAAATTAAAACATATTGGTTAAAATTGGTTTTCATTCCTTTTGAACTTCCACAACCTTTCAGTTTTGAAAACCAATAAATAGAAATTAAAACCAATAATGGTTAAAGTTGGTTTTCATTCATTTTGAACTTTCACAACCTTTCAGTTTTGAAAACCAATTACAACCTTTAAAAGGTTATGATCCCTATTCCTTCCCAAGTGAAAAAGGTGAAAAAAGAAGAACACTGCCATTTTATTTTCTAAATCCTCTCAAGGAAAAACATAAGGCACCAAAGGGGAAAGGATTAGAAGGCAATAACATAATCAATAACAAAAAGTTCATTGATAATCACGCTTCCGTTTAACCGTTCATCAATGGATTCAGGTATGTCATTTTGTCTTGATTTCTTGATAATACACATGGTAAATGATCAAAAGTGTAAGGTTTATGTTCTGAAATTTATGTTAACAATGGTTGTGTATTTTGGGAGAGTTGTTTTTTTGGGAGTTTGGGATGATTTGATATTTTGGGAGAATTTGAGTAGATGTGTGTGAGAGAAAAAGTGATTGGAAAGGAGAGAGGAGAGAGAAAAAGTGATTGATTGATATGTAAGTGAGAGAAAGTGATTTTGAAATTTTTTTTACAAAAACTCAAACCAAACAATTTTTTAGAAATTTTTTTCTTTAAAACTCGTCTCCCAAATGCAAACCAAACATAAATTTCTGTTTTCCCGCTCTGCTATACAGGTTATACAAAGTATACACCTCAATCTCATTCTCACTCCCCCTCACTGTCACACTCACTCCTCCTCCACCGAACCCAGCCTCACCGGCGACCACTCCCGACGGCCACCCACTCGTAAACCCAACCCACCGCTGTAGCCCTCATTTTCTCTGCTTCGCGAACCATAGCTCGACCGCGACCACCATCGGTTGTAGAGAAAGAATTTGTTGACGATAACGTGGGCTTTCAGGCCATAGATGAACCAAGTTCGTCCTCCAAACGCTGAAATAAAAAAGTTAGGGTTGTGATTCACAAAATATATTTGAAAATTACTGTTATGCAGATAGATAAATGGTATGCTTGAAAAATGCGGCACATATTGTGACGAACATTTATGCATTTACCTTTTAGAGTTAAAGTATAAATTTTGCAGAACGTAGTATGAATACGCAGAAACTGATCTAACATAAAATGAAAGGATCACATCTTTGCAGAACATAGTATGATTATGCAGATTGATAATTAGTTGAACGAATGCATATAGTTGTGTAATTTTCAATGTGTGATTGATAATGTGATTTTGCTGAATTTGTTGTCAATCACGCATGAATTGTTGTAATGAACTGTTATCAACTAATGTGTTAGCTGCGTGACTTGAATTAACTATTATCAACATTGATAACTATTATCAAACTGAACTTAAATGTTCATAACTATTACTGATTTGTTGATAAGTATTTCAGTGTGCTTTGTTGAAAATCACATGTGTCATTTGTTGATAACTATTTCAGTTTGATAACTACTGAATCACAGTCTCCAACAATCTGCCCCTAATCATTTCACTTCAGCATGATTTGTTGATAATAGTTGTTTAACATGTGTGATTAATAATTTACTTGACATTGACCTGATATGTTTGTAAAACTGCCATGTTTGTTCAGATTGAAAATGCTATGTATGTAACATGTGTGTAATTAATCACAAATGCTATGTTTGAAACTGCTGTATTTGTTCAGTTTCAAAATGCTATGTGTGTACATTGAGCTGCGATGTTTGTTCAAATGCTATTAACAGTTTAGTCTGTGTAACCTCTGTGCAAATGCTATTAAACATGGCAGTTTGAACAAATAGATGTTTTCAGTAAAGACACACTTTGTCCCTCAAATTAAGCTAGACCTGCTATTAACCCCATCAAACAGAAGCATAGCAGACCACTACAAATTTCTCATGTATGCGGATTTAAAAAATGGCTTCTTCTTCTAACATTAGCAACATAAGATTACAAACGAGGCTGTGCAATTGTGGAAGAACCGCTGCCATACGTATTGTCAGAACAATAAGAATGGAAATGAAGGGCGTTTGTGCTTTGTTTGCCCATCAAAATATGTAAGTATGTATTGGAAATTTTAATCCTTTAGTAGTCACAGTAGTATTTGTCGTATTCAACTAACTGATTGTCATGCATTGTAGAGTACCACTCCCACTCCCCATTGCAATTACTTCAACTTCGTGGCTGAAGATGATGAAGGCGTTATGTCCATAATCCCTTCCAACACTAGAGCTGGTGATGCTTTAACAGTAGAACACTTCAACGATGTAAGGACGAGGCTTCATGACTTGGGAAATCACCATGGTCGAAGGCTTGAAAGGATAGAAAATATAATCAAAGCGATGGTGTATTTCATTATTTTTTCTAGGGCCTTGCTACATGCCCCTAATTTTTGGCCTCCTAATCCCCCTAAATTTCAAACCAAGGCAAAAAAAAAAAGGGAAAAAAAAAAAAAAATTTGCCCAAAACGACGTCGTTTGGGACATTAGGGGGATTAGGGGGGGCATTTTTAGGGGGACAAATCATTTTCATATTTTCTATCATTGAGAAATGATTTGTCCCCCTAAAAATGCCCCCCCTAATCCCCCTAATGCCCAAAGCAACGTCGTTTTGGGCATGCTTTTTTTTTTGCCTTGTTCTGATTTTTCGGGGGATTAGGGGCCCCCAAATTCGGGGGATGTAGAACAGCCCTTCTATCATTTTGTACTTGATCATGTAACTTTCGTACTTCTTTGTATTTTGGGAAATTGAATGGAAGTTTGTGCCAGTTTTTGTTGTATTGTACTTCATTATGTAAGTAATGTTTATGGAATGAATTTTATTATGATGTAACTTATGTAGCTTACTTAATAGCTTTGTGGAATGAATTTTATTATGGAATGAATGTACGGAATGAATTTTATAAGTTATTATGATGTGACTTATAATGTTAGTCTGTAATGAATTTTGGGAAACATTAGTGTCACTGTAAGAGCTTTGTGGATGCTATTTGGCAGATCTGTGGACGAATTTTGTGGATGGTATGTGGATTCATTTTTGTGGATGCTCTGTGGATGAATTTTGTGGATGCTTTGTGGATGACTGAATTTTTTCGGTGCATTGTCACTTATCTGTGGCCTGTTTTCTGTTGCAGGTTCTCTTATCTGGGTGCATCAATTTTGGTTGTAATGAACAACTTCTGTTATGTGTTGCAGGTTTGTTTGTAATTAACAGATTTGGCAAATCTGTTATCTGTCAACTAGTATCTATTTGTCACTTATCTGTGGCCTCAACTATTATCTGTTAGCAAGTTGAAAGCAGATATAGGATGCGTGGTACATTTCTTCACCATCGTGCTGACTTCTTCATTAATGAATATCAATACTCTGTTTCTGCATGGTCTATTGTATACTTTTTTGTTTGAAGGGGAGCTGATTAGTTCATAACAATGCACAATGGGAGAAAAATTGCTAATACACAGGTTGACCCCATGGGGTATGCTTCCACACAACCGTTGTCTTTGAAAAAACAAAACATTTTGTGCCCATATTGATGTTAAGTATGAGACCGTTGGCTGGTTGTGCACAATTTTTGTTTGCAATTACAGCTTGTGATTCCAGTCAATGATTCCGACACTTAAACCTTGCTGTCCATATTGAACGATTCACAAACATGAAGTAATCAACAAAACGTAGGTTAATGATAGTTTCTGATATCGGTCATTGACATTACAAAAAAATTACCTTGTCATCGTACCAACAAACATCATAAGACAGATTTTAGTCGAGGACGGTGACCCAAAAAAATACCTTCAACAAATCATTTTGATGAAGACGTTAACGCATGCACCGTTGCAATGGTTAGCAGAGTATGACGGTCTGTTAGTTTCTAAGTCGTTTATTTTCGCGCGACGATGCCATCTCACAAGACTACGCTTACTATGTCATACACATGTCCAGGTCTGCTAATCCTCGCTCAAATCAACAACTTCGGAGTCTGAGTAATCTGAAAGGTCAGGGTCTGACACCAGTGCAGGATCCTCCATTATAGCCTTTATCGCAGATGCCGGGTTCGATCCATGTATCTTCGACTCTGCCTTTGCGTCCTCTATCTGTGAGTTCCTAATGAGTCGACGAGTCATTTGATCAACCTCACTTTGCAAACGATGCCTAAGTTGGGAGTCGCTGACATGAGGGAATTGCCGCTGCATTTCAACCGATCGGGCTTTTGTGACCTTCAGAAAAGCACATCGACAGTGGTGTTCACACTGAACTCGTTTAGCAAACAGTGAAACTGGAATTCCAAAATACTTCCCCAGGAAAGCATCTTGTATTGGGGTGCAGTTGTAATCCCGTAGAGGTTCAAAACTCCACAGTGGGAACCCCGTTTCAAAGAAACGTCGATCACCGAAGGAATCAATATACCCACCTGCATAATCCAATTCTGGTGACTTCGGTCGGGAGCTGCCAGCCGTTGCAAGTGATTGTCCACGACCACGTTTACCGTGGTGTGCATCCATAGGTGTGAAGCTTCTTGATTGAGTCCAACTTTGTTTTCGCAGGTTCACGAAGAATATATGGACGCAAAAACAAACCCAAATGCAAAGGAAACAACACTGGTTGCAAACTTTTTTGTGGTTGGTTGTAAATGTTAAATTACCTTCAACCCATAGTCATTAATACGTTGGTGGTAGGTTTAAAGACGTGAACACACTTATTGTTGTTTGGTGGCAACAACTACCCAAACTGCGTAAAAGCAACTTAATGACTGCGGGTATTGCATTTAAAGGTTCGGTGCAATTGGAACGGCATATGTATCTGATAAGAGCAATTTTGCTAACCTTTATGGATGAGTAGACATGTAATTGGGTTGGGGCACAAATACAAATGACGAATGTGACTGTATGATGAACTGTGGGTGTGAAAATCAATGACAGTGGGATAGTACTGATGGAAGGTACAATGCATGTGTGTTGGAAATGCCAAATAATGGACGATCAGGGGTACTGAACGGATGACTTGGTGCATGCAAGAAGGACCGAATTTTTGCAAGATGAATTCGGCCAGTTTGAGAAATTAATACGATGTATGTCACAATGCATGAGGTCTTCTGCAAACATACAAGTCATGTACCATATATTACAAATACTTACAGCATAGTATTGTGTAATATTATGAATCTGTACATTCCTTTAAAAAAGTAGTCAGTAAAATAAACCATACACATATTCCTACAAAATGTCCGATTCGAACAAGATTGAAGCTATTGTTGAAGCTCATGTTGCTTCTGTATTCCAGCAGTTGCAAGCTATCTACGAAAGGCTGAATGAAGTGGACACACGGTTGTCAAGTTTGGAGCGGCAAGTCGGCGCTATCAAGCAGAACGTTGATTGGCTGGCGGACGAAGCGAAGTCTGATAAAACAATGGATGAGGACAGTCTGTCAGACAGTACGGACAACTCTTTAGAAGACGCTGCTGATGATGCAGCAGATATGTAGATTTGATTTATTTTTTTTTTATCCTTCCCTATAAGCCATGAAAGTTTTTTTTTGGCTGAAGTCATATGTGCTAATGGGCTGATATATAACTTACCTACGAAGAGTATTGAGTTTTCATTCATAATGTTGTTTCTTTCATTTTTGAAAATTAATTTTCCCTTTTTTGTAATTAAATTATAAATTAACTTCGGTAACAAAAGCAGCCGTAAATTATATACAGTTACAGTCGCATTCATCCGAACAAGAAACATGCGTAAACAAAATAGTACTAAGTCAGCAGCCACATCGACATGTTTGATCCATGTTTACATCGACATGTTTGATCCATGTTTACAGTTGGTCCATATTTACATCGTCCAGCAAAAACAATACTGGGGACCCATAATTAACATCCATATTGAAATCAAAGAATAAAAAATTAGTTAAAGTCCTATTGCCACCCAAATTACTGGCGTACTGGCAGACCATTCCCATCACTGGCCTAGCTTGTGGCATTGCTCATATGAAGGCACTCCCGGTACTCTGCGATCTTTGCATTATTGACATCCATAACGATGTCAACCAACAACTTATGACGCACAGAGGGAGCGAACTTTGTCCACAAAAATCGTAAGACAAATCAGTTAAAATTGGAGGACGTACGAGGAAGGATTTGATTGACAAATGGAAATTAAGCGGTAGAATGTACCTTGTGTGGACCGGGGCTTAAATCAGGTTGCTGCATGAATTTGATGACGAACATCCCACAGTCAAACGTGCTACAAAAATAATTTCACATTAAAGTTGTCGTCAATACGTAATAGGTTCATTAAGTCAGTCATGCAGCTTAGACATTAATGTGAGGGAGGGATTGTGGATTACTCATCCAGTTGTTGTACTGGCCTCTCGTCTAACATGCAGCGGTGGAAGCTACGCACGTCTGTAACATAATCATTTCCAAAGTGTAGTTGCAGCAAGTCGTGCATAGTTTCAACCTGTTCTACAAGGTTGAAGTTGGTTTACGTAAAGGATGTTCAAGTTTTTTGTAGTGTTCAGAAATGCACCAGAAGGACATACCAAAATTTTAGCTGCATTTAGCTTCCTTTTGTTCGGTCGGTTGGATGGGACTGAGTCGAATAGGTAGGCTACACGGTCCACCATATCAATTTTAACGCACAACCAATGCACTCCTCTGTAATTGAAAGGCATGTAAATCTACACGAAAACACAACGGCAGACCTTGTTTAGAGGCCATGCAAACATGTAATGGCTTTCATATTTTCGTTTTAATATAACGGGATGAACATTGATATTACCCTCTGGCATGCATCAATCGCACTAGTGTATCTGTCATGTCCGAAAAATGATGTGACGATATGTTCATGGTCCAGAGCTTGCATATCTTTATTTAGAATCATAGTCTGCATGTGTAATGCGTAATGGTCATTGACGGAAACATTTGTCAAAATATGTCATACACAATACACAACGTAGCTTTAAACACTTACTTACCGACAGATATACGGGAAAGAACCAATCAGTGTGCCTCCCGTCATTGTGTAAATCCCTCTGTCGATTAGTCAATTGCACCACCACCAAGTTGATTGGCTGGAACATTGTATGCAAGACACAAGGCAAGTTGATTAGAAAGGTTTCTGAGTTAGGGGTACTGAAAAACGCAGATTCATATTTGTGCAGCCAACACTTACAGTGTCGGATAGCCACGACCCTGGTTTGAGCGTGCGCATGTCACGCCGGGTGCCAACTTCACATGCCCGTCCATGAAGATTCATGGAAACAACAAACGATAGTTATTTCACAGTGGACTGTCATTGAAAATTTGCAAGTAGTAAATGAAACAATACATTTCATTTTTGCTATTGTCAAATACATAGTGAAGAAGTTTTTGTTCCTCCGCCGATAACAACCCTTCGCTGTCCAACATCGTCAACGAGTCCTACAAAAATAAACAGCCAACTAACAGTACACATTTCATAAAAATATTGAAGCTTATATTACAAGGTCTGTAGTCATAAAAAAAAACGTGAAATGATGTAAAAACTGTGAGCCTCAGAGTTTTCCCAACTTGTGATGTTTGGTGCGGAGTTTGTTAGAAATGTGTACTAACATATGGCAGCAGTCATAACTGCAAACATGCAATTCTTTGACAACTAGTACAATACAACACAGATGATTGTAAAATTACTGATTCACATTATTGATGTGGGCATGAATTGGGTATTCACAACTTGTGGGGCATTAAAGGCAGTATTTGTACCTTGTTCACGTTGTCCACACCATCAACATCCACAGGTGAACTGCTGTCGTCAACTCCACTATTTGTTTTGCTATCGATGCACAATTGCATATCCCCGACCTCAGTGGCTTGAACTCCACTTCCGCACATTTTTCCTTTTCCTTTTCCTTTTCGTCTTCCCTTTGCACTTCCTCTAACGATTCCAGTTGCTCCCAATGGTTTGCCAAGCTTAGTAGGAGAAGTATGCACATCGCACGCCACGTTCTTCACGCCCACTGACTGAAGGTCAGGACTGTATTTATCTTCAGTTTCATATGTTTCCCCTGACTGAAGGCCTCCCTTCTTGTTGTTGTCCTCACCTTCTTCGATGTTCAGCTTGTGCCCATCATGCAAATGACTTTTGTCCCTTGCCAAGGTTCCCTTCAAAATATGTTGTTGGTGATCCACCCCTTGTACATCTGAAATATTACACTCCATTGGGTTAACTTCATCCGATGGTTTGACCACGCCATCCTCATGCGCCTCGACTCCAACAGCAGGGTCCACACCCTGTTTGGCCACGCCTGCCGGTTGCGGTGTAGAGAATATACCTTCGATGAGGTGGTGTAGCATTTGCTTCAGTTCACGTAAATTGGTTTGTTCAGTGAACGGTTCGTTGCAGCCCAAACTGAAACGTTGAAGCAGTTGCTTCAGCATTTCCTTCAATTGAGCAACATTGGAGGAGAGGTTAATGATACACACATCATTGCCTTCCACCTAATTATACATACACATTCGTGAACTTAGTCTTACAAACCATCTTCAAATGATGTGGCTCAACTGTGTGAAAATTGCGTAATGCTTGGATGGATTACCTTGTCATTGCGAACAACTTGCTTGCCTTCGAAATGTCGCAACATCTCCATTAAATCTGTTTGGTTGTGGAGAACTTGCTTCATCATTTCCTTCAGTTCACGAATGTCGGACTCCAAATTGCTCATACGGACTTCATTGTATTGTCCTGTTTGTTGGTTCTCGACATGGCATGCATCCATGTCAGCATCATCGGCGTTACTGTAATCAAACTCCACCTAATCATAGAAACGCATAAATGAAGTCTGACATTGTATGTTGAAGACAAGTGGGTCGATGGTGTGAAATGTGCACAGTGGTAGGAGTGCTTACCGCAATTGTTGGGAAATTTTGCTTCCTTCTGATACGTCGCAGCGTCTCCCGTATTTGGGTATCACCCCAATCATGAAGCCGAGGTCTGGACCGCGTCGTAGTCGAGCTCAGACAAACACAATCAAGGTACAACAGCTGTAGACATTAAGGGGCACACCATAATTAAGTTGTTCTTCCCACAGAAATGAACTATATTCAGTAACAATGACATTCATTATTCTCAATTTTGCAGTGGAACGTACATAGCATACCGATTTTGTTGAGGATGCTGTCAACTTTATAGGCACATATCATGCAATGTTTTTTGGGAAAAAAATTGTACAGCACACCAAGGACTTTATTGATGAAACTAAGAAAAAAAATTTATGTACATGTTCCCCTCTTCACAACGTAGTTTTAATTGGTTCCTCCATTGAGGTTCAGCATACTTTTTGCCCTGTACTCTTTGTTCTTAAATTCATGACGGTAGTCACACAAAATTTATTTCTGCAAGTACCATACTTGGTCAGGAAGAGTGCTGTTTGTCGTACTCACAAAGCAGGTACCATTGTATGTCCCAATCAAGGCCAATTTGTTGAACCATGACAGAACAATGCATGAAACACATGAAGGGGGGAATGGAAAAAAAATTCAAGGTATTGGCATACCATTAGCAGGAAAACACATCCAGTTGCACCGCGATGACCTTTATACTTCCGAACACCGTTGTGAAGGAATTGCAGTGTCAACTTTGCCCAATTACAAGCTCACATACGATTCACGTCCTTCACGGCATGAATGAACGATGGCTTCAACCCGGTCATTGTGGTAGGACACAACATGGCCCCCAACACGTACAGCGCAAATTTCCGCCGAAACTCGTCCTCCGCACCAGCAGTCTCGATCAGATAAAGTCTCAACTTGTTCAAAGGAATGACTCCGTTAACAACTCCAACCTCATCGTAGATATTGGGATATGCTTCCAATGACCCAGCCAACTGCACGTCATCGCCTTCACACCGTATTCCCAATAAAACATTAACTGCCTTACACGTGAGCCTGACTTGACAACCATGAACATTCAATGAACTACTGTCAGGATCGAAGTTCTGTACCAACCATGCGCACAAGTCGTGATCTATACGTGTACACTTCATCCCCAGGAGGCCAGCAAACCCAATGTCAATGACTGCCTACTTTTGTGCTTCGTTAAACCGGTTAACTAGCTCAACAATTGACTTCAATGATATGCGGAGTTGCCTTTTACCCTGCACATTTTTTACCCTTAAATTAATACAAAAATACAACCAACAATGTCAGCAAAGCAGGACCTAGCCAAATGCATTTACGAAAACATGAAGTACGTAATGACCTTTTCAGACTTCGGTGCACATGGTACTACTTTGGCGTGTTCCTCAGCGCTCGCCTTAGCCATTTCCACAAACCTCTTTTTCTCATCAGAGGGGAGTGCCTTCCACCTTTCCCCAATCTCCTTTCTAGTCTTTAACCAAGAAAATGACAGACGTACAAGACAAGTAACAACTATGAGTCCGAAATTACTGTAACTACAACTTTATGCCAAACGCAATCCGTGTGCATTGTTGGTAATTAAATAAGATTGCAAATACAAATAACAGTTGCAGCAAAAAGTCAGCGACAAAACGTAGCTGGACTTTTACAACGAATTGAAATTTACAAAAACAATAGGAAGGTGACATTATTACATGCTACAATCCTACAAACGCGAAACAATCACAAGCCCACTATGACCATTCAATACAACGTGTGGATAGCAACCCAGCAATGTGTTTCCATCATAGTGTATTATAGAGAATACAGATTTCAACACTCACCATTTTTCGTCGAGTGTTGTCTGGCCCTTGCATTTCCTTGAATTGTTGCTGGCTGCATGCAAGCATCGTCAAGCTTATCATCACTAAATGTGAACTATGAATACATATATATATATATATATGCAAGTTTTTATGTCAAGCTGGCCCCGAAATCGGCATAAGACAGCTTTCGTACATCCGGGACTGAATCGACACCAAGTTAAACATTTTCAGACATGCAGAACAAAACCAATTTGAAACATCACAAACTGAACTTCGACGAGGCGCGTAATTTCAGTACGAAATATGTAATTCCAGATTGTCAAAATAAACAACTAGTACCTGTAACAAATGAATGGTACAACTGGCCGCTTTCGACAAGAGCCAGCAATAGTGTCAGACATTTGGATATGTTATTCGGCAATTGTCTTCAATCTTTTCCTTCCCCTTATGAAAGAGCAAATCATACAAATTAGATTGAAGGGAGAATTACAGGGGTGGTGTACACATTTTGTCCGTTGTCTAATTTCGATCGATGCACTTTAAACTACCTAAATTGTGACAGTCCATTTCAAATTTCGTGGACATTTTCGGTCAAATTGCTAATGCTGTTTGTCATTTTTAAAACAAAGATTGTAATGTCAATTGATTGAGATTATGTAAGTTCAGTAAAGTTATAAGTTGAGTACAACAAAAAGTACAGTTGCCACGTATATACATATTTTCTGATACAAAACAGTGAAGAGTTGAAATCAAATGGACGTAATTGAAACAAAAGTTCAAAATTGATGGTGCAAAGCGAGGCCATTCAAAATTTGTGCAAAACAAATAACACAAACACAAAAGTACAAGGGCTGCTGTAAGAATTGATCCGGAAAAAAATCAGTGTATTCCTTGGTGATGGATTTCGTTTGTTTACAAACATATGTACGAAACCAACTGGTAGCAAGTCTTTAAGGAGAAAACTAACATTGTTGGTGCGAGGTGACCAATATCCATCAGATGCAATGACGACAACTCCTGCAAAGTATTGCAATCAATATTTACAAGAACACAAACAAACGGCTGCAACATGTGGCTGTTAACCTTAAAATTTTGCGTAAACACAGACAACAACACGCAGAATTTCCCAACACATATACAGATTTTGAAACAGACAAAAGAAAGGGCACACATGGAAATTTTGCATTTCGTTCACACAGCTTACAATTAAAACAACTATGTGTACAAGCGATAAATGCATAATTTCCCAAATCTTCAAGAGGAATGACTACATTGTGTTTTTCATTTAGGGCTGAAGGACTACACGCACATACTTTTATGAAGGCCCGACTACAAATGACAAAGAAGCAACTGAACTATTTCATAACGGGGTTAAACAATCAGGACACGATTCTTCTATGACAGAAATTGGTGCTCATCCCAGGCACAAAAACCAGATGAAACCCCATCCATCAAGTTGAGGGCTTCAATTTCCTACTGAGCAACTTGGTTGCAGAGAATCGAGGTGGCTGCATCGTGGCCCATGCTCCATTACCTTCGGGTGGTCAGATCAGAGAAGAATACTTTTCCGGGCGTACAAGCAAGTTTCATCAATTGTATGTCACAATGAAACAAGCAAGGAAATTGAAGCCCTCAACTTGATGGCTGGCCTTTCCAACAACTTAAGCGGCCGGAGACGATGGCTGAAAACCAATACCTTCTCCCCACCTGAGTCGGACAACCCTAACAGATTAAGGAAGAAGTTTGGCTTCAGTCCTTGTCTAATATCCAACTTTTCTAAGATGTGGTCCATCCGGGCATCGTCAATGCCCTCTGTTTCTGTGGTTGACGTGTCTGTAGGTGAACTCTTTAGGAGGGATCTCAACTGTGCGTGCACATACAGTGTGCTCCCATCCGAGGTGATGTTCAACTTCTTAACTACGTTGTTCAGAGTTCACCTACAGACACGTCAACCACAGAAACAGAGGGCATTGACGATGCCCGGATGGACCACATCTTAGAAAAGTTGGATATTAGACAAGGACTGAAGGCAAACTTCTTCCTTAATCTGTTAGGGTTGTCCGACTCAGGTGGGGAGAAGGTATTGGTTTTCAGCCATCGTCTCCGGCCACTTAAGTTGTTGGCAAGGCCAGCCATCAAGTTGAGGGCTTCAATTTCCTACTGAGCAACTTGGTTGCAGAGAATCGAGGTGGGTCAATCCTGGCCCATGCTCCATTACCTTCGGGTGCTCAGACAATGGGCAGATCAAAGAAGAATACTTTTCCGGGCGTACAAACAAGTTTCATCAATTGTATGTGACAATGAAACAAGCAAGACTGCCACTGCCTGCCAAAAAATATTACTAACGTACCCATCCATTCTCATTCTGCACGAAGGTCATAAAAAAGACAAATGAGAGTACGCATTCATGAACTCGCTCAATAAAGTCCAGACAGCCCGCAACTCATGAATGACAGCTACCTTCCTCTTCAAATGTAACTGCTGTATATATATGCAAGATGATAACTTCAATAGAAAGGTAACCGTCATTCAAAAGTTGCGTGCAATGACAGGCAAGGTTGTCCATTTCTACAAATTAGATTTTCTTCGTGAATTGCCTGGGCTTGTTGACCTCTCTGAATTTCTTCACCTCACCCTTACGACAGTTCGTGAAGTTGAAGAACTGAACAACTTCGTTAAGCAGTTGAACATCACCTGGGATGGGAGCACACTGTATGTGCACGCACAGTTGAGATCCCTCCTAAAGATTTCACCTACAGACACGTTAACCATAGAAACAGAGGGCATTGACGATGCCCGGATGGACCACATCTTAGAAAAGTTGGATATTAGACAAGGACTGAAGCCAAACTTCTTCCTTAATCTGTTAGGGTTGTCCGACTCAGGTGGGGAGAAGGTATTGGTTTTCAGCCATCGTCTCCGGCCACTTAAGTTGTTGGAAAGGCTAGCCATGAAAGTGAATGCTTCAACTCTTGATTCAGAATTGGGTGTGGGAACGAATAGCTCTCTACAAAATTTGGAAATCGCCATCCTCATTTCAACTCTTTCAATTGGCTTTCCTATGTTTTAAGTTGAATACCGTCAACTATGCATGAACTTCAGCACTGAAAGAAAGAGTTGTTTACTATGTTACACGGACTCGGGTACGGGTCCCAGGTGCGGTATGTATGTACAGGTCCAACTCATTAAATCTTAACCCTACATTCAATGGTACACGGTGTGGGGAAAAAATATCATATTTTTAATCTAATATGTGCCATAAAATGGTACTATATGTAACTCACGGTGTCAAAATCACATTTATAGTAATTTCACAATAATTTGCACATATAATAATTGTGTTTTATACAATTATATAAGAAGTGTCCGTTGAAAAGTATCCGACACATATCCCATACCCTTGTCCGACTCTCAGGTGTCCGACACAGGTATTTGATCTATTTTGAAGAGTCCGTGTACCACAGATTGTTTCTAAACATAAGTTCCAGCAATATAAAATCACCGAGTACTACAAAATTTAAAGCACAATTCAACCGAGTGTGCTACCTGTTGCGGAAACAAGATTAGTCATTGTTTGTTTATCGAGTTTCTTATTTTTGCTTTTTTGGCTACTCGAAAAAAAAAATTGTTTTTCCCGTGCCAACATTACACAAATTTCTTTTAAAGTCTTCTTTCGTTATATATAACCCAACCTAACAAGTTCGCCATGTAAATGCAGAATACCTTTTATGCTTGTTGCTAACTACTATCATACCTATGTTCAACTTGCAGCACTGATAGCAGAGGGAAGACTTCCTATTCGGAAGGGAGAAAATACAAAAATTGAGTACAGAACAGTTCCTATTGGGTCCATTTCAGTTAGCAGAGGGAAGAGTTCCTATTCGAATAGCACAAAATACCAAAATGGAGTACAGAACAGTTCCTATTGGGTCGATTTCGGGTTGGGTGTGAAGGTATATGCGAATGATAGAAGACAAACAAGGAGATAGATAATGTACCAGCACGAAATAAAGGAAATACCAACCGGATCAGACGAACCGACGGTGGTGCTCGATTAACCCTTGCGGTTGTGCTCCACCGACAAAAATCAACTCAAAAAAAGTATTTACGCATCCACTTCCATGGCTAGCCTTCCCAAGAACTCAAGCTCAGCACTCAAATATTGTTCTCTATAAAACCCTACAGCTACGGGGAAATGGAACAACGGAGAGACGGGCAAACAGAAAGACAAACAAAGAGAGAGGTCCGAGATGGAAGAGAGACGGACGGGCCGACGGAACTTACACCTCTTCTGAACACTTCGGGACTTTTTAAAGTTTTATACTTGTTCTGACAACCGACACCTTTTAATGAAAACTGCCATCATTTATAAATTCATTTTCTTCATAAAAGTTACACCTTGGAACTTTATATCTTTACATTACATTAATTTTCTTAGTAAAAGTTACACCTTGGATCTTTTCTAAAAACGAAACATTCAGCTTTAATTGGGATTGGTCTTCTTTGGGAACTTATTTCTTTTGTAAAAACGAAACATTCAGCTTCGATGATTGGTCTTGGGAACTTGTACCTTTTGTAAAAACTCACAAAGTTTACAACTATTCCTAAAGTTTACACCTTTCCTAAAAATTTACACCTCCTCTCGGAAATATTTACAACTTCTTGAAAAATGACACATTTTGTGAAAAAACCTTTTTCGTAAAATTTACACTTATTATTTCAAGTTACACCTTTAGTGAAAAATAAAACTTACATCTTTTCTATGGTCATTTACACCTTCTTCGGACAAACATACACCATATTTGAAAAGGTTATACCTTTTGTCAAATAATTTCTTGGTGTGTTTGGTAACGTTTACGTTTTCAGTTTATATTTACAAAAATTTTATAAACTAGTTTTTGTTTATTTTTTGAAAAACATAAACTACAAACGCGTTTGGTAATTGACAAAATGTTTAAAAAAAATTTAAAATATAAAAAAGAGTGAGAAATGGCGAGTGGTGGCAAGTGGCAGCGGAAGACGGTGGTGGAAAGTGGTGACGGTGAGTGGTGGGTGGGTGGTGGTGGTGGTGGTGGTGGGTGGGTGGGTGATGGTGGCAGGTGGTAGCGAGTGGGTGGTGGTGGTGGTGGTGGTGGCGGGTGGTGGTGGCAGGTGGTGGGTGGTGGTGGTGAGTGGATGGGTAACGGTGGCGGGTGGTGGGTGGTAGCAAGTGGGTGGTGGTGGCAGGTGGGTGGCGGATGGCGGGTGGTGGTAGGTAGTAGGTGGTAGGTGGTGGCGAGTGGTGATGGTGGGTGGGTGGGTGGGTGACAGCGGCGGGTGGTGGGTGGTAACGAGTAGGTGGTGGTGGTGATGGTGGCGGGTGGTGGGTGGTGGTGGCAAGTAGGTGGCGGATAGCGAGTGGTGGCGGGTGGTGATGGTGGGTGGGTGGGTGACGGTGGCGGGTGGTGGTGGTGGTGGTGGTGGTGGTAGTGGCGGGTGGTAGGTGGTGGTGGCAAGTGGGTGGCGGATGGCGGATGGCGGGTGGTGGTGGGTGGTGGCGGGTAGGTGACGGATGGTGGTGGTGGTGGTGGTGGGTGACGGTGGCGGATGATAGGTGGTAACGAGTGGGTGGTGATGGTAGCGGGTGGCGGGTGGTGGTGGCAGGTGGGTGCCAGGTGGGTGATAGGTGATGGTGATGGTGGGTGGTGGTGGTGGCAGGTGAGTGGCAGGTGGTGGTGGGTGGCTAGTGGTGGCAGGTGGGTGGTGAGTGGTGGTGGCAAGTAGGTGGTGGTGGCGAGCGGTGGATAGTAATGGCAAGTGGTGGGTGGTGGCGGTTGGATGGCAAGTGGGTGGTGGGTGGTGGGCAGTAGTGGTGGTGGTGGGGGTGGGGGTGGGTGGTGGTGGCGGAGGCGGAAGACGGTGGTGGAAAATGGTGGCGGGTAGTGGCTAGTGTTGGGTGGTAAAAAAAAAAAAAACTGAAAGCTCAAAATGGAAACACATTTTTTGTGTTTTTATTTTTTGGCCAAATTTATAAACTGAGACCACTGATTTATAAATCAAAAATTTTGCCAAACAAGTTTTTATTTGAATTTTTTAAGTTTTTGTAAATATAAACAGAAAACTGAAAACGTAAGTGTTACCAAACGGTCTTAACAAACTTTATCAAAAGCTTATTTTCCATAAAACGTGTAAATTTTCAAAAAAGGTCTAACTGTCTTCACCAAAGATGTAACTCCTATTTAAAAGGTGTACAATTTTTTAAACATGTTTGCTTCACAAAAGGAGTACCTTTTTAGAAGAGGTGTAAGCTTTTAAAATAAGGTGTAAACTTGCTGAAAACATATTTTCCATAGAATGTGTAAATTTTTTAAAAAGGTGTAAGTTTTGCTGGCAGAAAAGTTGTAATATCCCATAAAAAGTCTAAATTTTATGAAAAAAGTTATTCACAAAAGCAGTAACCATTCAGAAACGGTGTAAGCATTCCCACAAAAAGGTGTAATCATTCAGAAAAGGTTTATGTTTTTAACAAAAGGTATAAATTTTATTCAAATACTCCTTCCATGCAAGGTGTATATTTTCAAAAACATGTATGTAGTTTTCACAAAACATGAAAGATATGTCACAATGGTGTAACTTCCCATTGAAGGTTTAAAATTTAGGAAAATATAATTCAGATTTCCATAAAAGGTGTAAGCATGTTCAGAAAAGATGTAACTTATTTCAAAAAAGGTGTAAGTTCTGTTCTCATAAAAAGTGTAAGTTCCAATAAAACGTGTAAATTTTTTAATAGACATGATTTTTAATAAATTAGTAACATCTCACAAAAGGTTTAAGTATTTCAACGAAAAGGTCTAAATTTTGTAAAATAAATTATTTCACAAATGTGTAACCTTTTCACAAATACTGTAAGTTTTTTCACAAGGGATGTGAGTAACTTCACAAAACGTGTAAGTTCCGTTTTTTCCCCCCAAAACCTGGAAGTTCCTAAAATCCAATCACACTGTATTTGTCTTGTTCAAATAATGGCAATGTGAGAGAGAAGGGCGTTTCGGAGGGCTTGGCCTTTCTCTGAGTAGAACTCCATTTCAGAGACGACGAGTCTGGGAGGGCTTCGAATAGCGACTCCAAGTCCAAATCCAACCAAGTATGTCAATGTAAAAGAGAACCGTTTTTAATATAGAGCAACGGACAGACAGAGAGAGCGAGAGAGAGAGAGAGAGAGAGAGAGAGATAGACTGAGATCAACAGACATAGAGACCTAGATGGACACTGATCGACAGAGCAGCCACTCCGAGATTGACAGAGGGACTGAAATCGACAGAGATCGACGGAGAAGAGACCCACATGGACACAGACAGACCAATATCGCTGGAGACAGACCGAGATAAATAGGGATCGACAGAGAGAGACCGACATCGACGGAGAATAGGCCGACATCGACACAGAGAGACCAAGATCGATAGCCAGAGAGAAAAAAACCTTTGATTTGCGGCGGCGGTCCCAGTGGAGGTTCCGATCTCCGAAGGCTGTGAGCACCGGAGGCCACCGACGTTTGGGTGGTCAGCGGGGGTCACGAACCCTTTGATTTGTTCAGTGGTTGTCCCAATTTGTTTATGAACACTTCGAAATGAACACTTGATTTTACTCCTTTTGTGTTTACTACGAATACTTTGAAATGAACACTTGATGTTACTCCTTCTGTGTTTACGAACATTTTGAAATGAACGCTTTGTTACTCCATTTGTGGTTATGAACACTTTGAAATGTTACTCCTTCATACTTTTCGTGAAAATACTTACACCATTTTTGAAAAGTTACTCCTTTTGTTCAAGAAATTGTACCGTTTGTGAGCGGCAACTTAAAGCTTCGTCAGAAGTCACTTATAGCATTTGTGATAAAAAAAATATAAAATTTACACATTTTGCTTAAGCTTACACCTTTTCGAGGCAGGGCTTACACCATTTTTGAAAAGTTACTCCTTTTGTGTAAGAATTTTTGGCATAACATTTATACTTTAACTTCCAACTTACACCTTTTGTGAAACCCCAACTTAAAGCTCTATTCGGAAGTCACTTACACCTTTTGGGAAAAAAAAAATCATCAAATTTACACCTTTTTCTTAAGATTACACCTTTTCGTGAAAATACTTACACCATTTTTGAAAAGGTACTCCTTTTGTGTAAGAATTTTTGGCATAACATTTATACTTTTTCTTCCAACTTACACCTTTTGTGAAAGAGTGTATAAGCACAAAAGGAGTAAATGTTATGACCAAAATTCTTACACAAAAGGAGTACATTTTCAAAAATGGTGTAAATATGTTCCCAAAAAGGTGTAAGCTTAAGCAAAAGGTGTAAATTTCATTAATTTTGTTTTTCACAAAAGGTATAAGTGACTTCCGAAGATGCTTTAACTTGGTGTTTCACAAAAGGTGTAAGTTGGAAGAAAAAGTATAAGTGTTATGCCAAAAATTCTTACACAAAAGGAGTACCTTTTCAAAAATGGTGTAAATATGTTCCCAAAAAGGTGCAAGCTTAAGCAAAATGTCTAAATTTTATGAATTTTTTTTTTTTCACAAATGGTATAAGTGACTTCCGACGAAGCTTTAAGTTGGGCTTTCACATATGGTGTAAGTTCGAAGACAAAGTACAAATGGTATGCCAAAAGTTCTTACACCAAAGGAGTAACTTTTGAAAAATGGTGTAAGCACTTCCACAAAAAGGTATAAGCTTAAGGAAAATGTGTAAATTTGATGTATTTTTTTTTCCACAAAAGGTGTAACTTCGGAGAAAAAGTATAAATCTTATGAAAAAAATTGTTACACAAAAGGTTTAAGTTGGGCTTTCACAAACGGTGCAAGTTCGAAGAAAAAGTATAAATCTTATGCCACAAAGAGATGTCAGTAACTTTGCAAAACGTCTAAGTTCGGTTTTTTCCCCCGAAAACCTGTAAGTTCCTAAAATCCAATCACACTGTATTTGTCTTGTTCAGATAATGGCAATGTGAGAGAGAAGGGCGTTTCGGAGGGCTTGGCCTTTCTCCCAGTAGAACTCCGTTTCATACAAGACGAGTCTGGGAGGGCTTCGAATAGCGACTCCGAGTCCAAATCTAACCAAGTATGTCAATGTAAAAGAGAACCGTTTTTAATATAGAGCAACGGACAGAGAGAGAGAGAGAGATAGACTGAGGTCAACAGACATAGAGACCTAGATGGACACTTATCGACAGAGAAGAGACCCACGCTGGAGACAGACCGAGATAAACAGGGATCGACAGAGACAGACAGACATCGACACAGAGAGTCCAAGATCGATAGCCAATCTTTCAAAAAATCTTTGCTTTGCGGCGGCGGTGCAAGTGGAGTTGCCGATCTCAGAAGGCTGTGAGCACCGGAGCCCACCGATGCTTGGGTGGTCAGCGGGGGTCACGAACCCTTTGATTTGTTCAGTGATTGTGTCAATTGGTTTATGAACACTTCGAAATGTTACTCCTTTTGTGTTTACTACGAATACTTTGAAATGAACACTTGATGTTACTCCTTCTGTGTTTACGAACATTTTGAAATGAACCCTTTGTTACTCCTTTTCTGGTTATCAACACTTTGAAATGTTACTCCTTCGTTAATATATTTACACCATTTTGGAAAAGTTACTCCTTTTTTGTAAGAATTGTTGGCATAAGATTTATACTTTTTCTTCGAACTGACAGTTTTTGTGAAAGCCCAACTTAAACCTATTTCGGAAGTCACTTATACCTTTTGTGAAAAAAAAAATTCATTAATTTTACACCTTTTGCTTATGCTTACACTTTTTCCTGAAAATACTTACACCATTTTTGAAAAGTTACTCCTTTTGTGTAAGAATTTTTGGCATAATATTTATACTTTTGTGCTTATATACACTTTCACAGAAGGTGTAAGTTTGAAGAAAAAGTATAAATCTTATGCGGAAAATTATTTCACAAAAGGAGTAACTTTTCAAGAAAAATATAAGCAGTTTGACGAAAAGGTAAGCCAAAGCAAAAGGTGTAAATTTGATGAATTTATTTTTTCACAAAAGGTATAACTAACTTGCGAAAAAGCTTTAAGTTGGGAATCCACACACGGTATAAGTTCGAAGAAAAGCTATAAAAGTTATGCCAAAAATTTTTACAGAAAATGAGTAACTTTTCAAAAAAAATATAACCACTTCCACGAAAAGGTATAAGCTTAAGCAAAAGGTGTAAATTTGATGAATTAATCTTTTCACAAAAGGTATAAGTGACTTCCGAAAAATGTTTAAGTTGGCCTTCCACAAACGGTGTAAGTTCGAAGAAAAGGTATAAATCTTATGCCAAAAATTGTTACACAAAAGGAGTAACTTTTCAAAAAAAATATAAGCACTTCCACGAAAAGGTATAAGCTTAAGCAAAATGTGTAAATTTGATGAATTTATCTTTTCACAAAAGGTATAAGTGACTTGCGAAAAAGGTTTAAGTTGGCCTTCCACAAACGGTGTAAGTTCGAAGAAAATGTATAAATTTTATGCCAAAAATTCTTACACAAAAGGAGTAACTTTTCAAAAAAAATATAAGCACTTCCACGAAAAGGTATAAGCTTAAGCAAAAGGTGTAAATTTGATGAATTTATCTTTTCACAAAAGGTATAAGTGACTTGCGAAAAAGGTTTAAGTTGGCCTTCCACAAACGGTGTAAGTTCGAAGAAAAGGTATAAATCTTATGCCAAAAATTCTTACACAAAAGGAGTAACTTTTCAAAAAAAATTATAAGCACTTCCACGAAAAGGTATAAGCTTAAGCAAAAGGTGTAAATTTAATGAATTTATCTTTTCACAAAAGGTCTAAGTGACTTGCGAAAAAGTTTTAAGTTGGCCTTCCACAAACGGTGTAAGTCCGAAGAAAAGGTATAAATGTTATGCCAAAAATTCTTACACAAAAGGAGTAACTTTTCAAAAAAAATATAAGCACTTCCACTAAAAGGTATAAGCTTAGGCAAAAGGTGCAAATTTGATGAATTTATCTTTCCACAAAAGGTATAACTGACTTCCGACAAACCTTTAAGTTGGGCTTTCACAAAAGGTGTAAGTTCGAAGAAAATGTACAAATGTTATGCCAAAAAATCTTACACAAAAGGAGTAACTTTTCAAAAAAAATATAAGCACTTCCACGAAAAGGTATAAGCTTAAGCAAAGGGTGTAAATTTGATGAATTTATTTTTTCACAAATGGTATAATTGACTTCCAAAAAAGCTTTAAGTTGGACTTTCACAAAAGATGTAAGTTCGGAGAAAACGTATAGATCTATGCCACAAAGAGATGTAAGTAACTTCGCAAAACGTCCAACTTCCGTTTTTTTTTGTAAGTTCCTAAAATCCAATCACACTGTATTTGTCTTGTTCAGATAATGGCAATGTGAGAGAGAAGGGCGTTTCGGAGGGCTTGGCCTTTGTCCCAGTAGAACTCCGTTTTAGAGAAGACGAGTCTGTGAGGGCTTGGAATAGCAACTCTGACCCCAAATCCAACCAAGTATGTCAATGTAAAAGAGAACCGTTTTTAATATAGAGCAACGGACAGAGAGAGAGAGAGAGAGAGATAGATAGACTGAGATCGACAGACATAGAGACCTAGATGGACACTGATCGACAGAGGGACCGAAATCGACAGAGATCGACAGAGAAGAGACGCGCATAGACACCGACAGACCAAGATCGCTGGAGACAGACCGAGATAAACAGGAATCGACAGAGAGAGACCGACATCGACACAGAGAGACCAAGATCGATAGCCAATCTTTCAAAAAACCTTTGATTTGCGGCGGCGGTGCCAGTGGAGGTGCCGATCTCAAAAGGCTGTGAGCATCGGAGCCCACCGACGCTTGGGTGGTCAGCGGGGGTCACGACCCTTTGATTTGTTCGGTGGTTGTGTCAATTGGTTTATGAACACTTCGAAATGTTACTCCTTCTGTGTTTACTACTTTCAGATGAACATATGTTACTCCTTCTGTGTTTACGAACATTTTGAAATGAACCTTTTGTTACTCCTTTTATGGTTATCAACGCTTTGAAATGTTACTCCTTCATACTTTTCGTGAAAATGTTTACACCATTTTTGAAAAGTTACTGCTTTTGTGTAAGAAATGTTGGCATGAGATTTATACTTTTTCTTCGAACTTACACCTTTTGTGAAAGGCCAACTTAAACCTATTTCGGAAGTCACTTATACCTTTTGTGAAAAAAAAATTCATCAAATTTACACCTTTTTCTTAAGCTTATACCTTTTCGTGGAAGTGCTTATATTTTTTTTGAAAAGTTACTCCTTTTGTGTAAGAATTTTTGGCATAAAGTTTATACTTTTGTGGTTATATACTCTTTCACAAGAAGTGTAAGTTTGAAGAAAAAGTATAAATCTTATGACAAAAATTATTTCACAAAAGGAGTAGCTTTTGAAAAAAAAAATAAGCACTTCCACGAGAAGGTAAAACCTTAAGCAAAAGGTGTAAATTTGATGAATTTATCTTTTCACAAAAGGTATAAGTGACTTGCGAAAAAGCTTTAAGTTGGCCTTCCACAAACGGTGTAAGTTCGAAGAAAAGGTATAAAAGTTATGCCAAAAATTGTTACACAAAAGGAGTAACTTTTCAAAAAAAATATAAGCGCTTCCACGAAAAGGTATAAGCTTAAGCAAAAGGTGTAAATTTGATGAATTTATCTTTTCACAAAAGGTATAAGTGACTTCCGAAAAAGGTTTAAGTTGGCCTTCCACAAACGGTGTAAGTTCGAAGAAAAGGTATAAACCTTATGCCAAAAATTCTTACACAAAAGGAGTAACTTTTCAAAAAAAATATAAGCACTTCCACGAAAAGGTATAAGCTTAAGCAAAAGGTGTAAATTTAATGAATTTATCTTTTCACAAAAGGTCTAAGTGACTTGCGAAAAAGGTTTAAGTTGGCCTTCCACAAACGGTGTAAGTTCGAAGAAAAGGTATAAATCTTATGTCAAAAATTCTTACACAAAAAGAGTAACTTTTCAAAAAAAATATAAGCACTTCCACGAAAAGGTATAAGCTTAGGCAAAAGGTGTAAATTTGATGAATTTATTTTTCCACAAAAGGTAAAACTGACTTCCGAAAAACCTTTAAGTTGGGCTTCCACAAAAGGTGTAAGTTCGAAGAAAATGTATAAATCTTATGCCAAAAATTCTTACACAAAAGGAGTAATTTTTAAAAAAAATATAAGCACTTCCACTAAAAGGTATAAGCTTAGGCAAAAGGTGTAAATTTGATGAATTTATTTTTCCACAAAAGGTATAACTGACTTCCGAAAAACCTTTAAGTTGGGCTTTCACAAACGGTGTAAGTTCGAAGAAAAGGTATAAATTTTATGCCAAAAAATCTTACACAAAAGGAGTAACTTTTTAAAAAAAATATAAGCACTTCCACGAAAAGGTATAAGCTTAAGCAAAATGTGTAAATTTGATGAATTTATTTTTTCACAAATGGTATAACTGACTTCCAAAAGAGCTTTAAGTTGGACTTTCACAAAAGGTGTAAGTTCGGAGAAAACGTATAGATCTATGCCACAAAGAGATGTAAGTAACTTCGCAAAACGTCCAACTTCCGTTTTTTTTGTAAGTTCCTAAAATCCAATCACACTGTATTTGTCTTGTTCAGATAATGGCAATGTGAGAGAGAAGGGCGTTTCGGAGGGCTTGGCCTTTCTCCCAATAGAACTCCGTTTCAGAGAAGACGAGTCTGGGAGGGCTTGGAATAGCGACTCCGACCCCAAATCCAACTAAGTATGTCAATGTAAAAGAGAACCGTTTTTAATATAGAGAAACGGACACAGAGAGAGAGAGAGAGAGAGAGAGACTAAGATCAACAGACATAGATACCTAGATGGACACTGATCGACAGAGGGACCGAAATCGACAGAGATCGACAGAGAAGAGACCCACATGGACACCGACAGACCAAGATCGTTGGAGACAGACTGAGATAAACAGGGATCGACAGAGACAGACCGACATCGACACAGAGAGTCCAAGATCGATAGCCAATCTTTCAAAAAATCTTTGATTTGCGGCGTCGGTGCAAGTGGAGTTACCGATCTCAGAAAGCTGTGAGCACTGGAGCCCACCGCGCTTGGGTGGTCAGCGGGGGTCACGAACCCTTTGATTTGTTCAGTGGTTGTGTCAATTGGTTTATGAACACTTCGAAATGTTACTCCTTTTGTGTTTACTACTTTGAGATGAACATATGTTACTCCTTCTGTGTTTACGAACATTTCGAAATGAACCCTTTGTTACTCCTTTTCTGGTTATCAACGCTTTGAAATGTTACTCCTTCGTTAAAATATTTACACTATTTTGGAAAAGTTAATCCTTTTGTGTAAGAATTGTTGGCATAAGATTTATACTTTGGACTTTTTCTTCGAACTGACACCTTTTGTGAAAGCCCAACTTAAACCTATATCGGAAGTCACTTATACCTTTTGTGAAAAAAAAAATTCATTAATTTTGCACCTTTTGCTTAAGCTTACACTTTTTACTAAAAATACTTACACCATTTTTGAAAAGTTACTCCTTTTGTGTAAGAATTTTTGGCATAACATTTATACTTTTGTGCTTATATACTCTTTCACAGAAGGTGTAAGTTTGAAGAAAAAGTATAAATCTTATGAGAAAAATTATTTCACAAAAGGAGTAACTTTTCAAGAAAAATATAAGCAGTTTCACGAAAAGGTATAAGCCGAAGCAAAAGGTGTAAATTTGATGAATTTGTTTTTTCACAAAAGGTATAACTGACTTGCGAAAAAGCTTTAAGTTGGGCATCCACAAAAGGTGTAAGTTCGAAGAAAATGTATAAATGTTATGCCAAAAACTCTTACACAAAAGGAGTAACTTTTCGAAAAAAATATAAGCACTTCCACGAAAGGTATAAGCTTAAGCAAAAGGTGTAAATTTGATGAATTTATCTGTTCACAAAAGGTATAAGTGACTTCCGAAAAAGGTTTAAGTTAGCCTTCCACAAACGGTGTAAGTTCGAAGAAAATGTATAAATCTTATGCCAAAAATTCTTACATAAAAGGAGTAACTTTTCAAAAAAAATTTAAGCACTTCCACGAAAAGGTATAAGCTTATGCAAAAGGTGTAAATTTGATGAATTTATCTTTTCACAAAAGGTATAAGTGACTTGCGAAAAAGCTTTAAGTTGGCCTTCCACAAACGGTGTAAGTTCGAAGAAAATGTATAATCTTATGCCAAAAATTCTTACACAAAAGGAGTAACTTTTCAAAAAAAATATAAGCACTTCCACAAAAAGGTATAAGCTTAGGGAAAATGTGTAAATTTGATGAATTTATTTTTCCACAAAAGGTATAACTGATCGACAGACTAAGATCGACAGACATAGAGACCGTTTTTAATATAGAGCAACGAACAGAGAGAGAGAGAGATAGACTGAGATCAACAGACATAGAGACCTGGATGGACACTGATCGACAGAGGGACCGAAATCGACAGAGATCGACCGAGAAGAGACCCACATGGACACCGACAGACCAAGATCGCTGGAGACAGACCGAGATAAACAGGGATCGACAGAGAGAGACCGACATCAACACAGAGAGACCAAGATCGATAGCCAATCTTTCAAAAAACCTTTGATTTGCGGCGGCGGTGCCAGTGGAGGTGCCGATCTCAGATGGCTGTGAGCACCGGAGCCCACCGACGCTTGGGTGGTCAGCGGGGGTCACGACCCTTTGATTTGTTCAGTGGTTGTCTCAATTGGGTTTATGAACACTTCGAAATGTTACTCCTTCTGTGTTTACTACTTTCAGATGAACATATGTTACTCCTTCTGTGTTTACGAACATTTTGAAATGAACCCTTTGTTACTCCTTTTCTGGTTATCAACGCTTTGAAATGTTACTCCTTCATACTTTTCGTGAAAATGTTTATACCATTTTTGAAAAGTTACTGCTTTTGTGTAAGAATTGTTAGCATGAGATTTATACTTTTTCTTCGAACTTACACCTTTTGTGAAAGGCGAACTTAAACCTATTTCGGAAGTCACTTATACCTTTTGTGAAAAAAAAATTTCATCAAATTTACACCTTTTTCTTAAGCTTATACCTTTTCGTGGAAGTGCTTATATATTTTTTTAAAAGTTACTCCTTTTGTGTAAGAATTTTTGGCATAACATTTATACTTTTGTGGTTATATACTCTTTCACAACAGGAGTAAGTTTGAAGAAAAAGAAAGTATAAATCTTATGAGAAAAATTATTTCACAAAAGGAGTAACTTTTCAAAAAAAAATATAAGCAGTTCCACGAAAAGGTATAAGCTGAAGCAAAATGTGTAAATTTGATGAATTTATTTTTTCACAAAAGGTATAAGTGACTTCCGAAAAGCTTTAAGTTGGGCTTCCACAAAAGGTGTATGTTCGAAGCAAAATGTATAAATCTTATGCCAAAAATTCTTACACAAAAGGAGTAAGTGTTCATAAAAGGTGTAAATGATTTATACTTTTCAGTAATCAGTTACGCCTTTTTCTGAAATTCCTTACGCCTTTCTTGAAAACTTATACTTTTCTTGTGACCATTTACACCTTTAGTTATATAATATATTATTTTATTAATTTACCTGGAAAGGTCACCAATGTGTAAGTTTCCAAATATTTTGATATAACCCAATACATATAAATGTGTAAATGCAAAATAGAAGGGTGTAAGTACCTTACATACCATATGCAAGGCACACATGAGAAAAGTCCAACTTTTATAGTTAGTTTCAAAATCAACAGTGAAGTTTGTATTCCCCATAACAAGGTTGAAACAAGAAGAGAAGACCTTTTGTCGAGTTACGACACAACCAATTGAACTTATTAATAAGGACTTATACAATGAGAAGGAGATTGCCATAGAAATTAACGTGTGCAAGGTTCTTGTCCCTTAGTGAATATATATATATATATATATAATATTAAATTATTAAATTTTTGTCACTAATAAGACCTTACATGTGATACCCAACACACACCCATATAATGTGCTGGAAGAATTTTTTTTTTGATAATTTAAGGTGGTGGTAGCATATGATCTGGCATATATGTATAGAATGAGAGAGATATCGACAAGGAGTAAAAAGTTGAAGGAGGAGGAATTAATGGAGAAGAGAGGAGAGCGGAGAGAGAAAGTGATTAATTAGTGTGGCAAATTCAAGGCGCACGCAGCACCACCGACCTTTAACCGACGACTTCGCCAATGTCCTCATTTTGTCGCCACTTTTTTTTTTTTTTTTTGTCTTAGAGGGATACTCTTATTTTGTGTTTTTCTATTCGTAGTATTACATGTACCAATTAATATATATATTAGTGTATCAACTGTTATATCATTATTACTTATCTTACTTATTATACTAATTACAAATACTCAAAACTTCTAAAATTATGTCACATTATCTGTAAATATACTAATTAGTACATTAATTGATACATATAATATTATTCTTTTTTTCTCCTTTATGCATTTATTGATATAACATTACTCTTATTCAAATCATTAAAATGAGAGAGAATTTTGGGTGGAAAAAATGAGAAGAAATTGTGATTATGAATGATTATCCTCTTAATATAATAAATAATGATTTTATTTATAATATATATATATATATATATATATATATATTTTTTTAGTTTAATTAAACATTAAAATGAATATTTTAAAAAAATGATACTTTCATGATACTTCATTTTAGTGAGCCAAAAAATCATACCATTTATATGTGCCACTAACACACGAGATAGTAAACAAAATACAATTAAAAAAAAATTTAACCATAATAGTATTATTGATATTCATATTATGAAAAAACAAAGGAAAAAAAAAGTCTATACTTTTTTGAGAAAATTATAAATTTGTTTCTACAAAATATTTACAAATTAATAAAAAAAAAACTTATAACATTAATTATGATGAAGTATCAATATGTCCTACTTTGGGGGCTTAGCGCTTGCTTGGCATCTCTTAAATAATAAGTACACTTATTTGGATAAATATACTTATTTAGGATACATCATCTCTTTAATTTTTTACGTATCTTTTTATAAAAAATAAAAAGAACACTTATTTAGATTATTTCAAAATTATCCATTAAGTCTCATTGATAAATTTATCAGTCTGTCTTGTTTTTATAAATAAATTTATAGTGATAAATTTAACAATAAGATATGTAGGTAAATAAGTTTAATTAATAAGATTGATTGGTAAGTACCCCTTTAAAACTTTTTCACTAACTAGTGATAATATACACATGTGTTGCATGTGGTATTTGTAATTATATTTTTAAATTGAAAACTTATATTGCCTATCCACTTATTTGTAATTGTCTATTTTTTAAATAACTATTAGAGAAATAGTATTTCATAATTAATTTGTAAACTATTTGGATTTATCAACCAAACACAAAAACAATATTTTACAGTAGATGAGAAAAGTGAGAGCAAGAGGTTCAATATTAGAATTTGTAAAATCACTGATAATGTACATATGTGATTTGGCCTATGAATAACTAAATAGAATTGTAAGAAAGAAGAAATTTAAACTCAGAATTTATCGAGAATTCTGATGAATTATCTAGATTTAATTCTTAAATGATGGGTCCTACTTTCTAAAATAAATCTCAACCACACATGTATTTTTTAAACAAATTTCTAGTAAAACTTTTGAGTTTGTAGAAATTCTCGTAACAAAGATAAATGTGTATTATCCAAAAGTGGTTGAATTCTCTTGCACAATAAATATAAGTAAAAGTTGTATATGTAAAAATCAATGAAAAACTAAGACCTTATATAGAAGATGAAGTGCCTTTTAATGAATAGAATTTAATTTAATTTTGTAATGGTTTGTAGGAGTATGACCATTCGGTCTATATAAAAAATATTAATTTTTAACTTTTAGAATTAGGGTTTAGTTTGAGTTTGAGTTTGAGAGAACATGACAATCTCTTGGGGCTCACCAAAAGTTCTATTTCGATTATTTGAATCGTTCATTTTGTAGAACCCTCAGTATATATTATTTATAAAAAAAAATAGATTTATTTGATAAGCATAACATTTTTATTTTATCACGTTTCTAAAAATGTAGAAGACAAATATATTTTTAAAAATAAACTATTTTTTTAGACAATCATGATAAAATTACACGGAGAGTCATACAAAATGAACAATTTAAATTATTAAAACAAAATTTGTGGTGAGCCTCATGAGCCTGTCAAATTCTATCAAATTTATATTTGAATTTTCGAAAAACTCAACCGCAAAATTATGTATTACATGAAAACCTCTGGAGATCCATAATTTTATATTTACAAATTCGATTGCAATAATGTTGCAAGATAATTGAACACTATATCTACTATTATAATTAAGCGCATGACAAATTAAAAATTAATATATATTAGCATCAATTATGTCACATCATTATGGATTAAATTAAATTTTTTTAAAAAATTTCAAATATTATTATTATATATATTAAATTCACTAACAGATGAAAATCGTAAAGCGACTACCATTCATAAAAATTCAGAAGTCTTAGTGCCTATTATTACATGGTGGCAGTAACTGGCATTATATGATAACTTTTCAGGATAATATGTTAAGAAGAGTATTTTAAGAATATAAAAAAAAGTAGAAAACAAGTGAGAGTGCTACACTTCTAAAATAATAATATATTTGTAAATTTTTTTTTAGAAACTTGCACTTTAGTGTAATTTTTCCTAATTTTTTCAACTCTCTTGTGTCAGCTGGATCCCAACCCATTACATTGTGCAATCAAACACAGCCTTCTGTAGATGACAAGTTATGGCCCTTGAAAACAACTATAGTAAGAGGGGATCAAATGAAGGTGGAAAAGGAATTCTTTATTCTTAATTTTTTTTTTTTTTCCTACATGATATTTTGACATGATTTAATGGCTATAAGTGACTATTAAGGGGCACTAATTGTTTTAAAAACTTATGTTGTTAGGAATAAACAGTAATGTATATTAATCTAATACTCTCAACAAATTATATTACAAAATATATATTAACAAAAACAATGAGATGATAAGACTTAAATGAGAATCTCCTAAAATCGAAATTCTGATACCACTTTGAATTACTAATTATTTCAAAATTTTAAGAGATGACAATAATCACCCAATAATATAAAATATAACAATATGACACCAGCAACACAAAAATTTAAGAGATCTTCCATCCCATTTAATCAGTAACCTCCAAATACATGAAAATAAACTGGCGATTTGTCTCGAGGATTCAAACTCTTCCAGAGACAATCTAAATAGCTCTTTTTTTGTTCTTTTGAGATTTAAAAAAAATAAAAAAAGATCACAAGCCCCAACATTTGCTCTATATACCGTATCAACTTTTAGAACCGCCCATAGGAAGAAAGATTTATGTGAGAGAGCATTGCAACACACACCATTTCTCTTTGAGGGGGAGAGAGCTTATTAATTAGAAGAGATAACAAGAAAACACTTGTTTCAAATCTCACTGTTCTCATTAGAGTAGGAGGATGATCAACGAGCCGGTATCGGATTCTAAGAAGACTCCACTCTCGGCAAACTTCGATCATGATCAAAATAGCCTAATCCCATCAAGTCTGAGCTTCCCAGCAGCACCTAAATTTGAAGTAGACGGAGACGTTGAAATTCAGTCCCCGGATAATTCATTATGGGAGTCTCTTTTCTCCGATCTCTTGGAAGGCGATTTCATGATATCATCGCCGCCTGTGAGGAACATGGCTTCACCACAAGCTTCAAACTTCAATTACGGTTACAATTCAGCTCAATCAAGCCTTATGAGGTACTCTCCAAATCGCATTTCATCTCATAGCAATAGTAGTAGTAGTAGTACCCAGAAAGGGAAAGGCCTTTTGAGTCCGCTTCATAGAGTTTTTAACTCACCCAACAATCAGTATATGCAATCATCGGAGAGCCTTTCGTTGCCGGCTCTTGAGAATTTCTTGGATGATTTTAATCAGAGAGATGAAGAATTGATAGGTTTTCCGACGATCAAGAGTTCATCAGAGTCTGAGTGTTATGATACGCTAGACTGGTTGACAGTGCCTTCTTCTTCTTCGAGGTATAGTGGATCAGTGAATGAAAGATCGGGGAGTGGAGGTGGTGGAGGAGGTTCAGGATCACAATTGACACTAGAAAGTGAGATTTATCATAATCATCATCAGGTGGGGTCTCTTGAAACCGCACCATTGTTACTGCAACTTCAGCAAGAACGGTTGCAAGAGAGGCAGCAGCAGCAGCAACCACCGCCAAGACAACAGCAAGTGCAACCACATAATATTAACCATGGCATGGTGGTGCCTCCTCCTATTGGACCCGAGCAGGCAAATCCCTTTCTCTCTCTCTCTCTCTCTCTCCCATGTTATATTCCGTTTCCTTATGTAATTGGATCAGAAAAACAGAAATTTTGTTTAAAAAATTCCATCATGAATGAGTTACAACCTGAACTAAACAATAGGAGTCTAACAACGTAAAAGCCAACAATAACCACACGAAATAATCCAAGCACTACATGCCGTTGGCAAGAATTTACTCCTAATATACAAGAATAGTAATGATGGACTGGACTAGCTCACTTTATGTCATATATATTTTTTGAATTGTTGTCTTTTCATATACCGAAAAGGATTATTCTGTATCATCAAATCAATTTTACCAAATTATTTTTTTATTTGTTATGTGAATGCAGATCATCCATTGGGAGATGAAAATATCAATAAAATTTGTCACATTTTTCATTTTTCTTAACATTTTTGGTTTGAAATATACAACAGGAACAAGATAGTGGGCTTCAACTGGTGCACCTCCTTCTAGTTTGTGTTGAATCAATTTCGAAAAAAGACTACATGTCAGCAAGGAGATACCTCCACCACCTCAACCAACTCGTCACCCCCCTCGGCGACTCCATGCAACGGGTCGCCTCTTGCTTCACCGAAGCCCTAAGCGCCAGACTCGCTTCCACCCTAACAAAACCCAACCCCAACCCCACCCCCACCCGCACCCAAGCCCCCCCCTTCTTCACTATCTTCCCTTCTAACTCCCTTGAAATCCTCAAAATCTACCAAATCCTCTACCAAGCCTGTCCCTACGTCAAATTCGCCCATTTCACCGCCAACCAAGCCATCTTCGAAACCTTTGAAGCTGAAGATCGTGTTCACATCATTGATCTCGACATCCTCCAAGGCTACCAATGGCCTGCCTTCATGCAAGCCCTCGCTGCCCGCCCTGGTGGCCCTCCCTTTCTCCGCATCACCGGTGTCGGCCCCTTGCCTGAACTCGTCAGAGAAACCGGCCGCTGCTTAACCGAACTCGCCCACTCTCTTCACGTCCCCTTCGAATTCCACCCTATTAGCGAACAACTCGAAGAGCTAAAGCCCCACATGTTCAACCGCCACGTAGGCGAGGCTTTAGCTGTTAATTCAGTTAATTGCCTCCACCGCGTTCCAGCCAACAGTCTTCAGAACCTTCTAGCAATGATCAGAGACCAAGCGCCCAACATAGTGACAATTGTGGAGAGAGAAGCGAACCATAACGGAACTTACTTCTTGGGCCGGTTTCTCGAGGCTTTGCATTATTATTCAGCGGTTTTCGACTCTTTGGATGCAACTTTTCCAGCGGAGTCCGCTCAGAGGGCGAAGGTGGAGCAGTATATATTTGCGCCGGAGATTCGGAACATCGTGGCGTGTGAGGGAGCGGAGAGGGTGATAAGGCATGAGAGGTTGGAGAAGTGGAGGAAGATTATGGAAGGGAAAGGATTTAAAGGGGTGGCGCTGAGTGCGAATGCGGTGAACCAGTCGGAGATATTGCTGGGTTTGTATAATTGTGATGGGTATAGATTGAAGGTAGACAATGGTTGTTTGCTTTTGGGGTGGCTAGATAGAGCTATCCTTGCTGCTTCTGCATGGCGATGCTGATCTTTTGCATGGTAGTTGTTTGCAGTTATGTTACGGATACAGAATCTGTGCACAGAAATATTCCGAATATATTTTTGTGTGTGAATTCTGTACACATCTTTATACTCATCTTTTGATTTGTGACTGAAGGGCATCTCGAATGGGTTGTATCCATCTTTTTATTTGTAACTAAAGGGCATCTGGTTGAGTTCTATTAGGTGATGCGCTCACAATTCAATTACATCATTTTATTACTAGTTGGGTATCCACTCATATTTATTATACAGTAATACTAAATATTATGAAAATTTTTTTTATAAAAATAATCATGAAAACTTTTTGATCCTTTAATTACACTTAGAATAAAACACCACACACTAATCAAACTAATCCAAAGATTATAACTCTTTCATAATCATTTTCATAAAAAAAATTTCATAATCCCTAACTTTTCTCTTTATTATAGCAATGTTAGGTATATATCATGAAAAGATTTGCGACCTTTGAATTACACATAGAATAAAGCACCACACATTAATCAAGGTAATCTAAATGTTACAAATCTTTCATGATCATTTTCATAAAAAAAATTTCATATTCCCTAACATTTCTCTATTTATTATCAATACCGTGGGTGTTTTAATTCATAGTATTATTACAGTTACTCAGAGCATATCATCCATAGTATTAGAGTTTCTTTTTTTTTTTTTTTAATTTATATATATATATAGTTACTCAAAGCATAAACAAATTTTATATATAAAAAATTCATTGAAAATGATGTAACAATAAATCATGAACTATAATGGTAATTCAAAATTTTTTTTGTATGAATAATTAATAAAAAGGGCAAATTACATATACACCCCTCCAGGTTTGGTTAAATTACAGATACCCCTGAGGTTTCGAAAATTACATCCCGCCCCCTGAGGTTTGTATTTTCATAACAATTTACCCCCTGGGGTTTATATTTCATAACAAATTACCCCCTAATTTCTTATGCAAATATAGCATTCAGGGAGGAATTCGTAATTTCTCAAACCTCAGGGGGATATCTGTAATTTTGTCAAACCTGGAGGGGTGTATATGCATCACAAACAATTCCTATAGCACTACACTACCTTTTCCATAAATCAAAACAAAAAACATACTACCAAACATAAATTTATAGTTAAGATGCCTACACACCAAATCTTTGTACATAGCTTTTTTAGCAAAACAAGAAACCTTGCATAGTAGAACCGCCACTGCATATGTACTTGTGTGTTCTGCTAGGCAATAAAAGAAATCCAAATATGATTCTACGAGTCTTTTACCCACTGAAAAACTGAACAAAAATGATCTAGACAGACTAATCAATGCAGAAGTACCACACGCAAGTGGTCCGCAAACGCTCTCTCAAGATGGCCATAACCTGATCTCAATCCAACCGAGAGCAAAATGACAAGAAACCAGTGATGTAAGATTAATGAACATGATGAGTCTTACCCTCAAATGCCAGCTTAAAAAACTTTAACTCATGTTATTCTAGGTCCTGGCACACTCATTTTATTCTAGGTCTTAGAAGGCTTAGCAGCATTGCCAGTTATACAACCCCCAAACATACCTAGTCATAATGATATAAACTAAGACGTAAAGGTAACGTAAAGCCCTTTTGAGGTTACCAAACCCCAAAAGCCTTGTATTAATATATGCAAAGGACTGCAGAGCTATAAATGTACACAAACACAAGAATTTATAAAAGGCAGATATGCATCACAAACGACAAGCAGTGTTACAAAGGAATGCCCTCCAACAAACATATGTAAAATGAGGTATATGGTACTGTTTACAAATTATTGTCTTTCCAACTGCTCAATTCCACAGACCGGTTGATCCCAACAAGAATCTCACAAGATTAATTCTGAATCAAACTTTTAACTTCTCACAATATTGAACATTGGCAGAAGTTTTTCCTCGGAGCCTCATCAACCTTCTTTTCTGTTCAAACAAAGAAAATGCATGGCTTTCAGCAACTATATTAGAGAAGAAACAGTCAAACTATTATCCAAAGATTTTATGCAATAAATATTACAAAATTTGCAGTTCCAATACATACTTGATTTACTTGGTATAAATAAACTCCTCACTAAACGGACAGGGCTTTGCAACCCCAGTAGTAGCAGTAATATGCATCTAAACCATCTAATGTAACTAAAAATAATAATTCCCATTACTGCACCAAGTCTCATAAATATTGGAGTTTAGTAAACAAGTTTACTTTACTTTAAAAGAAAAAAAGTTTCACCATCACCAATTAGTGACTCTGACTCATTATCACTACTCATGGCCAAAATATAAGAAAAATAACAGCCATAGGTAATTCTTGACTTGTAAGCTATTTACTGTTTTCTATTTCTTTTTCTTCTGTGATTTATTTTATCCATTTAATTTGCTATGATACAAATGACATTTTGCTGTGGAGATGTCATTGTCATCTAGTAAAGACTGAACTACAAACACAGCAGCAACAGTATGCTAGCTATTCCAATATCCCATGGAAGGTGGCAATGAATCAGAACAACAGAATATACAACATTTTTGGGTAGACTTTAGGAAGAAAAACAGAGAAATATGAGATAGCATAACTGAACTCGGAGCATCATATGCCAGGGCACTCAGAAAAGGAACAAAACCAACATAGTACAAGCAATATAAAACACTTCAAAGGGAATAACTCAAATCAAAATACTTTGAAGGACCATTTGAGTGTAGGAGACTATCATTTGCACGGGAAACTGTCTCGGTTCCAGAGGTGGGAGGTATGACAGACCCAGAGCACCATGGGCAGCACACAATCCCAATCCTTCTGATAATCTTTCAGAGTTCTACTCAAGATCACCATAAAAGTCTTGTCAAAATGTACTCTCCATCACTTTTTCATGAATGAGGTGGAGGGTGGTGAGTCGTTCCTCCACAAAGAAAAACTTGTGTAACTTTTTAACCTCGTCTTTCCAAGAGTAGAGAAATACCCAAGGGAGGTTAGCAAATCTAGTTTAAGCTTGTGACTGAGGTATTTAATGAACCTAGGTCTGATTGCCTAGGCTTTCCTCTCCTATTCTCTTCTCTCTATTTTTCTCTAAGCTATCTTAAGCTGTTTGTTCACTATCGTGGTGCTGAAAGTAGAAGATCCTACATCGTCTTTCCAAATGATTATATTGTACAAAACTTTTTTTCTCATACAATGGATGGTGAAAGGAAAATTGACCCCATGACCCCCTAGTGAGATTCATAGGCTCTGGCCACTAAGCTAACCTCATGATAACCAACTTCCATGGGAGGCTGTCCCTGTAACTAATTGACAATAAACAGTCAACTACCAGAAACTGAAAAAAGGGGCTTGCATTTTATATGAATGGGGGAGGACATGGGCAATTACATTCAATCAATTATCTTACACAAAAACAAGGCATGTGCATAGCACATTCAAAAACAGTTAGAAATCTTCACATAGGATGCAATATAACTATTTTTTCCCTAGACAACCAGGAAACCAAAATTTGGGTTGAAGAGATTTCTGAACTGAGGTCAATAAATGTATATCAGAGAACTAAACCAGAAATATATTTTAAAAAATTTAAATATATATGAATAAAATAATAATAATAATGAAATACTCCTTCCACCCATTTTTGCTCCCAAAAAGATTGTCCACTTTGAAAAATCAAAGCATAAAGTGTGGAAGTTTCCAAAACTATCGCTTATAAACAGTTATAAATATATTTGAAAGTGAAAAATAGATACGGCAATTGTTGGAAATAATGCCTATGAATTTGAATCCAATACATTTTTTTCATGTACCGCAAGTGTATCAAGTCATCCAACAGGAAAGTTGCAATGGGGTAGGCATTACACCCCAAACTGTACCAGCAAGATAGAAACTACCTGTTTTTGCTTTTGCTAAAGACGGCTGCACAACAACATGCATGGTTATGACACTTTTTGGAAGCTCTCCAAATGGTATTCTGCATTGGCCAACAGTCTTGCCGTTCTCCAGAATTTTTCCAGCATTTATCAGTTTGACATCATTCGCTGCCTTGGGTGCAATTTTTTTATCTAAGGTAAACCAATGCAACTATCAAATATCAGAGGAAAATCACAAAAATAAAAATAAATAAAAATAAAAAGGCCAGTTAAAATGAAGATATAGGAAATTAAGCTACGAAGCACCAACACTTCAAAATAAGTGTCATATCCGTGTTGCACACGCAGACACTTCGGGGACACGTGGATACTTCCGGGACACACCACATGACATGTCCCCCTTATTTAATTAATTTATTTTCAGGAGACACTTTAGGGACACACTAAGAACATGCTATTTAGTACTTTTGATGAATGTTGAATACTTATTATTTTTTTCTTAGATTTAAATACTTAATAGATCATTCATAATAAAAAAAATACAAACTATGGGCCCGTTTGTTTTGGGTTAAGTAGATGGGAGGGGATTAAGATGGTGGAGGTGTTATTTAATGTTGTGTTTGTTTGTAGAGTTGGGGAAGGGATTAGGATGGTGAAGGTGATATAGATGGAGGTTGAGGAGGGGATTGAGATGGAAGTTGAGGAGATGGTATTAGAAAAATAGTGAGGGGATTAGAAATTTTTTATTTTTTTTATTTGTTATATATTGGGAATTTTTTTATAAATATTAATGTTTAATTTTTTATATTTTTTTATTTGTTTTATTATTTTATATAAAAATAATTTAACAATTCCTACACTAACAACTATCATCAAAACAAACACAATTTTACTTAATCCCCTCACTATCAATCCCCTACTAACAATCCCCTCACTATCAATCCCCTCCATTCTACCTCTGAAAACAAACGGGGCCTATAAGTGTTAATTTAAAAGTGTTTTTTTAACCAAAAAAAATTAGAATTAAAATTAGTTTTTGTTGATATTGATTGTTTGTAGATGTAATATTAATCTAGATAGCAAATAAAAATATATGAAAACATATTTTATTGCCATGTTCCCACAGTGTGTCCCAATTTTTTTGAAATCGCTGTGTCCCGTGTCCGCATCTATATCTATGTCCATGCTTCTTAGCAATTAAGACAAAAGCTAAAAAATGACATAAAATATCAATGTAATCCAAATATCCATATCCTACTTTATTGCTTGACAAAGTGTAGAAACTCAAGGCTGAAGCGATTAATGCACATTGGTCATTAGAAGAAAACGATATTATGAGCCAAAAACCATTTGGTGCTAACAACTTATATTAACCATTTAGTTGATGCAGCAGGACAAGGAAATGAAATTTCCAACATCTATTGTGATTTTATATAAAGATGGAGAGCAACATGGATTGTCTTAGTGTGTAAAATCAAAATGAAAAATTGATGGTGCAGTTGCCATAACTAGCATAACCATTCAATATGGCATCACACACACAAATATAAATAATTAATAATAATAATAAAAGTCCTACCCAATGAACAAGGCTCTTGCTTAGAGTAAGGTCCAGCAGAGATAGTAGGTAGACAGCCATATCACCACTTTTTGTGGAGAGACTAATTCCTGAAAATCGAACAACAATGGGACAGATAGCACTTGCCATCGCGCCAACTCACCTCTACGACATGACACAGCCATTTACCAAATATACCATACCTTATCAACTCTTCTCATTGTTGGAATCTTCACCAATTGATGACAAAGAATCATTATTAATGCACTCTCTCACTCTCTCTCCAGGGTGGTGGGTTTTTTCCTATTTGGCTTGGGGATTGTGTAGGTATTTGGCAAGATATGATTCTCAGGCTGGTTTGGTCAAGCCTTAAAATAGTTATTTAGAAAATTCTTGTGGCTTACTCTAGAAATCTTGCAACCTGCAACTTTTCAAAATCAAGCCAACTCCTCTTTCTCTTTTTTTTTTTACCAAGTGAAAAATGTGTTTGAATTTAAAAAGTTAGCATGAATATCCTATATTAAAAAGTTACCCCAAAAAAAGGCAATGATAAGAGGGGGAGAGAGAGAGAGAGATGAATAGCTTGAAAAACTGAAACAAAAGCAAGTCTATTATCCATCAAAAGAATTACATAGGAAAGTCACATAATTCAAGTATCTCAAAGCAAGAAAACTAAACAAAACACATCTATACAATAGATCTATTTATAAGCCTCTTCAAAATCCAAAATTTGGTTCAAAGAGGGATCAAACTCAACCTAAAACCAAATATACAAAATCCTAGTCTTCAAAATAAAATAGGAGTCGCCAAGCCATGTGTGCTCTTTCCAAATAATCTGACATCAGAGCCAAAGGCCCCAAGCACCAAACATTCTTCCATTCTCCTATGCACTCTAGCTGTCCTCCAAGAATGCATAAACACCCCAAGGAAAGGTATCAACTCCTCCGCCTCCCAATCATTTAAATCTTCGAAACGCAATATCCTGGAAAATATTGTTCCCTTTTATCTTGAGGTAGTCGCTGACTGCAACTCCTCTATGCAGTGCAATCCTAACAAGAGCTTAAAAAGCCACCCACAACATCTCCTCCCCACACCAAAGGTGATGTAAACAACGTTACGAACCTTTGTATCATTATCCACTAAAAACCTCATATGGATTTTAAAAACACTCCATCCCCTCCTGATGCCCTTCCAAAGACCTATTCCATAAGGCAGAATCTTCTGATGACATCCAATCTCACTACATACATCCATACTTTGCCTTCATCACCTCCTCCAGCATCAGATTTGTGAGCCTACATTTTGACAAGGCTTTTGTTTGGTTGCACACTTTCACTAGGCATCATGCGCATGAACCGAATTTACAAAAAAGATGAAAAATGAATCATTGTGGCATGCAAGGAAGAAAAGAGTACCACGGGACTACTTTTTTCCCCAGAAATAGAGCGTGACAGTAAGCACTTTTAGTTTCCCCATGCATACATATGATGAGCCAGAATACAACATCTTACACATTTCGTTGGAGTCGAAGATTGTTTAGGTTGCCTGAATTTGTATTTATTGTTCAATATTTGTTAACCAAGCAAGTACAAGGTAAAGAAATGAAATCCATTATCTAATTTAACCACTATAAGAAAAATATATATATGTGTGTTTCTCATTTAGACTAATTTCATCTGCTATACTATATGGTTAAGATTATAATTTCTGGTGGCAACCCATCAATTGATAGCAGCAGCCCTTTTTGGCAAGAATGCAAAAATACAAAACAGCAAATTTATCAAAGCCAAGTACAAAACCCTGCATTGAAGTTAAAGATGCATTAAGTCTTATATACTGTGTTTTTATAAACATAAAGTGCCATTTAATCATAATTCACGCATGTATGTGTATGCGTATTATGGTCCACTTCACGTACTTTTGTTTTGTCAAATTAGGATAATCATCTTTTTCTTGTTGATTAGCATCTTTGTCACACACACACATATTAGGCTTTTGCTTGCTTTTTCTTTTTCATGAATTTGGAGGTACCGAAAAGTTTGGATTTCTAGGGTGAATTTCTTTAGGTGAAGCATGCAAATAATTTGAGATTTGATGTGAATTTGTTGATGGATATGGGAAAATTTGTTTACATGATATTAAATTCTAGTTAACCATTTTTTTTTCCTTTTCAAAGAGAATTAATTAACATCTATGAAGAGAATTAATTAACATCTATGAAGAATTCTATAACTACCATTCAGGACATTAAATATAAATATACTTAAGGTTTAAATTAGGAAAATATTTAGCATGTTAAAATATTTATTTTGTTCTATTAGCAAATATGAAAGAAAAAAAAAAAAAGGCGCGACTGTATATGATTCTAGGTAAAAAATTCCCCCCCACTAGATAAAAATCATGGCTCTAGACTTGCTAGAGGAGAGCCTGTAGAGACATGTCATTGATCCACGTCACTTCACGAGGCTAGGACCATGATCTTTTGAGATGCCAATATGGAGATGACATGGTGATGCCATGTTGTGGAGCTCGACATGCATACATACACTTATATTTAATGTTCATTAAAAGAACATATAAATTGGTAATATAAGACCCAATTAGGACAACAAAAATGTATTATGATACCATATCCCCAACCTTAAGATGTCATAAGACTCATACTTGGCACAAATACTCCACAACTATCAAAATATTCAGGTGACATTAACTAGTGATTATGGATCTAGGATAGTTAGCTAAATCAAAAAATTATAGTGTGTGAAAATACTCTATGAGAGAGGGTGCTGATTATTTGGATTAAACAAATGATGACAAACAACTTCATCGTATTTGTGAATATGTACATCTTGATAAAGATGAATGCTTCCCACTATATTAGCCTTTCTATAAAATAGTCACGATTGAGAATTAGTTTACAAATGAAGCAACCAGGCATTCATTTTTCACTTAAGATGACAGTTACTATAGAAGGCAAAGCATAAAAATGAGACGTGTCATATACTTGTATAAAACTCTATAGAGTGCATGTCTTTATACTTGCATGGGGAAACCATCAAGGAGAAGTTGGAGCATACCACCAAAGTTTTTAATGAAGCCAGCAAGTACTTTTTTCAGTTAAAATATTTTGATAAGCTTAGGTTCTTCTAGTTAACCATTGAAAGAATGATAAGGACAACATACATGTATATATATTAGTCGTCTTTCTTAAAGAGGAAGGATACAGAAACTTTCTACCTGGATATACTTAGAATCATAGAATAAGATCTTTTGCAGCAGTAAGAATAAAAACCCATTTTTTCCTGTTTTAAACAGCATAAAAACTAGATTTCAGACCCAAAAATTTCACGTGGATTGCAGCGGCCCTCCTTGCCTCGTAAACAAGAGGAGTTCCATTCATATATCATGCACACGATCTAAGCCCTATGCATTTAATGCTTCAAGAACTGACGGACATTTCTTATCAAGTACCAACAGACACAAAGTAACCTTGAGCTTTAGGCAAAAAATTATATATATATATATATATACATAAATTGGTTCCAAATTTCAACAGGTGAAAATTCATGTTATTGCTAACAAGTGGCCTTGGGGCACATGAAAACAAAAAAATAAAAAATATGAATAACATGAGACAGCATTTACCAATTTTGAAACATTTTTTACTTATTTCAGAACCCATTTTAAGCTTTCAACCTATTTCCAATGAACTTTTCACCCAATTGCAATACTACACAATGCCCCATGGTTGCAGGGCAGTGATCGTTAGGATTTGCCATTCTTAATTGAATAAATCTCACACAAATAAAAGGGTCACCTATTACAATCCAAGGAACAATAATGCCACATAATTACCATCGAACAAACCAACTTCAATTGAAACACTGATATGTTGATATAGATATAGATATAGATATGGATACAATTAAATTCACGGCGAGAGTGTACCCATAAGAGTAAAACTTCTAACCTTTAGGCCACTCAGCGACAATTCTCTCCTTGAGCATGGCTACTGTGGAAGCCGGTGAGTACCGAAACGGACCGATGTCTGTTCCGTCATACAATCGGAACTTAAGCTCCACCAAGTCCTCGTCCGGCATTTGCAACCTCAAATCTCAGCTTCAACAAAACCTCCGATCAACCTACCAAACCACAACTAACCCTTCCCACCAATTTCAACACCTAAAACATGCATAAAAAAATAAATAAATACATAAACAGCACAAATCGATCGAAAATGGAAACAAATAATGAAGCAATTACAGTAATTAAATGTGAATTAAGAAATGATATGCGTCTACCTGAGGGCAAGAAGTTGTAGAGAGATTCCACAACTGACTGTGGATTATGAGATGAGAGAGAGAGAGAGAGAGAGATAAGAGGTGATGAATTTGAGGAACCCTAGACCCGATCTTGACGCTTTCACTGTTATTTGCTTGCTGTGTGTTGTGCGTGGGGCAAGTTCTCTCTAGTTCTCTACTATTAAAGCCACGGTTTTATTAGTAATTTTGTTTTTCATTTTATTTACACTTATTATTATTCATGGTATTTGTTTTTGCCGAGTAAGGGAAAGTACAGGACAATTACAAATTTTGGAATCTTGTCAGTGAAATAAAGAGATGTGCAGTCCATTTGTGAGTAAGGAATTTTTTGAGGTGTCTAAAGTATGTATTTTTTATTTTTTTATATTAAAAAATTAAAAAAAATAAATAAATATTTGAGTTAATTTTTTAATTTTTTATGAAAAAATATGTATTAAAAAATTATATAAATTAGTGTGTAGGAAAAAATTAGGATCGAGAGTTGTGCAGCCTGACTTTTGGTGAATAGTGATAACCTTTTAACTTTTTGAGTAATTTTTTGACTTTTTAATTTTTTGACAACTTGCCAAACTTGACCTAAAATTTGTTACAATACCAACTTTGGTTTTTTTAATAGTCATACATCCCTCCAAAATTAAAAATTTAATTAAATTTTAATAAAGTGAAAAATAAAACTAAAATTAAAAAAAAAAAGATTAAAACATCATAATAGATAGATCCTACGTACCCGTTAGAACTATTAGAACTCACAAATTAAAATTTCAAAACATTTTTTTTTTTTTTTTTTATTGTTGGTGCAACACTATTTGCTATAGTCAAAATACAATTGGCCAACTAAATCGAGACACAACATGTACGGGCCATTTTATTTGAACCCAAAAATTATCTCAATGCACCCAATTCAAATTCTAAAATTTTAATTCTAATTATATCTTAATGTGAATGTACTAATAAGGACAACACATATTAAATATTAAAATAAAATATATTTTTTTTTTCATAATATACCCTAATCAATTATACGTATTCTTTTTATTCAAATCTTTTCATCTTCTTTTCCAAGTTTTAATCATTTTCTCTTTTTCTTCTTTCTCACTCCAAAACTCCAATTCACCCCACCAAAACTCACCATTGTCATTAATATCATTAGTTTTTGATGATACAGTTTATCCCAGTAAATGAAGCGAACTGGTCCGAGCTCCTCAAGCCCAAGTCCAAAATGATCAAGCCCACCGAATATCCTGCAAACAAGTTCCACAGGGAACGAGATAGTCCCCCAGTGAACCCTCCGACGAGCAAGTTAGGAAGAGAAGTAGAGTATAGAGGGAGAGATTAGAGATAGAAAGCTTAACCTTCTTCTTGTCTTCAACGTTTGCTTATATTCTTTGGTAATCATTTCGCTGTCTCTTCCGACCTGCCCTCCTCACCGAAAGTCTATGCCGTAGCTTACCTTGTTCAGGGTAAGGGGACCCTGTTCCGACGGGAAGTGTTGTCGTAATAAATGCTTTGACGCGCTACATTAATGGTGATGTGCAGTGGCAATAACTTTGCAGATCTTTGTCTGCTGATGTGGCTCATCCTTCACCCACCACGTGCCTGAATGCCATTGGTTCTTATGCCATGTTGGATTCTAGTTGTTCTGGATTTCTTCGGCTGGGTTATGTATTGGGCTCCGATTGACGAGCTTGGGTTGTTTATAGTGGTTCATGGCCTTTGTAAGCCTGTCCATGTCAGTAGTCCCTCATTCCCGAGTGTAGCTTCAATCCAACGAAGGAAATATGTATGAGGAAGATGAGTCCGACCGGGATGGGCGGTCGAGTTGGTGGACCGAGCGTGAGATGGTCCGACCGTAGAGAGGGTTGATCGCGCGAAGGCCGAGCGGAAGGGCCGACCGTGAGGAAGGGCGACCGCACGCGAAGGTCGAGCGAAAGGCCGACCGTGAGGAGGGACGACCGTGCGTGAAGGCCGACCGGGGGGCCGACCGGGAGGAGGGGCGACCGTACGCAAAGGCCGAGCGGAGGGGCGCGGGGCTCAAGAGGCGGCGTGTCAAGTGATGATTTGAAGTGGAAAAGATAGGGTAAGGGGAGCAGACAGTGCATCATGGTTGTACACGTGGCAATATGTTAGGGGGGGAGGTTAGGCGTTGGAGCAGAAATGAAACGATAGGTCATTATGGGTGTTGAAAAGGCAGTTTTGGCTTTACAAAAACTCAAAACATCCGAAGTGTTAATTCCTTCGTTGCTCACGATACACCTCTGCAACAGTTTTTTAATTTTCTTGCTCCTGCGTCAGAAGCGATTCGCAAACATTCCATAAAAATGGCCCAAGAAGAAGCTGTGAGTGTGAGGGTGGATCCACTTGGTGATGATGATGCAGTGGAGCTAGCGGCGCAGTATAGGACAGAGAGGGTGGGGGAGTCGGTGGTACGATCCCATGGTTCCACCATGATAGCAGCTTCAAAGCCAATCAGCCAAGCGGAACCAGATCATTGGCACACGAAGGCTGACAAATCCACGATTACTGCAGCGGAGTTGGAGGCTATCCGTGAAAAATACCAGATCCCTGTGGAAGTGGAGTTATTGCTGTCGACATCAACGGAAAAGCCGTCTGACGCCAGGCCATGAGAGTTTTCCCTTTATGAGGAAGCTCTGAAGGGTGGACTGAGGTTGCCACTGCCGCAAGTGGTAGTGGATGTGCTCAACCGTCTGGAGGTAGCACCGGGGCAACTAATACCCAATGCATGGAAGATCCTGCTGGCCTGTGCAAGTGCGTGGCCGAAGGCGAATGGAAGGGAGGCCATGACAGTAGACGAATTCTTTGCATATTATAAGGCCTCGGGGCAGCAGGAGACGTGGGTCACTCTGCAGGCAACAGTGGGGAAAGGGTTGGTGGCGGGGCTGCCGTCATCGATCAAGGGGTGGTGACCACGATGGTTCTACGTGTCTGTCAATAGGGGGCTTGGAGTGCACACCATTTGGAAAGTACCCACCAGGTCTGTGGAGCCGAAACTGGGAGCAGTCGCGGAGGGGAGGGTGAAGGAGTGGAGAGAGAAAGAAGGGGCCAAATGGGACGAGCTTGTTCAGCCGTCTGCATTGTTTGAGGCAGGGTTGGGTCCAAAGCCAAGTAGTGAGGACCTCGACCGAGCGGAGTTGGAGGCGAGGAGAAGGGCTCAAAAGGCGGAGGATCAGGCCATCCTTACTAAAGCCCAAAAATTCAAAGAGTCTCAGGCCGACTGACCACCAAAATCGGTTGCGAGTGAGAGGATTCGACCTCGCCCCAAACCCTTGGGAGAGAAAAACTTAGGCAATTTTATGCCACGGCCGCCCCCAACAGACCCTTTGAATGAGAGGTCTTTGAAGGAGATGGAGGCGTTGGGCGTGGGGAAGAAGACGAAGAGGGTGAGGCGGAGTGAGGGAGTGCCTGCCCAGAAGAGGAGGAGGGAGACAGGTGTGAAGGAAACCAGTGCTGCCAAGGGGGCTGAGGGGAGAGAAGTGGAGGGGACCCCAGGAAGGGTAGGTGGCCCAGAAGCGGTGGATGTTGCTTTAGAAGGCATGGAGGTGGTGCTAGTGGTGACGGCGGCGATCGCCGCAGGGGTCGCAAGGGTCGTCCCTAAAGGGCAAGGAGAAGATGGGGCAAGCGGCCCTGGCTCAAGAAGAGAAGACCAGCCCCAGGGGGGCCCTACATCCCAAGGAGGGGGAGTTAGTCTGACCACAGCGATCTACCAAGCTCGCGCGGTGGCTGGGCGGCTGGAGGGAGAAGAAGGCCCAGCTAGGGCAGGGGTAGACCGCCTGGTGGGGATCGTAGAAGAGGCAGCCCTGCGCACGGCATCTAGATTCAACGAGGCTGAACTGTTGAGGGAGTTATGCTCCGCCCAAATGAAGGTAACCACCGTAGCAGGGGCTCTGTTGAGGAAAGCAGGGGCTGCCAAACTCAAGGCAGATGAGGCCAAGGCCCAGCTTGCGAAGTTGGAAAAGGAGAGGGCGAGTTGGAAAGCTGTCCATGCTGATCTACAAGCAGTTGAGGTGAAGCTGTAGAGCATACGCCGCCAGGTTGTGTCGCTCGAATTCCAACTTGCTGCGCGAGCAGAAGAAGTTGGAGAAGGCCCAAAGAGCCTGCGCCGTCGCGGTCGAGCGACATGAAGAGGCCATGAGCAGTAATGAAGAGTTGGTCAGGCAAAAAAATGAGGCCGATGGCAAAGTGGGCGATCTCCAGAAGGAACTGGAGGGCGAGCGCGCCAAAGCAGTAGAGGAGAAGGGGAGGCTTCAGAAGGAGTTGGAAATAGAGAGAGCGCAGGCGACGGCGGAGAAGGAGAGCCTGAAGAAGGAATTGGAGGCGAAAAAGGCAAAGGCTGCGTCGGAAAGGGCGACCCTGCAAAAAGAGCTGGACGAAGAGAGGGCGAAGGCAGCCTCTGAAAGGGCGACTTATCCCGATATGTGTGTCGCAGCAGTAGAACAATTCTAAGGGTCTGCCGAATTTCAGATGACGATTGATACCGCGGTCGCGAGCAGCCTGACTAGGCAAGAATCTGGAGGGGCGGGCCCATCGAGGACGACTGCTGGAGGCAGAACTGAAGCAGAAGTTATTGAGAGCTTCCAGCAGTCAGACTTTAATAAGCACGAAATGGTTGAGTACTGGGATAGTGGCTGAAAGACATTCAAACGTAGAGCTGAAAAGCTGTTCCCAGACTTAGACCTTAGTAGTGTAACGATTGGCGAAGACGATGTGGCCTAAACCCCCCTGGATGAGGGCATTGAAGAAGAAGACCTCCTCTCTAGTGAGGAGGAGTAACTGGGGACGAAGGAGAAAAAGACTGTGCACCGATATTGTTTTTGCTTTGTTTTTTTTTTTTTCGAATTGCTGTAATGAGCTTATGTATAAGGTTGTGAATAAATAAAATTTCAGTTGTGTTTTGCCTTTGACTGTTTTGCTTGTGCGTCTGAAATGGATGAAAACATGTGATAAAAACTTGTGGTAAACTTGTGATAAAAGTTGAATTTAGGAATTCCTCAAGACAGAGTGGGATTGAAATTGTAATAAGGACTGGGTAGACTCCTTAAGGCAGAGCGAAATTGGACTTGTAATAAAAACTTAATGCAGAGTAAAGTTAAACTTGTGATAAAAACTCAATGCAGAGTAAAGTTAAACTTGTAAAATGTAGTAAAATTACAAGGGTGTGTTTGCCACATTGCTCAAGTAAGTTAGTGGTTTATGGAGGGAGGCGTGGTTTATGAGGAGGAGAGAGCTAACTTGTGAGGGTTTGATTGAGGAGAAAATAACATGTGTCTGACCCTGGGGCTGTGGCGCTCGGTCTGGCTAAGACTTGTTAGGCAGGCCGAGTGCCTCTTGCTCGGTCTGGCAGAGGCTCTTACTGCTCGGTCTGGACGAGGTTTTTAGTGCTCGGTCGGGCAGAGGTTTTTGATGCTCAGTCTGGCTGAGGCTTTTACTGCTCGGCCTGGGCGAGATTCTTGGTGCTCGGTCGGGCCGAGGTTTTTGATGCTCAGTCTGGCTGAGGCTTTTGATGCTCAGTCTGGCTGAGGCTTTTGATGCTCAGTCTGGCTGAGGCCTTTGATGCTTAGTCTGGCTGAGGCTTCTGATGCTTAGTCTAGCTGAGGCTCTTGTGCTCAGTCTTGCTGAGGCTTTGGATGCTCAGTCTGGCTGAGGCTTTTGATGCTCAGTCTGGCTGAGGCCTTTGATGCTCAGTCTAGCTAAGGCTTTTGATGAGTGCTGCAAGTAAAGATGTTATTGAGACAACACGCAGATAGTTGAGGTATAAGATGGTTGTCAGGGACAGTGCAATCCAATCGATCAAAATTTATATTATGTATCAGAAGAGAATACAACAATCTGAGCAATACAACAGTAGGAATTTATTGATAGTAACGCTTCAAATGTTCGGCGTTCCATTGGTGGGGGAGGTCTCGGCCTTCCATGTCCTGAAGTCGGTAAGTGCCTGGACGTGGTCGGGCTGTCACAATGTAAGGTCCCTTCCATTTGGCTGCCAACTTACCCTCAGTCGGATTTTTGGTGGCAAGGGTTGCTCCTCGCAAGACAAGGTCCCCTTCAACGAATTCCCTTGGTCGGACTTTGCGATTGTAATGTGTTCTCATTTTCTGTTGGTATGAGGCCAATCTAACAGCAGCGGTCTCTCTGAGCTCTTCAATTAGGTCCAGGTCCGCTCGACGGAGCTCTTCGGTTAGTGCGGGATCCGGATGTAAAACCTTAAGAGTAGGCAGACCGACTTCCACCGGAATAACCGCCTCAGCGCCATATGTTAAGCGAAAAGGGGTTTCCCCAGTGGGAGTCCGAGCTGTAGTTCAGTAAGCCCAGAGTACATGCGGTAGTTCCTCAGCCCAAAGTCCCTTAGCAGCTTCTAGCTTAGTTTTGATGATCTTCAGAAGAGAACGGTTGGTGACTTCAACTTGGCCATTGGCTTAGGGGTGACCGGGGGAAGAGAAACATGGCTGAATCTGGAAGTCTGCACAGAACTTTCTGTACTTGGCATTGTCAAATTGTTTACCGTTGTCGGAGACGATGGCCTGAGGGATGCCAAACCTGCAAACGATCGATTGCCAGATAAACTTGGTTGTGTTCCGTTCGGTAATAGTAGCAAGGGGTTCTGCCTCTACCCACTTAGTGAAGTAATCAATGGCGACGATCGCGAACTTGGTCTGACCTCGCCGGTGGGAAGTGGACCGACCAGGTCGATTCCTCATTTGGCGAACGGATAGGGATTGCAAAGTGTGATCAGCTCTGTAGGAGGAGCATGGGGGGTGTTGGCAAAACGCTGACACTTATCACATTTGAGGACGAAGTCAGCCGCATCTTGGTTGAGAGTAGGCCAGAAATATCCAGTGCGAAGTATCTTGTGGGCCAGGGACCTGCAGCCCGAGTGATTGCCACAGATCCCCTCATGAATTTCTTACATCACATAAGTTGCTTGAGTCGAATTGAAGCACCGCAGATAGGGGCGTGAGAAACCACGTTTGTACAAAATGCCGTTGACAAGGATGTAATTGGACGACCGGGCCCTGACTTTGGCGGCTTGCTGGCGGTTGTCTGGAAGTTCCCCTGTTGTCAGAAATAGAAAGATGTCCGACGCCCAAGGGATGGGCTCATTTTAGAGGAATTGTATGTCATGCTGGTCGGGGGAAATGGCGGGGTGGGATAGGTATTCGAGGCGGACACCACTGCTGAGGTCAAACTGGTCTGCGGAAGCCAACTAGGCCATCTCATCTGCCTTAGAGTTCTCTGCCCAATGAATGTGCCTAATGTGGAAGGTATTGAAAAGGCGAACAAGGGGAAGTGCAAGATCCCTATAAGCCCGTATTGTGTCCTCCTTGGAATCGAATTCTCCCGTGATCTGTCTGACGATGAGCTGGGAGTCACTGAGCACTAAGATGTGGCTGACACCAATGTCCCTGGCTAGGCAAAGGCCTGCTATCAGTGCCTCATATTCGGCCTCATTGTTACTAGCCTCAAACAAGAAACGGAGTGCACATTTGAAATAACCACCCTCAGGGGCGGTGAGAATGAGGCCCGCCCCACTACCTTGCCTGCAGGATGATCCGTCGACGTTGAGAGTCCAAGAGTGAGGGTCTTCTGGCTCGTTGGGAGCTAGTGGGGGTGGAAAGGTAGTGGTTGGGGTAGGATTAGTGAATTCCAAGATGAAGTCGGCGATAGCCTGCCCCTTAATTGCTGTTCGGGGTCGGTAAGAGATGTCAAACTGGCTTAGTTCCACTGACCACTACATAAGTCTGCTAGAAAGTTCTGGTTGCTGCATGACCTTCTTCAAGGGTTGGTCCGTGATGACCACTATGGAATGGGCTTGGAAGTAAGGACGAAGTCGTCTGGAGGCGGTGACCAAGGCCAAAGACAATTTTTCTAACAGCGGGTAGTTCTATTTCGCTCCCCTGAGGGCCCGACTGATGTAGTAGACCGGTCGTTGGACAGAGCCGTCGTCCCTGATAAATGCTGCACTGACAGCGGTGTTTGATATGGCTAAGTAGAGGAAGAGGGGCTCGCCCGTGATTGCCTGTGAAAGGAGGGGAGGGTTGGCCATGCACTATTTCAACTATTGAAAAGCCTCTTCGAATTCAGATGTCCATTCAAAAGTTTGCCGAAGAACTTTGAAGAATGGTAGGCACTTATCTGTTACGCGGGAAATGAAACGGTTGAGGGCTGCAACTCGGCCAGTGAGTCTTTGGACCTCCTTAATCGTTTTGGGTGACTGCATCTCGACCAAGGCCTTGATCTTTTCAGGGTTAGCTTCAATGCCCCGCTGACTGACCATAAAACCCAAAAACTTCCCCGATCCTACGCCGAATGCGCACTTCTCCGGGTTGAGCTTCATTTGGTACTTGCGTAGGGTGGCGAAGGTCTCCCGCAGGTCGGTCAGATGATCAGTGGAGCGTTTGCTCTTGACTAGCATGTCGTTGATATATACTTCCATATTCTGACCTATCTTGTAGGAACCCGCATTTCATGTTCTCATCATGTTCATGAGCATCTGTACGATTATGACTTGTTAAGTTTGCATGCGTATGTTGTGATTTGTTTCGCTTGAGCTAATGTGATCCATGCCTTGTTTTGAAGCCTTGTGATTTGTTTAAGTGTAGCATGCTTGTCTTGTTCCTTCCTTGATGTGAAACTTAGGTTACGCCTTGCCCGAGTTATACTAGCCGATGTTATTCCGAGCCGAGGTCATCCTTAGTATAGTAGTAGTATCTTGGAACCCCTTGATGACCTCCGTCCTTGCCTTGACCACATTAGCCGAGATGTTACCTTGCACCCAAGTGATCTCGTCCTGGAAGTGGTATGACCTAGGCCGAGGTGTGGCGCATCTAGGCCAAGATGTGGCACAACTTAGTCAAGTGTTGTCCTTCCTAGCCGAGGTCATTGTCACCCTAGTTGCCGAAGTCCTTTGTTAGCCGATGTCACCCCTTGCCGGAGTGCCACTCCGCATAGCTTGATAGATACGCCTTGTTGTTAGCCGATGTCATTGCCTTGTCAGAAAGCCCATACCGCTTTGCTTGTTAAACACCCTTCCACCATGCTTTGTCTGGCCTGTCAGCCACCTTTTCAGGTAGAACCCAACCAGCCGCCGCCACGTGTCTCAGCAGAGGGTTAACCCCAGAACCGGGTATAGAAAACTATCATTTGGTGTCATAACCTTGTCTTGTAGAGAGAGAAGCTCTAGGAGGAAGAAAGAGTTTTAGAGTGAGGAAGTGGATCTTTAAGCTTGGTTTCTAGAGATCCGACCGTTAGATCCGTGTTCTAAGGTTAGATTCTTGATCTGCTCATGATGTTCTCTATGTTCATGTTATTGCATTGCATGATCGGATGTGATTTGTAAGCCATGCATCGTTTTGAAGTTCGATTTTAGAAAGAGAAAAATGGCATTCATGTGTTCTTCAAGAAAAGTCTTGTTTTGATCCGAAAGCTTTTTGCCTAGACTCATGTTTTGTGTTTGTTCTTGCATGATTTTCAACTATGGGTACCCAGGTCCATGTTTTCAAACTCGTAACATGAAAATCCCAGATTTGTGATAACAGATTGTAATCGAACATTCATATTTTTTTCATGTTTTCACACTCATGTTCCTCATGTTCATCAACAGAGGGAAACCCAGAGTTTCCCGACCTCTTTTCCTTGCATGTGGCCCTCGGGGACACACCTCGGCGAGGAGGTGTGGAACCTCGGCCTGGACCTGGTTGGTGCCCAGCATGTTTTCCGAAACCATTGTGTACATACGAAACTTGTTGAAGGTGCATTCAATAGGCTTTGCCATGTGTTTGTAGGACTTGGGCTTGTCTCGACCCCGACGTGTGAAGAAACTATGTGAGTGGTATTTCTAATAAAGCTATGTTACACTTGTTTTGATAAATCTTGTTTTGCCTTGTCTTGAAAAGTATTTGATTTAGCATGAATGACTATCCCTAATTGCATATCAAGCACTATCTTGTTTTGATGACATTTCTTGAAAGTCCTTAGCTGCAGGGGACTATAATGCAACTGCACTCTTGTCTTGACAGTCCTTAGTGCTAGAGGACTATAAACTTTCGCAGCACAGCTTGTCTTGACAGTCCTTAGTGCTAGAGGACTCTAAACTTTCGCAGCACAGCTTGTCTTGACAGTCCTTAGTGCTAGAGGACTCTAAACTTTCGCAGCACAGCTTGTCTTGAAAGTCCTTAGTTGCAGGGGACTATAATGCAACTGCACTCTTGTCTTGGGAATGTCATCACCCTCTTGTATTAAGTAGATGTAATAACATCCAAAGAACTTGAAAGGCCGGCAATGAACTTGATTTTCCCTTGATTGTAAAGTATGCTATGTATTGTTTTGAAAGAAATCTTGGATATCAATCATGCAAAACCTTTATTTCTGATATCATTCACTGAGTATCCAAGCTCACCCTCTCTATATATATGTAGGTGATGAACAAGAAGGCATTGAGGCCTAGACGTGATGCCGATGTGTTTTTGGGTGCATTGCTGACATGTTTTGGATTATCATTTTGTACCGTCTTGAAGATCATGCTTCTCGGCTTGTTTTTTTTTTTTTCATTTGTACTTGTATATGTCGGCTTGAGAAGCCTTTTGGTCAAGATGTGTTTTGTACCTCATTTCCTTATTGTATTTAAGTTGTAAGACCTTATAAAGATGTATGTCATTTCATTTGACTTATGCACTGCTCTTATGGACCACTTGTATCTTGAATTATTGCTTCCGCATTTGTGAGCCCCCTATATAAATACTCTGATTGTGTGTGATTCTTGTAAGTTGGCCTTCGGTAATTACGGATTACTGGCCATCACGGCTCCAAACTACTAGGGGCGGTTTGGGGGCGTGACATATCTGGTGATGGAAGACGGCATTGACTAACCACTGGTAGGTAGCCCCAGCGTTCTTCAATCCGAATGGCATTACTCGGTAATGGTAGGTACCTTGGTCGGTGATGAAGGATGTATGTTCCCGATCGAACGGGTGCATCTGGATTTGGTTGTAGCCAGAGAAAGCATCCATGAAACTGAGCATTTAATGACCGGCCGTGGCGTCAACCAGCAGATCTATGCGGGGAAGAGGATAGCTGTCTTTGGGGCAAGCTCGGTTTAGGTCAGAGTAATCGACACTGTAACAACCTTCATACTGTTTACCGATTAATGACTGATTGATTACCGATAACCATCGATTACCGTTAAACTGAATTGATTATGACTGATAATTGGACTGATTAAAAGTACTGAACTGCCTGACCAAAATTGAAACTGAATTGAATGAATACATCTGTTTGAATTGCATTCTATCTGTTCGATTAATTATTTGATCTGTTCGTATTTTAGTGTTTAAACTGCTAATTGAAGGCCTTATCGGCGGCCGAACTGGGAATGGATTAATGTTTTACGATCCTCATAATTAATGTGATTTTATGGTATTTTTATCTGAAAACTGATTAGGTATGCTTGAATTAGATTAAATAAGCTAATTAAAGAGTTAGGCTTAATTACAGAATTGCCACCCTTAGTGGCCCACTCAATATAACATATTTGAGCCTTACATTTGACCACATAACACATTTTCCTCAGCCTTTTCTTGCTCTAGCCGACCAAGAGAGGGAGAGAGTGAGAGAACTTGTCTTCCATCTTGAGTTTTGCTTGCTAATTGAAGAACTTGAAGGGTAGATTGCTACTTTAGACTCCTAAACCTTGAATACAAGACTAAGGTAGGAAACTCATCTTCTTCTTGTGGTTATTGAGCTAGTTCTTGCATGATTCATACTTCATTGTAGAACTAAGTCATGATTTGGTTCAAGAATGTGGAATTATAGCTTCATTTCATGCATGCATGTTTGAATTAAGGAGTTTTGAGTTGAATTCATGGTAAAATGGTGCATGCATGTTCATAATTTTGTAATGGTCCATGTTTTCAACTTGTTTTTGGATCAATTGGCTCCTTAGAGCATCAGATTGGAACTTCCAAATGATTTGAATTCGTGCATGTTTGCGTGTTCATATTGTTCATGAAATTGGTTTAAATTGAGTTTGAATTAAACACCCTTGGGCTTTGATTTCTTAAAATTGAGCTTTGAAACGTGTTATTCTATGTGTTTATAAATGTTTTCCAGAAAATGGCCCCAAGAGGATCGGTTTTGATGCCTTTGAACTTGGTTTTGAGCTTGGAGGTGCAATCTGGAATTTCCAGATTCTCCACTTCCGCTCGAGCGGGGGAATCGCCGCTCGAGCGTGGAATCCGAGCATCCAGTATTTCTGCACTGTTTTACAGTCCGCTCGAGCGGAGAACTAGGCGCTCGAGCGAAGTCATGTCTCAAGCTCGAGCGGGCGTCGAGCGGAGATTTCACCCATCCAGTACTTTTACAGTACGCTCGAGCGGGAAAGTTTACGCTCGAGCGTGTACCTTTGTTGCATGACCGCTCGAGCGGGGAAACTTGCGCTCGAGCGGGACTCTGTTTTTCTGAAAATGCTTTTAAATGTGCATCTTTGCATCCTCATCCCATTCTAGGCATTCTTAGGCCTAGTTTAAGACATCTTGTTGAGGATATAGATGTAGAACACACCGAGGCATTAGGGATTAAGTTGTTATCTTTCCCAACTGTGTAGCTTAGTGTGTGTTCAACCTGTGAACTGTGTAGGGTTGGCGACTGGGGAGGCATACTCTAGCATACTGTAGCCCAAACTCTGTGAGTAACGATTGTGTAAAGATATGTTCGAAATGATTATCTTCTGAACAACTGAGCTGTACTGTTTTCTGAACTAATTACTGTTAACTGAATGAATGTATGTTCTATATTCTGAACTGTATTGTGGCATCCTTAGCACCTACTGTTTACTGTTACTGCGACAGAATTCTCTGTCGGTTCCCTCGTGGAACCACTACTGTTTACTGATTGATGGCCATCATTACTGTTCGGTCTTTAAGACCTACTGTTTACTGCTATGCTAATGGATGTACCACATATGACTGAATAACTGTTTTGACTGAAAGACTGAAGTATTGTTTAATGAACTGATTTCATTACTGTAAGGACATTTCATTCACAACCCCTTTACGCATTATGTTATTCACTGGGCTTTAGCTCACTGTTTATATATATATGTAGGTGCTCAGCCACCAGATCGGAGCTAGGAGCGTGGGTTAGACTCCAGTTTTGTCAGCCGTTGTGCCTCACTGCGAGGTTCCGAGTTGCCATGCTATGGCTTTGGGGTGTCATGTTTTCCCCCCGTCTGTCCCCATACTGTTTGGATTACTGTATAGACTGTTAGCTGCTAACCGTACTGCTATCAAGGGATTAGGTCCCTGTACTGTGTGACTGTAAATTTTGTATAGACTGTACTGTTTTGTATATGTGAATGCATGAAAAATCTTTTTGGCATGCAGACTGTCACAGCTCAATGGACATTATTCATTTACTGTATTGGCTTCCGCCAGGCCCTGTACTCTGTTTTACTGTACTACTGTTAAGCAGGCCTTCGGTAATCTCGGATTACTGGCCGGTTACGGTGCTAAACCTATAGGGCCGGGTTTGGGTCGTGACAGACACAGTCGCCATTTGCCATTGTTCTTGCGGACGAGGACCACATTTGACAACCATTTAGGGTAGTCGACGTTTTTGATGAATTGGGCCTCAAGGAGCTTGTCGACCTCTGCCGCTATAAGAGTATTGCGCTCCGGATGAAAGATGCGCTGCTTCCGGCGGTATGGTCAGAAATGAGGTTCAATATTGAGGCGATGAGTTATGAAGGAAGGGTCAATGCCTGACATATCTGAATGAGTCCAGGTGAATACATCATTGTGCTCGGTTAGAAGGGCAGTAAGGTCGGCCTTAGCTTGGGGGGATAGTTGGTTGTCGATCTTAGCAGTTTTCATTGGGTTGGTGGGATCGATGAGAATCTCAACGACCTCTTCAACCAGTTCGCCTCTGACGAGCTCGTCCTCATCTCGGGCGTCAAGTCCTTCAATGATCATGACCTCTTTCAGCTTGACTTCCTTGAGTGAGGCGACATAACATTCCCTGGCTATGGTCTGCTCTCCCCGTACTGTCCCAACGCTCTGGTCGGTAGGAAACTTTATGGCGAGGTGGTAGGTTAAAATGATAGCTTGGAAAGCGTTGAAGGCGGTGCGACCAAGGATGATGTTGAGGCAGAGGGACAGTCAACCACAAGGAAAGTAAGCAACTTGGTAGTCTGCCGTGGGTATTCGCCGATGGTGATGGGGAGATCGATGGAGCCAATGGAGGTCACCCGGTCACTAGTGAAACCGACCAAAGGGGTTTGGAGGGGAGATAGACTTTTCTCCCCAATTTTCAGCTGGCGGAAGCAGTTGAGGAATATGATGTCAGAAGAACTGCCGTTGTCGATGAGAACCCGTCTGACCTTATAGTTGGAGAAGAGGGCAGAAATGATGAGAGGGTCATCATGAGGATAACGGATGCCAGTACAGTCGGCGTCCGTGATGGTGACGGGCTCTGTCCACTGCTTGGGCTGTTTGGAGGGTCGGTCGACCGTGGCCACTGCTCTGTCCGAGCCTTGCCTTATCTTCCTGAGCTCTGCCCTCTGAGCGGAGCGGGATGGTCCGCCACAAGTAAGGCCACCTGAAATGACTCGGATTTCACCAACTGGCGGAGGGGTATTACCTGGGGGTTGAGGCTGTTGTGGAGGGCAGTCTTGGCCTTGGTCAGGTTGGGCTGGCTGCCGGGGTGGGGTACGCCGGCGGTTGTTTCTGAAGGGCTCGGTTCTTTGCCTCTGTTGTGGGCGGGTGTTCGTGAACCGGCTGAGACGTCTTTGACGAATGAGGGTCTCGACCTGATCCTTGAGGTTGATGCAGTCATCAGTGTTGTGGCCATGATCCTGGTGGAAACGACAATATTTGGACTGGTCTTTCCGGTTGGAAGGGGTCCGTGAGGGTAGCGGCCATTTGAGGGGGTAATCCCGTTGGATCTGGTGGAGGACTTGTTCCATAGGAGAGTTAAGGGACGTGTACCGTGCGAACCGACCGGGAGGACGGGTTACCGACCGGTCAGCGCGAGGAGGTCGGTCGGTATAGTGGGGTGTTTGGCTGTTATACTGGGTGTTTCTGGGTTCCGAGTCTTTTCTCTTTTCTCTGGGGGTCGGGTTTTTAGATATTGGATCCTGCAGAGCGGCTAGTGAATCTTCGGCATTCATGTATTTCTGGGCTTTGGAGAGTAGGGCTGCCATGGAGGTCGGGAGGTTTTTGGAGAGGGAGAAGGGGAAATCGGACGGCCATGGAGGTCGGGGGGTTTTTGGAGAGGGAGAAGAGGAAATCGGACGACCGTAGCCCGGCCATGAAAACCGTGAGGATGACCTTGTCGTTATTCTCCGCTACTTGTAGGGCTTCGGTGTTGAAGCGGGTAACGAAGCTGCGCAGCGACTCCCCCTCGGTCTGACGGATGTTGAGGAGTTGGGTTGCAGGGCGGCGTTGGCGTTGGGCTCCAATGAAATGGCTAAGGAAGGAGTCGCTGAGATGCTGGAAAGTAGAGACAGAGTCCCCTGGTAACTGGCTGAACCACAGTCGAGCTGACCCCTTCAGTGTCACGAGGAAAGCCCGACACATGATCTCGTCGGAGAAGGCATGGAGGATCATAAGGGTACAGTAGGTCTCCAGATGGTCGACTAGGTCCGTCGTACCGTCAAAGGAGTCAATGGTGGGCATTTTGAACTTGGCGGGCAAAGGATTGTCCCGAATGGAGCCAACAAATGGTGAAATTGCCGTAGTAGAGGGTTTATGTTGAATGTTCTACATGACCCCTTGGAGTTGGAGCTTCATTGCTCGGAGCTCAGCGTCCCAGAGGGGAATGTGGTCACCATGGTCAGTTAATGGAGGCTGGATGCTGCTGGCTTCCCCTTCAGTGGCTGGTACTTACGACCGACGGGTGTGGGGGTGGTGGTGGTGGATTTATATGTGGGTGAGGAGGTTGCAAACCTTCCAAGTTGGGCGGATGGAGTTGCGGAGCAGTATGGCTCAGGGCTCTTTCTTGGTTGGGCGGAATATCTAGGGGTGATGGAGGAGGCATCGGAAGGTTTCTTTGGAGTAAAGCATTTATCAGGGCCCGATTTTGCTCGGCCATGCGGTTAATACTGTTGGTAAGCTCGATAAAATACTGCGGTGGGTTGTTTAGATTGGGGGGGTCGGCCTGATGGTCGGCAGCATTATTGTGAGAAGTCATGGATCTAGTCGTGACCATACACTTTGACGGGTAGGAGGAAAAGGTTGTTGGAACGGGGTCTCCGGCGACAGTGAACACAACTGGCGCGAGGAGCAAAGCGTTCCCACAGACAGCGCCAACTGATGATACAGTTTATCCCAATGAATGAAGCGAACTGGTCCGAACTCCTCAAGCCCAAGTCCAAATGATCAAGCCCACCGGATATCCTGCAAACAAGTTCCACGGGGAACGAGGTAGTCCCCCAGTGAACCCTCCGATGAGCAAGTTAGGAAGAGAAGTAGAGTATAAAGGGAGAGATTAGAGATAAAAAGCTTAACCTTCTTCTTGTCTTCAACGTTTGCTTATATTCTTTGGTAATCATTTTGCTGTCTCTTCCGACCTGCCCTCCTCGCCGAAAGTCTATGCTGTAGCTTACCTTGTTCATGGTAAGGGGACCCTGTTCCGACGGGAGGTGTTGTCGTAATAAATGCTGTGATGCTCTGCAGATCTTTCTCTGCTGATGTGGCTCGTCCTTCACCCGCCACGTGCCTGAATGCCATTGGTTCTTATGCCATATTGGATTCCAGCTGTTCTGGACTTCTTCGGCTGGGTTATGTATTGGGCTCCGATTGATAGGCTTAGGTTGTTTATAGTGGTTCATGGCCTTTATGGGCCTGTCCATGTCAGTTTTTATTATATTGTTACTTGTAAGCAGAGGAAAGTTTGAACAAATTCGAACAATGGATGAGAGTAATAATCAAAGCTATTTTTTGAAGCAACTCATCAAAGATAAGGTAAGTATATATTCACATCTATATCAAAGTACAATTATTGATTTTTGTATTTTTTTTACATAAAAGCAAATATTCAGCCTGTTTTTCGTCATTATTGTTTGGTTCTGAAAGTCTAAACAATAATGACGAAAAATTGACTGAATATTCATCGTCCTCCTTCGTCGTTCTCCTTCTCCTTTGTTGTTCTGCTTCTCCTTCAACATCCTCCTTTGTCGGTGCCACCATCATCGGTGTCGGGTTTCCTAATCGTGTTCCCTGCATATACGTGAATAAAAGAAAGGTTTTTCAAAAGTAATTTGAATTTTGTAAATTCTTTTATTTGGGTGTACCTCAAAAGGGTAATTTGAGAAAAAAAATAAGGTGCACTAAGAATAAATTGTAACCCTAAAGAATCTAATAGGGTGTGCTAAAAAATTGAACTCATTTAAATATTTTTTTGGGCGTAAATAGAATCTCCCAACGTGTACGGCTCATATTGTTTTCACACCCAGCCCAATTATAAAAAGGATGAGTACTCCCAAAATTTTAGCCCAATTTTGTATGAACTGGAGAATTTATTTGGGTCATCCCATCCCAACTGGGTTAATGTCACAAAAAAAGGCTTCTTTTTTCTCGGACTCGACCCATGTTCAAGTGAACTTTGCTTATCCCAACTCAAGCTCGGCTTGCCAAATTTCAGCCTAGTTAAGGCTCGGTTTAACTTGAGCTTGTATAAATAATATTAAAAACTAGGGCAAATTACATATACCCCCTCAAGATTTAGCAAAATTATAGATACCTTCCTGAGATTTGAGAAATTACAGATACCCCCTGAAAGTACTATTTGCCTAACAAATTAAGGGACAAATTGTTATGAAAATATAAATTTCAGGGGGTAATTTGTTATGAAAATATAAATCTCAGGGGGATATCTGTAATTTAGCTAAACCTCGAGGGAGGTATATGTAATTTGCCCTAAAAAATATGATATATGAGTCTACTTTTTAAATCCATTTTATAGATTCAATGATATATAAATGATATAATTTGTTGATAATTAGACAAGATATCAATTAAAGTGTTACCTTTAATAGGTCAATTAATTGTCACATTACCGGCCTTAAAAATTAAGTCTAATTTTTTTTAACTTGAATAACAATGCTTATTAAAAAAAAACATAAAAATGTCCAGCTTGACATATTTTGCTAACAAGTTTAAAAATGAAATTCTCAAAAATGTAATGTTATATACAAAACTTTTTAATTATATCCATTTTCATTAGATGATTCCCCCCCCCCCCCCAAAAAAAAAAAACTCATCACTATATTTCATAATTACAAAATTATTATTGTCAAATACAAGTCATTTACATACAAATTTGATGTATATTCTTGGCAACTTTGGTGATATAATTTATTTTAGGAATCATTTTTTCATCTACTTCGCCCAATAGACTCCTTATTCTTTCTTTATTCTATTAGCAAACTCTATATTTTTCTCTATTCTATTAAAATATAATTTTTCATTATAAATTTAAAAAAATTAAAAATAATAAATGTATATTACAGTCCCTAAACAAAGCAAAGCAAAAAAAATATATATATATATATATATAAGAGCATCCCCAACAGGAGCAAGGATCCTCTAGAGTGATTTTTTCCTAAAGTTTCCTAGAGTGCTACACTGTGTGGTTGAGATTTACTGGCAAGTCACATCAATTTTTCTGATGTGACTTGCCAGTAAATCTCAACCACACAATGTAACACTCTAGGAAACTTTAGGAAAATTTCACTCTAGAGGATCCTTGGTGCCCCAACAGATGCCTTATATGGTGTCCTTACTCAAAATAAGGGATTTTGCTGTCAAAAAGAACCCACATCAGATCCCTTAACCCATCCCTCAAATAAAAGTGTTGCTACAGTTGCTCCCCAAATGTAGGGAGCCACTCCCCAAAAATATAAAATTATTTTTCATTCAACCTTGAGCATCTCTATCCCCAAAAATATAAAATATAAAATAATTAAAAAATAATATTTTATTAGAATAGAGAAAGAATAAGAAATTTATTGGTAAAAATAGATGAAAAAACGATTCCTAAAATAAGAAATAGAATTTTTAATAATATTTTAGGGTAAATTCTTAGTTTATTTCATTTTGAAGGCAAGCCTGAACATTCCTCAGATATCCGGTCGACCCCTTTCGTTGCACAGAAGCTACCTGTTGTGTGTGCTCTTGCTTTTGTTTTTATTATTTTATTATTAAAAAAATATTTAAATTTAAAAGTAATAAAAAACATTATTTTAATAGAATAGAGAAAGAATAGGAAGTCTGTTTGGGGAAGTAAATGAAAAAGTGATTCCTAAAATAGGAAATGAATTTTTTAATAATATTTTAGGGTAAAATTTAGGTAAACTGGTGGGAATGCTCTAAGGGTGCCACAATGTAGGAAGGCACTATTTTAGGGGAGTATTTAAGGAAGCTGTTGGAAGTGTATAGAGGCCATAAAACCCCTTAAAATAGGTAAGGAGGAAATATAAGGGTTCTATTAGAGTATCTCCACCAGAGCCCTTAAACCTCCTCCTTACCTATTTTAAGGGGTAAATGGCTTTCTATACACCTGTATTAGCTTTCTTAAATAATCCTATAAATTAGTTTTTGATACAGTGGCTTCCTATTTGTAGGGAGTCACTGTAGCTCCCTTATATATATATATATATATATATATATATATATGTGTATATTTGCTTTGTTTTGTTTAGGGATTGTAGTACACATTTATATATATATTTTTTAAATTTATAATTAAAATTTATATTTTAATATAAAAAAATAGGGAGTTTGTTAATAGAATAGAGAGTCTGTTGGCGGAAGTAAATGAAAAAATAATTCCTAAAAAAGAGAATAAATTTTTTAATAATATTTTAAGATACAATTTAGATAACCTGTTGGGATGCTCTTTGTCACTTTACCTATTCTCTATATCCAACTACACTTCATATTACTATAATTAATTTTCCAAACATTTAAAACTCTCAAAATATTACTAATCAAGAGAGATAGAATGAACTAAAATATCTATCAGCGTGTTTAGTTTCAGTTTTTTGAATTTAATTTTTTTAAAATTATGTTTTTTATTTTTTGTGTTTTTTTTAGTGAATATTTTTAAAATTTTAAATATTTTTTTTAGTTTTTTAGATACACCTTACTTAGATGTATCTAAATAATAAAATATTTTAAAAATTAATAAATACAAAAAAATGTACTGAATTTTTGTGTTTTGTTTTTTTGTATTTAGTGAATTTTTTTTTTAAATTGACAAATATTATACTTTTTAAGTATATTTTATGTTAGGTATGTCTAAAAATTAAAAAAAAAATTACTCAAACTACTAAAAAAATTCATTGAAAATATTAAAATACGAAAAATAAAAAATTAAATTTTTTTAAAAATTATTTTCTAAAAACTAGAACCAAACAAGCTAATACATATTTAAACATCCCTAATAGAACCCTTAAATGCCATCCTTACCTATTTTAAGGGATTAACCCCTAAATGTCCTCCTTACCTATTTTAAGGTATTAGTGGCTCCCTATATCCTTCCATTAGAGCTCTTAAACACTTCTCTAAAATAGAAATTGCTACAGTTACTCCCTATTTGTAAGGAGTTATATATATATTTGCTTTGTCTTATTTAGGGACTCCAATACACATTTATGATTTTTATTTTTTTAAAATTTATAATTAAAAATTATATTTTAATAAAATAGAGAAAAAATAGCGAGTTTGTTAATAGAATAGGAAAATAATAGTGAGTTTGTTGGGGGAAATAAATGAAAAAGTGATTCTTAAAATAAGAAATTAATTTTTTAATAATATTTTAAAATAAAATTTAGATAATTTGATATAGCTCTTAATTATCTATCATGTTTTTAAAATGCGAGACACTGATGTGCTTTTGGATATTGTGGAGCCCATCATAAGTCATGTATTCAAGATTTGAACTATTTAAAAGAATATCATGAAAAGTTTCATGAAATTAATCCAAAGGTGATTGTCCAACATACAATAAAACACTACAAATGCGGAGAATCTTCATGAAGATTTTTCATGATACCCCTTTCATAATCCCTAACATTATTGTTTATTTTATTAGGTTTATTTGTAGATTATTCACACAAAAAAAAAGTTAAATTAATTTGATAACTATGATCTGATTTTTTTTTTCTTTTTTTTTTGGAATGATCAATACATAAATCGTCAAAAATGGATGCAGTTCACCTAAAATATTGTAAATATTGTAAATACTTCTCACACTGAAAATGCTTAACACTCTCATGTTTAAAATCTTTGAAACTGAGAAAAGGGCAGTGGCAGAGGCAAACTTCAAATATTAGAATATAGTATAAAGGAAAAGTTAAGAAAACGACCCGACAGAAACGTTGAAGTCCCTGAACTTCTTTCTTGAAAGGTTAACGAAAAACTAAACCACCGACAACAATGAACAAAACATGTAGTAAACACTGCAAACTCAGTGGCAAATAAGTTAACAATAATTTTTTTTTGGTTTAATTTCTAGCTTTCTATACAAAGGAGGGAGCACATTACATTTCTTTCTGTCTGCGGTTCACATCGGTTAGATTAGAAAAAGCAAAACAAAGTAACAACTGCAGACCCAACTGGATCGCAAAAACAAAAACAAAACAAAAACACAAAAACATTAGTCAATAGTACTGCGTCCAAAATGACAGAGCAAGAAACCCACTCCTCTTCCTCTTCTCCTAACTCCTTTTCATTCTAGTAAGTTCCCTTGCTCTCTCTGCTTAACAGTTCTTATACTTACACATAAATCAATCATAAAATTGGACATTACTTTCTCACATCGGTTTAAGACTCACAAAAAAAGTGAGACCCAACTCATATGAAAGTATCGTATCCAGTTCTGCGATCAATTTTTGTGTTATCATAGACTTTTTACTCTCTAAAACCATGAATAAGTCTACTAATATAGAAATCGGTCACAAAATCAAAAACAGAATGGATATAAACTGATAATTTTTTTTCCATTTAAATGTGTTCTGAATTTGCTTTTGTGATCAATTTCTGTATTTGTAGCAGAACTGTTAAAACTATAAGAAGAGAGAGAGAGAGAGAGAGAGAGAGAAAAGGAGAGGTCAAAGCCAGAGAGCTCCGGCCTGCTTGAGGAGTGGGACAAGAGAGCCATTGATGTGAGAGGCCATGACTCTGTCCATAGCTCCAACGAGTTTGCCACCGATGAAGACGACAGGGACGGCGGAGGAGGTTCCGAGAAGGCTCATGAGGGCCTTCTCGATGTCTTTGCCTCTGATGGGATCTTCGTCGAGCTCGTAAACAGTAGGGTTAACACCCATGCCGCAGAAGAGGCGCTTGATGGCGTGGCACATGCAACAAGTGCTAATGCTGAATATAACTACAGCATTCTCTGATGCCAACCTCTCTATGCGCTCGAGCGGATCACTACCATTTACACTCCTTGTTGTTGCCAAGTAGGAACCCCAAGACTCTGTTTGGTAATGCATGTTTAAAGTAGATTGGACAGTGAAGTATATATGAACAATGAAGACTATTGAGAGTTGGTGAGTGAGTGAGGGAATGAGGAGTGATGGAGGGGCTGTGCTGCTGTGTGGTATTTATAGAGGTGACAAAGGAGAGGGGTTTAACTGAAGCAGTTAGAGAAGGGTTTATTTTAATTTTAAAGTAAGTTGAGAGAGAGATATAAAAAAATAGTAAGTCATTTTCAGTGGTAATAAAGTTGCTCTGTCCACAAAAAGTTGGTCTCCTACAGACTCACCGCATGCAAGAGAAAGAGCACATCTCAGAGACAGAGAAGGAGAGAGAGATGCATATGCTCATGTGTTCAATATATTACTAATACTTTTGTTTTTTTTATTTGTACAAAGGAAAATAAAAACCTCCCTTGGTAGTTTGAGAAATTATCTTAACCTTTCTTATTTTTGAAATTAATCTACAAAGATCATTTTCTATTACTCATCCGTTCAAAATTAAATAGATTTTTCTTATGTCATCCATAATTATTCTACAAATCTCAATACTACCTTTCAACTACTTAACATATTAAAATAAATTATACTTACCTCCAGTGCGTATATATATATAAATACCTAGTATATATATATATATATATGTATGAATCATGTTATAATATATATAAGGGTTTGGTTATGGTGTGCAACTTACACCTTACACTTTATACCTTACACTTACACCTTACACTTACACCTTTTATAAAAAATTAAACCTTACACTTACACCTTTTTTGAGGTTGCACACCATGTGCAACCCACTTACACCTTACACCTTACACTTACACCTTACACTTACACCTTATACTTATACTTACACCTTACACTTACACTTTTTGTGTAAGTGGCACATGGTGTGCACTTGCACACTTAAGAAAACTCCTATATATAAACACATACATATCTATATATGCATATATAAATACCTAGTATATATATATATATGCATGTATGAATCATGTTATAATATACATCCTCAAAATAGTATATTATATGTAATTTATGATATTTGTGATTTTCATGACTAAATTTTTTTCGGCCATAATTAAAAACAAAAGTCATAAAGTATATTTAAAGACTTTTTGGTCCATAACCAAAATAATAATTACAATAGATGATAATTAATATCACAATGAGTTGTAACTAACACCATAATGAGTCATAACTAAGTCATAATTAACACCATAATAAGTCATAATCAAATATCACAAATACCATAACTGAGACATATGATCATATATATGTGTGTGTTAACTTTTAAATCTAAGTGACTATATATATTCTATTTTCCTTTTTCTTTTTCTTTTTTTTTAATATGTTTTTCTTTATTTATTCATTTTTTCTACCCTATCTATGCTTAATAGAAACTCTGTCTTCACTCTTTCTTCTCAACAGTTCATGGGTAGAGATATTGATAACCACCAATGCATAATCAAATCTTATTGTCAAATAAATTCTCCAAACCTCATCAACAATTCAACATACATATATACACACACAAATAAATTCCCCCATTCTTAGAGTAAATTTTGGGGCTTTTAAGTCTCTGAGTTGATCAGTTACAATCTTAGCTATAGCTAGAAGAGAAAAGAGAGAGAAGATGGGTAGTGATCTATATATGGTTGCTGAATTATGTTTAAAAAAAAATTGTGGTTGCAAAAGACACGAAGAAGAGCTAAGGATAAATTAGTCATTTTATTATTAATTTTAACACTGTTTGAGCCAAAATTAACCCAAAGGGAGAATCTTGATATTAGTTTCAAAAGTAAAGGAGGTTAGAGTAATTTTTCAAACTATAAAAGAGGTCCCTGTAATTATGCTAAACCTCAAGAGAGATAAGTGTAATTTATCTTTTATTTTATTATCAACAATCTTACAAAACTAAACAGGTAAAAAAAATTTCCAAAAATAAATTTGTGAGGAAAAAAATGTTTGATGAGCACATGTTCCGCCAAATGGAACTACAAAGCCAGTGAATCGACTAATGTGTCTAGCCGGAAACTCTAACTCTTTTAAGTAAATAATAATAAGTTTATGTGATATTTTATTTAATACTTGAACCTTGAAAGTTGGGCATTCTACTATATTTGATTAAATTACCATTAAGAGATATGTACAATTACTTGTGTATACGTTGATACTTTATTAGCGAGATTATGCCTTTTTATCTTGTGATTGTGAGGAGTTGATGATTACTATTATTCACCAGTTGCATCTTAACCTATCAATTGATCAAACAAATAATCGCATTATACTCAGTTATTGAACTTTTTAGTAGTGTTAAGTAACGTGTTTGGATAAAATTATCTCCACATATTTTATTTTTTTTACATCAAATTTTATTTTGAACATAACTCACTCTATATATCTATTCTATAATGCACTTTATAATTTAATTGCGTACCACTAATTTTGTCTTCCTTTATCCAATTTATAGTTTGTTGGCTTTTTGGCTTTCGAAGGTTAATATTATAATTTTAAGTATGCCAATAAGGATCAATTAGTCATTACAGAAGATTAACTGCCAACCAATTATCAGACGATTGCGTTTCAGTTCTTTCAGCCTCAATGAAGAGGACTTTTACCAGTAGTTTGTTTAAGAGAATTTAGTAAACAACAATTAAATGAAGAACAATTGTAATATTTCATTAAGTAAAAATGAAAACTTACAATGATCTGATTCAGCCTCGTAGAGGTTTACAGCAACAAGCTATTCGAAACTACTCCTATGAATAAAGTGCAATACAAGAATTTGAAGTGCAAAAATGTAAAGAACAAGAAATGTAAAAATTGGAAGGAAAATAAAGTAGATAAAAATTGGTTTCTGAATCTGAGTCTGGGGCATTTTTCTGGGGTCTTCTCTGTTATTTATACTTCTCAATGATAACCGTTGAAATGGGCTTCTAACCATCGAAACATCCCTCCATGATCCCTGTTTACGCACTCTCACAGTTAGCTCCACTACGCCATGTCTGCAGTTAGGCTTCCCTCATGATTTTAAATTTGAACTTTGTGAGTAACTGTTAGGCCACATCACTTTATATCCCTCGATCATTCCAGTGCTATGCAGACCTATTATTACCAGTATGGGTTAACATGTATCTAACTATGGTTGGTGATTTATATTACCTTCCGAAATTGTCCTTCTTATACCACGTGTTGAATCGTGATTGACTTATACAATTTATATAACCAACATTATCCTCCGCACTAATATATCCAATACATGGAAATATTAGTGGATCAAAACACTTCACCCACGTCCTAGGACGTGCATGAGTTTGATATCTTCTTAGAACTGCAACCGCCTGCATTAAATTCTTTTCTACACCTTGAACATTTCCCATTATCTGAGCATTTGAAAGGACTGATACGACTCACATGGCCAAACAAACTTTCTTTGACATAGATCGAGCATACGAGGAGTTGTTAGATAATAATGTTTGCCCTCGAAAGAATTTTCATGCATTTATTAGCCACTCTTATCCATTTTCATATATTCAAGTCATGGAAGCTTTTGCAAACTATTGACCTTTGGATTACGAACCTATTGTTCGTAATTCTCTAACCCAAAATTTTGCAAACATGGATATTGAAAGCTCTTCTTCTAACCAAAAACCTTCTGCGTGGGATGAGGCTGCAGCTTCTTCTTCTTCTTCTTCTTCTAAGACTTCTGGCTGGGGAGGCTGGCCAGAACCTGAGGAATCCAAGTTGAAAGAGTGCATTAATCATCACTTCGTTGAATTCGCTGATCTTCCATTTTTCCCTCATTTCGCTCGGAGCTCGGTGGTTTACCCATATGTATCCATCGATCGCCCATGCAGTTTGAAAGACAACTTACTCATAGCATGTTACACATCCTCTATGCCTACGAAGATTTTGCAAGCCACTTGTTGTCCAGAGGAAGCACAAGGGTACAACATGTCATTCTTAGCCCAGACTGTAAAATTTTGCTCTTCCGACTGGCTTGAATGCGTAAACAACCCCCAGTTCCCTTCTTCTTTCGAGATGGATCCTTCTACACCTCCTCTTCCGCATAACCTTCATTGGGTGGAAGAACTAAGACTTACTCTCTTTGAGAATCAGTTTCTTCCTTCCTATGAACCTCCAACTCCCCCTACTATATTTGAGCGATATCAAGCTTAGCTTCTACTTGCGGCCTTTTCTTACTCGCTCTTCAATGTTCTTAAGGGTGATGTTCCTCTTAAGAACTTTCAATGGGCATGTGATGTTATGACTCGAAGTCATGTCCTCAATCCTATTGCCTAAGTAGAGCTTCAGATGTTTTTGGATCAACTCTCACTGCTTCTTCATTGGCACCAAACTTCTGTGGCCACCACTCAATCTTTGGACCAAATCTCAACCCGTCGAATTCATACCCAGTATAAAGCAGAGAACCTTATCGATGAATATAATGACTTCAAGAATAAAGACCCTGCATACTGGGATGACTTGGATATGGATAAGATAGAACAAGGATTGAAGGAAATAGAGTTCGAAATAAAAGCCGAACAATTTTTCCATCAAATAAGAGCAAATCAGCTTTAGCAACCTAGCTTGGAGAAGATAGAAGACAGAATAAAAAAGAAATAGAAATTCATTGACCATTGTTGGAACAAGTTCCATGACCTTGTCATTTTCTCTATTCCTTATTTTTATGAAATTGAATATATAGCCAAAAAAGCTTTCTAATGTAATTACTTTCATCTTAATAAAGCTAGGCTTTCCTTTCTTTGTTCGGCATGGTCTGATTTCATTCTATTTATCCCAAAATAAACAAAATCAGAGCTTCGAATTCACCAATTTTGTCCTTTGAAACCAGATTTAAACATATCCAATGGGATACTGGAGACCTAATTTGAACTTCATCAACATATGGAGTGTGATTGACAACTTTTGCCTTAGGTCTTCTTTTCCCAATCATATGGTTAACACAATCAATCAGTTTCGAATCAACTATTTTTGCCTCGAACAAACAGTCTACATTTTTGGAAGTATGGAAACTTTCTTTAAGGATTGCACTGTTTTATTCTAAAAAAATGATTCCCTTTGTATTCTTCACTTCTTAACCAAATATTGGTTTTATGTCACTTCGAAGTCTAGAACAAACAAATTCTAACCGCAAAGTATTTCAAACTTTACTTCAAAGAATTTTACTTTTAACAAGAAACCTAAAAACAGGTCTTCAATCTTCTTAAAGTAAACACATATCTGGGCACTCCTGTACTCTTAGGTGTGAAATGTGCTTCAAAGTCAACTTCCTACTTTCAAAGCTCTAGCTGAATGTTTGTCACCTGATTTTGGCGCCAAAGCTTGGCTTCGAAGCCAAACATTTGATTTCGAAGCCAATATTAGTATTTACGATACATTTCCCTCCCAAATTATCAATATTGAGAAAAGCTTCTCACATTCGTACCTTTAGTACTTCTTTATGAATTCTATCCACTTAAAACGATTGGGTATTTTTCGGACAGAAATGTTTAAAAACCCTTTTATTTCGTGCTTCTAATTCACTTGTTCGTCCAACTCACAAACCCTTCATCTCTATTGACTTCTCATTTCCCTTACCCTCCTTCTCAACTTCGTCTTCTGAAAAAAACTTCTGTCAATGGCTTCTTCCTTCTTAAAAATACCGATTGTGGAGCGTGTGAGTCCATCCGTGGCCTTAAAAAGGATCATTGCTGAAAAGTGTGAGAAATACAAGGTTGGTGAGAAAAATGCAATCGACAGGCGCATCGTCATTCCCCGTCGCCATGAACAACAAGAATACGTACTTGGGCCCATTTTCAAGGAGATTCCCACTGAGCTTCTAGCTCTGTATCCATGTCTAGAGGATCATTGCCTCCTTTATGAAGGCGGTCTTGATTGGGGAAGCTGGAGGACGAGCCGACCCTATCGCTGTTGGCCCACAGTAAGACCAGAGTTGGAGGAATGGTATGATCGGGTCGTTCCTGCTAGGACACTAGATCTTCAAGAGCTTCAACTCTTCGACGCCCTTCAATTGTCCAGGTTCACTATTTCAGAAGACCCATTTTTAATACCAACTGCTCTTTGTTTTTGGAATTCTACTTTTAATTTCTTCCAATTTAGATACGGGATGATGGCTCCTACTGTTCTTGACATCTGTCATCTGTTAGGATTATACCCTATTGGTACCCCCATCGGACCAGACTATCTTGACCTCAAAACCCCTTTTTTCTTTTCCCCTTCTGAACTCAGCTTATAGTGACTTTGTCAAGGTTGAGAACAAGAGAGAAGGCCTTGTGACTGATAGGGGATTTTTCTCTTTTTTACTGTATTGGCTTTGCAAATTCCTCTTATGTACTTCTTCTCAGAGGATCATGCCTGAGTTTGCCCCTTTTGCCAAAGCCTTTGTTTTACAAAGAAAAGTGGCCTTAGCTCCATATGTTTTGGGTCATTTTTATAGAGCTTGTTCCCTTTTTTTGTGAAAAACCCATAGGTGCTAATCAAGAAGGCCCATTTTGGATACTCCAACTTTGGCTTTTTGCATACTTCACTAATTTGCAATCCAAATACTTAAAGTTCTTGGCGCTAAACCCTACCACTCATGGTATGAAGTTAGCTAATTTTTCACTTTATCTTTTCAACTTCGCATTCTACTTTTCTTTCTTTCACTAACTCCCAACTTCCCCTTCTTCTTACACCTTCCGCCCCTTCGAAGCTACCAATATTGGCTTAGCCTGGCTAAGGACCTTTTTGAGTGATAGGTCCTGTTCTATGCTTCAGTACGAAAACATGTGGGCTTCTATTTTGATCCCCAAGGAACTATTCATTGGTACTATGAACCCCAAAACTTATAAGTGCATCTCTAAGCCCTATTGTCCTACTCAGTTTGCTAGGCAATTTGGACTCTCACAAGGGGTCCCTACCCCTCTCTGCAGTCAATCCAATTTAAACCTTGCCAGCAGAGATTTGAAGGCTCTAAGATCCAGATTAGAAGAAGCAACTTCCAAATTTATCCAAGATCTAATTGATTTTGAGTACCTACCCTTCATACCTCAAAGCAAAGTATCAAAAAAGTACCAGAACTGGTGGATAGCCAATATGGAAGTGCACTTGGCCATTTCTCCTTAAGATCTATTAATGGTACTAGACGTGCCTAAGGCCAAGTCTAAAGGGACTGGAGTGGTTACTTCTTCTACTGCTCATGCTGCCCCAATTCCTACCCTGGCTGCTACAAAGTCTGCTTCTGCTGCCTCACCTCCTCTTAGAGTTACTCGAGCTACTTTGAAGAAAAGTATGCACTGCTGCTTCCTTTCTTTTCTCCTTTTTATGATACTTTTGCTTTTTACTTATAGTTCCTTCTTTAGCGTAGGTGGCGCAGGCGCTTCACAAGAAGACTCTCCTCAAAGAGCTCAAGCTTTAAATCTCCTTAAGAGTAAGCAAAAACAACAAAGAAAAAGAAAGCTTTTACGTGATCCTGAAGAAATGGTACCTGAGGCTCACATAGAGGAAGAAGAAGCAGAAAGAGAGCATGAGGCACCATTAAAAAGAAAGAAGAAAATGACAGTCTCTCTCTCTGATTTCAGTGGGAACCCCATTCATGAAGCATCTGTTAAAGTAGTGGAAGCAGAACACTCTAAAGAAATCATTGTGTTCCAGAGGGCTGAAAAAAGAAGACAACAGCAAATTCTTAGGGATGAAGCTGCTGCTGCTGATGAACTCCAAAGAGAAACTGCAAGGAAACAGCAAACTGTTGAACATTATACCCTTCGTAGCTCTCCAACCATTGCTGCAACTTCTGAAACTAGTAACTTCCTTTTGTGTCTCTAATTTCCTTTCTTAAGTTCTTGATATTGAAACTTAACATTGCTTCGTATTACCTCTTTTGCAGCAACAACTATTATGCTTTCTCCTTCAATAAGGACTTCTTGAGTTTTATCTAAAGTTGAAAGACTATCAGAAAAAATGCCTCGAAATGTGGAGCCTATTCAAGTAATACTCTCATTCGCTGGTTCTACACTTTTCATATATTTTTTGAGACAAAACATTCCTGTGTCCTTATCCTTTGGCTTAACTCCATACCTTCCTTTCCTATCGTTTAACCCAGCCCAATTTATTCTCCGTTCAAGCCTTGCTGCTCCTTCCCCTCCTGAGGAAATTTCAGTTATTACCTCATCCCCAATGATAGCTAATTCCCTTGGAGAAGACGCTGGCAGCTCACCAGTTCCTTGTCCACTAACCTTATTCAACTCCAGTCCCTCTTCTCTTGACCTACTAGTAGCCAAGACTGTGGAAACTACTAGGGATACTTCATCTTCCTCTCCTATCCCTATGCAGCCATCTCTTCCTTCTACTAGAGCCCTTTCTGTACCAACCATGTCGACGGCAGAGTTGGACATTTTTAAAGCTAGACTAGCTAGCCTTTTTGACATGCTTTCTACCATTCCTACAGCTAGCAATGAAACTGAGCCATTAGTTATGGCTGATTCTCTCTTGAAAATTTTTGAGAGCTCTTCCACCACCAGTAGAACTTCCTTGCCTTCACTGGATTTGGATAGCTGTTTGGAGTTGCTAGCATTGTTCTCAAAGACCCTCTTCGAAGCCTTGCGAAGACCTATTATCAAGAATGGTTTCCTTCAATGTTGCAAGGTTATTGAGCAATCCAGCATGGCTATTTCAAGCCATTTATTTCAAGCATCAGCTACCATTGACTTTTATATCAACATCTGTCGTGTTGCCAAAGCTGTAGAGGAGAAATTGTTGAGAGATCAGAAATTTGTTTCTCAGATACATGCTAAAGTATCTGAATTGAAAGAACAGCATTCCTGTATCTCCCAATTTTTAGCCTAACTTTTGGAGAAGAAAGCTCAACTAGAATAAGAGTTATCAGCAGTTAACCTGGCTTTGGATCGAACTGCCACCAAGCTGCTAATTACCAACCAAGGACTAGCTAATCGAAAGTAAGAGATGACTACGGCCATTCAATTGTTCCCATCTCTTAAGAGTAGAGAGTCAATAGTAAAGGAACAACTGAAACATTGTATTGACTTTTGAGCTAATCTATGGCTGCATGTATTCAACTCTTTATGAAATAAAATCTTTATTTATTATTTGAGTGTTTTCATGCTTCTTTACTCCTTGTGTTTCCCACGCAGTTGGATAATAAGGCTTCAAATATCTGTTATTAATTTTCTTAGGGTGTACATATCGATTCAAATTTCTCAAATGATATGCTACCCAAGGCAAAACTCTATGAACTTGATATGGTCCTTCCCAATTAGGTGACCATTTGCCAAACTTATGGCTTTTAATCCCTATTGGGAGTATTGTCTTCCATACCAAATCACCTTCATCAAAGCTAATGTGCTTGACTTTCTTATTATAATTTTTAGCTGTTTTCTTCTTTTGAAAAAGAATGCTATTTAATGCCAAAATTCTAGCTTCATCTATATTCTCTAACTCCAAATACATACTCTGATGGTACTGCTTAGGATCTAACTGATCCTGGCCTCTCACCCTCAAGGATCTGATGTTAATTTCTACAGGTAACACTGCATCATGCCCATATACCATGGCATAAGGAGTAACTCTTGTACTTGATCTTGGAGAAGTTCTATAAGCCCATAATACATCCAATAGTAAGTTATGCCAATCCCTGGGATTGTCTTCCACAACTCTCTGTATTCATTTTTTCAAGGATTTATTGGATGATTTTGCCTGACCATTTGCTTGTGCATAATAGGGGGTAAAATTTACAAGGCTAATTCCAAACTCTGCCACAAAAGACTTTACTATCTTTCCATCAAATACAGTTCCATTATCAACAGTTATGGTCTGTGGGATGCCAAATCTGTGGATCAGATCTTTAATGAATCCAACAACTTCAGTCTGGTCTACAGCCTTATATGGTTTAGCTTCGACCCATTTAGTGAAGTAATCTGTGGCCACTAAAATGAAACAATGATGCTTTGAAGAGGGTGGATGTATTTTTCCTATCATATCCATAGACCATCTTCTAAACGACCAAGGCTTCACAACGGCATGCAAATCAGTTATTGGTATACGTCTTATCGTGCTATGCGTTTGGTATGCCTAGCAACCTTTAGCATATTCTATACAATCTTTAAGGATGGTTGGCCAATAGTAGGAATGTCTTCGAAGTAGCCATCTCATATTCACACCAGCTGATGAGCACCACAGATGCCTTCATGAACTTCAGCCATGGTTGTCAATGCCTCTTTTGGCCCTCATCTGCTCCCTTTTTGTAAAGAGCATTACCATACACTATGTATTGCATAGATTGTAATTTGATTTTTCAACTGGCTTTCGAAGATGGGCCAGTTAGGTACTACATTATTGGATACCTCCAATCTTGTTCTTGTAAGTCATTATGATTGACTTCTAACACCACATTCCTTTTAGTTAATGGTGGTATTACTTTGTTGATATGTCGTTTGACGTATGTTCATTTGAGTGTTATTTCTTCTCCTGAAATTCAAAACTTTCTAAGCTACATCATTGGCTTTGTTATTCATGAATCTTGAGACATAAGTCGCATTTGCTATTTGGAATTGAGAAAGCAAATAAAATGCAACAACATAGTATGGTAACATGCTTGCACTTTGACATTTGAAAATTCATTTCACTTGGTTAACCACCAATTGAGAATCCCCAAATATATCAACTGCATGAACTTGTAACCCAATAAGTATTTCTAGCCTCATTATTAAAGCTTCATATTCAGCTTGATTATTGGAACAAGTAATTTCATCCACTCTGAAATCATGTGTGGTTTCTACCTCCAGTGGTGACTTAATCACTACACCAATTCCAGTTAGACCGTTGGCTTTTGATCCATCAAACCACATTTGCCATGGTTCAATACTAACCATACCAAGATCTATTATCTCTTAGCTTTCTGTTTGACATGGATGATTTGCCAAAAAATTAGCTAAAACTTGTCATTTTACTGCTTTTTGAGGGACATATTCTAGATGAAATTCTAATAAAGCTAGTATCCATTTGCTAATTCTTCCTCTCAACATAGGTCTAGACAACATATATTTAACCAAATCTGTAATTGCAATTACCAAGACAGTTGTAGGCAAAAGATAATATCTTAGTTTCATTGCAGCAAAATACAATGCAAGGCACAGCTTTTCCACAGCTGAATATTTACATTCACAAGAATTTAAGAACCAACTTAGGTAATAAACTGCTTGCTCTTTGCCTTCTTCATTATTCTGGCTAAGAAAACTCCTAGTGAATCTTCTGTTACAGCAATGTACAACTTCAAGGGCTTATCACTCTTTAATGGCATCAATACTAGAGGCTTGGCTAAGTAGGCTTTGATTCCTTCGAAAGCAGTTTGATACTCTGTTGTCCACACAAACTCCTCTTTATCTTTCAACCTTAATAAGGAAGAAAATACTTTAGCTTTCCCTGCAGTGTCAGAAATAAATCTTCGAAGAAAATTAACCTGTCCAAGGAACTTTTGTACTTCTTTCTTACTTGATAGAGGCTTGGCTTCAATGATGGCTTTGGTTTTATTTTGATCAATCTATATTTCCTTCTTGTGTACTACATATCCCAAGAAGTTTCTAGCTGATACACCAAAAGCACATTTGAGAGGATTAAGCTTCAACTTGAACTTTCTCATTCTTTCGAAAGCTGCTTCTAAGTTAAACAAATGTTCCTCTATGGATTAGGACTTCACTACAATGTCATCAATGTAACACTCTAAATATCCTCCAATGAGATCATGAAAGATAGTGTTTATAGTCCTTTGATATGTAGCCCCAACATTCTTTAGGCCAAATGGCATTTTAACCCATTCGAAGGTGCCAATGTTTCCAGGACATCTGAATGTTGTCTTAAGGATATCCTCTTCTGCAATGAAGATTTGTTTATAACCAGAGTGCCCATCCATCATTGATAAATCTTGTGCCCTGCAGAACTATCCACCAATAAATCTACTAAGGGTATGGGGTACTCATCTTTCGGAGTTGCTAAATTCAGGTTTCTAAAATCGATGCATATACTCATTTTACCATTCTTTTTAACTACAGGCATAATATTAGATAGTCATTCAACATATCTAGCTGTTCTAATAAAGCCTGCCTTAAGGAGTCTAAGAATTTCCTCATTGACCTTCTGGATCACCTTAGGACTCATCCTTCTTGGGTTTTGCTTGTATGGCTTGAAATTAGGCTTCATAGGGAGCTTATATTCCACTAATGACCTATCCAACCTGGCAGTTCATTATATGACCATGCAAAACAATCTTTATAGCTCTTTAAAATTGCCAACAATTGGTCCTTATCAAAAGTACTTAACTAAGCACTGATATAGGTGGGTTGTTGTATAGAACCCTCGCCTAAATTAACTTCTTTCAAGGGGTCTTGTATCTAAGAACTCACTATTGCTTCTTTTTTTATTCTTTCTGTCTTCGAAGCAATTTCTTTGCTTTGTTCTGCTCCCATTTTCTCTAATTCCACATCTTTGCCTTCTTCCTCATAGACAAAGTCTGTCCATAAGGCTTCTTTCTCCTGTATTTCCTGGGCTTTTGTTTCAATGTCCAATGCACAGTATTTATCAAAGGTCAAAGGTCTGACCTGTCGTTGTTTATGTTTACAACCAACTACCATGGCTTTCTTATCTTGTTCCTGAACCTTTTGGACTATTACTTTTAAGTCCAATACTGTGAACTTGACTAAAGCCAAAGGTCTGGCTTCTTGGGTTTCATCTTCTTGCCTATAACCAAGCAACGTTATCATCTTTGATAACGAATTCTTTATCATCACTCTCCTGTACCAAGTGTTTCAGGTGTGCTCATCAGCTGTCACTTCGGCTGAACCATCAGGTTTTCTCAATATACTGAGTGGTGTCACTTATTCAGTATACAACTTAGCCTCTGCAAAGTCAGCACAAACGACAAAGGGTTGAGGATCTGCATTGATCTCCTCTGTCTCTCCATTGCACAAGGCTATCATTATCTTCTGATGTAGAGAGAAAGACACACATTTGTTGGTGTGAATCCAATCCGTACCAAGTAGAGCATTATACTTAGCATTACTGTCAATAACAAAGAATGCAGTCATGTAATCTCTGGTTCCTACACTCAGGTTGATGGGAAAAATACCCTGAGCCATCTGTTTATCTCCAGCAAAACCAGCAATGGTTGTGCTAGATTAATCTGGGGTTCCTTTTCCCTAACTTCTTCAAAGAAGATTTCAAAAGTAGGTTCACCGCTACTCCATTATCCACCAATACCCTATTCATCTGTATCTCATCGAAAAAATCCTTAATATACAAGGGCTTGACATGCTGTGTCATGGATATTGTCGGATACTCAAAAGGATATGAGAGATTAATACTCACATCTTCCTCACTCTCATCCTCAGTTTCCATTGGTGTGGCCACTTCGGATTCATCTTGAACCATACTAACTTGTGAATCTTCACTAGAAACTGGAATAGGGTCAATCTCTTGACCTTCTTGGTTTCCATTTTCAGCTTGGAACTTTTGTGGCAGTATGTGCACCATGTTTACTGATACTGGAGGAAATAAACCACATTGAACCTGTGACTCCACTTGTTGCTTTTCCAAACTAACTTGTTTAGTTACTTTAGAAACATTTTTCATGCTGCACTCTGGCACTTCAGTACTGGTGACTTCCTTCGAGTGTTCCACATTTGCTAGTTCTTTGACCAAAAAAGTCTATTAAGTCATGAAGGTTTCAAACATTTCATCTTCAGCCATTTCTTTACTCTGGCTAACTTGTACTTTTCTTTCTGTCTCAGTGTCGCTTTCTATCAAGGCCTTTTCAAGACCTACTAAGGTGGATCTTTCCTTAACTTTCAATTTAGTGTGAACTGTAGCCAACTGTTCCCTGCTAGGACTTCTTTTTTTTTTAGAAGCCAATTTTGGGCCTTCTTTTCCTTCTACCTGGCCCTCTGATTGAGTCAATGAAGAACTTTCTCTATTTTCTTTCTGGTCCCTCTGGAACTAGGTATACCTTCATTGGATCTTCCTTCTTTGAGACCTGGAGATCGTTGGAACCATATCTGGTTCCTTTGTTTTTGAGTGTTTTAGCAATACCCAATTGTTTGGAACCGTCAGAGGAGGTTTAATCATTCTACCCTAGTCTCCAAAAGCATTTTTCTGGGTAAGTATTTCCTTTAGTTTATTTTGCATGACAAACCAATCTAAAACCCCAGGGACCCATGAACTTACTAGTTCAGTTGCTGAATTAGCTCATTCTGTTCTCAAAGCTTGTTTCGAAGCTTCCTATAGAGGCCATTGCTTGACCCTGATTCCTTGTCTTGAGCCTAATTCAGGCCTTCTATCAGGGTAATTACCTTGCATTTTGCTTGAGGCTGATCTTGGGAACCAATCTTTGGCTCTGGTTCCATGACTTAATCCCACTTCGAGCCTTCTTTTAGGATAGCTACCTTCTATCCTATAATAATTGGGTGGCTTGGCCTCATGCATAGGTCTCTTATCCTTAGAATGCGCTTTAGTAGCTGATGGTTCAACCAAGAATGGCTGTTATCTGGGACCAATTGAGTATGGCCTCTTCTTGTAAGCACTGGTTAGTTTAGGGCATCTCTGCACATCCTTAAAGTACTGTTTCCTATCTGTTGGGAGGCCCTTCAACCATTTATAACTTAAACTACATTTGGGACACATCCTTTGTATGACAACCGCTTCGAAAGAATCATCATCTAGTGCCTCTTCACTAGAGTCCTTATTTTGATTCTCAAAGTTTTGTCCATTTGCTGGTGAACTTCTGGTATCTTTCTTAACAATAGTCTGGTTAGCAACATGTATCTGCACATTTACCTCCTTCAATTCTTTCAGGAATAGGTTTTGGAAGTCAAACATTCCAACATTGGCTGCAGCTTCGCCAATCTCTGGGAATGGATTAGTGTCAATCCCCATAGCCTTTTCTGCTGTGGTTGGGAACTTCAAACTCTCCTTTCGAATCTGTTCTTGGATCATGTCCCGAAAAGCAATACAATTTTTAGTTGAATGAGACCAAGAATTATGTCATTTGCAATACACATTTCCTTTAAGTTCTTCTGGGGAAGGAATTTTAACCCCCTTTGGTAGCTTTAGGAAATTCGCAGCAAACAAGTGATAAAAAATGTCATATGCCTTTGTTAAATCAAAAGAATATTTCCTATGAAGGTCTTTCTTTTTAAACTTCTGGTCGATTGTAGTGTCCTTATGAATTAATGCCTCACAGGTCATAAGCTCTTTCCCTCCAATCTCTGCTACATCAATCTCATAATTAGGATCTCTATAATACGTCTTGTATGATGCACTACTTGGATCTTGTTCTTCCTCAAGTAATGATTCATATCTAGACACCTTATAAGTTAATTCTACTAAGTCTCGAAGCTCAGTTGAGTCGAATTTCTTTTGAAGCCTAAACTCTAGACCATTTTGAGCCAATCTCACAAATTCAAGGTCTGGTAGAACAACCCTACACTTGTTTCGTGCTCTCTTTAAATTTGGCAATAAATTGAGTAGCTTTTTCATCAGGCCTTTGACTCAACCTTGCCAAGTCTGCCATGGAGACCTCTGGCTCTGTTTGGAAGAATTGGGCATGAAATGCCTCTTCCATTTGCTGCCAGGTTTGGATGGAGTTAGGTGTAAGGTTAATATAGCATACAAAAGCTGCCCTAGTTAGAAAATTTGGAAAAAGTCTTAACTTCATGTAATCATTATTGGTAAATTCACCACATTAGGCAGCGAACCTAGCAATATGTTCTACCGTTGACTAGTTTCCATTCCCATAAAAAAGAGCAAAGTCTGGTATTCTAAACCCTCTTGGGTATTCATGTACCCTATTCACCCATTCTGGATATGGTTTCCTATACACAGGAGTTTGAACCCCCCCAGCCATAGGTCCACACATTTCTCTAACAATATCAGCAATTTGATCTCTATGAACCATATTTTGTACTTGTTGAACCACCACTGGAGGAACAAACATAGGATTTAATGGAAAACCTTGTGTCTGAGGTCCTCTTGGTTCAAAGGGAGGTATATTTGGGACTGGCTGTCCCTGTGGTGCTAGCTGTTGTTGTGGGTATGGTTGACATCTCTGAGCCTATCTTGCGAAAAGACCTGCGAAATGTGCTGGAACAGGTGTCGTGTCTCTTCCAGCCGTAGGAAACCCTTCCAATCCCCCGGGTACAAATTCGAACAAAAGGTTAGTGAACCCCCTTGTGCCAGGTATAGCTTCAAACATGGGATTTGAAAACATCCTTATGTCATTTTCTTGTGTGGGCCCAGATCTACCAATTTACATGGCTTCACTGTTAAGTAATGAGGCATTTTGATTTATCATAGGCCTCAAAAAAGGCTCATACCAAGATTGAGGTGATGGTCTTTCATAATTTTGATTACTAGTTTGACCATTAGTATGTCCATTACTTTACGCAGGCTGTTTATCTCTAGTCAATCTTTGCTGAGGGACATTTGAAATTTCCTCTATATGCTTTGTGTTAGTTGGTTGACGGGTATTCATCCGATCCATAAAGGATATTGCCCATCTTTCCATTGTGTTCATTAACTGCTGTTGCATGGCATCTACTAGGCCTCCCCACGGATTCATTGGCTAAGTAGATGGAAAAGTTGATGGTCCAATTCCATGGTCTCGTCCACTATTCTGGACACATGGTGCATGTTGTAGACGCACCCGCGGGGGGGACCTCGCTACAGTTCGGACTCTCGATTTGTGTCACGGTTCTAAATCTGAACCAAAGAGTCCAAATCTGGCAAATCGTTTTGAGAAACAGATTTTTGAAAAAGTAGTGCCAAACATGGACTGCTTTGCCAGATACAGAGTCGCCACCTAAATATTTTAAAATGGGAGAATTTAGGAAACCCTGACTCGGTGCCGAAGGCCACGTGTCCGTCATCACCGGAGTTGTCTCGGCTCGGGAGCTTGGGTACGATTGGGGAAGGTCAGCTATGAGCACCCCCTTTCGCCCGGTCCGAAGACCGGCCTCTACTAACCGTGATATCCGTTTTTGAAAACTTTACGTGTTCTTATTCCGATTATCAGCCTAGAATTACTATCTTATGCGCACAGCAAACAAGTATAGACTAGATTGCCTAATTTGGAAATAAACATTGCATATCCGTTCGGTTTGAAAATGCTTTGGAATTTGCTACTCGCAAGTAGGCTAAAATGCGGATTTCAACGAGTCTTTCCAACTCAAACAATCCAACCTTCACCCACAGGCATTCAAAACAGTTTAACACATAAGCATCTAGCCACATGTTAAGCATGCTGTCATGGCAACATTCACACTCATGCGATATGCTAAAGCGGAAATACTTACATAGTACTCCATGCCAAAACAAAGAACTTGTTAGCAAACATGCATGATCCAAGTCCATGTTAAAAATGGCTAATGCAACACATGCAAAGATGCAATCTAAACAGGCTCGGCTAACCCTAAAATGGCATATGAAATGCTACAGGTAACATGTATTCAATTTGGAATTGAAAAGTACAATGTAGTTTGTATGAAGTACCGAGCCCGGTGCATGTCAACAAATGCATGAATGCACGCATGCATAGCATAAGGTATGCTAAAATAAATGTGCCCTAATCTACCATCATAAGCAGGTAAATAAAAGGGAGAAAGAAGTGGGGGTTGGAAGACATACACACACGCACCCACACTTATTACAAGTTTGCCCTCGCTCGGAGGAACCGAATAAATATTACAAATTAATTAACTACGCAAGCTAATTAAATGTTACAAATTGCCTAATTTAATTAACAAATTAAAATAGACTAAGAAAAGCAGTAAACGCCTTGGGAAACGCGCCGCCATGCATAGGATGCCTCTGTTTTCCTTCCTTCACTCCTCTGGAGGCTGTCAAAACCTCAGGACTGCATCCTTGGACAGAGGGGATCACCACCGGCTAGATGAAATTTCCACCGGCAGTGTTGTATGATCATCGGCACCAAATGAAGTTGTCGGCAGAGAAGTTGTTGCCGGCCGGCACCTTACACTGCCGGTCGGCAGAGTATTCCTGCAGAACCTGCAACCCACAGCAACAGAGGACAAGGCAAAGCATGGCAGCACATTTCAAGGCATATATGCACCAACCATGTCTCTTATCATTGTAATGACTCAAAGGGACATGTGCCTCGGTTCCCGGACCACCAATCACGCATTTCCATGCATGATGGCCCAAAGAACCAAGTATGCAACTTTGATTTCAAATGTATGCAAACCAATCAAACAAAACTCCCAATCCCTATCACCCAAGTCGAGGGACAAGGAATGCATGCAAGATGCAATGCAACCTAGGCATACAAGCTAAGGATGCAACATGGCATGGCAAGGCACTTATGCAAGCATACAAGCATACATATGGCAATGCAAACTAATGCTAAGATGGTCTTATACATGAATTAGGCAGCTCTAGTTAGGCCCAAAACAGTGGCCATAATATGAAAATGAAGTGCCTCAAAATGCGTGCACACGGGCACGCAAACCGAGGCAATGGCATATGCAATGCAATGGCTAAAACGGCATATAGAATGCAACATGGACTTATACTAACATGAGAGAGCCTCAGCCACACTCACATTAGAGGCCGATGAATGAAAATGAAGTGCCTCGAAATGCGTGCACACGGGCACGCAAACCGAGGCAATGGCATATGCAATGCAATGGCATGGAAAATGACATGCAAGTATGCTAATGGGATTTCAGCACTGAAATATGGGGGAAAACAGCCCCGGAATGAGGCGAAAACACATCCGATGCATGGAATAGTCCCGAAACATGGACTTTGGCACCCGAAATGGCCTATAGCTATATCAAACATGCACAACATGGATATGCAATGAATAGACAGTAGCAAGGCAGCCCTGAAATTAGCATTTTACTAGTACAACTCATGGCCAAAAAAACAAACAAAGATAGGGCAACAATGGCATACAAAAACGGCCCTAAACATGAGATTATGAAGCAACTCACAGCTGCTGTCCCCAAACATGTTAGGGCCCTTCAACAACATTGAAGAGGGGCCCAAAATATACACATTTACAGTTCATGGCAGCCCCGAAATCAGTATACAAACATGCTAGAAATACAATGCAAAATGAGGCTCAAAAGTGGCTATAACATGAGGTATACAAAAAATTCACCAAACAAGAAAATACCCTTAATAAAACATGTTCAGGAGGTCAAAATAAAGCCACTTTTAGTTCGGACCAAGGTCCAAAAACAGCAACATCAGGGGCTGCCAAGACATACAAAAATGGGACCAAAAAAGAGGATATAAAGGGAAGTACAACATGGAAGTCCCAAACAGTGTTGAGCCCTTCTTCAATTGAAGAAGGGCTTAAAATAAGCCTATATACAGTTTACTACATGCCCAAAAACAGATTACACATAGGCCAAAAATAACATGCAAGATTAGGGCCTAAAGGAGAGATAAAGAAGGAAGTGCTAGCTACTATCCTCAAACAGCAAGAGGTCCTCAATCAAACATGAAGAGGACCTCAAAATATGATGATTTGAAGTTTGGGTCGGAGCCCAAAGATGTAACCACAAGGGGCTAAGATATGAAGCAAGAAAAGGCTAGAAAAGGGAAGATGAAGACTCACCCTTGTAGAACCAATCCTTAGCAACCTTTGGACCGAGTTTGGGAGCTTTTAACCTCTGGAGGACAGCCTCAAGCTGCTGGAATAGGCGTTGGATGCCTTGTGCTATGAGTTGATGAAGAAATGGCCCAAGAACAAGGGTATTTGATGGTTGAATGGGAGAGATAGAGGGAGGTATATGGATATATGTATATATATATCAGATATATCTATATATCTCTGGTTTTTTGTTCCAAAAATCCAACCTAAACAAAGGAGGAGGAGAGGTGCTTATATAAGCAATGCTAAGCTTCTAAGACAAGCTTCAAAGGGGCCAAGGGGTTCAAGGGGGGTGCAAGGCTTCTAGAGGAAGCTAAAACAGCTGGCTCCAAGAAGCTTGGCCAAAAGGTTCAAGCTTCTAGAAGGTTAAGGGGTTCAAAGGCTCCCAAGGTGCAAAACAAACACACATGCACGTGGGGGATCGATTCTGTGCATTCCAGCTGGCACAGCTGGAATCCACTCAATCTGCAGAATGCTCCGGAAGGTCGTCGGCTAGCAAAAATTGCCGGTCAACAAAATAAAGTGCCGGTCGGCACAATAAATTTCCGGCCGGATAAATATAGTGCCGGTGGATGTCCGGTAATGTCAAAAAACTGCCGATTGGTGTCTAAATTGAAGCCCCGGAAGTTAGCTTTCCAATGGCGCAAACCTTGCATCAAAATTCCTCCTGTGCAAAAAGTTATGCCCTTTTCCGTGAAGCCGCGCAGATTCGATCCAACCGGGATGATGCCCGACTTCAATTGATCATATCTCCCCCACCCGGACTTGGCTCTAGGAGATTCTTGAGTGCAAAATGAAGCCCCGGAAGTAAGCTTTCCGATGGTGGCAGCCTCATAGCTAAAATCCAAGTGTACAGATAGATAAGCCTGATTCAGCGAGGGCTGCTCCATTCACTTCCACCCGGATTCATGCCGAACTTCTCCCAAACTAGTTTTCTCCCCTCCTTTCCTCTTTTCTTCAACTCCAAAACCCTAAACAAAGTGTTTTGAAAGATTTGCCTCTCTTCTAGCCGAAGAAACTGATTCTTTGCCCTGCACATCTCTCAACACCGAGCAAACCATCAGTAGTGCCCAAGTCTTAAGGGCGGTCAAAAATAGGGTGTCTACAGTTGCCCCTCTTTGACAGAACTCGAAAGTCATAACAATGACGAAAGTGAATGTCAAAGCCCAGAGACGACCCATTTTTGACAAGGCCGAAGACTTGGACAAACAAACAAAATATCGATAAATAAATGGTTGTGCCCACAGGCTGCCTACGTATCCCTTTGCAAGGAATCAAACCAGCGTAGTTCAGGGGCATGATGCAAATGATATGCAGGAAGACTTTGATAATTGGACTTATACGCCACGCGAAGCCAGTTTTGAAAGTTGGACTTATACGCTACGCGAAGCCGGTTTTGAAAGTTGGACTTATACGCTACGCGAGGCCGATTATCACTCAAGATCATGTAAAGAGAGCTGTAATGAAGCAATTATGTGAAATAAATGCAACATTTTAAGCGAATGCTAGGAAAGCAAGTAAGCTCGAGCCAAACTACACCTCGTGCAGAAAGGATGTAAGAGAATTATGCAATTCTCACGAACATGTGCGTTAGATACACAAAAGTGAACGAAGTGTGATAGATACACTAAGTGGACAAGCATGCGTGATAGATACACATAGTGAAGAGAGTGTGATGGACATGCTAACACGAATAAAGTGTGATCGATACGCTAAGCAAAGCAAAGTGTGATAGATACACAAAGCGAAACAAGTGTGATGGATACACTGAGCAAATATGTGATAGATACACTAAGCAACCGTGTGTGGTGGATGCACAAAGGGAGCGTGTGATGGATACACAAAGTGAACGTGTGATAGATACACAAAGTGAGCATAGTGTGATAGATACATAAAAGGTGAAGCGAGTGTGATGGATACACTATATGAAGCAAAGTGTGAGCGTGTGATAGATACACAAAAGGTGTGCACAAAGTGTGATAGATGCACTAAGTGAACAAGTGTGATGGATACACAAAAGGTGAACATAAAGTGTGATAGACGCACCTAGTGAACAAGTATGATAGATACACAAAGTGAGAGTGTGTGATTGATACACAAAGCGAACGTGTGTGATTGATACACAAAGCGAGCACGAAGTGTGATAGATGCACTTAGTGAGCAAGTATGATAGATATACTAAAAGGGAACACAAAGTGTGATAGATGCACTATGTGAGAGATGTGCCCAAGTCGACTTTGCGATGGCGTGTATCTACCGTCGAGAAACATGGCCTTTTGCGGCGGGTCGTATTCCGTCGCTAAAGATTGTAAAAAGAAATTTGCAGAAATATTGGCGACGCACGGTATACCGTCGCAAAAAACGTATTATTAGCGACGGTTAAATGTTACTGTCGCAAATGGTGGACCATCTGCGACGGCAGAAGCCTATCGCAAAAAAACTCTGGTAAAACGATGTCGTTTCATTTATTAATTACTCTCATTTGCAACGGTTAAAATATACCGTCGCAAATAAATAAAATTTGTTATCCCGCTGTTCTATCCCATTTCGCGGTCAAATTCCTAAATTCCTCATATCTCCAAAATCCCTAAAATCGAAATTCCTCAAACCGAAACTTGGTTCCTAAAATCATTCCGCCTCAATCATTCCTAAATTGCTCAAACCGAAATCCCTAAAATCTCCAAAATCATTCAAAATCAAAAATCTCAAATTTGTTCCATCTCCTGTGACCGACGACGGTGAACGACGGCCTTCGCCGGAGTGACGAGCAGCAGCGACGGTGATCGACTGTACTTTGTTAAAGGTCAGTGCATTCCTTGTTTTTGAGGCTGATCATGAGGCCATTTTTGAGGCTGTTCCTTCTCTTATAAAGCTTGAATCCTTGTTTTTTTTTACCTATGCTTTTGATTGGTGGGATGTAGGATTTAGAGGGCGGCGGATCTGCGGCGGAGGACGGTGGTTTGGAGGCTTGCTTGGCGGTTTCCGACGATCCGGTGAGCATTTGGAATAATAGAAGTGGAGAACACAGGTATAACTCGGTGATCTGAAGAGGTAATATTGGACCCACTTTTGACCAACTTCACTTCCATTGTGGTCATTTGGGTGCCATATAAATTTGAAAAACTTCTCATATTTATAATGGAGTTATAGTTAGAACTCAGAAGCACCTTTCAATAAAGGTTTGCTTCTCCTTTTATTCTTTCCAGCAATTTGAGCAGGTCTGGGATTAGAAGTAATCAATCCCTCACCCAATTTCAGAGAAGCAGGTGGAGGGACACCCGTGGAGTTGATAGTGCATATGTAAAGCCGTAAATAGGAGCATCATTCCATGGAACTATGTTTGGGCCAATCTCTGGAAATTAGGCCTGCAGCCAGAGATGGAGTGGCCAAAAGGGCCCATCGGTGTTCAAGAATTTTCGGCTCAGAAACTCCACTAGAACCCTATAAAGATGGGACAAAACCAGAGGAGATAAGGCAAGTTTTCTACCAGCAGCCAGGGCTATGGCTAGCTCAGTATAATCCTTAGTGATTTTATGAGAAACATTGCAGAAAAGGAACTTATTCAACGACATAACTAGGAACCTGACATGTTCGTCTTCAGTCACACCATTTGGGTCAATGCTGAGGTCTATGAACTTGTCATAAGCAGTCATTGTCTTAGAATAACTGATAGAGCACGGGGATTTGGCAGTGGAAAAAACAGCACAAACCTCTTCCCCATGTAGACGAAGGCCTGTTAGCACAGCTATGTCCAAGATGGTGGGACTCATCATCCCGCAGTTAAGATGAAATGAGTTGGTGGGAACCCACCAGAAAAAGAGAGCAGCAAAGAATAGGTGTTTATCTATTTGAATTCTAATTTTGCTTAGCATGATAGCGTCATATATGCCTATTTCTTTCCATAAGTCTCCTTTTGCATCGGCCACCCTATCAACCCAATTTGTCCAGTTCTCATTAGGGATTGGCCATTTTTCAACAGGGTTCGAGAGATGCCACTTGGACCAGTCTAGAGGAAAATCAGAGAAATTTATCGCCCATGCCAGGATAGTAATTTTGAAGATGTATTGTATATTCATGCATGAAAGCTGGACCTAGGGCATATCTATGGCTCTCCTCATTATCAGAAAGCGAAATGAGTGTTTCCAACAAGATTTTATTATGCTTCTTCTGAATGACACTCTTTATTTCTTCACCACCATAGAAGTCAGGATCTTCCAAAACTTGCTTTCCCTTGGCCATGATCTCAATATGTAGACAAAGAGAACAGCAAAATATGAAGATGGAGTTCTCCTAGATGAAAGACTAGGTCGAAGCTTGGATTTGATTAAAATGAGAGGTAGGAACGTTTCGGAAAGTGAAATTGCAACTATTCACTTCTATTATAAGATAAATGAGTTTCTCTCTATTTCTTGCCATTTCACCCCATTTCTCACCCCTTTCCAGAATAAGTGATATGCACTAAGAGAAATGCTTTTCTTTTTCTTTTCTTCCCAAATCACTCAATCCAAAATGAGCTGTAGATGCAATTCATATTATTGTGTTGCTGCTGTTTGAGTTATCATACTTGCATTATAACAGTTTTGTGCTTTAATGGAGTTGTCATTCAAATTGTCTAATTTTAGCATCATTATTTTTAGTGTCAAATTAGTATAAATTTTGACATTTCTATAAACAGTTAGATGTATTTTATAAAAATTGAAGAGGGGTTACAAATATGAGGTGATGGTTGTGTCGGAAAAATGATATAAATAGTGGAGCAAAATTATCAATTTTTAACATTTTTGTATTGTAAAATATTAATATTAATTAGTTCTCATCATCAATTGATAGAGGGAAGTGTCTACCAAAGTTTGGTATTTCATCAAAATTTGTGTAGAGAGAGACAGAGAGAGTGGAACAGTATTTTGGTTTTGCTTGAAGAGATTCTCATCTTAATCTGACTTTTTCCCACATGAAAAAAGAAAAAGAAAAAATAAATAAAAGGTGTTGGTTGCCTGTGAGAGTTAGGCTTGGAATGACATTGATTGGGTTGGGGGGGATGCCTTTGATTGAACAGACCATATGGGAAAAATGATGAAAGTGAAAGTGAAAGTGAAAGTGAAAGGCCACACACATTGACACAGGCTGGTATCTTTGTAATTTTTTTCAATCATGGTTACTTAGATTTATTATACATCTCTCTTTTTGAAGTCCCTATATATATATATATATAGTTTTAAAGGTCAAAGTTTAGCACAATTATGTCTAAAAGATGTGCCAAACTCTCATAATAAAAATTAGTTTGGTGAATTGATTATTATTATCGGTCCATATCTTCTTTTTAATATTTCCAAATTGAATTAATAACTAGTAGTATATTTTTAATTAAGTGGTATGCTTTTGGCCTTTAGTTTGCTTCCTCTGTTGTAAATGGTATCACATCATATATATATTTGAATAAAAATTATGCCAGGGAATAGGGGAGGCGTGCCATGTGTCCTATGCATTTTTTGCTCTGTTAGACACCTAGACAGAAATGGACAGAGTGTCGACATAGATATAGTTTATAAAGTGCAGGGTTTTAGTTGAGAAAAATTAAAAATTAAAAGTTTAATTTGTGATTAGACAAAGCCACGGGTAAAGCCTAAAAGTTATGATTTTAGCAGTGGCATTGTTTTGTATTTTATCTGTTTGCATCTTGTCTTATCATGACCAGATCAAAGTCTAGATATAGTTTTAGCTCAATCAACTTATTGCAATAATGCGGTGATAAATTAATATGTGATATTATGTCTTGTAATTATATTTTTACCCTTTCATCTCATTATGACTCTTACATTTGTTGTAATTATATTTTTTTCTAGGGCATATCTGTTTTGTATGTGAGATGTATATCTCCCAGTAAGTTTGCCTGAAGCAAATTAATAGTGGGAAACACATATAAGGGAAGTACAGATGATGGATAAGAATTGGATTGATTTGCCAAATAGGATGTCAAGGGAATACATTAATGGGATTGATCAATTCCTTGTGTTTGCCTACACCAATAGGGTTGAAGGTTTGATGATTAGTTGTCCATGTAGAAAATGTGAGAATCGATACCATCTTGTGCGAGAGGGTATACGGAAGCATCTGATTTTGAATGGTTTTTTTAAAAAGTACAAACATTGGATTAATCATGGGGAATCTTATGTATCTCTGCATGCTAATCGAGGGAATGAAACATTGGCTAATTTAGACATTGGCGACGATATGGTTGGAATGATATAAGGGGCTGTGGGAAATCCACATGCCGGTACAAGTGTTGACGGTAATGAAGCATAAAGCACTGATCCCCATGCATCTGAACCCCAGCTCGGTCCAAATGCAGAGACTGCAAACTATTTCAAACTTCTTCAAGATGCACAAAGTGAATTGTATCCGGGTTGTCAGAAGTTCACATCTTTGTCATTCATTGTTCGGCTTCTACATTTGAAGGTGCTTAATCAGTGGACAGACAAGTCTGTTGACATGTTGCTTGAGTTATTGAATGAGGCGTTTCCGTTGGGTGTGAAACTCCCGGACTCATATTATAAAGCTCAAAAGGTCACAACAGATTTGGGCTTCACATATGAGACATGGGATGCATGTCCCAACAGTTGCATGTTGTTTTGAAACGAGGACGCCAATCTTGATAAATGTGTCATATGCAACAGTTCAAGATGGAAATCAAATGGTGATGGTGGTTCAAATGGTCCTCACAACGGTGGCAAACAAGTAGCTGCAAAATAAATGAGGTATTTTCCTTTAAAGCCAAGGTTGCAGAGGCTGTTTATGTCATCCAAGACGGCTAAGTTAATGAGATGGCATGCAGAGGAATGAACCAATGACGGTGTCTTTAGGCATCCTGCAGACTCCCTTGCATGGAAAGATTTTGATCGTCGGAATATTGACTTTAGTAATGATTGTCGAAGTGTAAGGCTTGGCTTAGCATCTGATGGTTTTAACCCATTCAGGACGATGAACATAGTTCATAGCACTTGGCCTGTTGTACTCATTCCATACAACTTGCCACCATGGATGTGCATGAAACAACCATTTCTAATTTTATCTATGCTTATTGACGGCCCGAAAGGACCTGGTGACAAGATTGATGTGTATATGCAACCGTTGATTGAGGAGTTGAAAGAACTATGGAATGATGGTGTCTCCACATTTGATGTATCAACAAATCAAATGTTTCAAATGCATGCAGCTTTACTGTGGACAATTAGTGATTTTCCTGCATATGCAAACTTGTCAGGATGGAGTACTAAATGCGAATATGCATGTCCTTGTTGCAATAGAGAAACTACATCGTGTTGGTTGAAGTATAGTAGGAAACAATTATACTTGGGTCATCGCAGATTTTTACCTAATGGCCATAAATTCTGAAAGGATAAAGTATCATTTGATGGTAGTCGGGAAGTCAGATTCAAACCAAAATTGTTGTCTGGAACTGAGATGCTGCTACAATTAGAATCTGAGGGTATTTTAACCCAATACAAGAGGGATGACCTTAAGGAGAGGCATAAGAGACAAGTAGAGAAGGAGAAAGTTGGACATCGCACCCATAGCTGGAAGAAAAAGAGTATCTTCTATGAACTGCCATATTGGGAGCACAATCTAATTAGACACAACCTTGATGTGATGCATATAGAGAAGAATGTTTGTGATAATGTGTTGTGGACAATATTAGGGGTTGCAGGAAAATCGAAGGATGGTGTTAATGCTCGGCGTGATTTACAAGAAATGAATATTAGAAAACCCCTACATTTGCAATTAAGAGGGTCGAATAAAGCTTATTTACCACCGGCACAATTCACGATGACCAAGGATGAGAAAGATTTGTTCTTGAAAGTATTGAAGGAAGTTAGAGTTCCCGACGGGTATTCATCCAATATATCGCGTCGTGTGCGTTTACATGATAGAAGTATTGGGGGTTTTAAGAGCCACGATAGTCATATTCTGATGCAACAACTAATTCCATTGGCCATTCGAAGATCGTTACCGAAGAATGTAATTGAACCTTTGATTGAATTGAGCAATTTCTTTAGACAATTGTGTTCCAAAGTCAATCGTCCGACAGATTTGCAATATATTCAAGATCGTATCGCCGTAACACTTTGTCATCTAGAGAAAATATTTCCTCCTACTTTTTTTTGATATAATGGAGCACTTGCCTATACATCTAGTTGACGAAGCATTATTGGGTGGAGCGATTCAGTTTCGATGGATGTATCCAATTGAGAGGTATCTTCTTACTTTGAAGCAATATGTGCGTAATAGAGCTCGTCCCGAAGGTTCAATTGCTAAAGGATATCTTATGGAAGAATGCATGAATTTTTGTGCACAATATCTCAATGATGTGGAAACTAAATCTAATCGACCCACGAGGAACTACAGTGGTGATGATAATCTGGGTCGTGCTGTTGGTGAAATCACAAGCTTTTATCTTGATAACATTTCTTGGGTACAAACTCATCGGTATGTCTTATTCAATACAGCCGCGGTTCAACCATTCATAAAGTAAGTTATGTTACTCATTTAATATTTTATTATGTTTCATTGAATTTTGAACCAAATTTTGTTTTTCGATAAAATTTCAATTTACACAACAAACACCTTGAAGAATTTAAGGTCAAAATGCCTCGTGTTGACGATCATCAGCTTCGGCGTGAACATTTTGAAACTTTTCACATTTGGTTCAAGGAACGTATATGTATTTAAATGTACAGATTCTATTTACCTAAGTCGAATTATATTTTAAATTTTATAATTTTTATTATTTAAAATAGGTTCAAACGTTGCGAAGGACTAGTGATGCCACATTTTCTGAAGAGATTACTGTATTGGCAAATGGTCCTCATAACCTGGCAAGGAGGTTCAACGGGTACATAATGAATGGGTTTCGGTATCGAGTAAAGGCCATGGATGACTGTCGAGCCACACAAAATTGTGGTGTAGCTTTGAAGGCAGATACTATAAGTTATGCTAGTCGGAAAGACAAGAATCCTCCTGTGGGGTCTGTGTACTATTATGGACAATTGATAGATATTATTGAGATTCGATATTCCAATGAGAAGAAGCATGTGTTGTTTAAGTGTGATTGGATTGACAACATTCACGGGAAGATACAAGATGTCTTCAATTTCACGTTAGTCAACTTCAATCATTTGTTGTATCGAGATGATAGAATTGCTAATGAACCTTTCATCTTGGCATCCCAAGCAGAGCAAGTTTAGTATGTTGCAGACCCGTTACAACCAGACCGGCAAGTGGCGGTGAAGATGTCTCAAAGAGGTTTATTTGATATGAGTTCGACTGATCCACAAATTGAGCCATATATGAGCCAACAATTGGAAGAAAATATAATGCTTCGTGATGAAGAAGTTGGTTGGGTGAGGGAAGCCGCAGAAGGGGAAACAGTTGATGTTCAAATAGGTTGATATTTAATCAACATCTATAATTCACTTAAGGCCAAGGTTGTAGTTAATCATCAGTTTCTTAATTTACTTTGTCTTTGTAATTGTATTAGTTCAATTAATGTCATATTATAGTTGATGACAAACCATTATCTATGTTTCTAATTAATGTTATATTGCTTGCAGATTATTATGGAAAGGAAGAGGTAACCTGATCATCCCCGGCGCATGATGTCCGACGTGGTACGTAAGAGGACATCAGCGGCACCACCATCAGAGAAGGCGTCACATCGACCACCATCAGAAGGGCCATTAGTGCCACCATTAGAGGAGGCATCACAGCGAGCACCATTAGTGCCACCGCATCGACCACCATTAGTGGCACCACAGCAGCTATCATCTACTCAGCCACCATGCCTACCATTGCTGCGTCCACCATCAGTGGCACTACCATTAGAGGAGGCATCACAGCGAGCACCATCAGAGGGGCCATTAGTGCCACCGCATCGACCCCCATCAGTGGCACCACACCAGCTATCAGCTACTCAGCCTCTAGGCCTACCATCGGTGCGTCCACCATCAGTGGCACCGCAGCAGCTATCATCCCGACTAGAGTCATCGGCTTATGAGTCATCCGCAGGTATATAAATTTGCTTTGATTTGTATGAAAATTATTTAAATATATATTTATTTGTTCTCATTACATATAACTTGTTTATTTTCATTGTATTTTTCAGATCCTTCGACTTCTTCACAGCCTCACTCAGGTATAAGAAATTGATTTGTATTGACATTATTTAAATTTGCATTTGTTTATTATGATTGCATATTGTTTATTCTTATTGTATCTCACAGGTCATGTTAATTCTTCATCAACCTCAAGTAGGCGTGGTAGAGGATGTGCCAAGGGCATTAGAGAGTGGGGTACCAGTACCAAATTGGACATACAATTTGATGAAAATTATTGTCCAATAGGGGATAACGTGTCTAAGTTAACTACTCAACTTGGCATTATTGTGCGAAATGGTAACATTGTTCCTCTTACTTTTCTTGACTGGAACACTGTGCCTGATGATATTCTTGATGCTATCTGGAAGGATGTGAAGGTAAAAGTATATTTTTCTCCAAAAATTTAAATTCCAAAATTGTGTTATTATTATTTAAACCTTGAAATTGTGTTTTATAGGACAATTTGAATATATGTCCAGAGGAGTACAAGCCAATCTGCATGAAAAACTATAACAGCATATGGAAGGATCACAAGAATAAGATTAAGTGTAAGTATTTCAAGCCTAGAAGTAAAGATCCTAATCTGAAGGATGATGTTCCTTTGCACATTGTGCCAAGCCAGTGGGAAGAACTTGTGGAGTATTGGCGTACTTCCGATGCTGAGGTATACAAATAAGTTATATGTATGATATGTAAACATACAAATCATATTTATATACTTACATTTGTTGAACCTATTATAGAAAATTGCAGCTAGGAATGCTAAAAATCGGCGAGCTCACGGCATAGCTCATACCACAGGGCGTACTACTTTTGCTCGGATACGGCATGAGGTTTATATTTTACTGTTTTATTTTTGTATATAAATAAACATTGTATATTTACAAATTATTTGGATTCTAATTTTCATATTTCTAAAAAAATGTAGATGACCAATAAGGGGGAGTCTACTGATAAGATGAATGTTTGGCTTATGACATGTAGAGCAGATGACCCAGAGGTTATCCACACCTTGGTAGTTTCCAAAGACCTTTGATTGTATTTAAAGTTTATTTTTTATTTTTTGTGTTAACTATCTTAATTTGGCAAATACTTGTATTTCTTATTCAATACAGGATGAGTTTAATGGCCAACTCTCTATGCTACCTGAGGATTGTCGGACTTTGGAGGCTAGGAATGCCATTTTCCATGAGTTGATAGGTCATGACAATCATGGATATTGTCACACATACGGGAGAACTGTGCCTCGGAGAGCAGTGTATAAAGATGGTGCAGGGCCATCACAGTCAGCACCCCAGCCATCGACTATTGTTCAGATCACCCAGGAGGTTCGTGCGGAGCTAAGGGATGAGTTGAGGGAGGAGCTGAGGGAGGAGATGAGAGCAGAGTTCTCTACACATTTACAGCAGCTGAGAGCTGAGATGATGGCCTTTGTGTCACAGGGGGCAAGTGTGGATCCTAACAGACAGGTTCGATATAAATTAAATTGTTTGATAGTTAAATTGTCACACAACATTATGTATAAAGTTAGAATATGATTAACACATTCTGCGTTGACTATCATAGGCTCCTGATGCATCGAGTGGCCACCGGGCATTTAGGGAATCTGCAGAAAACGAGAATCCATATACACCACCACCAAAAGATCAGGTATAAAATGTAAATTTATATCCTAAGCTAAAATGTATATTTGCATTCTTTGCATTCTAAGCTAATAGAGTTGTGAGAGAAGACGGGACTCAAATTGGGTTCCCGGATTAGGAGTTAGAGATGGATTTCACTCTAAGCAAACTATTTCTTTAAAAAAATTGAATTCGAGGTGTTAACATCCCAAAATCACCAAAAGGGGCCGGTTTGGCACGGAACGTGGCACACACGACCGCCTAGGCACAAGAGATTTGTGGGAGAAGACGGAACTCCAATCGGGTTCCTGGTTTGGGAGTTAGAGCCGTATTTCGATTTAGGCAAACTAGTTCCTTAAGAAACTTAAATTCGAGGTGTTAACACCCCAAAATAACCAAATGGGGTCGGATTGGCACAAAACTTGGCACACACGACCGCCTAGGCACGAGAGACTTGTGGGAGAAGATGGGACTCCAATCGGTTTCCCGGTTTGGGAGTTAGAGCCATATTTCGGTTTAGGCAAACTAGTTCCTTAAAAAACTTGAATTCGAGGTGTTGACGCCCCAAAATCACCCAACGGGGTCGGATTGGCACGAAACTTGGCACACACGACCGCCTAGGCACGAGAGATTTGTGGGAGAAGACGGGACTCCAATCGGTTTTCCGGTTTGGGAGTTAGAGCCATATTTCAGTTTAGGCAAACTAGTTCCTTAAAAAACTTGAATTCGAGGTGTTGACGCCCCAAAATCACCCAACGGGGTCGGATTGGCACAAAACTTGGCACACACGACCACCTAGGTATGAAAGACTTGTGGGAGAAAACGGGACTCCAATCGGTTTCCCGGTTTGGGAGTTAGAGCCATATTTCGGTTCAGGCAAATTAGTTCCTTAAAAAACTTGAATTCGAGGTGTTGACGCCCCAAAATCACCCAACGGGGTCGGATTGGCACGAAACTTGGCACACACGACCGCCTTGGCACGAGAGACTTGTGGGAGAAGACGGGACTCCAATCGGTTTCCCGGTTTGGGAGTTAGAGCCATATTTCGGTTTAGGCAAACTAGTTCCTTAAGAAACTTAAATTCGAGGTGTTAACACCCCAAAATCACCAAATAGGGTCGGATTGGCACGAAACTTGGCACACACGACCACCTAGGCACGAGAGACTTGTGGGAGAAGACGGGACTCCAATCGGTTTCCCGGTTTGGGAGTTAGAGCCATATTTTGGTTCAGGCAAACTAGTTCCTTAAGAAACTTAAATTCGAGGTGTTGACACCCCAAAATCACCAAATGGGGTCGGATTGGCACGAAACTTGGCACACACCACCACCTAGGCACGAGAGACTTGTGGGAGAAGACGGGACTCCAATCGGTTTCCCGATTTAGGAGTTAGAGCCATATTTCGGTTCAGGCAAACTAGTTCCTTAAAAAACTTAAATTCGAGGTGTTAACGCCCCAAAATCACCAAATGGGGTCGGATTGGCACGAAACTTGGCGCACACGACCGTCTAGGCACGAGAGACTTGTGGGAGAAGACAGGACTCTAATCGGTTTCCCGGTTTGGGAGTTAGAGCCATATTTTGATTTAGGCAAACTAGCTCCTTAAAAAACTTGAATTCGAGGTGTTGACGCCCCAAAATCACCTAACGGGGTCGGATTGGCACGAAACTTGGCACACACGACCGCCTAGGCACGAGAGACTTGTGGGAGAAGACGGGACTCCAATCGGTTTCCTGGTTTGGGAGTTAGAGCCACATTTCGGTTTAGGCAAACTAGTTCCTTAAGAAACTTAAATTCGAGGTGTTAACACCTCAAAATCACCAAATGGGGTCAGATTGGCACGAAACTTGGCACACACGACCACCTAGGCATGAGAGACTTGTGAGAGAAGTCATGACTACAATCGGTTTCCCGGTTTCGGAGTTAGAGCCATATTTAGTTCCTTAAGAAACTTAAATTCGAGGTGTTGACACCCCAAAATCACCAAATGGGGTCGGATTGGCACGAAACATGGCACACACGACCACCTAGGAACGAGAAACTTGTGGGAGAAGACGGGACTCCAATCGGTTTCCCGGTTTGGGAGTTAGAGCTATATTTCGGTTTAGGCAAACTCGTTCCTTAAGAAACTTAAATTCGAGGTGTCGACGCCCCAAAATCACCAAATGGGGTCGGATTGGCACGAAACTTGGCACACACGACTGCCTAGGCACGAGAGACTTGTGCGAGAAGACGGGACTCCAATCGGTTTCTCGGTTTGGGAGTTAGAGCCATGTTTCGGTTTAGGCAAACTAGTTCCTTAAAAAACTTGAATTCGAGGTGTTGACGCCCCAAAATCACCCAACGGGGTCGGATTGGCACGAAACTTGGCACATACGACCGCCTAGGCACGAGAGACTTGTGGGAGAAGACGGGACTCCAATCGGTTTCCCGGTTTGGGAGTTAGAGCCATATTTCGGTTTAGGCAAACTAGTTCCTTAAAAAACTTGAATTCGAGGTGTTGACGCCCCAAAATCACCCAACGGGGTCGGATTGGCACGAAACTTGGCACACACGACCGCCTAGGCACGAGAGATTTGTGGGAGAAGACGGGACTCCAATCGGTTTTCCGGTTTGGGAGTTAGAGCCATATTTCAGTTTAGGCAAACTAGTTCCTTAAAAAACTTGAATTCGAGGTGTTGACGCCCCAAAATCACCCAACGGGGTCGGATTGGCACAAAACTTGGCATACACGACCGCCTAGGCACGAGAGACTTGTGGGAGAAGACGGGACTCCAATTGGTTTCCCGGTTTGGGAGTTAGAGCCATATTTCGGTTTAGGCAAACTAGTTCCTTAAAAAACTTGAATTCGAGGTGTTGACGCCCCAAAATCACCCAACGGGGTCGGATTGGCACGAAACTTGGCACACACGACCACCTAGGCACGAGAGACTTGTGGGAGAAGACGGGACTCCAATCGGTTTCCCGGTTTGGGAGTTAGAGCCATATTTCGGTTTAGGCAAACTAGTTCCTTAAGAAACTTAAATTCGAGGTGTTGACACCCCAAAATCACCAAATGGGGTCGGATTGGCACGAAATTTGGCACACATGACCGCCTAGGCACGAGAGACTTGTGGGAGAAGACGGGACTCCAATCGGTTTCCCGGTTTGGGAGTTAGAGCCATATTTCGGTTTAGGCAAACTAGTTCCTTAAGAAACTTAAATTCGAGGTGTTGACACCCCAAAATCACCAAATGGGGTCGGATTGGCACGAAACTTGGCATACACGACCGCCTAGGCACGAGAGACTTGTGGGAGAAGACGGGACTCCAATTGGTTTCCCGGTTTGGGAGTTAGAGCCATATTTCGGTTTAGGCAAACTAGTTCCTTAAGAAACTTAAATTCGCGGTGTTGACACCCCAAAATCACCAAATGGGGTCGGATTGACACGAAACTTGGCACACACGACCATCTAGGCACGAGAGACTTATGGGAGAAGACAGGACTCCAATCGGTTTCCCGGTTTGGGAGTTGGAGCCATATTTCGGTTTACGCAAAGTAGTTCCTTAAGAAACTTAAATTCGAGGTGTTGACACCCCAAAATCACCAAATGGGGTCGGATTGGCACGAAACTTGGCACACACGACCGCCTAGGCACGAGAGACTTGTGGGAGAAGACGGGACTCCAATCGGTTTCCCGGTTTGGGAGTTAGAGCCATATTTCGGTTTAGGCAAACTAGTTCCTTAAGAAAGTTAAATTCGAGGTGTTGACACCCCAAAATCACCAAATGGGGTCGGATTGGCACGAAACTTGGCATACACGACCGCCTAGGCACGAGAGACTTGTGGGAGAAGACGGGACTCCAATTGGTTTCCCGGTTTGGGAGTTAGAGCCATATTTCGGTTTAGGCAAACTAGTTCCTTAAGAAACTTAAATTCGCGGTGTTGACACCCCAAAATCACCAAATGGGGTCGGATTGGCACGAAACTTGGCACACACGACCGCCTAGGCACGAGAGACTTGTGGGAGAAGACGGGATTCCAATCGGTTTCCCGGTTTGGGAGTTCGAGCCATATTTCGATTTACGCAAACTAGTTCCTTAAGAAACTTAAATTCGAGGTGTTCACACCCCAAAATCACCAAATGGGGTCGGATTGCCACGAAACTTGGGCACACACGACCGCCTAGGCACGAGAGACTTGTGGGAGAAGACGGAACTCTAATCGGTTTCCCGGTTTGGGAGTTAGAGCCGTATTTCGGTCTAGGCAAACTAGTTCCTTAAGAAACTTGAATTCGAGGTGTTGGCGCTCCAAAATCACCAAAAGGGGTCGGTTTAGCACGAAACTTGGCACACATGATCGCCTAGGCACGAAAGACTTGTGGGAGAAGACGAGACTCGAATCGGGTTTCCGGTTTGGGAGTTAGGGTCGGATTTCTGTCTAGCCAAAATTGTTTACTTAACTATCTTTGTAATTATATAGTAATTAATTTTTTATATTTTTTTGTAGTTAAAATATTAATACATAATTATATTGTCATTAATTTTTTTTATTTTTTATTTTCAGATATTTCCTGAGTAGCAGTTTGCTTCTTGTGGAATGCAGCCGTGTGAAGATTACGACAAACTTTTGTTTATGAAGAAAACTTGTATTTTTGATTTACGTTATTTAGATTTGTGAACAACATTATGTATGTATTATGCAAAATTATGTGATTGGATAATTTTGATGATGTGTTGTTATGAATGGAAGAGTACTTTAATTCTGGATGAAATTTTATTTATATACAGGAATTTTTATATTATTATATAGTTATCGATTTTTTTTTAGCTATTTTTATTTAATACAGGTAATTTGCATATTTTTAATAATTTTATTGCTGCATTTTTTGTTAGAACCAGGTTTTTGCGACGGTAGCGTAGCCGTCGCCAATGATATTGGCAATATGAACAAAAGGCCTTTAGCGACGGTACTTTTACGGTCGCAAATAATATTTTTAGAGACGGCACACTTCTCTGTCGCAAATAACAGTATTAACGACGGTATTAAACCCGTCTCAAATAACTATTTTTAGCGACGGTATTTTTCCGTCTCACATAAACCCTTTTGCGACGGTATTTTCCCGTCGCAAATAACTATATTAGAGACGGTATTTTAGTGCCGTCTCAAAGTCTACAGATTTTTACACATTAATTGCGACAGTATTTTGCCGTCGCTAAAAGGCATTTTTGCCGTCGCCAATATTTTGCGACGGCGTTTACCGTCGCTGAAGACCTTTAGCAATCCCTTTTTTTGCGACCCCCCTATTACCGTCGCTAAAAGCTATTTACCGTCACCAAAAAACTTTTGAGATGGCTTCTTTGGTATTAGCGACGGTCGCAAAAAAAGTGAATTTTTTGTAGTGCAAGTGAGAAACACTCAAATGAATTTTTTTAATAAACAATCTTAACCTGAGACAGGCCGAAGCCTATTATTTATATGCTATGGAATATGATAAAGGCATGTATACCCACTGTGTATTTGTAGTATAAATGTAGTAATGTACAAATGCAATGTTACAGTGTAGGGGAGAGAGAAGTGGTTCAGGCTTTTGCAGAGAGGAGAGTTGTTGGTTAATTAGACGGCTGTGTCCGTCCTTCTTGTCGGCCCTACTTTGATAAAAAAGTGATCGAACGTGGCCTTCACAACACAATGCGCATGTTTGCATTTAACTATTGGATAACAAATTTCACTTACCATCTTAGTATAATAACAGTGTGAAAGCAAGTTTAAAAGAATAATTTAAGACTTCTGTTCACTTTATAAACAAAACCCATAGAATTGTCATTACCAACAAGATCTTAAAAAGAAAATACAAATGAACATTACACAATCATTATTTTGAATATGTGTAAAAAATATACAAAATGTATGAGAAAAGCAACTTAACCTCATTTTTGTTTTTTTAGTTATGGTACGCGTAAATTGATTCGTATTTTTAATTATTAAAAGAATAAAATAAAATTTAAGCTCACTTGAAAGTATTATCTACCGTAATCTAACTCAACAATTAGGTTTCGTTTGGTTTTTAGTGCTAAATTAATCATAAAAAAATAAAATAAATTAAAAAATTAATAAGATAAAATATCACATTTAAATTATAATAATTTTATTTTTTCTCTCACAAAAATAAAAAAATAAAAAAAATCCAAACAAAATTTTTAAGCAAAGCTAAAATAACCAAGAAAAATGCTTGGGAGCACTAATTAGTGCTCCCACTAATTAGGTGACAGTGGGTCCCGTCATTAATGATGTGATGTTTTGATTTTAGAGTTGTATTTTTTTTTTTTTACTTTTTTAATGCATTAGCGCTATTAGTAGTGATGTTTTTAATGGGATGAATCATTGTTGAATAACCAAAAACCAACCATAGCAACAAAAAAAAGCCGCATGCTAAACGAGAGTTTAGTCTTTCTAAGTTAAAAAAACCGTGTAACATATCTTAAAATCTTATATTATATGACAGACTTGTGACTTCTCCCTTGAAGCCCTTCTTCCCAATGGTTCTTGTTCTTTTTTGTCATGACTAATGCTAACATCCTCATGTAGTCATGAATGTTAGACATACGGAAAATATTATGGTACATACCCTTCAAATGATGTATATCATATATATCTTATAATTAAAAGAAAAATAGTATAATTTTATACTTTCTGAATCATAACTAAAAAAAATATGAGATATAACAAAAATAATATCATAACTAAAGAAAAAAATTAATCATAATTAAAAAAAAAATGACATAATTAGAGATACATATGATATAATTTTTTTAAAGATGTATATATTAAAATTTCCCTAGATATATACATGTTGACTTATATATTTCGATATATGAAGAAAAAGAAAAGGAAAATGTTACACATAATATGGATTCTCACATGTCCACATAGATTGGAGAGTATTATTCAGACTCATCTTGTCTTAATGATTTGAATCGTTCATTTTGTAAGGCACTTTATGTATATTATCCACACATAAAATTAGATTGATCCGATAATTATAATTTATTTAATTTATCACGTTTATCACTAAGAAAATAGATGATAATTAAATAAATTATGATTTTCGAATCAATCTATTTTTATTTTTTTTGTAAATAATGCACAAAGTGCTCAATAAAAAAATTTATTTGAATTATTAAAATTGGACCGTGGTAAGCGCCACAGACCTAAACAACACCTCCTGTCGATCCATCTCCTACAAATATGATTTTTTTTTTTTTCTCTCCATTTCTAGACACATGTGATTGAGTGTTTTTGGGCATTAATATGAACCTCATTAGTTGTGTGTAAGTAGAAAAACATTATAAGAAATGAGATTATGTATAACATTGTTATATATAAAAATAAAAAAAATAATATATATTTTTTTATCAACAATGGTTAGTGGTCCGAAATCCAGTGACTCGAATGGCTCGAAACTGTCAAAACGATAAAAATGAAACTTGCAAATAAGGAGAAATCCGTACGAGGGGGTTTATTTTTCACGGAAAGAGGTCAACTGACCCACTGGTTTTGGTTTTGGTATTGGGGGTCTTTGCATTTTGGCAGATCATTTTCCTGCAAAAGTGTATTAGGATTTTAACATGCAGAAGTGTGAGACGTATTGTTAATAATAATAATATGCCCTGTTCTTGGGAGGGAGGGAGAGAAATAAAGAAATAGAGAGAAGGTGAAGAAAAAGAAAATGATATTATTCGATTACGCCTGTCGGAACTGTTTCTTCCTAACTGTGTCATTATCTCATCTTCTGATCATCTCTGTTCTATCTATTATTGTAAAGGAAATATACACCTCTGTGTGTGATGAGCTATAACCATATATTTTGATTTTGCAGAGGTTGAGAAAAAATGGATAATATTGAAAAAATAAATTAATTAAATTATAATGAAGATTATATATTTTCTGAAAACAAAAATCAATTGAAATTAATCTAGTTCGTAACTCTTTGATCATCTTCATTACATGTTTATAATTAAGGATTTTTACTATATATTTAATGACTATGAAATAAGAATACAAATTTATAATTATTTTAAATTAAAGAAAAATCGTTACACTTATCCTGAGATGATATAAATGGAGTTTCTTCATTATAAATGTGCTATAGAGTGGATCACCATTTGGGTTTCACATTTTTTTTTTTAGTTTTTTTATTAGCTTTTTTTTTTTTTTAAGATTATAAAAAAAAAAATTGATACATTTTGTAATTGCAATTTTTTTTGAGTTTTTATGTCTTCTCCCAAACTAGGCCACCCATGTAACACACAAAAAATAGTTAAATTATGTTTAAATCGTGAATTTGAATAATGATTTCATTTTCTTTTTTTTTTATTTTAAATTCCTACTCAAATCTATGATTCAAACACATTAAAAGAAAAAAAAAATATACAACATATTTTATAATCCAAACACATCATAAGAGAGAAAAGAGAGAAAGTATTTCACATATTAATGAAAGAGCTTTTAATTAGAAGAGATATATGGTAAAAGATGCAAAATCCAAGCACGTGCATGGTAAAGAAGTGTAGATATCTAGTGATTAATTATTGTCAAACGGTTGTGATCATGCATTACTATGTTCGGGACCTTTAAAAAGGCACTAAATGACTTTGCACATGAGGTTAAAAGTTTCAGCATTCTTCTCATTGAACATTGACAAAGATTCTTCTTTCTTGAAATTATGATTTTTGATTTACCAACAAAAAAAAAAATGACTCGAGTTGGCTTTCAAAAATTTTACATGACATCAAATTTAAGGGGTGGTTTAGAATGTTCTAAATAAGTGTATTTTTTGACTTATTATAAAAAGATGTGTACAAAAATAGAGGAGAGATGTTGATTGATGTAACCCAAAAAAGATAAAAAGATAAAAAAATAGACTAAAATAGTGTATGCCAAACAACTCCTAAGTTTCTCGGGTAAAAGTTTTTTTTTTCCCCCTCTTTTTATCTTTTTAAATCAGTAATTTATGCATTTGTTTCTTAAAATAATGAAAATTTAGAGATTCAAGATTCGAGTTGGTAGAGCGACTGCGACCGTTTTGTTGTAATCTAAAGTTACTAATCTCTTAAATTCTTAATATCCAACTGTATAGCAACAAAAAAAAGAATATTTTTAAAATTTCAACAAAAAAAATGTAACGAGCAAAAAAAAATTATAAGAGAAAAGAGCATGCTTGTATTTGAAAAGAGAGAGAAGAAAGAAGAGCCCAATTCTCCGGGTATGTTTGGTTTGTGTTTGAGAGATGTGTTTTAGAGATAAAAAGTACGAAAAGTTGTTTGGTTGGATTTTTTTCAAAAGATGTTTTGGAAAATTATTTTGAGAGAGAATTTTGAAAAAAGTGATTGATTTGATGTGTGTGAGAGAGAGATTTGTTTGGAAAACTTGTTTGGTTTACAAGTTTTGAGAAATTTTTTTGGGAAAATTTATTTGGTTTGATTACTTTTAAAAACTTATTTGTAGAAAAAATTTTCCAAAATTTTTTCAGAAATACAAACCAAACGAACCCTCCATTATTTGAACCAATCCGGTCCAGGAAAAAGGGGGAGGCCTCTCTGTCTCTCTTTCTCTCTCGACCCATAATAAAAGTAAAATAAAAATAAATAAATAAAAGGGAGTGGCAGTTTCGTAATTGTAAAAGAGACAAAGTTCTGGGCAAACAACACGCGAGCAGAGCAGGTGGGCGGCGAGTACGGACGCGGCGTATTGCTCAGAGCAAAAAAGAGAACAGAGTCTCACCCAAAAAAAATAAAAAAGAAAAGAAAAAAAGAAGATGAGTCATAATAAGAGTGATGAGGGGTCATGGCCTCATGAGGTGTAGAACTTTGGCAGGGTTTGTGCTGTCCATTGGTCCCCCACTTTTTGACCATCCCATTTTTGGACTCAATAGTTATTTCATTTCATTTGCAACAAATAAAATGAATTAAATAAATTGTAATCATTATGTTAATTTATTTTATTACTAAAATTTTTAAATGATATACACGAAATATATTTTAAAATGAACCATCTAAATAAATAAAATAGGACTCATACTCAACAACACCCTCTTGTTTATAATTATCATAGCATTATGGATCCCAAAAATTAATGAGATTTAGGTCTCGTTTGAGAAGCGATCGGTTTAGTTAAAAAGTCAAAAAATTATTAAAAAAATTAAAAAGCTAATAATCTATACTAAAAAGTTAAAGATTCTCTTTTCTTTTTACTTTTTGCACATCTTTTCGTAAAAAGTCAAAAACTCATCCGAAACATACTAATTTTTTTAGCTCATATTTTAGCTAAATAGCTTAAAAATTACTAAATTAGCATGTTCCCAAACGAAACCTTATTATTATTTTTTTAATAAAATAAATCTTATTTTGTATAAGGATAAATTACAAATACACATTTTCAAGTTTTTATAATTACAAATAGCATCATCTTAGAGCATCTCCAATAGTTACTTAAATCTATTATCAAATTTTGAATTTGGTGAAAAATCACTCGTTTTTCTGCTCCAATGATTTCATCAAATAAGTATTAAATTTAAGATTTCATTTTCCTTTCATCAAACTGAGGACTAATGTGCCTTTCATCAAATCATTGTTCACAATCGTTTGATTTTCAACACCGAATGTCCCCTAGATGACCACCTCAAGACAAAAATTCGTAAAAAAATTACACAGACCGGTCGACCCCCAAGATGACTACCTCAAGGCAAAAATTTGTGAAAAATTTATATTGGCTGGTGGACCGATATTCTGATAAAGCTTCAAAAACTTCTGTTGGAGCACTTGATATCAAATGAAACTTTTACTCAAATTTAATGAAAAATTTGATACACCATTGAAGATGCTCTTAGTGTCCTAAAACCTTTACTTTTCTATAGCTAAGTGCAATTTGGTATTTTTAAGATACTCTTACCTATTTCTTAAAATTTCATCCATAATCCCATAACCAATATCAAAATTAATTTACAAAATAATAATTATCAATAACTACTCTTTAGATTTTAAATTTTACCTATTGATAGATTACACCTTATGAGGTTTGCTTATAATACGAATCACCTCCTGTAATTTTAAAAATTACATTTCACCCTTTAAAGTTTCTGATTTTATAACAAATAAATTTTTTTATTAATAAATTGTCAACTCAATTAATAATTTTTAATGATGTCAAAAATATATTTCAATTAATAATTTGTGTAATTTTATTATTATATAGGAGGATAGTTATAAATTTTATTTTTTTAATTAATTCTATTAAATAAAAAATTATAACAATGGAATATTGATAATTTTTCAAATCATATAAAATAATCTGTATTTTAAATAAATTTTAAGGGATGTATTTATAATTTATTTAAAAATAAAATTTTATTATATTTATTTATATAATATATTTATATTAATATAATTCACACATTTTAGAAAAACACTAATTTATACAGAGAGACTGAGGGAGGGAGTGGGGTGCACACGCATTTTCAAATGACCAAATTCTCTTTAGTTTACTGGCATCAGCCGTTAAAGCATACGACATCACGACGGCTTTTCTCAGCCTTTTGTTCCCCTTCCCTCTCTCTCTCTCTCTCATCACCTCACTCCATCAGGCTGACGTCATCTTTCCGTTGACTGCTTTTTTATCACTCTTTCTTTTCCTTTTATCCATTTTTTTACATTGGCTTGTCGCTTTGAGGGTGCTGTTTCTCTTGTACTTACTTAAATAAATATATATTTTAATTTTTGATAAATAGGTGTGAAAAAAATAAGAAATGATGTGAGTTAAAAAAATAAAAAATATATTACTAGAAGACCATCTCTAATGATTAAGTAAATACATCACCAAATTTAAATTTGATGAAAGAGTACATCTTTTTTGGCTTCAACAGTTTTATCAAACTGATATTAAATTGAGAACAATCCAAAATTTTCACCAAACTGAAGATGTGTTGTACCTTTCAACAAATTACTGTGCGTAGCTGTTGAGCGTGGATCCACTAGACGCCCGGCCGAATGTCCTCCCGGATGACCACTTCAAACAATTTTTTGTGAAAATTTTACAATGGGAGGTCGACTCCCCAGTCGACCACCTCTTTGTTTTCTCAGTAAAAAAATAAATAGGGGAAGAGAGAAAGATCAACAGTATACCTTAGTAGTAAAGCTGAAAAAGAAATAAAAAATCAATCAAACAAACACATATAAGTCTCCGTAATGATGTATAATCAAAAACCCAGAAGCAGAAATTTCATTAAATTCGAAATCAATAAATAAAAACTGAATCTTTCTTCCTACTTCTATAAATTTTTACTCAAGTTTGATATAGTGAAGAGAGAGAAGGAGTTGATGCTAGTATGAAATAGAGTGAGTGAAGTTTTTTGAATTGTTTCAGAACAGCCCCAACACAACACAATAGCCCCAATTGTTTCTGAACCAGGTTTTTCATTTTTTTGCATTGACTGGTTGACCAATCGTCCGCTCGGTCGACCGGTAGTTTGATGAAAAGTCAAATTTCTCTGTTGGAGCAGGCAATATTAAATAGAGAAAATCGTCTTTTTTTAACTCAAATTTGACGAAAAATCTGATGAACCATTGGAGATACTCCAAGTCATGCCAAACAAAGCCATAATAACAATAAGTAGTTAGAATTTTTGTACTCTATTTTTGAAAAATGATATAGCCTCCGTTTGGGAAGTGGGTTGGCTTTTTGGCTTTTTGGCTTTTTTGGCTATTTTAGCCTGGGCTAAAAAGTTTGGTTTGGGAAGGGCTTTTTGGCTTTTTGGCTTTTTTGACTTTTTTTGTGAGAGAAGAATGTAATGATTATGGGTTGGATGTGATATTTTGTTTTTTGTGGCTAAAATAGCCTATTTTGTTTTTTATGGCTAAAATAGCCAAAAAAGCCCCGTTTAGCTCTTGCCAAACGGAGCCATACAAGCTTGTATTTTTTAGATGTATCTTTCTAAATTTAATGTGTGAGTAAGATAATTAATTGATAATTAGAGAAGATATTTTATATATATATATATATATATTACGTGAGAATAATTAATTGATTGATCATTAGATTTAAAAAATGAATCTAATTTTAAATTTAAATAGTACTACGCTTTTTTTTTTTTTGTTAGCATTTTCATATTAATTAGACGTCGATGATGTGGTTGAGGTTAGAGCTTATAAGATGAAGCAATATACGTTTATTTTGAAAACATATTTAGGCTTACACTTTAGAAGGATAAACTTGTGAGGTCATGGATCATTGTAGAGAATGGTTCCAAGTTTGGATTGGGTCACACATCTAACATGGAATCCAATTTTAAGATATCTTAGACGATTATTTTGGACTTAAAAAGAAATTGTTGAGTTGGATTACAGTAGATAATACTTTCAAAGTTAGGTTAGGTTGCTCTTTTCATATATTTTTATATACTTTTTATACAGATTCAAAATAATAACTATTCATTAAACGTTTATTTGTATTTTCTTTTTAGGATCTTGTCAATGACAACTCTGTGGATTGTCAATGAAGTGGAGAAAATATCAAAATAATTAAAATTCTAATATGTTTTTCATATATTTTCATTCACTTTTATATATTTTAATACTGTTTCACACTTATATCAAACATATTGACCACCCATTGGCCGGAGAAGTTATTGGTTGGTCTTGAGATACCACCATGTCCCAATGATGTTATAATTAGTAGAGAAAGTGAGACTCACGAATTTATATTGAGTATTTAAAGAAAAATTATGATTGATATAAAATATGACCATGTAACTTCCAAAAACCAACTAATTTTTCTATTGACTGGTCGTTTGAATTTTTTTGATTTTTAATATCCGCACTTTGAATTATTATTACGGCGCTGCTTGAGGGCCCGAATTTCGGGGCTCGAATGCCCCGAAATTTCCACTTTAGGTAAAAAAAAAAAAAAAAAAAGGAAAAAAGAAAGAAAAAAAGAAAACAGTTTCTAAAAATGGAAATTAGGGGCATTAGGGGCAAATTTTTTAGGGCCACCAATCATTTTCCTTATTATTATTATTTTTTTTCAAGGTATGAAAATATAATAGTAATAATAATAATAATAATATTGGTTACGTGTTGAAAGTGGGATTGGGGAAGGTGGTGTATCGGTATTGGGATCAGACGGTGATTTTGTCGCACCTTGTGTTTCGATATTTTGTCTATTTCTATTTTTTACAGGGAATGTCGGACTGTTTCTTTTGCTTCTGTTTGGCTTGTCTTTAATTAATTTAATCCCAACCGTATATTAGTTTTTTGGGTACCATGTGTAGATATTAACTTCCAATTAACAACTTCACGAAAATGAAAGAAAATTAATATATCTTACCATCGCACCCATCTCTTTTCCTATTCATTCACATGTCCCATTTGTCTTCGACAACACTTTCATGCAATGGGTGGGTTTTGAGAGACTAAGGTGGTCGGTCGGTGGTCATTTATTTATTAAGTGCTGTCTTCTTAAATCAATTTTAATTGTCTCTAATTACATTGTTATTAAAATAATAATATATAAATAAAAAAAATTATACAAAACAATGTAACTAAATGATAATCATTTATTTTAAAACAAAACACTTATAAAAGTAAATTTATTTAGAATACAGTTTTTGATTTTTTACTATCCTAGTTTGGCTCTAAAGTAAGCTTCCTTACTTTGTTGAAATCCCAAAGCTATGGGAACTTCAAGTCTTTGACTACAAGAAGGGGCCACTTAGTCAAACTTTTACGCTTAGTTACTGTATTATTATTTTAAATTTTAAATATAATTTATATATCTAATTTATTTTTAAAGATGTGAACAGGAGAGTCACTAATTGTTAGAAATAGAAAAACTTGTAATGTGTGGCAAATGGTAATGTGTGAGTAATTTTCTGATCACACTGCTCGCTTAGTAATCAGCTAGAGAGCACTGGCAAAATAGATGGCTTCTGTAACCTGTAACAGAAAAAAAAGGCTCCGGCGGTGGCTCTTCCACCCGGGGACACTCCGACGATCAAGTCAGTATATCTCTCAAAAATAATCAAGTGCTAAACTCACTACTTAAAGCATAAATTGCATACCTTAGACCCACGGGGGTGCTTCTCTTTTATAATTTACTTAATCCTAGTCCCACTAGAAGCCTCACTTCTATGGACTCCAATTCAGTACTTACTTTGGACTCCTCAAGAGATAAAGATAAACTCTCTAAGAGCTTTATCCTTATCTTGGTTAAATCTCCTCTTTATTCTAGGACTCTTGTCCCTTATCCGTTTATCTCGGATTTCGATATCTTCGGAGATAACCTCGGCAACGCCGAGATAACCTCGACATAATGACTAGGACACGTGGCACTTTGGCTGACACATCGGCGTCACCTTGCCACGTGTTGGTACTCAGAAATATATCCCCACAACTGCCCCCTAGGTTCTATTTCCTCGGCATTCTGAGGTGATGGAACCTATTCCGTTTTTCCAGTAAGTCGGTTTTCAGTATTTCAGCCGAGATCATTATTTTGGCCAATATCCTTTTGTTGAAGAACAAGAATTTCAAGAACCTTTCCACGCGTATGAGCTGTCATACACCATAATTCAACTGTTTTTAACCACTCGTTTCTTTCTTACTGGTTCGTACCTGTGACGCGCCCATAAGCCGTTTCTTTTTCACGTGCACCGTCTGACGTATGCGTTCTTCTAGGCGTATTGATTATTTTTTGCCGCCGTTTTCATTTTTGACAAAACCTTTCCCCCTTTCTTCATTTTTCCACTTTTGCATCTGATTTCACTTGTTTTTTCTCTCTCTAAACTCTTTCTTTCGAATCCGCCATTGCTTAAGCTCCAAGCTCTGCAGTTGTCTTCATTTCGTCTTTCTGGTGAAGCTTTCGCTATTCTGTTACTCTTGTAACCATCATCGGATTTTGGCAATCTTCATACCGGCTTCACTCTTTTCTGGTAAGCTACTGTTCCTTTCGTTTTCAATTTTGTTGATATTCTTCATTACTTGTTGCCTTTACTGTATTTGTTGAAACTTTAATTTGCGATTCATACACCTGAATGTGTCCTTCTCATGATTTTCCCTTTGCCCATACCTTGAACATATGCATTATTTCACTATTTCCCAGTATCTTTGTCATTAATCTTGGCCTTGTATTTCTTGTATTCTTTATGCTCTTAATGAACCATCTCTGTTCTTGATTCTGAAATTCCATTCTTGCTTTCTGTTTCTTGTGTCTTTTCCAGATCTGTGCCTTTGATCTTCATCTCCATAGTTTTAGGTTTGGGATTTGTTTGTAGAACCCACAATTTAGGACAAAACTGAAACATTCCTTACAAATTTCTGTACCAGCCCAAACCTAGGTTTTTGCTGAGGTCCCATCAATAAGAAACATCTTCTTTCTGAATTTCAACCCTTTTAATTCAGGCCGATATCATGGGTATGTGGAGACATAGAGTAGATACCCCGACCAAACTTGAGTACTTTAGGCAAGAGTTCTCCATCCCTGCCGATGTCTATCTGAGGCTGGCTAGGGATGATGACTCCATCATGCCTAAAGAAAACTCCATGCCCTTTCCCATTGTAGCTTTTACTGAGTGCGGACTCCGGCTCTCACTTAACATCCTTTTTCGCGAGATTCTTCATTACTATAAATTGAACCCCATGCAACTGGCAATCAACTCCTATCGAGTGATCTTTGGTGCCATAGCCTTAGCTAAACAGGAACACGCTAGGATCACCCTAGCCGATATCCAGTATTGCTATACCATGTGTGCCCTTAACTTGAAAGAAAAAGGCTTTATTTATTACCTTAAGCCGAGGTCTACAGAATTCAAAATTGTAGCCGACCTCCCAAACTCCAACAAGGGGGCTGGAGATGACTATCTCATTACCTCGGGAAATTGGGAGTTTGCTCTAGACGAGGACATCCATCTCTACCCTCTTCCTCGATCAATTTTAGAGGGCAAGGGTAAGAGCCCAGTATTCAGCTTTGCCTATTTTCTTTCAAAGTCTTTAAATACTTTGTCTGTTTCTGACGTCTGTTCTTCTTGCAGCTGTTCGTCAGCCACCAAAAAATTTTCGCCAATCCTTTGTCCCCAGCAAGGACTTGAAGAGACTTCTGGATTTGCCAATCCACAAAAGGAAAGCGCCTGTACTTCTTAATTTTATTCCATCATACAAGTCGACTTTGCCCAACATTCCTAAAAGGAAAAAGAAGAGACTTTCTCTACCCTCCGCTACAACTCTATTGACTGTTTCCACATCACGAACAGATCAAGGATCAACATCTGATCTAGCAGATCAACCATCTTCTTCAGCTCCATACTTGGTTCCAATTGCAGAACGAAAACGTCGGCGATGACTTGTCCTTACTGCCGAGATGGGTCGCCCTAAAGCCTGTTGCCAAAGATCTTTTGGCCAGTATTCCATCATCTGTTGATGAGCAGCCAACCCAAACCCTTCCTCCATCGAAACCAAAGAGAATAAAAAAGGCTCAACCAAAGCCTAAGGTAACTCAGGTCGAGTCCGAAGATAGCCTGCCTATCTCAAATTGGCGGAGAATGACAAACCTCAACCCTCTGCTGGGAAGAGGCGCTCGGAAACCCAGCCATCAGAGTCCCCAAAATCCAAAAAGCCGAGGTCTTCTTCCGCTACGACTTCGGGATCCAAGAAGAGCGATGCCCACTGGTCTCCAAAAATTACTCTCGAGAACAAGCCAGTCTTGGCTACTGACAGTGCCGACGACATCAATGTCGGCGTAGCTCTAAGCAAAGCTCTACTCATTCCCGGCGACCTTGATCGCAACGCCGAGTTGAGCGAGTACGAGAATTATGCGTTGATGCTTCAACGCTCCGTTCAAGTAAGTGTTTTCTTCTTGGTAATTTTCTTCTTTTTGTTTTGTATTTAGAAAATTTTGAGCTAATTTTTGTCTTGTGTTCTTTCAGGCAATCCAGTATGCCCACTCCTTTTCTGTGCAATCTTTTGAAAATCGGCAAAATCTGGCCAACATGAAGAAGGAGTTCTCTTCTCTCCAAAAGATCAATAAGGGCCTTCAATCAAAAATGAAGAAGCTGAAGGATCAAGCCGAGGCTGCAGTTAAAGCTCAGAATAATGCCGAAGAGAAGGCTGAGGCTGTTGAAGCTATCAGGAAAGTAGTTGAGTCCCAAAGAAAGGAGGCCAAGGAGAAGATGGCCCAAGTCGAGAAAGAGCTTCAAGAAGCCTTGGCCACTAAAGAGGCTGAAATAAAAGATGCTGATGAAAAGGCATATGCCCAAGGCATGGCTGACGTTACTGATGCTTATGAACAGCAAGTGAAGGAGGCATGCAACAAGGGTTTTACCCTTGGTTGGATGCCCCTTCTGAAGAAACTTAACGTCCCAGAGGACTCGCCATTAAGAAAATCTGATGCCATTCCTCTGTCATTTCCTCCAACTCAACCTCCAAATTAAGATGTCGGCGAATCCAAATCTGAAGAAAATGATGAGGATGAGGAATAGGCCTTGGTGAGAAAACCTAAGGATGTTGATGGGGCCAAGTCCCCTCTTCAAAATGAGCAAGTCCTAGACTTGACTCAGGATGAGGAAGGTGATGGGGTTCCCATAGAAGCTATTCCCGAGAATGCACTTGCCGAAGTCTCCTCTGTGGACAAGAGTGTTGAAGAAACTCTGCAAGAAATTGATGTCGAGATAGCGGCGGATAAGGCTGCTGGGATGTCTTCTCAACAAGCAACTGATCTTCAAATTCAATCAACTGATGGAGAGGAGTCTTAGCTTTATGTTCTTCTTTTGCTTACTTGTATTTTGTTGCTTCTTTATCTTTTGGAACAATGTATGATTTTTGTATGACCGATGTGCCTTTTTCTTCTTTTGTAAGTGAATATAACTTTTTCTTTTCTAAGTGCTTGCACTCTTGTCTTCTCTTTTTTGTCTTTGCATGATTCTATACTTAGAATATTCTGTATATGTATATTTATCCTTCTTTGTGTAACCTTCTCGGGGTGACATACCTCGGTTATGCCAACCGATGATCTACCTCGGCAAGTTCTTGTCCTGCAAATTGCTTATAAATTTCAACAAGGATAAACATATACTGGTTTAATCTTTATAAACTTTTATAATAAGTGCTAAGCAATATATAGTGGCTTAACTTCAACTTGTAAATTGCTACAAATTTCAACAAGTGTTAAGCATTACTTCGGTTTAACTTCAACTTGTAAATTGCTACAAATTTTAACAAGCGAAGATAAACAATCATCCCGGTTTAACTTCAACTTGTAAATTGCTACAAATTTCAACAAGTGAAGATAAACAATTATTTCGGCTTAACTTCAACTTGTAAATTGCTACAAATTTCAACAAGTGAAGATAAACAATTATCTCGGCTTTAACTTCAACTTGTGAATTGTTACAAATTTCAACAAGTGAAGATAAACAATTATCTCGGCTTAACTTCAACTTGTAAATTGCTACAAATTTCAACAAGCGTTAAGCATTTTTGTCTTTTCTCTGCCCCCAATGTGAACCTGAGTTCCACTTGGGTTCTCATTATTCAGAAACAACATTATGCATCTTTTATCAATTCACAAGTCTTTGGAGAACTCTGCTAAAATTTTATTGATGGCGTCGGTAAAAAATAACAAGGAACATCTAATGATAGAAAAATTTCAAATTACAAGTGTTTCAGGGTCTTGGCAATGCTTTGCCCTCATTGTCTTCAAGCCGGTATGCTCCATTGCCCAATACCGAAGTGATTCTGTAGGGTCCTTCCCAGTTTGGGCCAAGCTTGCCCTCTCTGGGGTCCTTTTTGTTGCCAACAACTTTTCTAAGGACTAGGTCGCCGACCTGAAAATCCCTTGGATTGACCTTCTTATTGTAAGCTCTAGCAAGCTGCTGCTGGTACGCTGCGAGCTGAATTGCAGCTTTCTCCCTTCTTTCTTCTAAGAGATCCAGATCTCGGGCTAGAAGTATGCCATTAGTCCCATTCTCTACTCCCTGGGTTCTGATCCCTGGGATGCCGATCTCCAGTGGGATGACTGCTTCTGTGCCGTAAACCATGGCAAAGGGGGTTTCCCCAGTTGATCTTCTCAGCGTAGTCCGATATGCCCATAGTACATTGGGTAACTCGTCTACCCACTTCCCTTTTGCTGCCTGCAGCCTCTTATTCATCCCATCCAAAATTACTTTGTTGGATGCTTCTGCCTGCCCATTGCTTTGGGAAAAACTTGGTGTTGAAAAGTAATTCTTTATCTTGAATTTCGCACAAAAGTTCTTGATGAGTTTGCTGTCAAACTGCGTTCCGTTGTCGGCAACTATTGCTCTTGGAATGCCAAATCTGGTGATGATGTTTCTCCATATGAAGTTCTTGACGTCCACATCTCGGATTTTGGCAAGCGGTTCTGCGTCTATCCACTTCGTGAAGTAATCTGTTGCTACCAGCAAGTACTTCCATTGCCCAGTTGCTTGGGGCAACTGCCCAATGAGATCCATGCCCCATTGGGCATATGGCCATGGACTGGATACAGGGTTTAGGTCAGCGGCTGGCTGGTGTATCAAAGGTGCGAACCTTTGGCATTGTTCACACTTCTTCACGTAGGCTTCTGCATCTTTTTGCATGTAGGGCCACCAATACCCCTGGGTAATGGCCTTGTGAGCTAGTGATCTGCTCCCAGCGTGGCTTCCACAAATCCCTTCATGAATTTCATATAGAAAATCTTCAACCTGCAAAGGGTGTACGCACCTTAAAAGGGGTCCAGTGAAGGACCTTCTGTAGAGATGTCTGTCTGCTGTCAGATTGAATCTTGCCGACTTCAATCTGACCTTGTGTGCTTCCTTATGGTCTTCTGGCAGCTTTCTTTCTTTCAGGAATGCGACAATCATATCCATCCAGCTTGGTCCCAAGTCTATACACATTGCTTCTTGTTCTATGATCGGTTGTTCTATGCTCGGGCTTGACAAATAGTCAATCATTATTGTCCTTGTTTTTTCAGTTTGTATTGAACTTGCCAAGTTACCCAACGCGTCGGCGTAGCTATTATCATCTCGGCTAACTTGCAGAAGTCGGCAGTTGCGAAACAAGGCTGCCAGCCTGATGACTTCCTTTGCGTATGCCGACATCCTCTCATCTCGGGTTGCAAACTCTCCTGTTGTTTGATTTACTATAAGTTGTGAATCACAAAAAATTATTACCTCATCTGCTTCTGCTGCCACTGCTAGCTTTAGTCCTGCAATCAGTGCTTTGTATTCTGCCCCATTGTTTGAGGCCTTAAACCCTAATCGAATAGACTGTTCCAATATCTCCCCATCAGGAGATATTAACACTACTCCTGCCCCCGCTCCTTGCCGGTTTGAGCTCCCATCGACAAACAGGCAAAAAGAATCGCCGATGTAAATGCTGCATGGTCTGAGTTTTTCCTTTCTTTGTTCTTTTGCCTTTGGCTAGGCTTCTCCTTATTTGCTTGGACATCGTTCATCTTGGCTCAACGGAACCCGATGTTCGATGGATTCCGGCGTGAATTCGGCCACGAAGTCGGCCAAAACTTGGCCTGTAATTGCTGTTCTCGGCCTGAACTCCAGGTTGTACTGGCCTAAGGCCACTGCCCATCTTGCTATTCTTTCAGTTAAGTCTCCTTGTTGCAACAAGGACTTTAGTGGGTGCTCTGTTAGCACTATAATCTTGTGCGCTTGAAAGTAATGGTTCAGCTTCTTTGAAGTCATTACTAAGGGCAGCATTAATTTCTCTAGTGGTAGGTACCTTATTTCTGCATCGGCCAAGGTTTTGCTTACATAATAAACAGTCTTTTGCTCCCCCTTTTTCTCTCGGATTAGCACTGCACTTACTGCGTGTTCTGAAACTGCCAAATACAAAAACAGTTCTTCTCCAGGTTCAGGTGTTGAGAGGACTGGAGCCGTGGTCAGATACTTTTGTAGGTCAGCCAAAGCGACCTCACATTCCTCAGTCCATAGGAAGTCCGTAGCATTCTTCACCAGGTTGAAGAAAGGTTTACATTTGTCTGAGCTTCTGTTGATAAATCTGTTTAGGGCTGCGGCCCTTCCAGTTAGCATCTGCACCTGTTTTGCCGACGTTGGGCTCTTTAACTCTAGGATGGCTTTGATCTGATCTGGGCTAGCCTCGATGCCCTTTCTTGTTACCAGGTACCCCAAAAACTTACCTGATCCAACTCCAGACGCGCACTTCGATGCGTTGAGTCGGAACCGGTATGTTTTGAGTATATCAAAGATCTCTTTTAGGTCGGCAAGATGACCCTTAGGTTCCTTGGTCTTCACGACCATGTCATCGATGTAGACCTCTACTGTTTGGCCAATCAGGTGTATGAACATCTTGGTTACCAGCCTTTGGTAAGTTGCTCCTGCGTTTTTCAACCCAAAAGGCATTACCTTGTAACAATACAGCCCTTTCAGGGTGATAAACGCTGTCTTCTCCTCATTTGGGGGGTACATGGCTATCTGGTGGTATCCCCTGTAAGCATCCAGGAAGCTCATCCTTCCATGTCTAGATGTGGCGTCTACCAACTGGTCAATCTTGGGTAGAGGAAAGCTGTCTTTGGGACAAGTTTTGTTCAGGCTTGTAAAATCTACGCAGACCCTCCATTTACCGTTCTTCTTTACCACCACTATATTGGATAGCCATGTTGGGTAGTGTACTTCTCTAATGGCCCTGGCCTCCAGGAGTCTATCTACTTCTTCTTCTACTGCTTCGACATGTATCAACGTTGGTCTTCTAGCTCGCTGAATTACAGGTTTAGCCGACCTGTCAACATTTAGTTCGTGGCAAGTGACCTCGGGGTCAATGCTAGGCATTTCGTAAGGTGTCCAAGCGAACACCTCCATATTTGCTCTAAAAAATGTTTCCAACTCTTTTTCCTCTTCTTAGGCTAAGCCCGAGCCGAGAAGAAAGAAGCGTTCTTCATCTCCATCCTGGACGAGGATCTTCTTTAGCGCCTCTTCGCTCTTCTCGGCTGGTTCTTTGCCGACGTCTTCTAGGACTTCCACGTTCTCATCTTCAATTTCTGCCTTCTTTGGCTCTCGCATGCTGCAGGTAGATTTCATTGCTGCCATGGAGCAATTATTCGCTTGCAGTTGATCTCCTCTGACTTCTTCAATCCCATGTTCTGTTGGGAACCGTAGTAGTTGATGCAACGTTGAGAGAACTGCCCCCATTGCATGCAACCATGGCCTTCCCAAGATGATGTTGTATGGCGAGGGCGTGTCAATCACCATGAATTCTGTCTTGATCTTCTTAGTGCCGGCTTGTACTTCCAAGCTTGTTGCGCCCAGCGGCCACGTCGGCGTTCCATTGAAGCCGACCATCGGGCCATTGGATTGCTCCAAGCCATCAGGATGAAGGCCCAGCTCCTTGTAACATCTAACATACATGATGTCGCAAGAGTTGCCTTGATCAATCAGGATGCGTTTCACTTGGCACTCCCCAACCTGGAGGGATATTACCAAGGCATCATTATGTGGATGTTGGACCATCTCTAGGTCGGCTTCTGTAAAGGCTATTGTCGGTCCCTGGCATTCTTCAAGCCGAGGTCTTTTATGTCCGACCTGGTTTACGTACTGTAGGTGTTTTACTTTCTGGGTCTCCCCTCGCATGTCGTTTTCATTCACTTTTGAGTGAATTACATTAACCACCCGTGGTCCTCCTGCCTGTGGTTGCTGTGCTGGGGGAGGCAGAGCTGCTGGTGCTTGAGGCAATCTTGCTTGTTCTTCCCTTATCCTGGCCTCATCGACAAGGTCCCTCAGATGGCCTTGCCTCACCAAGTCTTCTAGGTGTGCTTTTAGGGCTCTGCAACCCTGAGTTGGGTGCCCTTCTTTATTGTGGTAAGGACAACGCCAACCGACGTTTCTTCCCATAAATTCCCCTGGTGTTCTTGTCGGTGCTCTGAAATAGGGTTGGTTTCGTATTTGATCCAGGACTTTGTGGATCGGTACTTGGAATACAGTCGTTACTGCCTATTTAGCCCTCAATTCCGTTTCTTGTTTGATTGGTCCATTGTTACTTCGGCTTCGCTTCAGCGAGCCGTTTCCTTTCTCCTACTTTGTCTCTTTGTTTCCCGACGTATCCTCCTCGGCTCTGGCGTACTTCTCGATTCTCGCTATGAGTTCTTTCATACTTTTTGGCAATGTCTTTGCCAAAGACTTCCGAAATGGGCAGTCATCTTTCAGGCCGTTCTTGAAAGACACGACTGCCACCTCTTGGTTGCATTCAGGTATTCGATTGAACACCTCGTAGTACGTTTTTGCGTAGGCCCTAAGGCCTTCATCCTTGGTGATTTTTAAAGCCATCAGTGCGTCGACCCTCAAGGGCTGTAGTTTATTTGTCACAAACCTGGCTACAAACATCTCGGCCAGGCCTTCCCAAGTCTTTACGCTTCCCTTCGGTAGTTTATGGAACCAATCTAATGCAATTTCCCCGAAGGATGAGGGGAATACTTTGCAGAGCAACGACTCGTTCCCACTATATAACGCCATTGAATTCAGATATAGTCCAACGTGAAAGTTGGGATCTGACTTACCATCATATATTTGGAATCTCAGCATACTGAATCTCTTTGGTGCTTCAAATTTGTCCAGTTCCACCGAGAATGGTGTCTTCGGATTAACCGAGGAAGTTACCTCGGCTTCACCATTCTATTGCTTCCTCTTGAGGTAATCTCTCAAGTCTTCTTTACTCCTTCCTGGAGCTTGGCTATCTTTGGACTTCAATCTTTTCGGCACACTACTTTCGGCCTCGTGGTGAGCCCGTTTTGACCTTTCTCCATGGGTTGTGTCAAAGCAGAGCGCCTGCCCTTGAACATTCCGATGTTCTTTGGGCTTTGGGTCCTTCATGTGGTACGTCCTTCGGGAGTCCTCTCGTCTCGGCTCCTCTCGTTCGACTTCCCTGGAAGGTCGGTGAGAGTGCCTTCTGCTTCTGGTGTGCTGAGGGGCTTCGGCGATTGTTTTCCTTCCTCCCTTCTGGGTATTAGTTGCTGCAATCGGCGTGTCGTGCAACGGGTACGGTGGCTGCATGATATTGTTTTGCATCATGAAGTTGACGACCGACTGCAGGTCTGCCAACTTGTTTGCTAATTCTTTTACTTCTTCATCTCTCCGCAGGCACCTGTCCCTCCATACCTGGAGGTTATTGTAACAACCCACATTTATGGCTTAGTCGTATTCATGTGCATTCACATCATGTGGCCTTGTTAAGTTTGCACTCATGAATCTTGCCTTGTTTTGTGCTTATGTGATTTGCCTAAGTGTTGTATGCATGCTTTGTTCCTTCCTTGGCGTCTCAAGCCTAAGTTATATTAAGCCTAGATCATTCCTAGCCGAGGTCATCTTTAGTCTAGAATTATCTTGGAACCACTTTGTTTGACCTCCACCTTCGCCTTGACATATTGGCCGGGATGTCATTATCTAGGACGAGGTATAGCGATCCCGGTTGTCCCTTTACTGTTCTGTTGTATTCCGGACTCGGTTCCGTGATGTTGGTGGTTGTATCTATCTTGTTGTCGTTCTTTAATTCCGCTTGATTGAGTTTTAGGATGTTTTGGGCAGGGTTGTTACAGGTTGGTTAGGCCTTGGTTTCAATTCCTTGTTACCCAGTTTTTAGGAGGTCCGCTCGAGCGGGTCTTCTTGCGCTCGAGCGGGGATTGCACACCCCCAGTATTCTGTGTCCCTGCAAAACTTCTGCAGGTGTGATTTTTACGCTCGAGCGGGTTTATTTGCGCTCCAGCGGGTAGTACCTTTGGGTGTAAGTTCTGGGAGGGGGAAATCTACGCTCGAGCGGACTGGTTTTCGCGCTCGAGCGGATGTGCTTTATTCTTGTGACTTGGCGCTCGAGCGGGTCTTATTGCGCTCGAGCGGACCTAGTTTTTGTTCTTGACGCTCGAGCGTTGTGTTTTCCACTCGAGCGAGAATGTCGTATATCAGTTGGCTGTGAGGCAGTTTTAAATCACTTTTCTCATCCTTTCTCTATCTTACTTTTCTGAAAAAGCCATTTGAGAGCCTTTCTCTCTAAAACCTTGCCTTCTCTCTAGATATTGATCTAGCTAGGGTGTTTTCCTCACCTTTGGTCTTTACAAAAAGGTTGTTGATCGTCGAGGGCTATCTTTTGATCCGAGGAACTCGTGGTTTGAAGCAACTTCGTTTTCACCATCTTCTTCTTTGGGTCTCATCTTTTGAAGTAGGGGTTCCTACTCACTCTTATGGTCCTTGGCCTAGATTTTTAGTTATTTTGATAAAGTGTTGAATTTGGGAAATTTTGGAACTTAGGATTTCAAAATGTGTTAAAGAGGGTTTTGTGATTTTGGGCTCATAATATGTATTTGGGTCTCAAAATGGTGTTATTGTTGTTGATTGTTGAAATATAGACCATTGGGTCAATATTGAGAAATGGGGTAGAAAACCCTAATTGGTTGTATAAATTAATTGGTATGATTAATTTGAGGAAATTGTGGTTATATGGAATTGAGTTGGAAATAATGAAATTGCGTCATTATATAGTTGAATAGTGGAGTTAGATTTGTTAATCGCTTATTTTTGAAAACATTGATATTTTATCTGTTGGAGCTTTTATTATCTGTTTAGAAATAATTGCTTGGGCCACCGGTGGAGGGTAGTTTTGATTATTGTAGACAATGCATGATGATTAAGCAAACTAAAACTAATCAATTGGATATGTCATAGAGTATGACGGTTGACAGAATACATTAACGTTATGTATTGATTGATTGTGTATATGACCTTTGTGTATATATGCATTGTGTATGTGGAAGGAGATAGGGGATGTACTCCACGGTTTATGGGAAGATAGGGGATGGACCTCTAAATCGGATGTTGTTTGGGAGGAGATAGGGGATGGACTCCACTGATACAGCTCATATGCTTGTCAGATAATGTGTTGATACAGCTCATATGCTTGTCGTTGGAAGTGTTGACATAGCTAATATGCATATCTGCTAAAATGTGGATATAGCTTGTATGCTTATCTGTTGAGATGTTGATACAATTAGTATGTTTATCTGTTGTATAAATGGGAGATGTTTAATATGAGTCATTGCCTCATATAAGTGGTTGGCCAAGTTCTGAGCCGTTGATGAAAAATGTGAAATTGATAAGAAATGGAAACTGAAATGAAACATGAACATATGGTCATGAAATGGAAATGGATTATGAATTGGTTTATGGAAATTAAACATTTATCAATTGCTAATGTCTTAGTTATTGCTCATACTGTGTTTAGCATATCTCTACTGCGCGTTGGCTCACCCTTTATGGGACATTATTTTCAGGTACAGGTAGTATGCCACCTCCAAGGACATAGCTTGGATGATGATGAGAGTTGAAGACTCTTTTTTTGTTTATTTTGATGTATTACATGTAAATTCAAGCCAAGGGCTTAATATGTATTGAGTTAGTACTCTTTTTTTTTGTAACCAAGTATTAACTTAGAAAGCTGTAGCCCATAGGGCATTTGCTTTTGTTGTTAACATGTAATACAGTTGTAAGAATTACTTTGATGAATAGGAATGGTTGATTTCTTTTGTATCAATGCATGTCTAAAATGTTAGGTATTTTGTATTATTCTGAGGGCGTTACAACTTGGCCAGAGCGTACCGGGTTCGAATACTTTGGGTACGTGGGAAGTGATTAGGATCACAATGGGTTTGTCTCGCTTGATAGAGACTTAGATGTAGTGTCATATGCCATGTGCTTAACTGATAACATGCTTATGTGACTATGTGGGTATGGAATTTAGTTTCTAGGATGTTGATTGGATCCTTGGGTTTCTGTGAGTCTTGTTGGAAAGGCACTTGATCAATGCTGTTTCTAACCAGAACTCTAGTAACGCCTCGGGACTATCATTATCCGGAAATGAAATTCGTAAGTGCTTATGTGTTTATGTGCTTACGTGGAGTGAATTACAGTTGTCCATGCATTAGGACGCGAGTGTTATAGCTTCAGCACATTTGTGAATGTGCTAATAGTCTTAGTTACCTTTATTAGGATGTCAGGACGAGGGTGTGGTAGGCGTGGCAGGCGTGGTAGGCAGGAAGTACCTTTACCAGATGACGTTCCGGTAGTGCAGGAGGGAGTTGGTCAGGCCAACGTGGCCGAGCCAGCGGGTCAACAGGCTATGGGTGCCTTGGCCCGAGAGATAGCGGGAGCTTTTGGTATTCTCAGAGCTGAGAATCGGGTTGCTAAGGCAGGGCCTTCTTTCTTGAAGAGGGAATTCTTCCGATCTAATCCGGACGAGTTTGTTGGGGATCCAAAGGAGCCGCTTAAGGCTGACGAATGGTTGGAACAAATGGAGAAGACGTTCGAGATGCTTGGCATCGAGGACGGGGCTTTAAAGGTGACCTTAGCATCCTTCCAGCTGAAGGGAGATGCGGGTCAATGGTGGAAGTACGAGAATGGCAGTGTTAGTGGTGCATAGGAGGCGTTTGTGAATGCTTTCCGGGAGAAGTTTTTATCTTCAGCTGCTAGGGAGAAGCTGAGGGAACAGTTTTGCCAGCTTAAACAGCAGGGCTTATCAGTGGCCGAGTTTGAGACTACTTTTACTAGTCTCTCCAGGTTTGCACCTGAATTGGTGGCGTCCGAGGAGCGCCGTTGCTTTGAGTTTGAGCGGAAGTTAAGGCGTGGGCTCAAGCTGAGGGTTGGAGGGTCATTTATCTGGGAGTATAGACGTTTGGTGGATGCTGCAGCTCATATGGAGCTCATGATGCAGGAGGAGGATGAGGGGCAGAGAGGCTCCAAGAGGAGCCAAGACGGTCAGGGTGACGGTAGGAGACAGAGGGGTTCTAACCCTCATCAGTCCCAGGGTGGTTTGGCTAGATCAACCTTTCCAGTGCCGAGTACGGGCTCTGGAAGAGGTAGTCAGGGAGGCTTGACTTGTTTTGCGTGTGGCCAGCTGGGTCACAAGTCTTTGGTTTTCCTGCAAAAGAGAGGGGGTCAGCGAGCTACTTTTTCTTCAGCTAGACCTCAGGGCCAGAGTCAGGGCAGGGGCCAGCTTTTGTCTTGCTATCAGTGTGGTCAGCCTGGGCACTTGAAGAGGTATTGCCCACAGTTGAGTGCTACTTCAGGAGCGTCTGGTTCTAAGCAGACGCAGAGTTATCAGCCAGCTCAGTCTGTGCAGGCCTCGAGGGCCAATCCAGGAGCTTCGTCATCCCAGTCAGTGCAGCAGCCTTTTGCTCCTAGAGGTGAGCAGGTAGATCAGGGGCCTACAGGGCGCGTGTATGCTGTTACCGCGCAAGACCTAGTACCGGCTCCATCAGTAGTGAGAGGTACCTTTCTGTTTTGCAACTCGGTTGCTAGTGTATTGATTGATACGGGTGCATCTCATTCTTTTGTATCTGCTACATTTGCATCTGTTTTGGAATTGGAGTTAGCATAGTTAGCATCTCCTATATGTGTGGTATCGCCTATTGGTGGTGAGTTAATCTTGAAACAAGGTGTTAGAGGTTGTGATATAGAGGTCGCCGACCATAGACTTCCTTTTCCTTTTGTTGTCATGCCCATGAAGGGTTTTGATGTTATTTTGGGTATAGACTTGCTATCGTCGTACCGGGCTGTTATTAATTGCTACCGCCAGAGGGTCACGGTTTGCACCTTGAGCAAGGAGTGTTTCCATTTCTTGGGGGATCGGGTTGGTAGTGTGTTGCCACCAATGTATGATTCGCGAGGACAGAGTGAGCTTAGTGGTCTACTTGCTAGCTTTTTGAGTGGCGAGTGTGATGAGACCCAGATTGTATTGCCGAGGGTGGTTTGTGAGTATTCGAATGTTTTTCTCGAGGATCTCGTTAGTTTGCCACCTCATCGAGAGATAGAGTTCTCTATTGATTTAGTGCCTGGCACGGCGCCGATTTCTATGGCACCCTATCGTTTTGCTCCAGCAGAGTTGGTTGAGTTGAAAGTTCAGCTTCAGGAATTGCTAGATAAGGGTTTTGTTCGCCCTAGTGTTTCGTCGTGGGGAGCACCGGCCCTCTTTGCTAAAAAGAAAGATGGTGCCTTGAGATTGTGTATAGACTACCGGAAGTTGAATCGGGCTACGGTCAAGAATAAGTACCCTATGTCCCGTATAGATGATCTGTTTGACCAGTTGAAGGGTTCCCGTTGTTTCTCTAAGATAGAATTGAGATCGAGTTACCACCAGTTGAGGGTCAGGGAGGAGGATATTCCTAAGACGACATTCCGTACGCGGTATGACCATTATGAGTTTCTGGTGATGCCGTTTGGGCTCACCAATGCACCGGCAATCTTTATGGACTTGATGAACCGGATCTTCCGGGAATTTTTGGATCGATTCGTAGTCGTTTTCGTGGACGACATTCTTATCTATTCGCCTTCTGAGGAGGAGCACGAATAACACTTGAGAGTGGTGCTTGAGTTGCTTAGAGCCCATAGGCTGTATGCAAAGTTTGGGAAATGTGAGTTCTGGCTAGGAGAGGTTAAATTCTTAGGCCATGTGGTATCCAGGGAAGGGGTGTCTGTTGATGCATCCAAGGTTGAGGCAGTGCAAGTTTAGGCACAGCCTAAGAGTGTGTTTGAGACCCGCAGTTTTCTGGGATTAGCTGGGTATTACCATCGGTTTGTGAAAGATTTCTCCAGGCTAGCTTCGTCGTTGACTAGGTTGACACGAAAAGGGGTCAAGTTTGTGTGGAGTGAGACTTGCAAAAAGTCGTTCCAAGAGTTGAAAGTTAGATTGACCACCGCTCCGGTTTTGATTATTTCAAAGAGAGGGTTGGGTTATGCGGTTTACTGTGATGCCTCACGAGAAGGTTTGGGTTGTGTGTTGATGCAAGATGGGAAAGTGGTAGCTTACGGCTCACGTCAGTTGAAAATACACGAGAAGAATTACCCTACACACGACCTAGAGTTAGCAGCAGTGATCTTTGCCTTGAAGATTTGGAGGCATTACCTTTATGGTGAAAGGTTCGAGGTGTTCTCGAACCACAAGAGTTTGAAGTATCTGTTTACACAGAGAGACTTGAATTTGAGGTAGAGGAGATGGATGGAGTTCATTGTGGACTACGATTTTGAGTTACACTATCACCCGGGAAAGGCCAATGTTGTGGCCGATGCCCTTAGTAGGAAATCTGTTAGTGATGTAGCCTATATTGCCATCCGGGAACGGGAGATGTTGGGTGCACTTAGCGAGTTTGACTTGCTTCTGGGTGAATCAGCTGAGGCTGCGGCCTTGTTTTCTGTTGTTGCGCAGCCTACACTTGTGACCCGAGTGTTAGAGGCACAGAGAGGTGACCTTGAGGTAGAATCCCTCCGAGAGAAGATCTCAAATGGGAAGGTTGAGAAGGGTTTGACGGCGTATCCCGACCTGAGTGTGAGATACCGAGACCGTTTATTTGTGCCGGAGTCTTGCCGAGAGGAAGTACTCCGAGAGTTCCATCATTCACGTCTTGCGGTGCATCCGGGAGGCACTAAGATGTATCGGGATTTGGGTCGCCAGTTTTGGTGGCTGGGTATGAAGAGAGATATGGCTGTTTTTGTATCGAAGTGCCTTACTTGCTAGCAAGTGAAGGCCGAGCATCAGAGGCCAGCGGGTTTGTTGCAACCCTTGCCTATTGCCGAGTGGAAGTAGGAGCATGTCACTATGGACTTCGTTGTTGGTCTTCCGAGGACTCAGCGGGGTAGTGATGCCATTTGGGTGGTTGTAGACCGGTTGACTAAGTCGGCGCATTTCATTCCTATGCGTGTGAGAGATTCGGTAGATCGGGACATAGTGAGATTGCACGGGGTCCCAGTGACGATCGTCTCAAATAGAGATCCTCGTTTTACTGCTAGGTTGTGGCAGAGTTTGCAGAGTGCCTTGGGCACTAGGTTGACCTTTAGTACGGCTTATCACCCACAGACTGACGGGCAGTCCGAGCGTATTATTCAGATCCTTGAGGATATGCTTCGAGGTTGTGTCCTTGACTTTAGTGGGACGTGGGAGAGGCACTTGCCTTTGGTGGAGTTTGCCTACAACAACAGTTTTCAGTCTAGCATCGGTATAGCACCGTTTGAGGCCTTGTATGGCCGACCGTGTAGGTCTCCAGTGTGTTGGGCCGAGGTGGGTGATGCACCTTTGTTGGGTCCAGAGTTGGTTAGAGAGACGACGGAGAAAGTTGAGCTTATCCGTAGGAGGCTTGTTACAGCCCAGAGTCGCCAAAAGAGTTATGCAGACCGTAGGAGGAGGCCTTTGGCGTTCGAGGTAGGTGATCATGTCTTCTTGAAAATATCGCCTAGGCGAGGTTTGATGAGGTTCGAGAAGAGTGGAAAGTTATCCCCTCGGTTTATTGGTCCCTTTGAGATTCTCGAGAGGATTGGGGAAGTTGCTTATCGTTTGGCTTTGCCACCACAGTTGTCCGGGGTTCATGACGTTTTTCATGTTGGTATGCTTCGGAAGTATGAGCCGGATCTATCCCATGTGTTAGATTAGACCGACTTGGAGGTAGATGAGGATGCCTCATATGAGGAGAGACCGGTGCGGGTCTTGGATAGGCAGGATCAAGTCTTGTGAGGCAAGACCATTCCCTTGGTAAAGATTTTGTGGAAACATCATGGAGTGGAGGAAGCCACTTGGAAACGTGAGTTGGAAGTCCGTGAGAAGTATCCGGACATGTTTATTGATGTGTAATTTTGTAATGAATTCTATAATTTTGTTGAACTTTAAGAGCATTATATATGTCTTAAGTTGTAAAGCATTGTGAATGTTTTGGCTAATGGAAGTTTGTTTTAACATTACATATGTTCAATGTATCGTGGAAATGCAAGCATGATGATAATGTTGCATGTATGATTGAATTGTGGAGAATAAGTTGAAATTGGTAAATTTCGAAGGAATGCATGTTGTTAATGCAAGTTGTTTTGAATAATGTGTTATGCCTCTTGAAAAGAGATGGGATTGACCGGTAATGGGTCGGGTTGTCAAATATTATGTCGTAATATTGTTGAGAATTGAGAAAATCTTGTTTTTGAAAAACTTGTATTTAATTTCGGGAACGAAATTCTTTAAGGGGGGAGGTTATAGCGATCCCGGTTGTTCCTTTACTGTTCTGTTGTATTCCGGACTCAGTTCCGTGATGTTGGTGGTTGTATCTATCTTGTTATCGTCCTTTAATTCCGCTTGATTGAGTTTTAGGATGTTTTGAGTAGGGTTGTTACAGGTTGGTTAAGCCTTGGTTTCAATTCCTTGTTACCCAGTTTTTAGGAGGTCCGCTCGAACGGGTCTTCTTGCGCTCGAGCGGGGATTGCACACCCCCAGTATTCCGTGTCCCTGCAAAACTTCTGCAGGTGTGATTTTTACGCTCGAGCGGGTTTATTTGCGCTCCAGTGGGTACTTTGGCTCTCCAGCGGGTAGTACCTTTGGGTGTAAGTTCTGGGAGGGGGAAATCTACGCTCGAGCGGACTGGTTTTCGCGCTCGAGCGGATGTGCTTTATTCTTGTAACTTGGCGCTCGAGCAGGTCTTATTGCGCTCGAGCAGACCTAGTTTTTGTTCTTGACGCTCGAGCGTTGTGTTTTCCACTCGAGCGGGAATGTCGTATATCGGTTGGCTGTGAGGCAGTTTTAAATCACTTTTTCTCATCCTTTCTCTCTCTTACTTTTTCGAAAAAGCCATTTGAGAGCCTCTCTCTCTAAAACCTTGCCTTCTCTCTAGATATTGATCTAGTTGGGGTGTTTTCCTCACCTTTGGTCTTTACAAAAAGGTTGTTGATCGTCGAGGGCTATCTTTTGATCCGAGGAACTCGTGGTTTGAAGCAACTTCGTTTTCATCATCTTCTTCTTTGAGTCTCATCTTTTGAGGTAGGGGTTCCTACTCACTCTTATGGTCCTTGACCTAAATTTTTAGTTGTTTTGATAAAGTGTTGAATTTGGAAAATTTTGGAACTTAGGGTTTCAAAATGTGTTAAAGAGGGTTTTGTGATTTTGGGCTCATAATATGTATTTGGGTCTCAAAATGGTGTTATTGTTGTTGGTTGTTGAAATATAGACCATTGGGTCAATATTGAGAAATGGGGTAGAAAACCCTAATTGGTTGTATAAATTAATTGGTATGATTAATTTGAGGAAATTGTGGTTATATGGAATTGAGTTGGAAATAATGGAATTACGTCATTATATGGTTGAATAGTACAGTTAGATTTGTTAATCGATTACTTTTGAAAATATTGATATTTTATCTGTTGGAGCTTTTATTATCTGTTTAGAAATAATTGCTTGGGCTACCGGTGGAGGGTAGTTTTGATTGTTGTAGACAATGCATGATGATTAAGCAAACTAAAACTAATCAATTGGATATGTCATAGAGTATGACGGTTGACAGAATACATTAACGTTATGTATTGATTGATTGTGTATATGACCTTTGTGTATATATGCATTGTGTGTGTGAGAGGAGATAGGGGATGTACTCCACGGTTTAGGGGAAGATATGGGATGGACCTCTAAACCGGATGTTGTTTGGGAGGAGATAGGGGATGGACTCCACTGATACAGCTCATATGCTTGTCAGATAATGTGTTGACATAGCTAATATGCATATCTGGTGAAATGTGGATATAGCTTGTATGCTTATCTGTTGAGATGTTGATACAATTAGTATGTTTATCTGTTGTATAAATGGGAGATGTGTAATATGAGTCATTGCCTCATATAAGTGGTTGGCCAGGTTCTGAGCCGTTGATGAAAAATGTGAAATTGATAAGAAATGGAAACTGAAATGAAACATGAACATATGGTCATGAAATGGAAATGGATTATGAATTGGTTTATGGAAATTAAACATTTATCAATTGCTAATGTCTTAGTTATTGCTCATACTGTGTTTAGCATATCTCTACTGCGCGTTGGCTCACCCTTTATGGGACATTATTTTCAGGTACAGGTAGTATGCCACCTCCAAGGACATAGCTTGGATGATGATGAGAGTTGAAGACTCTTTTTTTGTTTATTTTGAGATATTACATGTAAATTCAAGCCAATGGCTTAATATGTATTGAGTTAGTACTCTTTTTTTTTGTAACCAAGTGTTAACTTGGAAAGCTGTAGCCCATAGGGCATTTGCTTTTGTTGTTAACATGTAATACAGTTGTAAGAATTACTCTGATGAATAGGAATGGTTGATTTCTTTTGTATCAATGCATGTCTAAAATGTTGGGTATTTTGTATTATTCTGAGAGCGTTACACGAGGTGTTCATCACCAAGTCCGAGATGTGTATTATCTAGGCCGAGATGTTACCTATGCACCCAAGTGATCTTGTCCTGGAGTGGTATGACCTAGACCGAGGTGTGGCACATCTAGGCCGAGGTGTGGCACATCTAGGCCAAGGTGTGGCACAGCTTAGTCAAGTGTTGTCCTTCCTAATCGAGGTCATTGCCACCTTAGTTGCCGAAACTTTGTCCTTAGCCGATGTCATCACTTGCCAGAGTGCCTTGACGAGTAGCTTGTTAGATACGCTTTGTCTTACACATGTCTTGTCAATCTATCACCTTTTGAGGAGAACCAACCAGCCGTTGCCATGTGTCCGAGCTGAGTGTTAAATCAGCCGGCAAAGAGAGAAACCTATCATTTGTTATATCCTTGTTTTTGAAGAGGAGAGAGAAGCTCTAGGAGAGGAAGAGGAGCTCTTGAGGGAGAGTGGATTTCTAAGCTTGACCCCTAGAGATCGAACCGTTAGATCCGTGTTCTAAGGTTAGATTCCTGATCTGCTCATGTTGTTCTTTATGTTCATGTTATTGCGTTACATGATTGAATATGATTTGTAAGCCATGCATTGCTTTGGAGTTCGGTTTTAGAAAGAGAAAATAGTATTCATGTGTTCTTCAAGAAAAGTCATGATTTGATCCGAAAGTTTGTATCAAGATGCATGTTTTCGTGTTTGTTTTCATATGATCTTCAAGTATGGGTACCAGGTCCATGTTTTCGAACTCATAGCATGAAATCACAGACCTTGTAATAAAGAAGTTATGATTTTAACATTTGTGTTCTTCATGTTCTTTACGGATGGAAACCCAGATCTCCAGACCTCACTTCCTTAAGTGTAGTCGTCGAAATCACTCTTACCTAGACCTCACACTTAGGCCAAGCATCGTATCTCACCTTGGCCTACCTTGCATGATCACTTACACCTTTAGTTTGTCTTATGCGCACCTTGGCATGCAGCCGCACGCCGAAGCCTAAGTAACCACACCTCGGCCAAGAGGTGTGGGACCTCGGCAAAGACCTGGTTGGTACCCAGCATGTCTTCTTGACATGTAAAACAGTGTTTTGACTTCCAGCATGTTTTCCTGAGATCATTTGCATGCATGTAAGACTTGTTTTGAGAAGTACGTTCAGTGGACTTTGCCATGTGTTTGTAGGACTTGAACCTTTACCTTGATCCCAACGTCCAAAGAGCTATGTGAGTGGTATCTTTAATAAAGCTATGTTACACGTTTTGATAAAGGCTTTGCTTTGCTTTGTTTTGAAAGTATTTGTTAAGCATGAATGATTATCCCTATTTTTATGTATCAAGTAAGTTTTGTTTTGGGTGACACTCTCAGGAAGTCCGTACGTGCTAGGGGACTATAAACACTTGTAGCACATTTTTGGAAAATCCGTACGTGCTAGGGGACTATAAGCACTTGTAGCACATTCTTGGAAAATCCGTACGTGCTAGGGGACTATAAGCATTTGTACCACAACCTTATTAATGTCATCCCTTGTATTATATAGATGTTATTAACATCCAAAATAAGTAAGTAAGTTTTGTAAGATCAAGATTGATGAACTAGATTCATCTCATGTTTTGTACAAGCTATGATATGTATGTTTTGCAAAGATCTCGATAATCATTCATTTAACCCTTTTATTATTTATACCAATCACTGAGTATCCAAGCTCACCTTCCCTATATATATATATATATATATATATGTAGGTAGCAAGCAAGCAGTCGGCTACGCCGAGATGTGTGTTTTGTATGTACGTTATGTCAGCAGTGAGGATGTCGGCATCTTGAAGATTATGCTTCTTGATTTTATATTTCATATATTTTGCATATGTCGGCTTGAGAAGCCTTTTGATCAAGATGTAACATGTACCTTATTTTATTTGTATTCAAGTTATTAGACCATGTTAAAGATGTATGCCATTTCATTTGATCTATGCACTGCTCTTATGGACCACTTGTATTGTAAATCATTACTTCCGCACTTGTTAGCCCCATATGTAATACTCTGATTGTGTGTGAATTTTGAAAGTTAGCCTTCGGTAATCTCGGATTACTGGTCATCACGGCACCATTCTACTAGGGACGGAATGGGGTCGTGACAGTTATCTTTGTTATAGTACTTGCTTTGGTTTGTCTTCTTCGAAGTGTCGCCCTCCTGGCCGACGTCGTTGTCTCCGTGGCCCTGGTCACGGGTTTCTGCATTGTGATTGTCTCCTTCAATATCAAGGTCGATTGGTCTGCCACTCCCAGTAGGAGCGTTGTCCCCAATGTTTTCCTTCTGTGCGTTACTGGCCATCTATTCTTCTTTTTTTCCCACAGACGGCGCCAAATTGCGTGAGTAATTTTCTGATCACACTGCCCGCTTAGTAATCAACTAGAGAGCACTGACAGAATAGATGGCTTCTGTAACCTGTAACAGAAAAAAAAGGCTCCGGCGGTGGCTCTTCCACCCGGCAGCACTCCGACGATCAAGTCAGTATATCTCTAAAAAATAATCAAGTGCTAAACTCACTACTTAAAGCATAAATTGCATACCTTAGACCCACGAGGGTGCCTCTCTTTTATAGTTTACTTAATCCTAGTCCCACTAGAAGCCTCACTTCTATGGACTCCAATTCAGTACTTACTTTGGACTCCTCAAGAGATAAAGATAAACTCTCTAAGAGCTTTATCCTTATCTTGGCTAAATCTCCTCTTTATTCTAGGACTTTTGTTCCTTATCCGTTTATCTCGGATTCCGATATCTTCGGAGATAACCTCGGCATAATGACCAGGACACGTGGCACCTCGGCTGACACATCGGCGTCACCTTGCCACGTGTTGGTACTCAAAAATATATCCCCACAGGTAACATATAGGAATTAATGAGATTTTTTCACCCTAACATCTGAAGATTAGCAAAACAACTTAAAACTTATTTGAAACTCATGGCAAAAATTAAAATAGGACCGTTTGTAGTTTTTTTATAATGCATTTTTTATTTTGTACTTTTTTCCTTTTTTGTGATATAAAAATACCTAAAAGGCTTGGGTACTCAAGTCATAGGAGTGTAAAAATAATTCGCGATCCGTGAGTGGTTCAAAGTCTGGCCGCGGTCCGGGGTGGCCCTAGTCCAATTAGGCCCGGGCCCAAGCCCAGGCTGGGACCCTGAGCCTGGGCCACAATTTTAAAGCTTAGCCGAACCTATCGGCCTGCTCAAGGCCCACTCAAAACTTGGCCCTAGGCCCAGTGTCATTTTTTGTGGGAAAAAAAATTTGGTGAAAAAAATATTCAAACCAAGCCTAGCTCGCCTAAGGCCCGAATACCCTATGGGTCTGGGTCTATTTTTTTGGCTCGTGGGTCAAACTGACCCGAATTTTGGCAGGAGCCCGCAAGGCCCAACATGGGCGGACCTGAACCCAGGCCTAAGTGGGTTAGACTGTGCCAAATTCACACCTCTATCAAGCCACACATTCATTTTTTAATTTTTGGGTTGTTTGAGATGTTCTAAATAAGTGTACTTTTTGACTTTTTATAAAAAGATGTGTAAAAAAGTAAGAGGAGATGTTGATTAATGTAACTCAAAAAAGATAAAAAGATAAAAAGTATAGATTTATTTAGTCTTCCCAAACAATGCCTAAATGTATATGTCCAAATCTTTCCTACCTATCCAAATGTTATCTATTTGTTTAGCTTACCACCACTAGCCACTGTCCGTCACTATCAGCGACTTTTTCGGCATATCTTTATCATCAAAAAAGATTAATCTTTCGACCTAATGTTGTATGCCCCCATAAATATAGACGTGTCACTTTCACCGCTATAGACTCCCTCCAGACCACCTGCCAAAAAAGTGCATTTATATAATTTTTATATTTGGAGAAATCAATATGAACGAATTGAGCTTTTTGAAATACTTTTGAAAGCCAAGGCCCCTGTAGCCAAGTAGCATGTAGCAGCACCTTAAGGTGCAGTAAGTGGAAGATCTGGAGATCAAATTGATGGATCAACGACGGCTCGTTTAAATTATAACTTAACTTTACTAATATACTAACATTCTATCTATGAAAAAACAAAAAAAGTTGCCATCTTACAAGGCAATCTTACTGGACCAGGAGGGAGAAAACTAGCTAGGTCCAGAACATTGCATGTGCACGAGTCCAACATTAATCTTTATTCAAAATAGTCCCACATCCATGGATAAATGATAGATTCACCAATCGACACAGTTCAAAATTTGTTATATTCAATTCAGCTACTCAAATGGAATTATTCAAACTCCATAAATTTAAAAACTCACTGGAAAAATAAGAATACAAACACATCTACTTACCCTGTGCAAAATCTACTTATATGGGTAATAAAAAGGCACAATTTAAAAGGAAGGCTTCAGACTTCCAGGGTAACAAGCCCCCATACACTCTCTAATGCCCTAAAGTCAACCACCCTAGACCCTACTCTTTTCAATCAACCGACAAGACTGGGTAATTCTACTGCCGGGAGATTGGTGCCATTGGCAAGGACGATGGCTGGCTATAAAAACCGCCTTCTGATCCTTGAAAACTCTGGTATGGATTTGTTGGAGGAGCTGTAAATGGATAGCCAGGCATGGGCAGTGGCTGCTGTTGTGTTACGCCATAACCATACGGTGTGGTCTGCATGAAATGAGGCAATGGATATGGCTGCATAGGTGGTAATGGCGGCAATGGTGGTGGCGATGACGGAGGAGGTGGTTGTTCATTTGCAGTCAATTCTTGTGTGGTGATTGGGACACCGTGCTGCAGTGAGTCTGGATGCGGATAAGGCGGAACCGGTGGTTGAGAATTCTGAGATGGTATGTAAGCGGGGTGGTCATTCTCAAGTTTTGTTCTCTTTTCCGAAGGAAAATCACTGGATGATTCTTTCATTGTATTGCCAATGACACCCTCTGATGCCAGAGAAGAGAGGACGTAACTCAGCATCTGAGCTGAGGATGTTGATGCAGTAAGCTTTGCAGCCACTGCAGCCGCTGTGGCTTTGGGGTCTTCTCCAGATTTTTCAGAAAAAGGTAACGTCCGTGTATACATTACAGGAGCCGATTGTTCTCTGCTTCCCATTATAAAACTGTGAGGCGCTTTGGAGGTATCGGTTTCCTTCATACTCTGCTCAGCTAGCAACTGTGCATTGTTGTTCAGTAGCTGTCTGCACAAATTACCTGCCTGTTCTGACTGGGACTGAGCTGCCTGAACAACAACATTGAAGGGAGGGCATATATAGTTAGACTAGGTATGAACGAATAAATGCCCGTCTCCATCAAAGCAACTAGTATTTGTCCTGATGCTTTGCTGAATAGAAGGTCTAGCATTTTAAACAAGAAGCTCTGAAAAGGACAAGAATTAAAGAATAATAGGGTAGATAAGCTGTGTGTGGCCCCCTAGATAATACTATCAAATATTAGTCCTGTAAAAAATTGACAGAGGAACACTCCAGAACCCTGCAAGACTTAACAGGGTCATGTTATTTACAAATATCCTTCAGCTCTTCGACTTTTGGGATTATGGCAGGAATAAGGATCTAGCATCATAATATAGAACTTGAGATTCATATTTTCTTAAACTATACGCATCCTTTCAGCCTCCCACCACTCCTTAACACCCAGCAAGTTCTGCACCTGACCTAAAGTAAACCTTCCACCAATGGCTCAAAGAGAAAAGCATCTTTCCATAAGTGCACATCACACCATCTTATATGCAACAGCAGTTCATATGGCATCCACTAGATTCACTTGAACGTGTTATTCAGAGTCTCAAAGTTTTCAAAATGTCAAGATGCACATCCTCATTTACCTACTTAGATTTAATTACATAGTAAACTTTCTCAAATACTCATTTTCAAAACAACCAATAAGGACATAAACCAGAAGGTTGAAGGTAGGGCAAGGGCAGGCATGGCCCCCTTACACTTGATGTGATTTTCGTCCACAGTAAATATCTGTCCTTAATGAGTCCCCATACTAATAATACCTCGTGCGCATCTAATGGACCTTATAAGCCTAAGGCCATTGCACATCAATTATAAGTTTGACCTGGTTTCAACTATTTGTGGTGAAGACAAAAATAACATCATGTGCATCTAAAGCAGATTTGAATGTCAAAAACCAAGAAGAAAACCACAAAACTAAAATTATAATCCACACAAGTAGAGCCAATCCAAGAGGCAACAGAGTTACCTGAAGTTGACTGCGAATTTGATCCAGCTTGAATTCCTGCTTACCAAAACCATGACACATTCCATCACAAAAGATAAAGAGAGAAAAAAAGAAAGATAACGTAAAAGAAGTTAACAAATAGTTTCAAAGATATGCTTGGCATCCAACCTGCTCCTGAAGAGCCTCCCTCAGATGAGACACAAGATTTGCTCTTGATGATTCAACTACTGTTAGTTGTTCAATACAGTCTCTCAATATAGCATGCTGCCCTTGAAGCTCCTCCACAACACGAGAGCCATTGGGTTTCCCTGCTCAAATGATGATGATGATGATAATAATGATGATGATCAGAGACAGACACAGACAGAGAGATGCAACAGGATTTAGCTAAGGGAACCAAATTTAGGAAAACAAACTTAGAATGATACTGAACTGGCCCAGAAACCCCCATCTTCTGCCAAACCTCAACATGGCTTCAAGAAACAAAACTTGGGGAATTCAATACAGACCAAAAGACCATAAAAATGTTCCCATTGCCCCCGTATCATTTAGGCACCAATCAACAAAGTGACAAGAAAAGTATAGAGAGAAAAGGAAAGAGACATTCCTATGGTTTTTATCGATCTTAAGAAAGCATATGATAGTGTCTCGGGATATAATCTGGTGGGTGTTAGAGAAGAAAAGAGTGACAAAAGGTTATATTGATGTGGTTAGAGATATGTATGAAGGTGTGGTGACCACTATTAAATCACCTACTAGAGAGACGAGTAAATTTTCAATTACTGTAGGGTTACACCAAAGATTAACCTTAAGTCCTTATCTTTTCGCTTAAGTTATGGATGAGTTGACGCGCAATACTTAGGAGTCGTTTGACAATGACTTTTTTAGTTGGCTTTTTTGACTTTTTTAGCATGGGACTTTTTTGTTTGTTTGGCTTTCTTGTTTGGCTTTTTGGCTTTGAAATGACAAATTTTTTTTTTTTATCCTATTGTGATTTTTGACTTTTTGGCTTTATTGACTTTTTTTTGTCCTTTTGTGAATTTTTAGCCCAAGAGGAAAACCAAACCGGGGCTTAAGATGATATGCCATGGTGTATACTTTTTGCAGATGCTTTCGTGTTAGTGGACGAGACTAGAGAAGGAGTTAACACTAAGTTGGAGATTTGGAGAAAAGCAATTGAATCTAAAGGATTTAGGATAAGCAGAACTAAAACACAGTATATGGAGTGTAATTTTAGTAACAGTCACAATGGAAGTAGCAGAGAGTGAAGATTGAGAACCAAAAACTTCCTAAGAGTGAATATTTTTGTTATTTAGGATCGATTATCACAACGACTGGGGAGATTAGAGCGGATGTGGTCCATAGAATTAAAGCGGGGTGGCTTAAGTGAAGGAGTACATCGGGAGTACTGTGCGATAAATAAGTACCCATTAGACTAAAAGGGAAGTTTTATAAAACGGCTATTATGGGGCGAAATGTTGGGCAACTAAGAAACAACATGCAGATAAGATGAATGTTACTGAGATGTGAATGCTAATGTAGATGTGTGGCAAGACTAGAAAAAACACAGTTAGAAATGAGTATATTTGAAAATGGGTAGGAATAGTACTGATAGAAGATAAGTTGAGAGAGAATAGATTCAGATGGTTTGATCATATACAACGGAAACCAACATAGACGATAGTGAAGAGATACGATACGGTGACGGTAGATGGTAGTGTTAGGGAAAGAGGTAGACTTAGATTGATGTAAACTAGTGTAGTAAATAGAGATATGAATCTTCTTAATTTTACTAACGAAATGGCCTTAGATAGAGTTGAGTGCAGAAGACGGATTCATGCAGTCGACCCCATGTAATAGGACTTAAGACTTGGTTTGATTTGGTTTGATTTAAGAAAAAAGGTGGAAAGATCCTTTTACCACTTTAGTTGATTTTAACAAAAAATATATCCAAAAAGTAAAGATCTTTCTGGTATTGTTTTCATTTTCGATGATTACGTTTTTTCATATTTTTGAAAAAATTAGAAACACCAATAGTTTTCACATAGTTTTCATTTTTATGCAAAAACATATTTTGAAAGTTCAGAAAACAACTTTAAAGTGACACATAGCTCTTCCGTTAATAAAAAAAAAAATATTGACAACAATAGTAACATATTGCTCTGACTCTTCTATTTTCCCCGAAGTATCCGTGTCCACCAGATATGACAAGGGTAAGGGCCCATTTGTTTTCAGAGGTAGGTTGGGTGGGATTGTTAGTGAGGGAATTATTAATAAGGAGACTAAGAAAAATTGCATTTGTTTGATAACCAGTGAACTATCAATAATTCCTGTTTGTTTTGAGAGATAGGAGTGAGATTAATCATATAAAATTTCACAAATACCCACTACTATCAAATTTGGGCTTATACCAACTAATAAATGCATTACATATTTTAATATTAAAAATTATATTTCATAAGTAGGTGTTTGGCATGCACTAAAAAAGTGTATTTTTTTTGCAAATATACACTTATTTGGGTCACATCAATCAACATCTCCTATCTACTTTTCTACCCACTTTCTCTACTTTTTTACACATATTTTTACAAAAAATCAAAAAGTGCACTTACTTAAAACATCCCAAACCATCCCTAAATATATGTATTTTTTGGTAGTATTTTATTCTTTTAATATAATTTTTTTGGTATAAATATTATTATACTAATATATATTTATATTAAAAATTATTTTTATATTAAATTATTTTGATATAAAAAATGGTAGAGTAAAAAATGGTGGAATAATTAAAAAAAAGTCATAGAGAAAAGACCATACTAATCAAGTAGAGTAAATAAATTAGGTAGGATAATAAAGGGCAAAATAGAAAATCCCCCTCTAATCCCAAAAGATTGTTTTTCTAATACCATCTCCCATGGGAAACTACTAATCCCATCCACGGAGGCATATCATAGTCCCAAGGTATAGTGAATCCCCTTCGCCTTTTTGCAAACAAACACAATATTAGTTGACCCCATATCCATCCCAATCCAATCCCATCCCCTATAACCTAAAACAAATGGACCGTAAGGGTGTGGAATATGTGTCCGACATCCATACCCGATTTGGACAGTTGGATCTTCAACTTTTTGCAATGTTTGAAAAATAAGAAACTCAAATTTGATAGAAAAGACACATTTATAGTCTCCAACATAGATGAGAAAAAGAAATTATATATTTTCTCTAAATTCTATTTAATTTTAAGTACATTTCTACATAATAATGTTATATAATATGTAACATATATAAGTGTCCATAATGAGTTCCCGTACCCATATCTTAGTTTGGATATATATCTCAATATCCTAAGATTTAAGTTTATGAAGGTTTAATGCTTGGACACGCACCTGTACCAGAGTCCATGTAACATTCCTAATCCTTTTGACACTGCTCTTTATAATGCGTAAGGTGACAAGAAAAACTTGGAACTCTAGCTTCACAACATTCTGTCTTGAATCTAGGATGTCTTCTACACTTGCTATTCTGTATGTCAGTACTGCCACTATAACTATGAAGGTAGTGGATCTTAGATAATTTCTAGGTAAAATACATAAAACAACACAGACAGACACGTGAAATTACCACTGCCCAACTAGTTGATTCCATATTTTAATAGATCCAGTATAGTGCACTTATAACAAGTGTTAGCTTCTCGAAAAATATGTGTGAGAAAAATAAAATGACACTCTCCAAACAAGCATTGTGTTACATATAAGCAATATTGCATGCATAACAAGTCCTGAAATTACAATATGCATAGGGCACAGAAAATTCTAAACACACGAAATAAAATTAAAAAGACAGAAAAATACTGCAAAAAAAATATACAAAATCAATGAGGAAAAAACAAATTATAAGAAAACAGAACGTGAAAAATGCTTTAAAGCATGCATAAATATCACATTATCACATAGATAGGAATGTCCAGCAAAAAGATACAAAATCACTGAGGAAATAACAAATTACAAGAAAACAGAAAATGAAAAATGCTTTAAAACATGCATAAATATCACATTATCACATACATAGGAATGTCCAAAAAGCCAATAAGTAGTAGAAACTTTAATGGAACTACATTCTAAACTTCTATCAAGAAGCATCATGAAGGACATACCAGAATTAAAATCACCCCCAATTTCCTTGTCCACTTTCTCAATGCAGCTGATAGCATTCCTACATTTGCCCAATATAACATCTTCATCCAGTTGGCCACCATAAACAACTTGATAAACTGAAACTATTTTATCCAATGCATTTCCAGTAGAATGCCTCAGCTAGAAAAAAAGGATAAAAAATATTATTAATCCTTAACTTACGTATAAAAACAAGTTACTCATATAAACAATTCACCATAGAATTGAAGTTGCACACCAGTTTGAACCCTGAATGCTTCCCATTTCTATTATTATTTTCCAGGTGCCTTCCCACAAGCTCCTCCTTAAGAATCTGTCCTCGAGAGCCAAAAACCTTTCTTTCCTCCCAAATGCTGATCTGGATGTGTAAGGCACAGGAATGCAACGTAAGCAATAATTCACTCCAAGTTTCAGAAAAACCAATTGAAATGTTTGATATGCGCATCCTCTCTCTCTCTCTCTCTCTACCGACTTTCATAATGAACAAACGTTAACATTTACATGCCAAATACAAAAAATGCAACTCCCAGCATATCAATCATGAAATATTAACAGATTTAAGTTGAGAAAAAAAAAAAAAAAGGGGTCAAAAAAGCGTTGCAAACTAAATTAAATGGATGGTACCAAAAATGAACATTTGCCATTTCAACTGTCAACCAGAGAAAATGGTCCAAACAAAAATCAGAAACTACTTCTTGGTTAGAAAATGCTAAGCAATACATAATGTAGACTGGAGTGAACCAAGACCAAATTAAGCAAACTGAATGCACTAAACATGTATATATATGCATAAATGAGGGGCAGGCTGATTCTCAATTGCAGATATTGATAAGTATGTGAACAGGAATTGCAATGGACAAAGGAAATTGTGGTAAAGTAGTTATATAAGCGTACAGGAAACCAAATACTTGAAAATACATGCATACTGGCCATTTTCTCACTCTAAAAATGTTAAAATGTCCCGTTGCCCGTCTCTCTTCTAGTAGAGAGATAACGATAAGCCCTTATAAAAGCTACTCTGCCCAGCTGTCATTATTCTAGTCTTGAGAATAACACCATGTCACATGAATAATAAATAAAATTATAGAAGTGCATATTCTCCACACAAACAGAATTGGACTCCAAAATATTAGAATTTTCTTCAACACTAACAACATGTAATACACAAGTGTTTTCAGTTATAATAATAGAATCATACATGGCATGGAAATTTATTAAAGACAGTCTCCACAACAAATCAGAAAGTCAGAAGTGCGTCCGTTCAATCTTACTAATTACTGCCACTTAAGAGAAAATTATGAGAAAAACACTTGCCAAATCAGATCACAGTAAATTAAGGTAGTAGGACTGGATCATCCACGGCTTCCCCCAATTTCCTTCATAAATTTATGGAAGTTTTGCTTATTTGCCTATACTTTTTGTATCATATTCTTCTTTCCATGAAATTCCACCTTAATAAGCCTTTCAATCTAACAAGTTCAATGTCAATATTTATTTACATGGTAAAGGGTTTTGGAAGTCCAAAAGAACTTACATCCCCTTTAACAATTTATATAATTAAAACCAACCGTATGGGCATAACAAGAAGCAGGTGAGCTAGAGAAAAATACCAGTCGTAGTGCAGCATTTCTTCCAAACTCATCCCCATTGTCAATTACGTCACGGAGTGCATCTGGAAGAAACTTCCAAAACTCACCAACAAACTCTGACCCCTTTCGCCTACTATTCTGCAGAATATCGTTCGCAAGATATAGAAAAGCCAATCTTTGCTCACGTGGGGAGCAATGGAATTGTCTATCCCATGTTTCAACAACTTGTTTTGCCTTATTCATATGGAAAATACACCAATGTGATAAAGCTTAATTGCATTAAGGATAGCATCTCTGGAGCATGTACCAATAATGAACAATAAGACTATGACAAATGTAAAAATAGTGATTAAGGCCAAGTTTGGGATATTCAAAAAAAGTCAAAAAGTTACTCAAAAAGTTAAAAAGTTAACACTTTCACCAAAAGTCAACAATTACGGCTGCACAACTCCCAATTCTAATTTTCCTCTACAAACCAATTTTTACAATTTTTTATTACACATTTTTCCATAAAAAGTCAAAAAGTTAACCCAAATATCCATATTTTTTTCCCTCAACTTTTTAGTCCAAAAAGACAAAAAGTACACTTATTTAGGACATCCCAAACAACCCCTAAAATACATCCAGAATACAGTAGGCAACACATACAGGAGAATTTGGAACAGCCAATTAATGAGAAAGATTGGTAACTGGAGCAAAAGCACAGGATGAAATAACAAAATCACAAGTTACATGTACTGTTCCAGACTATCAAAATCAAATCATTTTTTGGGTACATCGGAGGCCATAACCTGAGGGAGGGAGGAGGCTTTCCTGTGGTAAAACTTGAACCCTTGACCTCCAATGAGACGTAGGGAATCTGCAAATCTGGTTAACTGGGCTACCCCCAGTTGGTTATCACAACAGTGGAAAATATTATCAAAAGGGGGGAGGGGGGAATTCTAAATGAAAATGCTGGAATATTTCATCAAAAAAAAAAAAAACACTAAAATTTTATTTGAAATACAAAGAATTAGGTGTAACTTCAAAGAAGATAGCATAAACCCAAAAAAAGGTTTTGGTCTAAGAGATTTGGGGGAATTCAATAACAAAGCTAAACCTCAATTTAAAAGCAATGAATAATGTTGGAAGCAATGAAACAAAATATCACTTCAAATATGGAAATAGAAAATGAATCCCCAATACAGGTGAAAATAACCAATGACTATCACAAACAAAAACAAAAAACTAAATAGAGAGAAAAATATCGTATAGACGAGAGGATACTCTCAATGCTCTGCTGTGAACTGTTGAGCTTGGCCAGCTTTTCCATCAGAATCTGCGGATTAAATGTGCTCCCCATTGTTTGTGACAAAAGTCTGCCCACACAATAGAACAAAAGGCAGACTTCTGAACAAGAAGCAACCTTTACAAGAAAACGTACAGAACAAAATCAAAATGGATTAACTACCTTGTAAGATACAAAGATGACATAAAACACAATATATCAAAGGTATTTGAAAATTAAGTTACCTATTGTATCAAACAGAACCAAAAACAGGGAAAGTTCCTTACACAAGCAAAATTTGTGCTGTGCTTCACACTAAAAAATAACCCTAAATTTACTGTACCAAAACACCCCCATTATTTTGTTCAAGTAGTAATAATATGTATAAACTCTCTCCTCCCTATCCCCTCTCTTTCGCACTCAGTTTAATTAATATATAGGTGCCTTTTAGAATTTCCCTATAAAAATTTAAAATCTATTCATTACAAACCACCACAGAGAAGTGTGAAGATTTACCAAAAGTGTACACAAATCATTCTCAGAACCACCCTATGAGAACATCAACAGATATTCTTTGAGTAATCAACGTAAATTGGGAATGATAGCAATAAGCGATTGTGAACATCATGTTCTCTCAATGAGGATCACAGCCCTTCGTGAGTAAAAGGAAGCAGATAATAGGAACAGAAGCAATATTTTTGCACAAAGCAGCAATTATTATGTGATTAATTGGGTAAAAGAACGTGCAAGAAGACTATAGGTCTACTATAGCAAGATGAGATGGGCAACTGATTTTTCCATGACATTAAGGCACCAAAAAAAAAAAATTTAGTCGGTATTGGACTGACTAATCCGGGAGACCAATCTCACCATCCACTTGTGGGGGTCCCAATTAATCAAACAACTATCACAACATCAAAAAGAATAACAACTGAAATTTAATGTGTGAATGTGAACATGTGCTCAATAGGGAGTGAGATGGGGAAAGAACAGGAATACTATATCTATTTATTTTTCTAAGCAAATCTTCGTTGTGTGTGATAGGTGCTAAAGCCAAGAATGTCCTAATTACTAGACATCTTGCAGAAATTAAGCACAAGATGTGCCCAAAAAAATGGATGAAGCCTCTTGCACTCCTTGATTTTTTAATTTTTAATTTTTTAGCTACTGCACTCCTTGAGTTTAGCAATCTAACTTGATAAACATCCAATGTTGTAGCGTGAATGTTGTAACCCAAGTTTTGCATCCCGCAATGTGGTCATCAAAATTAGAGAGTGAAAAATGTTGACCAATTTACATTCATGATGAACGGAAAATCAATTTGCACAGCATCCACGAGAATGAAAGCATGCATCCACATTTAGATTCTTCAAGTTGAAGGGTTAAAATAAATATATCAATAAAAAGGCATACAGTCAGAATTAGAACGTAGCTTAGTCACCATTAAGAATCTGATAATCAAGGATTCATATTATGTGACAGGATGAGTTTGAGTAGCAACAGATGCTGTAATTAATAAATAAAAATAAACCCAGTCACAAATAGACTCGTAAGAGAAACATACTAAATATGCTTCATTTAAGTTCACATGAAACAACTGCATTAGTAAGATAATCCAAAACAAAAACACCATCCCTCAGTCAATGCATCAATTCTCTAATGCAGTTAATCAAGTCTATAAATCCACGGACCACAATTTCACAAAATTAAACACAAATCATTAATGAAACTAGTATTAACAAAAGTAAGTACAATGAAATCATGTGATAAGGCCTCCACGAGAATTGAAGGAAAATATATATCTATATACACACTAGACTCCGGCACACGCAATGTGTTCATATTGATATAATAAATGCCAAGATATAGATTGAGAAAGATGAGTTATAACTCCCCTTATGGGACATGAAAGTTTTTTTTTTTTTTGGTGATAAATAACGGGACATGAGAGTTTTTTAGTAATCGAATGAAGGATTAAAAATCCCAAAAACTGGAGCAATTCCAAATGTGTGTAGTGTGATTTTTCCCCCTTCTTTTCCCTTCCACTAAAAGAATATTAAAATAATTGCACCTGCAAAAATGTGATTTTATGAACAATGTTCGAATTTCAAAAATTGTTGCACAACTTCATTTTGAAGTTCACGCCATAGCGAGACCCTTTGGGACAGTACATGATTGATGGAACTAAAACGCATACATAAATTGGGAGGTTTAATGACTTTGAATGTGTGAATTTCACAATCTTTCCATAACTGTTGAATTTCACAATCTTTCCATAACAGTAAGTTTTCTACAAATAAATAAAAAATGATTTTTGTTGGATAATTTTGTTGGGGTTTAGGGTGTGAGCATAATTTTCTTATGTTTGGGTGCTCATACACATCCTACCCCTACCAAAAATACCCTCATCTTCTTCAACATTCAAACCCTAATCCTAACCCCCTAATCCCTAACCACCACCTCCGCCGCTGGAAACTTGTACCTCCACCGCCACTCTCACCCTTCTATCATCGTCGGCCACCATTATCAATACATTTACTCCCCAGCATCTACTTTTGCTACCCATTATTTATTTTAAACCCTAGGCACTACAACTCTCATGTCTACACCGCCTGGGAATGGTGAAGGATTAGGGCTTAGAATTAGGTTTTGGATGAAAAAGATAAGGTTATTTTGATAATTTTATTCTAGGACAAAATTATCATTAAAAAAATAAAAAGATTGTGTGCACAGAGAGTACCTGGTGTGTGGAAATAGAATTACGCCTTCGCTACCAAAATTACCCGTTCTTAGAAAGAGACTACCTAGACTGTTTGTTGGCCAAGAAAAATGCATATAAAGCAAAGAAAAGGATCTTCATGTCTTGCATGCACTGTCAATAATTCCTAATAGGACTTAGAAACTCCACATTCTCAGCAGCAAAAATATAATAACAACAAAAGCTCTAATAATACAGGTGCGAATTAACAGTCCATTGAAGTGAAAACCCTAATTCGAATTGCAAGAAGAGGAACAAAACAAAGGGTTAAGGGTAAAACCTAACAATTAAACCCCCACCCACGATAACTTGAAGAACAAAAACAAAGCAAAGAAGGAACCTTTTCAAGAAAAATGCAGGCAGGGAAGGCTCGATTTCTTCATGAACGGAGAGAAATTAGATTTATCTTCAACGGTTTCAATGGGTTGTATTGTGGTACTAGTGTTTGGAATTGTATTTGGAGTTGGTTCGGCGGTTGATTGGAAGCGAAAGAAGAGGAAGTGATGTTCCTAGTGAAGTGAGGCAAGGGCAACAGTGGGGTGGGGGCTGTGACGAATGAATGAATTTGATCGATAGAGAAAAAGCTCAGAGATTGTTCGTTTCGTTTGGTACTTTTTTAAGAGAGAAGACAAGATAAAATAAACTGTTGCTGCCTTTTTCACAAGTTTGGCTTTAGCTTCGGTTTCGGAAAATTTTGGGTAGAGTTTATAATTATAATTTCAGAGCCTGAGTTCTATTTTGAGTTTGTATTTTGAATTTGTGAAGTTTAGAATTATTATTTGAATGTGAAAAATTTGTTTGGTGAAAGAGTTTTGAATTGAGTGGGAAATTTTTGATATAATATTTAATATTTGATACAAAAACGTACAACTCATAACTAAACATATAACTCAAAATTATTTTAAAGCACATAAAAAATTTTAAAAAATTCAAAAAATATTTTTTTCAAATATATAAAAATTAACATATCAATTAAAAAAATAATAATTCACTTTTTCGGTTAACCGGTCGGTCAATCGGCTGGACGACCGATTAGGTCAAATTTCGAAGAAAAAAAAATTGAAAATCGCGCTCTGTTTGACAGAATTTTTTGCAGAGTTGTGAAAAATTAATTTCACAACTCTATCCAAACACCATATGCGAATTCAATCGTAGAAAACAATTTTCAGAATCGTTTCAAACAGACCCTTTATTTTCACACGTCTAATTATCTCTATATACGTATTTAATAAAATATTATTTTAATTATAATTATATTTTAAATTAAAACAATTATAATAGATAATCATTACCACTCATAATATTATATATACGCATCTTTTAAAAATAAAAAAAATTCAATGTACACATTTCTGCTTAGCTTCGGTTCCGTATGGTGCTGAATGACTGTTCCTTTTAATTCCGGAAACACCCCTTGGTTTCGGCATTATTATTCCCTGTTTTTTCGAAGGTATGCCTTGTGTGGGTAAGGGTAACAAAAAAATAAAAATAAAAAATTGATATATATCTATTTTGGAAATTAGGTTAAAATTTTAATTTGTTTTGAAAAAGTATAAAAAATAGAGAAGTGATATTACTCAAAAAAAAATCAAAAATTAACTTTTAATCTACATGTCAAAAAAGACTTTAAAATTTTACTTTTTACACTAAGTACTATGTATTACATAGATGATTGATTCATAATTATAAAAAATGAGAGACAGATAATTAAATATTTTAATTTATTATCACTTTATTAAATTTAAACAATAAATCCAACTTTCAAATTAAAATAACAATGTCAATAACAAAAACTCTCCCACCACCGTTATTCTTGGCAAATTCACTAAACCGACTAAAAAATTTATCATTAATCTTGAAAATAAAATTTTCATTCAATAAAGCTGTCGAACTTTAAATTGAATTAATTTGAAAATTTAAACGGTCTACTAGAATGAAATATAAATTCAAGGACTTAATTAAAAAAATTTACAAAATTGAAGAAATTCTGACATAATTTACTTAATTTTGAAATAACAACAATGTAAAGAAAATAATGTACAAATACAATTTATATACTACATTTATCCAAATCATAAAGATTGGTAACTCAAATTTAGCTTGTCTGAATGGCCTGAATTTGTACTTGCTGGTCAATCATCCGGACGACTGCTCAGGCAATCACCCGAACGACCAGTGTAACACTTGTTTACCGCGATTGTTACTTTGTTGACCGTTGTTAGCTTTCTTGCCGGATGATCGGCCGATCGACTGACAAGCTAAAATTCGATCTGTTTGGGACAAGATGAAATTCGAGTTACCAATCATGATTCTTATCCAAAATGGTGTAAAAATATCTATTTGGTTTGATTTTTTTTATTAAAAACAAAAAACAAAACACTATTTTTGAATTTTTTATGAAAACTTTTAAATTAATTTGACAAAAATAAATACTAAAAATATATTTCTAATTTTTTACAAATTATTTATACTTTCCAACAAGATAAAATTATATGAAAACGATAAAAAAAAATTCAATTAAATTAATTTAAATTTTTTTAGAAATTTTAAAAACAAATCAAACATAGTGGTAATTTTTATCCAAAATGATATATAGAGTTGTTGAAACCAAAGTAAAATAATATTCAATGACTTTATAGGTAAATAACTTAGTTATTGTTATATTTTGATAAGAGCTTTGCTAGAGGCCCTTCCAATCACCACCCCCACCACCCCCATCACCCCTCCCCTCTACACACACGTGGCGGGTGGTGATTGGAGGAGAAGGAAAAAAAATAAAAAAATCTAACCAATGAGAGAGAAAGGTGGTCAAGGAGTAAGGGAAAAAAGAGGTCCGGATCTTTTTCCTTTTGATAGTATTGTTTAAATAATGTAGTTGTTATTACTTCTATAAACAAAAGCGTGACAAACTAAAGGAAGTGTAACAAATTAACACAAGTTTGTTTTCACATAAAATATTTTTTGCATTTTAAAATATTTGGTATGACAACAAATAAAAGTCAACATAAATATTTTCTATAATTGACAACAAAAATATTTAATTGAGGTGAAAAATATTTTTAGGCCAAAGTTTTACCAATACGACCATAATACTATGGTCACCATCACATATACCCACCCCACTGCCAACTAGGATGATAACAGGGTGGGTTTGGGGCGGAAGTCCCTCATCTTATCCTGTATTATATATTGGGGGTGGAGCAAATTAAGAAAGTAGTTAAGGTAGGGTTGGAGGTTAATTTTATAACGTTAAAAATAATAAAAAGTAAAGATAATAATGAGATTCAAAAATATGTAAATTAATAAATAAATGAGTAAAAATAAATGTTAACTATAATATTTTAATTTGATTATATTAAAAAATTAAATTATATATTATATATATATATTTATAAATAAAATTAGAGCGAGACCAGGCAAAACGAGACCCAAAAAAAAAATTACCATATTTACCGCAGCCACAACCACTAACACAATCACTAGACATAAGTTTCACGTTTGTAACAAAATATAGACAAGCATGCTATGAAAAATATTTTTTGAAAAGAGTATCATTTTTTGTTAAAATCTATTTCCTTCAAAATTAATTGAGCATAAAAGTAAAAAATAAAGAAAAATAATATATAAACCCACTTTCTACATCCAGTATAGAGAAAATTAGTTAATGATTGAAAAAAATATGAATAAAAGAATTGTATTAAATATTTTAATTGATTGTCATATTATCGAGTTTAAAGAGTGAGTATATTTTATAGACTCGTCCAAAAATAAATTGCTGAAAATTATATCTCATTGTTAATTTCTTGGAACATAAATTCCATTTCTACAATACATTAAAAATCTCCTCTTCATTTTTTAAGGATAAAATGAATTTTTATTTTTTATTTTATTTTTGTGAATGACATTTGTATACCTAATTAAAAAATTGTTTCAAGGGAGGAGAGTGCGCACTGCTTTGCCGTCACAAAACAAGCTAACAAGTAATAGAGAATTTTGAAAAGAATAATGTTAAGAATTATGAAAATGATGATGAAATATTATTTATCGTTAGATTACATACATAATAAAATATTATACACTAATCAATAGATAAAAAATTTTCATAATACATTTTTTTATGATTCTTAGGGCAAGTTTGGGTACTTCCAAAAAAGTCAAAAAGTCAAAAAGTTACTCAAAAAGTTAAAAAGTTAACACTATTCACCAAAAGTCAACAATTACGGCTGCACAACTCCCAATTCAAATTTTTCCCTACAAATCAATTTTTACAATTTTTTATTACACATTTTTCAATAAAAAGTCAAAAAGTTAACCCAAACATCCATATTTTCAATCTCAATTTTTTAATTCAAAAAGACAAAAAATACACTTTTTTAACCTTCCCAAACTTGGCCTTAATATTGTTCTTAATATTATTCTTTCGAAAACAAGTTGGTGCGGTGGAAATGTGGGTGGGAAGCATAAACAATGTCCCCGAATCCGTCAAACGTTAAACCTCAACCACTCCCAACCAAATAGATCCAACGGACTCCTCTCCCATCCAACCATAACTGCCCCACACGACCATTTCAATCTCAACCCCCCAAAAATAAAATAAAATAAAAATAAATAAAAAATACCCAGAAAAATAATAAAAATAACAAAATAACGGAAATCAAGAAAATTGAAAAACGAACACTCCTCCTCCTTTTCCGCTTTCCTTTGCCATCTTACCATCCTTCTCTCTCTATTCCCTCTCTCTCTCTCTCAATTCAAACCTTTTGTTTTCATTTTGCTTCAACAACAAGAAGAAGAAGCTTATCATTCAAATCAATTTGTCATCAATGGAGACAGAGAAAGACAAACACCTTACTGAAAAATCCTCTAGCTTTGCCTCCAAAGACTCCAAACAATCCGACTCCGAGCACGATCACGATCACGATCACGATCCTAAGTCCAGACCCGACCCTGACCAAGAACACGAACCAGAAAAAGGCACTGACGATTCCACACCCTCTGATTCTGAACCACCACCCAAAGAAGACGACCCAAATTCAGAAAAAACTGAGGTGGATAACAAAGAAGATGAGGCCACTGAAGAAGAATCCCCTCCTCCTCCTGATTTTGATAAAGTCTGCGAAGAGATTGATCAATTCATCTCTACTTTGTCAAGAGCCAAAAGCGGTGATGATGAAGAATCTAATCCCCCGGATGTACCCCATGTCATGGACCAATTTGCATTTCTTGTCGAGGCAAATATCGCAAATTACGATCCAAGCGAGAGATCCATGAAATGGAGTCACCTTTCCGAGGCGGATTCTTCATTGTTCTTCGAATCCGTTGATCGAATCTCGAAGCTGACGAACATTCTCAGAAAATTCTCATCTGATTCCAAGTATGCTGAGGTGATCAATCGCATTGGCGGTATTCTTCAACGAGCAATGTCGTATTTGGAAGACGAATTCAGATCACTTCTCGAAGATTCAAAGGCTCCTGATTCTTCTGATCAAAACAATGACTCAAAAACATCAAATCAAGAAGCAGATCAACCCTCACCTGAGGAGTCTAACTCTGCTGCTGAGAGCAACAATTTTCCGGGATACTCAGAGGAGGTCATGTTGAATCTGAATCGATTAGCCAAATTGATGGCAATGGGAGGCTACGAGGCAGAGTGTTTTCAAGTTTATTTTGTAGCCAGAAGGACTATATTGGAAGCGACCTTGCATAAGCTAGGGTTTGAGAAGTTCAGCATCGACGACATTCAAAAGATGCAATGGGAGCCATTGGAGAGAGAGATCGATTCCTGGAACAAAACGGTTAAGGAATTCGTCACCGTGCACTTCACTGGTGAACGTAAGCTTTCCGAGGCGGTTTTCTCTGACGACAAATTGATCACTGATGTCATCTTTGGAAACCTATCTCGAAGCATTATGATGCAACTTCTCAATTTTGCCGAAGCAATCGCAATGACAAAGCGTTCGTCAGAGAAGTTCAAATTTCTCGACATATACGAGAGCCTACGTGATGTGATTCCAAGCATGGGCGATTTGTTACCTAGAGAAATTGCGAATGAGCTCAAATCTGAAGCAATGTTGACTCGTTGCCGACTTGGTGAGGCAATGGTTTGCATTTTCTGCGAACTGGAGAACTCGATCAAGGCAGACATAGGAAAGACTCCGGTTCCTGGCGGTGCGGTTCATCCCCTAACTCGCTACACCTTGAATTATCTAAAATACGCATGCGAGTTCAAGGAAACCCTAGAGCAAGTCTTCAGGGAGCACCAAAAGATCGATCAGACCGACTCGACCACAGGACCAGACTACGATAACACTAATGCTGCACGTGGCGGGAACAATCACAACAGCAACAACAATAACAACGAGACTTTAAAGCAATCGCCATTTGCGAAACAGATAAGCAAAGTGATGGATTTACTTGATACGAATCTGGAGACGAAATCGAAGCTTTACAAGGACACTTCGTTGAGCTCGATTTTCATGATGAACAATGGGAGGTACATTTTGCAGAAGACCAAGGGGTCCCCAGAGATACACAGCTTGATGGGTGACACGTGGTCAAGGAAGAGATCGTCGGATCTGAGGAACTATCACAAGACATACCAACGCGAAACATGGGGTAGGCTTTTGAATTGCTTGAACCATGAGGGATTGAATGTGAATGGGAAGGTGGTGAAGCCGGTGTTGAAAGAGAAGTTCAAGAGCTTCAACACCATGTTCGATGAGATACATAAGATGCAGAGCATTTGGGTGGTTAGCGACGAGCAGCTTCAATCGGAGCTTAGAGTTTCGATATCAGCGGTGGTGATACCAGCGTACCGGTCATTCTTGGCAAGGTTCAGTCAGCATTTTACTCCGGGAAGACAAACGGAAAAGTATATAAAATACCAGCCCGAAGATATAGAGACGCATATTGATGAGCTATTTGATGGGAATGCAACGCCTACGGGGAGGAGGAGACCATAACCATGCAAAGGGCACGTAGCATTTTGATACCAATCAGTTCTGCTACAGGCATAAAAATCAATCATAGAATTAAATACAAAACATTAATGAATGGACAAAATCTTACTTAATTTGTTAGTGAGGTCCATTTTTAAAATTTTTATATGTCTATATACTACATTCTGTATTCGATTATGTGACTGGTTTTTGTGTTCGTAGATTTATTTGATGGAAGTGAAACAGAAGAGGCAAAAGTTCATGGAAAGGGCAACTACAGAGACCAAATTGAAACAATAGTCCAAGCCATGCATGTTATTAGTACCGCATTGTCATTATTGTATAAATGAAATTAATTTGGTCATTATTGTAAGAAGGGTTGAATTCATACTTTTTTTTCTTTTTGGGGCTGAGGCACCCTTGAGTAGCAAGCACCACACTCCATATGCGGTGTGTTGCACTGTTTACATGTATTTTTTGATTGGGATTTTGTTTGTTATCTTGCATTGATTTGATACCCATCACTAGTTTATGAACAAATTTTAATCTCATTTTGTAAATTTTTGTTACCTTGGCTTCTATCATCCGTTATTATGGAGTGTTCAAATTATAAATTAAATTTGTAGGAGAAAAACAATAAAAATGTGAATCAAATATATATATATTTTCTCTTTAATCTTTTCCACAACAAATTCAATTATTCAAATGTGACATTGAAAAATTCTAAGAACATTTAAACCTTATTTGGTGAACAGTGCCACAAATCATTCCTCAAAATTCACTTCTAAACTTTAAAACACCCTATTAATTAAAAAATATATAACCAAACACACGTTAAACAAACAAATCAAATAAAACATATGAAGGTTCATTGAAATGTTATAAGCGGATCGATGATGGTTATAAAGTTATTTTTTTGGTTGGTTGAGGTGGTTATGAACTTTGAAAGTATGGTCTTGTGGTTGTAAACAAGAAAAAATAATTTGTTGTGTGTGCATATAAGGTTAGATTTAAAATATTAAGAACATAAATACTAAAAAAAAACAAACTAAATATTTAAATTTATAAATGAATGTACTCTTTTTCTTTTTTGCCTCCCCAAAAAAAATGTATGGAGGATAAATAGATGGAAGGTAAAAAAGTAACGAAAAAACATAGTGATATATATGAGGCACTTATATTTTTATAATTATTTTTTATTTTTTAAGGATCTAGATTATCGACTTGACGGTAAGTGAGTAGTTATGAAAATGGATTTAAGTGTTAGTTTGGAGAGAATTTAGATTTGAGTAAATGAAATAGGAAAATATCTCGTAACTCAAATTTTGTGGCTCAAATGGCCAAAACGACGTCGTTTTGGCCATTTTTATGTTGTTCTGTACTCAAAACGACGTCGTTTTGGCCATTTAAGCCACTTTTGAGCCACAAAATTTGAGTTACGTAGCATTGTCGAATGAAATAATATCAGTCTACTATAATAATTTGATTTTATTAACATCTTTATATCATACTGTGTGACAAAAAAATAAAAAATAAAATTGTCTCCTCTCTACTGTAATAAAGAATGATGTCCATATATAACATCATCTTGTAAAATAACCATGTGAATTTATCATTATTTCACAATTATTGGATAATCTCAATTTTTTTATTTTTTTTTGGCATTTATGTGAAATGTTAAAAATCTTATAAATTCACCCTTATGATATAAGATCTCAAACAATTAAATTTTAAAATCAATCAATAATTAATATGTAAATAATCCACATATTTTTAAACAAATTTAATAATAAAACGTTTTTTAGGGTCTAAAGCTTTTTTTCCTGGAAATTTTCCTCTTAGTATTTTATCCATTAAAGTATGTTTGGAAATAAGTTTTAATTTTTTACAAAAATAAAAAATAAAAAAAATGTAATATAAAAAAATAGAAAAATAATTTGACTAAAATAAAATAAAAAACTACCGACATGGAATCTTAACTATCAAGATGCGGTTAGCTAAAAAAGGTCCCAACGAGAGGGAGAGTCGCGGTGAGGTGAGCAACTCCCGGAAAGTTTGTAGGCTTCACGCTCGCATATCCCACTTCCTGCTTTTGTATTCTCAATTGGTTGTCCACAATTGCTTAACTACAATCCATCTTCTTCGATCAATTCAGATGAGATGAGGCTTGTCGGATCACGAAGGAGACGACTCTTGTCGATCCACGCCGTCCTGATCGCTTGTGCATTCTTTACTGGTGTTGGCCTGTTGAATCTCACTCTCAGGTCCGTCGATCCATCTACAGGCAAGGAATTCCCGATTCAGAAAACCCGACCAGTTGCAGAAGGAGCTCATGTAAGTCTCACTGCCAAGACCCAGCTTTCGAGGACCAAAGGATGCGCCACGGTGGAGGAAATGGGGGAAATCTTTAACAGAGGGTTTTGGGAGGAAAGTCTCCAAGTCAGAAGAAAAATTGATCTTCATTTTGCTCTGAATGGTACTAAGTAAACCCTCTTGTTCTTCTTCTTCTTGCTCAATTAATTTTACTATCTAGATCTGCAGTTGTTAGTTCATGAATCTGGGTATTTGTCTTGATTTCAAATTTGTTAACATAATTGTCTTCAATGCAATAGGAAGTGATAATTGTGTGTGTGTGTGTGTGGGTGGGTGGGTGGGTGGGTATTTGAAGATTGAGAAAAGTATACATCTGATGTTGTGCGACATTTAAGTTCTCTTTTGGGTGGTCGGAGTGGGGTATTTGTGAGGGAGGTTTTGTGAACTATAAAAGATTGCGGGATGTTTAGAAGAGTTTTTATTAGTCGCCAATCTTGGTTTTTACTTTTTAGTCTTGTAGAGTTTGGGCTAAGCCGATGCATTATGACTTATGACAGTAGCACGATAATGGAGGCCGTTGACTGAGGAATTATAAGGGTCTCAACAATAAAGGTTGAGGGATCCAGATAAACCATTATGACACATGCCTTGATTGCATTGCGTGATTTTCTTTGGTTAAGCAGGGGCTTACGCCCAGCTACTGAAGAATCAATCTAGTTTTTTTTTTTTTTTTTTCAAGCGAGCATTTCATTACCGAAAAAAAGAAAAGAAAAGATATACAATGGAGCTCAATGCAAGCCTTAAGTGTCAAACAAAGCTTTAAAGGGAAAGCGTTTAAAGCCTCTAGCTCTAAGAGGCAACAACTAAAAACCAACAAACCTAGACTCTATGAAAGAAAGGAAACTCTCACAACCTGATAACCTAGGTAATAAGCAAACTAACCCTCGCGGGGGTGGGGGGCTAGGTGACAGTGCTGCTTCCTCCTGGCTTGACTTGGTAAGAGCGAGATGAGCAAGCTTTTGCGTGAGCTAACTTCAAGTTATTAAATTTATCCTTCAACTTTCTTTTGCTGTCTTCCCTTCAGTTGGAAGGACCTTCAATGACTTTGCTTTTGATTATGGCAAGACAAGTATCAACACCTTTACATATTAGTGCTGTTGGAGGATTAATCACTTTTAGACAAGCTGCTCATTTTTTCTTTGATATCAACACCTTTGCCCTCCCTTTAGCTGTGCCATCCATCTCCAAGAGAGAACTTGTTCCCTGAAGCTGGCAAGGAATATATAACCAGACCCTATGTTTCAAGTTCAAAGCAGCAGACCAATCCTCACAACCATTACCCTCCCCGTAGATATGTCATAAGTTTTAAGTTCAATCCTTTCTGAGGTTCCACCCCCCACTACTTTAAACCCATTGCTATTCAAGTCCATGCCAAAGATAAACTATGGAAAGGAGCACTCAGCTCTGCCTTTTCATTGTCAAAGATAAAACAGTGCATACATGCTGAACCTATTGGAAATAATAGCTATTCTCTGGAAAGAGAAGGAAATGAAAATTGAAAATTTTGTTTTTATATGGAAGAAGAGTGATAAGAAACAGACTAGCATTGGAGAGTAAATTATGCATAATCTGACATTCACTCTGCACAGAGGAGAGAGAAAGAGGGAGGGAGGGGGAAGAATAGGCTTAACCACTTTTCATTCACAAGCAAAAGGTTCTAGTATCACACTTGCATAGAGAGATCCATTTCAGGAGCTCACACTACTGATTCTCATTTCAGGTGCTTCTAGAGTCCGAGGCCTTCCTCCAGAGCAGTTCTGCAGACATAATTTTGTTATAGGGAAAGCATCAGAAGCGGGTTTTGGGAATGAGATGTACAAGATCTTAACTGCGGGAGCATTAAGTATAATGTTGAATCGGTCGCTGATAATTGGGCAAAAGAGGCATATTGGTTATCTCTCAAGCCTTTCTATTTATATTTGATATACCTATTGTTTTGGTTTATGAAATTATAGTATACCATATCATGGTTAATGACAGGCACCTAGATGTATGTTGGTTTCATACAGCGTGAAACTGTGAAGTGTGATAGTGTACCCGTACCCTGATAGAAGTTGCTCTTGTTTCTGTGTGTTGTCCTAATTTTGTTCTGGATATTACTATAAAGTAGGCCAGATGTTAAAATTATAATGGAAAATACTGTCAAAAAGATGCTTTCATTGGTGCTAATTATTACTTTATTGAAAATATTTCAGGGGGATATATCCTTTTGGGGATTACATTTCTTATAGTGATGTTGCCTTTACCTTGAATGAAGTGAAGCATCTATGGAGACAGAATGATTGTTTGACTAAATATGGAAGGCGTCTTGTAATGAGGATTGACGATTTCCAAAAGCCAGCCAAGACAAGTGTCCTCTGCAGCAACTGGAGGGAGTGGGAGCAACCTATAATTTGGTAAACTGAGAACATCTAAAAGTAATCATCTGCTAGTACTTGTTTAAAAAATCATCAAATAGTCACTAACCCTACCATGGCAGGATCCAAAACACGACAGATGCTGTGGCAGCTCAATTTTTCTTGAAAAATGTTTATTCTGAGATGAGGAATGCCGCTTATGATCTATTTGGGCGGCCTGAAAATCTTCAATATAGGCCTAACGTATTTGGGGAGCTGATGAGAGTTCTCATATCTCCCTCAGAAAATGTTAAAGAGGCAGTGAATTGGGTTCTCGGTGACGGGGTGGATCCCGATATTACATTGCACATGCGGATGCTTATGAATAGGTATGCTACTAAACATATTACTTTGTTCATCGAGGGATATAATTAATAAGGCTGGCTATTACTTTTGTTGTTTCAGGTCACTGAGAGCAGTACAGGCAGCATTGAATTGCATCAGAAAAGCCATGGACAATCTGCAACTGAAATCCAGACCCAAGGTGGTTTTGGTTTCAGATAGCCCCACTTTAATAAATGAGGTTGCGCCATATATAAATGAATTTGCAGAGGTAATTTTTTATTATCATATTTTCAAGCAGACCGACCTTTGGCCCCAAAGATAATTTCCTTGTTTGTTATTTAAATTCCAAAATTTAGCAGGATTTCACTTTCTTCATTTGTTTCACCTATAAGTGCTTCTAATATGGTTATGGTTTATCCAGGTTCTTCATTTTGATTATGAACGCTTCAAAGGAAATATTTCTGGCAATAATAGATTGGGTAGTTTAGATTTTAGAGTTAAGGATTGGGGCCCAGCACCTAGATGGGTTGCATTTGTTGACTTCTTTCTTGCATCACGTGCAAAACACGCTATTGTTTCTGGGGCTCACAGGCGAGTTGGAACAACCTACGCTCAACTAATCGCAGCACTGGCCATGGCACACAAACCTGGTACTCTTTCTGCCTTTAATCCCTGCTTGTTCCATCTAGAGAAATGCTTCCTCTGTTTTTTAATATTTTTTCTTTTTTCAATTTTAGTGGAGGATTCAAGATTTTTGTTCATGAGCAGCTTCCAGAGTAATTTGGTTTCAGAAGGTTTGGGGATTCAAATTGGTTGGGGACATGTATGGAACAGATTTGCAGGTCCTTTAAGCTGTCACAACCAGTCTACTCAATGTGCTTTCACCCCGATTCTCCCTCCTGCTTGGTGGGATGGGCTTTGGCAATCTCCAACTCCACGGGATGTCAAGAGGATGCAAGCATACGGAATCCAACTCTCAGGTTTTGGCACGTTTGACGACGATCACCTCCATTCTTTCTGTAATTCGAGGAAAAATGTTGTGAGAACTGTTCCAGTAATGTAGGAGTTGGAGTTGGGCCTTGCTTCATGCACTGTAGGAAGTTTGATATGTTACCCATTATTGTTATATTTTTTACTTCTGTTGTTTCAATGTCTAATAAATGTATTTTTATTCCACAGTTATTTCAAATTGATCATCGATATATGGATCTAGATGCAGAATTACTCTGCCCTTTCATACAACAATTTTGTTAATTTATTTGAGGTTACAGAATATTAATGAATCACTCCTATCTTCTGGTATGGTTAATTTTTCTATTATTTTAAGCCAATAAACTGGATTGTAAGTTGAGTACAAAAGATATGGATCCAAAAATAAAAAATAAAAAATAAACAAAAAGGTTTAGTGACAAAGATATTTGTTTAGAGACGACTTTTAAACAAAATTCTCATGTTTTTAAATGCATGTAAGCCAATGTGATTGAATGAAGTTTGTGGTGAAGTGGTTTGGTAATACTTTTTATAATCTAACTAGATGCTCTTGATTCTCGAGTTGACACTTGAAATAGAAATGAATACTTCGGTCGGGGGTGTGAGAATTAGCATTCTGACGAGCAAGTTAATTTTTTCTCAAATCTTTCTTGTATCACAAGTTATCGTTCTTTTCTTACATACCTCTCTTTTGGCTGATGTTCTTCCTTTTTATATTACGCCTGGGCTTAGGGTTGGGCCCACTGTTGACCTTTCATATAATTATCTAGTTGACCTTCCAACTGAGTGTGTTGGCTCCCATTTGGCTTTTTATATGGCCGATTCGTATACGTGGCTTCATGGACTTCCGGGTAGGGCCGACTTGTCTTCGGCCCAATATCCCAACTGGCCTGCTTGGCCTTTTTCTACCTCATTGATTAAATTTAGCCTCCACAATTGCCCCTCGAACATCCGACTAATACTATTCAGTCGGCATGTTTGGTTTGCGTATCGAAAGGCAAAAATATGGCGCTTACACTTCTTTCAATACCGAAACGTCAAAATGAACACGATTAGAAATCATTACAACTTCCCGCCTCTTCGTATGTGTTGTTCATTTAATGCGATTTGAAATTGTGCTGTCTCTTCAAATGTTTTTTGAATGTGCAAGGCTCTTGGGTTGTCTCACAGTATTATTTCTTACTTTTCCAAGACCTCTGCGATTTTCGCCTACTCCTCATTGCCCTTCTCTCTCTGACCTATAAGTTCTTCTCTTCTTTATATTTCTTCCTCATTCTAGCTCCCATTTTTTTGTTCGTTTTTAGTTAGCATATTTTCTATTCCGTTTTGAATGGCGAAACACTTGAAGACTTTCCTTTCTGCGGACCGTGTTTCCGCCTTTCATAGCCATTTCTCAATTTTAGACAATGTCCATTTGTCACTCGTGGCAGATAGTGTAGTTGACATGAAGAGGACTGATGCGAGTACGATCATCTTTCTTCTGCTGTCAATCACTGAGGGCGGAGTCCGTTTTTTAGGGTCGTTCTTCGCTATTGGGGTCTACTCCCTTTACAACCAAACGTAAATTTTTACTGAATTATAATGGGCGTAATAGAATTAAATCGCCGACTTAGACTTAACCTAGGAATCCCTGCTATTCGGCACTGCTATACCTTAGCGAAATCATCCGGTCGGTAGGGACCTTACTTTCTCAGGGCTAAGGACACAGATCACCATTTGGTGACTATGCTTGCCAGCTCTGGTAAGCGTATCAACGACGTCATGGTCGTTGTCCAAGGTAACTGGGAATTCGTCGAAGGTGAAGATCGCCTGGACCTTGTGCTTAAACAAAAAGGCGAGACAGGTGGCCATACAAACCCATTTCTCTTTCGTTTGTGCATTTCTGTAGATTTATTCAGGTTGGATTCCAGATTTATGCGACTTGGATTCCATGTATTTATCTTTTTGTTTGTGCAAGTAACGATCTGAAAAAAGCACGCACTTCGACCGACGACGCTGTGCTTGCGCAAGTCAAAACCGTACTCGAATTCTTCGATCGTCCAAACCTTCAAAAGCAAGAGCGGGCCGTCCACGTGCTACTGCGATACGACCCAACATATTCAACTTTTTCAGCTACTGATCACATCCCAATTCCAAGTGGCGAGCAGCATCTCACAGCACTCATCTTCTCAAACTTGAAGAGCCTTAGGGATATCGGCCTTGAGGGTTCAGCCTCAGAGGACCAAGGCGGTAAAGTCGGTGATCGAGTCGCTAAGCAGCCAAGCCAATCTAACTCAGATGGGTCTGAGGGTCGCTTGGGGGAGAAAGTTGATAGAGCTCTTAATTTAGCCATTAAAGAAGTCAGCTTTGACCTCTCATCCACCTCAGGCCGAATAGAAACATCTCCTTTAGAGGACGACATTTTCACCGACTTGGGAGACTTACCCGGCGTATACCCTGAGAACATGGTTGGAGAATCGCTCGCACAAATGGCTAGAAGGAAAAATGCCAAAAAGATGGCAGCCAGAAGGAGGGTCGAAAGCGTTGGATCCCTATCCCCACCGTCTGTTTCTGTTGAGGACGCGGAGCGAGAAACTGTTACGGCTAACTTGGTTGTTGAAATACGATCGAATGATTTAGGCACTAAACAAACGGAAGAGAAACACCCCGCCGAGATGGAGGCCGAGTCATCCGAAGAGATAACCAATAAATGGCCTCGAATAGAAAAGTTGTCCCAAGATCTGGTGGCGTTGTTTATTGTCTAACCTAGGATGAAGAATGCGCCGATTTCTGCCGATGCGTCGGTTATTAAAGATCCCGCCGTGGCCTTAAGTGTGGCTTCGACAATTTCCTTGCCGATGGACAAGGCTATGTTCTGTGCTAAACCAGACTTGGTTTCAATAGCATTAGCTGCACAGTCGGCGATATTGGTATGTAACTGGGAAATTCTCACTTCCAATTTCTTTTATATGACGACTAACCGTACCCTTGTCTTGTTTCAGGCGGCGGGCAGAATCGCAGAAATCGACTACCGTCACTATGACGCCGTCGAGCAAATCAACGTACTTAAAGCTGAGATTTAGACCGTAAAGGACAAGGCTAAAGAGGCGCTAGCCGAGTTGGCGGTGGTGTCTCTTAGAGCCGAGTCGGAGGCCAAAAAGGAGAAAGAGGAGCGAGTAAAGGCCAAAGCTGAAGAGGAAAAGGCTAGACGCACCGATTTACTCCGGGTGGCCGTCGAGAAAAGGGCGAATATGAATGACGATGCACTAAAGTTGGCCAAAGAGGCGATCGAGAAACTAGGGGCCAATTTGGAAGAATCAAAGAAGGCGAAAGAGCTCGCCGAGTAAGAGATTTCCAAGGCGTTTGATGTTAGTGAAAACGCGGCCATAGATTAGTACGTGGAAGAGGTATTGAAATTCAAGAACTGAGGCTTTAAGCATGGCTGGCTTAAAGCCCTGGCGGCCGCCGATGTGACATTGAAGCAGCCGATTCCATATGAGCAACTGGAGGTTGAGCCATTTAAGTCTTACCTTGAAGACTAAATATTGTGTTTGGGTTTGTGTTAGTTTAATTTTGCTTGATGTTAGGTATCCTATGTATCTTTTGAAGGTTTACTCATTTTGTTTAGAGATCATTTGTAGGGTAGTTTTCATATATAAAGCAACGATTGTATGCACTCAGTTTATTAATGAAAATAGCCTGTTTGTCTTTTCAAGAAAGCAATAAAACTTTGTTATGTATTTGTTAACAAAAATTAGTAGCCGAATAGATTTATATATCTGCCCTTACCCTAATTGGACACGTCGTGCCAGGGCCGACTAAAACATATGGCCCAACGCTAAGCTCGTCTAGCCAAGTGGGGCAATGTAACATAATTCGACACTAACATATATGGCCGAATAGATTCACATATCTGCCTTTGCCCCAATTGGACACGTCGTGCCAACGCCGACTAAAACATATGGCCCAACGCTAAGCTCGTCTGGCCAAGTGGGGTAGTGTAGCGTAATTCAGCACTAACATATATGGTTGAATAGATTCATATATTTGCCTTTGCCCCAATTGGACACGTCGTGCCAGCGCCGACTAAAACATATGGCTTAACACTAAGCTTGTCTGGCCAAATGGGTCAGTGTAGCGTAATTCGGCAATAACATATATGGCCGAATAAATTCATATATCTGTCATTGCCCCAGTTGGACACGTTGTGCCAGCGCCGACTAAAACATATGGCCCAACGCTAAGCTTGTCTGGCCAAGTGGGGTAGTGTGGTGTAATTCGGCACTAAAATATATGGCTGAATAGATTCATATATCTAGCCTTGCCCCAGTTGGGCACGTTGTGCCAGCGCCAACTAAAACATATGGCCCAACGCTGAGCTCGTCTGACCAATTGGAGCAAACGGCATACCAACGCAAGGTTAGCTATGGGGCGCATCGGAAACGGTGCATCCGTAATTAATGAACAAGGTACCTAGTATTTAGGAGGTCTCAGGCGTCGTGAAATAGATCTGGCACAGAAGACAAAAAGGGTAATCGATAATTTAAGAGTGAAAAGAGACTTGAGTGTCGACGGTGGTCGTAAGCGGGACCATATATGTCTGAGAGATTATTTTTCAATAGTAAAGGAGAATGAAGGAGTTTAGCGGAGCTGGACGTGAAAATGTATCGTGTTATTGGGAGCGAAGCTCAGAGAACAAAAAACGTAACAGCGGAGGAGAGAGAGAGACGTCGGTCGCCCAGACGTCGAAGTAGGTCCCCCAAAAGAGGTGAAGTAGCAAAGTTCCCTAGAAATCGGGCGCAACAACGAGGGGGCTCAAAGACTGCGAATGGGCATGCCACTGCGCGAAATGAGCCGAGCAGACCACCGCGCCCGCTGAGCTTTTCGGTCTTTATTAGGAACAAACCGATGACCGAAACAGACTAATAGTCCGTGATCCTAACGTGGTGGTGGAATTTACGTGGCAAATACTCCCACTAGAAGTGCAACAATCACTTATCGGCCGGGGCGATTATGAGGTTTTTAGGGATGGTATTCATGGGGCAATCTGAGAACTTTACAGCCTGTATGAAGTCGGCATGCGCCTGTGAGTGACGTAGAGAGAAATCGAGCAGAAGGACAGGCGTATTCGGGATTTGGTGCGCCGTGCAGAGAGAGCTGAGAGTGAGTTAAAAAAGGCCAAGGTGACTGAGACGCAGTCGGCATGTGCAACGAACCCGGTTGCTACGGATAGAGTCAACTGGTGCCTATTGGATCATGCTATAGCCGATAGGGAAATGCTAAACATGTTTGCCAAAAAGGTGATAAGAACACAGGCCTATGAAGAAGGTTTTTTGACGGGCGAAAAATCGGCATTAAGAAGACTAAGGAAAAGTTGGCAGAAGACGTTTGTCGATGCGAAAACCGCGACTTTAAGCACAGATGTTGATTTGGTGTCTCCGTTGTACAAAGATTACAAGTTTCCCTTTGAGGCTTTTGATGCCAAAAAGACGGACGACGAAGAGAAAGGTGCCGATCCGGAAAAAGCCTAAATAACAAGAAACTGTGTATTGTACTTTACAGTCTAGTAGGACTCATGTATTGGTAACAAGAAGTCATATTGGTTAAAATAAATATTCATTGTTCTTGTGTGTCTTATCAATCATTGCATATTTGTGGTCCCATGCCATTCTATTGCTCTTAGCTTGTATCTTTCGAACCTTGTGCTTATTAACTTTGGTAAATTGATTGCTATGTTTAGGCAGTGCTCCTATTTGAAAACCCTTTCAGCTGGTGCTCTGAATGTGGAGGCTTATTCGTCCAATCATGCCAAGCACGAGGGGCACTTTGAATTCGGAGTCTTTGTAATGGCCAAACGTGCCAAGCACGAAGGGCGCTCCGAATTCGGAGTCTTTGTAATGGCCAATTGCGCTGAGCACAAAGGCCTCTCCGAATTTGGAAGCTTATTCAGCCAATCGTGCCGAGCATGAAGGGTGCTTCGAATTTAGAGTCTTTGTAATGGCCAAACGTGATCATGTATAAGAGGCGCTCCGAATTCAGAAGCTTATTCGACCAATCATGCCGAGCACAAAGGGCGCTTCAAATTCGAAGTCTTTGTAATAGCCCATCGTGATCATGCACGAAGGGCGCACCAAATTCGAAAGCTTATTTGGCCAATCATGCTGAGCACAAAAGGCGCTCCGAATTCAGGGTTTTTGTAATGGCCAAATGTGATAATGCTCGAGAGGCACTCCGAATTCGGAGGCTTATTTAGCCAATCGCACCAAACACGAAGGGCGCTCTAAATTCGAAATCTTTATAATGGCCAAGCGTGATCATGCACGAGAGGCACTCCAAATTCGGAGGCTTATTCGGCCAATCGTGACGAGCACAAAGGGCGCTCCAAATTCTGAGTCTTTGTAATGGCCAAACGTGATCATGTACGAGAGACACTCCAAATTCTGAGGCTTATTCGGCCATTCTAAATGAGACGATGATAAGAGAGGTACTATATATTGACAGTTAAGTAACGACATAGATACATCACAGCAACAGAAACAAAAATGAGCTAGCACATTGTGCAAGTTGGTTTAATGATAAAATTTACGCAAGTAGGTCAAATTCTAGGGTCGTAGAAGACTTCAACCAGCCATGTCTGTAAGGTGATATGCCCATGTGCCTACAATCGAATCAATCTGATAAGGGCTATAGCTCAACTTTTTTGCGCCCCCCCTTTTAGAAGTTCAAAATAAGCCCTATAGTTCGGACTCTCACGGTTCTGAATCTAATCTCACAAGTGCAATATGAAATTGATAATCACCAAAGAGTCCAAATATGGCAAATCTTTTGAAAAATCGATTTTGAATCAAATTGCCAAAAAATGGACTACTTTGCTAGATACAAAGTCGTCAGCTAAGTATTTTTTGTTTTGGGAAAATTTAGGAAACTCATGACTCGTGCCAAAGGCCACGTGTCTGTCATCACCAAGATTGTCTCAGCTCGGGAACTAGGGTACGAGAAGGGAAGGTCATAAATCGAGCACCCCCGCTCGCCCGATCAAAGATCGGTCTCTACTAATCATGATATGATTTTTATCAACATTATATGCTCTTGTTCCAGTTTATTAAGCTAGCATTACTATGTGATGCACACACAAGTATAGACAAAATTTGCAAGAATTACAACATTTCGATTCATGTTTGTTTCGAAAATTGTTTCGAAATGTGTACCACTTGAAAAAGTGATCGCATATGAACATTGTTCAAATTATTCCAATTCAAGCAAATAGCCTTCATTCACAGGCATTCAAACAGTTTATCATTTAAGCAATTAACCTCATGGCAAGCATGCTGAACTTAGGTAACAATCACACACATGCAATATGCTAAAACGAGTAAAGGCTCACCTAGTACTCCAAGCCAAAACAAACAAAAGAGTTAGAAAAATGCTTGATTCCTAACTATGCAATAAAACTAATGCAACGCATGCAAAAAATGCAACTAATAGACTCGGCTACTAATATGGCATATGAATCAATTAAATAGCATACGGTCTAAGCACGTATTCAAAGAAGTTTTTAAACTAACAATGCAAGTTAAAATGATGCACCGAGCCTCTGTGCATGCAAAACAAATGGATGCAAACATGGAGAATGCTAAACGAAACGTAATGTCCGTAAACTAACCATCGAAAGCTAGTAAATAAAAGGGAGAAAGACGTGGGGTTGGAAGACATACACATTATTACAACATTGCGCTCTCACGAAGAAGGGTCCAAATAAATTAAGCTAATTAACTAACTAATTAAAACTAAGCTAATTATTACAACACAATAAATAAACTAACTATTCTAGTTAACTAACTGATTAGAAAACGAAATTGAATAACTAATTAACTAACTAATTAGTTACAACATCTATCAAAATTAATTAGCTATAACTAATGAATTACAACGGATAGCTAAGCTAAATTTTTTAAACTAAAACAAGCTCGGAATGCAAGGAATGATCATGCGCGTGCTCGATTTCCACCCGAAGAGCCACTGTTTTGCTTCCGGAGAGCCTTTGTTGCACAATAGAAAACTAACACTACTGCCCACTTCCAGACCAGCTTTACTTGGCCTAAAGAACACACTACTGAATTTTGCATCAGTAGCCGTCCGGCCATCAATGGTGATCTGCCCGCCACTTGCCGGCCACTGCTGCCCAGTTCTCCTTGCTGCAACAGAGGACAAATAGAGCATATACAGTGTATTTCAAGGGTTTGTTTGCACAACTTACCCCTTCTTTTCAAGAACAAATCAAAGGAGTAGTAAGTTTGGTTCACAAACCATCAATGGATGCAATTTTACTGCATGATGGCTTATGAAACCAAGTGTGCGAGTTCAATAAATGCAATGAAAATAAGACTCTCAAAACCACCTCCTTATCATGAAAGATCAAGGGATGTAGTGACCTTGGAAACTTGAGTCATTTCATCACTAGCAAGTATGAAATGGTCCAAGTTCCACATGTTCAATTAACGTCCGATTGAACATAACCAAATTATTATCTTTCACCATTTCAGCCTCAATTTTATTACCCTATTTTAGGTTACCAACCATTCTTTAATCAATTGAGTCTAAAAGGTGAGTTTAAGTCCTCTAATGGAAAAGGGGCTCAAACCAAGAGTTGTTTTAGGCATGAAAGAAATATCATACCGTTGGTAATGAACCCCTAAAAGCGATTAAACCATTAAGCATGACAACCTCAATCTCATGCTTAAAAGAACAAGAGACTTGAAACAACTCTCAAAGCAAAACAAAAGTCAAGAAATGAGGGAGGTTGCAGAGATTATTAGTGCTGAAAATGAGTGAGAAAAGCACAAATAAATGCCATTAACTCAAATGAGATGGTGTCTAAGGCCTAAAATACCAAACTCATGAGGACAATTACACTACAAGCATGCAAAACAAAACTCAAATGCAACTAACAGCCCAAAACAGTGCTTAAAAAGTCTAAAACAAGTCCTAAAACATGCTAGAATTGAGCTAAAAATAGCTAGATTAATATGCTAAAACTTGGTATAAACTAGGCTAGTAAGCAAGACACAAGGAGAGCATGCTAACCCCTCCAAATTTGGATTTCAAAACATGATTTTGGCCATTAAAAAAGCTCTAAAAATCAGTATTTAAAAGCTTAGAAAAAGATAGTAAAAGAGTAAGAAACACAAGTGAAAAGGCCTCGAAAACAAGGTACAGAGAAGAGTAGAACACCCCTCAACCTTTAATGGCCTTAGAACCCAGGTTTCAGCCCAAAATTATAGAAGTTTTACAACTCAAAATCAGTTGGAAAACATCAAGAATAATATTAGAAAAAGCAAGCAAATAGGCAAAGCCTTATACCTCTTGAAGAGAATAAGCAATTCAAGTAACAAAACCAAGACAACACACCCTTCAAGAGCTCAAACCAAGCTAAAAAATACCTCAGCTCAAAGATGAGAAGGATTGGTTAAGGGTGTATAGGCAAAGTTTAGGAATTTGTAAGCAAAAGTATAGAAATTTGCTAGAGAGAGAGAGAGAGAGAGAAAAAAAAATTGTAGAAAGAGAGGAAAAATTTTGATCTCAAAATTTTTCTAACCTTAAAACATGAGAGAGGGGTCTCCTCTAGATAGAAAACATGAATTCCCTACAAAGATATTCAGCCCTACATGTGGATGCAGATGCATGCATCTATGTAAACAACTGGCACAGCTGGTACAAAATATCTGTAAAAGAAACTGGTAGCCGGCCGGCCATCACTGGTGGTCGGCAAGCCACATCAGTGGCTGGCAACCCAAAAGTGATGGCCGATAGCCTAATACCAGAAGCTGCAGGCTTGAAGAACACAGGGTTTGGTCAAAAACAGGGCAACAGAGGTGCAAGGTTTAAAAGGCTCAAAGCTGTGGTATTTCGCTAAGGACTTCAAGCACTTGACGAGCATATAAACTCATCATCAGGTGTGCATGCAATGATGTCCAAGTCGTAAGGGTCGTCAAAAATGAGGTATCTACAGTTGCCCCTCTTTGACAGAACTCGGAGTTATGAAATGACGTGAGTGAATGTCAAAGCCTGAAGACGACCCATTTTGACAAGGCCGTAAGACTTGGACAAACAATCAAGACAGAAAAAAATGGTTGCGCCAACAGGCTGCCTACGTATCCCTTTGTAAGGAATCAAACCAGCGTAGTTTTGGGGCAAGATGCAAATGATCTGCACGATGTAACTTTAAAAGCTAGACTCACACGTTGCGCGAAGCCGGCTATTTTGAAAACTTATGATCATGCAAGATGATGCAATAAGCAATAACAAGATGCGATAAACAAGATAACAAGATAATAACATATGAATAAGCAGCTTCAAGCTTAGAACCAACACAGGTTCAATGCAAAAAGATAAAACCACACTCTAACCATGCCAAAACAAAAGACAAGGGAAGAAAACACCGCTCAGGGTTATGTTTCACGCATCTTGAGAAACTGAGAACAAAAATTGCTCGGGGTCACGTTTCACACGTCCCGAGATGAAATCTACCCAGGGCTGCACGTCACGCATCTTAAGATAAAAGAAAGCCGCTTGGGCTCGCGTTTCTCGCATCCCGAGATGAAACCTTCCCTAGGCCACGCTTTGCGCGTCCTGAGATAAAACCACTCGGGGTCACATTTCACGTGTCGTGAGATAAGAGAAAGCCACTTGGAGTCGCGTTTCACGTGTCCCGAGATGAAACCTGCCTAGGGCCGCGCTTCATGCATCTTGAGATAAAACTGAGGGGTGTGCGATAGATGCACAAAGCACATAAGATCATAAATTGAAATAATGAGAGCGCATGTTCTATGCAAAATGATCAACCAAAGCATGTTCTATACAAAATATAAATGATGCGAGACACACATGCCATATGCAATGCACAATCTATGTAACAGAAAAGAACAAAAGCCTAAATTGAGTAAACTCGAAGGCACCTCCGAGTTACTTCTCAGAAGGATTGCAATATGTTTTAAAAGGATACACCTAGTTCAATGAACCTTCCTTACAACTCTTGGGAAATAAAGACACAAAACAGCATCAGGACTCAGGGGGAGGCTGCCGGCCACAAGAGGAGGCTACCAGCCATCAAAGAGTGCTTCCGGCCACCAATGAGTCTTGCCGGCCACATGCCGACCATCGATGGCAATTCGGGGCAAAATTGACTTTTTATGCATGGGTCTTTAAGTATAGGTATACACACTTCATTTCCACATAACCTCATGTCCGAAAATCTCTTCCCTCTCTCTCTAAACACTTTCTCTCTCTCTATATCCGAGCTTTTTACGCATTTTTCAATGCCCCACACAAACTTTATTCGCTAAACCCTCTTAGTTCTCTTCACTTTGAACCGATTGAATTTTCGTTTTAACACTTTTTCTTCATTTTCACCCTTCTAGGCTTGTTCCCCTCAAGTTTCTCTCGAGTTTAGTGAACTTTTTTCGGTTTTGACTTTTTCTTCCATTTTCTCTCTCCTAGGGTTGACTTTTTTCAAAGTTATCCATTTTGCACCTACTTTTCACCCATTTTCCAGATGGCAGATGATTCACCACATGACAGGGCTCCTCTAGAGCTTCTTCCCGTATTTCCACCTGTTGCTGAGGCGAAAGAGCCTATCATTGCCAAGGTTGGCGAGGCGGCTCAGGGCATCGAGGCTGACCTTGAAGTAGAGTTTGAGCCTGAGGGAGAGCCAAAGCCGCTGTCATTGATGGTACGCCATTTTGATCCAACGAGGTACCATTCCCGCATACATATCTTGCCAGCCGGTGGCATTAGGTGCTTTAGCGACTTTGTTCTTGGTGTACCACAGGCCCTCCTACTGAGGAAACCGGCTTTTCATATTTCATCCATTGCCATTGAGGTATGAGTTCTGTTTTCATGCATTCCTGTCTTTCTTTACTTGCATTTTTTGCACTGCCTTTTATCTGACTGTACTTTTATCACTGCCTTATCTGATTCATCTATTCTTTGTCACAGTCCGAGTCTCATGCCTTCGGAGGGTACGGAGCCACGACTGCACAAGATTGGTACGACGAGCTCCATACTGGAGTTCCTGACATTGTGGACAAGACTGGTTTTGGCCTCTTCTGCTACGGCTTGACGCGAGTCACCGCTAGCCGTCTTCTTCTGGGAGCCCTTGTGGAGAGGTAGTAGGATACCACAAATTCCTTCCACTTTTCCACTGTCGGGGATATGACGATGACTCCCTACGACTTTTCCATGATCACCGGCTTAGACGTAGGAGGTGATCGATCCCGTTCGACACAGACATGGGAGAGTGGGAGGCCGCCTGGGTCGAGCTATTAGGAGCACGTCCACCCTTGTATCGGACAGCTATGGTCAAACAGAGCTAGTTCGCTGAGCGATTTCGATGGAGCAAGCCCGAGACAGTAGAGGAGATGGAGCAGTATGCCAAGGGTTCTTTGATGTTTGTCCTCGGTACCACCTTATTTTCGAATAGGTGGAACACCGTGGGCTTATATCTGTTGAGTGCCCTGGTGACCCTTCCTTGGGTGCTGTAGACACCCCATTTTTGACAATCCTTAAGACTTGGGCGCCACTAATTGTTTACTTAGTGGCGAAAGTTGTGCAGTGCAAATGTTCGGTTTCTTTGGCAAGGAGAGCGTCAAATCCAAACCTTATACTGCTTTTTGGACCAAAAAGATTTTAGACCTTAAAACCCTCTCTTTCAAAACATTTTTGAAAAAAAAAAGTTTCTACGATATTCTGAGGCTCGCATTTCGTTAAATGTTGCGCTTTTCAGTAAACTGAGCAAGGGCAAAGTGGAAATGAATGAATGAGATGTGAACTCTTTGGAAAAATCTTTAAAACATCTTGTTTAGGGGTTTGGGATTGAAGAAAATTGGAGGAGAGGGAAGAAAACAAGTTGGGGAAGAAGTTGGGCATAAATCGTTGAGAGAGAGTCGAGCGGCCCTCGCTAAATTAAGTCTATCCATTTTTACACTTGGATTTCAGCTATGAGGCTATCACCGTTGGAAAGTGGACTTCTGGGGCTTCATTTTTCACTCAAGAATCTCTTAAAATCGTGTCTAGATGAGGGAGATATGGCTAGTTGAAGTTAGACATCAATCCAGTTGGATTGAAACTGAGCAGTCTTCACTAAAAGAGGGATATCTCTTAGCATATTTGGAATTTTGATGTGAGGCTGCCACCATTGGAAATAATACTTCCGGGGCTGCAGTTTAGGCTCAAGAATGACCTAAAAAGGAGTCTAGATAAAGGAGTTATGCCTGTTTGAAGTCGGGGCCAGAATCAATTTTTGCTGTCGGCCTCTGGGGAAGTGTGCCGGCCACAAATGGAGCTTGCTGGCCATAGGTCGGCCAAAAGTGATCCTTTTCGGCCACCATTAGTAGCTGGTCGGCCACCAATGTGGCTGGTTGGCCACAAATGCCCAGAAAGCTAAGAATTTGTAGATATTTCTCCTCCAACTGTCCTATACTGCTCCAGATATTTTTATCTTGATATTTTCGACCAAGGCTTGTATTTGTGCTATATATGGAAGCCATATCTCTCATTTTGGAAGGTTAGAAAGTTTGGGAGCCTCTCTCTCTAAAATCTCTCTCTCTCTCTAGATTTCTCTATCTCTTGTCATTTTGTGCATACATGTAGAAAAACACTTCTAGTTTGCCTAGACATCCTTGATCAAACTTAACCACCATTGGGCTGAGATTCCTTGGGACCATCTTTGAGCTTTAGAATGTGATTTTAGATTGATTTGGTGCCTTCTTTGTGCCTAAAGTGTGCTTGGATTCAAGAGGTATAAGACTTACCTTTAAAGCTTGTTTTGCATAACTTGTTTTGCCATCTTTTTACATTGTTTTTGAGCTGGTTTTCAACTGTAAAAACCTATGTTTTTCATTCCTAAAAATGGTGGTTTTGGGCCTTTGTGAGTTAGGGGGTTGTCCCCCCTTTTGGCTCTTTGGCTTATGAAGCTTTTTGCACCATTTCTCATCACCTTCAAATCAAAATTTTTGGGCCTTTTTACCACCGAAACTCAAAGGTTTTTCAGTGACAAAAATCATGTTTTGAGGTCCAAAATAGGAGGGGTTGACATCCCCTCCTTGTGTCTTGTTTGCATGAATAGATAGCCTAATATGTGAGCATGTTTTTCTACCATTTTGTGACTTGATCTCAGCATGTTCTTGCTACTTTTTTGACTTGTCTAAGCTCTATTTTAAGCTAGTTTGGCCACTTGAGGCTTGCTTTATATGCTTGTAGTGCAATGGTGCTTAATGGTCTAGTTTGTGCTATATGCTAGCCTCTCATTCTAGCTCTTTTTAGCCTACTTAGTTTTAAGACTCCTTTTAAACTGTTTTAGGACTGTTTTAAAGTGTTTATCCCTTGTGAGCCTTGTTTTGTATAGCTATAGTGCAAATGCCTTTACTAGCTTGGTGATTTAAGGCCTCTAACATGCTTTGCTTGAGATGATTGCATGATATAGCATCATTTAGCATATGATTTCAGTGTACATAGCTCTATCATACTCTCACATACTTTACTCTGTCTTTGCTTTTGAGAGTTGTGTTTTGAGCCTAGCTTGTGAGCCAACATATGAGCATGTTTTTATAGCTTTTTGTGCTTTAATTCCAGCACGTTTTAACCACTGTTTTGGCATGTTTAAGCTCTGTCCAGAGCTGGTTTGGTCATTTAAGCTTGATATTGCATGCCTCTAGTGTAATGCTCTTCACTAGCTTTAATGTTTTTGGCCCTTAACATGTTGTGCATGTGTTGCTTGCATGTTGTAGCACTATTTTCCATGCCATATCAACACTAAAAAGTCTGTAACCTCCCTCATTTCTTCATTTTTTCATTTGTTTTAAGGGTTGGTTATCCTTAGGGTTGTGTTTAAGCTTGAGATAGAGCTTGTGCTCAATGGCTTTAACCCTCTTATGAGGGTTCCTCCTAGCCAAAGGCATGATATCTCTCATGTCTTAAACCATCCTTTGGTTGACCCCTCTCTCATTAGAGGACACTCATTTTGGACTTAACCGATTAATGAATGGCTTGGTAATGCTAAAATATGTAAACAAGAACTAGACAAGTAAAACATGACTAAGATAAGCATGTTGTGTTGCATTGCATGTGTTTGGATTGGACGTTAATCCAAACACAAGAAGTGTGGGACGTTTCATACTTAAAATGATGAAACGTGTCACATTTCTTGGTTGTCGTCACCTTTGATCATGCATGATAGGGTGGTGGTACTTAGAGTCTTATTTGTGCATTCATTGACTTTGTACAAGCTTGACTCTTTGGCCATCATGCATTAAAAATGCTTGGTTGGTGGCTTGAGAGCCGAATATTACACTCATTTGAGCTTGAGAAATGATAAGGAGGGTAATGGTACGTATATTGTGTGAGAATACATTGTTTTGCCTCTGTTTGCTCTCTATTGCAGCAAAAAGAAGAATTCCAGGGAAAGGGTGGCCGACAGCCACAAATAGTGGCCGACCGGCCAGTGGTAGTGGCCGACAGCCACCTATGGTAGCCGATTGGCCACCAGTTGAAAAGTTGTTCAAAGTGTTCCTGAGGTGGAGCAGAAGCAGTCTGTTATTTGGTGTGTTATTCAGAGATCAAGGCAAAGTGCAAACAGAGGCATCCAAAGGCAAAGCGGTGGATTTTCAGGAGGACGCAACCAAGCATGCATGTCTCCCTCACCTACGTGGCCGTTTACTTGCTTTATTTAAACTGTTTTAAATAGCTTAGCTTAGCATAGCTAGTTATTTAATTCGTTTTGTAATTAATTAGTTTGTGTAACTAGTTATTCAAATTCAATTTGGTTTGTAATTAAGTAGCTAGAATAGTTAATTAGTTGTTTGTAATAATTAGCTTAGCTTAGTGTAGCTTAGCTTATTTATTCAGACCCTCCGTCGAGAGGGCGCAATGTTGTAATAAGTGCGTGTGTGTGCATGTCTTCCAACCCCATTTCTTTCTCCCTTTTACTTAACCGCTTTCAATGGTTAGTTTTAGGGCACGTTTCGATTAACATACCTTATGCTTGCATGTTTGCATCATTCATTTGTCTTGCATGCACCGAGCTCGGCGCATCATTCAAACTGAATCGTATTTCAATACTTATTTAAATACGTGTATCAAATCGTTGCATTCATATGCCATTTTAGATAGCCGAGCCTATTTAGTTGCATTATTACATGTATTGCATTAGGCATTTTGCATAGTTAGGATCATGCATATTTTTAACAAGTTTTTGTTTTAGCTCAGAGTACACTGTAAGTGTTACGCTTTAGCATACTTGCATGAGTGTGAGTGTTGCCATGATAGCATGCTTGCCATAAGGCTATTTACTTAAGTGCTTAACTGCATGAATGCCTCTGCGTGAAGGCTTTGTTGCTTGAATTGGGACAATTCGATAAATGTGAGTTTTAAGCCCACTTTGCGAAGTGGCAAATCATATTTTAAGCTCACTTGAGGGTGGCAAATCCGCGCTTTAACCCACTTGCAAGTGGCACTTTCAAACCATTTTCGAAGACAAACATGAGTTGAATTCGTTCCAAGTCTTGCGACTTAGTCTATACTTGTATGTGTGCGTCACATAGTAAAGTTAGCTAATAATCAGAATAAGAACACATGAGGTTTATAAAACAACATATCATACTTAGTAGAGGCCGATCCTTTGATCGGGCGAGCGAGGGTGCTCATTTCAGACCTTCCCCTCTCGTACACAAGTTCCCGAGCCGAGACAATTTTGGTGATGACGGACACGTGGCCTTTGGCACGAGTCAGAGTTTCCTAAATTTTTCAAAAATAAAATATTTAGGTGGTGACTTTGTAATCTGGCAAAGCAGTCTAGTTTTGGCATTTTTTGATTTAAAATCTGATTTTCAAAAATGATTTGCCGGATTGGACTCTTTGGTATTTATCAGTCTCACATTGCACTTTGTGAGATTAGATTCAGAACTGTGACAGAAGTCCGAACTGTAGGAGACCTATTCGCACCTCTCCGAGAGGGGGGCGCGCAAAGAAAGTCGGGTCTACATGTGCGCTTCTATGATTTGCGGCAGAGCTGGCCTCGCCACCCTCTATGGCTACATGAGTTCTACCTCTCGCCTGAGGGGAGAGTTGATCGAAGGCTACTGGCGAGCCTCGGAGTTATGCATTTCAGTTGCCTCTTTGCGCTTTATATTTTTTGCTCTACATTTTCTGCTTCATATCTGTTCAGCACTTGTGTTTTCTGCTTTGCACTTTCTGTATTTGTTTATACATTGAGCTTTCTGCTTTGTATTTTCTGCGTCTGTTCATACATTGTATTCTCACATATCACTGCATTTTCTCCGCAGGTGTGGGTGTATGCTTATTTCCCAACTCTTGCCCCAGAGCCCATGGAGGAGCTCCCACTGGCAGTTCCCTATTCGAGGCGGTATGATGACAGGTGCCAACGTCGGAAACGAGAAGTGGCCCAGCCATTTTTTCCTTAACACTGTTCTGGTTCTCACTTTTGCAACTGACAACAACTAACAATCTGTACACTCTCTGTTTGCAGATCATGTGGCAGCCTTGGGCTATGATGGTGGCTGGGATACGGGACCAGTACGCCAGGGCCTGGGCTACTTCTCGCTTCTGCATTCTATTTGAGAGCCCAGTCTGCCGGGCCTGGTTCTTGAGTGAGCGGTTCATCCAACAGACCGTGAGCTTACCAGACCCAATCGTTCCGATGGTACCGCTGGAGTCCACGAGATCAACAGACAGCCTGTCCGTTGATGCGGTTACTCAGTTTATGGTGGGCTTGAATGCTGACTATTTCAGGGCAGAGGGCGACTAAGCGACCTTCATTCAGACCCATCGCATGCCACCTCTGACAGGTGCTAGCAGAGGTAAGGGGGCGAGGGCTCCTACAACGATAAAAGCGCGTAGAGTGACTAGGGCGACCAGAGCCCATGCTAGAGGGGCTCCTCATGAGGGGCAGAAGACCCATTGGCCAAAGCTTCCTACCACGCTTACATGTTGGCGGCATACCGGAGCGGCTTACTAGGTCCCGATTGAGCCTGTAGGGGTTCGATCCTCGACTAAGGTATGGACCATACATTACGATTTGCACACCATATTTTATTTCAGATATATTTATTGCGAACACTGATCGTCCAAACGCAGGGGTGCTTTTGAGCTGATAACCTCATTGATAGGCATGGTACAGAGGAGGGAGACACTGCTTGGTCCATGGCATCCCAGTAATTTCTTCAGTTCACACTTCTTGCTATCATCTTTCCACTGATACATTGGCATTTCAACTGTAGTCTTCTCCAAACTGCACTAATGCATTGCATTGGCACACTATATTCACACACTGTATTTGACTTCTGTGTACACTCATTTTGCATACTATACTTACATCTGATACATATACTGAAACTGATATGTGACAACTATCCTTTCAGATCCCAACTATATTGAGTGCACCAGCAACGGCAGGAGCACCTCTTCCAGCAGTAGGGGGAAGAGGCAGAGATAGGGGTATCTGAAGCCGGACCAATCCTCCAGAGCCTATCTTATGCAATGACGATGTTGAGACCAACGACTCTAAGAAGGCAACGAGTCAGCATTCTAAGTCATCAGAGAGTAGAGACGATGCTGGCTCTGGTTCCGAGAGCGGATGTCACGACCCAAACCCGCCCCTAAAAGTTTGGTCCATGACCGGCCTGTACATAGGCCTCAAAACAGAATTTTAGAATAATATTTAACCGTATATAGGGCGTTAAGCGGAAGCAATATCAATAAAAGACAACATCCATTGAGCTTGTGCAAACATGATGGTTTAATTGGATTTAAGCATTTGAATACCTTCCAAATATACCTATACAATCACAGATTTTATATAGATCTCACACACTCTTACATAAGACTTAATAATTTATAAGACTCCCAACAATAAATTAAGGCCTCCACGTGGAGTCATACCCCAGGTAACTTGGCAGACAAGCGAACCTTAGTACAACTCTAGTGTCAATCCCCGATGGCTCACCTACAGAAATATACATAAAACAGAATAAGCAAGGCTCAGTGAATAATAGCAACTTAAGAAGGTTAATTGAATAAGCAAAACCTTAGATAAAATAAATAGATAGATACCAACCATATGCAGGTCTTATCCATAACTATATTTCAATACGGTCTCAGGTTCACATATAATACAGAACGGCCTCAGGCCCATATATAATACAGAACGGCCTCGGGCCCATATATAATACAGAACGGCTTTAAGCCCACAGATATGATACAGATTGGCTTTAAGCCCACATATATGATATAGATCGGCTTTAAGCCCAAATGTGATACAGAACGACTTTAAGCCCGCAGATCTTACAGAACGGCCTCTGGCCCACAGATACAGAACAGCCATAGGCCTAACAGATACAGAACGACCATAGGCCCAGATGTCACAGATTGGCCATAGGCCCAGTTCACATATGTATGGACTCAAGAGGTGTCTCGCACGGATTCTAGAGGTGACTCGCACTGCAGCACGTAGTTCTGTACAGCACTTTGTTCCATACCAGAAATCATTAGGTCTTAAAGACCGAACAATTCATATCATGTCATAGCATAAACGGAATGAATAAACAGAACAGAATAACTCCAGATTCATCAGAATACCATTACACAATAGTGCACATACATTTCACCATGGTTTATTACAAACATAGTTGTCTTGCGAACAACAGAACATTAATAATAACTATTACCAAAAGGCACATGTATCACTACAGTACTATTGATAGAGACAGAACCATTCACATCATAATGGCCTCAGGCCCACTTCTATTAATAGGGACAGAATGACCTTTGGTCCATATCAATGCCATTATTCAAACATATCTATTAATTTAATTAAAGCACAATATCAATGGAATAGGCCATTCACAAACAACAATACATAAATCATAATCATAGAAGTAAGTGAAACGTAACGTTACACTACTATTACTCACAGCGATCGGCTCCCGGTAGTAATGGGACGATGTCCTTGTCTCGACCTACAAGTACAGTGCACAACACATAATATGAAATTATACTCAATCCTTTACTTATTCTCTTTGATCATTCAATCAATTAGCCATAATGGTACCAAAGCTCATTATTCCTTAATAAGTTATAATCTATGTCTCAGAAAATAGGAGAAATCGATAGGAAATGGTTTAGGTGAAGAAATGGTACAAAATTGGTTGACAGAAAGTGAATAGTCGTCGCTAATTTGGGCATAACTATTTTTTTATTTATAATTTTGTAGTGAGACCACCGCCATTGGAAACTAGACTTCCGGAGCTTGATTTTAGGCTTAAGAATCACTCAAAATGGAGTCCCGAGGCAAAAGATATGCTTATTCAAAGTTGGCTGGACAAAGCTGTCTCCCGCACGTGCGGGAAATAGAGCCGCATGTGCAGCCCTGGGCAGTTTGCAGTCCGAAAATGGCTGAAAATTTGGGGCTTCTCATTTTCAAAATCAAACCTTAATTACATGTAATTCAAGGCCCAAAACTCTTTAATACATGATAAATTTCACATCCTTAGCTTCTATTCCAATTTATATCTCCACAATACTACTCAATTTCTCAATCACAAGAACAAGATTATGAATTAGAACACAAAAACATAAAGTAGCCATGGTTTGGGGTTTAAAACTCATTTACATGGGGAACCCCTCTTTAACCTCTTTAAGAACCATAAAACCCCTACAAGAAATTAAGTTTTAACATAAATTCATGTTATCGACAATGATTCAACATTTATCATCTCATAGTTAAATAAAGATGATTTCTTATACGCATTTTGGGGTCATTACAGCGGAGGTGATGATACCGAGGCAGGTTGGTGATGATACCGAGGCAGGTTCTGGGACAAAGAGCGGAGACAATTCCAACACTGGTTCAAAGACAGATTCAAACAGTGGCGCTAATAAAGATAGTGCCCCAGAGTCTTCTCCTCCGAGGAAGATGACGAAGAGGGCCTCTCGGGCCTGAGGCAACCGACGCTGATTTTTTGTACTTTTGCTTAGTTTCTTTTTGTTTGGTAACATCAGCAGATTGTATAGCTTCTGATAGGTTTCATTTTGCTCTAAGAACTTGTACTTCTTTTTTGTAAAAACCATGATCGGAATAAAACCTCACAGTTTTTATAAAAAAAGTGTTGTTATTTTTGCATCATGAGCACCACATTTGCATGAAGATGTACATGGAATTTAATTGGCCAAGAGTGCTTGATTGAAACAATGTTCTTAATCGGGTAATGAACTGTCACGACCCCCATTCCGCCCCTAGTAGAATGGTGCCATGATGGCCAGTAATCCGAGATTACCAAAGGCCAACTTACAAGGATTCACACACAATCAGAGTATACATATGAGGCTAACATGTGCGGAAGCAATAAATTTAAATCTAATTAGTCCATAAGAGCTGTGCATAGATCGAATGGAATGTCATACATCTTATCAAGGTCTTACAACTTGGATACAATAAAATGAAATACAAAATACATCTTGACCAAAAGACTTCTCAAGCCATCATATACAAAACACAATGAATTACAAGCTAAGAAGCATGATCTTCAAGATGCTATATAATGCGAGTCCAAAATAAGTTGCAAGCACATCTAGGCGTTACCACCGTTCTGCTCATCACCTACATATATATAGAGAGGGTGAGCTTGGATACTCAGTGAATGGTACAAGTAATAAAGGGTTTGCATGAATAATATCCGAGGTCTTTATCAAAGCGATACACATTATATCTTGTACAAAATCAAGGACAAAACAAGTTCATTTAACAAGTCTTTCAAGCTTCAAAAATCAAAGTCCTTCAAGGCTTTCAAGTTTCAAGGGATGACATTAACAAAGGTGCTACAAAAGCTTAGAGTCCTTTAGCACGTAAGGACTTGTGCTACAAATGCTTATAGTCCCCTAGCACGTACGGACTTTCAAAGGTTGTGCTACAAATGCTTATAGTCCCCTAGCACGTACATACTTTCAAAGGTTGTGCTACAAATGCTTATAGTCCCCTAGTACGTACGGACTTTCAAAGGTTGTGCTACAAATGCTTATAGTCCCCTAGCACATACGGACTAGTGCCACAAATGCTTAAAGTCCCCTGGCACGAACAGACTTTTCGAGAATGTCATCCAAAACAAAACTTATACTTGGCACACTAACAGGGATAATCATTCATGCTTGATTAAATACTTTTCAAAACAAAGCAAAGCAAGCCTTATCAAAACATTATAACATAGCTTTATTAAAGATATCATTCGCATAGTTCTTCAAACGTCAGGGTTACAAGCAAGGATTCAAGGCCTACAAGCACATAACAAATCCTATTGAGTGCACTATCAAACAAGCTTTACATGAATGCAAATGATCTCGGCATTCCTTCAAAACTAAGTCAAACCAAAACAAAACACTGTTCCTCATCTCGGAAAACATAATGGGCACCAACCAGGTCTTGGCCGAGGTCTCACACCTCCTTGCCGAGGTGTGGTCCCGATGGCCACATTCAAGGAAACGAAGTCGGGAAAATCTGGGTTTCCCTTTCTTGAAGAACATGAAGAACATGGATGCAAAGATCATAACTTATCATTGCAAAGTCTGAGATTTCATGCTATGAATTCAAAAACATGGACCTGGGTACCCATACTCGAAGATTTTATGAAAACAAACACAAAACATGAATCTTGATGCAAGCTTTCGGATCAAACAAGGCTTTTATTCAAGAACACATGAATATCACTTTCTCTTTCTAAAACCAAACTTTAAATCAATGCATGGCTTGCAAATCAGGTTCGATCATGCAATGTAGCTAGATGATCAATAAGAACAACAAGAGTAGATTAAGATTCTAACCTCAAAACACAAATCAAACGGTTTGAACTCTAAGGATCAAGCTTGGAAACCTATTCCTCCTCTAAGAACTTCTCTCTCCTCAAGAACAAGATATGATACAAAATGATGCATTCACTCTCTGCCGACTGATTTAACACTCAGCTCGGACACGTGGCAACGGTTGGTTGGTTCTTCTAAAAAAGGTGACTGAGTGAAAAGACAAGGCTATGACAAAATGTGTTCAACAAACAAGATGGCATAGGCACTCCGGCAGGTAATGATCTTGGCTAAGAACAAGGCATCGGCAAGTAAGGGAACAATGATCTCGGCTAGGAAGGACAACACTCGGCCTAGCTATGCCACACCTCGGTCTAGGTCGCACCAATCCGGGAACAAGATTACTTAGGCGCAAGGTAACATCTCGGCTTGGGTGACCTCGGCTTGGGTTAACCTAGGCTAAACACACACACCAAACAAGGAACAAAGCATGCAAGTAACACTTATGCAAGACAAATCAAGGTTTTTCAAATGCAACATATCAAGACAAGATCATGTAATATATGCAAGCATGACTAGAGTAAAGTGAGGGTTGTTACATGAGCTGACCAACAAACAAAATACAAACGGCAAAACACAACTCGATAAACAAAGCAAAAACAACTTAATACAAATAAACTATCCAGCTAAAAGGGACTCAAAACAAGACCTTGTAACACACAAAGACCCAAAACAAAACACATGCTTCTAGCACTGCTCCGCACACAGGCGGACAGCAGACCAAAAAAGGGTTGCCGACCGGAGAGGGAGCTTGCCGACCACAGAGGATGGCCTGCCGGCCACCTACCGACCATTAGTGCATCATACCGGCCACTTGCCAGCCATATAATGCACGAATCACCAGATGGCTGACAACTAGCTTCCACTCACTGCCTTATTTTCTATAAAAGGTTGAGCTTCGTAAATTCTTCTCCAGAACTTCACTTCAGCTGCAATTTTTTCTCAAATAGAGTTATTTTTCACCAAAAAGCTCTCGGATTGGATTGCGACTTTAGACGGATCGAAAAAGGTTAATTTTCAGAGTTTCGACATAAATGCACTTTTTTCGCTGAGCCGTACTCCACTTTGTATTTCGTTCCTTCATGCGGCGGCACGATGCTGGGACCCGATTACACATGTCTTTAGCTTCAAGGGACAAGAGATATGCTTGACAATTGAAGAATTTCAGGCACTAATGGAATCTCGACGCGATGAGGAAATCATACCTCAGCCCCGTTTTGGCCACATCCAAGCTTTGGGACAGATGTGTGGGTTCACTCTACACGAGGCTCGATCTTTAGTTCACAACGAAGCGCTGGATATTCCCAGCCTGATTCATCGCTTTTCCAACATCGATGACCGAGATGACCTTTTCTGGCGAGGTTTTCGACAACACGCCTTCTGATTATGTATGCTTGCTCATTTTCTTCTTGCCCCAAGTTTCAGTGGGTCCAGCATTCGGTTGGTCGAAGTGGCCCAAGGTTTAAAAGAAGGCAAGAGTTGCATTGGCTTGGTGCTGGCCAAGACTTTGATGGGCTTAGACATCTTTCATTGGTGGGAGACTACCAGATTCGCAGAGAGTCCACTACTTCTTCAAGTATTGTTTCCCACCCTTTCTCATATGTGTTTCTCATATCACTCGGCACTCATACTCTGGTTTTCTCTCAAAACCCTTTTCTCACTTTTCTCTCAACATACACCTCTCTATTCTTTAATCTCTTTTTTCTTTCATCCCTTCCCAGGTGTCCTTATGGATAAGCTGAAGGCAGTGGACTCTTACCCTGAGTACTGTAACAACCTCGATCCGTAATTAGCTACTAATCCGTATTTAACGATGCTTATGAGAGAATTAAAATAACTTATGTGTTTATTTTGTGTTTTCCATGATTTTGGCTTTCTATCTGTTACTTATTAAAATGTCTGTTGGGAATTCCACTTTAATATGTAAATTGAAAGCCTCATCGGCGGCTGAATCTGAAATTGATTAATGTTTTATGCTAATTAGAATATATGTGATTTTATGGTATATTTAATTAAAATTCGATTTGGAATGACTAAATTGGATTAAATAAGCTAAGTTACAATAGTTGGCCTTAATCACCATTTTGCCACTTAGTGGCCCGCTCCATAAAACACATTTGAGCTTTATTTCTAGCACTTTGTTCAGCCATTTCTTAAGCCCAAACCGACTAGAGAGAGAGAGATGGGAGGAAAGCTTGATTTCATCTTGTTTTGGCTTGGAGATTAAGAGAGTTGAAGGAAATTTACATAATTAAGCTTCCACATCTTGAATTCAAGGCATAAGGTAGAGGAACCATCTTCTTGAACTTGTGTTTAAGTTAGTTCTTTCATGGTTCATGTTATATTAAAGAGTAGAGTCAAGAATTAGCTTAATATGTTGAATTGAGTAGGACTTCATGCATGCATGTTCATATTATGGTTCTAATTCATGAATTCCTCATGTTTTTGAAAGGATTGGCTCATTTGATCTTATGTTTGAAGCTTTAAATTCATTTAAGCTCATGCATGTTACATTCGAATCTTGTTCATAAAAGCTCCCTGAAATAGTGTTCAATTGAACTACCTTTGGGCTTTGATTTCTCAAATTGATCTTTGAAACATGTCATACTATGGGTTTACAAGTGTTTTCCAGAAAATTAGCCCAAAAGGATCGAATTTGGTACATTTAAAGTTGATTTTCAGCTTGAAGGTTCAATCTGGAATTTTCAGATTTTGGACTCACGCTCGAGCGGGGAAAAGTGACGCTCGAGCATGAAATGTGTGTTTCCAGCACTTTCATACGTTTTACAGTCCGCTCGAGCGAGGGAATGAACGCTCGAGCGAGGGTCTGTGTCACACGCTCGAGCGGGGGTCGAGCGCCCGTTGAGCGTGAATTTCATGCATCCAGCACTTTTTCTTAAGTTTGCAATCCGCTCGAGCGGGGAAGTCCACGCTCAAGCGGAGCTTCTTTGTCTGCATGTCCGCTCGAGCGGGGGAAGCCATGCTCGAGCGTGGACCTTATTTTCAGAAATTTTCCTAAGTGTTCCAAGGCATGTTTTGGCATCCTCATTGTATCTTAGGCATTTCTAAGCCTTAATTAAGCTTTGATAATGAGGTTATGGATTAAAAACACACTAAGGAATGAATGTACTAAGTTAAGGGAAGGCAAGTAGGTGTGTTTTAAGCAATGAGCTAAGAATTAACAAAGACCAGCGTAATGTAAGCTAAGCCGTGTTTGCCAAGTACTTGTGTAATGATAAGATCTGTTGGGGTTATGTGCCTTTGTGTTTGTAAGTGAACGTCTGAAGATTGATTGACTGTTTGCAAGAACCACTGTGAGTAACATTTCTGTAAAGATATGTTGATATGAATTATGTTCCAAATGAAATGTGATAAGCTATGATTTCTGAAATGATATCTGTTTACGTGAACGAATATCCCAAGTTTGAAATCTATTATGGCATCCATAGCTAGTCCCAAGTCATGGGGGGGCGGCATGAAAATGCGGGTCCATGACATACAAGTAATTACGAGATCTCGTTAGCCACTTCATTGTGGTGATATGTGTTTAATCGATATTCGGAACTGATTACTCTAGTCGGAAGACGTTCTATAATGTGTTCTATGGGATGTACCATTATTATGTTCTGATATGAGAATGATTATGCTCTGATCTGTTTTCAACTTATGATATGTTCGGATTTCGTTCACTAACCCCTTTACCTTAATATTATTCACTGGGCTTTAGCTCACTGTTTGTATATATACGTATATAGGTGAACGTTCTGGAGTTCAAGCCCGAAGGCTTTTGTCTGGTGCTGTGTTTCTGTTGTCAACCAACCTCTACGCCTCACGTGGAGGTTCCCGAAGTGTCCTATGTTCAGTCCTTTGGGTTCTGTATATGTATAAAACTTGATTTGTTGTTGTTGGTTGTACCTAAAATACTGTAATGTGTGTGGGTATAACGTATGGTTGGCTATCGGATATGTATATAAAGTTTTAATTATTCTGTTTCATATAAGTCAGCACAGCTCATTGGACAATTATATTATGTATTTGCTTCCGCTAGCCCCCTTAATTTTGTTAATCTGTTCAGAGGCCTTCGGTAATCCAAGGATTACTGGCCGGCTACGATGCTAAACCTATAGGGACGGGTTTGGGTCGTGACAAGTACTCAGCTCGAGGTTATTTCTTCCGCCACCGTCTAGTGGATTTCCCATATAAGGGATGGTGGTGCCACTGGTTGTACAACAGGTCTGTTATTGGCATAGCTTGGCGTTGCCCCTAGCTTAACCTGACCGAGATGACCTACAACATGACTCGGCAACCTGGTATTCAGTTGATCGGCTTTACGCATTGTGTGTTCTACTTTCCCTTCTGGTTCAGACGTCAGTTTGGACATGATCAGACCCACCCAAAGGAGGAGGTAGAGTACTCGTTTTCATTTCTCATATGTGGTTCACATTTGGTTAGCTATCTCATTGCTTAGAAGCCAATGGAGCTTCTGGCCCCTGCCTCTAGTTTCAATTGCGCCATTTCTGGTGAATGTTTGGCTTGGCTCGAGGATGAGGCACAAACCGGGCCCACTTTGGCTTCAGAAGCTTCCACAAGCACGAGTAGGGGACGCAGGGGGACCTAACTCATCTATGCCCCTAGTTTATTGCTTTGACCTTTCTTTTCAAGTTTTTTCAATGTAATAAAAGCAAATTTGATTTGTATCAGAGATTTGGAGAACTTTGAGTTAAAATCAATGAAATTAAAGTTGTGAGCATTGAAATTTTTTCTTTTGGTCCAAAAATGGTCTAAGTTGTAAAAGGTAAAATTTGACAAAATCAACTTTTATTAAAACTTTTCAAAACCATTTTCGAAAAGGATCACCACTTGACACGCATGAAATCAATCCTCAAGATGTACAACCTTGAATCCAAAGATCATAAATTGCCTTTTGATTGAATAGCACTGCTCAGCATTGTAACCAACTCTTCTCTCAGAGTAAAGTTTGCAACCGAACCCTTAGGTAAAGAATAGAAAAAGATGACCTAATCAGACATATGGACATAACATTTGAGTTGGAGGTGTTTACGGTCGGACTTCAAGATGAAATTTCCTACGTATCCCGAAGATGAGAATCAAGCCTTACGTAGTTCGGTTCAGGTTCACTCGAGTATTAACTCTCTCCTTTTGCGCTCTAACTTTTTCCAAGGCCGCCCTTTAGGATTTTTAACTTTGCGAGCTCAGTTTTTCTTTATTTTTAATTTTTTATGCTCTAACTTTTGCCTAGGCCACTCTTCCGGGTTTTCGGCCTAGCGAGCCTCTCAGAGATAGTATTTCTTCAACTTGTCCATGTTGATCGGTTGGAAAAATTCTAGGCCATCTAGGTCCCTAAGAATGACAACTTTACCCGACCAGATAGTTTTGATGATATAATGACCAGTCCAATTAGGTCTGAACTTGCCTCTAGGGTCATAAATGGGAGCTCGGTTGTCTTTCAGCACCATATCTCCCTCTTTGAGATTCTGGGACTTAACTTTCTTATTAAAAGCCCTAGCAATTCTACGTTGATAACCTTAAACGTGATACAATACTTTCAGTCTTCAGTCATCAAACAACGTCAGCTCTTCGAATTTGCTCTGTTGCCAATTCGTCTCTGCTGTCTAACACTCAGCCATAACTCGCAATGATGGGACTTCTATTTCAATTGGCAGAACATCTTCCAACCCATAGACCAGAGAATTAGGAGTTGTCCCTGTAGACATCCGAATTGAAGTTCTATAGCCCCAAAGTGCGAATGGCAATTTATCTGGCCAGTCCCTATAGGTCTCAACCATTTTCTGCAAGATATTCTTGATATTCTTGTTGGCGGCCTCAACAGCTCCGTTGGTTTGCGGCCGGTATGTAAGTGACTTATGAAAATCCATGTTGTATTTCTCCAGCAAGTCTATCACCTCTTTCTTGGAGTGGGAGCCATTATCTAATATAATCTCGTTTGGGACTCCACATCGACAAATGATGTTGTTTCTAATAAACTTAGCCACATGCAGTGCTTTCAACACTACCTAGGACTGAGCTTCCACCCACTTTGTAAAGTAATCAATTGCCACTGGGATGTATTCATGCCTATTCGACCCTTTTGGTGTGACTGCCCCAATGACGTCGATTCTTCAGACCGAGAAAGGCTGTGGTGAAGTCATGTTATACAGTTTTGACAGCGGGATATTCATGCGATTAGCATGAATTTAGCATTTGTGGCATCGCCGAACAAAACCAATACAATCTTCCTCCATAGTGGACCAGTAGTAACCTTACTTGAGAATCTTCAGGGCTAACATCACTTCGTTCATGTACGCTCTGCACTCTCCTCCATGGATGGCCTCTATCAGGCGCTATGATTTCTCTTCTTCAACACACAACTTGTGTATTCCCAGATGACCCCTTTTGTATAGTTTACCTCCTCATATGATAAATTGGACAGCTATCCACTGTATTCCCTTTTTATCCTTGGCATTTACCCCTAGTGGATAAATCTTCTTTTTCAAAAAGTTCCAAATATCGTAGTACCAAGTGTTTTTGTTTTACGCTTCATCTATTGCGGCGATAGTTTCATAAGCTAGCGTGTATCTCTGCTCAATGATAATCAGACGCATTCGGACTCCAAGCAGGATGCCTATCATAAAAGATAGAGTTGATAAAGCATCAGCGAACCTGTTGTTCTCTTTCAGTAGATGCGTGAAAGTTAGCTTTTTAAACCTAGGAATCAGAACGTCCAGGGTCTAGTGATAAACCTTCATATTTTCTTCTTTGACTTTCTAGTCTCTATTTGCTTGAGACATAACTAGGTTCGAGTCCTCAATGACGTCTAACCTTTTTGCCCCTAGTTCCAAGGTGGCTTCCAAACCAGCGATACATGCCTCATACTCTGCTTTGTTATTGGACACCTTGAACCGGAGTTTAAAGCCTAAAAGTATATGAGAATCGTCGGCTGCTCTGTCAAAGTACATTGTCCAAGTTTCCTCCTCAACTTGCAGAATGGATTCATCTGGGAACAGGTATTGTACCGTTTCATCCTCTTCTACTGGGTGATCTACCAGGAACTCCGCTACAACTCTCCCTTTAACCGACTTGCGAATAACATACTTGGGATCAAATTCGGAGAGAAGAAGCAACCAACGGGCTAGCCTACCCGTAAGCGCCGGTTGCTCAAAGAGATATTTAATAGGATCTAATCTCGAAATTAGAATTACAGAGTGAGCTAACAAGTAGTGCCTCAACTTCTGGGTAGCACATACCAAGGCTAGGCAAGCTTTCTCCAACAGAGTGTAGCGGGTCTCATAATCTAGCATTTTCTTGCTCAAATAGTACATGGCTTTCTTTACCCTATCCTCAGATTCCTGAGCAAGCATGCATCCTATTGTGGTGTCTGTGACTGACAGATACAGAATCAAAGGATTTTCCAGCTCTGGTGACGACAACACAAGCAGATTCTAACAGTACTGCTTAATCTGTTCAAAAGCGAATTGACATCGATCATCCCATCAGAATTTATTTCCTTTCTCCAGAAGACCAAATAGTGGTCACAAGTCAAGGTTAATTTGGAAATAAACCATCTTATGAATTACACTTTATCCAGAAAGCCTCGTACATCTTTTTCAGTCCTTGGTGGTTGCATTTCTAGGATGGCCTTGATTTTGGAAAAATCTAACTCGATGCCTCTCTGTGTGATCAAAAAGCCCAGCATTTTCTCTGCTGTTACGCCAAATGTACACTTCTGCGGATTCAACCTCAATCTGTATTCTCTTATCCATTGAAAGAATTTCTTCAAGGTGCTATAGTGGCCCTCTCTTTCCTTGGACTTGACAATCATGTCGTCCATGTACACCTCTACCTCTTTATGGATCATATTGTGCAGAATAGTGGTTGCAGCCCTTTAATAAGTAGCCCCGGCATTCTTTAGCCCCAACGGCATAACCCGATAGCAGTAGGTACCCTACGGTGTAGTAAATGTAGTTTTCTCTCTGTCCTCAGGGGCCATCAGAATTTGGTTATATCTGGAAAACACATCCATGAAGGATAATTATGCATGGCCCGCAGTGAAGTCCATTAATTCATCGATGTGCGGCAAAGGGAAGTTGTCCTTCGAACTAGCTCTGTTCAAATCCCTAAAGTCTACACACACCCAGATTCTACCATCCTTTTTCGGCACAAGGACAATGTTGGCCAACCAAGTCGGATATTCAAATACTACCAAGAAACCTGACTCAATCTGCTTGGTGACCTCTTCTTTGATTTTTAACGCCCAATCTGGACGGATTCTTCGCAACTTCTGCTTGACGGGTCGGGCCTCGGGATCAAGAGGGATCCGATGCTATATAATCTCAAGATCGGTTCCAGGCATGTTTTCGTAGGACCACGCGAAAACATCTTTGAAATCTTTTAATAAAGAGACTAAGCGTTCGCACTCCTCCGAAGACAACGTGGACCCGATCTGGACCAGACTCGGATCCTTCTCAATACCTACATTAATAGCAATGATTTCATCAGAACAGGGTTTTTCAAACCTCTCATTCTCTTAATTAATCAAGTTTTTCAAAACCAGAGGAATTCCTTTCTCTTCATTTTCATTAAAATTTTGAAAATCTTGGTCAATGCAATATACAAGCAACATAGAGAAATACTCAGAATCAGCAGCGTTCTCATTCATAAGGTCCAGCCCTTCAGTTACAACCAACTCAAAAGGAAAAGAAAAAGAGGACCTAGACAAGACCTTGGCATCCAGGTTATAACCCCCAGGACTACCAGACTCATACTTAGAAGAACCAGAATCTGATTCCGACTCCACAACTTTATGGAGTCAGATTCTGGTTCATCACCAAACTCGGAACTAGACAAGTAGCCCTCCTCTAACTGCCAGATAAGAGAAGGTGCTTTTGATGCATCCAAAATGCTACCGGATGGGTTCACACCCAGTTGGTCCCCGATCATGGAGATAATAAGGTTATCCCTCAAGCTGTCACGTCCTGTATTTTATTACTCGGATAACATTACCAATTTTCATTAATTAAGTCCATTTACAAATGATAATTCAACCTTTGATGAAGTGATGAATAAATAAATGTACATGTTTCCTCTCATGATGCAACTGTCACAGCCCAAACCCGCCCCTATGGGTTTAGCACCGTAACCGGCCAGTAATCCGTGATTACCGAAGGCCTGCTTAACAGTAATAACAGTAATACAGAGTACAGGGGCAGGCGGAAGCCAAAGTAGTAAATGAAAAATGTCCAATGAGCTGTGACAGTCTATATGCAAAAAGACTTTTCATACATATTCACATTCAGAATCAAAACAGTATACACATACATAAACAATCCTCCAGGACAGGGACTTAATCCCTGTTAAAACAGTACAGTACAAGTCTATGCAGTCTATACAAAATAGAAATGGAAAGGGGGAATCTAAAACACCCCCAAAGCAACCTTAGCTTGGCAGCACTTGGAATCTCGCAGTGAGGCATAGTGGTTGGCTTGACAAAAAAAGAGTTAAACCCAACGTTTTTAGCTCCGGTCCAGTGCCTGGACACCTACATATATATATATATATATATATAAACAGTAAGCTAAAGCCTAGTGAATAACATATGCGTAAAGAGGTTAGGAATGAATATCCTTTCAGTATTTAAAGCAGTCATTTGAACAGTATATCAGTTATTTGATCATAGCAGTTATAAGTGGTACATCCAATAGCAAACAGTACAGTAGGTCTTAACAGACCGAACAGTCAGTTGATGGCCATCATATCAGTAAACAGTAGTGGTTCCAAACATGGGAACCGACAGAGATTTCTGTGACAGTAACAGTACAGTACAGTAACAGTAAATTGCTATAGATGCCACAAATACAGTTCGCAAATAGGATAAACATTCATTCAGTAAGAAATATCATTTCAGAAAACAGTACAGTTGATCATTCAGAAAGTATTTATGATTGAATATATCTTTACAACATTGTTACTCACAGAGTTCTGGGCTACAGATAGGCTAGTGAGCGTCCTCAGATGCCAACCCTACACAATTATAGGATGAACACACACTAAGTTACACACTTGGGAAACAATGACTTAGTCCCTATCTTGGCTCGGTGTGGTTCTATAGCGTTATCCTATTAAGATGCCTTAAACCAGGCCTAGGAATGCTTAGGATGGAATGAGGATGCAAAAATGCTCTTTAAAACACTTTTCAAAATTTTCAGAAAACAGGGGTCTCGTTCGAGCGTGGCTTTCTACACTCGAGCAGACATACAGACAATAGATCTCTGCTCGAGCGTGACTTTCCTCGCTCGAGTGGACTGCAAAAGTACTGGATGCGTGAAATTCATGCTCGACGGGCACTCGACCCTCGCTCGAGCATAAGACACAAGTCCTCGCTTGAGCGTGCATTCCTTCGCTCGAGCGGACTGTAAACACATGCAAAGTCCTGGATACACGCATTTCACGCTCGAGCGTCACTTTCCTCGCTCGAGCGGACTGCATGAACTCAAGGCGTACGCTCGAGCGTGGAGTTCTTTGCTTGAGCGTGGGTCCAAATTCTGGAATTTCCAGATTGAACCTCCAAGCTCAAAATCAACATTTAAAGCATCAAATTCGATCATTTTGGGCTAATTTTCTGGAAAACACTTTAAAACTCATAATATGACATGTTTCAAAGATCAATTTGCAAAATCAAAGCCCAAAGGTAGTTCAATTAAAACACAATTTCAACAAAACTTTATGAACATGATGAACATGCAACATGCAAGTGTTTAATCAACTTCAAAGCCTCCAATACATAATCAAATGAGTCCATTCACTCCAAAACATGCTGAATTCATGGACTATAACCCAAATATGGACATGCATGTGAGGATTCTAAGAAAACAACCTCAAAATTCAACAATGCAAACATGCATGCATGATTTAAGCCTTAATTCAACATGTTAGAACCAATTCTAGACTCTAAAACTCTAATTTACCATGAACCATGCAAGAAGTAACTCAAATTCACAGTGGAGAAGATGAATTCTCTACCTTAGGTCTCAATTCAAGATGTAGAAGCTCAATATGCAAGGAATCCTTCAATCTCCTAAGCCTCCAAACCAATTTTTGGTTAAAATCAATCTATTTCCTATCTCTCTCTCTCTCTAGTCGGTTTGGTATAAGGAAAGGGGCTGAGAATAAAGTGTCAAAAGCTCCTAATCAAGTCCCAAATATTGATGCAGAGAAAGGCCACTCAATGGCAACTAGGTAAATAAAGCCAACTTATGTAATTTAACATTATTAAATCTAATTTAATCATACCAAATCACATTTCAATTAAAGATACCATAAAATCACATAAATTCTAACTAGCATAAAACATTACTCGATTTTAGATTCGACCACCGATATGGCCTTCAATTTGTTGTTTAAACATAAAACATGAACAAATCATTTAGCAGTCAAACAGATAGATTTGCATTTAAATTAATACACTCAATCAATAAGTTCAGAATTTCAGTCAATCAGTCACATAACATGCTTAATCATAGATTAGCACTAATCAGTGGTGAGGGTTGTCACAGCAACAATGACATTTTTATATACAAACAAAAGAAATGCCCTAAGGCTTACAATAAATAAGAGAGCGTTGTCTATTACAAATCATAGAGCTTAACCAAAGAAACAATTAAAAAGCACTATAACTCATCACCACTTTATAACCATGCCAAGTGTTTGATCCTCAAATCCGAAAATATTCCCTGTACACATGTACAGGTAGGGGGTGAGCAACTACTAGCTCATCAAACAATCTCATACTATAACCTTAGAAGATATGCGAGTACAAAGATACGCATACATATAAGTGAAATCATATCATGACAAAAATCATATGATTTTTTTACATAATCTCTTAAATCCAATTTATTTAATTAACCACAACAAGTTAACTTCAATAAATAAACATGTTTGAATAGCCACAAGGCATCTCTTTCAATTTATTCAATTACATCATTGTCAATTGAATCAAATAATTAAACAATTCATAATGACATCTAACAAAGCATCGAATACATTTTATATAATCTTATGAGATGAATGCATATGTCATGTCATGCTCAAAATATTCTTTTCATCTTTTAAAAATCTTGTGCATAATGTCAATTTGAAAACACATTAATCTAACAATTTCAATAAAATTTCAAGATGGTAAATACGACTCAGGTAATCCCTAGGTTGGTGTCTATAAGTAGGCATATCGAGCACTACCAAATCCCTACCTTACCGGTCTCTCACCGGAAAGGCAGTGGTACCTCCTCCGTACGTGTTTTCGGTCTTTCACCCCAGACACTTAGGCCAACTTAACCAACATCAAACTACACCCCCTATCGAACTTACCAACGTATTTACCCAAAACAAATCAAAATGATCTTGTTTCACCAAAAACAATTCATTTATCAAAACAATAGTTTTCAATTGCAATTCAAAATCCATGACAACAATGAAATGGAATGGCAATGCAATATATAACAATGCATTAGAATAGTTCCAATTTTAATTCCACCACACAATGCTCCATTGTGATCAATTTTCATATCTTTATCAATGTAATACCATGATACAATCCCAAGAGATAATATAATAAGGTCAATGTTCATGTATTTACCATATATAAATCAACAATTTCCAACTTAATCTTTTCAAGACAATTCAATAATATTCTTTTTATAAAACAAACTTCCAAAATCAAACATTTTCTTACCTTTCCAAGAATCTCCTCATTTAAATACCAACATGGTAATCTTCTATTGGTTACCAAAACCAAAACTTTTAAACAAGAGGTTCATCAATATCAATAATATATGACACCAAAGTGAGTTCGAGGTTTCATAAATTTCTAACTCACATACTTTATCAATGAAATGTAATTACAATCTTTCCAAAAACTCCTCCGCTTCCCATACATTAAATAGAATCAAATTTCTATTTTTTTTATGCAAGTAGAATCTTGGGACCTTCGAGTTCAATCATAATTCTCATAAGCATAAGTGAATATTCCAACACTTAATCAATTTTATCAAAATCTTCTATTGACTATAATTATAAAATATAACACTGTGTTCACTTTCCAATTATCAACATCAACCCTATCAATTTAAACCAAGGAAAATAAATAAATAATAAAAAGTTTTGATAACTCATTCCTATTTTAACCAATTCATCCATTTGCTCCAAACGAGCTAAAATCACATTATTTTCTTTTCTTGTCAAAGACCACCAAAACCATTCAAATATCTTATAAAAATTTTGAATGACGAAATTATTATTATAACATTACTCAACTAGTAAAACTAGGAGCCCAATACTAAATCAGATCAACTTAACTAATAATCTTAGTTCAACTTTGTTTCACACCCCAACAACTTCATCTCACTTATTTTCTCTAAAATCTCATACTTATGAATTATTAATATTTTCATCCTACTATATTAAAAGTTATGGTATAATCTCAATAACACACTTTTAACCAAACTAATTTAATCCACTAAATTAGTAATTTTATTATCTTCACATTTTTCTAAAAGAAATAATACCAAACATAACTTAACCCAACTCATCTTTCAAATATAATCACATTTCATGTCAAGCTATTCAAATAGCCAATCTTTCCTAATTTCTCTTCAAATAACAATTTTCACAATTTTTTCTAAAATTAATTAATCACATGATATTCACATCAAAAATTTTGAAATAGTCCAAGAGTAAACCTTTTGAGGTTAGGAGTTCGAAAGTCCACATCCCATCTTTTCATTTTCACATAAATGAACAAAATCTAATCATCAATATATATCACCATTCATTAAAATATTATGAATATAACACTTTTAGAGTTTTTAATTCCAAAACAACTCTATAATTCCAACTTAACAATTTACACAATAATCACCCATATCAATTTATTTTTCTCAAAAATAAATTCCAAAATCAAAGATGAAAAAAGTTTCAGCTTTATATTTCTCAAAATAAATTATCTAATCATAATATGATGTAGATACAATCCATACAATTATTAAAATTAAATTTTAGATTTTTAACAAAAAAATTATCAACCCAAGATGATTTTCCAAATCAAGTTCAAATACCAATATTCTTAACATTTCAACATAATTTTCTTTAAAAAATTTACCAAACAAAAATTTGAGAAATATATATATATATGCAATGCCTTCTATAATAATTTATTTTATGAAATAACCCTAACATAGTTTTAAAGTAATAATATGAAGAAAGTCCATACCTTAAATATGAAGAAAAGCAAATTCGAAAATTTAAACATTGCCCAACCATGAATCTGAGACCACCATTGCGATGATCACAATGAGCTCTCCAACTTTCATTTACAACACTTTGGTAAAATCTCTCTCTAAAGACTCTCATTTAAAACTCAAAGATTGAACAATAGAAGGGAAAAAAAGAAGAAGAAAAGAGAGAGAGAGAGTGTGTGTGTGTGTGTGTTGGGCTCTCTGCTCAACCAAAAATAAAAGCAAAAGAAGGGGGGAAGGGAGAGAGAGACATGGGGGCGACAACTCTATGTGGGTTTTGGCTTCCCAATGTTTGGTTTCCCAAAAAATATATATAATTTTTTTTTTGTAATAATATCTCAAAATTTTATAATATAAATTATAAAATGATATAATTTTTCTCACCACAAAATGTAACATTTTTGCACACCACAAAATATAATCTTTTGCTCACTATGAAATATACACCCATTTTATTCCCTATAAAAATATATAATTTTCACCATATGGTACACACCATAAAATCAACTATCAAATATTTATTATAATCCTATATAATAAATAATTGTCACAACCCAACCGTAGGGCTTAGGATTGGAATCGCAACTTACTAATTTATTCTATTCGTAGCAAATTAAACTGCGCAATTGGAAATAAAAATAATTAAACAGGAAATTATTCCATTTTACTATTTTAATAAGAAAAAATACATCTATAGGGCTTTTATTATTTTATTATTCAGTGACCGGCCCCGAGTAGAAACAAAAGGGAGCAAAAATATAATATAAAAAAAGAAAAGAAAGACAAAATAGTGGTTCAACATCAATCCTCGTGCGGGTTCCATTAAATGAAGTTATGGGTTTCTCCTACATCTCGTCACCTGAAATGGTAGCAGCTATAAGCACACAGCAGGGTGAGAAATATTATGCCAAGAGTATAGGGAATACAAAATAACCATGGATAGTTAGTTAAGTCAAAACATTTACATAACTCAATTTGGTAAATAAATCATTTAAGTGACAGAAACTGAAATATGGAAATTATGTAAATAAATAACCTTAACCACGGTAAAGAACAGAACAAAGGTCACAGAAGTGACAATCAGAATAGAAGTCAATGGATCCATGACAAACAAAAGACCACAAAGTGGCCACACAGAGGCCAATGGTTATTGAAGTCTCCCAAGGCATGGGACTCCCATAGTGGTACTTACAAAACATAATTGTTTATAAGGTCATAGTCAAATATTCTTTAAAATTTAAACAAACATATCTATGGGTTTCATTTTAACAAATAGAGTTCAGAAATTAATACACGTAATTGAAATATTAATATAATCTATAATAATTTATAAAACATATCTTGTATAAAATAAATTGTGGTAAGTCAAAACATATGTAAAATATATTATGGTGACTCAAAATATAATATAACTATTGAGTCTTACTATTTCCTTCATATTTTTCCTATCTTCTCGGCACCCTCTTCTACGCTATATCTTTCAAAAATTTTCAAAATTTTCCTTCGTTTCTTTTGGTACCTTCCATCTGCTGCCTTGGTTGTCTTTATATAGACACAAGGCCCATATCTCATAATAATGAGTAAATCCAAATCATATATATTCTCTACAGGTGTCTTAACTACAGATGCCATATCTCTGGCTTAATTAATTCAGAGATTGGTTTAGATAACTACTTGTATTTTATTATTATTATTATTATTATTATTATTATTATTATTTATTATTATTTTTATATTTATTTATTTACTATCTTTAACTTTAATTTGGCCCTAAATAATAATCCCTAAATAAATTATACTTTATCGCATACTAACAGAAAATTAATTATTTGTTTTACTAATACGCGCACTATTATTATTATTGGTTGTAGTATTAACTAAATATTTAAGGTGTCACAATAACAACTCCCAAGGTGGTTACTACCAATCACATAATTAAAAAGGACCAAACAGTTAAACATGAATCATTAAACAAACTCAAATTAAATTAAATCTAAATCATGGGTCTCAGGTCTAATTATATAGCAAAATAGACCCAACAAATTTATCTCAAATCATGGTCCAAACACGTAAAACTCAAATTTCAAATTCTGCTATAAATTAAACTGAACACTAATCAATCTGCAAATTCTTATAAAATAAATACTTACCATTAAATTTTGAAATTTTTGCCCAACATGCTAGACTCTTTGAAGAACAACATAATAAAAATTTTCATAATTTCTGAGATCGAAAATTATATTTTTTTTATAAAAAAAAAATTATTACAAAATTGAACCATTTTTGCACATAACTTTTCACAACACTCCAATCCAAATATTACTCAATTAATTTATGCACTGACTATTTAAAAAAATATTTTGGGGTATCACACAAGCTCTCTGAGTCAACCGGAGGATCTGTAAGGAGACATGCCAGTGCTGCCCTTACTCTAAGCTCGTTGTTTTCCAAGTCACTTTCCATGCTCTGCTTAACTTCAGTAATTGGTTCAGCCTTTTCCTCGGTATCACTATCTTGCAACGGAAGGTCGAAGAAGATTTCGAAGCCGAGGACACGCTGTTTCGCAGAATTCATCCAAGGCTTAGGAAAGCTACAAAAGGGGAAGTCTTTATCTTTCCGAACAAAGTGACCATTCAGCGTTCCCTAGATCGGCCTGTGAACGAGCTCATAGTGTTTTCCAATCTGCTTGGCTCTAGCTCTGCCTGCCATCTTTTTCTTTTTCCTGACCCAATCCTCTTTGGTGGGTACATATCCCAGACTAAAGGTGTAATTTTGGCCCGGCCCGGCCCGGCCCATCCGGGCTCAAGCTGGGCCCATGTCGGGCTTTGCAGGCTTCCACAAAAAATTAGGCCTAGTCGAGCCGGTCCACGGGCCAAAAAACTAGGCCTGGGGGTATTCGGGCTTTGGATGGGCCAGTGGGTTGGCCCCCTGGGCTTGGGCCCAGGCTCAGGCTCGAGCAGGCCTATACAATTTAAATTTTTTTTTTATTTTTTCCACCAAAATTTTATTATTTTCCATTAAAAATAACACTGGGCCTCAGGTGGGTCGGGGTTTTAGGCATGCCTTGAGCTGGCCGATGGGCCGGGCTTTAAAGCGATGGCTCAGGCCCTAGCCTAAGGCCTCGGGCTGGGCTTAGGCTCGGGCTTTAACGGGTCGGGCCCACCTCGGGCCGCGGGTGGGCTTTGGGCCGCCCGCGGGCCCACCTCGGGCCGCGGGTGGGCTTTGGGCCGCCCGCGGGCCCAGGGCCAAAATTACACCCCTATCCCAGACCAAAGGTATACGGATTATGCAGCACATCGGCCAATGCTGTGACGCCTTTCCGGCCATTTCTTCCAAGTCTCATTCGTGGCACATACTACAGTTTGTTCATGAAATAAACAGACTGGGCGCTAACATACATGCCCTTATCTGCTGCCAAGATGGTCTGCACTACTCTGGCCTCAGTTAGAGTAAACCCTGAGAGGAAAACATCCTTCTCGCCATGAACGATCTCCAGTACCGGTGTAGTTATCTCTGGTGGGGGATAGATGGATGAATTCCCGAAAATAATCGCCATCCCTTTCCGGTGAGGGTATTTTAACATTTGGTGGAGAGTAAATGAGACTGCTTTCACCAGATGCAACCAAGGTCTCCCTAGTAGTAAGTTGAAGGTGGCCAGGACATCCAGGACATGGAACTCGACATCTTGCTGAGCTGGGCCCACCTAAACTCTGATTTATACCATGCTCATAACCTCCCTGCTTGTATTATCATATGCCCGAATTACTTGGGCAATGAGCACGAAGTCTGTCGATTTAAGGCCAATGGCATAAGCTGTACGAGAAGGATAGACGTTGATAGCTGAACCTATGTCGGCCAACACTACCGGCACTCATTTTTCTCTACACTCAACAGATATGTATAAGGGTTTGTTGTGAGCTGAGCCTTCTGGCGGCAGTTCTTTATCAGAAAAGGTTAGGGTTGGCCCGGCACCACCTGGGAAAACCAGTCCCATAAGCTGTTCAGGGGTTGTGTCAATAGACAATTTGGTTTTGTTCATTGCTGATAATACAATTTGTCGATGCACCCGGGAGGCCATAAGAAGACCCCAGATGGAGATGTCGGCTTGGATTTTCTTCAGTTGTTTCAACACCGCCTCTTCCTCCAATTGCTTCTCTTTTTGTTTTTCAACCTCTCTATCTTTCCCAGAGGCCTCAGCTTGATCTAAGTGCGGTGGCTTGAAATACCGCCCACTTCTTGTCATGTGGTCTATCTCTTCAACGTACCACATGTTATCTGGGAGGCATTCACCTCAGTCCTCGTCGGTGTGAGCCAGAAGTAGATCATCATCCTCTCATCATACACCTCTGGCAGCCGACAAATAGTAGTCTGACTGCGTTTGGATTACTCTTACATCACAAGCATCCCCCGCAGGGTGTTGGGCCATTAAAGCTTCTTGGTTTTCTTCAATTCTCTCTTGTGTAAACTGCTTCAGTGCAGCTTCCTGTTCTTTATCCACAATACTCACAGTGTCCAGTTCCTGAGCTGAAATTTTCTTGCCGGTGTTCTCCGACAGTTTCCCCTTTTCATCGGCCATTCCAGCCACTGCAGTGATTCTTGTTCCCTTTTCTTCCGATTTTGTTTCAGTTCCTTCCTCTTTATCTGATTCATCGCTCAACTACACTAAGTTGTCCGCTAATCCATTCAAATCGAACCAATGCACATCCTCTTGATCTTGTTCGTCAAAGAATTACAGGTTGTCTAAGTCCTCCTCTAGCTCCACTAGATCATCTAAACCTTGGCTTGGGCCATCCTCCCTAACCACATTGACCTCCACTACAGTTGGCAATAACACTTTCGGTTTGACTTGACCAATCGACACAATGTAGTAGCTCAAATCATACTTTCCCTCAGACAAGTCCTCAGAGTACTCAAGTAACGGACTCGTACTCTCCTCTATGGCCAGCCTCCTTTCTACACCAATTGTCACCACCACAAGTTTAGGTTGCAATGTAGACGTGTCCATCATGCACAAATCTGTGCTTTCAAGAATGAATACTGTCGATCTGGGTAGGTGAGAAGGGGTAGTATATATGTTGGGGTCGTAGGGGAGGGCCAATATATGGATTAAGTTTAGATTGTGAGGTGGGGGAACTTGATTATGGACCGGGAGAGGGTTGGTGATTACATTTAGTTTCTGGGGAAGTGCAATCACCTTATTGTCAATGAGGCCTTGAATCTCATGACACAACCTGAAACATTGGTCGGTGTCTTGACCGTGCTGCTGGTGAAATGCACAGTACTTGGCTGGGTTATGTTTCGGCGGAAGAGGATCAGGTAGTAGGCGAGGCTCTAATGGCTTGAGGTGCCATTTTTTAATCAACACTTCATGGCTTGAGATAAAGGCATGTAGAGTGGGGTGAAGGTCCTTTGGGATCGGGCAGGGTCATTTAAAGTTTGTGGAGTTGTTCTGGCAAAGGGATTGGCGGTCTTGGTTGTGGTGGTGGCAACACTCATATCAGACTGCCGTGCAGCTATGCTACCACTGGTGGTTGCATTGGAACTGCGCAAAAAAGGCCACTTGGTCTGCTCTTTCTTATCAGTAATCAGCCCTTGTTTTATGGCGTCTTCAATCCGAACGCCCATCTCGTAGAGCTCAGTGAATGTGAACAAAAGTAGGACAATCATTTTCTGCGCAATTTCCCGTGCAGATTGCAGACTACTATCTTTATCCGGTCTTTCTCTTAAGGTCGTGTGGTCATCATTGAAGCCTTGGCCCTCCACCTTGTCACGAAATTTGAAAAGCCCTCATTTGGCTCCTGGCGCATTGCTTCGAGATCACGAGTTATGACCTCGATTTGTGTGTTGTATGAGTACTGTGCAACAAAGGCCTCAACCATTTCCTCCAAACTCTGCTTCACAAAATCTTCTAGCTTGGCATATTATATAGCCGCTATTCCTGACATTGTCCGGCCAAAAAGTGAGAGCTTTTATAATCTGGTTAGGTCTGTCGGCCATAGAATGTTTGAAAACAGCCGAAGATGAACCATGGGATCTCTAGAGCCATCGAATCTATCGATATGCGGCATTTTGAACAAGTCTGGCAATGTCACTGCAGAGTCGATATATCTATCTTCTATGTCGGGAATAGAATTCACACCCTGCCTTCTTTTAAGGAGCTTCTCCAGCTCGTTGACTTTAAGCACAGTCGGGTCAACCTCAAACTCAAATGGAGCCTCAGTCTGATACACAGGCGCTTTGGAGGCTTGTGGTGGGATCGGCTCTGCCGGATTGCCCTGATTCTCAACATGGGTAGTGGCACCGGTTGCTGGGATACCTATAGGAGGTGTATGAGATGCAGATGTTGCTGCCGGCTGTAGTTGTGGCTGTTGTTGTTGCAACCTATTTATTACCTCTGCCTGACATGCTGTGACCTCGGCCTGACGAGCAGTGTCTTGTTTCATGGTTTCAACTGTTTGTTGAAGGTGGTGAATCAAGTCCTCTATGCTGACTGGGGGATACTGGCCATCAGAATGGGTTAGTGATCTCGTACTGGACTAAATGTAGAAGATTGAGCCTGACTAGATACAAGTGAAGTAGGGGGTGACTACTGTAGAAATTGAACCAGTGAACTCTGCCTTACTCTCCTCCATTTAGTAATCGAGGGGAGCAAAGTAAACACTGGCACTCCCCTAACAAGATCTTCGGCTCTGTAAAGCCTTCTGACACGGGTCTAGAGTGCTTAGGGGATATTCGAATTGTCCGAAGCTATGGTGTTATACTACCTAGCAAAAAGAAATAAAGCAAAAAGAAAGCAGTAATCAGAAACCGCACAACACCTCAACTTAGATGCTAACAACACATAGATGTAATCAAAGCTGTAGGACTGCACTCAACACTGAATTCTGCCTCCAAAACTGATACCCAACTTGCAACTGATACGAACGTTCCTGTACAGTTTCACTGTAAAGCACATACCAGTTAAGTGAGAGCCAAAACACCCCTATGAGGGGGTAGGGTTACCCTGTCTTAGTTTCGTCACGAACACTCTTCAAATAATGCAGTTTCACGCAATCCTGCATTCGGGTAAGCACCCTATTCTAGTTTGGAACAGTCTCTATGGCTTTCGATATGTAACTAGGCCAAATGGTCAAAAGGGTACCTCAGCAAAACTACCTAATATACCTCTCACACCTAACACCGAGAACTGAAAGGAGGATCAAACGGTACATCGGTAGTTCAGATCCAAGGGTTGTGTTCCCATTATAGTAGAGCCCGCGACCGATCAGCCTTTCGGTAAGCTTTTAGGCAAGCCTTCGGCAAACTGTCCAGGAATAGCAGATAGTAAACATAGTGACTTAGGCGCACCAATGCAAATGCAAAGAACATATAAGTGTAGATAAAATTCATATCATGAAATTCAAGTCAGGTTCTCTAATTCCCCAGCAGAGTTGTCAGAAACTGTAGCTTTTCTTTTTCGCGCCTCCTCTTTTAGAAGTTTGAAATAAGCCCTATAGTTCGGACTTCTGCGGTTCTGAATCTAATCTCACAAGTGCAATGTGATATTGATAATCACCAAAAAGTCCAAATTCGACAAATATTTTGGAAAATCGATTTTGAATCAAATTGTTAAAAATGGACTGCTTTGTTAGATACAGAGTCGCCACCTAAATATTTTTTATTTTAGGGAAATTTAGGAAACCCATGACTTGTACCAAAGCCCATGTGTCCATTATCACCAAGATTGTCTCGGCTCGGGAACTTAGGTATGAGAGGGGAAGGTCATGAATCGAGCACCCCCGCTCACCTAATCAAAGATCGGCCTCTACTAATCATGATATGATTTTTATCAACATTATATGCTCTTGTTCTAGTTTATTAGGCTAGCATTACTATGTGATGCGCACACAAGTATAGACTAAATTTGCAAGAATTGCAACATTTCGATTCATTTTTGTTTTGAAAATTGTTTCGAAATATGTACCACTTGAAAAAGTGATCTCATATGAACATTGGTCAAATTATTCCAATTTAAGCAAATAGCCTTAATTTGCAACCATTCAAGCAGTTTATCATTTAAGAAATTAGCCTCATGGCAAGCGTGTTGAACTTGGCAACAATCACACACATGCAATATGCTAAAGCGAGTAAAGGCTTACCTAGTACTCCAAGCCAAAACAAACAAAAGAGTTAGAAAAATGTATAATTCCTAACAATGCAATATGACTAATGCAACGCATGCAAAAATGCAACTGAAAAGCTCGGCTACTAATATGGCATATGAATCAATTAAATAGCATGCGGTCTAAGCACGTATTCAAAGAAGTTTCTAAACTAACAATGCAAGTTAGAATGATGTGACGTGCCTTGGTGCATACAAAACAAATATATGCAAATATGGGGAATGCTAAACAAAACGTGATGTCCCTAAACTAACCATTGAAAGCTAGTAAATAAAAGGGAGAAAGATGTGGGGTTGGAAGACATACATATTATTACAACATTGCGCTCTCACGAAGGAGAGTCCGAATAAACTAAGCTAATTAACTAACTAATTAAAACTAAGCTAATTATTAAAAAATCAAATAAAATTAACTAAACTATTTAACTAATTATTACAACATAATAAATCAACTAACTATTCTAGTTAACTAGCAAATTACAAAACGAAATTGAATAACTAATTAACTAACTAATTAGTTACAACACATATCAAAATTAATTAGTTACAACTAATTAATTACAACGGATAGCTAAGATAAATTTTTTAAACTAAAACAAGCTCGGAATGCAAGGAATGATCATGCGCGTGCTCGGTTTCTACCTGAAAAGCCATTATTTTGCTTCCAGAGAGCCTGTGTTGCACAATAGATATTGTTGCCCATTTCCAGAACAGCTCTGCATGGCCTAAAGAACACATTGTTGAATTTTGTATTAGTGGCCGACTGGCCAGTGATGAAGGTTGCCAGCCACCAGTGATGGCCGGCCGGCCATCAATAGTGGTCTGCCGGCCATGGAAAGTGGCCTGTCGGCCATTGTTACGCAGTTTTCCTTACTGTAATAGAGGACAAACAGAGCATATACAGGGTATTTCAAGGGTTTGTTTGCACAACTTACCCCTCATTTTCAAGAATAAATCAAAGGAATAACAAGTTTGGTTCACAAATCATCAATGGATGCAATTTCATTGCATAATGGCTTATGAAACCAAGTGTGCAAGTTCAATAAATGTAATGAAAATGAGACTCTCAAAACCACCTCCCTATCATGAAAGATCAAGAGAAGTGGTAACCTTGGAAACTTGAGTTATTTCATCACTAACAAGTATGAAATGGTCTAAGTTCTATGTGTTCCATTAACATCCGATTGAACGCAACCAAATTATTATCTTTCACCATTTCAGCCTCAATTTTATTACCCCATTTTAGGTTACAAACCATTCTTTAATCAATTGAGTCCAAAGGGTGAATTTAAGTCCTCTAATGGAAAGAGGGCTCAAACTAAGAGTTGTTTTAGGTATGAAAGAGATATCATACCGTTGGTAATGAACCCTTAAAAGGGATTAAACTATTAAGCATGACAACCTCAATCTCATGCTTAAAAGAATTAGAGGCTTGAAGCAATTCTCAAAGCACAACAAAAGCCAAGAAATGAGGGAAGTTGCAGAGATTATTAATGCTGAAAATGAGTGAGAAAAGCATAAATAAATGCCATCAAATCAAATGAGAGGGTGTCTAAGGCCTAGAACACCAAAATAATAAGGACAATTACACTACAAGCATGCAAAACAAAGCTCAAATGACCAACAACCCAAAACAGTGCTAAAATAGTCTAAAAATAAGTCCTAAAACATGCTGGAATTGAGCTGAAAATAGCTAGATTAATATGTTAAAACTTGGCATAAATTAAGCTAGTAAGCAAGACACAAGAAGGGGAGGCTAACCCCTCCAAATTTGGACTTCAAAACATGATTTTGGTCACTAAAAAAGCTTTAAAAACCAGTTTTTAAAAGCTTAGAAAAATATAGTAAAAGGGTGGAAAACACAAGGGGAAAGACCTCCAAAATAAGGTACAAAGAAGGGTAGAGCATCCCTTAACCTTTAATGGCCTTAGAACCCAAGTTTCAGCCCAAAAATACAGAAGTTTTACAGCTCAAAATCAGTTGAAAAATAGCAAGAATAATAGTAGAAAAAACAAGCAAATAGGCAAAGCCTTATACCTCTTGAAGAGAATAAGCAATTCAAGCAACAAAACCAGGACAACACACCCTTCAAGAGCTCAAATGAAGCTAAAAAATACCTCAGCTCAAAGATGAGAAGGTTTGGTTAATGGTGTATAGGCAAAGGTTAGGAATTTGTAGGCAAAAGTACATAAATTTGCTAGAGAGAGAGAAAATTGTAGAGAGAGAGGGAAATTTTTCTAACCTTAAAACATGAGAGAAAGGTCTCCTATATATAGAAAACATGAATTCCCTACAAGGATATCTAGCCCTACACATGGGTGCAGATGCATGCATCTATGCAAACAGCTAGCAAAGCTGTCACTTAATATCTGCAAAAGAAACTAGTAGCCGGCCGGCCATCAATGGTGGCCGGCAAGCCACATTAGTGGCCGTCAGCCCAAAAGTGATGGTTGGCAGCCTAATAAGGTGGTCGGTAGGCCACCAGAAGCTGCAGGCTTGAAGAACACAGGGTTTGGTCCAAAACAAAGCAACAGAGGTGCAGGATTTAGAAGGCTCAAAGTTGTGGCATTTTGCTGAGGACTTCGAGCACTTGACAAGCATATAAACTCATCATCGGGTGTGCATGCAATGGTGTCCAAGTCGTAAGGGCCGCCAAAAATGGGGTGTCTACAGGGGCCGTCCCAATTGGAGCTTAATTTTCCGTCTACCGGATTTTTCGTTGCAAGAAACACTTTCTTGAGGACCAATTCTCTGGGGGCATAACGGCGTAGCTGCACACGCTGATTATATGACTTGGCGAGCTGTTGTTGATATCGTGCCATGCCTACGAGAGCCCGATCTCGGCGCTCCTCAAGCAGATTCAGCTTCAAGACAACATCATGTCATTGCACCCGGTATCAAAAGCCTTTGATTTCAAGGTGGATAGGCCGATTTCAAGAGGGATGATGGCTTCTGTCCCGAAGCACAAGGCGAATGGCGTTTCTCCATGCCTCGGAGTGGTGCGGTGAGCCCTCAACACACTAGGCAGCTCTTCAACCCACTTACCCTTGGGCTATCTGGGTGTAATCCTATTTTAAAGGCGGTGATGGCCATGAAGTCATTACAGGCATCGTCCACCAAGTTGAAACATTCCTAGTAGCACCGAATACTTTTGGAGGGTCTTTCTTGGCTTAATTTGCTTTGCCCAGAAAGAGTCGGCTTGCTTTAGTTGGACCTCGTTAGTGATGAATCTTGTCCTGAAGGGTTTTTGAAGCTGATGAAAACTTTTCACTAAGGCCAGCTCCAGTTTATAATACCACCTAACAGCCAGTGGTCCCAGGCTGCTCAGAAACATTCGGCACATGAGTGCATCATCATCAGCATGCAACGTCATCACTTTTTTGTAATGACGAATGTGATCCATAGGGTCTGATTTACCGTTATACAAAGTGAAAGTTGGTGCTTTAAACTTTTTAGGCAAGGCAGCCCTAGCAATGCGTTATACAAAAGGATCGTGTTTATCTTTATCCTCCGAACCATCATCTCTTTTTTCTCACTGGTGTCATACATACGGGCTTTCCTCAGATGAGCTGGACACATCGACTCGCCCTATTTTCTTGGGTTCTTGAGATGACGAGTCGAAAGAGGCACTGTTACTATCGCGTTTCCAGTGCTGACGCCATCGATCATCCTTCTTCTTCTCTGGTGACCGTCCCCGGTCGTGACACGGTGCAGTTTGTTGGAATTTGGCTAGCTCAACGACCAACTCCTTTCGTAGGCGTTCGTTATCAGCCGCTATATCTTCTAGATATTGTTCACTTCGTTTTACTTAATCTATGATCGTCTGCATGGTTTCTTGCATCGAGGTTGAGGGCGAAGTTTGGGCCACTAGGTCGAAGTTCAAGGCCCTTCGGGCGATGATATTCTCCGGACCAAGCATAGTTCTTGGTGTAACGTCATCTCTCGGTGTATCATCGTCAACAACGAACATAAGATCGTTTGTTGCGTCTGCCATGATCGTATTTGAGTATTCTAACAGACGGTGCCAATTGTAGTGACGTGGTTTGGCAATACCCTTTATAATCCAAGCAGATGCTCTTGATCTTCTAGTTGATACCTAAAAGAGGAATGAACGCTCCGGTCGAGGGTGCCGGAATTAGCACTCCGACAAGCAAATTAGTATTCTCTCAAATTTTTCTTGTATCACAAGTTATCGTTCTTTTCTTACATACCTCTCTTTTGGCTAATGTTCCTCCTTTTTATATTACGCCTGGGCCGCAGGTCGAACCCACTCTTGACCTTACATATAATTATCTAGTCGGCCTTCCAGTTGAGTGTGTTGGCTCCCATTCGGCTTTTCGTATGGCAAATTCGTATATGCGGCTTCATGGACTTCCAAGTAGGGCTGACTTGTCTTCGGCCCAATATCCCAACCGGCCTGGTTAGCCTTTCTACCTCCTTGATTAAATTCGGCCTCCACAAAGTTAGTAAAATAGTAATTAGTTCTACTATGGTTATCACAAATTTAAAGACATAAACCTAAGGAAAATTATCTTAAAACGTCTTCATTACAAAAAAAAAGATTATTATCTAAAAATTTGTCAAAACAGGTATTCACTAATTATTGGTGCACTAGAAAAAAAATATGAACAAAATTTTTATACAAAATTATATGAGGGTTTTTAAAAATTATGAATTAAAATAATACTGTAGACGTTTTTAAAATTGATAGTAGTAAATATTTTGAATATGTATGGTCCGCCGTCCGGAGTGGTTAAAAAAAAAAAAAATTGATAACCTGGCATGATTAGTGCCATATTTGTTTGGAAAATTTTAAAAAATAAATTTGTAAAGAAAAAAAAAGTAAAAGTGTATAAAATTAAATAAAATATAAATATAAATATATTTTATTTTATTTTTAAATTACATTTTAAATTTTCTTAGGAAACATAATTGATTTAAGGCCGCACATCATCCGGTTGATGTGGTGTTGCAAATCCACAGTACACTTTCTAAGAGCATCTGTATCTAGTTTTTTAAAATTATTTTTTAGTTAAAAATTTTAAAAAATTAACTCTAGCAAACTCATTTAAAATTCATCAAAATTTACGATGGCTACAGTAACTCGTTTATTGAAACGAGGCACTGTTCATCGTTATTTGTGTGTTACCGGATGTTCGCTCGGAAGTTTGGCCAAACGTCCGGCCGATCAACCAGTCAACGGCAATTTTTTATTTATTTATTTATTTTGCTTTTTTTAGAAATTATTTGGTTGGTAATTTATCAATTTAATAAAAAAAAAAGATTAACAAACATAATAAGAAAACAATATTTAATAAGAATAAATTAGAATAAAGAGTTTGATGTAGTAAATGCTAAAAGATAAGTAGCTAAAATAATGAAATAGGTTTAATTTAACTAAAAAATTAGACCTCGTTTGTTTGCAGAGATAGAATGGATGAGATTGATAGTGAGAGGATTAATAGTCAAGGAATTGATAGTGAGGAGATTAAGTAAAATTGTGTTTATTTTGATGATAGTTATTTGTGTAGAGATTGTTAAATTATTTTTATATAAAATAAATATAAATAATAAAACAAATAAAAAAATATAAAAACATTAAATATTAATATTTTTTAAAAAAATGGCCAACATGTAAAAATTTTTAAAAAAATAAAAATAAAATAAAAAATTTCCAGAAAAAAATAAAACAAATAAAATAATAATTTTTACTTAACAAAAAATATAAAAAATTAAACATTAATGTTAAAAAAAAATACCCAACATATAAAAAATAAAATAAAATAAAAATTTCTAATCTACCGAACCATTTTTCTAATACCAAGTCTTGAAAATCTATCTAAATTCTTTTAGAGAGGCCCATCATAATCCAAAACTCACTAAACAAACAAGGCTATTACTAATACCTTGATATTAGCAATCTCAATACCCTCTTTTTCACCCAAAACAAACGGGGCCAAAATTCCCTTCTCGTCTCTCAAAACAAATATAATATTATAGATATTTCCTCACTATTAACTCCAATCCCTCCTCTGACCCACCAAACAAACAGACATTAAAAGAAGAGTAATGCTAGGAACACCAAATTTTCTACCAAACAAATGACCAAATGTCTCACATGGGTGTGGGGTCCGCAATTTTGTGGGCCCCACACCCATGTGAGACATTTGGTCATTTATTTGGTAGAAAATTTGGGACCTCTAGCATTTTCCTTAAAAGAATATGGTGTGGGTGCTCTAACCTGGTTTGTCAGCTGTAAAGGCCACCGAGAAAGAGAAAAAGAAAAAGAAAAGAATCTCTTTGTCCATGAGAAGGAAAAGTGACATATACAAGTCCACCCAGCAAAGCCTCGCCATTAGTCTTCTCTTTCTCTCTCTCTCTAAAGCATGCCCGCATAATCCACACTCACTCACCAGCAGTTGAGTTCAGGCCGCCGGAATCTGACGACGCATTTTGGTCTTACTTAATTGCCGGAAAGTTGAGAACTCTACATTTGAACTCATCCATCGGATACTGTACTTTTACTTTGTATCGGCTCTTTAAAGTTGTTTTTGAGATCTGAAGTTGAAAACTTGAGACTTTTTATTATTAGACAGACAGAGGAACAGAGATGTATGTGGTTCCTCCTCCCAAGCACTCAGATCCGATTTCCGGACGCATTAATGATTTACGTATTTACCAGTCTTGGAAAGGCAGCAATGTATGTTTTTATTTACTTTTTCTAGGGTTTTGTTTCATTCTCTCTCTTTTTTCTTTTCTTTTTTTTCACTTTACCAATATATCTGTTTAATTGTCACAAGCCAATATATATATATTTTTTTTGCTTGCTAAGTGATTTTGGTAAGTTTTATAGTTAAATCACACATCTGGTTCAGCAAATTCTCTCCCTCCCTCTCTCTCTCTCTAGTTTTTTTTTTTTTTTTTTTTTTTTTTTTTTTTTTGGAATCTTAATTTTATGTTTTTCCTTTGTAATTTTTTTTCCCATTAGGATGCAATTAAACAATGTAGGTTTTGCAGAATGGGGGTTTTACGACTGAAGAAATTTTATATTTTTGTGATTACATACATGTTTTACTATTATTGGTTCTGTATCTATCTGTATCTGAATGGGGGGTGTTGATCGGTTTGGCTGTGAGCTTGCAATTGGATTGTGTTTTGTATTTTAGTTGCACTGTGGTAAAACAAATTCATTTGATAAATTAATAAACATGTCAAGTTCCTATTATATTGAGGTTGACAGGCTGTATTAGTGGAACTTGTTGGGAAGACAATGCAAACAATTTGGTTTCATTCTCTAAACAGCTGGATTGATGTTGTGTGCTTCTCATTTTCTTATGTTGTGTTTGGTTTATTGATTTGGGTAGGGATTTGAAAAGGAAAAGAGAAAAAACATGTGAAATGTAGATATATTTCATTCACATTTCAACTACCTTTACCTTTTCCTTTTCCAAATCTCTATCCATGAATCAAACACAGCCTTAATGCCTTATGTCAATTATGCCAGTTTGGCAATGCAGTCTCTGTGTGTGTGTGTGTGTGTTTTGTAAAGGTTTAGAGAACTATTTTTTAGTTGATTTAATTTTATTACTGTGTTTCTCTTGTATTGAATACTGCACTTCCTATTTCTTTCTATTTTTGTCCTTCCCTATGTTCCTATCGTGATTAGTAAGAGTCACACACTCTTGTCATAATTCTAAGTTGAATCTTGTACATTCCCTTCCCTTGTAGGCTTGTAGCATGTTGTGAAAATGGAATGGACAATATAATGGTTTTGTTGGGGTATTAATCATCTATTTACTCGTGGTTGCAGATATTTTTCTTCCAAGGACGGTTTATATTTGGACCAGATGTAAGGTCAATGCTGCTGACCATATTTCTTATTGTTGCTCCTGTCACAATTTTCTGTATCTTTGTTGCTAGAAAATTGATGGATGATTTCTCTCATCACTTGGGAATATCAATTATGGTTGTGGCTGTTGTCTTCACCATTTACGTGAGTTTTCTCCCTCTTTCTCAGCCACCCACATGCATGCAACCATGTCTGCACAAGTTCTTAGAAAATTACTTTTCACATTTTGTGTATGTAACATTGAACTTCAAGCTGGTAAATATGTTGGGCTTTTCAGATTTTAGTTCTTCTCCTGCTAACATCTGGACGAGATCCCGGCATCATTCCTCGTAATTCACACCCTCCAGAACCAGAAGGCTATGATGGGAGTGCAGATGGTGGTGGACAAACCCCACAGTTGCGCCTGCCTCGCATTAAGGAAGTATTGGTGAATGGGATTGCCGTGAAGATTAAGTATTGCGATACCTGCATGCTATATAGACCTCCCCGCTGTTCACACTGTTCAATCTGCAACAATTGTGTCGAACGATTTGACCACCACTGCCCTTGGGTTGGGCAGTGTATTGGGTTGGTAAGAAATGTGTTCTTTTTAAATTATTTTGTTATGCATTGGTAGTTGACTGTCTGTCCTATAGTTGTGCTTATTTCTGTCATGTTATTTATGATGAAGCTGCTTCTGTGCTGGAATAATTGGTTTGGGGAGCTTGGGCACATGTGAAGTGTGTTTTTTTCCTCTTTTTTTTTTTTTTTTTTTCCTTCCCTTTTTTGCTTTAAAGTTTAAACCATAGTTGTCAAATCAGGATTTGAATCGTGAATCGAAATGATATTATACCGAATTGCGAATCGAATCGAATCGAATCAAATCAAATCAAATCGTGAATCATAAAGATTCGGTCATCTTTTTTAAATTACATAGAAAAATATATTCACACACTTAGATATTAAATATATGATTATCTAATAAATATGAAATATTTAGAGTTAAATCAATGAAAATATTATTTTAAATAACGATCATGTGGTCTAGGCAAGAAGTTCCCATATTTACCACTTCACATTTTCCCTTTTAGATACTATTTCTTATCAACCATTCTTAATAAAGAAAGCAAACAAAGACAAATTTTCAATTTCAAAATAACAATAATTCAACAACAAATGTTTTTTTTAACTTTTTATAAGGTTAAAAAATCAAAATTTTCAATTTTTTTCTAAAGTCTCGCCTGATACCTTCAAAAAATTCATTTGATAAATGCAAGTACTTAATTATGTAAGCCTAGAAAAGTCAAAAGATGGCATAGTAATCCTCAAGACTTGTGTGAACCCTTTTCCAACAATAAAAAAGCAAAAAGGAAAGCCAAATATCGATTTTAGCAATTCACCGATTCGGTTCACCGATTGACCAATTCACCTACGATTCATAGATATTTGCGATTCACACAACCTGTGCTTATCCATTATCCACTAATCGCGAATCGTACGATTCGAATAACATAGGTTTAAACTATCAGAAATCAAAGAATACAAAGTATGTTAAAACTCCAACTATTTTAAGGTCCTCCTGTGCTATTTTTCCAATACAAGTACACAATTTAAAGGGCCAGTTGTACCAGTACTCCTAGGACTATTTGTTTTGCCTTTTATTGCCTCAATGACTACTTTAATATTCTCATCCATCTGTTTAATTTAAATCCTTTGTTGCCTTTTCTTTTCCCAAGTATTCATAGGCTATATTTAAGCCAGAAACTTTTGCCTTTGCTGAAGATTAGTCTCCAACCTTTTTAATTGTGTAATGTTCAAAAGAAGTTTCCCTTGCTTGTCCCTAGTAATATTGTGATGGAAAATGGCAGCAGCCAAAGTCTATAAAAGGCGTGGATCCAACGGTTCTAAGGCCCAAGCCTTAATTTGGCATATGCTAGATGATGTGAGGCCTACTTGGGAGATTAACTAGACTTGGGATTTATTTAAAAGTGTCTTTTGAGTTTCTCAAGTCAAATGTCTTTAAATTTCTAGTCAAGGTCTTTGGGTTATTTAGTTGGTCAGAGAGTCTTCTAGAGTCTTTCACATGATTAATGCATTAAAGAGTCCTAGGGAGTCTAAGTTAGTCATGTCATTTAATTTGGAAAGTTTTAGAATCAAGATGAAGTGAGTATAAATTATATTGTAAGTCTTGTGGCAAATTATGAATGGAATGAATGAAAATTAAGCTTATGCTTCTATGATTGTGCTGATGCAATCTTTCTTTAGTGTGATGCTAAAGAGCCCATTGGTGTGATGCCTTGGGTTTTCTAGGTGTGATATCTAGATTTATCCTTCTGTAACCCTTCCTCTACTTCCTACAAATCACTGTTCACGTCTACTGTTCATATTTACTGTTCACAACCCCCAAAACAGCCCTGTTATTTGTGTTTTTGCTCATACTTAGGCCTATTTCGAATCTGTCCTGCATCATATTGCCCCTGGCGGCACTCCAATTACGAGAATAATGCCTCAGTATCAGTAGTACTCTGTGTTGGTTGAAACCCTGAATTTTTGAGATTCCATACATGATTCATGTCAGTTGCTGTGAAAACCAAAAATTTCTGGCTGAAATGAAGCAAAATTTCACTCTTTGTTTCTATTTTAGAAACATTGTGAATATCTGGATTTAGGTTGAATTGTCTTTAATATATGTTTTTTGCTGTCCAGAGAAGAAAATAGTTGTAGGTTTACAATAAACTGAGGTAACTGCTAGAAACCTATATTGCAACTGCAATTACCCATTCTAAGCCTGACATAACAGAATTTTGCTTGATCTAACTTGAAGCCAAATTCTTTTGTTGAAAATTTTTAAATTCATAGGATATATCTCTATTTTATTTTCTTTTCTCCCTGAGATTCTCTTGCTTCTTAATTTGAGAAATATTCAGTTGTGCTTGTAGATGTGTATGTTTTACTGTGACATTCTTATAATGGTGCTCAAAATACTTGGTTTGGAAGTTTTTGTTATGGTTAAATGATTTCCCACTTATCATCTTCACCAGTATGATTGTAGTGATCCATTAACTTTCTGATTCCATAGATATTTAACTAATCAGAACCTTTGACACTTGGTGCAGCGGAATTATCGATTCTTCTTCATGTTTGTCTTCTCTACCACTCTTCTTTCTATATATGTTTTTAGCATTTGCTGGGTTTACATTAAGAGGATTATGGATTCAGAGGAGATAACAATATGGAAAGCAATGATCAGGACCCCTGCTTCTATTGCCCTAATAGTTTACACCTTCATATCAGTGTGGTTTGTTGGTGGCCTCACCATCTTTCATTTGTATCTCATAAGTACAAATCAGGTAAGCTAATGGTCCTTAAAAAACAAAAACAAAAAATTAAATTGCTATATTCATAGCTGTAATTTTAAAAAGAAACATTTGCACTTGTTTTTTCAGACTACTTATGAGAATTTCAGATTTCGATACGATCGGCGAGCCAACCCCTATCACAAAGGAGTGGTGCAAAACTTCAAGGAGATATTCTGCACCAGTGTCCCACCATCCAAAAATAATTTCAGGGCAAAGGTGTCGAGGGAACCAGGGTTACCTCCATCACTGGGTGGAGGTTTTGTTAGTCCAAACACGGGGAAAGCTGTGGAGGACATAGAAATAGGGAGGAAAGCGGTTTGGGGAGATGTGGGGTCTGGGTTAGATCACTGCGAAGGACAACTTAGTAGCAATGATGGCCTGAATATTAAGAATGGTGGACTGGGTGAAATCTCTCCAGAAATAAGAACTACTGTAGATGAGAGAGATCGTGCTGGAATGCATCCAAGGCGCTCCAGTTGGGGCAGGAAAAGCGGAAGCTGGGAAATGTCACCCGAAGTTCTTGCTTTGGCATCTAGGGTTGGGGAACAGAACCGTACAGGTGGGACCAGTAGTAGCAGCTTGACAACCTCTAGACCCTAATTGTACCCATTCTGTGATCTATTAGGTGAAGAGAGTTATTTGGTGAGTCTGAAGATGGTTGTTTGAGGTCTGATGCTTAGTGATTCAACTTTCACATTACTTTTCCGCATTTTTTGGGACTTGCTTTGACGTGGTGTTGCAAGTGTTGGTTTGGCCATTTGTGCCTGGGAAGGAAACGGTGTGGTTGTTCTGTTAAGAGTTTCCTTTGCTAGGTCAAAAAATCTAGAATTCAGACCGAGCAGGGTGGAACTAGGCTCAAGGAAGCCTACTTTATTTTTCTTTGTATTTATTGTTTCTTTTTTCTTTTCTTGTTTTTGGGAACATCCCTACAATAGTCAAGGTTGATACTTGTGTTTCAAATTTCAGTCTTTGGACAAGTTGATTTTAAAAAGGAGGAAGATACTCACAGTGAGGACCATGAATCTTGTACCCTGGGTCAACCTCTGTATGCTATCTTGCTCTGCTCCTTGTATCTTTATTGGCTCACTTAGAGCAAGGTACCTGGCAGTGGAAAACTTTATTAGAGATGGACAAAGGTGAATTGCGTATAAAACAGAGCGATCAAGAGGAGCCAGAGATGCCTGGACAATTACTTGAGAGCAGACACTCAGAGAGCTTAGCCTGAGAACTTGAGAAGGACTAGGGTGAAAGTGGGTGTCTGGTTGGAGAAAGGTTGAAGAGCAGACAATGGTGAAAGAGAATGTTAGGAAGGACTTGTGATTAATATAATGTTTGAGGGAGGTAATGTTAAGTGCTTATTTAAGAGCAGACTTGTGCTGGCCTTTTTCCCCCCTGTTAATTGGAGTCCAATAGCTACCTAAAATTTATGAGGTTTGGAATTCTTTGGTATATGTTAATTCATTTATTTAGCTATTTATCCTAGAATTACTACCCTCTTAACTTCAATAGTCCTATTGTATTCCTAGTAAGAACAACAATAACAAAAATAATAATAATAATAATATGACAGTTAAAGCACCCATACTGTCGCAACAGTAATATATATATATAAATCAAGAATAAAAAGTTTCACACATTCAAATGAGATTAATAAGTAAAAAGTATAGGGTAAACTTTTGAGGGAACCGAGAGTCTTGAGGTGTCTCAACAAAGGTCCAACACAAAATCTACACAAAAACAAAACGAAATGATAAGGACGTGGCAGCGATGTTACGCACACAGAAATTGAATATAGAATTTGTTTCATTAGATGAATAGTAAGATGACCGTTTGGACAATTGGAAAATACCATAACAATTGTGGTCAACACCATAACAACTGTAGTTGATAAATTTTGAGCGGTCGGCACCATGCACAGTTTTTGTGTTTGAATCTGTGTTCGGTTGTCTGTGCGCTTAGACTTTTTGATGTACTATTATAATTATAAAACGTGGTCATTTTATTAAGGAAAAATTAGTGAAACATTCATCTCCAACTCTATATAGTATGAGAGGTCCAAAATGTTTGTTTTTTATTAATTAAGGTCTTTCGATGAAATTTCTCTATGATCATACAAAAGAAATTTCGAAATTTCTCTGTGATCATATCAGAGAAATTTTTTTATATCGGGGTCGCAATTTCTCTGAGTCGGATTTTCTCTGTTAAAATATTGAGGAACCATAACTATTATGAAAATATTTTATGTCATTTATCTTATAAAATCTTAATATCAAGGACCATAAAAAAAATTTCTTTTATTAAAGTTGAAAGTTGTAATTTTTTTTCTCATTTTTTAATTTTGTTTAATTTTTGTTAATATGTGTCACAATATGATTGGTTTATATATTAATTTTATATTCTTAAAATAAAATTTTCAATTTAGATTCTTTCTTAAATTATATTACTATAATTGGAATGAGATGAATATTCATTCCTTAAATTATGCATCTTTTATTAAATTATAAAATAAAATTTAAATTCTTTTTTAAATTATGTTATTACAATTAGAATGAGATCAATATGCAATGATATGTCATAATATTATTGATCTAAATACAATTTTTTTTTAAAATATACGTATTCAAATTATAAACCACTATTAAAAGCTTTTATTTTTAATTTTTTAATTTTTTTATTTTAAATTTTATTAAAAAATTTATATCCTTCTAAACTATCAGTCACAAAAGAAAAAAATATTAAGAAAATGAATATTTTTTTAGCACTTGCCAAATATGGTGGATTCTGTTATGTATTTATTTATTTATTTATTTATCTTAATTGTTAATTAAACAAATTAAAATAAAAAATAAAAATGTTTTTCGCTTAAATAACTAAGAAGTGACTTTTGCTAAAATTAAATAGAATAACCTTTGTTTTTTTTTTTTCCTATTAAAAGTGATGGTCGGTGAAATTTATTTTTTTTATAAAAAAAAAATAGAGATTAAATGTGATAATTTATTATTCATTTGAACTTTTTTAGCACTTACCATACATGATGGGTCCTCTTCTTTTTTTTTTTTTTTTAAAAAAAATTATTTTTATTTTTAATCTCAATTGTTAATTAAAATAAAAATAAAAATACTTTTGGTTCAAATTGCTAAAAAGTGACTTTTGCTAAAACAAAAATAGAAAGAAACGTTATTTTTCTATTAAAAATAATGGTTTGCGAATTTTTTTTATTAAAAAAATAAGGGAGAATTTATTGTTCATCCAGAATTATTTTCAAATCAATTGATAATACCATTGTAAATTTCCTTCTTAATCTTTTTTTTTATTCAGATACTTTTATTTTGTAAGAAATTTATTTTTATTCTATTTGAATATTTTATAGTAATTTTTAAATTAAAAATAATTTCTAAAAAAACATATTTAAATTATTTTACGTCATTATAAAAAGTAATTTTTTTTAATATAAGCTTATTCGATTTTCTTAATATAAACTTATATATAAACCTAAAATGTGTATTTTTTAAACATTTTAAAAAAATCTATTGGAAAAACTTAAGCATATCTCTTTTTCTTTTATTCATTAATATTATATTTTTAATTAATTTTATTTATTATTTTAAAAAATAAATTAGTAAATAATTTTATATATTTATATATATATATATATATATAATTTTTTTTGAGTTGCTCAAGTTATTTGATGTCTCTGTCCAAGTCCACTCAAATTTAATTTGAATTTTTAAATTTCTGTATAGGTCCTCATTGAATTAAAAATTGTGTTACCCAATCTTTAAAAAAATTCATGCTTAACTCGAGTTAATTGGGTTGAGCTCGTCCAATTTTGCAATTCTATGATTGTGACAAATTAAAAATTGATACGTAAATTATGGTAAAATTGTGAGACTTAAATTGTAAGTTTTAACCTTTTTTTATTTTTATAATTTGCATACAAAAATCTAATTATTTTATATGAATTTATAAAAATATATTATTAATTTTTTCACATCCCGTATATAGCACGATTACCGCTAATTCCTCTAAATAATAATATATATGTGACCTTTTGTTCTTCCTATCTACACTCTCGTCCATGACTCTTCAATTATTATATGTATTCATGAAAAATAAGATCAATTTGTATTCAACAGCTTATAAAATCAGGCTTTATTTTTCCTCTTTGTCTTTATGTTGATTTACCAAAATAATAATAATAATAATCGCCTAATTTAAATAGATTTTAAAAATTAAAAGAAGAAAAAAAGAAAAATAATGAATGAATGAATAAATGAATAAAAAGTGCAAAAATGAAATAATAATTTAAAAACTAGAAACTAAACGAACCAACATAATTACTACCAACAAATGATGAAACAAAAACTTTAAATACGGACTACATGTCGGAAATTTGGTTTTTATAGGCTTATTTTGGGTCAATTTTGAGTCTAAAATTAAGTGGGTCCCATATGTCTTTTGGAGTGGGTCCAAAGAAGGTGACGTGTTCCTTACCGCATGGTAAGTCACACAGTGAAGACGGTTCGTCAAACCCATTTATGAGCGAATGGGAAGTTGACGTCGTTTTCGGGTTCGTGGAATGGGCAATTAAAGAATTAAATATGGATTTTCTTGTAAGGCTTGTCCCACATTGGAAACTTAAGAAAACTGATGTGTGTATATAGGTTCTAAGTGACAACGCTTGAGTTGAGCCTTAACGGGCATCCCAAGTTTGTAGAAGGAAGATGTTATGGATAAAGTGAACATTAGCCCAAACCACCACACGCGCCACCGTCCGACCCGAGTCGTGCTGGGTGTAGGTTGTGGGTCAGGTCGGTTCTTAAATTAATTTTTTCCAAAATTCTTGCGGGAAAAATTAATTGAAATTTTGCGCCAATCTAATTTGAATTTGAATTCAATTTTTTTGTCCAAAATTTGTGCCTCTTTTCAGATCCGAATTCCACAACAGATTAATTAGTTCGAACAGTTTTTCAATCTGTTGAACTCTGGACAGGTTCAAACTAGTTTTAAAGTTATAAAACTGCCCAGACAAATTCAAATCTATCCAGCAGTTACCAACAGATCTGAAATCTGTTTGTACCTGTTTAGTTTGAAATTGAATATGTTTAGATCTTTCCAACCATCACCAATGGTCCTATAAATAGTAGAACTCATTCCAGTAGTTTTTACATCTTGAAAAATATTCTGAAATATTCTTTCCTTCCTGGTTTTGCTCGTTGGTTACATTATTCTTCATATTATTTTTTAGAAAAATATTAAGAGAGTATAGAGCACATGTTTTGTTTGTTGTACAAGTTGTTTGGAGTGTTACTATAATTTGTGAAGATAATTGTATCATGGGAGATAGAAGCCTTTTATCCGTAAACACCGTAGCGGGGCGAATCTGTCTTGGGGATAGAGTGTCACACACTCAACTTGATCTTGTAAATATTTATTCGGTTCGTAAAATAAATTCTATAAGTAATTTATTTATTTTTGTTTGATATGTTTCAACTTATTTATTTTACACAGAAGATTGTTCAAACAATCTTAAGACAGATTCGAATTATTCTGTTTATACAGAATTTTTCGTTTGTTTCCTTTCTTCTTTTTTCTTTTTACAGAAATTATTTTCTGTGGTTTTACAAAATAATATTCTGGTTGGAAAAATAAATAATAGTAATATACTGTTTGACAGATAGTAGTAATATACTGTTTATTTTCTTTGACAACTAGTAGTAATATACTGGTGTCATTAACAATTTAGAATATTTATTTGTGAAGTTGGTCAAAAATTATTTTTTGTTTTCAGAAATTATTTTAATTATTAAAGTGTTACATAAATTTAATTTTCTATGTGGAATTAATTTTTTAAATAACATTTTATTTTATTTTCAAAATTAATTGAAAATAAAAGTTACAATTCTTGTTTATTTTATTTTACAGAATTTAAAATTTTGTGTTTATGGTTTAATTTTCTGTGTAGTATAAAATTCTAATTATAATTTTGTTTTATAATTTAGAATTCATGGTTACATAAAGTGGTCAAACTAATGTTCAAACCAGTACTGGTATGGTGGCTGCAATTGCGCCAATCCCTCTTTATGTTGGGACTGTGCCAGTGAATCATGGTAAAAAAACCAGAAAAGTTCTTAGAAACTGATTTTTGCAAAGGCAAAGAAAGATCAAGCAAGAAGGTTACTCAAGCCAATATGACCGAAGTGGATAAAATTTTCAATCGTGTCGATGCCTTAAATCTTTCTGCAGTTGTTTCTGAAGCAAACCTTGTCGAAAATCCTAAAGACTGGTGGGTGGACATTAGTGTTACTTGCCATATTTATGTCGACAAAAAGATGTTCACATCTTATTCTATAGTGGACAACGGTGAATAACTTTTTATGGGCAACTCCTCAACTTCCAAAGTTGAAGGACGAGGAAAGATTATTCTGAAGATGACATCTGGAAAGGAACTCACTCTCAACAATGTGCTGCATGTACCGAACATTCGCAAGAGCCTTGTTTTTGGATCTTTGTTGAGTAAAAATGGATTTAGGGTAGTTTTTGAAAGTGACAAGTTTGTACTTACCAAAAACGGTATTGTGAGAGAGATTTCATAATTTGGCTTTGGGTCGTGGTAATGACCGGGCTAAAATTGGTCCAAGCATGTTTGGGTCGAGCTAGGCTGGGACAATCTAGGTGCAGTGCGCTCGGTTAAAGCCCAGGTCCGATTTGGCCAGGATAACTTCTCTGCTAGCCCGGTTCGCGTTGTTTGCTCGTTGAGATCGGTCTCCCTCGAACCGGCCTAACTTGTCTGGAGCTCGGCTATACTGGAATGCTACTGAGCTCGGTTGTAATGGAGCTCGGCGAGTGGTACTGTTGGGCTCGTTAAGTAGCTTAGTCGAAGGAGGCCGAGACAATTTCGCCGGGCTGCCCATTCCTGCCAATGCCAACTGGTGGTTTGATTAGGTGGTGTTTAGTTGAATTTGCACTGACAGATAGGAGAGCAGCTCCACGTGTTAATAAGCGAATGAATGCAGAGGTGAGCGCAAAAAATATATAAGCATGACTGCGCCACCCATGCTTTGTATGGAACATCAATTGGTGAGAGAAACTTTGACATTGATTCAACTCCTCTCTCTCTCCCTCTCTCAGAGTGTGTGCTAACTTGGCCGTCGAAGGGGTTTTCCGGCAACACACTGCCGGGTAGCTCACCGCTGTTGTGTTTTTAGGTTGATTGGATAGACGCGGAACTTGGACGCAAGGAGTACGGACAGCGACGAATATCTCCTTCCCGTACAATTGGCGCCGTTTGTGGGAAGTCAACAGACAAAACCTTGTCCACCAAGCTTCTCCGGTCATCTAGTATGGAAAACCACGAAAACATTCCGTTGTTCGCCATCGACGGCATCACGCCAGAGTCCGTTCGGTGCAGAGATGGCCTGTCTGCCATTCCGACGATGGCTGATTTGGAGACCTCCGCACAAGGACTTCCCAGGGATGCGCGAGACAAGCGCGCAAGGAGTTTCGGGCGCTCTGTCATTCCAAAAGAGCTTTGCCAACGGCGAGATTCACACACTCAACACTTGGAAGACAAGCTGAGAGACCAAGATGCCATCATCAAGAAAATAGCAATAGAAATAGAGGTCATGAGATGCTAGATGAAGGGAAAGGGCATCGCTGGAGTGGAAAGCCACAGTGAGCACGCCCATTCCCGCCATTCTGGCAATCTTCATAGACGTCGCATCCCTTCACTCTCCGTCACGAGAAGCTTCAGAGCTGGATCTTGTACGCAAGACAGCAGTTACCACCCCTCACGCCCGACGACGGGAGATATTCTCGCTCCAACCGTTCGAAAGACTTGAGGATGTGTTGGTGGAGGAGCGCGCTCGCCGGCAAGAGGCGCAGAGGATGTCTGCATTGCAGTGGCTGGTCCCTAGAGGGCAAGTCAATGAAAAAGTCGCCATGCCACAACCACGCTTGGCGGCACATGCGCCACCAGACAGAGATTTGGCAAGGCTGAGCACCACCCATTTTTCCGTAGAGATCGAGAACACACCGCTCCCCCCCGGGTTTCATCAACCAAAGTTCACACTCTATGACGGGAAGATTGATCCATATATGCACGTAAGCCACTTCCGGCAGATTATGGTTGGGTACAGGCGAAACGATGCGCTCATGTGCCTTGTTTTTTCATCAAGTTTGGGTAAGTTGGGCCTAAAATGGTTTGAGAGGCTGCCGAAGGAGAGCATAAAGAGGTGGCAACAGTTGGCAGAGGCATTTGTCACCAGATTTAAGACAAACACCAAAACGCCCAAGGAAATTGACCATCTCTTGAGAGTAAAGATGGAGCTAGGCGACTTTTTGATAGCGTATAACGCTAAGTATTGGGAGACTTTCAACGAGATCCTTGATTGCCCAACCAACCTTGCAATCACTCAATATAAGTGCGCTCTTCCAGTTGGACATCGACTAAGAGACTCGCTCACAATAAATCAACCGTCGACCATGGAATTGCTTATGCGACGCATTAATGAGCACATTCGAGTTGAAGACGATGCAGCCACAGCTACCGTGACCGCAAGTCCGGTAGTAGAGAACAAGAGAGTAGTGCGAAAGGTTCACACAGTCGGACAAGATGATGGCCATGCAAACCACTATGGAAGAGATATAGGGAGTTCAGTTTTCGGAAGACGTTTGTAAGAAGACCGAGGAAAAGGGGCATAAAACTCGCAGTTTGTAAATGGCCGATCTATTTCTAGAACATCGAGCTCTGCCAATCTAAAGTTTTGTTCTTAATTTTATTTTTGTAACCTTTTTTGCCATTGGCGCAATGAAACAAGTAAACCATTTTCTTGAGAATTGTTTCATTTTTGACTCGCCAAGCGGAATTAGTGCGGTCCTAAGGGCAACTAAAAATCATTTTGACGGAAAGATCAAAATTCCTTGTAGGGCGGATTTTGCTCGGCAAGAGGTTTGTTGATGGTTTTAATCAACTTTATAATTCCTTGCTGAAGCTGATCTTGCTTGCCAAGAAGAAAGTCACCGAGCTGACCTTGTTCGCCAACCTTGGAGTTCCTTCCCGAGTTGATCTTGCTCACCAAGAAGTAAGTCGCGGAGCGGACATTGCTCACCGACCTTGGAATTCCTTGCCGAGCTGATCTTGCTCACCAAGAAACAAGTGGCAGAGCGGACCTTGCTCACCTTGAAATTCCTTACCGAACTGATCTTGCTCGCTAAGAAGCAAATCGCGGAGCAAACCTTGCTCCCGCTCTTGGAGTTTCTTGTCGAGCTGATTTTCCTCTTCAAGAAGCAAGTAGCCGAGCTGACCTTGCTCGCCGACCTTGGAGTTCCTTGCCGAGCTGATCTTGCTTGCCAAAAAGCAAGTCACCGAGCAGACCTTGCTCGCGACCTTGGAGTTCCTTGCCGAGCTGATCTTGCTTGCCAAAAAGCAAGTCACCGAGCGGACCTTGCTCGCGACCTTGGAGTTCCTTGCCGAGCTGATCTTGCTCGCCAAGAAGAAAGTCGTCGAGCTGACCTTGCTCGTGAACCATGGAATTCTTTGCCGAGTTGATCTTGCTCGCCAAGAAGCAAGTCGCCGAGCGGACCTTGCTTATGACCTTGGAGTTCCTTGCTGAGCTGACCTTGTTCGCCGACATTTGAGTTCCTTACCGAGCTGATCTTGCTCACTAAGAAGCAAGTCGCCGAGCGGACCTTGCTCCTCGACCATGGAGTTCCTTGCCTACCTGATCTCGCTCGCCAAGAAGAAAGTCGCGGAGTGGACCTTGCTCGCCGACCTTTGAGTTCCTTGCCGAGCTGATCTTGCTCGCCAAGAAGCAAGTCGCCGAGCTGACCTTGCTCGTCAACCTTGGAGTTCCTTGCCGAGCTGATCTTGCTTGCCAAGAAGCAAGTCGCCGAATGGACCTTGCTCGCGGAGATTGGAGTTCCTCACCGAGCTGATCTTGCTCGCCAAGAAGCAAGTCGCCGAACTAACCTTGCTCACCGACCTTGGAGTTCCTTGCCGAGCTAATCTTGCTCGCCAAGAAGTAAGTCGCCGAGCGGACCTTGCTCATCAACCATGGAGTTCCTTGCCAAGCTGATCTTGCTCACCAAGAAGTAAGTCGCGGAGCGGACCTTGCCCGCCAACCTTTGAGTTCCTTGCCGAGCTGATCTTGCTCGCCAAGAAGCAAGTCGCCGAGCTGACCTTACTCGCCGACCTTGGAGGTCCTTGTCGAGCTAATCTTGCTCGCCAAGAAGTAAGTTGTCGAGCGGACTTTGCTCGTCGACCATGGAGTTTCTTGCCGAGCTGATCTTGCTCGCCAAGAAGCAAGCCACGGAGCAGATATTGCCCGCTGACCTTTGAGTTCCTTGCCGAGCTGATCTTGCTCGCCAAGAAGCAAGTCGCCAAGCTGACCTTGCTCGCCGACCTTGGAGTTCCTTGTCGAGCTGATCTTGCTCGCCAAGAAGAAAGTCGTCGAGCTGACCTTGTTCGTGAGCCATGGAATTCTTTGCCGAGCTGATCTTGCTCGCCAAGAAGTAAGTCGCCGAGCGGACCTTGCTCCTGACCTTGGAGTTCCTTGCCGAGCTGACCTTGTTCGCCGACATTTGAGTTCCTTACCGAGCTGATCTTGGTCACTAAGAAGTAAGTCACCGAGCGGACCTTGCTCCTCGACCATGGAGTTCCTTGCCGACCTGATCTCGCTCGCCAAAAAGCAAGTCGCGGAGTGGACCTTGCTCGCCGACCTTTGAGTTCCTTGCCGAGCTGATCTTGCTCGCCAAGAAGCAAGTCGCCGAGCTGACCTTACTCGTCAACTTTGGAGTTCCTTGCCGAGCTGATCTTGCTTGCCAAGAAGCAAGTCGCCGAATGGACCTTGCTCGCGGAGATTGGAGTTCCTCACCGAGCTGATCTTGCTCGCCAAGAAGCAAGTCGCCGAGCTAACCTTGCTCGCCGACTTTGGAGTTCCTTGCCGAGCTAATCTTGCTCGCCAAGAAGTAAGTCGCCGAGTGAACCTTGCTCGTCAACCATGGAGTTCCTTGCCCAGCTGATCTTGCTCGCCAAGAAGCAAGTCGCCGAGCTGACCTTGCTCGCCGACCTTGGAGTTCCTTGTCGAGCTAATCTTGCTCGCCAAGAAGTAAGTTGTCGAGCGGACTTTGCTCGTCGACCATGGAGTTTCTTGCCGAGCTGATCTTGCTCGCCAAGAAGCAAGCCGCGGAGCAGACATTGCCCGCTGACCTTTGAGTTCCTTGCCGAGCTGATCTTGCTCGCCAAGAAGCAAGTCGCCAAGCTGACCTTGCTCGCCGACCTTGGAGTTCCTTGCCGAGCTGATCTTGCTCGCCAAGAAAAAGGTCGCCGAGCGGACCTTGCTCGCCGACCTAAGAGTTCCTTGCCGAGCTGATCTTGCCCGCCAAGAAGCAAGTCGCCGAGCGGACATTGCTCGCTACCTTGGAGTTCCTTGCCGAGCTGATCTTGCTCGCCAAGAAGAAAGTCGCCGAGTTGACCTTGCTCGTGAACCATGGAGTTCCTTGCTGAGTTGATCTTGCTCGCCAAGAAACAAGTCGCCGAGAGGACCTTGCTCGCTACCTTGGAGTTCCTTGCCGAGCTGATCTTGCTCGCTAAGAAGAAAGTCGTCGAGTTGACCTTGCTCGCCGACCTTTGAGTTCTTTGCCGAGTTAATCTTGCTCACCAAGAAGTAAGTCGCCGAGCGGACCTTGCTCCTCGACCATGGAGCTCCTTGCCGACCTGATCTCGCTCGCCAAGAAACAAGTCGCGGAGTGGACCTTGCCCGCCGACCTTTGAGTTCCTTGCCGAGCTGATCTTGCTTGCCAAGAAGCAAGTCGCTGAGCTGACCTTGCTCGCCGACCTTGGAGTTCCTTACCGAGTTGATCTTGCTCGCCAAGAAGTAAGTCGCCGAGCTAACCTTGCTCGCGGACCTTAGAGTTCCTTGCCGAGCTGATCTTGCTCGCCAAGAAGCAAGCCGTCGAGCGGACCTTGCTCGCGAACCTTAGAGTTCCTTGCCGAGCTGATCTTGCTCGCTAAGAAGCAAGTCGCGGAGCTGACCTTGCTCACCGACCTTGGATTTCCTTGCCGAGCTGATCTTGCTCGCCAAGAAGAAAGTCGCTGAGCTAACCTTGCTCGCCGACCTTGGAGTTCCTTGCCGAGCTAATCTTGTTCTGCAAGAAGCAACTCGAGGAGCTGACCTTGCTCGCCGACCTTGGAGTTCCTTGCCGAGCTGATCTTGCTCGCCAAGAAGCAAGTTGCCGAACGGACCGTGCTCGTCGACCATGGAGTTCCTTGCCGAGCTAATCTTGCTCGCCAAGAAGCAAATCGCGGAGCGGACCTTGCCCGCCGACCTTAGAGTTCCTTGCTGAGTTGATCTTGCTCGTCAAGAAGAAAGTCGTCTCGCTGACCTTGCTCGCTAACCTTGGAGTTTCTTGCCAAGCTAATCTTACTCGCCAAGAATCAAGTTGCTGAGCTGGCTTTCCTCGCTAACTTTGAAGGTCCTTGCCAAGTTGATTTTGCTCGCTCAAGAAGTTGCTGAGCTGATTTTACTCACCAAGAAGCGAGTTGACGAGATGACTTTGTTTGCCAACTTTGAGGTTTCTAGACCGAGCAAAATGAACCACCGAGCAAAAAGTCTAGCCCGGCCTTGTAACGTAATTCCAGTCACGCAAATGCAGACAGAATTAAGAGGCAATTCGCTGTCCGTACTGGTATGTATGTAGGAAAATGTTACATGTCTAACGGCCTTTCAAAATGAATGTAATGACTGTTATACCCTCTGTTATTAATAAAAATACATCTTCTTCTTACTTGCTTAAGTCTTTAAATTTATGACATGGTAGACTTGGACATGTTAATTATGAATCTTTGAGCAGATTAATTAATATGAAATATTTACCTAAATTTGACATTGATTTAAATCATAAATGTGAAATTTGTGTTGAGGCAAAATTATTCAAAACTCATTTTCGTTCAATTGAAAGAAATACGGAACCATTTAAATTAATTCATAGTGATATTTGTGATTTTAAATTAATTTAAACTAGAGGTAAGAAAAAATATTTTATCACTTTCATAGATGACTGTGAGGGAGATTTCATAATCTGGCTTTAGGCCGTGGTAATGACCGGGCTAAAAAGAGGTCCGAGCGTGTTTGGGCTGAGCTAATGTTGGCTGATCAAGAGTGGTTTTCTCGGTTGAGGTCCAGGGCCCATTCGGCCGAGATGATCATCTGTCAACTAAGGCTTATTGTTCGCGCATGTAGCTCGGCGGAAAGGTCTCTCACGGACCGGCCTAACCTGTCTGGAGCTCGACCGTACTGGAATGCTACCGAGCTTGGTTGTGATGGAGCTCGGCGAGTGGCACTGTTGGACTTGTTAAGTAGCTCGGTCGAAGGAGGCCGGGATGATTCCACCGGGCTGCCTGTTCCCACCAATGCCAAGTGGCGGTTTGATTAGGTGGTGTTTAGCTGAATTTGCGCTGACAGATAGGAGAGTAGCTTCACGTGTCAATAAACGAATGAATGCAGAGGTGAACGCAGAAAGTATATAAGCATGACTGTGCCCCCCATGCTGTGCATAGAACTTCATTTGGTGAGAGAAACTCTCTCCTCTCTCTCTCTATCTCTGAGTGTGTGCTAACTTGATCGTCGGAGGGGTTTTCCGGCCACACACTGCCAGGTAGCTCACCGCCGTTGTGCTCGCAGGTCAATCGGATAGACAAGGAGCTTGGACGAAAGGAGTACGGGTTCCGCGGAATATTTGCTCCCCGTACAATGACTATACTAGATATAGTTATGTTTATTTAATTCGAACCAAGGATGAAGCTTTGGAAACTTTCATTCAATATAAGAATGAAGTTAAAAATCAACTTGGTAAGAAAATTAAGAAACTTAGAAATGATAGAGGTGGTGAATATGAATTACCTTTTGGTGAATTTTGTAAAGAACATGGAATAATTCATCAAACCACCGCTCCTTACTCACCTCAGCAAAATAGAATTGCTAAAAGGAAAAATAGGACTTTAAAAGAAACGATGAATGCCATGTTAATAAGTTCCGGATTACCTCAGAACTTGTGGGAGAAAGTAATACTTTCTGCTAATTATATACTTAATAAAGTATCACGAAAAAAAGTGAATCAAACACCTTATGAAATGTGGCATGGGAGAGTACCATCCTACAAATACTTAAAAGTGTGTGGGTGCTTGGTTAAAGTAGCTATTCCTAGTCCTAAAAAGACTAAGATAGGTCTTAAAACAGTTGATTGCATTTTCATTGGTTATGCCAAGAATAGTAGTGCATATCGATTTTTGATTTATAAATCAAAACATTCCGAAATGCATGTAAATACTATTATTGAATCTCGGAATGCGTCTTTCTTTGAACATGTGTTTCCAAATAAAATTGAACAAGAAACTAGTACTCACAAAAGATTTCATGATGCTATTACTAGTCAAGATTAAGAACATCATCAAGAACAAGAGCAAAGATTTCATGATGCTATTACTAGTCAAGATTAAGAACATCATCAAGAACAAGAGCAAGAGATAGATCAAAATGAGGAAGAGGAACCTAAGCGTAGTAAACGTGCTAAAACTTCAAAATCTTTTGGTCCAAATTTTTCTAACATTTTTGTTAGAAAATGAGCCTTTAACTTTTAAAGAAGCTATATCTAGTCTTGAAACTTCTTTATGGAAAGAAGCTGTAAACAGCGAAGTTGAATCTATTCTGTAAAATCACACTTGAAAATTGGTGGATTTGCCACCAGGTTGTAAACCTCTTGAGTACAAGTGGATTTTCAAAAGAAAAATGAAAGCGAATGGATCAATTGACAAATACAAGGCAAGACTTGTGGTCAAAAGTTTTAGACAAAAAGAAGGTCTTGATTACTTTGACACATACTCACTGGTTACTAGAATAACGTCCATTAGAATGCTAATTGCTATTGCATTGTTGTACAATCTAGAAATTCATCAAATGAATGTGAAAATCGCTTTCTTAATTGGTGAGTTTGATAAAGAAATTTACATAGAACAACTAGAAGGATTTTCTGTTCCAGAAAAAAAAAATGTGTGTAAATTGGTTAAATCATTATATGGTTTAAAACAAGCGCCAAAGCAATGGCATGAGAAATTTGACAAAGCAATGATGTCAAATGGATTCAAAATTAATGAATGTGACAAATGTGTTTCTATTAAAAACACTAACAATGGTCATGTTATAGTATGTCTTTATGTGGATGATATGCTCATCATATGTGGTAATAATGATATGATTAAAACTACCAAGAATGTTGAATAAACATTTTGGCATAAAGACATGGAGATTGCTGATGTAATACTTGATATGAAAATTACCAAAATATCAAAAGGTTATGTTTTGTCACAATCACATTATATTGAGAAAATACTTGACAAATTTAGCAAAGATAATGATCATCTTACTAGAACACATGTGGATGTTAATTTGTTTCTTTCTAAGAATGTACAGGAAAGTATTTCTCAATTAGAGTATGCCCAAATTATTGAAAGCTTAATGTGCTTGATGAACTACACTCGTTCAGATATAACTTATGTAGTAAGTAAATTAAGTAGATATACGAGTAATCCAGGAGTAGAACACTGGAAAACAATTATAAGGGTTCTAAGATACCTCAGATTTACTCGTAGCATTGGGCTTAATTATACTAGATATCCAGTAGGACTTAGAGGATACAATGATGCAGACCGGATATCGGATACTAGAGACTCAAAATCCACCAGTAGGTATGTCTTTACTTTAGGTGGGGTGGCTGTATCTTGGAAATCTTCCAAACAGACTTGCATTGCAAGGTCTACTATGGAATCAGAATTTATAGCTTTAGATAAAGCCGGGGAAGAAACAGAATGGCTTCGCCACTTTCTTGAAGATATTCCAATGTGACTAAAATCGATGCCTGCTATGTGCATACATTGTGATAGTCAATCAGCAATAGGTAGAGCACAGAGTCATATGTATAACGGTAAGTCGCGACACATTCATTGTCGACATAACACCGTAAGACAATTACTCTCTAATGGAATTATTTCCATTGAATATGTGAAGTCTAAAGACAACATAGCAGATCCATTAACCAAAGGGTTAGCAAGAGAGTTAGTTGAGAATTCATCGAGGGGAATGGGACTTAAGACTATTAAATAAGAGTTACCACAACAGTAACCCAACCTAGTTGACTGGAGATCCCAAGATCTAGGTTCAAAGGGACAACCGAGTCATGTATGACTCAAAAGGATCACTGGGGAGTCCAACTCTTACTAATTTCTATGATGAAATAGTGATGTCTGCAGCGTTTTAGGTTAAGTAATATTTTTAATAATTCTTATATCTAGGTATACCTAGTGGAGTATGGCAAGATACTCTTCATAAGAATTACCTATATGAGTGTGAACTGGGCCGATTCTATGAGATTTGTGGATGGCTACAATTCTCTAGAGCACGTATGAAAGACCAGGTTATTCAGGGCCAAAAATGAACACAATAGTGAGAACTAAACTGTGTCTGGAGATATACTATATGAGTTCTATTATCTTGGTTTATATAAATGGTTGAACAATTTAAGATATCATGTTCATTGGTTAACTAATAAATTCGATAGTGTCTCACAATGGAAGGTTTAAAGCCAAAAGTTACTTATCATTTACAGAATATTTCTAATTTTTGTATTCTCTAAAATTAGATCACTGTAGACACTCTATTTTTGACCGACCTTAAGACTCAGACGTCATCATCTGTGCACTCGGTGATTGTGCATGTTTGTGTTCGTTTTGAGTTTCCGAAGCCTTCGACTGAGTGCCTTGTCTCGAGACCTCTTAACTTTCTCCTCTTGGCCTGGTTTTTGGACCATGCCTTGTTGCCTTTGCCTAAAAAGAAACAAAGGCCCGTAGGCCACTTTTTGTAGCCGTAGACTACCTTTCCCTCTCGTAGGCCACCTTTTGTACCCGTAGACTAGTTTTCGGGATTTCCGGCTGAGTGTCTCGCCTTGCGGACTCTTGTCTTGCTTCCTTTTTGATTTGTTTTTGAACCAAACCTTGTTATCATTTGCCTGGAGAGTGGAACAGGGGTGTAGACTAGTTTTTCTCCCTGTAGACCACTTTTGGTGGTCGGCCAGCTAGGGTGGGTGGTCTGTGAACCACCTAAAGTGGTCGGCAGCCTGCCACCACCTTCTACCCTCCCTACAGACCCTCTTCCTCCCTTATCGACCAGTTTGTTTCCCTGTAGACCACCTTTTGTGGTCGGTCAACTAGAAGGAGTGGTCGGTCGACCACTTCAACTGGTCAGCGGCCTTCCTGCATTTTCTGCAGATATTTTTCTTGCCAGTTGTGCCAGCTGTTGGGCACAAAAGGCATCTTCCATACACATGTATAAAGGGATTGCACCAAGCTTCTGGCTTGTTCAACAAGCTTGAGGCTTGGAATTCTATAAGAGGGAAGCTCTCTCTCTCTTTTCAGGTTTCAGAGAAATTTGCTTAGGGCTAAACATATCTATCTCTATCTTGATTTCTCCCTCTCTCTCTATATTTGTTCCATTTTGTGCCTTAAAGTGAGTTTTGTTCACACTTTTGCACTAAACACCTAGTGAAACACCTTCACTCTTGAGCTGAGATTCTTGGAGGTTTGTTTGAAGCTCAAAAGCTTGGTTTTTGCCTCAGAAGTTGCTGTTTTGCTATAGTTCTTCAAGAGTGAGTCTTTATCCACTTTAAAGCTTTGTTTTAGTTGCTTACCTAGCCATCTTTGCATGCTTCTTTTGGCTTAGCTTTCAACTGTAAAAATTTCTATTTTCAAGTGCTTAAAATGGTTGTTTGAGGCTTTGTTTGAGTTAGGGGTGGTCTACCCCCTTTGGTGGCTTATTTTGCTTTGTTTTGTGCCATCTCTTTAGGCCTTTGAGATCACCTTCTCTTGGCCTTTTAACCACTGAATTCCAGAGAAATTTTAGTGGTGGAAAGTGGGTTTTGAGGCCCCAAATAGGAGGGGGTCATCCCCTCTCCTTGTGTCTTGGTTGCTTGTGTTGATGGCCTTATGTTTGAGCATGTTTTTCTAGCATGTGTTGGCTTGTTCTCAGCTTATTTTTGGCATTATTTTAGCGTGGCATAACTCTGTTTTGGCTTGGTTGAATCACCTAATGCCTGCTTTTTACACTTGTAGTGTAATCTTGCCATTTAGCCTTGTGTGCTCAATGCTTTGATCCATCATGCTAGCCTATTTTGGTTCTATCTAAGCATTCTTTTGATGTTATTTTAACATGATATAACTCTATTTTGGTTTGGTTTGATTGCCTCTTACATGCTTCATAGCCTTGTAGTGCAATCCTCCCTATAGCCTTAGCATGCATCATGCTTTGGACCACCATTTTAGCATGTTTTTGGCTCCACTCTAGCAAGCTTTTACTCATGTTTTGCCATACTTAAGCTCTGTTTTAAGTGATTTTGGTCATGCATGCCTTGCTTTGTATAGCCATAGTGCAATCTTGTTCACTAGCTTAGTGTTTTGAGTCCACTAGCATGCATTGCTTGGACTATTTGTATGATTTAGCATCATTTGTTATATGATTTCAGAGCATGTTCCACTGTCATACCCTCATGTGTATCACCCTTTCAATGCTTTGGAGGGTTATGCTTTATGCCTCAATCATGAGCCAATTGGCATGCATGCTTGCTTAAGCTTTTTGGGCTACCATCTCAATGTGTTTTTGGTCTTATTTTGCTATGATACAACTCTATTTTTGGTTGGTTAGAGCATCCCTCATTTGCTTCTTACATTTGTAGTGTAATCATGCTCATTGGCCTAGCTTACTTGGTGTTTTGGCCTTTTATTCTAGCATATGTTGGCTATGTTCAAGCATGTTTTTGGCCTTGTTTTGGCATGTTTTAGGACTGTTTTGAATCATCTTGGCCCTTTGGGGCTTGCTTGATATGGCTATGGTGCAAGTGCCCATGCTAGCCTTAAGCTTTGAGCCTCCTAGAATGCTTCATTTGTGATGTGTGCATGATATGGCATCATTTAGAATGTAATTTCAAAGCTTATGTCTTTGCTATACTCCCATGTTTATCACTCTTTCATTGCTTTTGAGGGTTATGTCTTATGCGTTGTTTGTGAGCCAATGAATGAGTACACTTTGCTTACCTTTTGAGCCTATGTTTTAGCATGATTTTAGCCTTGATTTAGCATGCCTCAACTCTGTTTTGAGTAGTTTGGGTCATATAGGATTGGTTATGCATGGTCGTAGTGCAATAGCTTTGACTAGCCTAATGATTCAAGGTCCTTAGGATGTTATGCTTATGTTGTTTAGATGATTTGGCATCATTTCATACATGATTTCAGTGCATATAGTGTTGTCACACTCTTACATTTTCTACTCCTTCAATGTGTTTGAGAGTTGTGTCTTCATGCCTTGTTTATGAGCCAATGTGTATGCATGCTTGTGTAAGCTTTTGGGCTCCCTTTTCAGCATGTTTTGGCATAGTTGAGCTCTATCCAGAGCTGGTTTAGTTGTTTAAGCTTAGTATTGCATGCCTCTTGTATGATGCTCTTTACTTGCTTTGATGCTTTAGCCTCCAAACATGTCTTGCATGCATTGTTCATGTGATAGAACCTTGTACATGTCATATTAGCATTGATAGATAAGCATGTTGTGTGTGTTGCATTACATTGTGTTTGGATCGGATGTTAATTCGAACACGAGAAACGAGGGACGTTTCATACTGGAAGTGATGAAACGTGCCTCATTTCTCGGTCGTCAACCCTCTTGATCATGCATGATAGATGAGGAGGCTCTTATGTGTTATTTGTGCATTCATTGACATTGACTTGTGCAAACTTGGCTTCTCGGCCACCGTGCATTGTGATGTTCGGTTGGTGGCCCGAGAGTCGAGTACCGCACTCCATTGAGCTTGAGAAATGATAGGGAGGGTGGTTGTGCACACATATCTTGCAAATACACTGCTATGCCCCTTGTTGTTCTCTGTTGCAGCAAAACTGGAGTTTGGCAGATTTTCTGGTTGGCAGACTAGTAAAGGTGGTCGACCGACCAATTTTTCTGGTCTATAACCAGTTTTTCTGGCCTGCTGGTGGTCTACAGCCCCCTTTTCTGGTCAGCAGCCCACCAGGAGGTCCCTGTGTTGGAGCAGAAGCAATTTGGAAGTTTGTGCAATGTTCTGAGATCAAATCAAATGCAAACCGAGACAATTCTAGACATAGTAATGGATTTCCGAGCGAGGCGATCGAGCATGCATGCACCCCTCACCCCGAGGACCTTTTCAACTGCTTCACTTAGCTGCTTTACTTAGTTAGCTAGTTTGTCGGTTCTTAATTAGTTAGCGTGCTTAACTAATCAATTTGTGTTGTAATAACTAATTAGTTAACTAAGAATAGTTAATTAGTTTTGATTTGTAATAATTAGTTTAATTAGCGTAACTAGTTAGCTTATTATTCGGACCCTCCGTCGAGAGGGCAAATGCTGTAATAAGTGTGCGTGTGTGTGTGAATGTCTTCCAATCCCATGTCTTTCTCCCTTTTATTTATCCTCTTTCAGTGGTTAGATTAGGGCACATTTCAATTAGCATACTTATGCTTTGCATGCGTGCATCATTCATTCGTTTTGCGTGCACCGGGCTCGGCGCATCATTCGAACTGCATTGTATTTCAATACACTTTCTTGAATACGTGTTTCAAAGCATGTTATCAAGTGTTGCATTCATATGCCATTTTAGATTGCCGAGCCTATTTAGTTGCATTTTTGCATGTGTTGCATTAGGCATCTTAACATAGCTAGGATCATGCATGATTTCTAACTAGCTTCTGTTTTGGCTCGGAGTACACTGTAAGTGTTTATGCTTTAGCATCCTTGCATGCGTGTGAGTGTTGCCGTGATAGCATGCTTGCCATGAGGCTATTTGCTTAATTGCTATAACTGTCTGAATGCTTGTGTATGAAGGCGTTATTGCTTGAATTGGGACAATTCATCAAATGTGCGTTTTAGGCCCACTTTGCAAAGTGACAAAATCATGTTTCAAGCCCACTTGAGGGTGACAAATCTGCATTTTAACCTACTTGCGAGTAGCACTTTCAAACCATTTTCGAAAAACAAACATGAGATGTTTTGTTCCAATTCTTGCGATTAAGTCTATACTTGTAAGCTATGCGCATCATATAGTAAGTTAGATTAATAACCAGAATAAGAACACATGTGTTTTCAAAACAACATATCATGCTTAGTAGAGGCCAATCCTCTGATCGGGCGAATGGGGGTGCTCATTTCAAGACTTTCCCTTATCGTACCCAAGTTCCCGAGCCGAAGCAACTTTGGTGATGACGGACACGTGGCCTTAGGCACGAGTCAGGGTTTCCTAAATTTTCTAAAATAAAATATTTAGGTGGCGACTTTGAAATCTGGCAAAGCAGTCCATGTTTGGCGCTTTTTTATTAAAATCGATTTTTCAAAACGATTTGTCGGATTTGGACTCTTTGGTGATTTATTAGTCTTACATTGCACTTTATGAGATTAGATTCAGAACCGTGACAGGAGTTCGAACTATAGTAGCTAGAACTACAATTCGTGCCATGCGCGCGGAGCGGAGTTCGGGCGGTCTACGATCATGTTGTTATATTTTCTCTCCATCAAATTCTATTCATGTGGGGAATTATTGAAAATTTGGTTTTTATAGACTTATTTTGGGCCAACTTTGAGCTCAAAATTGAGTGGGTCCCACACGTTTTTTGAGTCAGAGATGTGACGTGTTCCTTGCCGCATGGTAAATCACACGGTGAAGACGGTTCGTCTAAACCATTTATGAGTGAATGGGAAGTTGACATCGTTTTCTGGTTCGTGGAATGGACAATTAAAGAATTAAATGTGGGTTTCTTTGTAAGGCTTGTCCCACAATGGAAATTTAAGAGAACTTATGTATGTATATAAGTTCTAGGTGGCAACATTTGAGTTGGGCCTCAAAGGGCATCCCAAGTTTGTAGAAGGGAGGTGTTATGGACAAAGTGAACTTTAGCCCAAACCACCACACACGCGCGCACTGCTACCGGCCGGGTCAAGCCGTGCCGAGCGCGAGTGTGGGTCGGGTCGATTCTTATATTAATTTTTTGGACAAAATTTATTTGAATTTTTTCCAAAATTTTTGCAGGAAAAATTAATTTAAATTTTGCGCTAATGTAATTTGAATTTGAATTGAAAAATTTTTGTCCAAAATTTGTGCCTCTTTTCAAATCCGAATTCCACAACAGATTAATCAGTCCGAACAGTTTTTCAATCTGTTGAACTCTAAACAGGTTCAAACTAGTTTTACAGTTATAAAACTGCCCAGACATATTCAAATTTGTCCAGCAGTTACCAACAGATCTGAAAACTGTTTATACCTGTTTAGTTTGAAATTGAATATGTTCGGATCTTCCCAATCATCACCAATGGTCCGATAAATAGTAGAACTCATTCCAATAGTTTTTACATCCGAAAACATCCTGAAAAATATTCTGAAATATTCTTTCCTTCCCAGTTTTGCTCTTTGGTTGCATTATTCTTGATATTATTTTTTAGGAAAATATTAAGAGAGTATAGAGCACAAGTTTTGTTTGCCGTACAAGTCGGTTGGAGTGCTACTACAATTTGTGAAGATCATTGTATCGTGAGAGATAGACGCATTTTATCCATAAGAACCGTAGCAGGACGAATCTGTCTTAAGGACAGAGTGTCACACACTCGACTTAATCTTTTAAATATTTATTCGGTTCGGTTCGGTAAAATAAATTTTGTAAGTAATTTATTTATTTTTGTTTAATTTGTTTTAAGTTATTTATTTTACAGAGAAGATTGTTCTAATACTGTCATTGTAATAAAGGTTGGTCCACAAAAAAATAAATAGATAAATAAAATAAAAATCGACACAAACTTTGTTTATAAGAATCATGATGTAAAGAATCTCAACATAGTTTGAGTGGGCTCTAATTTGAGTAATTAATACTCAGGTAATGCATATGAATGGAGAAGCACATGTATGCTTAAAAAGCATAGCACGGAAGGTAAGGCAAGAACATCAGTTAGATCAACGCTAGAGATTGATTGAACCCACCATTCTCTCCCAAATGTAATCCTAAAATAGCATTGGATTGTATGATGATCTTAGAAAATGAATAATAATATTAATAATAAAAGATTAAAAAATATAACATAATAAATCCGACGCGACTGTTACTTTTTTATATTTAAAAAAAAAGAAAAAAGAAAGAATAATGCAGCTTGATAGCTGGAATCCAAACATAACCACATTATTATTATTATTATTATTATTATTTATTTTCTTTTTTGGGAAGCAAAGTCCAAATTTTTTTTACCCGTATGTTTTTTTTTTAACCAAAACCCATATGGTTATCCCATGTTATTTGTTTATGTATAGGTGATGTGTGAGTGAGTCAAGTGCATCTATCCTCAATCACGCACAGCCTGGACAAGTCGTGGCTACACATCATCATCACCATCTCTCTCTACTCTCTCCCACCCTGTACATTAATCAAACTTATCCCCATTATATTCTTCTTTATGCTATCTATACCCAATTTTTTTTTTTTTTTTTTATTAAAACGTAAACAAAAGAAAGTATTTATTAAAACATAAACAAAAGAAAGAAATTATATATTGCTTAATAATGTTAATTTAATTATTGTGGTTCCATTTCGACAATATTAAGATGATTCGGTTGTCTTACATATTAAAAAATTCAAAATACCTCGATAAAAATAATATTTATTATGATATTATTGGATGTTATAAATTTTTTGAAGAAATGTAAAGATTCTTAAAATATGAATAATTGATGTAGAGTAATCCACATGAATAAATTTAAAAGTCCTATTTTTTAATTTAAAATTTTAAAAGTTATTTTTAATAGTTAAATAGTAAAAATAATATTATTTTGAAATGGTCTAAACCAATGTTTGAGATTAGGTATCATCTTTTAGTTATTCTTCTCTGTTGCTACTTGGATTAAAATAAATAAATTAGGGAAGTTACAACCCATCAATTAATGATAGTAGTTGACAATTCATTCTAATCTTTAAAATAGTAATTAATAATATATGTTAATAAAATAAATAAATCTCCGTTAAACTAGGATTGACTGTGTTAACAGTTTAATATACATAATTGGTAATGTTAATGACTTCTTCTTTTTTTTTTAATTTTTTATTTGACAGTTAGAAATGTTTAATTTTAACTTACATGCACTTCAATTAACCTTCTTTCCTATTCAATTGAAGGCATGCCATCCACTCCAAAAATAAAAATAAAAAAATCATGAGAAATTAATTGAATTCCTAATTTTGTGAGAAGACACTCACCAACTAGTGGGAACCACGAACCAGCTTGGGTTGACATTGACAAGACGAAGGACGTTAAGGCTTGGTTTGGGATATATTAAATAATATAAAAAATAAAAAAATTATTATATTATTTAAGTTACATTATCTTATTTAAATCACATTACCTCTCTAACATATCACATCAAACTCAACCCATATAAATCAATAAATTAAAAAATACACTTTTTTAAAACATCACAAACCAATCCTAAATTTGGTGGAGGGAAACATTAAAAAGAAAAAGAAAGAGAAAGGAATATCCGAAAAGCATAAAACCCGAGTATAGTAGGAAGGAAAGGAATATGCGACGCGGAGATGGCGTTCCGTTTCGTTCTTAAACCATTGTTGTCACCACCATGGAAACACCCCTACACAACTTCCTTTATATATATATATATATATACCTACCTCTCTTCCCCAATAATCACCATCTTCTCCAACAAATACCTGCACCGTAGTTCCAATCCAATTAGTATCTCTCTTTCTCTCTCTCTCTCTCTCTCTCAATGGCTCTCAAGGCCGTTCATGTCTCCGACGTCCCTAATCTCGACCAAGTCCCCGAAAACGCCTCCTTCACCCTCTATTCTACCCGTTGCTCCAAAGGTAATCTAACGAGATCCCATTCGACGATTCGACACACACACACACACACTCTCTCTCTCATTGAATTATTGATTGAATGATTGATTGATTTTTTTGATAATGGTGTTTGGTTTGCAGGGGTTGATGTAGGTAGAATTGGATTTAAAATTCCAAAATTCATGGTGGTAGGGCATAGAGGGAGTGGAATGAATATATTGCAGGCGTCAGATCGGAGAATGAAAGCCATTAAAGAGAACTCCCTTCTTTCTTTCAATTCTGCCGCTCAGTTCCCCATCGATTTCATCGAGTTTGACGTTCAGGTTTTTATTCTCTCTCTCTCTCTCTCTTTCTGTCTTCTTGTTCTTCCGTCGTATTTTATTTGTCCTGTTGTTTGTTTTCTCCAATGCCAATTTCGTCTGAGTTTTAAACGTAGTGCGTGCGTGCGTGCGTGCGTTGTAGTCTCGCCGCATACGTTACATCTGGATTTCTACATTCAATCTTTCGGTACTTGTATTTATAATCACAATTCATTTTAAGCTCTCTATTATTTGTCTTTTTGTGCACAAATTTTTAAATTTGTAGAAAAAGGACATAAGCAAATCGATCAATTTACAATTTAAAAAAAAAAAATCTTCAATTTAATAAAATAAAATGAAAAATTAAGACAAGTGATTCTCAATTTCGTACTCAATCGGATTTTTGCATCATAATCAATTACATTTTATGTTTCTTTCCTTTAAATTATTATTTCTGCAAAATTTTAAGCTGATTTTTTTTTTGGTTAGATACTGATTTTTTTTTTTTTTTTTTTTTGGGTGATTTGCTCTCTTATGGGTCCAATCTATTTATATATTTGCATGAAATTTAAAAAATAAAATAAAACAATTATAGTGGATATATGGAGTTGAGAGGAGACCTTAGACAGGGAAGTAAACTGGAATGTGATTTTTGTAGGTGACAAAAGATGACTGCCCTGTCATTTTCCACGACAACTCGATCCTCTCTGAAGAAAATGTGAGCTCTCTTTCTCTCTTTTATTTCAATCTCTGGAAATTCTTAAGGTTAATTATTTATTTTTGGCAATTGATCTGAATTGGAATTGAAATTGAATTTATCTTTCAGGGGACTGTATATGAGAAGAGAGTGACAGAACTGAGTCTATCTGAGTTCCTTCGCTATGGTCCTCAAAGAGAGCCTGGCAATGTGGGCAAGTCTCTTTTTAGGAAAACAAAAGAGGGTAATATTTTAAGCTGGAGCGTTGAGAAAGATGACTCCCTCTGTACGCTTGAAGAATCGTTTCAATTGGTTAACCCATCTTTGGGATTCAACATCGAATTGAAGTTCGATGATCACATTGTCTATCAGCAAGAACATCTCATCCATGTTCTTCGTGCCATATTGAAGGTAACAGAAGAGAAGAGTCTCTGTTATGTTCAATTTTAGCTAGCTTAGTTTTGGCTGTTTCGTGTCTGAAATTTTGTAATTCAGGTGGTGTTTGAACACGCAAAAGACAGACCCATCATTTTCTCAACCTTCCAGCCTGATGCAGCGCTGATTGTCAGGAAACTGCAGAGTACCTATCCTGTAAGTGTACTGTCCAAAATTGAGAGCTCTCTAAAACCCAATTCAGAAGTGTTTTGAAATATGTTTCTAACTTCTAATTATGGTTATTGTTGATTGAAATTTACCAGGTCTTCTTCCTCACAAATGGAGGAACTGAGATTTTTTGTGATGTGAGAAGGAACTCTTTGGAGGAGGCCATGAAGCTCTGCTTAGAGGGTGGTTTGCAAGGGATTGTATCGGAGGTCAAGGGAATATTTAGAAATCCAGGGGCGGTAACAAAGATCATTGAGGCTAAGTTATCACTCCTAACCTATGGCAAATTAAAGTAAGTTCTTGAATTTCCAATTGTATCACTTTGATAATGTTTCTGACATTCTTGGCTAGGATGACTTAGCTTTGGGTTTTTCATGTATTTATTTACTAAATATATATGAAATTGATGTTTCAGCAATGTGCCTGAAGCGGTTTACTTGCAACATTTAATGGGGGTTGAGGGAGTGATTGTTGATTTGGTTCAAGAAATCACAGAGTCAGTTTCTGATATGATCAAGCCATTGAGGGAGGAGGGGGAAGAAGAGATACAATTGGAAGGAGAAGAACAGGTTCAGGTCAAAGCAAAGCCTCAATTCTCTGAAAAGGAGTTGTCATTTTTGCTGAAGCTTATACCAGAGTTGATACAGCTATAACATGGTCTGCCTGGCCATTCCATATACACTTCCATTTTACACACAGTTACCGATTCATCTTCGTTGTCATGAAACATTGAGCAGGCATGGGCGTGGTGTAGTCATAGATAGATGTCTGCCTTGTTGTACATAAGCCGGTCTTTCCTCATCTCTTGACATCGATGCAAAGGTTATATACATCTTTCTCCCGGTGCTTCATCTGTGGTAACCATAGAATTGATTGCGCAGTTGATGGAAGCTTTTTCTTCAGTTTTTTTGTTTTTGTTTTGTCTCTTGCTTTCTTTTTCCTCCGCTCCATCTTTGCACTAGCAATGTAACTTGGGTTCATGGACATGTACTTGTTTCAAACATAAAAAATGTTGGCTACTGATGACAGAATTAATTGGCTATTTTTTGGTGGCAAATTCCTTTCAAATCAAGATGATGAACTTGTGCATATATCATACTACGTCCATCATATTTAAAAAAGTAAGGATAATTCACATTTTTTTTTATACAAGTAATGAAACAATTTTGATATAATTGAAAGATCAAAATGTATGATTTTAATGTATAAGGGATAAGATGATAATTCAGTGATAATTAAGGAGTTGAAAAGTGTAACTAACCAATATTACTTGTTCAAATCAGCTCAATGGCTAGTTCAAGAAACCAACCTGAATATGCTAGTCATGGAGTTGTAAGCCACATTTTAAGCCATAGAGGTTCTAATAAATATAAGCAATTCTACGGATCTAAAGACGTTAATTCAAAACGTAGCCCAGAATATGAACTTTGCAGTTGATCAACTCACAATAAATTTAAATTTAGATTGTACATTTCATTATCAAATAATTATTTGGATTCTCTAGTTTTTTTCAATACCATATATTTTTCCTCTATTTGTCCGTGTGATGTGATTTCAAATGGCTAAGACTCTGCTTGAAACTTGAATTAGAGAAAAGAAAAGAAAATGGAACAAAACAAAGGATGAAATAAAATTCCTCCACTCCACAAATTCCTTTATAAATCCAAATCAAAACACATCAAATCGATAAATCCTTTGAACAAAATGGGGAAATAATTAGCCTGCAAGAAGTTTGTTATTTCTTCAGCAAAATAAAAGGGAATGTCTACAAATGCAATGGAATCATTTGATAGAAATGGAAGTCATGACAGAAATGGAAGACTGGGTTGTGTGTCAGATATGTCATAAGAAAAGGAAATGGGAAAACAATGGGGCCAGAACCGACCTTTCGATCCTTTCCTCTCATGGCAACAAAACTAGGAATGGCGGGAACATTGGGCCTAGTATTATGGATGTCAAAATGGAAGACGGCAGTGAATCAGGTCCTCCTCGACCATCCTCTCCCTCATCAATCACGTTCAAGTGAGATCAGGTCTCTTCCAAAGGATCAGATCAGGAAGAAACTAGTAGTGCCTACATTACTCTCTCTCTCTCTCTCTCTCTCTCTCTCTCTTCATGTGTGAGAAATCATCAAGTCCTATCTTCCCTGGACTTGTATGAGATTTTTTACTTTTTTTAATTGTCAAAAAAGAGAAAGAAAGTTCAATATAAGGAGTACTTACATGTTATCCCAAACATATCTTCAATCAGTTGCAACTGGTGTTGGATTGCTTCTCGATCATCTGTGTATGCACATGCAACAACTTGCAAGGTAGACCAAAATTCAAATCGAAGTTCTACCAAAACCAACAACATAAATTGAAAAACTATTTTTCATGATACAAGGACAAAACAAATTCCTCTCCAAGAGCAAAAAGTTTATACACCATATTGTGGTGAAAAAAATGTTGCCAAACCAACCATTGCCTCTAGGCTTTTATGATATAAACTAATACACTGCCTAAATTTGACAATCATGTCCCAGAGAAAAAATTGAAAAACAAAAAAAGTCTGCTCGCATAAAACTTTAATCTGTAGAACTTCTCAGGCTAATTTACGCTCTTAATCCATTTGTTCATTGAGATTGGGTACTGTTGCTATCTTCCTCCACAATTCCAGCAGCACCAGCGACTGAAGGTTTTGGAGCTGGTTCAGCACATGCTTTCAACACTGCTTCATTCTGCAAAACCATTATCAAAACATACAACATTAAATAGGATGGAGGTATTTCTCTCACTAGTCATGGGCATCCTATTCTCTAAATTCTATAAGAAATTGAAGACCCTTCCCATGTAACTAAATTAATGATTGTAGAGCCCATAGTTGCACCAATTAGGAAACTAAATGGCTAATCTAAAGTGGAAATGCCCTCATGTCATAGGTTGCAATGATGGCCACCAGGAAAACAAATGATTAAAAAAAAAAGGAAGGAAAAAACACTCACATAATTTTGAAAATAAATGGGGGGGAAAAACTCAAGACAAGATTTGACTACATTAGGATCAGGAAAGTCAGAATTGACAGTCATGGGCAAGGTTCTGAAAAGCGGTTGCGGTCGCTGTAACGGTGGCGGTGGCGCGGTTGCGGTTGCGGTTGCGGGGTGTAAAGGCCGTAGTGTAACGGTTGCGGTAACCGGAACCGTAAATTTTTTTATTTTTCGCAAAATTTGAAAAAAACTTACTGAAACGCATATTTTTTTTCCATGATCATATTTATTGGGTTAAAAATAAATATTGATCAATTTTTATAAATTTTTAAGTATGATCCAATATATTTCATATTTTTAAATCACTATAAACTGAGTTTTTTACATTTTATTTTAATAATTAATAACTTTATATTATACAAAAAATTAATCACTAACTATTATATATATAAGATAAATAATGATAAAAGTAAGAGAATAAATAAGAACCTAAATATATATATATATATACATATTTTAACCAAGCCAAATAGATAATGACCACACTTATTATTATTATTATTATTATTATTATTATTATTATTATTATTTTCAAATAATATATAAATAAACACACATAAACAAAATAGTTGAGTGATAGCAGCTGAATAGAATAGCATAGGTCTTACAGCTTTAATAAATCAATAACATATTCTTCATCTTCTTTCTTTTCTCTCTCTATCTCTTACTCCTCCATTTTCTCTCTTTATCTTCCCTCTTCTCTCTATCCCTCTTCCCCCATTTTCAGCTTTTTTTTGTGTATTTTTTCGAAAAAAACAGTTTGGAACCGTTACGTAATGGTGCATAACAAGCCGTTACGGCTGTTACGGTGCCGTTACGACCGCTACGACAGTCGCTACGGCCAACACACTTGTAAATCTCAATCACACTGCAAAAGCGGCCGTAACGGGTGGCGGTAACCGCCAAAACCGTTACGTAGTTACGTAACGGTTGCGGCTGCTTCTTAAAACCTTGGTCATGGGCATTCACATCTTGGTCAAAAGGAACTGTGCGAGATTCTCTCGGGAATCGCCTTCAGCAAGGTATGGCATTCAGGGAGTTCCAAAACAGAAAAATTATATAGGAGTCAAAGAGCTATAAATACTTTCCAAGCAACATATGTTTTTATTTATTTATTTTAAGCAGTACGGATAAATGTTATACAAACAAAAACAACTACTTTCATCACAATAATTTTGCAATTATATTATCATAAATCATTTGTTTGTTTCTTTGATTGTGGAACATATGCTGCACAAGTATAATATACCATTGAATAATGCATCTCCTCAAAACAACAGGAACAAGGTTCTCACTAGAATGATTCCAAACATGACCGCATGACTGTAATTGTGACACCATTAACCAAAATGCTTCTAGAATTCAAATGGTTTATACAAGCATGTGACAATTCCCAACCAAATATTTATGTAGACATTAATGTTGTGTTTGGGTTTTGGATTCGTGCAGGGATTTGCACAACAGGGAAAGGAATTTCATTCACTTTTCCCTTCCCTTTTCCTTTTCCTTCACAAATCTTCTACAAAATCATGATCCAAAAAATGCCTAACGGATTTGACGAAAGAAGTTTATAATAATATTATAGGCAACAACATTGATATATATCAGCCACCAGAATAGTGAATTCTCCTTAACTGCAGCTTAAGTGCTTGAGACCTAATAAGCAAATTAAGTGAAATTTTTTGGGGCTCTACAAGTATTCAAAAATAAAATAATTTAAACCCTTCAAATGGTGCAGGAGGTAAGAATATAAAGGCCCCAAGATAACCACTTTTTTGACACTGTTTTCCCCATTTCATTTCTACCAACATACCATTTTCCTTGAGGCTCTACATATTTTGACATACAATAAAAATAATCACAGAAAAGCAACAAATTTAAAGTAAATTGCAGTTTTTAGGGCTATTTGTCCAAACATATAATTGAAGAAAAAACCATAAACTGACTGATTTCAAGAAATAAATTGTCAATCTATCATAGACAATAGTTTGGATCCTGAACCATGCTTCCATCAAAACAAAAAAGAGACTAATAATTTAACAAAACAAGCGCATTACATTCATAAACAAGTCTAAACACTCCCAGTTCTTCAATAATTCCAACTTTCATTAACAAAAAATAATTCACAAAATAGCAAAAAAAAAATATATTTTTGAAGCAAAACCCAAAATTATTCTTCAAAAATCAGTACAAAATAGGAAAAGGAGTGGGAGGAACAGAGAAAGAGAGAGACCTGCCAAACCCTAAGAAGTCTCTTCTTAGCGTTAGCTTTTCTGGTGGTTGTGAGCTTTATTCTCTTCCATACAAGTCCTCCCGAGTCATGCTTCTTCACTATCTCCATCACTCTTGTCCCCCAAAACGCCCCAACTCTCCCCATCTCTCTCTCTCTCTCTCCGAGTGTATGTGCAGTGATGATGATATATATCTATGTATGTATATATCCGATCCGAGTTGGTTCAAACCCGGATCTAGATCCATTTTGATGGGTTCAAATTTTTAAACCCAAAATCAAACGGGTCATCCATTGAAATCAAACCAACCCAGTACAAATTAGTTAAAATTAGATTGGATTGCAAAACCATAATTCTACCTTAATTTATTTTTTTATTATAAATATTGATTTTAAAATAAAATGTTAGTAAAGGGTATCGTAATAAATGATTAATTATATGATATATATATATATATATAATCAAATCAAATTTCCTTTTAAAAATCGATCGCACTAACTCAAAGGGATTAGTTGAATTGGATTGTAGCTATAATACAAATGGAGCTAAAATATTTATACAATTATTATCATTTTTTTAAATTTCAATTTCAATTTTGAGTTTTTTTATTTTTCAACCAAACACTTCTAATCTATATATATAAGGTAAAGAATCGTTCTACATTTTTCAATTCATATGTTTTTTTTGAAATAATCAAACACAACCCAAGCAATTAAAATATACAAGCATGCCAACTCTCTTGTCTTTGGTAGTCAAATCTGAGAGGGTAATTTATAAATAAATTGGGTCGAGCTAAAGGCTTCTTTGGAAGTTAGACCAGACATCGGATCGAGATAAGAGCTGTTGTAGCTTGGTCTAAAGACTAACGAAGTTGGGCCAGGTGCAGATCGGACCAAGCTATGGGTCGGGGTGTTTGGGCTTCGCAAGTTGGACCTCGTCCTTGTTAGCTCGGTCAGAGACTGCAGCAGTTAGCTCGGTTTGAACAGACAACTGGGGTACAAGAGAATAAGGGTCGAGCTCAGTGTTGCGTATGAAGGCACCAGATTTAAGTATGACAAAGGGCTAGTGTTAGCACGGTTATACTGTTATTCAACCGTGGTAGTCATCTCACTTGGCTTGCAGTGATGAGACTCCTAAAAGTATTTTGCTAAGGAAAGTAGAGTCCTACTGAGATTGTGTAAACCATCTCACTTGGTTTGTAGTGAGTAGGGTGTGTGATTCCTAGGAGGCCTTTGGAATAAGAGTCCTACCAGGATTGTGCTAGGCAGAAACTATAAAAGCTTATGACAGAACCTACGTACAGGTATCACAACTTTGATTCTCGAATACACAGAGCTTTTATCTATTTGTCTATTTTGCTAACTTAGAGAGGTATCCGACACACACCCACCGGCTAACTCACGTTTGTGTTTTCAAGAAGTAAAGCGACGACGTTTGGAGGAGCTCAAACTTGATCAACAGGATTACACGATAAGATTATTTTGTGCTCATACAATTGGCGCCGTCTGTAGGAAATACAGAAAGAATAAAACCTTTTGATCAAGTTTTTCTCTCTAATCGAAACCCATGGTGCACAATGCCGCAATCTATTATCGACGGACAAACCCCGGAGGAGGGTGGGAGACGCGAAGGTTTGCCTTCTATCCCTCCCAAGGCGGATTTAGAACCTTAGCGACAGAACCCCCGGAGGGATGCAAGGGGGAGACGGGGCAGCAGCCCCCGTCGCTCTCAAAGTCCTGAAAGACAGAGGCGGATATTGGACCCCCAGGTACTGGAAGATCGCATTAGAGAACAAGAAGAGTTAATAAGGAGGATGGCAGCAGACATAGAGTCAATGAAGCGCTAGATAAAAGGAAAAAGAGTGGCGACAAGAGAGGGGCGCAAAGGCAACACGCCCTCTCGCCACTCAGAGGATCGTGACAGGCAGGTCATCGCATCGCAAGCACAAAGCAAGAGCCTTAGAACATGCGACACTCAATCCAGGACTTCCACGACTCGTCACTCCAGGTCTGAGAGAACGAGGACTGAAAGGTCTTATATAGAGGGAAGCAACTATTACCCCTCACACACGCACCAGACGACATCCAAGCACAAGGAGTTGCCTAGGTCGGCGGACTTATGGACGATACTCGAAGAGAGGACTCGATGGAAGGAAGACACCAGGGCTCGCGACCCTCACAGAGTATCAACATTACAGCGATTGGCTCCTAGGACACACGAGAGTGTCGAGGTAGGGATGCCAATACCTCACCTTGCTTACGAACCAGCGGACAAGGTGTTAGCAAGGTTACAGAACTCGCTGTTCGTTCCGGCAATAGAGAACGCACCACTACTTTCGGGCTTCCACCAACCCAAATTCATCACCTATGAGGGGAAGACAGACCCCTACATGCACTTTCGCCAATTTCGTCAAGTTATGGCAGTGTACCGGCAGAATGAGGCCCTGATGTGTCCCATCTAGCCTTGGCAACCTAGGTCTAACCTGGTTCAAAAGGCTACCAGAAGACAGCATCACCTCCTGGGCACAATTGGCAGAGGCGTTCGTGACTAGGTTCAGAACAAACACCAAGACACCAGTGGAGATCGATCAGCTACTCTCCATTGACATGGGCGACAAGGAGACGTTGAGATCCTACAACAATCGATATTGGGAGACTTTCATTGATTACCCCACGAATCTCGCCATTAACATTGATTACCCCACGAATCTCGCCATCGCGCAATACAAAAGGGGTCTACCAGTCAGAAACAAGTTGAGGGACTCAATTACTATGATGCCACCCCTCACGATGGAGGCCCTAATGCAGAGGGTGCACCAACATATCCGCGTGAAGGAAGATAGTGCCCGGGCTAAAGCAAAATCTGGCTCAACAGTAATGCCAGACAAAAAGATTGTAGCAAAAATCAACACAGTAAAACAACCAAACAGGAATGGGCGAGGCAGGCAAGCCAACAGGGAGGACCCAGAAAAAAGGAGATTAAGGGTTCGCACTACCTTCACCACTGTGTTCAATAAACCCATCTACCGAATTCTCAGTGAGATAAAGAATGAACCCTTCGTTCGGCGGCCAGCCAAGTTGGGAGTAACACAAAGGGGCTACGACGAGAGGTCCCGCTGCACCTTCCATGATGAGAAGGGGTACCTAACTGAAAATTGCACACCCCTGAGGCAACATCTGGAAGAATTAGTAGCTGCTGGTCACCTAGACCAGTATATTGAAGGGGGAACATAGCCAGCCCCCAGGACCTCAACAGACCAAACGGGATGCCGGTGGACGAACCGCCCCAAGGCGTAATCAATGTTATCCATGGGATCATTGAACCTGAGCGGGTATGTGAACTTAGGGGGATGATAAAGAAGGCAGAGCACCTGAAGGAGGTACTAAGTGCACAACCCGCCATCAAAAAGGGCAAAACAGAGGCTACGAACGTCATATCCTTCTCAGACAAGGACCTAGTAAGGCTACATTGCCCACACAACGACGCACTGGTGGTAACTTTGCACCTCAAGAACTTCGACATCAATCGAATCTTGATTGACCAAGGAAGTTCTTACGAGATAATGTATTATGAAACCTTCAAACAGCTGAAACTAGAGGACAAAGACTTGGCCCCTGCAACATCCCCCCTAGTTGGCTTTAACTCAATGCCAGAATGGCCAGTAGGCAAGATAATCCTCCCAGTCAAAGCTGGGACCATGACTAAACAAGTGGAATTCTGGGTATTTAAGGTCTCTTTCACTTACAACATAATCCTCGGGAGAACATGGCTGCACGCCATGCGATCGGTAGCATCAACCTACCAGCAAGCACTGCGGTTCCCCAACGAAGCCGGAGTAATTGAAGAGGTCTTGGGAGGCCAAATCATGTCAAAACAGTGCTTCATCACAGTAAATGACAGCCGAGCTGCAAAAGGATATGTACAGATAGTAGAAGAGCCAGGGAGTAATGAACTATTTGCGGATGTTGGCAAGGCAGCAGAATAGAAGGCAGTGGAAGACTTGGTAAAGGTAAGAATAGATGAAAAGAACCCAGAAAAGTTCTTTTTGCTCGGCTCGTCTTTGTCCAGCACTGAGAGAATAGAGATCATAGAATTTTTAACCTCTAACATCGAAGTGTTTGCATGGACACCATACGACATGCCTGGCATTGACCCAAACTTCATCTGTCACCAACTGAATGTCCACCCGACTGCTAGACCAATTATACAGTGTACTGGCAGATCAGCACTCCACCATGCGGAGATAGTGGCGGATGAAGTGGGAAACTTGTTGGAGGCAGGAGCCATCAGAAAAGTGCACTATCCCAGGTGGATAATAATACATACAATTTATTCTCTCTCTTTCTCTATACATTATTTCTTACATGGTATCAGAGCGATAAGATTTAAGCCTGTATTTCTTTCTCACCGGCGGGCAGCCGGCCGACACCTTTGCCTTTGCTGCCCGCTGGAATTTTCTACACATACCTTCCACTCTCCACAGCCGTAACTCTGCAAGAAGAGAAACTTCGCTCCATCATTTTCTTCCACGAATCTTCTTCGTGGCTTTCGAGCTCGTCTCTCACTATCTCGTGCAATCGATCTTTGCACTTCATCGCCACATGTGAGCAACCGTGGCCGTCGTAAACGCCGAAAAAGTGCAAATCCGCCGGATTCTGACTACTCCGGCAGCAAAGCAAGGGGTGAATGGCCACAGCGTCTTCCATATCTCTCCTCCTTCCACGCACAGAAGTCATGCCTAACTTAGGGCATTTCTGAGCCACCTCAGGCTCGTTTGTCACATTTGAAGTCAGAGATGCACACTGTTTCGCAGACGTTGTCTCTGATTCACCGTTCTCCACCAAACGACCTTCACTAATCACGCAATTCTCAACTGCTTTTCCGCACTCAGACAGCTTCGAATCTGCCACCAAAACATCCAATTTCTGACGTTTTCTACCGTGCTCTTCCAGATTCTTCTCAGCTTGGTGATAGATTTTTCATAATGGTTGCTACCGCCGCTACTTCTGCATTTTTTCCAGTTGCATCTCCTCCACCCGATTCTGGTGCCAAGACATCCAGCAAGCTTGGAGGACCTCCAGCAAATGTGGATGCACGAGGGATTAAATCAAAATCTGCTGCCACTGGGGGTTTGCAGGTTAAGGCCAATGCACAAGCCCCTTCCAAGGTAAACGGTACCAAAGTTGGTGTAATGGAGGGGCTCAAGAGTGAGGATGATTCGCCATCACTTCACCAAAGGACTTTTATCAACCAACTGTTCACCCACGTTGGGCAGTGTTACAGCTGCAAATTTGTCTTCTTATCACGTGAGGTGATGATGAGATTTGTGAATTATTTGAAGTGGTTTGAGCTGGAATGCATATCTTCAGAAAAGGAATGTGCCGGTAAACCTAAGATAAACTATGTTAATATGTTACAGTGTGTCTCTCTCTCACTTTACTTTTTCCACCACCCACAACACATTATCATCGCCATTCCCTAACCCACATGGACTTGTTCCCGTCGTTTCATACAACTCATCATTCATCCCACTAGAATATATAGAATATATATATATTTTAAAAAAAAAAAAAAATACAAATTTGCACACCAAACCTTCCCTTATTTTATTCATGTTGGGGCTCACCCCGATCACCATTTTACACCCAAAAAAAAAAAAAAAAAAAAAAAAAAAAAAAAAAAAACAACAACCACAAGATTTGTTTTCTTTTCTGCAGACGGCCACCCACCGATCTCACTTTTTCGCCTATTCCGCCGATCTTTTCTTCTTGCCTCCGTCCTGGGCGGCCCTTGAGGGTGTTGCCTCCGTGTTTCCCACTCCACTGGGCACGATCACTCCACCCTGCTCCTCCACTACAGCATATGGCGGACCTCCAAATCGGAACATAACAGTGGCCTTCCGCTTCAGCTCCTTATTTTCTGCCTTTAGCATACTTATCTCTGCTCGCGCATCCTTATACATGCGTTGGAGCAGAGCCAGTTGGGCGTTTAACTGTTGCACCTCATTTGTCCTACTCTGCAGCCGGTGCGACAAGTTTGTGACCGCAGTCATAGTTTCAACACAGGACTTCAATGTATACTGATTAGCTTCAATATCCGTTTGCACTGCCATTTTTTGCTCCACCGACCGCATCGGAAAGTTCAACGGAGCAAAACCAGAGGTGTTTGGTTGAGGTTCACAGGCCACCGCACTAGTTATCTCTCTTGTTGACTCGTTGAGGTCGGGAAAGAGAGTGAGCAGACCACGGGAAGAAGAGGCTATGTTCTGGGTAGCTGAACGGGAAGAAGAAGCCATGTTTTTGGGTTGCTGAGTGTTTCAGAGAAGGGTTGGTTACAGAATGTTACAGAGAACGAAGAGGTTTCAACTGGTTTGTTATGTTTCCAAGCCTCAGACTTCGCTTTGGTTTATAAAGACAGAGACGACGAGGCCGACACGCGCTCTGTCAATCACGTGCATCGCCGCGTGCCAGGCGCCCCTTTTGATGGCTCGACGCTTTCTGTCGGGCACGTCTTTTGATGAAGTGGGCGCGCCTTTTGATGGCACGCCTTTTGATGGCACATCTTTTTATGAATTGGGCACGCCTTTTGATGGCACGCCTTTTTATGGATTGGGCACACCTTTTGAGGGTGCGACTTTTTAAGGGTCCGACAAGACTCTGTAAACTGTCCCGACATTGATTCCGGTTAGCTCCTTCATGGGTCCGACAAGACTCTGTAAACTGTCCCGACATTGATTCCGGTTATCTCCTTCATGGGTCCGACAAGACTCTGTAAACTGTCCCGACATTGATTCCGGTTAGTTTCTACAAGGGTCCAGCAAGACTCCGTAAACTGTCACAACAACTGTCATAACATTACATCAATCAATAATAATACATACAATTTATTCTCTCTCTTTCTCTATACATTATTTCTTACAATATCCAATACTGTAGTAGTACCAAAGAAGAATGGAAAATGGCGTGTTTGCATGGACTACAAAACAGTCAACAAGACATGCCCAAAGGATAGCTTTCTCTTACCCAGGATAGACCAACTGGTAAACTTGACGGTAGGGCACAATCGACTTAGCTTCCTTGATGTGTATAGAGGTTACCATCAAATTGCTATGTATAAGCCAGACCAGGAGGTCACATCTTTTACAACGCCCAGAGGATTGTATTGTTACAAGGTCATGCCCTTTGGCCTAAAAAATGCAAGGGCCACATTCCAACGGATAGTCACCAAAATATTTGAACCATTTTTAGGCAAAACAATGGAGGCTTACATAGATAACATGTATAAGCCAGACCAGGAGGTCACATCTTTTACAACGCCCAGAGGATTGTATTGTTACAAGGTCATGCCCTTTGGCCTAAAAAATGCAAGGGCCACATTCCAACGGATAGTCACCAAAATATTTGAACCATTTTTAGGCAAAACAATGGAGGCTTACATAGATAACATGGTGGTCAAAAGCAAGGATGAGAAAGACCATCTCAGGGATATAGACGAAATGTTCCAAATACTAAAAAAGAACAAGTTGCGTCTAAATACATCTAAGTGTGCGTTCGGCGTAGGATCATGCAAATTCCTAGGCTTTCTGGTGACCAACCGAGGTATAGAAGCAGACCCCTCTCAGATCAAAGCAATCCAGGATCTAGAGAGGCCCAACACAGTAAAAGTGGTGCAGCATCTCACTGGCCTAGCTACCGCACTCAACTGGTTCATAAGTCGGTCATCAGACAGATATCGACCATTCTTCCAAGTATTGAAGGCCAAATTCGACTGGGATGAAGAATGCGATCGCGCCCTAAAGAGCCTGAAAGACTACATGACTTCTCCTCCATTGCTAGTAACCCCAGTACCTGGAGAAGAACTCTTTTTGTACTTAGCAGTTTCACAGCATGCAGTTAGCGAAGTATTGGTCAGAGCGGAAGGAATCCGACACTTGCCTATCTTTTATGTTAGCAAGACCTTGCTGGGGGCAGAAACCAGGTACCTACCATTGGAAAAGCTGGCCTTAACTTTGATGATGGCCTCAAGGAAGTTATCACATTACTTCCACGCCCACACCATAATTGTCCTGACAATTTTTCCCTTAAAAGCCTTGTTTAAGAGGGCGGACTTTTCTGGACGAATCTTGAAATGGGCAGTGGAATTGGGACAGTTCGACATCAAGTTTCAACCCAGAACCACAATAAAAGCCCAAGCTCTGGCAGATTTTGTGGCTGAGTTCACACCAGGAAGCCATCACATCTGCCTAGTTGACTTAACCGAAATAACCGAAAAGGGGATGGAAAGTGCTGCAGAAATAGCGCAGCCCCCAAAACAAGATGCCCAGCCACATCCCAAGGCATACCGAATTGAAGAAAGTGAGGAAGAGGCAGACCGTGCTATACCTGGTAAAGACTCATCAACAAGCAAAAACTTGGTACAGTCAGATAGTGAAGAGCAAACCCCAACAGTAGGCATGGACTTGGAAGAAAACATCAGCAACACTCATGACCCCAAGACATCATCCGACCCCTCCACTTGTTGGAAGCTATTCGTTGGAGAAATGTGGAAACTCTTCGTGGATGGAGCATCCAATAGGTACGATGCAGGACTTGGCATAGTCCTCATCTCACCAAATGGCCTGATAGTAGAACAAGCAGTCAACCTTGGTTTCCCAGCATCAAACAATAAGGCAGAAAACAAAGCACTTCTCGCAGGCCTAAAATTAGCATTCTTCATGAAGGCCACCGAGCTAATGGTTTACAGTGACTCCCAGCTGGTAGTAAACCAGATTTCAGGCGACTACGAGGCAAAAGATGAGAAGATGGCCAAGTACCAAGAGTTAGTCAGAAAGGAGATCATGAAGTTCGAAGTAGTGCGAATAGAGCAAATCGGCCGAGACGAAAACAATAGGGCAGACGAACTGGCAAGTTTTGCCTCCATGACAGACACATCTATCCCACATCCATTACTAATCGATTTCTTACCCAGATCAAGTATTGAAGAACCCGAAGTAATAGAGGTATGTTGTGCCGAACTAGGCCCTTCATGGATGGATCACATTATTATATTCTTAAAAGACAGCATCTTACCTGAAGACAAGAAAGAGGCCAACAAGATCAGAGCAAAGTCACAGTAATTTTGGCTCTCTCCGTCATTGGCGTTATACAAAAAATCCTTTACAGGACCTTAATTGAAATGTGTCTATCCTAGCAAGGTCGAAGCATTCTTGTTCAAGATATACGAAGGCATATACGAAAGCCACCAATGGGGAAGATCATTGGTGGCCTTACATGCAAGCAGATTTAGAGAAGTATGTCAAGAAGTGCGAGAAATGTCAGAAGTTTGCAAACCAAATATATCAACCAGCCAGAGAGCTTCTACCATTAACTAGCCCTTGGCCCTTTGCGATGTAGGGCTTGGACATAGTGGGGCCACTTCCAACAGCACCCGGCAACAGAAAGTTCTTTCTCACAGCAACGGATTACTTCACGAAGTGGGTAGAGATTGAAGCACTCGCATCAATAAAGGAGAAAGATGTTAAGAAGTTCGTCTGGCAGAATATCATAACTCGATTCGGCATACCAAAGGCTCTGATATCCGACAATGGCACTCAGTTCGATGGCAAGATCTTCAGAGGCTTCTGCGAGGAATACAAGATAGAATTCTACAACTTCACACCAGCATACCTGTAACAACCCTCGTCACTATTTACCGATTAACCACTGATTACTGCTACACTGAGACTGATTATGATTGCTAACTGAATTGATTGAAGTACTAAACTGATTGACTGAAATCTGGAACTGAATTGATTAAGTATATCTGTTCAATTGTATGTCTATCTGTTGACTGTTTGATTATCTGTTCATGCCTTTGTGTTTAAATTGCGAATTGAAGGCCTTATCGGCGGCCGAATCTGAAATTGATTAATGATTTGTGATCCTTAGAATTAATGTGATTTTATGGCATATTTAGTTAAAATGTGATTTGGTATGATTAAATTAGGTTAATTATTGATAAATTGCACAACTTAGACTTAATTACTATTTTGCCATCCTTAGTGGCCACTACCTCAACATGTTGAGCCTTATTAACACGTAGACACACATTTGTTCAGCCACATTTGAGAAGCCAACCGACCAAGATAGAGAGTGAGAGAGAGTTGAGTTGTTCTTGAGAGTTTGGCTAGAGAACTTGAAGAATTGGAGAGTAAATTGGCAAATTGAGCCTCTAGACTTGTAATTGAGGAACCTAGGTATGAATTTCATCCTTCGTATTGTGTATTTAAGTTCCTTCTAGCATGGATCATGGTAGTTTAAAGAGCTAAGTCAAGAATTGGTTCATTAATGTTGGATTGGAGCTCATTCCATGCATGCATGTTTGAATTGTTGAATTTTGAGTTGATTCCATGGAGAATTGTCACATGCACGCTCATGGTTATGTTAAGTCTATGTTTTCATCTTGTTTTTGTAAGAGTTAGCTCATTTGAGCTTGTATTTAAAGCATTGAAATGATTTAAATACATGCATGTTTGCATGTTCTTCATATTCATGAAAATTGGTTTGAATTGGATTTATTTGAAACACCCTTGGGCTTTGATTTTACAAATTGAGTTTTGAATCATGTTAAAATATGAGTTTTGGGATATTTTCTGGAAAATTGGCCCAAGAGGATCGAAATTTATGGTTTAAAACTTGGTTTTGAGCTTGAGGTTCAAATCTAGAATTTCCAGAATTTGGACTCACGCTCGAGCAGGGTGATTGGCGCTCGAGCATGGAAATCGTGCTCCTAGCATTTTGTTCTGTTTTGAAGTCCGCTCGAGCGAAATAATTGACGCTCGAGAGTGATGTTGTGTCTTATGCTCGAGCGCGTGTCGAGCGCCCAATCGAGCGTGATTTTCACCTATCCAGCACTTTTGACTGTTTTGCAGAACACTCGAGCGGGTAATTCTACGCTCGAGCGGAAACCTTTGTCTGCATGTCCGCTCGAGCAGAGTAATCTGTGCTCAAGCGTGACCCCTGTTTTCTGAAAATTCTGAAAATGCTTTTAAAGTGCATCTTTATATCCTCATCTCATTCTAAGCATTATTAGGCCTAGTTTAAGGCATCTTAATGAGGTTATAGATGTAGAACCACACCGAGGCAAATTAGGGATTAAGTTGTTATCTTTCCCAACTGTGTAGCTTAGTGTGTGTTCGATCTGTAACTATGTAGGGTTGGCGACTGGGGACGCGCTCTAGCTTTACTGTAGCCCAGAACTCTGTGAGTAATAACTTAGTAAAGATATGTTCAACTGTACTTATTTTCTGTGTGACAAAATGAGATATGTTTTCTGAAATGATAAGTTATGTACAATGAATGATTGTCCAATTACTGACATGTATTCGTGACATCCTTAGTATCATGTGATATCTACGGCTGTTACCTGGTATCGGAGGTTCCTTTATGGAACTGGTTATTCGTAACCTCACGCGTATGCGTTCTGTCTACACTCTGTTACCCGTACCGGAGGCCCGCCATGGGGGCTTAGCTGTTCTGTTCTGTTACTCGGATTCGGAGGTTCCTTCTTGGAACTAGGTTATTCATAACCTTACGCTTATGCGTTTTGTTCTGTACTGTTATGCTAATGGGTGTACCACATAGGACTATACTGACTGAACGCCTGAAATACTGATTTAATGAACTGTTTTCAATACTGAAAGGGCATTCATTCTTAACCCCTTTACGCATTGTGTTATTCACTGGGCTTTAGCTCACTGCTCATATATATATGTAGGTGTACAGGCACCAGACCGTGGTTAGAAACGTCGGGGTAAGCTCCAGTTTTGTCAAGCCAACCATTGTGCCTCACTGCGAGGTTCCGAGCCTGTCAAGTTACGGCTTAGGGGTGTTTTAGTTCTCCCTTCTGTCTCTGTAACTATTTTGTTTACTGTACGGTATTGTTTAATAGGGATTAGGTCCCTGAACTGAACGATTGTATATATGTACATACTGTTTTGTCTGACTGTATATATTTGAATGAAAAGTCTTTTTGCATACAGACGGTCACAGCTCATTGGACATTGTTTATTTACTGTATTGGCTTCCACCAGTCCCTGTACTTTGTATTACTGTATTACTGTTAAGCAGGCCTTCGGTAATCTTGGATTACTGGCCGGTTACGGTGCTAAACCCATAGGGACGGGTTTGGGTCGTGACAGAATGGTATCAGAGCGATACTTACCACGAGTTATACCGCACACACGTGTCCAAATGAGCTATAGGATGTCCTAGAAAAACGATTAGGGCATTACATGAGCATGATAAGTGTGTGGCTATGACATGACTGAATGTAACTGAATGTATGCTAATGTGTTAATCTGTTTAAACAAATAACTGCCTATGTTGATAACTGTTATAACTGCATATAGTGAAATGGATAATACAAGAACTGCAAATGAATCTGAATCCTCATCCTCTGAGGCAAGAATGGCAAGACTGAAAAGAATGATGGAACTAATAACTGAAAAACTGGATCAACAACAGAATCAACAGCCCCCACCTCCTCCTCCGGTACAGCCGGAGCAGAATATGAATGTTAATGATGGGGACATAATTGCTCTCACCCATAAGTTCAGCAAAATGAAACCGCCATCCTTCCAGGGAGGCCTTGAACCGTTAAAAGCTGAAGCATGGGTTCTCGAGATAGAAAAATTGTTTGAGGTTTTTCCGTGCTCCGAAGCACATAAAGTGCTATTGGCCACCTTTACTCTGCAAGAAGAAGCTAGAAGGTGGTGGATACTTATCCGTGATAACAATATTGTGATGACTTGGGCTCAATTCAAAGGAGCCTTCTTTGAAAAGTACTTTCCTCAGTGTGTTAGGGACAGAAAAGTAACTGAATTCGAGCAACTGAGACAGGGTACAATGTCCGTTGCTGAATATGAAACAAAATTTACAGAACTTGCCCGTTATGCACCACATATGGTTGACACTGACTACAAGAAGGCCAGAAAGTTTGAAGGCGGCCTTAATGTTGCAATACTTGACAGAATAAATGTTCTGAAATTACCGAACTATGTAAATGTTCTTGACCGAGCCTTGATGGCTGAATCGAACATCGAAGCACTAAAAACTGAAACACCAGCATCTGAATGGCGTGGTAAAAGCCAGGGTTTTAAATTCAAGAAAGGCAAGCATAACCCATTGAACAAGAAACAGAATACGGGGTCAACAACTAGCCCCAGCCAAGGGAGTGGTTTCATACCACCCTATTCTGAGTGTGGCAAAAAGCACAAAGGAGCCTGTTACAGGTGTGGCAAGGTGGGCCACATGGTTAAAGACTGCCCCTCTGCTCCATAAGCCAATAGTAAAGCTGCACCAAGCGTAGCAGCATCAACTGTTGCACCAAAATCGAACCCCAAAGCTACCGGGAAAGAGCCCATGAGGCAGTGTCGAGTGTTCGCCCTAGTACCGGGAGACGTGCAGAATATCGAGACCGTTGTGTCAGGTATTCTCTTTATTTGTACTCAAAATGCTTATGTACTGATTAATTCGGGGTCTACGCATTCATATGTGTCGCATGCTTTTTCGCGAAAACTGTATAGACCATTAGAACCCATGAATTATCTATTAGCTGTATCATCACCCATTAGGGGATCTATGACCTGTGCATATATGTACCCTGCTTGTGAAATTATTATTGGAGATGCACATTTGTTTATTGACTTACTGCCTCTGAACATTGATCATTTTGATGTAATATTGGGAATGGACTGGTTAACGAAATATCATACTACCATAGACTGTGTAACGAAACAAGTAGTTTTCCATCCACCGGGTTTACCCGAATTTGTGTTTAATGGGGTTGGAGTAGTACCTCCTCCGTATTTGATTTCATCTGTGAAAGCTGTTAAATTGATTAGAAAGGGGTGTAAGGGATATCTGTGTTCTGTATTGACTGTATCTACTGATGATAATGCTAACGTGAACAGTATTCCTATAGTCAGAGAATTCCCAGATATTTTTCCAGATAATCTGCCAGGGGATTTGATTGACAGAGAGATTGAATTTACCGTTGATGTGATTCCGGGAACGCAGCCAGTATCTAAAGCTCCTTACCGAATGGCTCCAACTAAACTGAAAGAATTGAAAGTGCAATTGCAAGAACTGCTGGATAAGAAGTTCATCAGGCCTAGCACTTCGCCATGGGACGCTCCTATTTTATTTGTGAAGAAGAAAGACGGCTCACTGAGACTGTGTATTGACTACCGTGAACTGAACAAGGTAACTGTGAAAAATAAATACCCATTGTCACGTATTGATGACTTATTTGATCAGTTACAGGGTGCTCAAGTGTTCTCTAAGATCGACCTTGGATCAGGATACCATCAGTTGAAAGTTAAACCAAAGGACATTGACAAAACTGCTTTTCGAACGAGGTATGGACATTACGAATTTTTAGTTATGCCTTTTGGAGTTACCAATGCACCTGCTGCATTTATAGACCTTATGAACAGAATCTTTAAACCATACCTTGATGACTTTATTGTAGTATTCATTAATGACATACTGATTTACTCCAAAAGTATAGAAGAACGTGAACATCATCTGAGACTTGCCTTACAGACCTTAAGAGAACAAAAACTTTATGCTAAACTGTCTAAATGCGAATTTTGGCTTGATCATGTTATGTTTTGGGGGCATGTTGTTAGCAAAGATGGAATTTCTGTTGATCCACAGAAAATTGAAGCTGTAGTAAACTGGCATAGACCAACAAATGTGATAGAAGTCCGAAGCTTTTTGGGACTAGCCGGATATTACAGAAGATTTGTCAAAGATTTCTCCAAAATTTCCTTACCGTTGACTCAGTTAACTCAAAAGGGGATATCGTTTGACTGGACTGACCAAAGGGAATCTACTTTCCTAGAGTTGAAAACTCGACTTGTAACTGCACCGGTTCTTACCCTACCTTCAAGTACGGATAGTTATACTGTATTTAGTGATGCTTCTTATAAGGGTTTGGGGTGTGTTTTAATGCAGAATGAGAGAGTTATTGCTTATGCTTCCCGACAATTGAGACCGCATGAAAAGAACTACCCGACCCACGATCTGAAACTTGCTGCAGTAGTATTTGCGCTGAAAATCTGGCGTCACTATCTGTATAGGACGACATGTGAAGTATACACCGACCACAAGAGTTTGAAATATTTCTTCACACAGAAAGAACTGAACATGAGACAGCGGAGATGGCTAAAACTGATTAAAGACTATGACCTACAGATTTTGTACCATCCGAGAAAAGCCAACACCGTTGCCGATGCACTGAGTCAGAAATCGACTGGAAATTTAGCCTGTTTGCTTACCGGGCAGAAAGAATTACTTTGTGACCTTGAAAAATCTGAAATTGAAATTGTTTTACGAGAACAAGGTAGAACCTTAGCTGCTATTTCTGCCCAACCGGTACTGATCGAAGAGATTAAAGAGAAACAACAATCGGATGACTTCTTGAAGAAGATCATCGAAGAAAGGGAAACTAAACCCAGACCGGGTTTCAAACTTGAAAGTAATGTACTGAAATTTCAAGAAAGACTATGTGTACCAAATGATTCTGAATTGAAAAGAAGAGTTCTGCAAGAGGGCCATAATTCAAAATTTTCTATCCATCCGGGGAATACGAAAATGTATCAAGACCTAAAACTGAATTTCTGGTGGCCAGGAATGAAGAAAGAAATTACTGATTTTGTATCGAAATGTCTTCATTGCCAACAAGTCAAAGCCGAACATCAACGACCCGCAGGCTTATTGCAACCCTTATCGATACCGGAGTGAAAATGGGAGAATATCACCATGGATTTTATTGTGGGATTGCCTCGCTCCAATAAAGGTATGGACTCAATTTGGGTTATTGTTGATAGACTGACTAAATCTGCTCACTTCTTACCTGTTAAGACAATTTATAATGCGGACAAATTGGCTATACTCTATATTGATGAAATTATTAGACTGCATGGAGTGTTTGTGTCCATTGTTTCTGACAGGGATTCGAAGCTTACATCGAGATTTTGGCAAAGCTTACAAACTGCATTGGGTACCGAATTGAGACTGAGTAGTGCTTATCATCCTCAGACCGATGGCCAGTCAGAAAAGACCATCCAGACTCTGGAGGATTTACTGAGAATGTGTGTCCTTGATTTTCAGGGAAACTGGGAAAGTCATTTGCCCTTAGCTGAATTCGCCTACAACAACAGCTATCATTCAAGTATTGGTATGGCGTCTTTCGTGGCATTGTATGGCAGAAAATGTAGATCTCCGATTTGCTGGACAGAAGTTGGAGATGGGCCTTTGCTTGGGCCCGAGATTGTATATGAAACGACTGAGAAAGTGAAACTGATACAACAGAGACTGAAAACCGCACAGAGCAGGCAGAAAAGTTATGCTGATGTCAGAAGACGGGATAGAGAATATGAAGTGGGTGATCACGTGTTTGTGAAAGTGACACCGATGAAAGGCCAGACTCATTTTGGAGTCAAAGGCAAGTTAGCGCCGAGATACGTCGGACCATATGAGATTATTGAGAAAATTAATCCGGTGGCGTATCAAGTTGCGCTTCCTCCTGAAATGGAGCATATGCACAACGTCTTCCACATTTCTATGTTGAGGGACTACCTCTGGGATCCTTTCCATGTGATAGAGCCTACTCGTGTAGTGCTGAGTGATAACTACACTTACGAGGAACGACCTATTCAGATTGTAAACAGACGGATCAAGAAGTTGAGAAACAAAGAGATCCCGTTAGTAAAAGTTGACTGGCAAAACCATGGTGGCGTGTATGCCACTTTGGAGAGGGAAGATGACATGGCTAAAAGATATCCTGAACTGTTTCCACTGAATCCTGTTTTCTTCCAGAACGAAGGTAACTCGAGTTTAGAAGACTAAACTCTTTTTAAGGAAGGGAGACTGTAACAACCCTCGTCACTATTTACCGATTAACCATTACTGCTACAATGAGACTGATTATGATTGGTAACTGAATTGATTGAAGTACTGAACTGATTGACTGAAATCTGGAACTGCATTGATTAAATATATCTGTTCAATTGTATGTCTATCTGTTGACTGTTTGATTATCTGTTCATGCCTTTGCGTTTAAATTGCGAATTGAAGGCCTTATCGGCAGCCGAATCTGAAATTGATTGATGATTTGTGATCCTTAGAATTAATGTGATTTTATGGCATATTTAGTTAAAATGTGATTTGATATGATTAAATTAGGTTAATTATTGATAAATTGCACAACTTAGACTTAATTACTATTTTTCCATCCTTAGTGGCCACTACCTCAACATGTTGAGCCTTATTAACACGTAGACACACATTTGTTCAGCCACATTTGAGAAAGCCAACCAACCAAGATAGAGAGTGAGAGAGAGTTGAGTTGTTCTTGAGAGTTTGGCTAGAGAACTTGAAAAATTGGAGAGTAAATTGGCAAATTGAGCCTTTAGACTTGTAATTGAGGAACCTAGGTATGAATTTCATCCTTCTTATTGTGTATTTAAGTTCCTTCTAGCATGGATCATGGTAGTTTAAAGAGCTAAGTCAAGAATTGGCTCATTAATGTTGGATTGGAGCTCATTCTATGCATGCATGTTTGAATTGTTGAATTTTGAGTTGATTCCATGGAGAATTGTCACAAGCATGCTCATGGTTATGTTAAGTCCATGTTTTCATCTTGTTTTTGTAAGAGTTAGCTCATTTGAGCTTGTGTTTAAAGCATTGAAATGATTTAAATACATGCATGTTTGCATGTTCTTCATATTCATGAAAATTAGTTTGAATTGGATTTATTTGAAACACCCTTGGGCTTTGATTTTACAAATTGAGCTTTAAATCATGTTAAAGTATGAGTTTTGGGATATTTTCTGGAAAATTGGCCCAAGAGGATCGAAATTTATGGTTTAAAACTTGGTTTTGAGCTTGAGGTTCAAATCTGGAATTTCCAGAATTTGGACTCACGCTCGAGTGGGGTGACTGGCGCTCGAGCGTGGAAATCGTGCTCCCAGCATTTTGTTCTGTTTTGAAGTCCGCTAGAGCGGAATAATTGACGCTCGAGCGTGATGTTGTATCTTATGCTCGAGCGGGTGTCGAGCGCCCAATCGAGCGTAATTTTCACCTATCCAGCACTTTTGACTGTTTTGCAGAACGCTCGAGCGGGTAATTCTACGCTCGAGCGGAAACCTTTGTCTGCATGTCCGCTCGAGTGGAGTAATCTGCGTTCGAGCGTGACCCCTGTTTTCTAAAAATTCTGAAAATGCTTTTAAAGTGCATCTTTACATCCTCATCTCATTCTAGGCATTATTAGGCCTAGTTTAAGGCATCTTAATGAGGTTATAGATGTAGAACCACACCGAGGCAAATTAGGGATTAAGTTGTTATCTTTCCCAACTGTGTAGCTTAGTGTGTGTTCGATCTGTAACTGTGTAGGGTTGGTGACTAGGGACGCGCTCTAGCTTTACTGTAGCCCAGTACTCTGTGAGTAACAACTGTGTAAAGATATGTTCAAAATGATTATCTTCTGAACAATTGAACTGTACTGCTTTCTGAACTGATACTGTTAATTGAATGAATGTATGTCCTATATTCTGAACTGTATTGTGGCATCCTTAGCAACTACTGTTTACTGTTACTGTTACAGAGATCTCTGTCGGTTCCCTTGTTGGAATCACTACTGTTTACTGATTGATGGCCATCATTTACTGTTCGGTCTTTTAAGACCTACTGTTTACTGTACTGTTATGCTAATGGGTGTACCACATATGACTGTACTGACTGAACGACTGAAATACTGATTTAATGAACTGTTTTCAATACTGAAAGGACATTCATTCTTAACCCCTTTACGCATTGTGTTATTCACTGGGCTTTAGCTCACTGCTCATATATATATGTAGGTGTACAGGCACCAGACCGTGGTTAGAAGCGTTGGGGTAAGCTTCAATTTTGTCAAGCCAACCACTATGCCTCACTGCGAGGTTCCGAGCCTGTCAAGTTATGGCTTAGGGGTGTTTTAGTTCCCCCTTCTGTCTTTGTAACTGTTTTGTTTACTGTACGGTACTGTTTAATAAGGATTAGGTCCCTGAACTGAACGATTGTATATATGTACATACTATTTTGTCTGACTTTATATATTTGAATGAAAAGTCTTTTTGCATACAAACGGTCACAGCTCATTGGACATTGTTTATTTACTGTATTGGCTTCCGCCAGCCCTTGTACTCTGTATTACTGTATTACTGTTAAGCAGGCCTTCGGTAATCTTAGATTACTGGCCGGTTACGGTGCTAAACCCATAGGGGCGGGTTTAGGTCGTGACAACACCCTCAAGCAAATGGCCAGGCAGAAGCATCAAACAAAGTTGTCTTGGATGGTTTAAAGAAAAGGTTGGAAAGAGCAAAAGGCAAGTGGGCTGAAGAGCTTCCTCATGTTCTATGGGCTTACCGTACCACACCACGGCAGTCAACTGGTGAAACGCCTTTTTCTTTGGCTTATGGCATGGAGGTGGTAATCCTACTAGAAGTAGGCCTCCCCACCATTAGAAGTGAAAATTTTGACCCAGACTTGAATGGAGAAGCCATAACCTTGGAACTTGACCTAGCAGAAAAGAGAAAAGAAAAAGCATTGGTTCACATCGCCTCATACTAGCAAGAGTTATCCAGAAAATATAACAAGACGGTACATCCGAGGCAATTCAAGATTGGAGATTAGGTGCTACGCAAAGTAATGGGAAACACTCTGGTACCCGGAGATGGCTAGTTAGGGCCTACTTGGGAAGGACCATATAAAGTGGTTGGCTTAGCAGGAAAAGGGGCATATCACTTTGAAGATGGAGACAGCAAGGCTGTTCCTAGGCCATGGAATACTGTCAATCTCAAACTATTTTATTTTTAGCTTTCCTTTAAAGTACTTGTAATTTTTCTTTCTCTAATAAAACAAGTAGTTTCTCTTTCAGCATAAATCTTCCCACTGTAAAACAAGTAGTTTCTCTTTCCATTGTAAAGTTGTTCTTAGACAGTATTAGCTAGGGGCAACAAAAGAAGGTTGGCAGGAATAACCAACTTTGAGTACTCTTCAGCCATGATGAGGATCTAGGCTGAAGAGAGGTTGGCAGGAATAACCAACTTTGAGTACTCTTCAGCCAGGATAAGGATCTAGGTTGAAAAGAGGTTGGCAGGAATAACCAACTTTGAGCACTCTTTAGCTAGGATAAGGATCTAGCTTAAAGAGAGGTTGGCAGAAATAATCAACTTTAAGCACTCTTTAGCCGAGATAAGGATCTAGGCTGAAGAGAGGTTGGCAGGAATAACCAATTTTGAGCACTGTTCAGCCAGGATAAGGATCTAGGCTGAAGAGAGGTTGGCAGAAAAAATCAACTTTGAGTACTCTTCAGCCAAGGTAAGGATCTAGGCTGAAGAGAGGTTGGCGGAAAAAACCAACTTTGAGTACTCTTCAGCCAGGGTAAGGATCTAGGCTGAAGAGTGGTTGGCAGGAATAACCAACTTTGAGTACTCTTCAGCTGAGATGAGGATCTAGGCTGAAGAGTGGTTGGCAGGAATAACCAACTTTGAGTACTCTTTAGCTGAGATAAGGATCTAGGCTGAAAAGGTTGGCTGGAAAAACCAACTTTGAGTTCTCCTCATCCGAGATAAGGATCTAGGCTGAAGAGACTTGGCATGTATAACCAAACAGATTACAAAACTCTTGAGCCTAGATGGATATCTCGGCCACAAAAAAGAAGACAAATTACAAAGAAGAGCATAACCAAAAGAAGAGTTCAAGAAAAAACACATTTCATTCCATTCCAAAATTCAAAGTACAGAGGAGGGGCCTTAGCCCGGTTACAAATTCTTGACAGTAAAATGAAAATCAGGCAAACAGATCGTCCAAGTCTGCATCAAGGTCAACCCGAGCTAAACCACTCGGCATCCCAGTCCCAGCAGGAAGGTCGGTCGTAGGCACGTTTTCAACCATGCTTGGCGCCAGTGGCTCCACCCGAGTTGATTGAGCAGTCTGGTGACCTTGATCTCTGGCAGGAGGCGGGGCGTTGTTTGACTCTGGGGACTCTTCCTCCTCCCCTTATTGTAGAAACTTCTATTAGATGATGTGGGCATATTCTGCCATATAGCTCGGGATGAAGTGAGGATGAGGATTCTGGAATACCTCGGTTTCTTTCCCTTGACCGAGCTTGAGGGCGACTTCCTTCCACTCATACTTGAAGAAAATATCTTTTGGCAGCTTCACACTGCAAAACGTATGTGGCTTTGCCTTCCTTATAACCGCGGTCCTCTGCGTCTTCCATCTTCTTCTTCAGCTCGGCTATCTCGACGTCTTTTTTCTTCTCGAGCTTAGCCAGCTCACGCAGATAGCGGTCCTTCCGCTCGGCCAAGGCCTTTTGCTTGTCCGCCTCCACCAAGTTGACCAGCTTGGTGAGTAGAGTGACTTCAGATTCGAGCCCGGTCATTTTTTCCTTCACTTTTTGTAGCTCGGCTATCTTGGCATTGGCATTTGCCACGGCCAGCCGTGCTGTCTTACGAAGCTCCAAAACTCGCTTGTGAGTGATGTGGTTCTTTTGCATGGCCTACAAAAGAGGTGGCAGTTATGAACAAAAACTGAGCAAATAGTTATTGATTAATGGATGACAGTTAGGGGAACACTTACCAGCACCATTGACTTAGTAGCCGAATGGATGGCCTTCAGCTCGGTGAGGTGATCGTGGTGCTCCATGTCGGCAGGCAGACACACGCTTTTGGCGAGATTGAAAGCGAACGAGTGGTCCTTGTCTGCTACCACCGAATCGGTGCTGGAAACAGGCCGGTTCTTGTATGTTATCTTTGGGGCCCATTTAGAAGGGCTAGCCCAGTCAAAACCCGCGGGCTTTGGGCTCGGTTGTGTGGATTGGGGGAGCAGGATGTCATCTTCATCCACAAGGTGTTTTGGCTCTGTTGAGGGAGTACGAGCGCACTTATGCGGCCGAAATGACGAAGGCCGGGCTGATGGGAAGGCTACCACGGCTTCCTGTGTTTGGCCAGCTTTTGATGTCACGGTTTGATCCCCGCTAGCTTGAGCTGTTGTTTCAGTGATCAAAGCTTGGACAGCTCGGCACTTTGCCATTTCTTGCTCTTCGGTTAAGGGAACAAGGTTGATTTAGGGAAGAGTTGGATCTGGTTCTGGTGAAGGTTCTAGAAGGAAATCTGTTACCCTGGTCTTCCTCCTACTGTTGTATCTGTATGTCAATTCAAAATTGAGTAGCTCGGCCCAACCTCGATCGCGGTATTGAAACGCAGCACGAAGAGCGTCCAAATTAGGGTATTGGTATTGAGACTTGAGCTAATTCAAGTCTGCTAAGGAAAAAGGCAAATAGTTAGCGCGGTGAGAAACTTACAAGCAGCAAGGATGAAAAACATACAGAAGTAAGAACCGAGGTGTCCTTACTAGCAGTCCCTTTGATCCAATTTATGTTGTAGCCGGTATTTGGGCTTCCTGGTCCTCGAAGTTACCAGAAACCCAGAAAAAGTCATCATCGTTTAAGTCTTTATCCGGTGTGTTTTTTATTATTTTCTCTCAACGGCGTCTTATTCTTAAATAATATATCCAGCCGTCTTCATTCTGGCCAAGTGAGTATTGGTGAAATAGCTCGGCTAAACCGAGGTTGAGGCCAAGTCGACGATTTAGCTCGGCGATGCCATTTATTATTTTGTAAGAATTTGTGCTAAGTTGGGTTGGGCATATTCTAGTCTGCCTAAGGAATTCGCATAATAGCGGCCGAACAGGGAATCGGAGTCCCGCCTCTACAATAGTAATGACGGTGAAGGGAACGAAGCCCGATTTTTCCCATGGAGTGGTATCTAGTTCGGCTAAACTGAGATGAACATCATCAGGGATATTGTAGTCCTTGCGGAACTCGGCAATAGCCCCAGGTGAGTTTACTAAAAATCGGTATTTCCCCATGATTAACTTAAGGTTGTGAATAAGTTAAACCTAGCTCGGTGTGACTGGGGCCTTAGTTGGTTTGGTTGAGCAGAGCTGCCTAGGCGCAGGGTGCAAAGGCGTGCCTAGCCAGCACTAGTCAAGTTTGCAAAGTAGAAATAACAAGTGTTATGCCCAGATCACTGACCGGGCTAAAAAAGAAAAAAGATAAACGCAAAAAACCCTAGTCCGGCTAAAGAGGTTGCAGCCGATTCTTAGTTTGATTTTGGCTAGGTCGGAGAGCTGGATTGGTCCCAAGATTTAGCTCGGTCACTAGGAAAGCTTTCTAGTTTGGTCGAGTACACACCTAATACAAACAGGTTCCTAGTTCGGTCGTGGTGCTATTCTGGATCAAAGGGATTTCATAAATGGATTGATCGTGATATCCAAATAAAGTGTGATTAAGAAGTCTGGGTGTGAGTTTTGAAGATTTGTGTTAAAACTACAAGAATGTGTTTCAGAAAACATGTGTAGATATTGTTATACTATACACATTCGCAAAAGTAAAAACAAAGAAGAAGAAAGAATTTGAGTCACTTATAGCTTTGAGACGAGGGGACGAAGGTCAAGGCTGTAGGGCTGCTGACGAAAACACACAGCTTTTCAGATGCTAGGATGGAAACTTAGAAGGCAAGAAATGAAGATGAACAGTGGTGTCTCTAATTCAAAAATGAAGTTTTTTGTATAAAGCAAGGATTTGGACGGGACTGTTCAAAATTCGCGAAGTACGAAGACGGCTGTAACAGCTATTCTTGGCCAATGGGGTCCTGTCACGTGTCCAAGGGAATAGAAAGCGATTCAGATGTGCAGGGACTGAAAATACATTTTTTGACCGGACAAATTGGTAGCCTGGTAACACTTTAGCTCGACTGAAGGCTAACTTTGAGTTCGGTTGGAAACAAGTAGTCCCATATAATGCTGTGCAGATGGAATTAAGGGGCAATTGAGAGGGTAATTTATAAATAAATTAGGCCGAGCTAAAGGCTTCTCTGGAAGTTAGGCCACACGTCGGACCAAGATAAGAGCTGCTGTAGCTCGGTCTAAAGACTAAAGAAGTTGGGCCAGGTGCAGTTCAGACCGAGCTATGGGTCGGGTTGTTTAGGCTTCGCAAGTTGGACCTCGTCCTTGTTAGCTCGGTCAGAGATTGTAGCAGTTAGCTCGGTTTGAATAGACAACTGAGGTACAAGAGAATAAGAGCCAAGCTAGGTGTTGCGTATGAAGGCACCAGATTTAAGTATAACAAAGGGCTAGTGTTAGTACGGTTATACTGTTATTCAATCGTGGTAGTCATCTCACTTGGCTTGCAGTGATGAGACTCTTAGAAGTATTCTGCTAAGGAAAGCAAAGTCCTACTGGGATTGTGTAAACCATCTCACTTGGTTTGTAGTGAGTAGGGTGTGTGATTCTTAGGAGGACTCTGCATTAAGGAATAAGAGTTCTACTAGGATTGTGCCAAGCAGAAACTATAAAAGCTTATGACAGAACCTACGTACATGTATCATAATTTTGATTCTCGAATACACAGAGCTTTTATCTATTTGTCTATTTTGCTGACTTAGGTATCGGAGAGGTATCCGACACACATCCGCCGGCTACCTCACGTTTGTGTTTTCAGGAAGTAAAGCAACAATGTTTGGAGTAGCTCAAACTTGATCAACAGAATTACACGAGAAGATTATTCTACACTCGTACAATCAAATCAAATTTGCTTTTAAAAATCGATCGCACTAACTCAAAGAGATTGGTTGGATTGGATTGTAACTATAATACAAATGGAGATAAAATATTTATACAATTATTATCATTTTTTTTAATTTCAATTTTGAGTTATTTTATTTTTACAACCAAACACTTCTAATCTATATATATAATGTAAAGAATCGTTTTACATTTTTCAATTCATATGTTTTTTTGAAACAACCAAACACAACCCAAGTAATTAAAATATACAAGCATGCCAACTCTCTTGTCTTTGGTAGTCAAATCCATCTTTCAACCCGAAACTCTTGCTGCATCCCTCATTTTAAAAAAATTCTTACAATAAAGCCTAAATTCCTGTAATATCTCAAATGCCACCTCTCTCATGTGTGTTTCTTCAAACTCTTTCTCTTTTTGTATTCTCCTCCTCCATTTTCAATGGGTTGCGGCATGTCGAGGTATGGCCTAGCCGGCGTACCCGACAACGAAGGCGCACGCAGCTCTAACCCCATTCGGAGGAAATTTGATGAATTGTGTAGAAATGATCGTATTGTTTCGGATGCTACCCCTTCTTCTAGCAAACAACTTTTAAAAAAAGGTGTTGAGGAGGATGTTGTTGATTCCAATAGTAGCCACAACAGCACAGATTCTATGAAGGATTTAGCATTACAGCTAAAACAATGCCCGAAGGCGGTTGACGCTGATAGCGGGATAGAGAAGCAAAGTGAGGAGGAGGAAAAAGAAAAAGAAAAAGAAAAAGAGAAATGTCGAAAAGAGGTCGAAAGCAAAAATGAGGAGGCCAAGGCCAAGGCCACTATAGAGACGGGTGATAACAAAGACAATGAAGAAAGCGAAGAAGATGAAGGAATAATTTCTAATACTGATGGTTCATTGTGGATTGGGTCTCCAAGTTTTAGAGATTATTGCATCGACTGCGACTCAGACGATAATTTCCAGAATGATGGTAAGTTCGAACGACGTTTTTTTTTTAATGATAAACATTGAAGGGATTTTATTTTTCATTACCACAATATTAACTAACGCTTTTAATTGAAAATGCTACATATTATTATGGTTGCGTTTTGTTAACATTCCACTTCATTAAAACAAAAAACAAAAGAAAAGAAGAGATATTTTCAATACAAAACAAGTGAAATCATTTGATTTGATTTCATTTTTTCCCAAATTTTGGATGGAAATTTATGTTACATACTTTATTCTTTGTTTGTAACAAGAAAACAAGCAACAACAAAGTCAGCAAAACTGCAATTCTCTCTTACCTATAGTTGCAGTTTTTCCACCAAAAGAAGAAAACAAATAACTTTTTTTCTTTCTTTTTTTTTTTTTTTTTCAAAACGAATAACCATGATGGCTTCAAGGGCATTAAAATTGTATCTATGCTGCAGATAATAGTGCTGGGAAAATGAAGGAAACCAAGACAAGAGGTGATGAGTGCCATGCATCTCCCAAATCAAATGAGGTAATACAAAGTTGCCACAACTACATGTTTCTAGTATAAAAAAATTATGAATAAATAATTCAAATGTAAAATTGACTGAAGTATCATGGCATTGACTAGTCAAGTATATGATGCAATGACAAATAATAATAATATCCTAAATAAACATACAATATTATGATAATATATACTACCATTTTCAAACTTTTGTAGTCTAAATACTTGAAATCTTCTAAATTCTTTGAGATAACTTGGATTTGAAGATGATCAAATATGACTTGGGTGCTTATATAACACATGATTTTTTTCCATCCTTCTTCTTCTTAGTTTCGGTATCAATATTATTATGCTTTCATTCATATATGGATGCACAAAGTTTGTGTGTAAAGGAAAGAACTACTTGAGTCAATTATATAATTTTTTTTTTTTTTAATTTTTCAAGTCAATTAAGTAAATTGTTTTTTTTTTTTTTTATTGAAATAAAATGTTATGATAACTAATAATATAATACAAGCATTGGTTTATAAAAGACATTATTAATACTTATAAAATTTTGTATTAAATGAATGTTTGTGTGTTTGGTTGGTTGGCAGGAAATGGAGAACAAATCAATAAGAAAAGAGAGGAAAGGAAGAGGATTCGGAAGAAAAGTATTTCCAAAGAGCAGGCAATCTGCTATGAGAAGTTTGTTGCACGTCCCAGGTTGCTACAACCCCAGTGTTTCTGCTTCTCATGATAGGACTTCCAAGCCTATTGACAAAACCTTCTGATGATCCCCTCTCTCTCTGTACACACACACAAGAAAAAGAAAAAAAAGCCCAAGCCAATTCTTTTCCATTTTTAATTTGTATTGTTCCTCTTAATTCTCCACATTCTTCTTCCTGTAATTAAATTGTTCTTTGCACTTTTGAAATAGGTAGCATCATATTCGCATCGTGATGTTTGATCGTTGGATCAGTTATGTGAGATTATTATAAGTACATTGGGATTAAATGATTCGGTTCTTAGTATATTAGTATTAGATTGAAGATAAAATAAATTGCATTTATTTGTGCACTATCTAATTATATGACCCAATATAGCGTAAAAGTCAATGGACAATGGGTTGGTTTGGAAAGTGGGTTGGCTTTTTGACTATTTTAGTATGAGATTAACAAGTCTCGTTTGGAAAGGATTTTTTGATTTTTTTGACGTTTTGTAAGAGAAAGAATATAATAATTATGAGTTGAATATGATGTTTTATCTTATTGGGTTAAAAAACGTATTTTTTTTTTTTTTGTTGCGACTAAAATAAGCCGGATCCGACTTCCCAAACGAAGCCAATAACATTTTTTTGCTTTGTCCTTTTTTTGAACACATGAAATCCGAGGCTTATAGACAGAAGTCTGGATTGAAAATTTTAGGTTAGGAGAATATGTAATATTTAGAAATACATTAGTATATGTTTAATTACGATAGGGTATAATTTGAGGTAAGAGAATATAGGCTATGTTTGGTATGAATGGTTTGGGTTAAAATAGTCATAAAAAGATAAAAATATGTTAAAAAATTAATAAGATAAAATGTCACATTCAAATCATAATTATTTTATTTTTTTTCTCACAAAAGTCAAAACAACCAAAAAAAACCATCCTAAATGAGGCTTTTTAACCTCAGGTTAAAATAGCCAAAAAAACCAACCCATATCTCAAACAAAGGCATAGTGTTGGCTATTAATACTTGATCAATGTAATTGTTTATATAGAAAATTACCATGGTTATATGATCTAATCAAATTTATCGTGAAAAATATATGCAACAAATGTGATTTTGAGAATAAAGTGTTCATATATATTTTTAAAAATAAAAATGATTTGATCAAATGGCTGCAGTCTGCGGATACTCTATCAATATAATTTTGGGCGAATTGCACGAACAGTCCCTACAATTTGGGACTAGCGTCACTTTGGTTTCTGACTTTTCAATTGTGACACATTTAATCCTGAATTTTGAATTTTGTTCCAAATAAGAACAATTGAACATATCATTACTTAATTTCAAGGGTAAAATCGTCAATTTGATAAAATATAAACTAATTTGACAAAAGTAAATGTCAAAAAAATATTTTTAAATTTTTAAAAATTATTTTTACCCACTAAAGATAAAATTATATAAAATTGATAATTTTTTTAGACATTTAATTTTTTTTACCGAATTAATTTTTATTATGTGTTTGAATGATGATCATGTAATAGGTGATTGTTTTTATTTTCATTAAATTAGTTTCTATTTTTAAAAAAGTCAAATATGGCGACAATTTTGATATTGTTATTAAACCAATTCATTAAATTAAAAAATCCAAAACTAAAAATATTTTTATATTAAATATATCGATTACACATTAAAATCTTAACAACCAATCATTACATAATCATCATCCAAACACATAATAAAAATTAATTTGGTGAAAATAAATAAATAAATAAATGTCCAAAAAATTTATCAATTTTACATAATTTTATCTTTGGTGTGTAGAAATAATTTTTAAAATTTAAAAATATTTTTTTGACATTTATTTTTGTCAAATTAGTTTATATTTTATTAAATTAACGATTTTGCCCTTAAAATTAAGCAATTGTATCTTTAATTGTCTTTATTTGGAATCAGATTCAAAATACAAGGTCAAATATGTCACAATTGAAAAGTCATGAACCAAAGTGATACAAGTCCCAAACTATAAGGACTGTTAGTATAATTTGCCCTATAATTTTTTACATAGATAACTTTCTTAATGAACCCTATATTGAAAATAGAATTTACTTTAATAATACACTCCTACATCAATAAATAATAAAAGTTTATTAATTTGTGTATAATTATTATTATTGGGGTTTTTTTTATTTTTGTAGAAAGTTACAAAGCACTTAAATTAAAATAAAAGAAAAATACAAAGAAAAAACAGCAATATAGAAAAAATCACCGCACAGATATAATTTAAAAAAGCAAGATTTGAATCAAACCAATTATCGCCATCGACGCCATTTTTGTAACTGTTGCCCAACTTCGTTGCTATCGCCGCCGTACTTCAGTCAATACCAGAAATTAAAATTGCAAAGAAAGAACACTCGCACTAATATGAAAGGATCGAGATAAGAAAAAACCGTTATGAGCATAAAAAATCTAAAAGTTTATATCAAAATTAGGAGGGAAAATCTTAAACCCGTCTTTCAACCTAGATATAAAAAATCTAAATGCAAATGTTAAAAGTATGGACGAATTACATTAACGGTCTCTATAGTTTGAACCTTGTGTCACTTTAATTCTTGACTTTTCAATTGTGACACATTTGACCTTGAATTTTGAATCTTATTCCAAATAAGGACAATTGAAAATACCATTGCTCAATTTCAATGGCAAAGTCATCAATTTGATAAAATATAAATTAATTTGACAAAAATAAATGTCAAAAAAATATTTTTGAATTTTTAAAAATTATTTCTACCCACTAAAGATAAAATTATGTAAAATTGATAAATCAATTAGATATTTATTTATTTTACTAAATTAATTTTTATTATGTGTTTAGATGATAATCATGTAATGGATGGTTGTTTTTATTTTTATCTATTTTTTCAAAATTCAAATATGGAGACAATTTTGATATCATTATTAAACCAATCCATTAAATCAAAATATCCAAAACTAAAAACATTTCATATAATATATCAATTATACATTAAAAACCTAACAACCACTCATTACATAATCATCATCCAAATATATTATAGGAATTAATTTGCTAAAAAAAATAATAAATGTCTAAAAGATTTATCAATTTATATAATTTTATCTTTGGTAATAAAAATTATTTTTTTAAATTCTAAAATACTTTTTTTAAATTTATTTTTGTTAAATTAGTTTATATTTTATTAAATTAATGACTTTATCTTTAAAATTGAGCAATGATAACTCTAATTGTTCTTATTTAAAATAAAATTTAAAATCAAATATGTTATAATTAAAAGTCAATAATTAAAATGATATGAATTTTAAATTATAAAGACAATTAGGCCTCGTTTGGCATGCAACCGTTTTAGTCTAAAAGTCAAAAAATTATTAAAAAAATCAAAAAACCTATAATCTATACCAAAAAATCAAATATTTTTTTTTCTCTTTACTTTTTACATTTTTTTTTTGTAAAACATTAAAAAATTATTCTAAATATATTAGTTTTTTTAATTCATTTTTTAATTAAAAAATTAAAAAAATATTATAATAATTTGTTTTCAACAAGACCTGAGTTTAATTCGTTAGAGTTCATCGAAGACACATCAAAACATTGTCGAAAGAGCAACGAAAATCGCATACTCTATGAATCTAAGGTGTTGTTTGGCAAGTTAATTTGTGGCTAAAATAGTTATAAAAGACAAAATAGGTTATTTTAATTATAACAAACAAAATATCACATCTAACCCATAATTATTACACTCTTCTATCAAAAAAGGGTCAAAAAAGCCAAAAAGTCCTTCTCAGACTAAGCTTTTTAGCCCAGGCTAAAATAGTCAAAAAAATCAAAAAGTAAAAAAATCAACCCACTTTCCAAACAGAGCTTAGAAGAAAAGAAAAATGCTTGAGAGCTCTAGGACAAGAGTTCTAAAGCATGCACTAATGACATGAAGCTGTGTGGGGTCCAGCTTAGTGTGATGTTTTACTTTGAATTTTTTTTTCAACAATGATTCATCCCACTAATTTGGGAGCACTAATTGACCACTAATGAGGTAGAAATTCAAAAAAATAAAATAAAAATAAAAACACAAGAGCAAAACATCCCATCATGTGGGACTCACACCACTTTAGAGCTATTAGTGCTCCTCTTTTTAATGGTCTCACTCATTTTTTTTTTCTTTTTTTTTTTAGACATGCCAGCTCAGTAGAACACTTTTTAAAGCTCTACTTTTAGAGCTCTAAATCATTGTTGTCGAAGAAAATAGCAGGTATGTTTGGTTTGAGTTTGGGAGATGAGTTTTAGAGATAAAAAGTACGAAAAGTTATTTGGTTTGGTTTTTTTCAAAAGATGTTTTGAAAAATTATTTTGAGAGAGAGTTTTGGAAAAAATGATTGATTTGATGTGTATGAGAGAGAGATTTGTTTGGAAAATTTATAAGAATAATGCTTGGGACCCCCTTTTGGGGGTCACCCCCTCACTCCCCCCCTTTGCCACGTGGCGGGTGGTGATTGGAGGAGCAGGAAAAAAAAGAAAAAGAAAAAGAAAATGTAACCAATGAGAGAGAGAGGGGGTCAAAGGGGATGGGGGAAAAGGGGGATGAATCATTGTTGAATTTATAAACCAAACAAGTTTTGAAAAAAAAAATTAGAAAAATTTATTTGGTTTGAATACTTTAAAAAACTTATTTGTAAAGAATTTTTCCTCAAAAAATTTTGAAAAACACAAACCAAACGAGGCCAGCATATTCTGGGTCTTGCTCCCACTAGTAGAGTTGAGTTTTTTAAAGAAAAATGCTTGGGAGCACTAATTAGTGCTCCCACTAATTAGGTGGCAGTGGGTCCTGCCATTAATTATGTGATGTTTTAGTCTTGGAGTTGTGTTTTTTTTTTTTTTACTTTTTTAATGCATTAGTGTTATTAATGATGATATTTTTAATGGGATGAATCATTGTTGTTTTTTAAAATGATATACGCCTAATCTCGTCTTGTTTAAAAAATGAGATGGATGAGCTATCATAAAACATGACATGGGGTTTAAAGACTGGTCAAGGAATGTAGTATGTGTGAGCTCACAATCTGTCAATCTATCGATCGAGACTGTCTGTTTTCATGCCTTTCCTTGTCACAGCAAAATCTGACTTTTTGACTCTTACATTTCTTTATTTCTTTCATCAGTACACCTTGAAAACTCAAGTTACTTGCAACAAATAGGATTCTGCCACGTCATCAACTTGACTATCTGGCTTTCCCAGTTTCCAGCAGCCCCCCACCACTCTCCTTCCTTTGAGTGGAAAATTTGTTTGGCTGACAAATCATAAATTATCATAGGAAAAATATTTGGGAACACTAAAAATAGAGTATTAGAAAGAGTATTAATGATATGATAGTGGTTCCGTTCACTTTTTATGTGTTATTTTATTTTATTTTTCTTTTTTTTACCATTTTCAATCCATTAGTGCTGTTAATGGTGTATTTTTTAGTAGTCTAAGTCTCCGTTTGGGAAGTGGGTTGATTTTTTAGCTTTTTTATTTTTTTGACTATTTTAGTTTGGACTAAAAAACTTGGTTTGAGAAGAATTTTTTTAACTTTTTTTTGAAAGAATAATATAATGATTATGAATTAAATGTGATGTGTTATTTGTTATGACTAAAATAACCTATTTTATCTTTTGTGATTATTTTAGTCACATGTCAAACACCACCTAAATCATTGTTGATTATCATAGAGATGCAACATCTCCTAGTGGAGGTTTTTTAATTCCACTCTAATAACGTAGATAAGACTTATGTCAAATAATCTCTTCTTTTTTTTTTGTTTTTTTTTTTGTTTAATTCCTCCAATTCTATATTTTGGAGTGAAATTGAGGAAGGATAAAATTAGAGAAATGAATTATTTCTCATATGTTTTTTGTTATTTTTTAATTACTTAACACAAAATTATGAATATTGTGAAAATTTGAAAAGTGATTTGAAAAAAGAAATAAAAAAGATAAGTAAAATATAAATAAAATATATTTATATTTCACCTAATTTCATACATATTTTTTATTTATTTTTTCTAAATTTTTCAACCAAACACAACATTATCGTATAGTCTTGTTCTGACCCACCAAATAACGTACTCCTTCGAGTGAGGATAATACTTGCAAGCAAAGGAGGCGTCACATTTCTTTTTTTGGGAAAGTTTCTTTCTTCTTCAAGGAAATTTCTTTAGAGGAAGTAGGTAGTGTTTTAAATTATAATTACTTTACTCTTTTTCTTTTATAATGCAATTTCTTATAAATTAGACGTTGATAAGTTAAAAGTACTTATTTCTAAGGTTTTAGATGGTAAAATTTTTATTTTATTTAAATTATTTATATTTAATAAATTATAAACAAAAATTACACTAAATAATTTAGCATAAACTCTCGGAATAAAAAAAATAATTGTAAACAATTTGGGAATTCCTTCGGTATGGGGTGTGTACTATTTTCATTCTTATTACGTATTTTTGTGATACATATTACTTATTTTTCTAGTATAGTTGCAATAATTTATGATTCATGCATTGAAATTATTTATTATTATGTCAGTGTTACACATTTTGTGATTGAAAAATAAAAAAGATGTGATAATTTTTTTAGCCTGGGATTAAAAAATCTCGTTTGGGATGAACTTTTTAGTTTTTTTGACTTTTGTGAAAAAAAAATGAAATGATTATGGATTGGATGTGATATTTTGTCTTATTTGACTAAAATAGCCTATTTTATCTTATATGACTATTTTAACCCAAATGCTCTTCCCAAACATATGCATAGGATAATAGTACACACCCTTCCAGGGGAGTGTACTTTAGGCTTATTTGATTTGGGTTGTTTTGAAAAGATTATTAAAAGGTAGTTTTTTATTTTTGATTTTTGAAAAAAAATATATAAAAAATGTGAAAGATAATGTAACAAAAATGTGTTAAAATTTGAAAGATGACTTTTAATCATCTTTTCAAAATAACCCTTTGTTTAGATAAGGTACACGAAATAGTGCTTGTTTGGCAGAAATTATTTACAGCTTATTTCAGCTTTCAGCTTAATTTAAGCTATTTTGATATGTTTGGTTTAGCTTATAACTTATAGCTTTGTGGAAGTCAGAAATCAGCTTATTCTTTGAGTGGGGCAGGAGATGCTTTAAGAATAAGCTGGAAATCAGCTTAAGCTGAAAGTTATAAGCTATAAACTGTTTAGGCATAAGCTATAAGCACTTTCCCACAACTCTACCAAACAGGGCTATAGTCCTGTTGATCAGACATGTAAAATTAATAAGTGACTACACATATTTGAGGCTTACTTTGAATATGAAAGTGAAACTTGATGACTCTGTGTGGCGGAGCCTTCAAAATATGTTATACAATTATTTTTAAGTGTGGTATTTGTTTAGCATTTAAAAAAATTAATTCTACTCGTTTTTGAAAACTCTTTCCAAATGAGAAAATTTGTGCTAATCGGTCATCCCACCGGTCGTCTATCCAGTTGACCAGCCGGATGACCGGAATAGTATTCGTTTTATTTATTTATTTATTTATTTTTGCACCTGTTATTTTTATATTACAAAAAAATATATATTTGTGGATTTTTTTTAATTTTTTTTATGTGTTTTGAATAGAATTTTGGATTGTGTGTTTAGTTATGAGTTATAAGTTTTTGTATCAAATATCATATGTCACATCATTCAATTCAAACTCAATTTAAAACTCTTTTCAAAACTAATAATTAAAGAAATTTTTCATACTCAAATCATAATTCTAAAACTCACAAACTCAAAATGCAACTCAATTCTCAAATCATAATTCTAAAACTCTACCAAACACTGCCGATAGTTTTTTTTTTAATTTTTATGTAGGGTATCCTAAGCCAATTTATGCGTATCAAACTAAGTCCCTAAGGTATGCGTTTGCTGGTTGGGAGATTCGAACCAAAGACTTGGGAGGAAACAAACCTTTAGGCCCTAATTGTCACTCACTAGACCAACCACCCTGTGGTTTAAAACTTGATAATTTCTCATCATAAATATAAAATAAAAAAATTATTAATTTATATAATAAATTTATTTACTTCTGTTATTTTGTTGATATTTTCGAAAATAATATAAAAAAATATCAATTAGTAATTGAATTGGAGTATTAATCATAAAATAAAAATAAAAATAAAAAGTAAAGCTTTTTTTTATAAGACAGGCTCCAAAATTTCTTTGGAGTTTGAATTAGTCCACTCTGAATGGTCCATGCTTTTTCGATAATTGATTTTGTTGGCGAAGTGATAATATATGATGGATGGATATACAGATAGATGATAGGACACACAGTGGTATAGATAGGATAGATGATTTATGAGTTAGGTTAGAAATTCTATATATTTTATTAAATTTTTTACATGGGTGTGAGACTTACACATATATAGATTTGTATGAGTTTCACTTTATGTGAGAGGGTTGATAAAATATTTGAGATATATAGCATTTCTCATGATTTATATTCCATTTTTATTGCTAACTTTAAATGTTAAATTTAAGTCATTTATTATAATTGTATGATTTTAGGGCATGATAAAATGTCACTTCTTTTGCTATTTAAGTAATAAAATAAATAAATAAATAAAAACATTTTGATTGTATGTTTTCAGCCTATTTAGGCTTGGTTTGGGAAGTGCGTTCGTTTTTTATTTTTTTTGGTTATTTTAGCTCGTGGCTAGAAAGCTTATTTTGAGAAGGATTTTTGATTTTTTTAATTTTTTTGATTTTTTTGCGAGAGAAAGAAAGTAATGATTATGAGTTAAATGTGATGTTTTATCTTATTAGAACTAAAAAAATCTATTTTATTTTTTGTAACTATTTTAGCCCCAAACCCACCCTTAAGTGATGCAGGGGGGAAAATCCACCTTAATTGAACAATTGCCAAAAATACTTTATAAGGTAACTAATATCAACATAGAATACATTTTGATATATTGATTAATTATTATTATTATTATAATAACTTGTAATTAACACTAAATCCCAACAATTCTAACAATCCATAATTAACATTAAACTTAAAATATATGCAGTTTAAATAAATAAATAAATATATATATATATATATATATATTTTATGTGTTACTCGACTGGAGTAATAAATATGTTTTTTATTGAGTTCCAACAAAAAAATAAAAATAAAAATAAAGTGTTACCATATTTGTTTATTATGTAGGTATTGTTTAGATAGAGGTTAAATTAAAATAATTCACTAAAAGACAAAATAATTTAAAATAATTTTTATCAAATTAATTATAAAAAAATCAATTAACTTTTCAAACATAATTATTTTAACTAAATTAAAATAATTAAAATATTAAATAATCAACTAAAATAATTAACTTTCAATGAGGACATAGTGTGCATAGTAGAGTAAACCAAAAATAAATAAATTCTATCTCTATCTCTCGTAAGGTGGTTATTTAGTATTTTTGAAATATTATTTAATATTTTTGAAATATAAAATTTTAATTAATAGAAAGAATCAGAGACTCACAATTTGTATTGGGATAAGAAAATAACATAAGAGCCAAATAATTAATAATTACTTGAAATATGATCGCGGAATGATTCGAAATTATTAAATAATTTCCCCTCTCTCGGTCTTTCTTTAGTTCACGAACCCTCTCACCGTCACATAGCGGCAACTTGTAATTCAACATTTACTCATTCTAAACTGCCAACTTTAGCGATCACCCTTTACAAAAACAATTTGCCAATTTTGTTGATTGTTGGACTCATCTCTTGATATTTTCATTTGGATTTGAAGAAGAAGAAGAAGAGAGAGAGAGAGAGAGAAGTATAATATTGTGTTGTCTCTCTGTAATTTAGGGTTTGTTCGAGATGAAGTCATCTCTGGGGATGCTTCGAAGATTTGCACTTCACAAAAGCCACGGGAAAGAGAAGACAGACTATCAACTGTCCGTGCATTTGGATGATCTCTCTCAAGCTTCACAGGTCACTTCTCTATTCTCTTTTCCAAAATTTTACTGTGTTTAGTTTACTGTCCCCTAATTTGATTACTGAATCTTCACTTTCCAAACCTATATATGTTGTCTTAGTTCTTTATTATTATTATTATTATTTGTGTGCTTGAATTTGTTCTTTGTCTCTCTTGATACAACGAAAGTGCCGCAATTCCTTCATTTTCTTTTTTAAAAAAGTGAATTAATTGTGATTTGTGGAATTCACAGCTTAAAATCGCTATTTGATTACCTTATTACTAGAATTATTGGCTAGGGTAGATTACACAAATGGTCTCTGGAGTATACTACTGATTTCAGTTTGGTCCCTGGTATTTAATTTGTATCAATTGCTGCATCCCTATACTTCACACTTTACAAATGTCTAAAGAACATACAAAAAGGGTCTCAGATGTGATCATGTTCATGCGTCTCTGATTACCATTTGAAAAACAAGCCCATGTGCTAGAAAATGAAACGAGACTTGACTAGAGGGAAATGAAGTGCATGTCCAAATAAAGAGATGCAACCCCAAATCCAACATTTTTTTTAATTACATCGATTCAAGTTGGATAATTTTTTGTCATACTAGTTCCTATAGAGTTGTTTAATGCAACTTCATTCACAAAGAGGAGGAAATAGATCTTGCATTGGAGTTCTTACTGCTGTTACCATGACTCTATCCATGGCCGCCAGGATTGCTTCCCACAACCTCAACAAGATAAAAAATATATTTTTTCATCTGTTGCTTTGGTTGTTGTTTTCGAGCCTCTTGCTTCCTGTAAGAGTGATCATATAAAGAGCAGATGGGTCCATTCTTTACACCGAACTTGTTTGATGTAGTTTATTGTAAGCTGAAAGTTGATAATTAGAAAGCAGAAGCCAAAAACATCCCTCCCCTAGCTTCCAATTAATCATATTTTTTTAACTTATTTAAGCTATTTATGCCTAATAAATTATAAGCAGAAGCTATATCAAACAGTCTGACATATTATCCTAAAATAAAAAAAGTTATAAGCAACTAATATAAGTTGCACCAAATACTTCCCATAAGTGTTTTTGATTGTGGCTTTAATGAACAAGGACTTAAAAACTTAATAAATATGTAAAATATTTTTTTGTGGACTTTGAGGGGGCAGAATACTATGTGAAGTTAAGTATTCTATTTCCATTGTTTAGCAACTGGCTACGGGTTGTTGTCGTACATGGGATAAAAAAAGGCTCAGGACTTGTATTTTGCAACTGGCTAGAGAAACTTGTTTATTTTCCGTGAGGAAACAAAAAGGCTCAATTTTGCTGCTAATATGCAGACAACACCACCATGATGCAATGTCTACTTGCTGTACTCTTTTACTAATTTTTATGAGTAGGAAGCATGATGGAAACTGAGAGATCATAAGTATAATTGGTTATAGGTAAATATCCTTTGACATGCATCTGATTTTAATAGTGTCTTACCTCCTTTGTAGAAATGTGATTCTAATAATGCGACACTTATTAAAACTTGAGCATATATCTTGCTTTGAATTGTAAAATTGACCTGAAATAAGATTTCGTAGTTTTAGAATGAGACTTTTTAAAGAATTATCAACGCTCTTTTCTTTGTCATTGGTGATGTTGGCAGTGCAATTAATTCGCATCTCTGCCGTCACTTGATTTAGACATGATACTATATACTCAATCAATTGATGACATTTGAAGATTTTGTAACTTTATATCCTTGCCTTCTATCACTGTCCCTTCTTCAAAATCTTTTGATTTTGTTTGTTTCCCTTTTTCACAGGATATGCATGATATGAGGAATTGCTATGATAGCTTGCTTTCAGCTGCTGCTGCAACAGCAAATAGTGCATTTGGTAAAAAGAGCCTTGTGCTCATGCTTTGATATTAGTATAAAAGGCCAATTAATATGCTCCTATTGCGATGAGTTAAAGATAAATTAGAATGGACACTAATTTGTTCTTATATGATTGTTTGATTATCTTTTGCCCTTGCAATGCTCTAATATGGTGAATATGCCTATTATTATGGCTGTCTTTTGTGTGTTGTTTCTATGACTGAAGCTTCTATTACAAGTCCACGAGTCTGATAATACTGGTAGATGTCTAAACATTGACCATATATCTATGGCTCTCTCCTAAGATGACGTTTTCAGAACTTTCTCACTTTAAATCATATTCAGTCTTAACCAATGCAATTATATGAAGGTAATTTGATTCATAGTCAGCTTTATGTGACAATATATCAAAGTAGCCACCTCCCATTTAACTGCATCTGCTATTTCAGAATTTTCAGAGTCACTGCGGGATATGGGTACCTGTATACTGGAGAAAACTGCATTAAATGATGATGAAGAAAGTTGTAAGTGCATCATGTTGCTATTTGCTTGGAAGTTGTTCAGATTATTCTTGGAACAGTTGATATTGGTATTGATGTATATAATTAGGCCATAATGTGAATCAAATATAGGAACATGGAAGATATAGATGATCTCCAGCGAGCTGTTGGACCTCTTATTTATTTATGCACAGATTAGAGAATATAGTAACAGTTCGTAGGTTTTCACATTCACTTTAATACATAGTTCTTTGGTTATGTAAAATGTTCTTCTGGACCTACATTGTTTGATAAAATGACAATTGAATGTCTTCTATGTAATGCATCAGATAATGAACCTTTGGTTTATTCCAAAGTTATATTAATTTGTCGGTTAACTGTTGCTAGACTGCTATACTGGTTTGTTCTCATTTTATAGCTTATTGTTTTTGATTCCTTTAATTTGAGTAGGTGATTTGTTCTAGATTCAACTGAACTCAAAACCATCTAAATTATTTTGTATATATTTTAATTTCTCTGCTTCTCTTTTATGCTCATGCTTCTTTCTTTCCCCTTCTTCTGTCTTCTTCATATTAATTATTGTATGATTTAGATAATGACGTACATCATTTCTGAGCTTTTTTTTTTTTTTAGTTCTTTTCTTTTCTGGTTTATAATTTCATGCAATGAATGCTTTTGCTTTCTATTAGAGCACCATACCATGCTTTTTGTTCTTATCATCACCATTTTCTTGTTTTTCACCCAATTTGGTTATTGATCAATGCTTCCATATTTAGTAACTCATTTAAAGAAAAACTTGGCATTTTGTTTGAAGTCGCCCGTCTGCTCACACACGCAATTTTTCGTTCTTTCTTTTTATTTCAAGATTTTTTAAGATAAATCATATTTGTGCTGTAATTACTCTTTATGTTTGTGCAGGCAAAATATTGTCAATGATGGGAAATGTGCAGTTTGAACTCCAGAAACTTGTTGACTCCTATGTTGGTTCTTATTGTTATGTTGTATACTGCAGCACATTATTTGATATCACCTTACAGTATTGGTTTCAACATAGTTATGACATTGCGTTCTCCATTTCAGCGCTCTCATGTAATCCAGACAATTACGACCCCATCAGAGTCGCTTCTCAGTGAACTTCGGACAGTAGAGGTTGGTCCATATGGATTCTATCTTTTGTTGTTGTGGTTATTGGATCCACATTGCTTCTCCAATCTACTAACATTTAATTTTATATTGTTGTTCTTGGACTTATTTTAACCTTCTCATTGTTTATATTTGTATAATGCATAGCTGCGTATCACCACAGTGTTTGCGTTTCTTTGAAGTTGACTGCATTGTACAACTACAATATGGGCCATAATAATATCTTGGCATGTTGCCTACTAAAAAACCAAGTTGCTCTTGAATAGCTAATCTTGGCTATCAAGAATGTTGTTCAGGTGTTTTACTAATCAAATATAATATTGGTGCTCTGTTGAGCCAATCTTGTCCAAGAAAGTGAGCATTTCGCTACCAAAAGAAAGAAAAAAAAGATCCTCAATGGAGATCAATACAAGGCAATGTGCACAAAGGCAAAGTCGTTAGCTTTGAGTAGCGGGAACCAAAAAGCCAAAAAGACCTAAACTCTAAAAAGATGAACTCACATCCTGAGAGCCTTGGCCAAAAGAAAATTTAGGATTGCTAGTTGAAGAAGCATTCCCTTTACCATAAAAATGAAAAAAGAAAACAAGAAGCATTCCCTCAGGAAACTAAGCCAACAGTTGATCTAGTGGAGCATTGTAAATCCTTCATGCCAATTTGGCATTGGAGATAAGCTGTTTTCTGAGATACCTTGCAACACAAATTACCTCTAGGGTGTGACAGATGGTTGCTTGAACCTCTTTTTTTTTTCAAATTTAATTTTTTTAATTATTATTGTGAGGTGGTGGTTTTAGCAATTGAAATTATGCTCTTGTTTGTAACATCTCCAAGGGATATAACTTTTTTATGTCCAGGCATTAGTCGTTGCTGAATGAGGTGCTTGACAATAACTTGGAACTTCTTTTATTGATCATGAAAAAGCTGATACATTGTTTCTTCCCAAGGAAAAAATTATTTTGGTTAATAGCTGATTTACCTTTAACATGCTATGAGTGAAAGGGAATGAATATCGACATACCAATTGTCATTACATCAATGTTAGTCAGAGACTTTACAGACTTCCCCTTCTCTCATTTCCTCCTTTTTGTCACCTGGGCTGCCTTCGGATGGAAGGCTTGTCACCCTCTTGTCAGCTGGATGCCTTTTACTGTTGGAATGTGTCCCACATCGTCTAATGTGTCTCACATCGTCTGAAGTTGCCCTATCTGTGCTAATTATAAGGCTCTAGTTTCTCTCTCCTTAATACTTAGGTTTTAAGGAGAAGTGTGGGCTGGGCTTTAACTTGGTATCAAAGCTTGGTTGGGCCTGTGATTGGTGTGCCGTTTGTCCGGCTACTGTATGTTATGGTCCAGGAGGATGTGTTGGAATGTGTCTCATATCACCTGGAGTTGCCTCATCTGGGCTAGTTATAACGCTCTAGTTTCCCTTTCTTTAATACCTGGATTTTAAGGAGAAGTGTGGGCTGAGTTTTTTAACTTTTACTACCTTGGTATGTTATTATCATGGCATTGATTGTATTGAATGGCCTTTCTCTTGTTTTATGGTGCAGGAAATGAAACGGCAATGTGATGAAAAAAGGTACAAATCGTTCCATTAGTCTAAATTCCTTGATGGAAATAAATTTCTTATCGATTAGTTACATAAACTTCAGAAATTTGTACAAATACATGGTGGCACAACAGCGAGAAAAAGGAAGGTCAAAAAGTGAAAAAGATGAAGTTTTTACTTCGCAGCAATTACAAGCAGCTCGTGATGAATATGATGAGGAGGCAACCCTGTGCATTTTCCGATTGAAATCTCTGCAGCAAGGGCAATACCGCAGTCTTTTAACACAGGCAGCTCGTCACCATGCAGCTCAGGTGTTCTTTATGTCTTCCCACAAGTCCATAGATGATTTTATTGTAAGTTCACCACTAATGTCTTTTACTTTTTCCCTTCTCTGTGGCTCTGAAAGCAGTTGAATTTCTTTCGGAAGGGACTTAAATCTCTTGAAGCAGTTGAGCCACACATAAGACTCGTTATGGAAAAGCAACACATTGACTACCAACTCAATGGACTTGATGATGGGGAAGATGGGGAGGATGAAGGTGTGAATAGTCATGAGACTAATGATGATGGGGAATTGAGTTTTGGCCTTGATGCTGTTTCCACATTGAGGAATTCCATGGAGGTAAGTTTGCCCTTTAAAAACTTCCTACATAAGTTTTCCTTGTCATATAACAAGTCAAGCCAAAGCTACCAGTTCATTATGAAATTGTTTATTAAGATAAATAATAGGAAGTTAGTATAATAACATTCAAGTTAGTATAATAACATTCAAGCCTTTAGAGGCCCAGTCAGCCAATTCAAATTTAACGTGTATTCGTATGGGTTGAGAAGGGAAATACAAGGTGATTTGATATGTCTGATTGGGTTTAATTTCCATTTATGTATGTTCTTGTAGATATTGAACCTTAATTTTTTTGCATCTTATGGCGGCTTTTGCAGTTGGATCAGGCAGACATTCTGCGTCCTCTAGTTTCTACAGTGGAAATTGCAGAGGTAAAAAAAAATTCGCATCCCTTTCAATAGTAGACTGAAACTGTGATTTGTCTGTAGAACTATCTGGACGAAGTGTCCATGGCAAAAGAATTAAATTATGTTCAAATTCTTCTATTATTTTTTTCTTCTGGAGACAACTTAAGCTCTTTTTGAACCATTTTGAAACAGTTTGGCATAGTGATAGAACCATGGGCATTTTTTTTTTTTGGTTTGTTTGTTGTAGAATCCTGTTAATGTGTGCAGGTAAATCTCAACAAAGGCCTGGGAGAGCAGATTTTCGATCAGCAACCTCGAGTGGCCAGCCATTCTGCCCCAATATTTGCAGATAAGAAGTTTGATCCAGCTGAAAGGATTAGAGAAATGCAGCCATCATCTGCTCGGAAGTTTCATAGTTATGTGCTACCAACTCCAGTTGATGCGAAGAGCTCAATTTCTGCAAAAACAAATAGTTCAGTTCTGCAGTCAAGGCCAACAAGTCATAGTGGAAGCACCCAAAGTTTGTGGCATTCATCCCCGTTGGAGCCTGAGAAGCATGAGAAAGATTTCGCAGATGATAACTCATCAGTGCCCACTATCCCTAAAGCACAATCAAAACTCAAAGAGAGCAGTAGGAACAACCCCTCAGTCCATCTACCCCCATATTTGTCTCAGGGACTCTCACTTACACACAGTGATACACATAATGCATATGATACTAAAAAGGTCAAAAGACAAGCTTTCTCTGGCCCTATTATTACAGGTAAGCCGTTGCCAACCAAGCCTGTTTTATCTGCCAGCGGCCCCATTACCTCCACTGAACTTCCCCAACTAGTTTCTGGATTGCTTTCTGGAGTACCAACTCTTCAGCCTCCTTCTTCATCTCCGAAGGTGTCTCCCAGTGCTTCACCTCCAACTGTATCGTCACCCAAAATAAGTGAGCTTCATGAGCTTCCTAGGCCCCCAGGTGGTTTAACCTCTAAGCCAGTAAGTTCTTCCATTAGGCACTCTGCCCCATTGATCTTCAGGAATCAAGAGGTTTCTCAAACGAACAAAAGCCCTGCCGGGGCATTTAGTGCTGCATCCACACTTCCAACTCCTCCATTAGTTGTTCCTAGAAGTTTCTCCATACCGTCTAGTAATCAGAGAGCAATGGCGTTGCATGTGGCCAAGCTATTGGAATCTCCTCAACCTCCAGAGAAGGCTGAAGAATAGATTCTCCTCCACTGAAACCAAGCTGTTATCAAATGTTTCAGAAGTAGCTCCTCACTCTGGGCAAATTGAAGGTATCTAAATTCCTATCCCTCAATGTTTGTGCAATTTTTCTTTATATGACAGGATGACAAGAGAAAATTGGAAGTATGATGTTTGTGTCATATTTCTTTATATGATAGGCATCTAAAATTCCTATCCCTCAATGTTTGTGTAACTTTGGATGTTGGGAAAATTAGGATATCCAGTAAGGCTAATAAGTTTGGATGACAAGAATCTTGAGGGAGAATGAGAAAGTGATTCCGGGTCTCCATGATTCCAGAGTTTGGAACGGATTGGAATAGAAAAGTGATTTGTGATTATTGATTTCAGAAGGAATCACATATCTAAACAAAGTATGAATTTTCAGAAAAAAGATTCTAAGAACTCAATTGATGCCATTTGGTGTAATCACATCACATGGATGCCTTGTGATTCTTTGTGAAACCTTTTATGACGATAAAATAAAATTGTTTTAATATGAAGAATGGGGTTAACAAATATTTGATAATGTCACATCTTGTTTTACAACAAATGAAGCTAAATGTTCTGGACAATGGGGTTTCTTATCCTCTGCTTATTTTGTGTATAGGTTCTAAATGTGAATTAATGGGTGTAGGTGAGAGCTGATTCTGTGGATTTCAGCTGATGAAGACAGGTCTGTAAATGATTTTTCGGGTATTGTTTCATTTTTTTTTTAATGGAAGCTTTTCTCCATGGCTAGTATGATCAGTCTCATTTATTTTTCTAGAGACAATGGATGATTTTTCATAATATATGGAAGTGAAGCAACGTTATGCTGTTCTGGTTTCGTGGTTTATATATATCATCAGCTGTCATGTCCAGTTGTTGTTCCCCAATGCGAGTCTTTGTTATACCTAAATACCTGCACGTGTACCTTCCTATCTACCTATTCCATTTATATGGCCATGTTTAGCATGGTTTTTTTTGGTTATTTTAGTTATAAAAAAACAAAATAGGATAAAAAATCAAAAAGATATAATGTCACACTCAATCATAATCATTTCATTTTTTTTCTCTTATAAAAGTCCAAAAGTTCATCTCAAACAAGGCTTGTTAATTTCAAGTTAAAATAGTAAAAAAATCAACCGACATTTCAAACGGAGGCATAATATCCATTTCATCATTGAGTAATGATCCTGATTAGTGTATGAAGGAAATATTTAAAATTTAATTCACTTTTAAAAAGTAATTTTCAAACTTGCTTTTAATGTTGTACTGGGTACTTTTAATAGAAAAAAAAAAAAAGTTACAAAATTACCTTCTTTATTTTTTGGAAGTTAAAATTACTACTAATTATAAAGAGTAGTTATAAATGGTGATGTTACACGCACTAATTGATATATTAATTAATATATCAACATATATTATAACATTATTTATTACTCTGAAATCATAATCTTACTCATTATATAAATTACAAATATTTAAAATTTTTAAAATTATGTCATATCATTTGTTAATATATTAATTGATATGCTGATGGATGCATATAGCATTATTCAATTATAAATTAACTTATTGTAGAATATTTTGTAGAACATAATACAACCAACCACATAATTGACTTTCCAGATAATAATACAAACAGATGGGAAGTGCATGTGTGACCGACCAACCAACCAACCAAATAATAACAAACCATAGCCAACAGAGGGACCAACAAATTTTTGTAGAACTGTCTTCCACCATTACTATTCAACCACAATAAAGTTCCCATAGCCTGGGTAGGGCACTGTTCAGATGCTCTACTTTTCCTGGGTACCCAAACAATATGAACATAACACAACAGGTGGGAAGCCATACAGGACTGTGGCAGTGAAGAGAGATTTAAGAAATTCCCAAGCTTTAAAATGAATTAATCTTCACACTGGATTACTAAATGCCAAACCTTTCACACCGGATGAATCTATCACCTCAACTGTGTCCAGCCATACAGATAATAAATGAAACAACCCCAATATGCCAAATGGTCCAATTCTTCACCATAATAATAATAATAAAAAGATGGAAATTTCTTCTATGTCAGATAAAGATGGCAAAGTAGAAGGCATCATCCAGTGGCCTGCATCCCATTCATAAATATTCCACAACAACAAAAACAGAATTAATAGGGTTCAAAATTGATCAGAGGTCACTGATCAAGAAATGTACAAAGACAACTACAGAAAGTAGCTTTGGACAGCAGAGCATAAGATGACAAGTTTACTCCCATCGTGTTCAAAAACTGCCCAAAATATCAGAGTAGCAGACTAACTAATTTGTTCATCTCACGTCTAAAGGAATCCAATAGCGGACTGATAACGGAAGCTACTGATGTTGCTATCTTCTCTAATGATTAGCGCTTCTTCTTGCCTCCTTTTGCAGCACCAGATTTTGATGGTGTTGCAACCAGGTATACAAACAAAGTCACAATCGAGAGCACAGAGATCAATGACCCATACTTTGCCAACAATCTCTGTAGATAGAGAAAAGTAAAAAGCATGAGAAAAGCAGTTCCATAGAAGTCCTATAGTTCACTAAAGAACTTTACATTAGTCATGATATGATCGATACGGAGACATGACTAGACTCTGGAACCCAACAGGCAAAATAATATATAAAATAAAGTCCCAAATTTAGTTCAACTTATCAACTGATCTTATATTGGATTGTTTAGGATCATTGGTAAGTCCCTTCTTATTCCACCTGTTAACATAATGACATAAAAAAAGGCCGTTGCCCAATGTTGGTCCATCTACCACACCATCTGTAATAGTTCACTAATTCACTAATCTCTGGCATGTAACACTCCTAATCCATCCTATGCAAGTTCTAGTAATGTATCACAAGAAAAATAACAGCAATGGTAATAAAATAATCTGCATCCTGGAGTCCCAGCAGTAAAGAATACGGTAATAACAAAAATACGACATACCTTAGCCTGAGAAAATTTGGTCACCACCAATCACGATGCCATGGAAAAACACAAGAATGCCTCTTAGTCAACATGGGATAGCATGTCTAAAGCATTGATTGATAAATCTATTACTTGTGAGAGACTTACCAACTCAAACTTCTTCTCAGGAGGTCTATCTGCAAGGATATCTAAAGGCATGATTGGAGTTGAATAAGCCTCCTAAAAATTGACAACCACAAAAAGATCATAAATCATTCAAATTGACCAGAAACATAAATGTATACATCATTGTTCCATATACATATGAAATGGCTGAAAATGCCAAACCTGTAGGGCAGCCTTTGTGGGGACACGGAATGTGATAACTGCTGGTGCACCATAAAACAGTGTTTGTACTTTGGATTCCAATTCAAATGCATGTGATAGAATAGCACCACTACAAATTTTACAAGCAAGCATGATAAAAAAAAGAAACAAAAATATCAATTCAATAATGTGAAATAAGGAGTAAATTTTATTTTTTTTTGATAAATATATATATAGTCCTTATTTTAAAAAAGAAATATATTATTATTATTATTATTATTTTTTTTTTTGAAATAAGGAGTATATTTTAAGAATGAGAAACTCACGAATCAAGCCTTTCCCATGACATTGAAGTGTTTCCACTGACACTGTCAAAAATATCTTTAGACCAGCTATCATCAGTTAGACTTATGTCATAAGCAGTCCTGAAGACAACACAATATACAAAAGATCCAAAAGTATAAGAGGTATTTATACCCAAGGAAAGTCCTCAGTTGCTATTAGAAGGGGAGAGTGAAAGAAGGAGGAGAAAAATTACCAAATATCAACAGTGTTCTACTGTAAGACTTCTACCAACACATTCCACTACGTAAAATTTACTGTGCACCGATACTTCGCAATGGATCAAATTACATTCACTAAAACCTCTACTATCAAATAATTACTAAACAGGATAAAAGGATAATTGAAGAGATAGCCATGGAAAGGATCCACCCACTACCAAATGCATGCTGGTTGATGGTCCAAGAAAATTTAGCACATTTGGCAACTTCTACTGTGTGTCATAAATTGATGATAGTTGAGAATGAATTCATGATGCTAGAATATTGGCTACAGCTACAGGCAAGGATTAGGAGTCATTTTCCTAGAAAGAAGCAAAACTCATGAACAATTAATCAACATAAATATGAACCCTCACATTAAAGTGTTGTGACAACATCTATAATATAGCCAGATAGCTTTTGGAACCTGCAAGAAAGTTTATCAAACTCTTCTCACAACAACAATTAGATCAAACTCTCCTTTACATTAACTTTCCTTTATTTAGTAAACTTCATAATCAAATTAATAAGATTTAAGTATTAACAAAACATATTTTCAATGTGTCACAGACTCACAGTAACAAAACCACTCAATCATTTCCTTGAATATCTAATAATAGTGACACTGAAAGAAGAAATATTAATCCAAAATACGAAAAAGAACATGGTTAACTCATAAACAGATGTGGGTTCACTTGTAAAAAAAACACAGATGCAGCTTCACTAGATTTTGCCTTTTAGTCTTAGACTCCTACCCACCTCTTCAAACCCTGACCACACCCCAACTGAAGGTCCCTCCAACCCCGAAGCTATGGATGTTGAAAGCAATAGAAGAACAATATCGTGAAATGCAGCTAAAGATTTGATTTGAACTCACAATTTTACATCTGCTTATCACAGTAACAAAACTACTCAATCCTTTCCTTGATCAAACCTTAACGCTGTGTTTGGTTGAGAGATTTGGAAACGGAATCGGAGAGGAAAATGGAAAAGGTAGATGAAATGTAAATAAAATATGCTTACATTTCACTTAATTTCACACGCCTTTCCTCTTTTCTTTTTCAAATCCCTTCTCAAATTCCTTACCCAATCACAGCCTAAATATCTAATAATAGTGACACTGAAAGAAGAAATATTAATCTAAAATACGAAAAAGAACATGGTTAACTCATAAGCAGATGTGGATTCACTTATAAAAAAACACAGATGCAGCTTCACTAACCCACCCCAACCCAAGGTCCCTCCAACCCCAAAGCTATGGACTTTGAAAGCAATACAAGAACAAGTCTCATGAAATGCAGCTAAATATATTATTCAACTAACAATTTTACGTTTGCTTATGATAGAAAAGCAACAGTATCATTGTTTCAAAAGTCAACTAGGATAAAGCTGATTTTACGTTTTTAGGCAATTGCTACTGACAGAAATGATCACTACTCTATATGAACTTTTATTATCAAGCAAAAGAATACGGTTTCAGTAATAAATTAAAACAAAACTGTCGATTAACTAACGTTATTACTATCGTTCGAAAACGTAATAAAACTGAATTTGCAAAAACTTCTCTACTGTTTCATATATCCAATCCAAAACAATAAACTATAATTAAAGCAAGGACGCGAAGCACTCAATAGCCATTATTAGTCCACCCCCCCCCCCCCCCCCCAAAAAAAAAAAGAAAAAAAGAACACTCAGATCCTTGGTTGTAATCTCATATAATATAAGCACACCACAAATTCAATCAAGGCAAAAAAAATCAACAGTATTAGCAATCCAACACATACACATCCGAGTCGATCCACAGACAGATTATTCGGAAAAACCAAAGTAGATTAGAGAGAGAGAGAGGGGGGGAGGGGGAGAGAGAGAGAGATCGGAAATGGTGGAATCGAAGGGAACATACGCAGATCCTTGGTTGTAGATATCAAGTGAGACGGAAACACGTTCGATGCCAGGCTTGAGCCTGGTGAGAGTGGCCTTCTTGTGAGCGAGGATGAAGGGAGCGTCTGAGCTCGCGACCACCGAGGAGACGAAGAACAAAGCTATCAGCACAGAGATCAGACATTTCGCGATCTGAATCGTCATCGTTGAATGCTTCTCAGGTCCAGATTTTATTGGATCCACAGGACAGGAGGAGGAGAGACTCAATCAAAGAGAACAAGAAGCAACGATAGAGCAGCAGTATATATTTGAAGGAGAAGAAAACAAACAGGTAGGGTTCATACCGTGTTTTACGTCTACCACCAACACTGTATACATACAAACCAAAATCTAACCGAACCGAGCCGAACGAACCCGACCAACCAGATAAGTTGGGTTTATTCAATTCATTTTGCATCTAAAAATAATAAAAGAATTTGTTCTACATTCTAAACGAATTACCGAATACTCTACACGATATTTCTTATTTTATAGATAATATATACAAAAAATTTACAAAATAAATAATTTAAATCATCAAAACGGACATATGTTGCATTACATGTCCCTTTTATTTTCTCAAATTCATATTTAAACTTGAAAGAAACTAGCCCCCTTTAGAAATTGGCTATTTTAATTGATTTTTTAACTTTTTACAAAAATAAATACAGAAAGTAAGGTTGCAAACAAGTCGAGTCAAGCTTTGCCGAGTTTTAGTATGTTTGGACTTGTTTATTAAGATTTTAACAAATTTGAACTCGAGCTCGAACTCAATAAAAATTTAACGAACCGAACTCGAACTGAGTTGGCTTAAGTTTGACTCAAACTCGAGCTCGAGCTTGAGCCTATTCACGAGCCTTAACGAGCCAAAAAATTTATAAATTCATACTTGTGTATGAGACTAAAGTTACAATAAAAACTTTGATTATACAATTATACAAACAATATATATAAACATTCTAAAAAAAATTTAATATTTTATCAAAATAATAATATTTATTACCACTATTATATAAATGTACTATCTATTGGTAATGTAACGCCCCCAAAATAATACAATAAACCTATCTATCATGCAGAAGAATATAACAGAAATAGAATACTTTCATTCATCAGAGTTTACTATTTAACAACCAGTTAAATGTCATGTAGGTTTACATCTTCCCAAGTCATTGCTTGGTTGCACAAAGTGAGTCTCGCTCATTACATCTTAAGCACTTAACTTTACAAATAACAATCATACGAATAACAAAACATAATCAATAAGCTCTTGCTTCCCAAAAGTTCTCCCGTGCTACTACCTTGGCGGAAGCATATCACTTGCACCTGAAAATGGTATTCCCATATAGGGTGAGTCACAGCCCAGTAGAAATAATCTAACACAATATATGAGATTTAGCAAATGTATAAGTACCATATGCATAAACAATGCCAGTACCAAACTATCCACAAACTTGAATGTTCATATCATGCTAAGTTGTTCACACCTTAATCCATTTTCATTCAATTCAATTTCAGTTTAGCTATACTTCTCAATTCATTAGTCAAATTCATTATCTATCAATAACCAAACTGAGACTACAACTCAATGATTTTTCCCCAATCATACAAAACACACATAAACACTTCTATCTGCCATTTTACGGATATTTTCATCCGCAGGAATCGGCACCCATATATATATATGATTTCGGATCTTTCACCCAAGACACTCTGGCCAACTTGCTTTCAGTGGAGTCCATCCCCTTTCTCCTCCCAAATAAACATACATATACAATGTATTTATAAACATAGTCATATGCAATGACAACCAACATTTGAATAGCATTAAATCGCCTAATCCTCATACAATTTCTACAACAATCATAACTATCCTCCACCGATAGCCCAATACATTTATCTCTAACCAGATATTCAATCTCAAGATAAATAGTTTATTCATAACTTCTAAAAGTGTAAGATAGTACATATCTAATTTCACCATCTATACCTATAACCTTCCAATTTCACATTTCAATATTAATCCCAATTATTTATACAAAATAATAATTTAATTAAAATTAGGGCAAAATCTTCCTTTTTCCAATTATCAACCCAAACACCAAAATCAATTATTTTGACACAACATGATCTTATATTCAAGTCTCATACTCATTTACCTCATATTCATCAAATACCCTTCTTTTCATTTCACACTCAAATCCTAGATTTGTCCAAATCACAACCAAATCTCATCATCTATACACAATAGCAAATAACTAAGCTAAAAACCATATTAGAGTGTAGAAAATCTCTACCTCAAGCTTAGAAAAGAAAATGAGGAAAACAAGGTTGAAAATCCAAAGATGTCGAAACTAACTTTTACTTGGATCAAAACGAAACTCTTGGCAAGCTCTACACTTAATCTCAAAGGAGCAAGGCAATGAGATGCTTCCAAGAGAGTAGATCTAAAGATTTTTTAGCAAAAAGTGATTTTGGAGAGGGAGAGAGTGACTCACGGCTTGGAGAAGGAAAAAGAGAAGTAAAAAAAAGATTAAGTGAGGGACCTATTTATAGTGCTAAGTCATAATGAAATAAAGTCCCAAAGTCAACCCAAAGGATGTCCCCAAAAAGTAGGCCCAAAATCGGACTAAAATCTGAAAAAAAAAATGTCTGCAGGGGTCAACCATATGAAGAAACTTATGTTTGACAGCATGCAAGGGGGTCGACCCTATTTTCTAACAATTAACATACAGACAAAAGAGGGTCAACCCTCCCCAGACTAGTGTCTACTCTATTTTCCAGCAACACTTCCAGAAAACTTCACCAACAGGTAATGGTCGACTCTTAGGAAGGCTAGTGTCGACCCTAGAATAGAATTTATAAGTCTACAAGGAACTTTTGACAAGAATAAGTACGAACAACCAAACCCAGCAAGTTTAAATCGAATTATACTTCTTCAAAACCAACCCATAACAACACCAAGGATTTCCAAAATAAAAATAAAGGATTCGAATACACTTTCCAAAAGCTTTGAAGGACATAAGTGTTACAGGTAACTATTATTTACATTTATATTTTTTAAATATATAAATAACATACTTATCTTATTTTTTATACATATTTTTACATTATTTAATATATAAATGATAAATATTAAATGAGTCAGCTAATGAGCCGAATTTTAGAATGTTTGGGTTTGTTTATTAAAAATTTAATGACCTCAAGTTCGAGCTCAAATGCAAAAAAAAATTAACAAATCAAGTTCGAACGAGCTCTTATCGAGCCGAGCTCGAGCTCGAGTCTGTTCATGAATGACTCTATTCATATGATTTTTTTGACTATAAACCTAACTTCCCAAATAAGTCACGTTACTAATATAGTTTAATAACTAGAATGACATATCAAATAATAATGGGATATAATAATCGCCCGACCTGGTCCATCCGGGCTTAGGCTCGGGCCAATCCATGGGCCGAAAAGTAGGACCCAGACCCAAGCCTAATCCTACGCATAATAGAGCCGATGGCCTGGACTCGGGCCGCAGGCCAAGCCTAGTCGAGCCTTTTTTTTTTTTTTTGAAAAAAATGAACGATAAATACATTATCTATGTAGATTATTTATTAGGGATAAAAAATAAAAGAAAAATTATACTCGAGTATTTTATAGTTAAGATTAATGAGATATTTTGTTTGGTTATATTTCATGGTGGTATTTAAATTTAATTATGTATGACTTATGTTTTATTATTTATGAACTTATAACTAAAAAGTATGCAATTATGTAATTTTTTCTTTCAAAATGAATTATTTTATATATATGAAAATGAAACTTTCAATATTACAATATTAAATTAATTATATAACATTTATTGAATGGATAATTTTTATTTCAAAATGAAATAAAATATTACAAAAATTTATATCATCAAATAAAATATGTGTAGATTATTGATGATGGCAAAACAATTGTATCACTATAGGTCAAGTACATCCCAACTAGGTTGACACTTACTAACTTACCAATCATTTTCATTATACTCCACCTCAATAATCTAATACAAAAAAAAAAAGAAAATAAAAATGAAATGAAATGAAATAGTAGAAAACAAATTGTTGATCAATCATCGGAGAAGACAGACATTTCAGTTGCGTTACCCGAGAATATGTCATCCAAATCATTTTGAATTCAATCATTTTCACTATAATTTTGTCTTTTCGTAAGCGCATGCATATGATCTCGGAATATCGTCAGTGTCTCAACCATTTTGGGTGAAAGCCTGTTACGGTAATTGCTCAACACTCATCTACCTGCATTAAAAGCTGTTTCCGAAGCAACTGTAGAAATAAGAACGGTTAGTATATCACGGGCTATTTGTAAAACCACAGGCCACATAGTTTCATTTTGTTTTCACCATTCCAAAATATCAAAATCATCGGAATCATCCATTGACAGGCTTTCCAAATAACGTTGTAGTTTAGAACTACTTATGTTTGTATGTTGAGATATTATTCTACTTTTTATTGTTAAAAAAATACTTAATCTCTCGCATCGAGATGAGACTGCTAGTGTAGTGTGTGTAGGTGTATTTATAGATGCAGCTGCCTGTAAACACCCTATTTTTGACTGCCCATAAGACTTGGACGCTTTGTCCTGTGCACTCGATGATGGGAGTTACATTGTATGTGATCCGAATGCTTAACGAAGGACTCCAGGGTCAAGCTTTGTACCAGTCCTAACACCTTTCTATTTACCTTGTTTATACTTCAGAGGTCCCTTTTTGAACATTGTGCCATCCTACACTAAGTTTGAAACAAATAAACATGGAAGCACATTGGTGCCCGGCCATGCCTCATTGGGAGTCGGCTGTGGCCATTTGAGGCCGGCCGTGCCTTGGTGGCGATAAACACTGTTCTGGGTGAGAGCACGCTAGCTGTCTATTTTTAAAGAAATTTTGACATATTTTGTTCAAATTCTATAAATACAAGCATATATGTCTGTTTTAAGGGTTGAACAATTTCCAAAGAACCTATACACTTATTTGAGAGCTCCTTCTTTTTGTGCAAGCCGTCTTTGAGCAAGCTTGCCATCTTTGACCTATATTTATACACCATACAAACCCTCAAACCCTAACCTTTGAGCCTTGGTTGAGCCTTGAGAATCACAATTTAAACTTGAGAGTGTATTTGGACCAAGTTTGATTCACAACAAGAGCTTATCCTCGTTAACAGGTATAAGCTTACTATCTTTTCTCTAGCTTTCATTTATGTCTCTTACTATCAATTTCTTGTATCTTTGTATTGTTTTGAATCCATTATAAGTGTTAGGACTTGGGTTTGAATAGCTACCAAAGGTAGAAAGGTTTAACACCCTTTCTTGCACCTCACTTCATAGCTCACACCCTTGTCTTTACATTCCTTTTTTTAGTCTTCAAACTGATTTTCAGAGTTCAAAAAAGGCTAAAAAACATGGTTTGAGGTCTCAAAGATAGAGGGGCTAGCCACCTCTTCTTGATCTTATTCACTAGCCTTGTGATTCTTTGCTATTTCCTATCTTTTTCGTACTCTTTAAACATCATTTTAGTCACTGGTTTTTACATATTAAGGGTTGTTTTAGACTTGTTTTAATTCATTTAATTGGTTTATGCTTTGAATACTTTGCCTATCATGTTGTAAGTCCTTATGGCTTTGCTTGTTTAAGCTTTATACATTAAGCTATTTTGAGTTGATAGCTTTTCTTTGCTTGGTTTTCATGTTAAGAGTCTCCTTCTTCAAATCAATCTCATACAATCATGTCTGCAACCTCCCTCTTTTCTTCTTTCTTTTTGTTTGAGAGTTATATCAAATGATTAATGGTTATTCATGGCATGGAAAAGAAACCTATGCTCAATGGCTTAACCTCTTCGGAGGTTCATCATTAAGGCATAGTCCCTCTTTCATGCTTCAGATCACTTCTCATTTGACATTTCTTTTCGTGTAGTAGACTTAACTATCACTTTGGACAAATTGACTAAAGAATGGAAAGGACTAATAAAATGAGCTTAAAACCAATGAAACCGACGTAAAGAAAATGCGCAAGATTGCTTGGATTCGGCCGGACGTTATGCTAAGTCCATAGTGTCAAGAGTCATCACACACCAATTCATGATGTGTTGATGAAACTTGAAGCGTCTCTACCTCCCTCTTTGAGGTCACTTCATGATAGGAGTAGAATGACAACGGGGCAGGGCGGGATCGAGGATCCCACTCCTCGTCCCCGATCCCCGATGGCCAGAACTTCCCCGTCTTCGGCCCCAATCCCCGACGGGAAACCTATTACGATCCCTATCCCCGTCTCCGTCCCCGCCCCCAACGGGGATCAGGTTTCCTCGACCCCAAAATTTCCCCGATCCAAATCTGTTTCAACATTCAACACCATCAATAACTTTCAACATCATCAGCAAACATCCCTGGCCTCAAAAAATCATATACAAATACATACATACATACATACATACATACATACATACATACATACTCACATGTATACATTTACACACAACACACATATACATTATACATACACACAAAGACACACACATACATGTATACAGAGAGAAAGAGGATGATAGCGGAAATCGGCTGGTTAGCGGCGATGACGAAGGAGATCAACACAGATCTGAGATCTCTGTGTGATTGCGACGACAGTGACTCAACGGACAGGAAGAGAGAGGGCAGTGATAGAGGTGAAGCGAACGGTGAAGTCAACGGAGATGAAGCGACGGTGCGAGGTGGACAGCGACTAAGGCGTCGCGGGCAGTAACGGCTGCACTGAGGAGGCGGAGATGAGAGATACGAGAGTGAGAGAGAGGAAATGAGAGGTGCGAGAGTGAGAGAGAGGAGATAAGAGGAGAGTAAGAGAGTGTAGAGGGAAGAGAGAGAGTGAGAGAGAAAGAGAGACAAAACAGAATGGTTACATGGAGGGTTATCTATTAAGGGGTATATAGTAAGTTTAATTCAGGGGGCTAACGGGGATGGGGCCGGGGGTGAAAAACATATCACCGTCCCTGGCCCGAAAATCATCGGGGATTTATTTTTGAGTACCATCCCCAGCCCGTAGGTAGAAATGGCAACGCAGCGGGGCGGGGCCGGGGATCACACTCCCCGTCCCCAATCCCCGATGCTCGAATTTCCTCCGGCCCCGGCCCCGATCCTCGACGGGGAACCTATTATTGCCCCCACCCCCGCCCCCAACGGGGATCGAGTTCCCCAACCCCGAGCATTCCCCGGTTAAAAAAAAAAAAAAGTTTCAGAAAATATAACTCAACATCAACAACAACAATAAAAAGTTCATCATCTAAAAATAGATCTGAAACAAAATTATTAATGGACGGTGAAAATACAACTCATCAATGTCATCCGAAAATACAACAACATCAACAACATCATCAGAAAATACAACTCGTCATCCGAGACAGATCTGAAAATAAAAAAAAATTATAAAACATATCTGAGACAGATCTGAAACAGATCTGAAAACCAAAAAAAAAAGATCTGATCTGTGAGGGAGTGGATGGGACGCGGTGGTGGTGGTGGTGGTGGTCGGCGACGTTGAGAAGAGGGAGTGGATGAGACGTGGTGGTGGTCGGTGACGTCGAGAAGAGGGAATGGATGAGACGCAATGGTGATGGTGGTGATACGAGCTAGACGGTGGTGGTGGTCGTCGACGTCGAGAGAGAGAGAGTGGATGAGAGACACGATGTGGTTGTAGTGGTGGTGGTGGTGGTGGTGGTGCGAGCTAGACGGCGGCACTGGTGGATCTGAGAGAGAGAGAGAAGTCAGTGAGGTAGAGAGAGTTGAGAGATGGAGACGGGGTAGAGAAGAGAGAAATGAGATCTAAGACTGAGACCTAGTTTATATATATATATATATATATAAGGGTAAAATCGTAATTTAACATTAGGGATAAATCGAGCCGGGGATTGGGGACAGGGTCGGGCCAGGTACGGGGCTGGGACACTTATCCCCGTCCCCGGCCTGAATCTGTTCGGGGATTGGTTTTTAAGGCCAAGTTTGGCTATCCTAAATAAGTACACACTTTTTATCTTTTTTCCATCACATCATCTCTCTACTTTTCTACACATTTTTTCGTAAAAAGACAAAAAGTGCACTTATTTAGGTCATCCCAAACAACCCCCAAATACCATCCCCGTCCCGTCAGGGGTATTTTTCGGGAAAAACCCGCTTAATTCGGAGTCGGGGGGTCGGGTCCCCATTGGGCCGGTTTCAAATTGCCATCCCTACCCGTAGGGGATATTTTTCGGGGGAAAACCGTTCTTATCGGGGTCGGGGGGTCGGGTCATCGTCGGGCCGGTTTCAAATTACCATCCCTAAATAGGAGGGAAGAGTGGTTAGTCATTGCATTGATTGATTTTTGTCCAATTGTCCCTGAAATCATCAAGCGATCAACTTGCTTATTGATGGTTTCAAAACCAACTTCGTTTTTCTATTGAGCCTCTCCATGGCAGAGAAGAGCAAAAGGGACAAACAGAGCTCTAAAAAGTTTTGTCTGCACTGTTTTCACCTCAAAGCACAGAAGCAAACTTTTGCATGAAATCAGGGCATGACTAGCCTTGTTTGGGCCCGACCGAGCCTCATTGGGGGGCAGTCAGGCTCCAATGTTTGGTAAGTTGTGCATTTTTGGTAGAAACAGAGTGCAGTGGTTGATGGTGAAACAAGGTAGATTCCAAGGAAAAAAGACAGAGCTGCTTCTGAAAATAGTCGCAAGCATGCAATCCTTGTGCATCTTTGTTTATTAATGTTGTAAATTAATGTTCCTATTATTGTTGTAATTAATTAATTACCATTATAGTTAGCATTGTTATAATTATTATTAATGTTTATTCGTAATTGTCATAGTTAGTTAACTTAGCTAGTTAGTTCTATTGTTCATCCTTGTTGTAATAAATTAAATAGCTAGTTAGTTATTTAGTATTTATTAGCTTAATTCCTTCATTTGGTTTTGTAATAGTTAGTTTATTTTGGACATTTGGACATTCATTCAGACCCTCTTTCATGAGGGCAAACAATGTAATAATGGTGTATGTCTTCCAACCAAATTTTTTTCTCCCTTTTATTTACCCGCTTATAATGGGAGCATAGAACATCATGTGTCCTTAGCATTTCCCATGTTTCCATACACTTGTCTCGCATGCATTTATGGTTTGGCTCATCATACTAACCGATGTTGCATTCAACTCTTTTAAATGAATACGTGATTTATCACATGTCTTGAATGAAATCATATACCATGCTAGTAGTCAAGCCTATTTCCTTGCATGATTGTATGTGTCACATTAGTCATTTTGCATAAGTTAGGAGCATGCATATTTTCTAATTCTTTTGCTTTGTTTGGCTTGCCTTGGAGTACTAGGTGAGCACTTATTGCTTTAGCATATTGCATTGCGTGTGATTGTTGCCATGTCAAGCATGATTACCATAAGGCTAAGTGCTTAAGTGATGTATCTGTTTGAATGCTGGTGGATGAAGGCTAATTGTTTGAATTGGAATAATTTGAGTAACATACATACAAACTTACTTTTTTAAATGGTACGTATTCAAGCAATTTTCAAACAAACATGAAATCAAAGTGCTCCAATTTTTGCAACTTAGTATATACTTATGTGCGTCCTATAGTAATGCTAGCCTAAATAATAGGAACAAGAGCATATAATGTAAATAAAAATCATATCATGATTAGTAGAGGCCGATCTTTGATCGAGCGAGTGGGTGCTCAATTCATGACCTTCCCCTCTCGTACCTAAGTTCCTGACCAAAGACACTTTGGTGATGACGAATAAGTGGCCTTTGGCACGAGTCTCAGGTTTCCTAAATTTTCTAAAAATATTTAGGTGGCGACTCTGTATCTAGCAAAGTAGTCCATTTTTTGACGTTTTGATTCAAAATCGATTTTTCAAAAGAATTGCAGGATTTGGACTCATTTGTGTTTATGTATTTCACATTGCACTTGTAGAATCAGATTCAGAATCACGTGAGTCCGAACTGTAGGGTTGATCGTATCTGAAAGGAGCATGAAAAGCAAGCTACATTGCCTTATATTCTTCAATAATCTGTTGCATGTTTGCATAATAGGGGCAAACTATGTTTGATCAACGAAAATGCATTCTAAAAATTCTTGTAAACGAATTTCTTTACACCTAGGATCAATTATTATGGCTAAACTTAAAAGATGAGGCAAATGATCAAAATATTTATCAAATTTTACTTTCATTAAAGTAATAATGGTTACATAATATTCATTACCCATATATTTTACGAAAATTTTAATTATTTCTGCTAGCATATGTAAAACAAATGGTGAAGTAGGAATATATATATATAAGAAAATAATTTTGTTGAAGTACCAAAAATTTTAAAAAAAAATTTTATACAAGGTTACTTGGCGCCAATTAAGTTCTGTGGGAGTCAATACTCCTCCTATTGATATTGTTGCAAAAAATAAATCTATTGCTCTTCTTTATTTACAAGCTCTTTTTAACATATTATATGTTGAATTCCACCTACTATTTATATCTAAAATTAATCTTTTAAATGGCATATTTTCTCGTTGACATATTTTTCTATATTCCGAAATTCGATTGGCAGAAGACATAATAGTAATAACTGTATTTTTTATTACAAGTACAAAAGTCTCATATACATGCATAGCTTCTTTAATAATCAAGTTTAAAATATGGGCACAACAACGAATATGAAATAAATCACCATCAATAAGTAATTGTAAAGTTGATTTTAAATAGGCTACAGTTTGATTAGAATATGCTGCATTATCTATATTAATCGTAAATATTTTATTTTGTAAAGTCTACTCATATAATACATTTCTTATTTCTACACAAAACGAATTACCTGTGTATGGAAGTTCAACTAATTTAAATGAAATAATTCATTTATTTAATTTCTAATCATTATTAATAAAATATGCAGTGTTATATTGATATTTGAAACCATTATTTGACCACAGATTAGATGTTAAACAAACTCTTCTATTCAATTTTTTAAAGATGTCAAATAATTCACTTTTAACATCCTCAAATTTCTTTAAAATCTTATTTCCAGTAGTATTTCTTGAAAAACTTTGATATTGCGGTGTAAAACTTTCGTGAATAATTTCGGTAAAATTGGGACACTCACTAGTAGTAAAAAGTTGTTCTTTTTTAATAATATAATCAACTACATAATTTTGTGCACATATAGAATCATATGAAGATGCTTGTAAATTATCAGTTGATGAAATCCCTAATTGCATTTGATTTCTAATATCAGGTTGTTGACTTCATAAATGTTTGTTAGCATGCCTTTTTAGATGTCTAGTACCCCCTGCAGATGCACTAAGTAAATGTGTACAATATTTACATTTTGCTTTAAATGTAATTGTACCATCAGGATTATTTATAGATATTTTTTCAAAATGTTTCGAAACAGTACTAGTTGTGCCCTTAGATTGTCACAACTCAAACCCACTCCCCATAGGTTTAACGTCGTAACCGACCAGTAATCCTTCGATTACTAAAGGCCTCTAAATAGCCTATCACATATTAAGGGGCTGAGGAAGCAAATACATAAACATGTATAGTCCATTGAACTGTGGTGACGTACATGGGATAAAATTTTCAAAAACTTATATATGTGCATATGACATCATAACTACGGTAGTCTTACGTCACCTATTTACACAGATAAAGTTAGAAGGGGACTTAGCTTGATGTATAGATAAACAGAAAATTTGTACATATACAAAAAGAAAACAAGTCTTGTACATTCACATAACATGACCATATGGCTTCACTTAATCTGGAACCTCTTCAAGAGGCACAAAAGGTGGCTGACAAAAACAAAGTTCTAGGCGATCATCACTGAGCCTGGCCATGAGCATGATCACCTACATACATAAATAATACAGTAAGTGGAAGCCTAGTGAATAATAACAAAGTAAAGGTTTTATTGAATGTTGTCTATAGCCGTTACAGTCTGTATTCGAAAGTTACTAGAACCAGAAATGAATTTATAATCATGTTCAGAAATCAGAGTTCATAACAAAAACAGATTCAGAATCATACGTGGTACATCCATTAGCACTAACAGAAAGAGTTGACCCATAAAGGGACGGCCATAAAAGCATACAGTTGACTCACGTGCACGGAGATGGCACAGTTGGTTCATGAGACGTACAGTTGGCCCATAAATGAGACGTATACAGAAGGATTCATAACAGTTGGCTCATAAGACGTACAGTTGACCTATAATTGGGACAAAACAGAACAGATAACATGTCATGACCCGAACCCGCCCCTATGGATTAAGGTCATAATCGGCCAGTAATCAAGGGATTACCTGCGGCCTCAAACCAGACAAAAGATATTCCATCAGAGTTAAGAGGTTGAACGGAAGCAAACTTACAAATTGTCCATAGAGTCATGCTATGGCATAACAAATAACACATAACTGTATTAATTAATAACTCACACCAAAAAGGAAATCAACTTAAAGTATTATACACACACAGGATCATTCAAGTCTTAGTCAGCCTAGTCAAAACTTTTATACAAAGGTAGTCCAACATTTTCGCTTACATAACAAGATTATAACAAAAGATCAAAAGAAGCGAAAGTAAGTCTCATGCGTGAGACGTTTGGGCTGACTCTCTGTGACAACCCTCACCACTGTTTACTGATAATACTACTGATTACTGCTAAATTGTGGCTAAATATGATTAAGTAACTGATTGACTGAAATTCTGAACTGATTGATTGAGTGTATTAGTTTAAATGCAAATCTATCTGTTTGACTGCTAAATGATCTGTTCATGTTTTATGTTTTAAATTGCAAATCGAAGGCCTTATCGGCGGCCGAACCAGAAATTGATTAGTGTTTTATGCTAATTAGAATTTATGTGATTTTATGGCATGCTTAATTGAAATGTTGTTTGGAATGATTAAATTAGATTAAAAGTTGTATTACATCAATTTGAATTATTTACCAAATTGCCATTAGTGGATAATGCTAGGCCATCTATTAGTCTTGATTTACCTAGGCTTGGCATAACATTTCTTCAGCCTTTTCTTGAGCCAAAACCGATGAAAGAGAGAGAGTTAGGAGAGCTTGGTTTCATCTAGAGAATTGCTTGGAGAACTTGAAGAATTGAAGAGTAGATTGCACAATTGAGCTTCTGAACTTGAAATTGAAGACTTAAGGTAGAGCTTTTACCTTCTTGTTTATGAATTGAGTAGGTTCTTGCATGGTTTAGAACATGTTGAGGTCTAGAGCCAAGTTATGGCTTAAAATGTTGAATTAAGGCTTAAATCATGCATGCATGTTTACATTCTTGTATTTTGAGGTTGTTTTCATAGAATCCTCACATGCATGTCCATATTTGGGTTATAGTTTATGAATTCATCATGTTTTGGAGTGAATTGACTCATTTGATCAAGTGTTTGAAGCTTTGATTTCAATTGAATTCATGCATATTGTATGTTCATCATGTTCTTGATGTTTATCTGAAAATGATGTTCAATTGACTCACCCTTGGGCTTTGATTTTACAAATTGATCTTCAAAACATGTTATATTATGGGTTTAAAGTGTTTTTCCAGAAAATGGGCCCAAGAGGTTGAGTTTTGATGTGTTGAATGTTGAGTTTCATGCTTGGAGACAAATCTAGAAATTCCAGATTTTGGATCCACGCTCGAGCGAGGAACTTCACGCTCGAGCGTACACTCTGAGTTCATGCAGTCCGCTCGAACGAGGGAATGCACGCTCGAGCGAGGACTTGTGTCTCATGCTCGAGCGAGGGTCGAGCGCCCGTCGAGCGTGAATTTCATGCATCCAGTACTTTTGCAGTCCACTCGAGCGAGGAAAGTCACGCACGAGCGGAGCTCCTTTGTCTGCATGTCCGCTCGAGCGTAGAAAACCACGCTTGAGCGAGACCCCTGTTTTCTGAAAATTCTGAAAAGTGTTTTAAAGTGCATCTTTGCATCCTCATTCCTTCCTAGGCATTCCTAGGCCTAGTTTAAAGCATCTTAACGAGGTTAATGCTTTAGAACCACACCGAGTCAAGATAGGGACTAAGTTATTGTTTCCTAAACGTGCAACTTAGTGTGTGTTCATCCTGTAACTGTGTAGGGTTGGCATTCGAGGACACTCACTAGCCTATCTATAGCCCAGAACTCTGTGAGTAACAATGTTGTAAAGATATATTCAATCATGAATATTTTCTGAATGATCAACTGTACTGCTTTCTGAAATGATATTTCTTATTGAATGAATGCTTGTCTTATTTGCGAACTGTATTCGTGGCATCCATAGCAATTTACTGTTACTGTACTGTACTGCTACTGTCACAGAGATCTCTGTCGGTTCTCATGATTGGAACCACTACTGTTTACTGATATGATGGCCATCAACTGACTGTTCGGTCTGTTAAGATCTACTGTACTATTTGCTATTGGATGTACCACTTACGACTGCTATGATCGAATAATTGATATACTCTTCAAATGACTGTTTTAAACACTGAAAGGACATTCATTCCTAACCTCTTTACGTATATGTTATTCACTGGGCTTTAGCTTACTGTTTATATATATATATATATGTAGGTGTCCAGGCATCGGATCGGAGCTGTGAGCGTTGGGTTAAACTCCATTTTTGTCAAGCCAACCAACGTGCCTCACTGCGAGGTTCCAAATGTGTTCAAGTTTAGGCTTTTTGGGGTGTCTCAGTTCACCCTTTTGTCTTTGTTACTGTTATGGTAGGGATTTTGTCCCTAACCCGAATGCCTGTATATGTGTATGTACATACTGTTATGGTTTGAATGTGAATATGTTATGAAAATTTTTTTTGCATACAGACTGTCACAGCTCATTGGACATCTTTCATTTACTGTTTTGGCTTCCGCCAGCCCTTGTACTCTGTATTACTGTTATTACTGTTAAGCAGGCCTTCGGTAATCACGAATTACTGGCCGGTTACGGTGCTAAACCCATAAGGGCAGGTTTGGGTCGTGACACTCTTCAAAACTTGACCCTTTCTCACAGACTTCACCGGGGCTGGGTTTGGACATCCCTTTGCTCAGCTACATACACATGAATGAGTGTGAGCGAAAGCCTAGTGAATAATATCAAATAAAGAAGGTATGCAAATGAGATTCACATATATCAAATGGCCTTAGGCCCATGTAGAATTCTTTTTAGTGCATTATTTTGGTACATTAGGCGGTTCAAGCCCGAACGTATCAAACGGCCTTTGGCCCACTTCATTCCTTAACAAACGGCCTCGAGCCCAATTCATTCATGTATATCAAACGGCCTTTGGCCCAATCAATTGCATCCAACGACCTTTAGCCCAACCATTCATATCCAACGGCCTTTGGCCCAATCGTTCATGTATGTCAAACGGCTTTTGGCCCATTCATTCATTCGGTCATGTCAAATGGCCTTCGGCCCATTTATTTATTCATATCAAACGGCCTTCGGCCAATTCATTCATTCATGTCAAACGGCCTTCGGCCCATTTATTCATTCATGTCAAACGGCATTCGGTCTATTTATTCATTCATGTCAAACGGCCTTCAGCCCAGACAATTGTATCCAACGGCCTTTGGCCCAACTATATGGCATAACAGATATTTGTCCCCAATTCAATTTAACAACTTATAAGACTTACATGGAAGTATGCAATTGGACAAATAACATACTTCAAATATCTTTATTGTGATATTACTCACAGTGATCTGCCTAATTTGCCCTTGTGCTTGACCCTACACATTTCATGAACATAATGAGTCACAAATGATTCAATCTGTTCTTAATTCATACATTCCTCTTAGGCTTCTTTCTTATCATTTTAACTCATTCACAATGCTCAATGTATGCCTAAGAGTGCTTAGAAATGAAAGAGAACGGAAAATGAAACATATAGCTATTTTTCAAAATTTCAAAAACAGGACTCCCCACTCGAGCATGGCTTTGGACACTCGAGCGGATCCCTTTGGTCTGCAAAAATACTGGTTGCCTTAATTTTACGCTCAAGCGTGAATTCGGGTGCTCGAGCTGAACGTCACACTACATGGCTACCCGCTCGAGCGTGAATCTCCCCGCTCAAGCGAACATCCATGTCTGCAAAAGTTCTGGGAACTAGCATTTCACACTCGAGCGGCGCTTTCCCCGCTTGAGCGGACATGCCAATTTCTGGGTTTTCCAAAACTATTATTGAGCTTCAACCATGCATTCAAGTTGATATTTCTTGCATTTTACAGCCCATAACTCTCATATATATATACCAACATGTTACAAACACCAAATCACAGCATTATGAAGCTCAAATCCTATGAATCAAATACATGCATGCCCCAAATCATACCAAATTTATTTCCAACACAACAAATTCATACATCCAACACCCATGCTTCTATGAATTGCACTTGCATGTGGAACACAACTCCTATTCTCAACTTAGATGATGACGAGATGGTCAAAAATATGAACTTCAATCAAAATCTAACATAGATTATACATTTTATGCTCAAACATGCCAATTCATAGCAATTTCTCACATGCATGCATCTATTGACTTTAAATTCATTAATTACCGCTCAATTCTTGTTCTTGGTCACATAATTACTTGAATTCACATGGTTATAAACTCAAACCCATGAATTAAGGGTTGATTACTCACCTAGGAGGGAGCTCCAATTCTTCCAAATTGTAGCTAATTCTTGAGTTTATCTTCAAGATTTCCAACTTCTTGATCAAAACTTCATTTGCCTACACTCTCTCTCTCTAAAATTGATTTTCTCTCTCTCCCTAGAGAGCTAATCTCAGCCAAATAAATTAAAAAGAGAGGAATTGAGTGAGAATGAGCCTTTTTATAGGCTCTCTTGATCACACTTTATTAACACTAATTAATTGAGCACTATTTTATCAATTTAATCTCTTTAATTCGATCCAAATCAATTTTCAATGAAATATCATTGTAGGCTCTAAAAATTATGCTAATCACAATGGCGCAATCAATTTCGGATTCTGTGGCCGATAGAGCCTTCAATTTAAATTCTAGAGTAGTGAATCAAGCAGATTTTCCTATAGTGAACAGATAGAAATTCAAAACCACATATATTCACATGAATTGCACTCAAAATCATATCAAACACATAATCACATTCATAATAGAGATCAATTAGCATAATACGGAACAACATTATCACATAACAGATGTCATCTGAAGCTAAGAATGCCACGAATATATTTTTCAGAAATATTGGACAACCATTCATTCATACAGAAAATAATGTTTCAGAAGATAGATAATCGTATATCACTCAGAAAATACATGTAATTGAACATAGCTTTACTAAGTTATTACTTATAGATAGTTTCAAAAGTAGACAGACAAAGTAGACAAATCAGATTACTTAAGGCGCGTAACCTACACAAATATAACAGATACACAGATTAAAACACACACTCTGATAGGACTTAACTTATTGCGTTTAATTCTTAGTATGTTTCTACGTCTTATCGTCATTATTATATCTTGTTCGTGGCCTAGGAATGCTTATGATGCAATGGGGATGCCAAAATGAGTTTCAAAACACTTAGTCATTTTTGTTGAAAACAAGGGTCTCGCTCAAGCGCAACTTGCTTCGCTCAAGCGGACGTCCAAACTTGTGAGTGGTCGCTCGAGCACATCTTTCTTCGCTCGAGCGGTCTGTAAACTCTGCAAAAGTATTGGTTGTGTGAATTCTCTGCTTGATGAGCGCTCGATGGTCGCTCAAGCGTAAGACTGAGGTCCTCGCTCGAGCGCTACTCTTGTCGCTCGAGCAGTCTGCAAATTGTAAAATTTTTTGGAAGCATGCATTTTACGCTCGAGACAACTTTTGGTCACTTGAGCATGAGTGCAATAGGGTGGTCGCTCGAGCGTAGGATGTGTCACTCCAGCGGAGAGACAGAATCTAAGATTACCAGATTGCTCTTCCAAGCTTTAAACTCAAACTCAAAGCTGAAATCAAGTTCTTTTGGGCCAAAAACCTAAGGAAACTTGTGTAAACTTGGAAAACATTAGGAATTCAAAATCATTTCTTGAAATTAAAGCCCAAAAGCATGCTAATTGAGAAAAATGAAACTTAAAGTTTAAAGAACATAACATGTATGCATTAAGATGAATTCAAACCTTCCAAACACATGATCAATTAAGGTCAATTAATAGGACATGTGATGAATTCCTAAAACCAAGCTAGAATTATTACATACACGAGAGAATTTTCTTGAAAACAACATCAAAACTCCATGAAATGCACATGCATACATGGTGTGATTTAAATTCTTTCATTTCTAGTTCAATTCACATGTTATTTCACCTATCTCACTTGATTCCATGCTTTGACCAACTAAATTCCTAACTTAGAGGCTTGATTTCATACCTTAGATGCCTAGTTGAGCTCTAGTTGGCTAATTGTTGAGTCTCCAAGTCAAATCTTTCAAGTCTTTACAACATTCAAGTGTTTTGAACTTAATTTCGTAAGTCTCTCTCTCTCTCTCTCTCTCTCTCACTCTCTCTCATGTGTTTGGGGCTCAAAAGGATGAAGATGAGATGAGCTAAAGTGGTATATAGGCCTTATATAGGCTTAATTAAGGTGCTTCATTAGTGACTAATTATTTGATATTATTTATTCTAGTTATTTTGGTTCTGATTCGAATTTCAATTAAAACTATAATAAAATTCTAAAAATTCTAACTAACACAGAAATTGAGTCAATTCCGTGATTGGAAGTCGATAAGGCTTTCAATTCGCAGAACAAAACAAAAATACAAATAGATATTACTACGATAGACAAATAGAAACACAAATAATGTAACACATATGCAATTAATTCAAAATTTTATCTTAATTGCTCATTATGTATTCTTAATCATATGTTTTAAGCTAATCACGGGTCGGGGTTGTTACATAAATGATGATTCAACTGATGTATCAACATCGACATAAACATTAGGAATAGTAGGATCCATAATAATGTAAGTAAATCAATATATAAGAATTAACAATTAATTTAAATAATGTGTAAATATAATAAGTAAAAAATAATAATTAATATATGTTCACAAAATAATTAATGAAAAAAAATGAGTAGCTAATAAATTTAATTAAACTAATTAATGTTACCGACTGGCGAATGCGATACAGAAATTAGCTTATTCTGATAAAAGTTTGTTGTTGTATAATTGCAATTGCTACTTAAGGATGACACTTCAAAATTAATTGACAGTTGAGAGAGATTGAGAGAGTTTAAGAGAGAGAGAGAAAATTATCTGTGAGATTTATTTTGAAAAATGGGAGATATTTATAGTAGTTTGAAAGATTGAAGTAAATTTATAAATATATATATATATACCGTTGTATTAAACGATAATATGACCGCTTGAATATTTATTTATTTTTTTAATTTTTTTTAAAGTCTATAGAGGTGCTCAGGTGCAGAATAATAATAATTATTATTATTATTTTCATTCAATGAATGTGAGTGAACAGTGAGTTGAATGATGCAAGCATAGTACAGGGGTAAGCTGTAGGGAGCGACATAGGTGGGCAGCAGCAATTGAGCTGCAGTATTTATTTATTTATTTTCTCATTCATTGCAACACTAACTTGAACTTAATTGGGAGTGAGAGTGATGTAATGCATAAAGGAGGATAAGGCAGGGGTAGGCGGGGCAGGGGCATGAGCCTAGAATATTATATATATATAGATATATATATATATATATATATTTCCATTCATTCATTGTAAGGAAATGACCGTTGTGTTGTGTTGTCTTTTTTTTTTTTAATTTTGTAAGATCAATATTTTATTTATTTTTAAATTATTTAACCGTTGTAAGTTGTTGTTTTTTTTTTTTTGAAATTTGACCATTAGCAGTAGGTGTGGTCGCGGTTCAGTTTTGGACAGTTTGCGGATCGATTTGGACCCACTTGGATGCATGCGGTTTGGGAAAAATTCAACCCGTAACCGCCCACAGTTAGGGCTGCAAATGAACCGAGCTGAGCCAAACCGCTCGAGCTCGGCTCGTTTACTTATCGAGCTCGTTTATTGAGCTCGAGCTCGGCTCGATAATTTTTTAATATTATTTATATTATTTAATATATAAAAAATGTATTTATATTATTATTTATATATATATTTATATATTATTTAATATATAAATAATATATTTATTATATAATTTAAATAAAGATAAACGAGCCGAGCTTATGCGAGCTCGAGCTTGACTCGTTTACTAAACGAGCCTAAAATTTGAGCTCGAGCTCGGCTCGTTTACGAGCCAAGCCAAGCTTGTTCATGAATAGCTCGGTTCATTTGCAGCCCTACCTGCAGTGCAGGTTGTGGTTTATGCGAATTGGGTTTGCGGATGTGCGGGCGGTTTACAAATTGGACTTTTTTCTTTAAAATTTTATTTTGGAGCCTTTTCCTCCCATTTTGTAAATATTTATCTTGGGTCTTTTTCTCTTCATTTTCTAAAATGCTCTAACATTAATAATTAATGAATTAAAAGTTATAAAATTAAAAATACAACAAAATCAATTCCTAACACAAACAAATCATTCAAAATCCTAAACTTTTCAATCAAATCATAAACTAACACAAGAACATCTTTCAAAATCCTAAACTAGGTCATCAATCTCATTCATTATCTATTACCCAACAATACAATTAAAGTAAAATCATTCAAAATTTTAAGCTTATCTAAAAGTAATTCTTCATTAAATTTTAAATTCATCCAAAATGCAATAATAAAATAACAACGGTTTAGGTTTTAAAAAAAAAAAAAAGGAAAAAAAGTGTAAGTGTGGGTGAGTTCTTGCGGGTGCGGGTTAAACTCGCAACCCGCAATCATGCCATATTCCAAACCGCATCCGCCGGTATTGTGTCTGCGGAACCGCTCATTTGTATGCGGATCGGTTTGGGTTGAGCGAGTTGGATGGTTTAGATAACCCTATACCCAACCCTAATTGGTAGAGAGAGGGCCGGGTGGGCGAGACAGCTAAATTTTTTTTGGGCCAGCCCGGGCTTCAAATGGAAGGCCTAGGCCTAAACCCAAGGTATTGGGCTGGGCTCGGACTCAGGCTTAACTAGGTCGGGCCCACCTCGGGTCTCGAGCAAGCCTCAGGCCGTCCACGAGTCTCGGGCTATTTTTACACACTTATCAAATAGTAAGATAAAATTACAAAAATAAATAATCATGATGACATTACTCTAATTAACTCTAGGGCAACACTATGCTATACACCTCTTATAAATCTTATAATTAAGGGATAATTACATTTTATCCCCCTGTGGTTTCACGCGTTGTCACATTACCTCCCCGATGTTGATAAATGCACTCATAAACCCCCTGTGGTTTTGACTGAGGTGCAAAAGTGACAAAATCTGGCAGACTTAACAATGCATGGGGCAAACGCGCTAGAGAAGCCTGTCTGCACTAAAATTAAGGATTTTGACACCAAATTTAGAGTTTTGAGTGACCAGTTTACCCTTTTCATAATCTGGGTTTTGTTTTGATCTTCAAGTTCTAGATTTTGTTTTGGTGGATTGGAGTTGTTTATTTAGTCTAGATTTAAACTTTGTAAACTAGCACTCTATATATTAAATATATATATACGCACACATAGATCTACATATGGAAATAGGGCATTTGCTTTGAATAGTGGGAAAAATTACTAGTGATATGAAGAGGAAAGCATTGAATTGCTTGGTGAGAGAGAGAGAAAGCTCACTTTGGTTGCTTCTGTCTTTCTCAATTCTTCATAAACAATTTGCCCTCTTCCGTCTTTTCAACTCCAATCCTCTTCACTTTTTTCCCCAATTTCTCTATCCATTATTTGAAAATGGGATCAAAATCATAGATTTTCCACTTCTGGGTCTTCGACATTGAATCAATTTAAGCTTTCAAAGAGTTTTTTTCCCCCTGATTCTGTGAAGTGGGTTTTCGAGATCAAACTTTAAAATAGCACCATCGTTCGACTAGTGGTCAAAAAAGACCTATAAAGGTACACCAATGGTGGTGAAGATGGGTAATCCCAACAACTAGTCCACGGTCAAGCTCCAATCCCCCGACGACGATGACGACGATGATTTCCTCCTCCATTTCACTGATGCTATAAGTCGAGACAAAGCCCACAACAAGAATGCCAAACATGGCTGAGATTGCTACGTATTTTAAGGGTTGGCATTTTCGTTCCTCAAATCTTTAATTTCAATACCTGTATGTGTTGGCTAACCAATTAAACGTTAAGGGTTTGTTTGATTCATTGTATTCGAATTGGATTTTGATTCGGGTTGAGTACCTAGCTCCATCTCTTCAGTTTCTTACCGGTATGTGTATATTGCTCTTCCTTGTTCAAAGCTTAGATAATTTAGTGCTCTGTTTGGGTTCTTTGTGGATTCAAATAAAGAAGATAAAACTTGTTCCCAAAAAAGACCCGCTGGATCTTGAGTCCAGCGATGGGGGATTCTTCCCCATGGTTCTTGTTCAGATCCCCATGTGCAATGAAAAAGAGGTAAATTTTTGTTTTGATCTTCATAGTATATATATAGAGAGAGTTCATAGAAAGAGAAGAAAAATGGAAATAAAATGCCATTCATAAGAAAATTGAAGAAAAAAATAAGAGTATTCTTGTCTTTTCAATAATTTCGTCACATCTCATCACTTTTGCACTTCAATCAAAATCACAAGGGGTTTATGAGTACATTTATCAACGTCAAGGATGTAATGTGAAAACGCGTGAAACCACAGGGGGTAAAATGTAATTATCCCTATAATTAAATAACAAAATGATATAACTTTATGTTTTTTAAGTCATAACTAAAAAAAATGTTATAACTAAACACAACATGAGTTATAATTAAAGAAGAAAATTAGTCATAACTAGAAATAAAAATAGTATAATTAATGGTGCATATGATATACCATTTTTCAAGGTGTGTATATTAAAATTTCCCTTAGCTCTAAAGTTAGTTTGAGATTAATTCGAACTAATTGAGAATTGATCAGTACAAATGACAAATCTACCGTCAAGTCAATAATTCTATTGTAAAAATAAAACGTACCATGATTTTTGTTTTATTTTTACCCCATTGTTAATCATTGTTGGTGTCAAAAAAGTTGTCGAAAAAATCAGTAGTGGTAACTAATAGTTGTAGTGGTGATATAAACAGATAGATAGATTGTGTAGACAATTAGGTGGGTATAATATAGTCATTCAAATTATTTTGTTTTTCTGGACCCAAAAGAATATGATTTGAAATTATTACTGTAAAAATTGTGAAATTGAATAATTTGTTTTTTCTATACCCAAAATAATATAGTTTAGAATTATTACTCTAAAAGTTTTGAAATTGAACTTAAAGTCCGAGTCTCCTTTAAATTATAGCTAATTGATAACTAAACTACTACACAAGTAAACTCATTTTTATCTTATATCTACTACATTAATATTATTACATTACTTATCTCATTACTAAATCCAATGGTACTAAACTTAAATAAAAAAAAAAAACAAAACATGGCATCATAGTTTTTGTTTGATCTAGTCCTAGAGTTAAAAAAAATAGTGCAGAGATAAATTAATTGGACTTCCATTTGTGCAGCTCAAGAGGAATGAGGAGGGTTGATGTAAGAAACTTATTAAAATAGTAGATGATAAGAAAAAATTATAAACTTCATTAATTTATATTGTATAATAATATTTTGCATAGTAGGAGAAGACTTGCTAGAGTGCAAGCTGTGACGTGGTCCATTGTTCCTCGTCAATTTAAATCTAAAAGTTTCCTGGCGACTCACAATCTGATACGCATGTACATGAGTCTTTCACCAACTTATTATTGGAATATTTCCTTAAATATCAAAAATAATTTTATTCACCCTTTTTAATTTTAATTTTTATATTTTCATTTTTTTATAGGGTAAACAAGGATTTTGCATTAAACATGAAAGAGCTAAGAGCATCTCCAATGGTTTGACATTGGAGCTGTCAAAGCTAAAATATAACAACTTTGAGAAAAAATAGTTCTCCAATGGTGAGACATAGCAGCTGTTAAAAATGCCAAATGCCAAAGCTGTTGCCAAATTTGACAACAACTTTGGCAAATGGCAAATCTGCCAGCTCACCCCAAACCAATTGATTTTATTTTTTTCCCTCCATCCTTTTCTCATCCATTTGTAGAAAAACTCAAACAAAAATAGATCAATTTTTCATTTTGCGAAATTCACAATTTTTTTTTTTACAACAATTTTTTTTAAAACAGAATTTCACTAAAACAACAACAACAACAACAACAACAACATTCAAGCAACAACAACATTCAAACAACATTCAACAAAATAAAATTTTTTCTCAGAATAACATCTAAAAATCAATTCTTTTGTATCTTCATTAGGATCTAAAAGATTTGATTTTTACTCTAATAGATCGATATAAAAAAAATAAAAAATAAATATATCATACCTTGATTGGTGACTAAAACTGAGAGTCTTGTTTAGTGACTGAAATCTTGAGTTGATCGGTGATCGGTGACTGAAACCGAGAATTCATCGGTGATCTGTGACTAAAAAAGAGATATAGAGAGAAAGACAGAAAGAGATATAGAGAGAGACGATTTAATCGATAGAGACTAACAGAGAGAGAGACGGGAAGAGATATAGATCGGTGACTGAAACCAAGCATCAGCTTCATCGATAGAGACCGAGAGAGGTATAGAGAGAGACATAAAGAGAGATATATATATAGAGAGAGAGACAATTTAATCGATGGAGACTGACAGAGAGAGAAGGAAAGAGAGAGATCAGTGATTGAAACTAGACAGTGGAGAGAGATCGGTGACAAACCAGATCGGTAGAGAGAGATCAGTGATTGAACTAGACGGTGGAGAGAGATCGGTGACTGAAACTAGATCGGTGACTAAAACCAGATCAGTAAGAGAAAGAAGATGAAAGTGACGGAGACCGACTTTGCAATGGAGAGAGATAGAGAGATAGATAGAGATGTGTGAGAGATAGATAGGAAGACAGACTTTGCAATGAGATATGTAAGAGAGAGAGAGAGAGAGAGAGAGAGAGAGAGAGAGAGATAGAGATGAAGAGGATTCTAGATCTCGATATCAGCCGTTGGATATAAAGATCCAACGGTGAGGGTAGTATGTTGGAATGTGTGACATGAGCCCAACGATTCTATGTCAATATGCAAGTAAAAAAACGGCTAGTTTTCCAAACAAACAAGACACCAACGGCTATAAATTAAACAGCTAGAAAAAGAAAAGAAAAAAAAAAAACGATATCATTTTTATAGAGTGTAAATACAAGCACCTTATATTACCAATTTTAGTACACAACAAAATATTTTGTGTCAATTATATTTTTCTTTTTTATTTTTTACACAATTAGTATGAAAGGTTCATTAAAAACAAAGAGAGGAAAATCATTCACCACTCAAGAAGATGTAGCAATTTATAGAGCTTGGTGTCACATTATTGAAGACCCAATTGTTGAGAATTCGCAATCTCATGCTCATTTTTGGAGAAGAATTTTTGAAAATTATTGTTCATTGCAGAATAATCACTCAAGAACACAAGTGTCTATCTCATCTCGATGGGGTGTAATCATGAAATGTTATAAAAAATTTCGTGGATGTTTAGCGCAAGTCCAAAATCTACACCCAAATGGAATGTCTCAAGTTGATATAGTAAGATTTCAACTTCATTTATTATGTTAGTTTTTTTTTTTTTATATATATAAAAATTAACTAATAATTAATATAATATTTTATTGATACAGATGCTTCAAGCAAAATTGTTATACCATCAAGATGAAAACAAACATTTTCCTTTTGAGCATTGTTGGCCAATCTTGCAAAACAATATCAGGTAGTAAGATGTAGCTCCTACGAACATGGTGAAATCAAGGATACATACACCGTTTTCCTTTGATTCAGCCCCCGATTCTCCTATGGATAACTACATTTCTCTTGAAGATGACACTAGTCCAAGTATTGGTAACAATCTAACTATTGGTGGGGGCAGTGTCTCTGCAAGGGGTAAAAGGCCTATGGGTAGGAAAACTTCAAAAGAATTATTTTGGAGAAATCAAGTCGTTGAAATTGAAGTCCAAAAAATGAGCATACAATTGGGGACATTTAACCAACACCTTATTAAGAAGGAAAAGAAGAAAGATAAAAGAGAAGAAAAAAAGGATTCACGCACTATAGGAGCTGAAAGAACTTAAGATCAGAAAACACGAACATGAGATAATGACTACGGACATTTCTCATTTGAACCCTCAGACGAAAGTGTATTACATAATGCGAAAAAATGAGATTTTCGCCAAGTGGTCCTCAAATGTCAGCAGGCCAAATTACTATTTCCCTATACCTCCTGATGAATAATTACAGGATAATGTACTTTTTTTGCAATGTCATTTATTTTTTAATGTAATTGTTAGTCTTTATTTGCAATGTTATTTTTTTATTTTGTAATGAAATTTTATTTTTTATTTTTTATTTTTGAATATTTTCTACAACAGAATGTAATATTATTTTTGCAATGTATAATGTTGACTATTTTTTAGTATAATTTAAACTTTTCAATAAAGTATAATGAAAAAATAAATATATTTTTTGAAATGAAGGCAATAATATTATAATAAAATACATTAAAAGAAGATAATTTTATTATAATAAAAAGACATTAAACATATATTTTTTTCCAATTTTTTATATTTGTCTAGTTGGGAATAATATAAATATATAATTTTTTTTTACAAACAGTTAAAAAAAGGTTACAAAAGACAAAAAATAAACAAAAATAAAATCACAAAAAAACTTATATCTAAACAACACCTACAAATTTGGAGGGAAAGTTGGTTGAGATTTGTCAAAATAACAAATGACCATTGGAGCATCATTGCTATAATTTGGCAAAATAACACTATTCATTACCAAATTATAGCAATAACAATGGCAATATGACAACAAGCATTGAAAATGCTCTAATAAGCAGATAAAGTAGAGATAACAATAATTGGCCTCGTTTGGAAATATGAAATTTTAATAATTTTTGATTTTTTATGAAAAAATATACAAAAAAAATAAAAACAGTAATATAATAATTTATAATAATTTTTTAATTTTTAACTAAAATATAAAATTAACAAACGAAACTCGAGTTATTGATTAAAATGCCCATGCCCACTTGTCCTTTTTTTTTTATTTTAGCCCAATATGGTTTAAAATGTCTCCAATATGATTCCGAACTCCAATATGGTTTAAAATGTCTGACCCTATATTTTATTTTAGCCCCCCTGCCCCAACCTAATAATGCTTTACAATATGATTTCAAACTCCAATTAGTTTATTTGATTTGAGTTTTTTGGGTTAAATTTTTAAAAAATTAAATTTTTTATTTTTTATGTTTTTTAATTTTTAGTAATTTTTTTAAAATTTTAAGCATTTTTTTTTATTTTTTTAGATACATCTTACTTAGATGTATCAAAAAAGTAAAAAAATTGTGAAAAAATATTTTAAAAAATTAACAAATACATAAAAATACGAAAAATATATTAAATTTTTGTATTTTTTTGTATTTTTGGTATTTATTGAATTTTTAAAATATTTTTTCACAAAAATTATACTTTTTATGTATATTTATGTTAAGTGTGTCCAAAACTTAAAAAAATTGCTTAAAATATTAAAAAAATTAGTAAAAACAAAAAAATACGAAAAATAAGAAAGTAGAATTTTTTAAAAACTGTTTTTAGAAAAACGAAACCAAACAAGCTGAAATATGATTTCAAAGTCTTATCCTATATTTTAGGAAAATTTAGTCAAAGGTTATAATAAAATTTTAATGTAGGAAGGGTGAGTATAAAAAAAATTTCTTAAAAAATTTAACATATATTATTATTATCAAAATATTAAAATTTAAAATAATATAACTTTAATATAGATGTCGATTTTTAATAAAATTAGTATTTTTAGAATTCTTTTATCAAGATCTATCAAATAAGATATAGGTTGACTATGAAATTCTTTAAAAAAAAAATAGTACTGTCGAAATTGATTTAAATAGTGAAAGTAACATATTATTCTGTCTCACAGTAACACGTTATTCTATTAGACAGTAATATATTATTCTGATTTATAATAATATGTTACTTTAACAATATTGTTCAAGAAAAAAAAAAATAATTTATTTTATTTTTACTCAATTATATATATATATTTTTTAGAATATTTATGAAATAAAATAAATTAAACTGCCATTTTTACCAAATAAAAATCTAATAAGAAGTTTTAACAAATTTCCTTATATTTTAAGATATAGAAATTTATATAAAAGTTGTTGCAGAAGTCAATGCGATGCGAGTGCCCCTACATCGTCGCTGAGACAAGTTTTTCTTCCTACGCATTTGCCATGTGATTGATTTCTCGGTTCCAGAGCTGCTTCCCACTCACTAACCAGATCCCTCTCCCTCTCTCTCTCTCTCTCTCTCTCTCTCATACAATTCATTCATTCATATGGATGGTGATATCAACATCTCTAACCCAACCTCGAAGAACCCTTCACAATCTCTCCCCCTTCTCTTCCTCCCCTCTCCTGTCAGAAGCCAGTAAGTTTTCTCACTATATATTTATATATACACTCACGCTTGTATGCACTTGTCTGTCAAATCACAAGCTCGCTTTAACTGTCGATGTTGTTGTGCCAATATTTAGGTTCTCATTAATTCTAACCCAACTGTTCCACTTCTCAGTTATTGCTTCGTAGCTTATTCAATTGTGGATTAACCTAAAACTCTTTCTGTTTTTGTTTTACCTTCAATTTTCATGGTTTTGCAATTTTGATTGTTGTGAGTTTGACTAAAATGTAGAATTGATGTGATGATTCATGATGTATGTGTCTAGGATGTTAAATTCGAAACTAGTGCCCTGCGAGAACAATTATGGGGTGCACATCTTCTGTATATGCAGTTGGGAGGAAAAAGAAGAAATTGAGCATCCCCGAAATTGCGATTTTTGTTCCCTCAATGCGTGTTCCGGTACAATCTGATCTTCAGAGAGCGCTCAGAGGCCTAATTCCAAAAGATCTCGCGAATAGGATTGTTTCACTTCGGAATCAGATTGTGCTGATTGTAGAGGACACTGGTTTGCTCTCTTATGAATGAGCTCATTGTTTGATATAGCTAGTTTTGTGGGTTGAAGTGAGCATTTTTATTTTCTGCAGGTGGATCTGCTTTTACCCAACTACAGCGAGCATTGGAGGAGTACTTGCCTCTTCTACTTGGCCTCACTACCAAAGGTCTCTCTCATACACAACATCTACATAAGACATACATATCTAAATGTAGGCATTTGTGTGTTTTTGTCATAATAATATAAATAATGCTTGCGTTTACAGAGCATGGTCTTCAACAAGTAGTGGAGTTCAAGTGGAAAAATTTAGAGGATGGACGACAAGTAAGTATTTAGCTGTGTAATACTTTACACCGCCATGTTTGTTTGGGCGAACATGGCATTGGGGTTAGATTAATAATCTAACAAAATACAAAATATGATGTTTGACTAAGAAAATTGGGGTCCACGTTGATAATTCATCCAGATATGGTATTCCCTACACAGGGGACTATTGAATCTCAAGAGAGTGGGACACAAAATGAAAGACCAATAAGAGGTTCCGACTAATTAGTTATATTGCAAAATTGATAGGATTTTATCAATGCCCCTCATAATTCTGAGACACAAAATCCCTCCCAAGAATACTAATCCTATTTAATCCAATCCGCTCAAACGAACATGGCATACTTGTACGTTTAGTAATTGGATCAACAATGTGATGAACAGGAAATCTGTGTTGCAAACTCCTGGTTTGAAATACTATCTGTTATCCACATGATGGCTATGTTGGCATTGACAGAGGCAAATTCCATGTTGATTCCTAAAGATCACTCGGGTTCTTCTGAAAGACTTGTATCTGCAGGTTTCTATATGACTTCTTTTTTAGGTTGACAAAATCCACATGTGATGTTTTCAGCTTTGACTAATTGTTTATGTCGTTCTCTAGATTGCATGCGTGATGCTGTTGATTTATTGCTAAAGGCATCGGGTTACTTGGAATTTTGTGTCCGGAATGTTCTTGTTCACTTACCACCTGATATTAAGTATGTATACATATTTTCCAAAACTTCTAGATATTTTTACTACTTATAAGAGTCGATTCAGTCCATTACTATCGGGCACATTTTTGTATATACAGGAAGAGGTTGCCAAAAGATTTGCAGGAGGGTGTATTGGAAGCTCTTTCCATTCAAGCACTAGGCCAGGTATATAAGACTTGAGTTCTGTAGTACAAAGTTCACTGATTTTGACCCACGACTGGGAACTAACAAGAGACACCTACTTCTAAAAGGAGGAAGTAAGGTGAAAAACCAAAAGAAAAGAAAGAAAGAAAGAAGGAATCAGGAGTCATTTTGAATGTCATAGTGGAAATGATAAGAAATTTAAGAACATGAATGACCAAATTTTACTATATTATTTACAATCATTCCCTTATTTAGTGAAAAGCACAAAAAACATTAAAAAGACAAAAACCACATGTGAGATTTGATTCCTCAAATTGAAGAATGACCAACCACGACATTTGGTTCTTAGCGTCTAAGAGATAACTGATCTTTGATACTGCTATATGACAAATTCAGGGAACTGGAATTCAACTTGGTTTAGCTGTTGAAAGTCAAAATGCTACTTTATCTGTGAAGAGAAGGCTGGCATGTGAACAACTCAGCTATTTCGGACAGGTATTAGATATTCTTTTTCATAACTGAAGTTTACCTCATCATTACCATTATCATTAAGCTATTTTTCCATGCTCCATCTGTGGTGTGGGGATTCCTCCTTCCACCTACATTTGATGTATATTCTTAATCTGGTAAATACAGGATTCACCAACTAAGCAATACAGCTGAAAGAATTGAGATAATTTTTAAATGGTATTTGTTGAGAAACTATTTTGCCGTAGCTTTGGATATTTGTAGCTTCTAACAGAACGTCTTTTTTTATTATCTGAGCGGAATGTAATATTTTTCTTGATGAGATTGAGATCACATCACAGTTCTTTGTTTCATTTTACTCCAGTTGTATGTTTGCTTGAGACATTTTATTCAGAAGAGAATTTTCTAGATGACTAGAGCAATTTTTGTGAGTAGGAGTTTATTGTTGCAAGGTTGGGCTTTTACATGGATTTTTATAACGCAATAGAAGGTTAAAGTCTTCCATTAAGATGTTCAATCTTTGTTGTTTTTCTTTCCCTGTTTCCAACAAGGGCTTTTTAATGTTAATGCTTAGTTCAAATTGCTTTCATTTTTCTGCTGGAAAGTGTACTTGCCAGAAAATAATTTGCCTGCATGTCTAGGAATTAAATTGCAACTGTTAACACATCTGTTGATGCAATCTTTTTTTCTTTGTTGTTTAATCAGGCTCATTGCTGCTTGTCTGAATGTAACTTCAATCATGGATATGGAAAGAAGCATCTACAGTTCATCAAATGGAAATATCTTGAAGCAAAGGTATACATTGATCATAATCAAACTTCAATTCTGATTTCGAAAATTTCTCTTCTCATGCATCAAGTTAATTCTAATATTTAGATTTTAATCATCATGTGGGCATTATCAGGCTGCAGCTTACTACTACCATGGTCTGATCCTTGACAAGGGCACTGAACCATCCTGCCATGTTAGTGCTGTATGTTGTTTTCTCGCTGCAGAAGAACTACTCTTAGAAAGCAAGAAGATTTGTCTAAGCTTTTGTCTTGCAGTTCCTGTCACGAGGTTGGTTTTGAATTGGCTTTACATGCAGTGCACATTAACATTTTCACTGTACCACTTTACATTTCAAAACACTGTTTATTTGATGCCCTGATTTCTTCTGTCAAGGTCTCCTCCACCGTGGGGTGCTATGAAGCTTTTAAACAAGAAAGTTCCTGAAATAGCATCCAGGAAGTCGGAGATGTATGGATACCTTTTAGACCAAGAGAAGTATGAGCTTTCACTTTTTTCTTTTTCCCCTACCTTTTTGTAATTCAAGTTGTTTGGACAATATTAGGTATGTGCAAACTTAATTACTCAAAAATGATACAGGGGTCTCCAAATCTTGCCTGATCTTCCAGAATTCCAGCTGTCGTTAAGGCCTGACGACTACGAATTGCCTGAGATGGACTCAGCATGGGCTAGTGAAAAATATGAAATACCAAGTCAACCTCTCAAAGAGCATCTTAAAGATTGTGAAGATGAGATGGAAACTGAATGACCCATCATCATATGGAACCTCTATCTTGCCTTGTTGAAAAAATTACCCAGTGATAATGTTTTGTGATGACTGTACGTCCTAATATCTATATATCACTAAAACATAACAAGTCATAAGTAAATTTTCTGCTTTTGAAAACCTAAATAATACCCCGATTGTTTTGTTCAAATTATTATCACTTCTGCACAGCCCCCCTAATGCTAAACCAATGGATGGATCATTGAAACTTGCCATAGTTTGTATCTTTTATTTAAAATTTTAATATAAAATAAATTGATGTGTAGTTTTTGCGACTTGTGACAGAAATTTGTGAGTATCTGATGAGGTTTAGTATTTGCCTCTTTGCTTTGCCCTGGGCCTGGGCTGTCTTCCTCGAGTTAGCCCCACCCAGTAGGCCTTTGTGCCCTTTGAAGTTTAATACTCCAACATAATTAAGAAATATACTATTCACGATATAATTTTTTTGTATGTTTTTTTCTATTGATGCACATATTTTATCAAATTTAGTGACTTCATGAGTTGTATTGTAGCCATGATGAAGATGTTGACCATTTGCATTCTAACAAGCTCCACTAGATAGTGATATTCCAATCTTAAAAAAAAAGAAAAAAGAAAAAAGAAAAAAGAAAAAAAAGAACAAGTTAGATATTCAATAGAATACAAGAGTGGTTATATTCACACTTTTATTTATTATATTTATTTATTTTTTTATCATTCACGCTTTTGTAGACTGTCTCAATTGTTCTTAAAAACATTTGAAAGGGTAGTTTTTGTTTTCTTGAAAGAAAACTACCAATAGCAACATCTTCATATAAATGCATTTAGTCGTGTGTAGTATGAATTAATGATAGTTTACACTATTAAATGGAGTGAAGGTAGTTCACATGTTAAAATTAAAGTATAAATTTGTGCAAAATATGGTATGAGTATTATTATTTTAAGAACAAATATTATTTTAATAAAAAGTAAAATAAATATTATTTTAATTAGTGAAAACTTTATACCATCACAAAAAAAAAAAAAAGAAAAAAAAAGAAAGAAAGATATACCGCATAAATTATCTTCTCAGTTGATGTCATTTAACAGCGGATCTAATAAATAAGCTTATCCATCATCATCATCCATCATCAATTAGTTCGAGTTGTGCTAATATGGCTGTAACAAACGACAAGTCATCTTTTTTTTATGTTTTTTCACCTTCCCCATGATATTTCCCTTATTATTTTAAAAATAAATCTGAATTAATATAAAAATAGAAAGACAAATCTGAATTATTAATAGGAAAAATAGACGAATCCCAAATTCAACCAATGTAAATGTATTTGTATTTGTATTTGTATTTGTATTTTTATATAAGAGCATTTTGCATCGATCGAGCATCTCTCAACTAAACTGTCAAATGCCTTGAAATACAGAAGTCCGCACGCCACCAGATGTCCTAAAACTGTCCGAAACGAGAGAGAGAGATAACTTCATGGCGGCGGCCACCGGAGCAGGACTTTTCTCAGCCGTTCTCTCGCCGGCCGCCGTTAGATTCAAATTCAAACGGAAAGTTCCGGTGTCGGCGACTGTTACGCCGACTCAGCCACCAGCTTTCACCGTCTCCGACAACGGAAGGTTGCATGAGGCGGCCACCGTATCCAAACGCAGCGATAGCTCGGAGGCTATGCCGGAAGATCAACGGTTGAGCTTGAAGGATTACTTTGAACTGTCCAAGGACATGATTAGATCGGACGGTGGGCCGCCTCGCTGGTTCTCGCCATTCGAGTGCGGATCTCGATTAAACGGCTCTCCTCTCTTGCTCTTTTTACCCGGTCATTTTCTTACCAAAACTTGTTTGACCTCGGGAAAATTTTGGAACATTTTCCATCGAAACAAACAGAGAGTAGGCATAGACTGAGTGTATGATAGCCTATGATGATGTTCTTTTTGCTGTTCTTATCATTTTTACATTATATGAGCAATCACTTTGCCCAAAAAAGTTGGCCTTCTCTTTTGATTTCTAAAAGTATGCGTGCTAATTAATTAATTAATTATAAAACAGTCACACTACACATTATTGCATTCTATTTTATCGTTAAATTATAATTTCATTTTTTTCCCATTTTTTTTTTTATAAAAATTCATGAAAAGAAATTTTAATACTCGACTCTGTTTGGTTTTAAATATTGCAGGGATTGATGGTGTTGGGCTTGGACTTATTTTGCAGCATCAAAGACTTGGAGAGTAAGCTCCCAAATTTAAATTTTCTTTAGATTGTGTTTAGATTAAGGATTTGTCGAGGAACTTGTGGAGGGGAGGAAAAAATAATTAAAGAAAAGAGAATGAAAGATCTTAATGAATTTAGTCTCTCTTCTTTAGTATCACGGTTGATGTAAAAAATTGTCAGTATCATTATCGCTGTTGAACTTGAATTTATATGCCTTTTGTATGGTAGGTTGCTTTATTTAATATGATTGGTTTTGCTGTCTAATCCATGATTTATTCTTAATGAAGGATCTTTGATATTTGGTGCTTGCACATTCCAGTTATGGATCGAACACCATTTGCAGGTCTCTTGCTCTCAACTCCTTTTCTTTATTTTGTAATTGTAATATTCAAAAGATTAGCCACAATACAAGCACCATCAATTTTTTGGCTAAATGATCATATAATTGGCACTCCCCTGCCCCTTTGCCCTGCGTTTATAATAAGGATTTTGAGCTTAAATTGGTGAGTTGTCTTAGCCAAAGTACATTAAAGGTTGTCAATAGAATTCTCTTAACGAAATTGGGATAATGGTGCCCACAATTTCCCATAATTTCTGTATCTCATAAAATAAAAGAGAAGTTGACAAATGATTTTGAAACTTAAATGTGCTTGAATATTGCACAGAAATTTTACAGCCTAATTGCATAGTGCTACAAATTCCATCATCTGGAACGGAGTGCAGGACATGTACGGCTTCGTTTGGGAAGTGGGTTGGTTTTTTGGCTTTTTTAGCCTGGGTTAAAAAGTTTGGTTTGGGAAGGGCTTTTTGGTTTTTTTTGTGAGAGAAGAGTGTAATGATTATGGGTTGGATGTCATGTTTTGTTTGTTGTGCTAAAATAGTCTATTTTGTCTTTTGTGGCTAAAATAGCCACAAACCATCTTCCCAAACGGTGCAGAAAGCTTGTTATAGGAATAAACCATTTCCATTGCTGGTGAACCTAAAAAAGGATATCATCTTATAAAATGTGATGAACTTCCCTTTTTCTTTTATTTTTATTTTGTTCTATATCAAATGCACGAAGACCACAAAAGGTGCCATCTGAACTTCTAGGGATGGCTTAATTTGAGTTTAGTTTTGAAGATGAAGAACACAATCACGTCTTTTACTATTGGTGTGAAATATGTGTGAATAGCATTGTGATCTAGTCTTCCAACTTTTTGTGGTTCAGACCTGGTGGAGCTGGTTGAAAGAACAGTAAGGTCAGAGAATTGCAGTTCACCAAAAAGACCCATATATCTTGTTGGAGAATCCGTTGGAGCATGCCTTGCACTAAGTGTTGCTGCCCGTAATCCCGACATCGATCTTATACTTATCTTGGCAAACCCAGGTGGGAAGTCTTCTTAAATTGTCATGTCGATGAAGGCTCATAGGTTGAGTGATTTTTTGACTCCCACAATCCTTTTGCACAATGTGTTCTTGTAGCTACAAGTTTCAGCAAATCGCAGCTGCAACCTCTAATACCTTTATTACAAATCATACCTGAACAGATGATGCAACCTCTAAAACCTTTATTACAAATAATGCCTGAACAGCTCCATCTTACTCTGCCCTATATACTGAGTTCAATGACAGGTTGGTTTGCCTCATTGCTCATATTTTTCATTCTAGCTTTACTACTATTAAATGAAGCTGGCATGACGCCATTAAGGTACTGTGGATAATTTGACATCAAATGATGACACAGTTTGACATTTTTTCTTTCAACATATCAGTAATGCCATACAAACAAAAAATTCATACATAATTTTCATACGCAATGATGTGGCTCATTATGGACGATTCACTTCAAAACAAAACACCATTGAAGATGCATTTATTTACAATAATGACATTGCCACATCATTATGTGTTCTAGCCTTCTAGGAATACATACATGCCAAGCTGAACCAAGACTTCTATGACCATTCGAAATTGCTGACAGCTATTTACTTACCAAAAACATACTACAATATTTCAGTCCATTGGCCACAATTGCTGACCGACTTCATATGCATACATATATTCCTGGTATGTTCGGAAATTGGCACATCTAGTCACTTACAGCTATTCACGGGCCTAATCAAGCAGAACCTTTTGTTGCAAATTAACCATGCACGTAAGAGCTTCCCAATGAAACCAGCAATTGTTATGTATAGGTATTCCTTTCAAGATGGTGATGGCTACTGTGGAGAAAAGACTTCCTCTGCAAGAAACAGTTGGAGAACTATCAGAGAGTGTTGGAGCATTGTCGTCATACTTTTCTGTAAGATTCATCAATTGACCATGGATAGATAAGTGAACTATGCTAATAATTTTCTTCTTGATAAAATGAATGAGACTTTGTTCCGCATATTGTTCATTACATCAGTGATACTGTTCATGGTGTCTCTGTGGATGGCTTCTTCTTATCCACACAAATTTGTTAAATTTTACAATGCCTTGGTTTCAACATGGACATAGCCCACCTGTCTACATTACTCACAATATTGAGTATGCAGGAGTTCTGGATTTCCCTCAGTGATGACTGATGTGTGCTTATAATTTCTGTATTGATGCCTTTCATCTTGTTGCTTGAATTTAATTTTCTTGTCCTAAAATGTTAATTTTGTGAGAGAAGAGAAGGATTACTGATTGAGATTACAGGTCCTGGCTGATGTTCTACCCAGAGAAACGATTCTTTGGAAACTGCAGATGCTCAGTTCAGCTTCTGCAGATTCCAATTCACGTCTCCATGCTGTCAAAGCACAGACACTGATACTTTCCAGGTTCTCACTCTTCAGCTTTTTCCAGCTTGACCTATTCAAACTATATTGAGGAACAAATATTGTGAGAACTTATTTGTTGACAAGTTGATACTAAGGCCTCGTTTGGGAACAGGCTAATTTAGTAACTTTTTGGCTATTTGGCTAAAAAAGTAAGTAAAAAAAACTTATATGTTTGGGATGACTTTTTGGCTAATTACGAAAAGATGTGCAAAAGTAGAGAGAAAAGAGAATCTTTGACTTTTTGGTATGAGTTGTTGGCTTTTTGGCTAAAAAGGTAAGTCCCCAAACGGGGCCTAAAACACACGTCTAGTTTCATGAATTTTACCAGGGTACATACTAGCAAATGATACTGTTTATCTGTTTTAAATTCTAACTGCAATGATTCTACTCCACTTCAGCATATTCCTTTAACTGTTAGTCTCCTAGCTCTGTCTTAGAGTGAAGTCAATCTTGTCTGTGTGACTGTCGAGTTTAGTGTGGCAGCTTGTGAAGAGTTAGCCGAACATGCTTGACACAGTTTATTTTGTATGCTGGAGGATTTCAATTTTGACAAAAGAAGATTGAGAAGAAAAGAGATAATATTTAAGAGAGGAGATTAATTCTAGAAAAGAAATCATAACCCGCTAATGGTTGCTAGTGAGAGAAACCTTCTTCTAGAGTGGATTCTTAGCAATAATTTCCAAGCTACTTCCTTTCAGCATTTGCGTCATTATTACTGCGATGGTGTTTATTGTTACCATCATCATCATCATCATCTTCATCATCATCATCATCATCTTGTAGGGTGACCATTTGTAAAAAATTCCTGTGACACTGATATTGAAATTCCTGTTTCAAATAGCAAAAGGGCCAACAAGTCACAAAAGACCTTAGCTACATAATAAAAACTTGCCCTTTCTCTGCAGTAGCTTATTACCATCCCTAAATTGTATTCAACATGGATTTACAATATCCCACCTTGGAGTTGAGTTCGCAATAAATAAGTGAGAAACTTAGTTTACTTATTGTCAAGTCATTGATTTGGCAACTTCAACTCTTGGAATGACAATTACTGTAGTCAGAGTTACTATAAAATCCTAATCAGAGCTTCAATGTTACGTCATTTCTTTTCTCCTCCTTTTTTAAAGGTTTGTATTGTTGGTTAAGATTTGGATGGGGAGAAAGATTAGGCTTGTTGAATGTGGATATTTGAGGTCAAAAAGAGTGAGATTAAGGTTTGATTGCATGCTAATAAATTGCATAAAATTAAAGAAAAGGAAAAATAAATAAAAAGCTGTATATAAGAAGAAGAAGCTGCTAATCTTATGCATAGCGCTTTAGGCTTCACCCCTTGAGGGTTAAAATGTATCATATGACACACAATCCTGGAACTCTAGGCCATTGAAATGGAAGATTACATAGAAATTTTTAAGTTAGGAGATTTATTCTACTTTTACAAAGACTGCAACTTCCATGTTACTTCAAACTTCGACTAGCAAGACCTTTCTAGAACTACCTAAGACCACATGTAAAGATCCAGTAACAGAATTTGACCCAAATACAATGCATGAACCACTAGTTCAACAAACATGGTTGGTAAACCTAGAAATTAAAAATAATTTTTAACTTCTAGAACATAAGTAAACACAACTGTAACTAGACCAAAGCACGTTAAGACTTTTAGTTGTCCAAAGTCCCAAGTAAGCCCCATTTGCAATATCCAGTTTTGCCTTTCTTATTCCTGTGCCTTGCATCAGTAGACTTTTTTTTTTTTTAATAGAGCTTGAACTGACCCAATTAATGTTATAACATAGTAAACATTGTTATGTTTTTCTCTACAGCGGGAGGGATTTGTTTCTACCAAGTCAAGAGGAAGGTGAAAGACTTCGTCGTACACTTCCACAATGTGAGATTCGCAGGTTTAATGACAGCGGACATGCCCTCTTCTTGGTAGGATGAACTCTATGCCATAAAACAAATGGCTTGCATTAATTTTTGTCTTTTATTTTTGAATATTAAGTGGACATTGAAATAATGTTTCTAAGTCTGAAACCTGAGATTTCAAATGTAGTATTAATATATAAATAATCTCACAAAGTTCTTAAATTATATTGCTTCATGGTTTTGACTGAAAGAAAATTTACTTGATTTTTCACCCTACAAGTCTGGCTAATATGTGTTCTAGTTCTGCCAATATGTGACAGGAAGAAGATGTTGATTTAGTAACCATCATAAAGGGTGCGAGTTTCTATCGCCGTGCAAGATACCTCGACTATGCCTCAGATTACATGCTGCCAACCCCTTCTGAATTCAAAAAAATATATGAGTCAAACAGGTAATTGATATTTGCAAATATAACTAATTTTCGTTACATATTAACAATGATAGAAATTTTGGGTTTCTTACCGATTTATGGCATATCCCTACATATGCATGGGTATAGGACATGCTATTTGGTTATCAGCTGAAGGAGCTGGTTATATCATTGGATCTCTTAGGTAAACTCATATGTTTTATGTAATCAAAAAAATTATTGTACAAGTGATGTAGAAAGTTGATGACAGCAATGTTTATGCCAATTCAAATTGTTTTTAATAACAATCATATTATTGTTGTTATTATTATTACTTAGAAATCAACTTGTTTAACTCCTTTCGTAGCTTGATTCTTTATCTTGTGTGTGTATGACATTTATTGAAAAATGTATGTATTATTGATTGATTGATGTTTGTTCTGTTACAATGGATTGATTATATAGATGTAGGTTAGGTGGTGGTAGGTGAGGAGTAGGTGAGTGTAGTAGGTGAGTGTGTGGTAGGTGATGGTAAGTGTGTGGTAGGTGATGGTAAATTCTAACAGCCCCCCGCAAACTCAAGGAGGATAGAAACTAACCAACTTGAGTTTGAAGAGAGGAACAAAACAAGAAAATACATAAAAATAAAAAAAAGATAGGAGACACGGTATGGTCGTGTCAGACCGTTGGTGAAGACACTGAAATGTGGTGTCAGACCGATGTAGAAGACAGTTTATGGGGTCATGTCGGACCGTTGTAGCAGACAATGTTGTGACAGTTGTTGTGACAGTTTACAGAGTCTTGCTGGACCCTTGTAGAAACTAACCGGAATCAATGTCGGGACAGTTTACAGAGTCTTGTCGGACCCTTGAAGGAGCTAACCGGAATCAATGTCGGGACAGTTTACAGTTTACAGAGTCTTGTCGGACCCCTTAAAAAGTCGCACCCTTAAAAGGTGTGGCCAATCTTTCAAAAAGCGTGCCATCAAAAGGCGTGCCCAATCATCAAAAGGTGTGCTGGACATGATGGCGAAGCACGTGAGTGCCTTGACTTGCGTGCCCGTTTGTCGGCTGTCAAGAGGCGCGCGATGCGCGTGGCTGCCTCGGCTATAAGACGGAGGCTGAGGCTGAGGCAGAGAAAAGCTGCGAAAAACCTCTGAAAAAAAAAAACTTCATTGTGCTGAGAGAGAGAGTCAGAAAAACTCTGCGGTGTGCTGAGAGAGAGAGTCTGTAACACTCTGTTGCGAGAGATATTCTGTAACACTCTGTTTTCTGAGAGAGATTTCTGAGAGAGATACTGTGTAACACTCTGTTGCTTAGAAAATGGCTTCATCGTCTTCCCGCGGGCTGCTCACCCTCTTTCCCGACCTCAACGAGTTAACGAGAGAGAGAACTGGTGCGGTGGCACTGGAAACTCAACCAAGTGCCCCGGAGTTTGCCCCGTTGAACTTTCCGATGCGGTCGGTGGAGCAAAGAATGGCAGTGCAGTCGGATGTGGAGGCCAATCAGTATACTTTGAAGTCATGCGTGGAAACCATGACTGCGGTCACAAATTTGTCGAACCGGCTGCAGAGTAGGGCAAATGAGGTGCAGCAGTTGAACTCCCAGCTGGCTCTGCTCCAACGCATGTATAAGGATGCGTGAGCAGAGATAAGTGTGCTAAAGGCAGAAAACAAAGAGCTGAAGCGGAAGGCCACCGTGATGTTCCGATTTGGAGGGCCACCAGATGCGGGAGTGGAGGAGCAGGGAGGAGGCAACTGGCTTGGTGGTCGAGGAAGCACGGAGGCAGTACCGTCAAGGGCCGCCCAGGACGGAGGCAAGAAGAAGAGACTGGCGGCAGAGTAGAGAAGAAAAAGGCCGCCTGTGTATGTGGTTGTTTGGGTTGTGTTTGTGTGGTTTTTTTTTTTTTTATGTAAAATGGTGATCGGGGTGAGTCCCGACATGAATAAAATAAGGTGGAGTTTGGTGTGCAGGTCATCGGCTTCGTGTTTTTTTTTTTTTTTTTTTTTTGTGATAATAATAATAATAATAATAAGATATTAAGAGAGAAAGCAGATGCGGTGGAGAGAAAAAAAAATATATCTGTATAAAGGATATAAAGAGAAGTGTGATAAAAAAAATAGTGGTGGAAATGATTAAAGTGGGTGGAACCTGAGAGAGAGGGTGTGGGTGGATTAAAAATAAAATATTTTTAACATAAAGTGCGTGCATGTGGGAGAACGGGAAGTGAGAGAGAGAGAGCTTCCACCCCTCCAAGATTATTCCTCTTTTTATTTTTTTTTATATTTATTTATTTTTATTTTTATTTTTTTTATTTTTTTAACTTTCTGAAAAAGCAGACATGGGAGCTGCTCCTGAATCACAGATAAACAATGTGTTTATCTGTGCCCCAATCCGTTGGTTCACAGCATTTGAAATCTGTTTGTAGAGAGAAGACTGAGGGTGTGGCTCTTGGCGAACAAGCGAGCCCATAGAAATGTGAGGGACTCGAAGAAGCTTCGAGAGCCTCTCAGCATAAACCTGTTTCTTCGCCAGTGGATCCCCCATGATCACCCACTGCACTCCTCTTCCTGGAATCGATCCCTCCGAGTCGTCCAAGTACTCTTCGTAGTCGTAATCATACTGAAGCTGAGTCGCAGAAGCCGATCCATAGGCTCGGCTGTCGATGAAGTCGCCGGAAATCAACTTCGCGGCTTCGATTAGCAAATGTAGAAAGTCGTGATCACTTATGAGTTCTGGTAGTGGATTGTTATTGTTCGGTTTGATCATCGTTGTGTCTTCAGCGACTCCATTGTGATCGATTTCCGAGCTTTGAGATCGCGTATTTATGACCTCTGAGAACTCTGTTCCTCTCTCTTCAACTACTGATTCTTCTTCTTCTTCCTCTTCATCATCCTTGTTCGCAGACGAATCGCAACCGTTAACCTCTTCCTTAAGATCGCATTCACCGACTGAACTCTTCTCGGCCATGGAAACGTGCGCCGTATCGACTCCTCCGCCGCCGGAGTCCGCCGTATGCGGCGGAGAGCTGAAGTCCAGATTCAAGTCGATATCGAGCCCTCTGTTCCCAAAAAACAGAGGCTTGTTACTATTCTCATCTGATTCTGGGACTAATTTGGAAATTTGAGGGTTGAAAGATGATTCCTTTAGGGTTTGGTGGGAGATTCTGGAATGGCTGACAATAGCCAACAGACGGACACTTCCACAGATGTTGACACTGATGATAAAAACCAGTCCTATGGAGTTCAGCATGGAGCACTTGTAGCTGTGGATTCAATGGATCAATCCGAGGGAAGAACAGGAGACCAGAAATCACTTCGTCGATTGGTACAGAATCGAGAAGCTGCTCGAAAAAGTCGATTCGGGGGTTTTGTTTGTTTCTTGGGAAAGTCGATTGATTTGGGGAATTTTTGAGAGAGGAAAGAAAAGCGGAGGAAGAGAAGACGGAATCAGAGGCTGAAATCGAGACCCCGCTCTTCAGTTATGGAATTTGTGACAGCGGAGTGAAGGTATGTGTAGAGGTCCGGCGAGCGGCCAAGGTGAGGCTGCCGCCCGCCGGTGAAGCAGAATGATGAGGTTGTTAATTTAGCTCTGATACCATGAAAAATGTATGTATTATTGATTGATTGATGTTTGTTCTGTTACAATGGATTGATTATATAGATGTAGGTTAGGTGGTGGTAGGTGAGGAGTAGGTGAGTGTAGTAGGTGAGTGTGTGGTAGGTGATGGTAAGTGTGTGGTAGGTGATGGTAAATTCTAACATTTATCATTATTCCACTAATGGACTATAGCCCATTCAAAAATTCTCAACCCATTTTTTGGGTGAGTTGCTTTGAAATTTAGCTGTTGGAGAATTATCAGCAATTATCTCTTACTTTGTTTAATGATTATATATTTTAGATGGATTGAGTTGGCTACTAGTCCTGTGATGTTCTCAACTTTAGAGGATGGGAAGATTGTGAAAGGCCTTGCAGGGATTCCTTCTGAGGGGCCGGTCTTATTTGTCGGCTATCACATGTTGCTTGGGTTGGAATTGGTTCCTTTGGTATCCCGTATTTGGAAAGAAAGAAATATTCTTCTGCGAGGGATAGCACATCCCATGATGTTCACAAAGTTGAGAGATGGATTGTTACCTGAGTTATCATCATTTGACACATTCAGAATGATGGGTGCAGTTCCTGTATCAGCAACTAACTTCTATAAACTTTTTGCTTCAAAGTCCCATGTCCTATTGTATCCAGGAGGAATGCGTGAGGCTCTTCACCGAAAGGTATGATTTAAAGGTTACATCCTACCTTGATCTACATCCTACAAATCCAATATTTCTCGTACTTTTAATAATGGCATGTTTATACTAGTATGTCATTCCATCTTGCTAGCATTCTGTTGCTTGCCTTGTAGGATATAATCACTTGAAAGACAGGTAGGTAATGAAGTAACCTAATTTACTTTTCCTAAGCACTGACAGTCTTCAGCTTAAGGAGTGAGAGCCTCTTATCTGTGACGATTTTTATCCCTGGCATGACTTAAATAGGACAATTATTTTTTTCTCCTATGTTGCTCTTAAGTCCAATGTTATGAACAAGTCCACTGCTAGCCAAGCTATTTTAATTTCTCAACTGAGCAGAGGCACTATTCACCAAATGGAGCTTTTTACTTTCTTAACTCAGGAGAAAATTTTACCGACTCTCATTAAAGTTAAGGATATTGATGTGCATTTCATCTACTCTATCTTTGGTGTGGTTAATGTGTACATGAGAAATTTAGTGTGTTTGTTTAACACTCAAGTGTGTCGCACCAATCAGGGTGAGGAGTACAAGTTATTCTGGCCACAACAATCTGAGTTCATTAGGATGGCAGCAAGATTTGGAGCAAAAATTGTACCTTTTGGTGCTGTTGGAGAAGATGATGTTGGTCAAGTAAGCTTGAAATTTAATACCCTATTATCAGTTTCCATTTTCCACTGCATACAAATTTACATGTGCCCTTTCAAAGCTTGAATTTCCACATTCCTAGTTAAATTTATCTTAGTCATTGTCTTTTGAGAATGGATTCATCTGTTGTTCTAGGGCATAGCAATGAGATCTAATAAATTTTCGGTTATAAATTTTGTTTAATTCTTGCAGAATATTTTTGATGGCATTGTTGTTACTGTTGTCTGTATGTAGTATCCTTCATTATTATACAATTTTCAAACAATCGTGGCCTAAGAAACATGATGGATGCAATATGTGCTGTGTCTCTGTCGTTTTACGAGTGATTTTTGTTCTCAATTAATGGGGTGATCCTCTAATGATTAATGTGTTGCTGGTTTTCTTTGATCAGGTAGTCCTTGATTATCATGATCTCATGAAGATTCCTTATTTTAGGGCTGGAATAGCAGAACTTACTGATGAGGCTGTGCAGTTGAGGTATTTTAAATATTTTGTATTACTTCTGTTGACACCAAGATGAACTTGCTTAGTCTGAGCATTTGTAATTGGCTTGGTTTTCAAATAAAGTGAGCTATAACAAGTTTTATATCAAGCTGATAATGTAGGCTAAAATGACCACAATGGGGGACCTGGTGTGACAATAAAAATTACAAAAGATGGTGAGAGTGACAATAGGTTGTAATTCATTAAATATGTACTTTAGTCTTGAGTTCGACCTCATTTCTCATCATTTTCTCATATCTTTATGCTCCATATGTGATTGTAGTAAGGTACCAAATCTTTTTCCCACACCTCTCTCTAATAGCAAAGTGGAGAAATTGAAGGACCGAACTCCCTAAAATTTTACTATATCTGTTTATCCATCCAATAATGTGGCACTCTATGAGGTGCAACTTAATAACCAATGTTAGAATTTCCCATCTTTACCTTCACCTACTCCACTACACACTCCACTTCACCTACCTCCACTTCACCACACACTCCACTTCACCTAACCCACTATCACCTCCACTACACCTACTACCACATTTTCTTCTATATATAGATTGTATAGGAATTGTAATTGATCTATCTTGTAATACATCAATCAATCAATAAATACATAAATTCTTACATGGTATCAGAGCAAGGTTAAGAACCTATTCATTCTGCTTCACCGGCGGGCGGCAGCCTCGCCTTGGCCGCCCGCCGGACCTCTACACATACCCAGACTATAACTTCATCTTCCTCTCTCTTACCTCTCTGTCTCTCTCTCATCTGCCGCTATGGATCCATACAAGTACCGTCCTTCAAGTGCTTTCAACTCTCCTTTCTGGACAACAAATTCTGGAGCTCCAGTGTGGAACAATAACTCCAGTGCAAAAGGAGTCCAGACACCTGTTATTGTTCGTTTCTCCACTGTTATCCATGAGCGTGGTAGCCCTGAAACCCTGAGGGATCCTCGAGGTTTTGCAGTGAAGTTTTACACCAGAGAGGGTAACTTTGATCTGGTGGGAAATAATTTCCCCGTTTTTTTTCGTCCGTGATGGAATGAAGTTCCCAGACATGGTCCACGCTCTTAAACCCAACGCCGTCTCTCCAGCCCACGCCCTCGGCGGCTCCTCCTCCACCATCGCCGTGATCTACGGCTCCGCCACCGTCTGCGGCATCGTCGCCGAACAAACAACCCGGCGAATCCAATGCTGGCGCAACGACCAGTTGATCGAAATCTCACCGGCGATCTCCTTCGACTACATCGCCGGTGGCCGGGATAATTTTTGCGGCGTGGAGTCCAGCTGGCTCTGCTCTCCTCTGCTGGGACTCCATTTTCATCTCCAAGAGAATTTACAACAGCAGTTCGGTGCTCTTACAACACCTCACATTTGGGGATAATCAACTTTGTGCCCTGACCATGTTTCTTATAATATATTAACTAAAGTTCCCACTATCTCCACTTTTGCAACCCACCCACGTGCTTTGTGTTGGGAGAGTTATTCTCCTCTTTTGCACAAACAAAGCTTACGGATATTTTATTTATTATTATTATTATTATTTTATTTTACTTTTCTTCTTTTATTTTTTTTATTTTTTCTTTACATGCCACCCCACTCGTTGTCAGACCATGCCCCCAACTTCACAAAGACATCATTCAGACCATGCCTCCACTTCATTTTATTCATTTTATTTTTTATTATTATTATTATTATTTTATTAAAAAAAAAAAAAAAAAAAAAAATCATTCCAGTTTAATTTTTCTGCTCCATCTTGTCCATTCACGCCATTCGGCTTTTCACAATACACTCATTTTATTCATATCGGGATCAACCCCGATCCATATTTTACAAAAAAAAAAAAAAAAAAAAAAAAAAAAAAAAAAAAAAAAAAAACAACAACAACAACAACAACAACAACAACCACAAAAATACACAAAACAAATATCACAACAACAACAGCTTCGTTTTCTTTTCTGCAGACGGCCACCCACCGACCTACTCTGCCGCCGGTCTCTTTTTCTTGCCTCCGTCTTGGACAGCCTTTGACGGTACTGCCTCCGTGCTTCCTCGACCACCACGCCAGTTGCCTCCTCCCTGCTCCTCCACTCCCGCATCTGGTGGCCCTCCAAATCGGAACATCACGGTGGCCTTCCGCTTCAGCTCCTTGTTTTCTGCCCTTAGCACGCTTATCTCTGCTCGCGCATCCTTATACATGCGTTGGAGCAAAGCCAGTTGGGCGTTTACATGCTGCACCTCATTTGTCCTACTCTGCAGCCGGTTTGACAAATTTGTGACCGCCGTCATACTTTCCACACATGCCTTCAAAGTATACTGATTGGCCTCCACATCCGACAGCACTGCCATTCTTTGCTCCACAGACCGCATCGGAAAGTTCAACGGAGTATACCCAGCGGTGTTTGGTTGAGGTTCACTGGCCACCGCACCAGTTCTCTCTCCTGTGGACTCGTTGAGGTCGGGAAAGAGGGTGAGCAGCCCGCGGAAAGACGAAGCCATTTTTTTTTTTTTTGGGCAACAGAGTGTTATAGAGAGTGTTACAGAGTATCTTCTCAGCAAAACCTCTCTTTCTCAGCACAACGAAGAATTTTTCAGAGGTTTCTCTCAGTTTTTTTCTGTCTCAGTTTCTGCCTCCTCCGCTTCGGTTTATAAAGACCATGACACAGAGGCAGCCACGCGCATCGCGCGCCTCTTGACGCCCGACAAACTGGCACGCCTTTTCATGGCACATCTTTTAATAAAGTCGGCACGCCTTTTGATGGCACGCCTTTTTTTTGAAAAATTGGGCACACCTTTTGAGGGTGCGACTTTTTAAGGGTCCGACAAGACTTTGTAAACTGTCCCGACATTGATTCCGGTTAGCTCCTTTATGGGTCCGACAAGACTCTGTAAACTGTCCCGACATTAATTTCGGTTAGCTCCTTTATGGGTCCGACAAGACTCTGTAAACTGTCCCGACATTGATTCCGGTTAGTTTCTACAAGGGTCCGACAAGACTCTGTAAACTGTCCCGACATTGATTCCGGTTAGTTTCTACAAGGGTCCAGCAAGACTCCGTAAACTGTCACAACATTGTCTTCTACAACGGTCCGACATGACCCCATAAACTGTTTTCTACAACGGTCCGACATGACCCCATAAACTGTCTTCTACAGCGGTCTGACACCGCCATCCAGTGTCCTCTACACCATTATGACACCACCATACCGTGTCCTCTACAACGTTATGACACCCCCATACAGTGTCCTCTACAACGTTATGACACCACCATTCAGTGTCTTCACCAACGGTCTGACACGACCATACAGTGTCTCCTATCCTTTTTTATTTTTATGTATTTTCTTGTTTTGTTACTCTCTCCAAACTCAAGTTGGTTAGTTTCTCTCCTCCTTGAGTTTGCGGGGGGCTGTTAGAATTTCCCATCTTTACCTTCACCTACTCCACTACACACTCCACTTCACCTACCTCCACTTCACCACACACTCCACTTCACCTAACCCACTATCACCTCCACTACACCTACTACCATATTTTCTTCTATATATAGATTGTATAGGAATTGTAATTGATCTATCTTGTAATACATCAATCAATCAATAAATACATAAATTCTTACAACCAAACCAAAGTAAGCCTTGTGTCCCAATCAAGTGAGGCCGGCTGCATGAATCTTTTTTCTTCATTTTACTTTGCCAAGGGCTATATGCTTAATTATATTAAATAATTTGATATTACTTTTTCATGTCAGTTTAGGTCTTCCCTTCCCCCTAATAAGGTGATCAATTGATCATATCAATCTTGCTTACAGTTGCATCTATAGGTTTTTATTGTACATGATCGAACCATTTTAGCCAATTCTCTCTCAACTGATCCTCAATTGATACTCTACTCCTACAATTTCATTTTTAATTGTCTTTCGTAATTTTACCACACATCTATCTAAGCATTCTCATTTTAGCTATACTCATTTTATGACCGTGTCGTTTCTGCCCTTATTCTATCCCGTAAAGCATTGTTGACCCGATAGTTCTATAATTTTTTCTTTCAATTTTGTTGGTATTCTTTGTGTTAATTCCTCCCTTAGTTTTACCCCATAGAACAATATCATTTGCAAATAACATACACTAAGATCATCCTGAATACTTTTTTAGTTAATTCATCCATAACTAAGTCAAATAGGCAAGGATTCAAAATTGATTCTTGATAATATGATTGAAAATTCACTAGTTTCTCCTGTAGTTGCAACTTAATATAGTTATATTTCTTTGTATCTCTTTGTTATTTATTTTTATTGATTCATTCTTTGTTTGAATATTGTTCTGAAATTGTGTTCATAGAACTGACACCGAAGGAGAAGTTGCAAACCAAGCTGTGCACCTTCCAATTATCTTACCTAAACTTCCAGGCCGCTTCTATTACTTTTTTGGGAAACCAATTGAAACAGAAGGTATGTTATTCACTGTCCCCCTAATCTCAGATTGATGGTAGAATTCTCTCAAATACTTTAGAGTTAATTGTGCTTAATGAAAGTAATATATTTATGTAAATTGAAAACTACCTGTAGTGCACCAAATTCAGAAATCATCAATGAATATAGTAAAAAACCTCAGTTCACTTGGTTGTGTACCTCTACAATTACTGTCTTCTTGGTGGCAGCAAACAGTTATGTCTATCTTATTGACCCTCTAAAATGATGAGTCTCTTGCTTATCGTGTGGGGAATACAAGTCTGTCTGGCTCAACTCAACCGAAGAGTCAAGCCAACTTGGCATCACCAGTTTGGTTTGTTTGGTTCTCAACATTGACTAGTTTGATTAAATGGAGAACTAACAAAGAACCAACAGAGAGAATTTGTGTTTATATATTTAATTACACTCATTATTAGAACTTGTGTCAAGTTTAACCATGTTTGCAATACTTGTATGAGTGTTTTATTTGTTTTTGTGTCTCCGTTCCATGCACCTTGGAATTTTAATCCTTTGATTTTTTCTGGCTCATGGAAATGGGTCCTATACCTTTGATATATGCCTATTGTTTGGACAAAACAAATCGATTGATGTTTTATTCTGATTTTGATCTAATTGTGTCACTCATGCTTCAGTTCTGTGTCAAACCTTCAGGGAATTTGTTGGTTTAGTTCTCGGTGGGGATTTACTGAACCAACTATACCAATTCAAGCTCTTAGAATAATGTAACACAAGTTACTGATTATACATAAATAAGAAGCCACGTTTGATATCTCACCCCAAATGACTCCTACTCGTATATTAATTTATGAGTGGTTGCTACGTGATGTGCACATTTCCAAGTCCGCTTTCCACAATGAGTTATGTGTTTTAAAAGATTGTCTAACAGAGATTTGAGACTTCAGAACAGTTCTAAGATGCTTGTGCCCCTGCTTGGATAGTAAATACTGTTAGAGGTTTCATATAATTATATTGTTTCTTCCTAAACGTTTTATTTTTAAAGTAAATTTTGTCAATTCTTAATCTTGCCTTTTCATTCTATGGTGAAGGGAGGAAGCAAGAATTAAAGAGTAGGGAGAAAGCACACGAATTGTATGTAGAAGTCAAGTCCGAGGTTGAGAAATGCATTGCTTTCTTGAAGGAGAAAAGAGAACATGATCCTAATAGAAGTATACTGCCTCGATTAATTTTCCAGGCAACACATGGTTTTGATTCTGAAGTTCCAACATTTGAACTTTGATCATTGTTCCCATCAAAGGTGGGTTCCATTCTTAGCTAGCACATCAACCCACCCCATGCATGATTCATTTTCCCCTCAAAAAAGGAAAGAAAATAAGTTAATAAATAGATTCAAGGGTGGGGCTGGATTTTAGGCATTCAGATTCTTGCTCGTATAGGATGTTGTTGTTGATTTAGTTAGTGATTGTCAAGTAAAGATTTATTTAACAAATTTGTAATACATGATGCATGTACTGAAATGGTTCTTGTAGCTCTTGCTTCGGCTATTGATATCCTGGTTTAGAAATTGTAAAACCTGTTGTTTGCTTCCCTTGTTTTAAGATAAATAAATACATTTTTTGGAAAACATTTTTATAATTTTTTTTAAGAACATTGTTGTTCAAGATAAAAAAAATTAGACTCAATTTTTAAGTTTGGTCATGTGACAATCAATTAAGATATTAAAAGTTACAATCTCTCTTTTATCTTTACTAATTATTAATCAACTAGCATATCACCCGTGCTATGTACGGATAAAATATTATATTATTTATTAAAAATATGATAATTATATTTAATTTCTTTTTATATATCGTCTCTTGTAAACAAAATTTTATATAAAAATTTAAAGGTTTTGTTTCAAATGTTTCTTTACTATAATATATAGTATAGATAAATTAAAATTGTTGCATTGATAATTAATAATTAAAATTATGCTTTGTTATATAAAAAAAAAAAATGACATAGTTCTAATACTTCACTATTTTAGAATAAAAATATATGAATTTTAAAAAATTATTATATTGGTTTTTAAAAAGGAAATAATTAAAGAAAATTTAAAAACTTAATGAGTAAGAAAGAATTATCGTAACATGTAAAATTATTAAAATCACGGTTAAACTAGTAAATCATTCAAATCAAAAAAGGTTTAGCTTAATCAGTTAGGCTAAAAGATTAATCAGTTTATACAAAAATTAATTAATTAAAACTTTTAAATTTTGTTTTATTAAAATTTAAACGGTCATTAAACATGGAAAGAAATCTATTAATTTAAATTAAAATTGATACAATATAAATTTAAAATTGTAATAATCTATCTCATAATTTATAAGTTTTAAATACAAAATTAAAATTATCATAATTATCTCATAATTTTTGCATCAAGGAGCAGTAAGAGTGACATTGAAATTATCGATATATGTATATATTTTATAAAATAATACTTTTAAGTAGAGATATTATGATAGTTTCAAAATCCCATACAAAATTATTTTTTAAATAAAAACTTCTATGTTAGATTATAAAATAAAAGTTAAATAGCCAATGCGGGATTTCTTAATTGTTTAAAATTAAGAAAATTAAAAAAATTAGTATGAGATATTGATCATAAAACTTCTCACTAAAGATCTCCTTTTGCTTAGATAAATGAGAGCATAATATTCACTTTATGTAAGTGAAACAATTCACTTTTTCATTTTTTGCTCAATGTGAGATTATAAAATAAAATTTAAATGAAAGCTAGTCAATGGAGATTTTCTTAATTGTTTAAAAGTTAACAATTGTTTGGGTAGTAAGTTTATTTCGAATCAGACAATCTTAGTTGTTTAATATTTAATTAGGTCAATCTTTAATTTATTTCGAATCAAACAAATTTAACTAATATATTTTGATAAAACTGTTAAAATAGCAATCAAACCAGCGAATCAGTCAAATCGAAAACAGTTCACCCTATCTACTAGGTCAAAGGACCAACCAATTTATAGAAAAATTAATTAATTAGAACTTTTAAACTTTATTTTAATTTTAAAATTTAAATTGTCTTGAACTTAAACATACACAGCACTACAATATTAAATTGAAGTATAAGGTTTATATAGTAAAACAATTCATTTTTTTCTCATTTTCCTGATGTGAGATTGTAAAATAAAAGTTAACAGTTATTTGGACGGGAAGTTCATTTCTAATTAAACAATCTTAGTTGTTTAATTTTTAATATGGTAAATCTTGATTTATTTCAAATCAAACAAATCTAAGTAATATATTTTGATAAAACAACTAAAATCACAATTAAACTAGTGAATCAGTCAAATTGAAAATGATTCAGCTTAATCAGCTAAGTCAAAAAACCAACCAATTTACAATAAAATTAATAAATTAAAACTTTTAAATTTTATTTTAAAATTTAAACTATCTTTAACTGAAACATACATGATATTATAATATTAAATGAGAGTATAAGATTCACTTTATATAAGTGAAATAACTTACTTTTTTCTTTCTTGATGTGAGATTGTAATTATTTTAAAGTTAAATATTATGAGAGTTTCAAAATTATTTTTAAAATCAAAACCTCTATGTGAGATTGTAAAATAAAAATTAAATATAAATTAACTAATGGAGATTTTTTTAATTGCTTAAAATTAAGAAAATAAAAAAAAATTAGTATTGATTATATAGCATCTCATTAAAAATCTCATTTTGCTTATATAAATGAAAGTATAAGATTCACTTTATATAAGTGAAACAATTCACTTTTTCCTTCTTTCCCAATGTGAGATTGTAAAATAAAAGTTAAATAAAAGCTAGTAAATGTGGATTTTCTTAATTGTTTAAAATTAAAAAAAAAATCAATAATTTACATAAATTGGAGTATAAGATTCATTTTATGTAAATGAAACTTTTTTTTTGAATAATTTAAATGAAACAATTCACTGTTTCATTTTTTTCCCAATGGGAGATTATAAAATAAAAGGTAAATGGAAGTTAACCAATGAGAATTTTCTTCATTATTTAAAATTAAGAAAATTCAATACTTTTAGAATGAGGGGTTAGAGCTTGTAGAAGGTTTTTCCCTTAAAACCTCATTTATAATATTCACTTTATATAAGTGAAACAGCTCACTTTTTCTTTTTACCCCGATGTGAGATTGTAACACTTTATATATGTGAAACAACTCACTTTTTATTTCTTTTCTCGATGTTGGATTGTAATTATTTTAAAGTTAAATATTATTAGTGTTAAAATCTCATACAAAATTATTTTTAAAATCAAAATGTCTATGTGAGATTGTAAAATAAAAATTAAATATAAACTAGCTAATGGAGATTTTCTTAATTGCTTAAAATTAAGAAAATAAAAAAAAATGAGTATGAGCTATTGATCATAGGGTTTCTCACTAAAAATCTCCTTTTGCTAATATAAATTAGTTTATTTCAAATTTAATCAATATATTTTGATAAAATCATTAAAATCGCGGTTAAACCAACGAATCAATCAAATCAAAAATGATTTAGCCTAATCGACTAGGTCAACACTACAATATTAAATGAGATGAGAGTATAAAATTCACTTTATATGAATAAAACAACTCATTTTTTTCCTTATTTTTCTCGATGTGAGATTATCAAATAAAAGCTAGCTAATTAAGATTTTTTTAATTGTTTAAAATTAAAAAAATCAAGAAAATTAATATGAGATATTGAAACTCTCACAAGACTCCTTACTAAATGAGATGTGAGCATAAGATTTAATTTATATGAGTAAAACAACTTATTTTTTCCTTCTTTTTCTGATGTGGGATTATTAGATAAAAGTTAGTCAATGGAAATTTTCTTAATTATTTAAAGTTAAGAAAATCAAAAAAATTAGTATGAGATATTGAAACTCTCACAAGATTTCTCATTGAAAATCTTATTTTTCTTATATAATATATAGATTATATCACTTACATTGAATCTAAAAAATAGACTTGTATATCATTGTCCTTTTTTAGCTATTTTAAATAGTTTTCCTCTTGTTAGAGATAAAGTAGTTTACACAGATTTTCATAAAAATGTTATTGAAATAAACTTATTCAGGCTTGGTTTGGGAAGTAGGTTGGCTTTTTAGTTTTTTGGCTTTTTTAGTTATTTTAGCCTGGGCTAAAAAACTTGGTTTGGGAAGGGCTTTTTGGCTTTTTGCCTTTTTTGACTTTTTTTGTGAGAGAAGAATGTAATGATTATAGGTTGGATGTGATGTTTTGTTTGTTATGGCTAAAAAAGCCTATTTTGTTTTTTGTGGCTAAAATAGCAAAAAAAGCCTGAAAATCAACTTGCCAAACAGAGGCCAGTGTGTTTGATTTTAGTTTTTTAAATTTAATTTTTAAAAAATTAATTTTTTAAATTTTTTTGTGTATTTTTATTTTTAATGAATATTTTTAAAATTTTAAATATATTTTTTTTTTACTTTTTTAGATACATCTAAATAGTAAAATATTTGTGAAAAATATATTTTTAAAAATTAATAAATATATATAAATAAGAAAAATGTACTGAATTCTTGTATTTTTTGTTATTTAGTGTATTTTTTAAATATTTTTTTCACAAATATTATACTTTTTAAATATATTTATGTTAGGTGTGTCTAAATTTTTTTTTAAAAATTCAAAATATTAAAAAAAATTATTGAAAATATTAAAATACGAAAAAATAAAAAAATAATTTTTTTTGAAAAATATTCCCTGAAAAACATAACCAAACTTAAAGTGATTTGTTTTTCATGTTTTTTTCCCCCCCTAATATATGCTCTAATCTCAGTATACCCAAGCACACTGGCGCATATACAACGCATATAGGTTAAATCATCAATAGTTTATAATAATTAGATTTAATTCTAACAAAGTTTTATTAAAAATAAATTTTAATAAAATTATTGCTACAAATAATTATTTGTGATATTTTTTACATGTTAAAAATTGACCATTAATGACTTTTTTTGTCATAATTTTTATAAATTATTATTAAAATTTACAATTAGTAATGTTTTTTATGACTAGATTTTTAAATTGTTGTTGAAAGTTAAAAATTAATAATTTTTTTGTGACGAGTTTTTTAAACTGTTTCCAAAATTTATAATTAATGATATTTTTTGTAATAAAATTTTCAAATTGTCACTACAAATCAATAATTAGTGACGTTTTGTAATAATATTTGATGAAAATATTATTAATTATTACAGAACCTATTGAATAATAAGTTTATCTATTAAGAGTTACACGTATATCTCCCTAACATATATATGCTTACTTGCTCTTGTAAGGCCTTTACCCAAAAAACGAAAAAGAAAAAAAGAGAGAACATATATGCATATTTAGGCACTCAAACATATTTTTATTCAAACTGACACTACGCGGTGTTTTGTAAAGCTGATTAAAAATTAATTTTTTGATTTCTTTTTAACTTTTTTATGCAAGAGAGAAAGTAGATTAAAAGTTGAGAAATGAATTTTAACCTACTTTTCAAATTGAGCCTACATATTTATGTACTATAAAGTGAATGTATATTAATTTATTCGTTTGGTAGTTTAGAATTGAGTTTTTATGTACGTTTATGTCTGAATAATCAGGTGCTGCATTTTATTTTATGTATTTATTTATTTATTTTTAGCATTGGTAAATTTTTTCAAAATTTGAACCAATCACCCAAGAAATAGTATTTTTGTGGTATACAGAATTATAAGTTTTATGTAAAACAAATGAAATGAGATCATTTTAAAAAATAATAATTAAAAGAATATTTTTCTTTTTTTGATAAAAGGTAAGCAACTTGAACAACAACAATGATAATACAAGGGGAAAAAAAATACTTTGACACTATTTTAAAAAATAATAATTCATATTTCATTTACATATTTTTCACATTTTTCCTTTTAATCTCTGTCCAAATCTATTATCCAAATTAAGGTTGTCAAATGAATAAAGTTAGTCGAACTTGACTCATATTTCATTAAAATTTGTTTGATATCATGTAAATAAGTTAAACCAGAATATAATTTTTTTATATGTATTGTAAAAAATTAAGTTACTCTAACTCGACTGGTGAAAAGCATGTTCAAAATCAACTCATTATGTAAACAAATTAAGTTTGAAGCCTCGTTTGGCATATAACAGTTTTAGTCTAAAAGTCAAAGTTAATAAAAAAACCAAAAGGTCTTTAATTTATACCAAAAGGTTAAAGATTTTCTTTTCTCTCTATTTTTTGTCACATATTTTCGTAAAAAACTAAAAAATTATTTGAAAGGTACTAATTTTTTTACATCATATTTTAGTTAAAAAATTAAAAAATTATTAAAATAATTTATTTCCAAACGAGACGTGAATATAACTTTAAATCCGTTACACTATCAAATCAAAACTTGAATAAGCTCATTTTCAACCATAATCCAAATATAGCTTTAAGGGAACCATCTTATTAATTAAGGTTCTATTTGTTTTTATATTTTGCTAAAAACTATTTTACACATTTTTCATTATTCGATTGAGTAGAAAATAAATACTCCATCCATTCCAAAACAATGGTTTCTTTTGGAGAATTTAACTTTTTTTAGTAGTATAATTATTACACTTAAAAAAATTAAATTTTCAAAATTATTCTTTGATAGTATATTTTTTGAAAAATATCAATGTTATAATTATACTTTTTATACTGTTAATGAATTTAAGGGTAAAATAAAAAATTTATATTATTTTTATACTTAATTTTTGAAAAGAGACTCATATTTTAAAATAATAAAAAATAAAATAAGAGATTAATATTTTAGAACGGAAGAAATAATATATTTTTGTCATAGTCCTTATCATTAAAAATTGAAAAATACTTGGGAGCACTAATTAGTGCTCTCACTAATTAGGTCCCGCCATTAATGATGTGATGTTTTGGTCTTGGAGTTGTATTTTTTTTTTTTTTTTACTTTTTTAATGCATTAGTGCTATTAGTGGTGATATTTTTAGTGGGATGAATCATTATTGTTAAAAATTTCACAAATCAAAGTTTAGAAGGTCACTTCAACCATTCAGTACGTTGTTGTTTCAAAAGTTAAAAAATGCCTTTCATTAACTTATAGCTAATACATATTAACTGAAAAATAAAAATAAAGGGTGTGTTTAATTTGTGTTTTGAAATAATTTTTTTTAAAAAAAATAAAAAATAGAGAGAGCTTAATTTTTTTTGATTTGTTTGATTGTATATTTTGAAAATAATTTTTGAGTTTGGAAGTTTAGGATGATTTGATATTTTGTTATAATTGAGTAAATTTACGTGAGAGAAAAAATAATTGAGAAGAAGAGAGGAGAGAGAAAAAATGATTGATTAATATATAATAGAGAGAAATAATTTTGAATTTTTTTTGAAAAAATTTGTAACCAAATATGTTTTTAAAAATTTTCTTTCAAAAAATGCTTCAAAACACAAACCAAATATACTCAAAATATTTGTTTATAAAATTAATTAACTTAAAAATTATTTCTGAGTATAAAATATTTCATGTCTAAATAAACAGAGGCTAAGGTCTAGTTTGGGAAGACTAAATAAGTGTATTTTTTGACTTTTTATGAAATATAGGTTGGGTTTGGGTTAAGTTTGAAGTGATGCGTTAGAGAAGTGATGTGATTTAAATAAGATGATGTGACTTAAATAGGATAGTAACTTTTTAACTTTTTATCTTTTTTCAATCATGTCAAACTTGGCCTAAGTTAAAAACATTTTCTTAAAAGAAAAAAAAAAAAAAAACCTCTTTAATTTAGCCCCGGTTTTGTTTTCTTTAGGTGTTGCTTCCAAAAACGATTGGCTGGGGCTGGCGAGTCCAGATCCCCTCCTTGAGCCCCCTCCTTAATTCCCTCCTTGCAGGGGCCTTCGGGTCTACTTTGAGGCCCAGTTTTGATAATCTGAACCGTTCATATTTTTAGATTTATTCAGTATATTATACCTGTAAAAAATCAAGTTGATCGGATATCAGAAAGTATGCGTTCAGAAAATTGGGACTACAAACTATTTTTTAATAAACAATTTTCCGAACACATACTTTATGATATTCGATCAATTTGATTTTTTACAGGTATGATATACTGAATAAATCTAAAAATATTAACGGTTCGGATTATCAAAACTGGGCCTCAAAGTGGACCCGAAGGCCCCTGCAAGGAGGGAATTAAGGAGGGGACTCAAGGGGAGGATCCCAATTCGGGGCTGGGTAAGGGTAACTCGAAAGGTAAAGACAAAAAAGAAAAGAAAAGAAACAAAAAGGACAAATCTGACGGTGACGGTGACGGTGACGGTGGCGGCTGGCTAAGTCGCAGCAACACCAAAGTGTTACGTGTACTCTCACAGACACTCAGACTGAGACGCAGACGCAGCCACCCAACGACGAACCATCCCTCGCCGGCCTTTCAAATTCCGGCCAGTTGTCAGCCGGAAGATAGGCCTATTTTAGAGATCAATGCAATATCAAAATGAGATACATCCATATATATACCATCAACATTCATTCCATTCCATTTCCATGTAACTATATATATCTATTCAGAGAGAGAGAGAAAGAGAGAGAGTGAGAGAGGTTTAATCATTATAATATAAGCATCTGAAGAAAGTTTAATGATGATCATTAAAACATGTAAACCTTAACACTTTCAATATGTTAAATCCGTGATGTAATGTAATGAAGAGAAAGTTAACTCAAACTTCAACTTGCTAAGTTTCTTTCTATATATCATCATCATCATTAAATATATTCGAAAAAAGGAAACTAATCAAAACCATTCTCTCCATTTCTAGCTACTTCCATAGGAGCATAGTTAATTAGGTCAGTCAGTGCCTCAAAACCCCCACTAAACCAAAACCAAACCCAACCTCAGAAAAGTAATCAAACACAAACATATAACCTAGAGAGAGAGAGAGAGAGAGATTATAATCGGAGGGAGAGGTCTAGATTTACAGGGTTAGTAGAGTCGTCGGTGGCAGGAGGAGAGAGAGACAGAGGAGTGGAAGCACTGCCTCGAACACAAAGAGGTGCTGAGGAGGTGGAGGTGGAGGCATAGAAGGGTTGTTGGATGGTGGTGGTGGGTTCGGCCAGCAGCCAATAAGGCTGGTTCTGGTTCTGGTTCTGGTTCTGAAGGAGTTGATTCGTAGGTGGTTCGTTTCGTCGAGAAGCAGCAGCAGCAGCAGCAGCAGCAGCTGCAGCTCTTTCACGCTTGTGAGCGTTTTGGTGGCCGCCAAGTGCTTGAGAAGTCTGGAAGTTGCGTGGACAGTAGAGGCACGAGAACATTCTCCTCGACGGACTTGCTTTTCCCCTGTTGCTTTCTTCTATCATGAATTCGTATGCCCCACCAGGGTCCGCCATTGTTGACCCACCCACCGAACGAGACACCAAAGTAATTAGAATTCGAATTCGAATTCGACAGAGGGTACTCCGTGTGTGTGGGTTTTTGAACGCGGATGGATATGGATATGGATATGGATGGGGGGTTTGTGTGGGTGTGTGTTTAGGCTTTTTGTTTGTTTGTTGGTTTGTCTGCATTGCATTGCATTTGATGTACAAAAGTGTGCAAATATGATTGGCTGTACCAGAAAGGACTACACTGCCCTTTTACTGCCTACAAATTTATTTAACTTTTCCATAAATAATATTCTTTCGTATTTGCATTTATGATAGCATACATATATATTTTTTTTCTTTCTCTTTTTAAATTTCTATACATTCAAATTCGTCAACTAAATATAGTCTAAATACCAAGTTCTTCAGGGATTAGATGCAAATGTTTCATTAATTTTTTTCCAGATAATTTGGTATCTAGTTAAGTAAATTAACTAATTTGGGGATCAATTTTTCCATTTTAAAATCGGAACAAAATAACTAATTTTATGAAATTAACTGTGCTTAGGAGATTTCAAACCAAAAATCATAAGGGAAGCACATGGCCAAACCCAGACTATCAAGGCAATCTCTTGGGATTGATACATTTTTAAGCCTACTCATTACATATGCCATAGATTTTTTTTTTTCCTTCAAAGGTCTTATAAACTTTTTATTTTGTTTATGATTTTCTTTAATTCATATGTATAGCCCCAAACCACCAAAAAAATTAAAAAAAATAAAATTCTCTACTTGTATGAATTTTTAAGACTTGGTGTAGAGGGAAAAAATTGACATAGTTAACTCATTTTTATGAGAAGAAAATCTATTATAAATGTTAGGGTTATACTACAATATATTTATTTATAGTGCATACCATGTACAAACTATGATTTAGTGTTAATTACAAGTCATAATGGTGTTTGATTACAAACTACTATGGTGGTAGGGTCAATTAATTGTCAAATTAAAATTAACGGCACATTACAGTGCTTTTAAAACAAAGATGATATGTATTTATGCTTGTACATGGAGCTCAAATTTGTTAAAGTTAAAAATCTTAACTTCGTAAAGTTAGCATATTATGAGACTAATTTATATTTATATCAATAATTTGGACTGTTCATCTCATATAACAAGTTAAAAAGAATATATGTATGCAAAAAATTAACTTGATTAGATGTAAATAATCACATAATCAATTTATACATATATTATAACAAATGAATGGCATATTCTTAAAAACAAGGATAAGTAATCACACTCAATGTTAGATAAATTTAAATTTTTACATGACTAATTTTATTATTCAATTATGTAAAATGAGTGTTTTAAATTATTGAAATGAATATAAATTAATTTAATAATGAGTGAATTTTATGGTAAAATTGAGATTAACTCTAGTAAATTCAAACTAATTGTATGTGATGTGATCATTACAATACACCATATGAGGGTGGAGTGCGATGCCGGGAACATGCCTACGATATAAAAATTGATACACAAAGGCAATAAGGATCTTCGGTTTTTAAATAATTTTATCATCCTATCTCAAATTACTCATAATTATTAGATCATATGAGAATCTCAAAATATAAAAATCTTAAGACATATCTAATGATTATAAATGATTTAGGATAAGAGAACAGAATAATTTAGAGACGGAGAATCCTTAGACACACAAAGGAAAGAAAAGGAAAGGAAAGGAAAGGAAAAGCCCTGCTGATCATTAAATCGAAATATTGCCTGCCGATTGGAAATAAAAAGCAGCAGTAGATAATTATCCTTGTTTTTTTTTTTTTGGTTTTTCACTATTATCCTGTTTGTTTTTAGAGGTAGAATAGAGGAGATTTATAGTGAGAAAATTCATAGTGAGGGGTTAAATAAAATTATATTTGTTTTGATGATAGTTGTTAATGTAAGAATTGTTAAATTATTTTTATATAAAATAATAAAATAAATAAAAAAAATTAAATATTAATATTTTAAAAAAAATTCTCAATATGTAAAAAATAAAAAAATTTCTAATTCCCTCACTATTTTTCTAATACTACCTCCATTTCCTCCATTCCAATTCTTCTTCCAACATCCATCTTTCCCTCTTCTATTCTAATCTTTTCTCGCACTCTACAAACAAACATAATATTAAATAACTCCACTTCCGTCTTAATTAAAATCCATCAATTACACTCCAAAATAAATGAAACCTATACGTCTAAAAAAAAGTAAAAGAAGAGAAAAAAAGAGAAGGGGCAGAAGGGTAAAAAAGAAAAGGGCATTGTTAGGTAGAGGTTAGGATAGAGGGAGGGTACGAATCAGAAAGAGGAGAAAAGAGGACGTGGTCTCTGGAAAGGACATTGGACAGTGGAGAGAAGAGAGAGAATGTGTGCTACCACTGAACTTGCTCTTTTCTTTTTGAGTATGGCTGCCACTGCGTCTTAACAGACAATTTCTTTGTATTTTTTGTGCATAACTCACTACGAGAGAGAGAGGACGTGCGCCAGAATATATACTAATTTTAAAATTTTAAAAGATCATTAATGACATCACACTTAATTAAAAAAAAATACAACACTAAAATCAAAACATTAAATCATTTATAATAGAACCTATTGTCACATCATTAGTGATAATACTAATTAATGCCCCCACTCATTTTTCAATATATAAATGTGAAGCGAATCACGTTTAAATTAAAATATTTGTTTTAAATGTTTCTTTTCAGAATGTCTGTACGTATGCTACGCTGATATTTTTAAATGATTGATTTGATAGGATAGATAACATACGTGATCTTTGCATGAAAAATTATGAAAGTACTATCCTATTGGGATCTTCTCAAAACTTTCCCTTTTTAATCCTCACTCACGTGCAATCATAATTTAAATAGTTTATTTTATAAATTCTTAACATAAATATATATATATATATATATATAAATTAACTTAAAAGTTGTTTAGTATAATTTAAATAAATATACTTTTTAACATAAAAAAACATGTAAAAAAAAAAAAATTAATATGACCTAAACAAGTGTACTTATATAAATAAATACACTTATTTAAAAAATCTCAAACAAGCTCTTGATTGAACATTGAGTTCTTCCCCCTTTTAGATTTATTACCAATTTATCCTAATATATATATACCTGCATGAATATATTGTATTTGAAATTTCAAATCAGACTTCAAATTCTCTTCCACAACCCAACCCACAATTACAAACGGGCCTGAAAAAAATCTGAAGTCTAGCCCTACAAGCTCATATGTGATCACAAACTATACAGAGAGTTGACAAGGATTTTAGGGCATGCATTCAAATTGTAACCACTCCACCTTAATTAAGACAACAAATTGCCCTGAAACAGGACTTCTCCTACATTTGCCACTATTTCCATTAGGAGGTCAAAAGAAACAACATTTTATTCATCAAATTATTAGTGAGTTCCTAAAATTCTTCAGAGGTGAAATTGTGTTGCCGCCATTTCAAGACAAGACGATATGTCCCACGGAATGTGTTATTATTGGTATATACATAGACAATGAACCATACACTCAGGAGAGAGGATGTGACCGTGGTCAGTTGCTGATATCAAAGTATTTTGGATCTGCTGGAAAATGGTATTCCACGTTCAACTGCCATGAAACACAAAAAAATGTCACACGTGTACACAAGCTTAGATATTAAAAAAAGAGACCTCATTTATTTCCTGTTCAGATCTTCAGCACGCTAGCACTATAAAGACATTGCAGACTTTGATGAAACACACACTTCGTAACATTTGCAATATAAGAAGCATAAACACCATATACCTCAAAAAAAATAAAAAATAAAATAATAAGTAAAAAAGAACAGAATCAGGTCTAAAAACAGTCGTAAGCCCTACAAAGTGAAATTGAACAACATACCTTCCCCTCGTCAGCATCAGAATGGCGTTGAGGAAACACAACCCTCATATCATTGTATAAATAAAATCTCCTTTTCCTATCGGCAACTAACTTTGTTTTCTGTCGCACAGATGGAGGATCAGATTTGCACCTCTGAACTGATATGACACTTCTCTTGGAGAAAGGGCATAGAAAACGGACATGAAGAGCATAACGTAGAGTGCCACCACTCGCAGCATTCTCATTGACCTTCGAACAAGCATGTTCTGATTTATCTTTGGCTTCATGACATAAATCTGGCCAACTGAAATCTTTGTGACCAGTTCTGTGGCACAGAGTGTTGTCACATTCATTCTGATCTATAAGGGAAGGGAAACCTATATTTCCAATGTGATAGTGTTCTTCTGAAAAATTTGTTATACCCATTGAACCTATCGAATTAGAGCCCTCACTTTCTTTGATACTTTGGTCAGGATGACTTCTTTCCAAGGGAGTCACCTTATCGTTGTAGTTCGTATCAAAATTTCTGTGCTCTCCTGTCACCCGCATTGAAGTTGGGCCAGAACCGGCTAGGGTAACCTTCTGACGCAAGAATGTCTACTCCAAATTGAACAAGGATACAAAAATAATTACCGACTGAATTCAATTCCAGTCTTACTGCTAGAAGTAAATAAAATAAATGTGTATTAAGAAAACAACAGTGCATGCAATGATGTGCTGATAAACAATTCTTTGTCATATATGCATTTGAAGTGGGCATCAACGCTTACAAGACTTTGGTCCCTGATATATTTTCCTGTTATTTGGTAATTATTGGGCCCGATTATCTTTCTACTGTGTGACTCCATTTTTCTCCATTTTGCAATACATGTGCAGGCATAATAGAACACCCACAATTTCTGACCAACACATAAATATTAGACTCAATATCCATTTACTACTTGCAGCATTCACAAATTATCACAAGAGAATCACCTTTTCTTTTATCTTCTATTAATTCTTTGTTTTCATTTTGCCCTCCTTTCATACAAAAGATTCAAGTCATGATTATCCTATTCGGCTTCAACACTGTACCTACCCAGTGCCACCAGGGACCTACTTCTTCCTTTTTCTGTTTTCTTTAGAAGGGGGGAGATCTTGAGGTGATATACCTGTGTAGGAACAGGCCTTTAAAATGACAGTTGAGGAGGTAAGGTCAATACATGTGATTGGCAGTGAGAAACTCAGAGAAACACAAACACTTCTAAGATTGTGATCAGGCAGACTAAATATCAAGTTTTTTAGGAAATTGCAGAAAAGTTAAAATTAAAAGCAATAATCAACATCTGATATGAATGAAATATTTGTTTCAACTTACCTTGGTACCAGCCGGCATGTCACTCAAATCATAGTTACAAAAGAAGAAATGAAGAGGTGTTTTTTCCGGGTTGCTTAGTACCTGAGAAAACATCCAGATTGATAGAAAGTGAGGACCAATTGTTTCACCATCTATCCACAACTTATGTCATTAAAATATTCAATAGAACAAACAACACAACAAATTGAAATGAGCAAGCAACAACACTGGTAATCTTGTAAAAGGTACTAGGGTGGTAATCAAGCCAAGCTGAGCTGAATACTGAATTATTCAAGCTTGGCTTGAATAATTAACTGTGTCCAATTGAGTTAATCACGAGGCAACCTTAAGTAGATTGCTTCTTTTTTTTTCTTCCCATATATTCCAACATGTGTATGGCTCTGTCCAGCTAAGTCCGAGCCAAACTCAAAAAACTAACAAGCTTCAAAATGTCTTCAAGCTTCACTTGTTTATATAATGAGTCAAGTTCCAACAATCTTCTCGCAAGCCAAATGATATGCAACATTGGAGACAAGGAGAACCTTGTCAACTTTGGCTCATCAATGTTAAAAGAACATGAATAAACAAGAAAAATTAACACCAACAGAGGCTCGGCTTATTAAACCAACTGCCTAAATAAAATGTCACACAGCATGTCAAGGAAGCTGAAACAATAGGTAAATTAAACAGCAGGTAATCACATAGGTACAGTAACATATCACGCTATAAATTTGTACTTTAAGCGCAAAGCATTCTTGTATAGACTGAATGCATATGGGCCAAATAATAGATAAGTTAGAAGGAGAAAAGTATAACCAGCTGTATGCGCCCCTTCACTGGAATGCGCAAACAACTCTTAGCACCTTGTGAATCATCATTACTAAGGTCTCTTTTCAAATTCTGGAATCTGTAATTGTTCAATGGAGTTCTTCTAAGATCTATGGATGCATAGTACAGTAAGAAGTTATCTCCATCAACACTGGTTACTGCAAAAGGAAGTTTCTGTGATTTTGGAGAGAAGCTGCCTCCTGTAATGCTTAGTACAGCTAGAAAGCCATCAATTCTCTGCACAATCAAGATCCAAAAATGGGCATTTGACACTCATATCAACAACATTGGAAAGTGAACTCTCAAGACTACATGAAAAGATAAAGAGGGCATACAAGAAAATCTACAGATATAGTGTAACATAAATATAACCTGACTGAATTTTCCAGATGACAACCGGCCAGACAGCAGGGATTCCTCAAACGAACCAACCAATGACCTCCTAACAGGAAGTCCTCTCAAACTTCTACCCAACTTCATGCAGTGGGGTATGGAATCATGAGACAAAGGCCAACTTTTTCCACTATTACTTTCCAGGGAAGACGAATGGGACTCTTTTTGCAAAAGATCAATATTTTCAAATGGTTTACTTGCCCTTGAAAAATTATCTTCTTCAGGGGCAAAGATAATGCCAGAGATATTTTTGTCAAGGGAGCGTGCCACCTTTTTAAAGGTTAAATAATCACCCTCAATCTCTTTCCTGACATTCCTGCATCCTCTTGCAGCTTTCATTGTTTCGGAAAACTTTGGACCAAGAGGAGACGAAGAAAGAGGGGACGACATCACCTTTTCTGGGGATATGGATATCACCCCAGTCCGGGTTCTTACCTTTCTTAAATTTTTGAAAGGATCTAGTCCAGGTGAAGATAAACAAGTATAAGGTAACACCTCCTTGTCCTCTACTAAAGGGCCATCAGTGAAAAAAATGGAGTCTGGTCTACCATAATCGTATAACATATCCTTCCTTTCTGAACAATTACATACGGACCAGATTTGATTCGTCAAATGGTTTCTACTTCCAATATTTGCTTTCTTATAATCTTGAGCCACAGAAACCCCACAACTACCAGGGGAGTTTACTTGAAAGTTGCGGCAGCTAATATCTAGAGGATCAACACCCAATTGATCTGCAGAAAGCATACTACTCGATGACAACAATCGCTTCTTGACCAGTGACCCACTGGACTCAGTTTCATTAAGTGTGATACCAACCCCAGAAGAAGAATGAACATGATCATTTGAAACCTCATTTAATCCATCAAAAAAATAATTCTTCCTACCACACTCAAACCCGACGATCCTAGAGGCAGGACTCTGAATATTCTGACCAGTGTTAGGTGTTAACCACCCCAGTTCGTCCAAAGAACCAATTTTCAATTCTTGAACATTGGATCCAACATCCATGGCCCCTTTACACTTAAAGGAATCATCTGACAACTTTGATTGCTCCAAGGAGGTTGTTTCCTGAAAATCTCCCAAAGAAGAGCATAAGGAATCTCCAACAGTTCGGCTAATGCTTCCAACATGCATTCCATCCAAATCACAAGTGCTCACATTAACAAACCGAGGTCGACTATGCACAGATGTGCTCAAAGACTCTTTAGCCTCCTCAGCAGATTCACTGGATGAAACTTGTGGCAAGCCCATCACTAAGTTTTGCAGTAACAAATAATTATCTCGTTTAAAAAGGCATAAAAAGTTCTCGTTGATGGTCTCCTTTCCTGCTGCCGTGCATATGCAAATCTCTGCTTAGTTTTGCCAAATGAAACTCCTCATCACAAACGCATGAAACCCAAGTTGTGAACTCCTATCGTGCCACTAAATTAATGCAGAAACTGAAATTCCCCCCTAACTTCAGCTAAAAATTCACTGTAGAAATTGAAATACCCTATAAATTCAGCTAAAAGTTCAATGAAAGGCAATTCCCAATCCAATAAGAAGCTAATACTAGGTATCTATAGATAGAGTTCATCCTCGTTTCAACTACCACTATCCTTCCAAGAATGCGGCGATAAACCCAAGTACATACTAAAACCCCAGAAACAACGGACAGGACAAATCTTCTGACCACCATGTCAGTAAGCAATGATACACAAAGGATTCATGGTTGTGCAAAGAATCAATGCATATGCCTGAAGTCAAACACAAAACAAAAATGAACTATTAGAGTGTTTGTAAAAATCTGAGGAAGCACTTTAAAACATATGCAGCTAAATGGGGTTATTGTGTATGTGTCTGCTTTAAGAAAAAATCTTCTTTTTTTTTTACCAAACCAGAACTTGAAACCACTGGACACTACTAGATCACTTTCTACCTACAAAATACACAGAAGCATAAATGTCTTAAATCAATTGGCGCAGGAATAAGAAGGAAAAACAGTTGGAAAATGAGTGAGAGCACTAATTAGTGCTACCACTAATGATGTGGCAGTGGGCCCATCATAAATGATTTGATGTTTTGACCTTGATGTATTTTTTTTCTTTTTTTATTGAGTGATCTTTTTTAGAGTTTCAAAATTAATGGTCTCTATCATTGTTGAAAACAGTTTGTGACAACAGAAAAATAGAAAACAATCCACTGTCAGTGATGAAGAATTCTAAAAGAGAAGAGACACTAGTGTGATGTTGTTACTCATCTTAGTTCTTCCATCAAAATGTGAATCTAGTACAGCAAATGCACTAATATTTTGAAATACGAAGAGCACACAAACAAAACATAATCCAATCAACCATCGATCGACATGTAAAGAAGAATAGTTTGCACTGAAATCCAAAAGCGAATCGATCGGCGGCCGAAACACAAAGAGATGAGGAAAGGGGGCTTTTAATTGCACGGCACACATTCACCACACAAAACAAGACCCTTTCCAAAATTGGATTGAGTCGTCATCATCATCATCTCTACTTTGAAGCAACGTTTTGAAAAGCCAAAAAATAAAAATAAATAAAGCATATATAAACAATCGAATCAAACAATAACAGCAACAGCTAAATCAGAATAAGGAAAACAAAACACAATTGAAGGTCCGATCGTCGAGGCTCACCATCATCAAAGATTGAATTCATGTTCGGTGATGATCTTCCATAAGCATGTATATCAATCAATCTTCGGATCTTATGCTTACATATATATAGTTGGATTTGAAATTGATTAGTAAAGTTGAAGAACAATTTATTAAAAGAATGATGAAATGAAGATTTTAATGGAGTGAAATTAAGAAAGATCTTCCTCCTTTTGCGCCTCTTGGGAAATGGAGGTGGTTGCGTCGTCTTTGCGGTTCGGCGAAAGCCCATGGCCCTCACTCTCTCTCTCTCTCTCTTCTATTTCTCACTTCTTATCCCTCCTCTCTGTCTGTGTGTTTGTTTATTATTAATTTTTTTAAAAACAAAACTCAGAAATACCAGCGTCATCGTCTCTTTTGGTTGGTCTCCCAGGATTTTACACTGTAATTTTAAAAGTTCGAGGGCCTCCAAGCAAAAGTTGCAAGTGTTCAAAATTAACGTTAAGTTTGGCATCTTTAAAAAAATTTAAAAAGTTAAAAAGTTACTATTTTATTTAAGTCACATCATCTTATTTAAATCACATTATCTCTCTATTACATTACTTCAAATCCAACCCATACCCAACCCATATTTTATAAAAAGTCAAAAAGTACACTCATTTAAGACATCTCAAACAACCCCTAAGATTGCAATTCAGACAGAATTAACTCGAGCCACTCTAAAAAATAATTAAATTTGAATGATATAATTTTAAATTTGATACGGATCTTGAGCTCAATTTTCAAACACAAATTCAATTTGGGTTTGTTTGTGTGAACGATTTGGGTAATTTATGAGGACATGATAAATAAAATGTGATGTAACACTACTCTACAAAAAACAAACACAGCCTAACTCCAAAAAATTAGAAGTATTAATCAACTCAAGTTCAACCTCTGTTTAATTTATTGAGATTTAATTGAGCTTAGGTAATAAACTCAAGAAGAGAGATTAGATCTAGTCAGACTTGAACAATTTTGTATCAATTTAAACTAGGCTTAGAAAACCATCCATCATCTATGTCATTAAAATAAAACAAATCAGATACTATGGAGACTTTCTTCTCATTTGATTCTCTGCCAATACGTTTGATGAAAATGTTAACCACCATCTAATAGCGAGATTAATAGGTGGGAGACCAAATAACACGTTTAATGCCTATTTAACTCAAACTTACATGCTTAATTTAAAAAAAATAAAAATTATACACTCAACTGTCAAATAATAATAATTATTTTATCCAAAAATATAATAATAAGAATTATCCACAAGTGGGCTAAACCAAGAGGAAAAATGAAGTTCCGAATGAGATTTGCCCCAAAGGTAATCAATATTCAATCACCCATTCACCCTGGATGGGCTTCACCAATATTATTAAAAAGACCTATGTGGAATAGCAGATCTATATCAATAAAACCAACAACCAACCGTACACCCAAATTCAACATCAAAGTAAAAATCCATACATCAGTTTGGCTAAATAGAGTACAACTAATTCAAAACAACAAAAAATAGGCATGGCTGAACCAGTAATAAAACACCCACTGATGCAGCTACAATGTGCACACGAAATCTGGTGCATCTCTCCTCGGCCCATCCAACGTCCGATACAGATACATCTTTTCTACTTTTTGTCTATCATCAAGGGTAGCCTGGCCGCTTTCATTTATGATTTCCACATTGAGCCTCGGCATCGTCTTTGCAAGCATCTTGCAGCCTCCAAGGGTAACTTCACAGGACGACATCCAAAGGGATCGCATTGTTTCATACTTTCCCACGTCCGTTAGAAGTCCCACATTGCCGAATGGGCTATCCCTGATCTCTAGCTTTCTAAGCTTCTTGCAGCCATTCAAAACATAAAGCATTCCCTTATCACTGTCTCCAGCAAATGCAATGGAAAGCATTTCAAGCTGCTCAGCATACATTCCAATGTAAAGGAACACCTGGTCTGTCAGGAGGCCAGAGAGCGACAGGCGCTTGAGACCCTTGCAAGATTGAACTACTGCCCCAAAACCTTCATCTAGTGGCTGCATAGTCACAGGGTCTGGTCTTGTCGGGTTGAGGATGCACAATCTAAAACGGGTAAAATTTGGGCAATTCTTGGCCACAGTTATGAGGGCAGCATTGGTCATTTGCTGGCAGAAGTATAGCAATGAATGAAGATTGGGGCAACCAGCAGATATCGCCACCAAGCCCTCTTCAGTTACAGCAGCATGCCCAACCCCATGAAGATCAGATGGGAAAACCCTTAACTCCTGGAGTTCTCTACAAATGGAAGCCACAACACCTAAACCTTGATCTCCAATGCAATCCAATATCTGTAGAAATGATGCAAAACTGTAATTATCACAAAATTAAGGGGGGCAAAAAGAAGTCCAAAATTCAATTATCGGAGGGTTACGAAAACAGACCCACAACCGCTGAAGTTTGGAGCAATGACCGATTAGCTTTATAAGCTCAGAACCATGAATCCCTGGAGCATAGCTCAAGTTCAGGGAGGTCAGGTTCGAGCAAATCGGATAGATAGCAGGCAAGCAACGGGGAGCAACCTCCAAGAACCCTGACAAACTCCTAATTGATGTGCATTTCGTGATGACACTCTTTAGTATGTAGCGAGTCTCTGTATCCAAATCATGAACAAAGGCTCCTGTACCTAAGTCCACCAACTGGGGCGCTTGTGCCACAATCTTTTGAAGAGTAGCCAGTGGCACAGCATGGTTTAACCTCAGACTTCTAAGACTATGACACCTTGCCACCAGTCTCTCAAGGGCTGGCAAGTTAACTTCTCCTTTGAGGCATGCAAAATTTAAAGAGACAAGTGACGTGCAGCTGTCAGGAAAGCGACTAAGCCACTGGCCTCTGTGATCATCAACTTCATTTTCTTGCAAGTCTAGCTCCCTGAGAAACCTAGATCATCAAGTAAGGGGAAAAAGAACAGACCAAAGTCAGATCAGAGACAATGTCGGCCAAATTCGTCGGACCCATCTACTATGATACTTCATTGAAAGGTATGACCATTATTATCAGCTTGCAGACAGGACAAATTAAGAGTTTTATTAGTAGTACCATTCTCTCAGGAGCAATCACATTAACACTCCACTTTAAGCCTTCCACATTCCTTTTTTTAGGTCTTTTAGCCCCACAAAGGAAGTGTGAGAATCTGAGAGTGGAATGCAATGTGCTTATCATTACTCCTCATTCAGTCATACTTTAAAACCAAAACAACCATCATGATTCTTAAGGACCAATGCCAGCAAGCTCAATCAAAGTTCAAAATTTGAGAAAGAAAAAGTTATTAGAGTTTGAAGCCAACATTCATGGCCAACCGTATTTCTAAGAAACATTGATAAACTATTCTGGATAAGATGCGGTGAGGTCCCTTATCTTTCTCAATGGCTTCATTCAAGATAATAAATTTATAAATAAAAAAGCTCACTACTTATAAATGAGTGCATTTGAATTCACAGAGATATGTAAACAGGTCTATTGTAACATAAAACACAGCAAGCCAATGATATATATTTTTGAAAAACAAAAAACAAATGAAGTGCCCGAAGAACTGATCAAGCAATAACTAAGCCCTCGTTTGGCAAGCGATCCGTTTAGTCAAAAAGTCACTGCAAAAATCAAAAAGCCAATAACTCTTTCCAAAAAGTCAAAAATTCTTTTTTCTTTCTACTTTTTGCACATCTTTTCGTAAGAAGCCAAAAAGTCACCCCAAATATATTGGTTTTTTTTAGTACATATTTTAGCCAAATAGCCAAAAAGTTACTAAATTAGCCTGTTCCCAAACGAGGCCTAAATATGAAAGCTTGAACTTTTGAAACTAAGGGTGGTTTGGAATGTTTTAAATAAGTGCATTTTTGACTTCGTATAAAAAAATGTGTAAAAAAGTAGAGAAAATGATTAGAAAAATAGAGAATAAATGTTGATAAATGTTGATTGATGTGACCTAAAAAAGTGTATGTATGTACAAAATTGCACTTTTTTAGTTCTCCCAAACAGCTACTAAGTTTAAAGTTCCAAAATTTGACAATCCAATAATCAACAGCACGTGGTTTCAATCAAATATCAGCTACCATGAATATCAGCTACTATCACTAACATAACTTTTTTTTTTTTTTTGGTTACCCACCCGGTATCCGACCCACTTTGGGCCGACTAATCCGGATTCGGGGGAGCAGTTCTGGATGGTTAGACTCAAGCCCCCTCCCAATTGGCGTTGCGGGGGATCGAACCGTAGACCTCCCTACCAAGTCGAGCTCCAATCGCCACTCGACCAACAACCAATTGGTCTATCACTAACATAACTAACCTTCCTATGAGCTCAACAATATCTTCCAAAGATTACATGCGCCACAAAAATACATATAATCTCAAATAGTAGCACATCATAATTTTTTTGTTTGTTTAATAAATAAACACAAGCCTACCAAAGCATAAAGTAAATCACGTAAAAATAAATTGGCAGCCATATCCAAATAAAGAAAAGAACACACAAACAGAACTGTGATGCAAACATACTAAGCATTCAATTAATAATATATACCTGCAATTGGAAGCTATGGCAGCAAGACCATCGGTGGTGAACCCTTCACAGCTAACCAAAACCAAAGATTTGAAATTAACAAAAGATCGAGAAAGTAGTTCAAGGCTCTCATCGGAGACCACCATTCTCTTCAACCGTAGCTCCTCCAGATTCAGACCGCTCTTCACCATTGACTCAATCCAGGGGTACACAAACCCTCCCCAACCATGAGGGACCAAATTGAAGTCAGCAAAATGGGGCTTTCCTTTCAAGGTAAGCGATCTAAGCCTAGGAAACCTCTCGATCAACCTCTCTGGGCTGATCGCATAACAATTCCCTATGAACACCCTTTCCCTGCTAAACCTTTCCACTCTATGCCATGATTTGCACACCACAGACACCGCATTGCGGTCTCGGTGCGACGTCAAGAAATCAAATACGTGATCTAAAACCTCATCGGGGAAGTAATTCATCCTTCAGAAACAGAAACAAAAACAAAAACACGATACTAAAAATACACAAACAATCCCAAAGGATGGAGAGTTACTACTCAAGTCGACAAACACAAAAACCATAAACTGATTCGATTCAGCTCCATACACAACTTTGATAAACTATAGAAATTTACAAGCTAAACTAACTAAAAATTCAAAATCGAAAAAACAAAAACAAAAAAAATATTGTTTTATTTGAACTAGATCGCGTAATAGCTCTTGATAACTGACTGAGCGCAACTAGATCTAAGAATTCGTGGAAAATGAGAAGATAAAATATTACATCTCCTAGTCTTTCAGATTAGATCTGAGAGAGAAGAGCAGAAAATAACTCAAATTTTCCCGACAAAAAGAAAAAGATTACTGGATAAGGAAACAGAAGGTAATTGCTTGCTGAGTTATCATCTACAAATCAAAAGGTGATGATTACAACAACAACCAAAAAAAAAAAAAAAAAAAAACGAGAAACAGATTGAAATTCATAGATCTGAGAATCTAAATTTCCATTTATGGTAAATCAGAGCTAAAAAATCGGAAGGAGAAGAACTCACGGGTGATCATCAGAGAGACAAACCAAACCAAAGCCCCTCTCTCTTTCTCTCTCTCTCTCTCTAAGATCTCCCCCTTTCTCTCATCAGTCACTAACTCGTGGTAAAGCAGAGCTCAGAGAGACAGAGAGAGAGAAGAGAACACTAATCATACCTAACCATGGTTAAAAGGAGAGTCGTAATGGTGGTTGATATGATCAATGAAGAGCGTCGAATTTGTGGAAAGTTATAAGGGGATCTTGACCGTTAAATGGTGGAAAATGATTTTTATGCAACGGAATTGACACTGGTTTTGAGTAGAAATTACAGGAATATCATTTTGTCGATAAGATCATCATAATTTATTTATTTTTTTAAACTAAAAAAAAAAAGAAGAAGGATTGTTGTGATGTGCCATTATTATGGGTTATTTTGGAAAGTTGGTTAAAAGTCATTTTTTTTGATTTGTAGCAAAAGTTAAAAGTTGACTTTTTTGTCTTTTTTTTCATTTGGGAAGTTGGTTTTTAGCCAACGGTAAAATTACAATTTTACCCTCATGGGTCAAAATGTGTTACATAGGTGAAGTCGTAAATATTTTAAATAAATGGGGTAATTTGGTCATGTTATTATGATTTGACATCATAAACAAACATTAATCAAAAAAGTCAAAAGTCACTTTTTATCAACTTTCCAAATCATTTGTCTAAACAAAGCCAAAAGCTTGGTTAAAAGCCAAAAAATTACTTTTTACCATCTTTCCAAAATAAACCTATATCTGCAAATTTAGATAAGGTCAAGTTTGACATACTCAAAATAATTCATCTTTTTATTTTTTTTTTATCACATTACTTCTTTATTTTTTTACATATTTTTTTATAAAAAAATAAAAAATACACTAATTTAAATCATCCATCGACCATCTCCAATAAAATCAAATTTTACTTGAAATAAAGTGCAAAATCTCTAGAGAAAACCACTCAAAATTATCCAATATTTTGCGCCCGCAGAGTCGAACTTGACATCCACCCCCGGTGGTAGATCATCATAAGCATGAAGTACGAGTATACTAGCGTCCATATCCTGTAAGGATAAACATCACCATGTGAGAGAGAGCATCTCTTGTCAGACACTCAAGACATGAGATCAGATGAAATGACCCTCCCTCCCTCACAAACCCACAAACCCGCGAGTCGATTTACTACTCACACAAATATTCGTCCATATAATTAGAAAATCATATGAAAATAATACAATAAATATTTTTATTTTTTAATATTTTTACCAATTTAGTTTTAGTTTTAAAAATAAAAAAAAATTGAAAATCTAACAAACAAGGTCTCTTACAAAAAAATATAAGAAACTAAAAATAAATAATATACTCTTTCCATCTCAAAATAATAACTATTTTGGAGGGATCTAACTTTTTTTTGGTAATACAATTATTACACTTTAAAAATATTAATTTTTTAAAAGTATCTTTTTATTTTACATTTTTTTAGAATATCAATATAATAATTTTACTTTTTGTGTTATTAATGAATTAAAAAGAAAGATAAAATAAGAAATTCATGTTATTTTAGTCTTTAATTTTTAAAATTGGACTTACGTTTTTAAATAATAAAAAATAGAATATGACATTAATATTTTGAGACGAAAAAAGTATTATTTATTTATTTATTTTTTTTATAGAAGATTTGTTTTGTGTCTTAGAAATCAACCTTCATAATAGGCCGGATTGAATCAATACTAAAATTTTATGGTCAAAAAAAAAAAAAAAAAAAAAAAAGGCTCCGTGGATTCAAAATTTATAGCTTCTAATTAAAATTGGTCATTTTGGCTTCGTTTAGGAAGCAAAAGTTGGGACTTTTATGATTATTTTAGTCACAAAAAATAAATATGCTTTTTAGTTCAATAAGACAAAATATCACATCTAATCTATAATTATTATATTCTTTTATTCATAAAAAAGACTAAAATTTTTCTTAAACTAAGCTTTTTAGTCTCAAATTAAAATAACTAAAAAAAATCAAAAAATTAAAAAATTAACTCACTTCTCAAAAGAACCCTTATTTTTTTTTTTTAAATTTACCTTTTACCTTAAACACAAGGGCAAAGAGAGGGGGGGGGGGGCATGGCAGTTTAGAGATGCAAGAGGTGTTGGCCTGGTGGTAGTGGTTGGGGTGTGGTGATTTATTTTTTATTTTTTATTTTTAGTGATGAAACATTTAACGAGTTCTATAAAATCTCGTGAAAGTTCCAACAGCAGCTTCAATTAAGATACCCAATTAGAAAGACGTTTTTTTTCAAATTATAAAAATAATTTGAAATTCCTAAAAAATGTGTAGTTCAAAAAATATATGTAATCAACTTCCCCCATTGTGTAGATTGAATCACACTTATCCATAACTACATATGATCTATGTATACACCCTTTTTATATTATTTGTGTGTTTGATTGTTACAATGATATAATTTAATAGTATAAAAATTATAATTAAAAAAATTAAGTTATAATCAAACATCACATAAAATATAATAAAAAAAATTAATTATAATTAAAATAATGCCATATCAACATCACAAGTCATAATTAACAATACAATAAGTCATAATTAAATACACAAAAATCATGTCTACAAATACATGATATGGTACACACCTCAAATCATAGAATTTCTCATAATCTATATATTGTATAAAATTATTTAATTAATTAATGAGAAGTGTTAGAAATCCACGATTTAGATTCTTACATTTACTTATAATGATGTAACAAAGGAGATGTAATCTACACAATTGAGTGTGTGACAAATCAAATATTAACTTCTATTGTACCACATCAGTGTTGGTCAAATTATAAGAAATTTTGTATGAATTTTAAATATTTTTTTTAATCAATCATTGATAATTCAAATGTTAATGTCTATCGTATCATATTAATGTAAATCAAATTAATTTTTTTTTGTATGGATCTTAAATATTTTTTTTAATCAATCATTGATGACTCAAATGTTTAACATCAAATTATAAAAATTTTTGCGTGGATGTCTCCCCTAATCAATCATTGATCATCTGGTCATATATCCCTTAGCCCTAGGGAAATTAATAGAGAGAGGGCAACAGAGCAAACAATGGAGGCCATGTGAGATGTGACGTTGGGGTACTCCTTATTAGTTCCAGTGGCCTAACTCTTTTGTTTAATCTCTGCTTCCAACTACACTCTTTGAATCCAATCCATGCTCCATCCCTCATCACCATCCCCCCACTCAACTAGTCAACTGCACTGCACTGTATTGATGGTGGTGGAGCTAAAATTAGCACAAAATTATTTATATATAGATGTATGAAAAAAAAAAAGTTATTTCTTATCGAATTTAATTTATTGTTATTTCTCACTTCCTATATATATATTCATGAAGTAAATAGTTGAGTTTATCATACTGAAAAGCCACATAATATGTAATAATAATAAAATATTTAATTGAAATATAATAGTTTTTATGTCAAATTTATCCCCGATGTCAAAAGAAAATGAAGAAAGACAAATATAAATACATAGATACTGTTGTGTCGCCAACAAAGATGTCTCTAGGTTTTAATCAAGGAAAGTCATCAAAAGGTTTTGAGAGGGGAGTTCGCGCCAAGCAAACGGGCTGAGTTAGTTGTGACTTGGGCCTTGCCGTTGAATTATGCGACCGGGTTGGCATAGCCGAGGGCAGTTTGGCCGAGGTTATAGATCATGCGGCTGAGTTAGCCCAAGGTTTGGAAGTTGGACCGGGCTAAGCCGAGCTAGGTGAAGTTGTAATAACCCCAATCCACAATTAGCCACTAATCGGTAGTTAAGGATGTTAATTAAGTGAATAAAATAAATTATGGTTTATTTCGTGATTTGCATGATATTTGGCTTACTATCTGTTACTTGTAGGAATATCTGTTTGGAATTCCACTTTAATATGTAAATTGAAAGCCTTATCGGCATCCGAAACCGAAATTGACTACACTGATATGTTATTTGGAATTTTTAGAACCTTATGGCAAATTTTATTAAGAATTGATTCGGTTCGGTAAAAATCGCATGTGATTAAATTGAACCTTGATGGGAACTAATTTGGATTAATTGAATTTCGCACTAACTTGAATAAATTAAGGTTACTTATGTTTGATTTAAATAATGCATGATTGGTACCTAATCTAATCCTATTAATGATCTAAGATGTGATTGAGTGTATAATGTGTTGAGGCATTTTGTGGTGCTGAGTGTAGGGGATTAAAACCCATGTGTGTGTGTGTTGGAAGTGTGCATGTGTGTGCACGTGTTTGGTGCTGTAGACACCCCATTTTTGACCGTCCTCAAGACTTGGACGTCACCGTTTGAACACTCGGTGATCATCAATGTTCGTGTTCGTTTTGAGTTCTCGGAGGTCTCAGCTACGCGCCTTGCCTCAAGATCTCTTAACTTGACTGTTTTGTACTTGGTCATGGACCAAACACTTGTGTTTTTGCTTCTGAGGGTAGGAAATGGCTTGTTGGTCATCCCCACACCTGACCGGCCTTGGCTTGAGGCCGCCAGCCTAGTTTTCTTGCTATCGGCCAAATATTTTGGTCGGTCGGCAATGTTTTTGGTCGGCCGGCCATTTTTGTTGGTCAATCGGCCATATTTTCCAGCTGACCCCTATTCATCTACTTTATGCAAATATTTAGTGCCAGCTGGCACAGCTGGCATGCACAATTCACCCCCTCCATACACGTATATGGAGGGATTTGTCTTTTGCTTAGCTTGTTTTGGAAGCTTTACAAGATTGGAATTCTATAAAGAGAGAGCTTCTCCTCCCTTCTCAAGGGTTCCAGAGGTTTGAAATTAGGATTATGAATAGTTGTATCTATCTATCTCTATATCTCCCTCTCTTTACATGTTTGTGTGTGTATAAGGTTGTTTTGTTCATACTTTTGCACACAAACACCTAGCATTACACCATCCTATTGGAGGTTGATTTTGGTGTTCTTGGGTTGCTTTGGACTCAAAAAACCTGCTGGACCATTGTTCTTGAAGAAAGTCTACAAGGGTGAGAAACTTACCCTTTTATTTCTCGTTTTTGCACAAGCTTTTAACCTACCTTGCATCTATTTTTAAGCTTAGTGTATAACTGAGAAAAGTTCTGTTTTTACTTGCTTTTAAACTTTGTTTCAGGTCACTTTGAGGTTTGGGGTTGTCTCCCCCCTCCAAGGCCTTGTTAGGCCTTGTTTTAGGCCGTACCTTTTGGCCATCGTTTTGGTCTTTGCATGACCTCTCTACCACTGAAATCCAAAGGATTTTCAGTGGTGGAGAGGTGGTTTTGAGGTCCTAAATGGGAGAGGTTTATCCCCTCTCCATGTTGTCTTTAATGCTAGCATAAGTGGCTTGTGTTGTAGCATGTGTGCGTAGCTTGATTTGGCTTTATTTCAGAGGGTATTCAGTGCTATTTTGCCATGGTATACCTCTGTCCAAAGTTGGTTTAGACATGCCATGCATGCTTTGTATACTTGTCTTGTAATTCCATGAAATTTCCCTAATATGTTGTGTGCTTTGAGCTTTGTTTCTAGCATGATTTTGGCTTGACTACATGAGGTTTTTATGCATGTTTTGGCATGCTTTAGGTCTAATTTTGGTTGTTTGGGTCATCCATGACTTGCTTTGTATAACTACCATGTAACCTAGCTTGTATGCTTTGAGTGTTGGCTCCTCTACCATGCTTCATTTGCATCATTTCAGTGGTTTGGCACCATTAGTTATGATATTTCAGTCCTTGTTTCATGCTCACATGCTTGCATTTATAACTCCTGTAACAACCCTCATTTTGACTTAGTCATACTTGCATACATTTATAAATGATCTTGTTTTAATATGTGCATTTGCAAATCTTGTCTTGGTTTGCTTGAGTGACTGCTTGCATGTTTTGTTCTCGTCTGGTGCGTTGCCGAGGTCATCTTAAGCCTAGACACCTTCGAGACCCTTGTTACTTAGAACTATCTTGGAACCCGTTGGTTGACCTCCATCTTCACCCTGGCATATTGGCCGAGATGTCACCATCTAGGCCGAGGTTCGCGTCGCCTAGGCCGAGATGTGCATCATCTGGGCCGAGATGTTAATATCTAGGCGTTCTAGATCCTCGATCCTCGATCCTTGCATGAGTGATTTTGTTCCTGGAATGGCACAGTTTAGTCAAGTGTTGTCCTTCCAAGCCGATGTCATTGCCCCTTGATTGCCGGAGTCTTGTTGTTAGCCGATGTCGTTATTTGCCGGTGTGTTCTTGCCGCCTAGCTTGTTGAGTACACTTTATCTTGGTCTTGTCTTGTCTTGTCATGCCAGCCACCTTTTTGGTTAGAGCCAATCAGCCAATGCCACGTGTCCCGGCAGATGGATTAAGTCAGTGATTGTCATGAGAAGCATATCTTTTTGTATCAATCTTGCCTTTTATAGAGAGAAACTCTAGGAAGAGGAAGGAGAAGTTTGAGCTAGAGAGAGTGAACTTCCAAGCTTGATCGTTGGAGCTTGAACCATTAGATTCGAGTTTTAAGGTTAGAATCATAACCTACTCTTGTTGTTTTTATGGAACATCTAGCTGCATTGCGCGATCGAACCTGTTCTGCACATCATACATTGATTTAAAGATTGGTTTTAGAAAGAGAAAATGGTTTTCATGTGTTCTTGAAGAAAAGCCTCGTTTGATCCGAAAGTTTGCATTAAGGCTCATGTCTTTGTGTTTGTTTTGATAAGATCCTTGCGTATGGGTACCCAGGTCCATGTTTTTGAAATTATAGCATGAAATCTCAGCTTTTGTAATGGCGAGTTTTGATCCTTGCGTTCATCTTCTTCATACTCATGTTCTTCATGTTTATCAAGAGGGAAACCCAGATTTTCCCGACTCCGCTTTTGAGTGGGGCCATCGAGACTACACCTCGGCAAGGAGGTGTGGGACCTCGGCCTAGACCTGGTAGTTGCCTAGCGTGTTCCCCCAAAGATAAGAAACTGTGTTTCGATTTGATTGACTTAGTTTTTGAAGAATGCCGAGGTCATTTGTATGTATGCTAGACTTGTTTTGAGTAGTGCATTCAATAGACTTTGTCATGTGTTTGTAGGACTTGGACTTGCCTTGACCCCGACGTTTGAAGAACTAGGTGAGTGGTATTTTTAATAAAGCTATGTTATACGTTTTGATAAAGACTTTGCTATGCTTTGTATTGAAAGTGTTTGTTAAGCATGAATAATTGTCCCTATTTTGTATATCAAGTATGATCTTGTCATGATGACCTTCTCGGAAAGTCCCTTGTGCTGGAGGACTCTAAACTTTCGCAGCACATCTCGTTTTTGAAGTCCCTTGTGCTGGAGGACTCTAAACTTTCGCAGCACATCTCATTTTTGAAGTCCCTCGTGTTGGAGGACTCTAAACTTTCGCAGCACATCTTGTCTTGGAAGTCCCTTGTGCTGGAGGACTCTAAACTTTCGTAGCACTCTCGTGTTAAAAGGCTATGGGCCTTTGTAACATAGGTCCCTTGTGCTAGAGGACTCTAAACTTTTGTAGCACCTTTGTCTAAGATGCCTCTCTTGCTTTGTCTTGTTTTGCCACGAACGGTTTACCGCGTGGATACGTTTGCCGGAATGTTATTATTTGTAATATGTGATGCTAGTAAGTATCCCTTGAAGCTTTGAAGATCTGTTAGACGGACGAGGTCCATTCCTTGTTATATATAAAGTTTTGTCTTGTATTGTTTTGAAAGGACTTCGGCTATTATTCATGCAACCCCTTTATTATTTATACTATTCACTGAGTATCCAAGCTCACCCTCTCTATATATATGTAGGTGATGAACAAGAAGGTGGTGACGCCTAGATGTGATTTCGGAGCTTATTTTGGGTTTTTGATTATGTCGGCTTAACCTGTATTTACGTCGGCAGTCTTGAAAATTATGCTTCTCGATTTGTACTACTTATATGTTGCATACGTCGGTTGAAAAGCCTTTTGATCAAGATGTGTGTTTTGTATGCGTGTTATGTCGGCCGTGAGGATGTCGGCAATCCTGAAGATTTTGTATTTAGCTGTATTTCATGTATTTTGTTTATGTCGGCTTGTGGAGCCCTTTTGCTAATATGTAAAAATGCAATTTGTACTTTTCTTTGTTTGTAACCAAGTTATAACCCATATGTAAATGGTTGTTATCTCATTTGACTCATGCACAGCTCTTATGGACTAATCTGGTTGTATAAATCGCTTCCGTACTTGTGAGCCCCATATATATTTATACGCTGTTGTGTGTGGATTTTGCAAGTTGGCCTTCGGTAATCCCGGATTACTGGCCATCACGGCACCAAATTACTAGGGGCGGTTTGGGGTCGTGACAACTCCTTTAATGCTTTAAAGAGTTAGGGTTGTATGCCTCATGGAAGTGACATTGTGTGTGCCAACATGCATGGGTATTTGGGATGCCATCTAAGTGCGTTTTTGGGCTCCTTTTGACATGTCATACCTCTGTTTTTGATCGCCTAAATCACGCCATGTTTGGTTGTATTAGGTGTAGAGTAATGCCTCTTTTGTGGTCTTGTATGCCTCATGCCTTGCCCTCTTTGTTTTGGCTTGTTTTGGCTTGGTTCATTGCATGTTTTAGGCTTAATTTGCCATGATTTAGGACTGTTTTGGGTCATACTTGCCATATGTTCTTTGTTTTGTGTAGCTTCGGTCCAAGTCCCTTGCCTAGTTTTAAGCCTTAAGCCTTAATCATGCATGCTTGGCTTATTCATGTGATTTGGCATCACCTTTAGCATCATTTCAGAGCATGCAATGTTGTCACATTTGCATGCTTATCTTCCCTTTTAAGTGTGCTTAAAAGTTGCCCCTTCGTTGTTTAAGTGTTAGGCCAATTGGCATGCATGTTTGTATGTACTTTTGTCCTCATCTCCATAGCATTTTGGCCGCTGATTTGGGCTTATTTGAGAGCTGCCCAAATTGGTTTAAGACCAATCCCGCATGTTGTTGCATGCTTGCCTTGTATGTTGTTGCATACTTGGCCCATTGACATGTTGTTGCATGTTTAAGTGGTGTTGCATTTGGCATGCATCTTACGTTAAATTGCTTTGCATATTTGCATGAGTTTGTCCCTCACATGTTGTTACATGCTTGCATAACCATGAATATTGTCACATGCCTTGCATGTTTGCATATTAGTTTAAGTTGCATTACATTTGGCATGTTTATTATACATTGCTTGTTGGCATGCCCATGTTGCACTAGTGTGATTGCATGTTTAGGATTGCATAGCATTGAGCATGCATCCCTTGCCTATTGATCAACCATGATTGAGGTTGGGGGTCCCTTGGTATGTTTTGTGTTTTGGGCATTTAATATTGAAGTTGTACACTTGACTCATTTGGCTATCATGCATTGAAATGCACGATTGGTGGCCCGAGGGTCGAGAACCATGCTTCTCTAAGTCTCAAACATGCTGAGAAGGGTGGTGGTGCATAAATTGCTTTGAAAATGCATTGCCATGTCTTGTCTGTCCTCTGTTGCAGCAAACCAGCCTTCTGCAGGAAGAAATGGCCGGTCGGCAATTTTCAGTGCCAGCCGACTATCAAAACCCAGCCGGTGGTATAATTTTTGGTCGATGACCAGTTCTCCATGGCCGGTGGTGTTTCCCCTTGGTCGGTGACCTCCCACAGTGCTCAGGGAGTAGTCCAGAAGTAACCTTGAGACTTGTGCAGTCTTCAGAGGTTCAGAGCAGTGTAAACAGAGGCAACATGTGACATGGCGGTGGATTCCCGAGAGGGCCGAGCGTGCTTGCATTCGTCCCTCTTCCCGAGGTTGTTTTACCGCTTTCAGTAATTTAATTAATTTGTTTAATTAATTAAGGGTCTATAATATTTAATTAGCTTGTTAGTTAATTAATTTGTATTATTCATTCAAACCCTCCATCGAGAGGGCGAATTATGTAATAAGCGTGCATGTGTGTGATGCATGTCTTTCAACCCCCACTTCTTTCTCCCTTTTATTTAACCGCTTATGATGGTTAGTTTTAGGGCATATTTGATTTAGCATACCTTATGCTATGCATGCGTGCATCCATTCATCTGTATTGCATGCATCGGGCTCGGCGCATCATACTAACCGTATAGTATTTCAATTCCAATTTGAATACTTGCATCGAGTTGTTACATTTCACATGCCATCCTTAGATTAGCCGAGCCTATTCTAGTGACATTTTGTATGCGATGCATTAGCCATTTTAACATGGACTTGGATCATACATTGATTGCTAACATGTTCTTTATTTTGGCTCGGAGTACACTGTAAGTGTTTATGCTTTAGCATATTGCATGTATGTGAGTGTTAACATGAAAGCATGCTTGCCATGAGGCTAATTGCTTAGTTGATTTACTGCCTAAATGCCTGTGGGTAAAGGTTGGGTTGCTTGAATTGGAATAATTCGTCGAAACCCGTGTTTTAGCCTACTTGCGAGTAGCAAACCTCAAACCATTTTCCAAACAAAACGGATATGCGATGCTTTGTTCCAAATTAGGTGATCTAGCCTATACTTGTGTGTTGTGCACATCACATAGTAAATTCTAGCTAATTAACTGGAATAAGAACACATATGTTTTCAAAACAAAATATCATGCTTAGTACAGGCCGATCTTCGGATCGGGCGAGCGGGGGTGCTCATAGCTGACCTTCCCCAATCGTATCCAAGTTCCCGAGCCGAGGCAACATTAGTGATGATGAACACGTGGCCTTAGGCAACGAGTTAGGATTTTCTAAATTCCCCCAAAACAAAATATTTAGGTGGCGACTCTGTATCTGACAAAGCAGTCCATGTTTGGCACTTCTTTCTAAAAATCTGTTTTTCAAAACGATTTTCCGGATTTGGACTCTTTGGTGATTTGTCAATCTCACATCGCACATTGTGAGATCAGATTAAGAACCGTGACAATTTGAGTCCGAACTGTAGTGAGCCCAAATGAACAAAACGGGGATTCCCTCCCGAGACGTTCGGGGACGTCTACAGGTGCTCAAAGTGAGGAGTGTGTCTTGTATTTTCGGCTGAGTAAAGGAGTGTTAGAATTTGCTCATTTGGTCTCTTGTGTTAGAGAAAGAGAGTATAGCTAGAGAGTGAGTGAGTGAGCTCAAGAAGTTAAAGAAGAGGATGGAAACTAGGAAGATTCACCCCACACTTCTGAAATCAAGCTCTAGGTAAGAGTCCTTAGCATTATCCTCTGCAAGTTAACTTCCATGCATCACGATTTCAACTCATCTTGGAACCAATTTCATGAAATTAGCAAGAGAAGTGGGTCTTTGGGCATGTAAATGATTTGCATATGTATTCATGGTTGAACACCTCTGATTTTACTATCTTAAGTTTGGGTTCTGAAGTCCTTGCATGCATGTGAGTTTTGGGCATGCTCATAGTTTTAGAATTCATAAGGTTGTTGATCATCATTTGCATGTTTTGAGAAAATCAAGAACATAGTTTGAAAATCTTCCATGCAAGAGTTTTTGAGTTCAAATTGGTAAATTCATGAACTTTGAGCAAAAGAATTTGTAAACAACCAAGTGTTCATGTTTTAGAAAGGTTTTCGAGCATTAAAAACAAGCCATGCATGAATATAGCCAGGGAAATCACATTTTTAAGCTCAAGCTCTGTTTTGAAAAACCCAGAATTTCACAGTCCGCTCGAGCGAGGAAACCTGCGCTCGAGCGGAGAATGCGAGTGTCACGACCCCAAACTGCCCCTAGTAGTTTGGTGCCGTGATGGCCAGTAATCCGAGATTACCGAAGGCCAACTTTCAAAATTCACATACAATTAGAGTATAAATATATGGGGCTCACAAGTGCAGAAGCAATAATCTAAAATACAAGTGGTCTATAAGAGCAGTGCATAAGTCAAATGGAATGGCATACATCTTTACATAGCTTTGAAACTTGAATATAAATAAAATGAAGTACAAGGACACATATTACATCTTAATAAAAGGGCTTCTCAAGCCGACATATACAAAATACATGAAATATAACTAAGAAGCTTAATCTTCAAGATTGCCGACATCCCTATTGCCAACATAACATACATGCAAAACACACATCTCGGTGAAGCCGACTTCTTGCTTGTTACCTACATATATACATAGGGAGGGTGAGCTTGGATACTCAGTGAATGGTACAAGTAATAAAGGTTTTAAATGAATGATACCCGAGACCTTTTCAAAACAATACATAGTATATCTTTGTCAAAACCATACATAACATAGCTTAACTTGACTTGAAACAAAACATCAATCAAACCTTGGTCTATCAAAACTTGCTTACTTACTTACTTAACATACGTCGACTTACAACATAACCTCGGCATCGAGCACACCCGTTCATAGTCCGTTGGTGGCCGATATCTTAACAAGGGTGCTACTTAGGCTTAACGTCCCCTAGCACGGAAGGACGGTGCTACCTAGGCTTAAAGTCCCCTAGCACGAAAGGACCCTCAAAACAAAGGAATAATCGACCCGGAATCGATTAGACAAACCCACCCGCACAAGGCAGTCGGTGGCAAGGGAGATATCTCAAACAAGGGTGCTACAAAAGTTTAGAGTCCTCTAGCACAAAGGACCTATGTTACAAAGGCCCGTAGCCCTCTAACACGAGAGTATTGCGAAAGTTTAGAGTCCTCCAGCACAAGGGACTTTCAAAACAAGATGTGCTGCGAAAGTTTAGAGTCCTCCAGCATAAGGGACTTTCAAAACAAGATGTGTTGCGAAAATTTAGAGTCCTCCAGCACAATGGACTTTCCGAGAATGTCATTGTAGACACCCCATTTTGACCGGCCCTAAGACTTGGGCACTTTCTTTTGACCACCCGTTGATAAAAATTAGAATATGTCATTCTATGAATTTCTCAGCTGAAGAATCAAATTGAAGCTTTAATCCCAAACCTCACCCATTTTGGTCAAATTATTTTATATCACTAATATTTTTATCAATTTGTAGTATTTTATATTTTTTATCTAATTTTATGTGTGTGTACACATTTTTAGGTGTTTTTTATATAAAATAATAAAAAAAAAACAAACAAAAAATAAAAAATGAAAAAGAAAATAAAGAAAAGAAAAAGAGAGGGTCAGATGAGGATAATGGGTTTTAGGATAGAAAAGGATTTTGTTTTTGTTGGATTCAAAGGGGAACAGAGTGGACATTGTGATGAGGTTTTGGGTGGGAAAAATGATAAATTATTTTAAGAGATAGCGGGTGGTCTCGTGGGTGATAAGAAAAAGAGGGAGTGGGTGATATAAAAAAAAGAAAAGAAAAGAGAGCAGGTGAGAGTGGGTAGAGAATGATTGTTAAAGGAGCTGGTAGGTGATGATAAAAAGAAAAGGAGCAAGAGAAAGGACAAAAGGGGGAGAGGGACAGCATTTTTGAGGGGAGAAACATACATGAATTTTTGGCTCTCTCTCTCCCTTTCCCGGGGGCTTGGGTCGGAAGAGGATAGAAAATTGAGCTCTCTCTCTCTTCACATGGCAACTATCAATGGAGTTTTAGGGGGTGTTGGGATAAAAACAGGGGGGAGACACTACACAGCAGAGAGAGACCACAGACACCTAGGTCACACATGCACAACATCACTCAACACACCCATCCACCGCTGCCATCACACACCATGCACAACATCACTCAACACACCCATCCACCGCTGCCATCACACACCATGCACGGCACACACACTCACGGCAGCAGCACACCACACACATGCACAGCATACACTCTCACCACACCACCACTGCCATCCCAACACACATGCACAACATCACTCAACACACCCATTCATCACTGAACACACACACACGGGTTTAGAGGGAGAGGCCACACACTCATCACCCACACACAGCCGATACACCAGGCACACGCATGCACACGGTTCACACAGACCACAGACGAGCTCACACACACAAGAGATGCATGATCTCTCTCGGCACCTGGCCTCTCTTTCTCTCTGGCATGAAACTGGTTCGGAGATGAAGAGATCACACACATACACACATGCATCTGCTCTCGGGCTCTCTGACTCTCTCGGCAGTTTTGGGTTGGAGCTGAACACACACACGGCACAGCTGAACACACACACTGATCTATTGACACACACAGCAGCGGCTTCTATTACACATTCATACACACACACACCACCAACTTCATCTTCTCACACACGGTAAACCACCATGGCAGCAACACCAAACCCAGCTCTCTTCTCTCTCTAGACATTCCTAGGCTCCTCTCTCTCTCTAAAAAAAAAACAAAGGCACACCACACCATCTCGGCACCTCTCTCTCTCTCTCCCCGATCATACACAACACATGCATACACAAGCACACACATGCAGGAAACACACACCCACACACCCACGGCACTCTCTCTCTAGAGGCCCATACACAAGCACACACATGCAGGAAACACACACCCACACACCCACGGCACTCTCTCTCTAGAGACCCATGCACACAACACACCCAGCACAAACACAGATAGACACACGGGTTAGGGGGGAGAAGACACACACCCACGGCACTCTCTCTCTCTTTAGGCCCAGACACACACAGCTTGAGATACACACACGGGAGAGAAAAGAGGAGACACACATACATCTCACTCACGGCAGTCCAGCCATGGACAGCAACAACTCACACACCCAGCATCACCAACCGAAGTCAAGTTCGGGAGCAAATGTAGCCAACCAGCAGCTACAGAAAACCATGGTCCAGTGGGCTTACTTAGTGGGCTTACTTTCATAATTTTGGGCTCTGGGCTCTGGGCCCAATTTCCAGTAGAGAAAAGGAGTGGGAGCTGTCAGTGGATTACTGAGTTGAAGTTTATTTTATTTTATTTTATTTTATTTTGAGTGTTTGTGAGGATTTTATTTTATTTATTTTTCTTGGATCTGTAATAATTTAAGTATTGTAATAATTCTCCCATCCCGCTTCTTTCTATCCCATTCTTTAATCGCTTTCCCTAACTGTACATATGTATATATCTGACATGCCATGCATATCCATGCTTTACATTTATGTCTCATGCATTAAGATTTGGCTACATTTACATGTGTGGATTTAATCAATTCTTCTGTGATTCTATGCGCTACCTCATGTTATTGAGATGATTCACATGCCATATTTTAGAAGCCGAATCTTTAGTGCATCTCATGAGTGAATTGCATTAGGATTCTGTATATAAGATCATGCATATTTTACTAACTTTGTTTTGTAGTTGTTCGAGGGATGCCGGTCGATTTGTGAGTTTTTATGCTTTAGCATCTCATTTGTATGTGATTTTCTTATTATGTTTAGCATCCTACCATGTGGCTATTTGCTTAAGTGATAAACTGTATGAATGCCTGTGGATGAAGGCTTGTTGTTTGAATTGGAATAATTTAATAAATGTACGTTTTAAGCCCACTTTGTAGTGGCAAATTCACAAACTTTAAGCCCACTTTGTCAAGTGGCAAATTCAAACCCTTTTCGAAAAACAAACATAAAATTGAATTGTTCCAATTTGAGCAAACTAGTCTATACTTGTATGCTTCACATAGTAAATTTTAGGATTTATTCAATAATCAGAACATGAACATATAAAGAAAATAAAAAGTCATATCATGGTTTAGTAGAGGCCGATCTTTTGATCGGGTGAGCGGGGGTGCTCATTATTGACCTTCCCCTCTCATACCTAAGGTTCCGAGCCAAGCATCCTTGGTTACGACGAACAGTGGCCTTGGCACCGAGTCATGGGTTTCCTAATTTCCCAAAATATTAGGTGGCGACTCTGAGATCTGATGACGCAGTCCATTTTTGACAAAATTGCAATAAAATGGATTATCAATAAAAGTTTCCAAATCTGGACTCTCGTCTACGTTTCACATTACACTCGTGAAACTAGATCAAAGAGATCTCGGGAGTCCGAACTGTTTAACGCGCGCGGGTAACCCCCGGGCATGTTACAGTTTCTGGCGACTCTGCTGGGGATTTTATGAAACCTTGACTCGAACTCCATGATATGACCTTTATTTTCAATTATATGTTCATTGCATTGCATTCATTGGTGCACTTCAAGTCCTTGTGTTGCCCAGATACTGGTGGGAGCACAGGTAAGCCTTTTGTGACACTACACCTATTTTTACGATACTTTAGAGGCCTTGTGTTGTAACCTTTTGAGATTTGTCAAAAGGGTAGCTTTGCTATGTAGCCCTGCTATCTAGCTTTGCTATCTAAGGTTCTCAGACTCCGAAGAGAGGCTATTTGACTCTTCTGATTTCCTGGGATCTTTATTGGTTATGACCCAAAGGACTCTTTGGTAACGTCACCTTGGCTTCAACCCGTAAAATAGAGCCAACCTTGTACATATAGTGAGCTATAGTACCTTTCAAATTAGGACAGGATGCTTTCCCATTTCTAGGATGTATGATACCGCTTGTGTAAATAGTGAAACCCTAGATCATTCCAAGCTAGGACAGGATAACCCTACCCTCTTTAGGGGTGTTTGTTCTCTTTCCTGCTTTATGTGTAATGTATTGGATCTATACAGGAGTTCTCAAATTCGAATGAGTGGCTCAGGCTATTCAGTTTAGCACCATTACTTCAAAAACAAAAAAATAACAAAAACATAAAATCAAAAAAAAAAAAAAAATTTGTTAAAAAAAAAAAATGTCGATATCCTACAAAGTCGACCATCTCTGTGATTGGGGAGTGACCACCTGTTGATTGCATGAGCTTTATTTTGAATGTTGTGGCTGGCCCACACTTTGACTAGCAATTTATTTTGAATGTTGTGGCTGGCCCACACTTTGACTAGCAAAATTGAGAATGGTTTTATTCTGAGTTCTGAATTGAGTATTGAGTCTAAGTTTGACTCCACCAAGCTTGTAGAGTTAGAGTCAGGCTCAAGTCAGCCTAATGAGTCAGAGTTTGTTGATTTCGATAGTGCTAACCTAGACATTTCTGTCCTGTCTAGGTCCTCTTTGTCATTTTCTTTTGAGTATGTTGTCAAAAGTCTGTTGCCATTGCTGAGTCATAGTCTCTTTTCAATAAACAGAAAAACAAAAAAATAAAATGCCATAGAGTCTGCCTACTTCTCTGTGCCTTAATTCATTACATTGACCAAAGTTTTTCAAAATATTTTCCAAAACTCTGATAAAAACAAAGAGGAAGAATTTCCTCGGGATTTGCAAATTTTGATCAACTGAGAAGAAGAGAGGTGTGCTAAGCCTTTGATGAATAAAATCATTTTTGTTAATGTGGGTACTGAGAATGATCCTAGCTTGGTCCAAATTGGTTCTATCTTATCTTCGTAAGAGTACGGGTGATTAGTCACTTTGTTAAAAGATTTCAAAAACTGTTTTTGTGTGGTCCTACGAAGACATGCTTGGAATTGATTATACAGCATAAGATCCCTCTTGACTCATGGTCCGACCTCCTTAGCTCCTTAGCTTTCAAACCTTGATTCGAAGTATTCAATGATCATTCAAAGTGTAAGGCTTGCATAGCCGAATTGGAAATAGCCCTTGAACTAGGGGCCATGATGTGATTCAAATGGGGGCAGCCCTTCAACTAGGGGCAATAAGGTCGAATATGATTTAGATTGGAAATAGCCCTTGAACTAGGGGCAATGATGTGATCCAGATTGGAAACAGACCTTGAACTCAGGGTAGAGAATGTGATATCAATTTGAAACAGCCCTTGAACTAGGGGCAAAAGTATGAGGCTTGCATAGCTGAAATGGAGGTAGCCCTTGAACTAGGGGCAATAAGGTACCACCCTTGAGAGGCTCGCTGGGCCGAAAACCCGAAAGGGCGACCTAGGCAAAAGTTAGAGCACAAAAAAAAAATAATAATAATAAATAAATAAATAAAAAGAAGGAAAAATAAAAATAAAAAAATGAAAAGCTCGCAAGGTTGAAAACCCGAAAGGGCGGCTTTGGCAAAAGTTAGAGCGTAAAATGAGAATGTCAATACCCGAGTGAACCTTAGCCAAAACTATGTAGGGCTTGTGATTCAGATTGGAAACAGCCCTTGAACCAGGGGCAAGAAGGTCGGATGTGATTTAAGATTTGAAGCAGTCCTTGAACTAGGGGCAAAAGGTTGGATGTGATCAAAGAGTTAAAACTGAATCGTTTCCCAATGAAGATCACCCATAAAGGCAAAACCCAGAATTTGAGAGAATGAATTTTATTATTGAAGGACAGTCGAGTTCCTATCCATTACACTAGGGGCAAATTCAGACCCAATTAGCCTAGTCCCTACATCATCATATCTACTGGTCAAGTGTAGCAGTCATTGGCCTAGAGATTTCACACCCAATCAACATGGACAAGCTAAAATAAAAGTACCATCCTTGAGAGGCTCGTTGGGTTGAAAACCTGGAAGGGCGACCCAAGCAGAATTTAGAGCAGAAAAAAAAAATCAAAAAAACAAAAAATAATGAAAAACAAAAAAAAGAAATGAACAAAATGAAAAAAAATAGAAAAATGAAAAAATGAAAAGCTCGCAAGGTTGAAAACCCGAAAGGGCGGCTTTGGCAAAAGTTAGAGCACAAAAGGAGAGTGTCAATACCAGAGTGACCCCCAACCGGAACTACGATGGCCTGATTCCTATCTTTGGGATACGTAGGTAGCTTCATCTTGAAGTTCGGCCCCAATAATTTTTCAACTCATTCATCTCGTCCATGTTTGCTTGGTGTGTCTTTAGTCGACTTGGTTGTCCTATTCGTGTTTGATTGGTGTATCTTCGTTCTGCTCAGATCAATTGGTTTGATTTAACTTGGTTCAGTTCGGTTCGATTCGATTTGGCGGTTCGGTTCAGTCTGGTCCAGTTTTGCTCGACTTCATTCGGTTCGGATTGGCTTGGTTCGGTTGGCTTGGTTCAGATATCACCTTTGATTATCTGGTTTGGGACTATGCACCCCAATGGTTGATTCCATGTTAGTTGAGCAATGGCCATTTGTAAAAATAGGTTTTGATTAATTTGAATGAAGCTGACTAATTTTTCTCAAAAATTGTTCCATTTTTGTAAAACTTAGACCATTCTTTGGATTTGAAAATGGAAAATTTTCAGTGCTCACAGTTTAGCTTACATGATTTGAAATAGAAAATGGAATAAGTATGCTAATCTAACTGTCATGTTGATCAAAACATTTTTATGAAAAATCAAAAAAAAAAAAAAAAAAAAAAAAAAAAAAATCAAGGTAATGAATTAGGGGCATAGTCGAGTTAGAGATTCTGTCTTCTCCACCACTCGAGTCAACTCCTCGGTGTATGTGAGTGTGTATTCATACCAGTCAAGGTATTCATACCAGTCAGTGTATATAAGTGTGTATTCATACCAGTTAGTGTATTCATACCAATCAGGGTATTCATACCAGTCAGTGTATATAATTGTGTTCCTTTCATACCAGTCAGTATATTTATACCAGTCGGTGTATTCATACCAGTCCGTGTATATAAGTGTGTTTGGATTTTTTTTGCTTCGTTCTTCTTTCGTTAAGTCATTCTTTGATTCAGGTCAGTATAGAATCAATGTTTAATTCAAAGTTCAAAATTCGATTACTCTCAAATTCAATCAAACAAAAATGTTTTCAAGTTCAAAGTGATATGCTAGTCACGCCATCGATGTGCAAAAACTAAACTGATTTTATTGTAGTCAGGGAAGGACATCCCCGATCACAGAGACACAAAACAAAACAAAAACAAAAAAACAGAAACAAAACACAAAAACAAAAAAAAAAAAAAAAAAAACAAAAAAAAAAAAAAAAAGAGAGAGTAGCATTTTCTCAGTTTTTCGGCAGTAGCTCGGCGGCGAAGATTACAACCAGCTTCATTTGCACACAGTTTCGTTGCCTGACTTTACCATCAGCTACCTCGCTTCATCTTTACTTCTTCGAAGCTCTTGAAGACTTTGCCTCGGCCTTGGCAGAGCTTCCGAAGGAGATTATCCCTCGCTGGCCGTCAAAGGTAGTCCCATGACGAGTTGCGACGGTCACCTGTCTTTTAAACTCCTTGATTTGTTTCTTCAAGCCACTAACTTCCCCTCGAGAATCTTTGTACATATGTTGAAGTAAAGAAAGTTGTGCATTCAATCGATGTACTTCACACGTCCTGTTCTGCAATCGACGGGACAAGTTGGAGACCGCTGTCACGGTCTCCACACATGACCTCAGTGTATATGAGTTTGCTTCGATGTCAGACTGTGCTGCCATGATTTGTTCAATTGACATCGCTGGAAAGTTGAAAACAGGGGAAGGAGGAGGAGCTCGTGGTTGAGGTTCAGGAGAGTCAGACTCGGTCATCTCTATCGTGGACTCGTTCAGGTCTGGAAAAAGAGTGAGAGAACCGTGTGAAGAAGCCATGGCAAAAGAGAGTAATGCAAAAGAAAGAGGTTGCAGAGTGGTGGCAGAGAAAGTTTGCAGGCTTTTGCTCTGCCTCTCTCTTTCGCAGGCCTCAACTTAAGAAGAGGATGAAGCCAAAGAAGAAAACAAAGAGGGCGGAAGGCTCGAGACGATCATTGACAATCGGGGCAAGATGGGATAGCCTGTCGGTCAGGCGCCGCGATTGTTGAAATCGTGTGCCAGATACAACGCTTGAAGAAGATGACGGAAGAGAGAGTGAGACAAAAACAGAGAGAGAGGCAGGAGAATTGTATATTTGTACATATATGTATATATATTGTATATCTATGTATTATATATATTTGTTTGAACATTTGGTTATAAGAGTGGCTTGGGTTCAGTGGTTTGGCTCAGTGGTTGAAGGTTGGAAGGCCGAGCCCGAGGTCAGGGGTTCGAACCCCACAAACAAATGTTTCTTTTGTTTTGTTTTGGTCTTATGTATATATATGTCTCGTATACCTATATATATATATATATGTTTGAATATTTTGTCACAAGAGTGGCATGGCTCAGTGGTTGAGGACTCGAAGGCCAAACTTGAGATCAGAGGGTCGAACCCCCGTGTCTATGCACTTTGCATTTTTTTTTTCCTTTCTTTTTTTTGCGTGTTTTGCGTACGTGCGTTGATGTCAGCAAACGGAATATGCCTTCTCAGTAACGACATTTTCCCGCTGATGCTTGTAAACAGAATATTCTCCATTTATGTATATATCCGTATGTCTTTGTATATGTCTGTACGTATCTGTATATTTATATATCTGTATATGTATATATGTATACCGTATGTACATATCTGTGTGTATTTTTGTCTGTATATGAATATATGAATACCGTATATGCATGTCTGTGTATATTGTCGTATTTGTATGTACTTTGTCTATACATGGTATATGTATATGGTATTTGGTTCGAACATACAATTCCTTCTTTCATTCTGTGCATCTATCGCACAATAATCTCACTTCATGCACCTATCACATAAATCATCAAATTCAATCGCCCTGTCTTGGGCATCGCACTGTCTTGTGCATCATCAAATTCAATCGCCCTGTCTTGGGCATCGCACTGTCTTGTGCATCCAATTCAATCGCACTATCTTGTGCACCCCCCACTCGCATTGTCTTGTGCAATTTCAATTTAATCGCGCTATCTTGCGCATCACACCATCTTGTGCACTCCCTATGTCTAGGAGACCTTAAATCCTCTGAAGGTGCAATTCCTTTGGTGTTTGTCGTGCCCGAATGACTTCAATGGTCTAAGAATGGTCTAGGAGACCTTAAATCCTCTAAAGGTGCAATTCCTTTGGTGTTTGTCGTGCCCGAACGACTTCAGATGGTCTGGTATAGCCACCTGCCTGTGATTGCAATGAGTTCCTAGGAGACCAACTGCGACGGTGGAAACTAGAGTTTGAATGGCGATGCCTAGAACACAAAAGGTTTGGAATTTCCGAGACTAAAGTCTGGTTTAAATACCCAGGGGTGTATCCCCGGCTTGAAATCTGTATGGCAGCCCCATAGGTTGAGATAGCGTGTATGCGCCTCAATTCTGGATACTGAACCAACCTAGTCTGTCACCCCGTTGGAGAATAGGGAAAGTTGTGAATATGATCAGGAAGAAAAGCGACATCGGTGGCTTCTACATGTAGAGGTTACCCCTTGTCATTCTACCATACCTTCTTCCACTTGCGTGAGACGCGTTTGGATTTCGAATCCACCTTTACTCCTTTCACGTGAAACGTGATGTTTACATGGTTAAAACCTTCCCTCTCTCCGTATAAAATACGTTGAGATACGCCTGTTGGTTACACCATTGTCATTCTTATTGGTTAAAACCTTCCCTCTCTCCGTATAAAATACGTTGAGATACGCCTGTTGGTTACACCATTGTCATTTTCTACTTGGTTAAAACCTTCCCCCTCTCCGTATAAAATACGGTTAGGTACGCCTGTTGGTTACACCATTATCATTCTCATTGGTTAAAACCTTCCCTCTCTCCGTATAAAATACGTTGAGATACGCCTGTTGGTTATACCATTATCATTCTCATTGGTTAAAACCTTCCCTCTCTTCGTATAAAATACGTTGAGATACGCCTGTTGGTTACACCATTGTCATTTTCTCTGGTTAAAACCTTCCCCCTCTCCGTATAAAATACGGTTAGGTACGCCTGTTGGTTACACCATTATCATTCTCATTGGTTAAAACCTTCCCTCTCTCCGTATAAAATACGTTGAGATACGCCTGTTGGTTATACCATTATCATTCTCATTGGTTAAAACCTTCCCTCTCTTCGTATAAAATACGTTGAGATACGCCTGTTGGTTACACCATTGCCATTTTCTCTGGTTAAAACCTTCCCCCTCTCCGTATAAAATACGGTTAGGTACGCCTGTTGGTTACACCATTGTCATTCTCATTGGTTAAAACCTTCCCTCTCTTCGTATAAAATACGTTGAGATACGCCTGTTGGTTACACCATTGTCATTCTCATTGGTTAAAACCTTCCCTCTCTTCGTATAAAATACGTTGAGATACGCCTGTTGGTTACACCATTGTCATTTTCTCTGGTTAAAACCTTCCCCCTCTCCGTATAAAATACGGTTAGGTACGCCTGTTGGTTACACCATTGTCATTCTCATTGGTTAAAACCTTCCCTCTCTTCGTATAAAATATGTTGAGATACGCCTGTTGGTTACACCATTGTCATTTTCTCTGGTTAAAACCTTCCCTCTCTCCGTATAAAATACGCTGAGATATGCCTGTTGGTTGCACCATTGCCATTTTCTCTGGTTAAAACCTTTCCCCTTTCTGTATTAAATACGGTTAGGTATGCCTGTTGGTTACACCATTGTTGTTCTCCATGGTTAAAACCTTCCCTTTCTCCGTGACACATTTGCATGTGATCTTGTGGCACATTTAATGCAATGCATCCCCTGTTATATTTCATATCATTTGCACGAAGCTTGCCTCTTCATTGTTGTCATCTTCATATCTTTATCATCACTCCATGGCATGGTATTGCATTGCATAATCATGAATTTTCAAACAACTGGCTTCGCGAACCGTGTAAGTCCAACCTTCAAACTGCATTTTAAGCATGTCACTTGCATTCTGCCCCTGAACTACGCTGGTTTGATTCCTTGCAAAAGGATACGTAGGCAACCTTCAGGTTCAACCACTTGCATTGCATCTTGTTTGTTTGCCCAAGTCTTACGGCCTCGTCAAAAGGGTCGTCTTTGGGCTTTGACATTCACTCACGTCATGCAATGACTTTGAGCTCTATCAAAGAGGGGCAACTGTAGACACCCCATTTTGACCGGCCCTAAGACTTGGGCACTTTCTTTTGACCACCCGTTGATAAAAATTAGAATATGTCATTCTATGAATTTCTCAGCTGAAGAATCAAATTGAAGCTTTAATCCCAAACCTCACCCATTTTGGTCAAATTATTTTATATCACTAATATTTTTATCAATTTGTAGTATTTTATATTTTTTATCTAATTTTATGTGTGTGTACACATTTTTAGGTGTTTTTTATATAAAATAATAAAAAAAAAACAAACAAAAAATAAAAAATGAAAAAGAAAATAAAGAAAAGAAAAAGAGAGGGTCAGATGAGGATAATGGGTTTTAGGATAGAAAAGGATTTTGTTTTTGTTGGATTCAAAGGGGAACAGAGTGGACATTGTGATGAGGTTTTGGGTGGGAAAAATGATAAATTATTTTAAGAGATAGCGGGTGGTCTCGTGGGTGATAAGAAAAAGAGGGAGTGGGTGATATAAAAAAAAGAAAAGAAAAGAGAGCAGGTGAGAGTGGGTAGAGAATGATTGTTAAAGGAGCTGGTAGGTGATGATAAAAAGAAAAGGAGCAAGAGAAAGGACAAAAGGGGGAGAGGGACAGCATTTTTGAGGGGAGAAACATACATGAATTTTTGGCTCTCTCTCTCCCTTTCCCGGGGGCTTGGGTCGGAAGAGGATAGAAAATTGAGCTCTCTCTCTCTTCACATGGCAACTATCAATGGAGTTTTAGGGGGTGTTGGGATAAAAACAGGGGGGAGACACTACACAGCAGAGAGAGACCACAGACACCTAGGTCACACATGCACAACATCACTCAACACACCCATCCACCGCTGCCATCACACACCATGCACAACATCACTCAACACACCCATCCACCGCTGCCATCACACACCATGCACGGCACACACACTCACGGCAGCAGCACACCACACACATGCACAGCATACACTCTCACCACACCACCACTGCCATCCCAACACACATGCACAACATCACTCAACACACCCATTCATCACTGAACACACACACACGGGTTTAGAGGGAGAGGCCACACACTCATCACCCACACACAGCCGATACACCAGGCACACGCATGCACACGGTTCACACAGACCACAGACGAGCTCACACACACAAGAGATGCATGATCTCTCTCGGCACCTGGCCTCTCTTTCTCTCTGGCATGAAACTGGTTCGGAGATGAAGAGATCACACACATACACACATGCATCTGCTCTCGGGCTCTCTGACTCTCTCGGCAGTTTTGGGTTGGAGCTGAACACACACACGGCACAGCTGAACACACACACTGATCTATTGACACACACAGCAGCGGCTTCTATTACACATTCATACACACACACACCACCAACTTCATCTTCTCACACACGGTAAACCACCATGGCAGCAACACCAAACCCAGCTCTCTTCTCTCTCTAGACATTCCTAGGCTCCTCTCTCTCTCTAAAAAAAAACAAAGGCACACCACACCATCTCGGCACCTCTCTCTCTCTCTCCCCGATCATACACAACACATGCATACACAAGCACACACATGCAGGAAACACACACCCACACACCCACGGCACTCTCTCTCTAGAGGCCCATACACAAGCACACACATGCAGGAAACACACACCCACACACCCACGGCACTCTCTCTCTAGAGACCCATGCACACAACACACCCAGCACAAACACAGATAGACACACGGGTTAGGGGGGAGAAGACACACACCCACGGCACTCTCTCTCTCTTTAGGCCCAGACACACACAGCTTGAGATACACACACGGGAGAGAAAAGAGGAGACACACATACATCTCACTCACGGCAGTCCAGCCATGGACAGCAACAACTCACACACCCAGCATCACCAACCGAAGTCAAGTTCGGGAGCAAATGTAGCCAACCAGCAGCTACAGAAAACCATGGTCCAGTGGGCTTACTTAGTGGGCTTACTTTCATAATTTTGGGCTCTGGGCTCTGGGCCCAATTTCCAGTAGAGAAAAGGAGTGGGAGCTGTCAGTGGATTACTGAGTTGAAGTTTATTTTATTTTATTTTATTTTATTTTGAGTGTTTGTGAGGATTTTATTTTATTTATTTTTCTTGGATCTGTAATAATTTAAGTATTGTAATAATTCTCCCATCCCGCTTCTTTCTATCCCATTCTTTAATCGCTTTCCCTAACTGTACATATGTATATATCTGACATGCCATGCATATCCATGCTTTACATTTATGTCTCATGCATTAAGATTTGGCTACATTTACATGTGTGGATTTAATCAATTCTTCTGTGATTCTATGCGCTACCTCATGTTATTGAGATGATTCACATGCCATATTTTAGAAGCCGAATCTTTAGTGCATCTCATGAGTGAATTGCATTAGGATTCTGTATATAAGATCATGCATATTTTACTAACTTTGTTTTGTAGTTGTTCGAGGGATGCCGGTCGATTTGTGAGTTTTTATGCTTTAGCATCTCATTTGTATGTGATTTTCTTATTATGTTTAGCATCCTACCATGTGGCTATTTGCTTAAGTGATAAACTGTATGAATGCCTGTGGATGAAGGCTTGTTGTTTGAATTGGAATAATTTAATAAATGTACGTTTTAAGCCCACTTTGTAGTGGCAAATTCACAAACTTTAAGCCCACTTTGTCAAGTGGCAAATTCAAACCCTTTTCGAAAAACAAACATAAAATTGAATTGTTCCAATTTGAGCAAACTAGTCTATACTTGTATGCTTCACATAGTAAATTTTAGGATTTATTCAATAATCAGAACATGAACATATAAAGAAAATAAAAAGTCATATCATGGTTTAGTAGAGGCCGATCTTTTGATCGGGTGAGCGGGGGTGCTCATTATTGACCTTCCCCTCTCATACCTAAGGTTCCGAGCCAAGCATCCTTGGTTACGACGAACAGTGGCCTTGGCACCGAGTCATGGGTTTCCTAATTTCCCAAAATATTAGGTGGCGACTCTGAGATCTGATGACGCAGTCCATTTTTGACAAAATTGCAATAAAATGGATTATCAATAAAAGTTTCCAAATCTGGACTCTCGTCTACGTTTCACATTACACTCGTGAAACTAGATCAAAGAGATCTCGGGAGTCCGAACTGTTTAACGCGCGCGGGTAACCCCCGGGCATGTTACAGTCATCAAAACAAAGCTTACTTGATACATAAAAATAGGGGTAATCATTCATACTTGATCAAATGCTTTTATCAAAACGAAACAAGGCTTTATCAAATCTTTATAACATAACTTTATGAAAAATACCATGCACATAGTTCCTGGGATGTCGGGGTCGAGGCAAAGGTCCAAGTCCTCCAAACACATGGCAAATTCTACTGAACATACTTCTCAAAACAAGTCTTACATGCATGCAAATGATCTCGGGAAAACATGCTGGAAGTCAAAACACTGTTTTACATGTCAGGAAGACATGCTGGGTACCAACCAGGTCTTTGCCGAGGTCCCACACCTCCTGGCCGAGGTGTGGCTACTCAGGCTTCGGCGTGCGGCTGTATGCCGAGGTGCGCACAAGACAGACTAAAGGTGCGTGATCATGCAAGATAGGCCAAGGTGAGATACGATGCTTGGCCTAGGTGTGTGATCTAGGCAAGAGTAATCTCGGCGACTACACTTAGGGAAGTGAGGTCTGGAGATCTGGGTTTCCACCCGTGAAGAACAGGAAGAACATGAACATGAAGAACATGAATGCTGAAATCATAACTTCTTTATTACAAAATCTGGGATTTCATGCTATGAGTTTGAAAACATGGACCTGGGTACCCATACTTGAAAATCATGTGAAAACAAACACAAAAACATGGATCTTGGCATGAGCTTTTGGATCAAAACATGGCTTTTCTTGAAGAACACATGAAGGCTATTTTCTCTTTCTAAAACTTAACTTCAAAGCAATGTATGGCTTACAAATCATATTCAATCATGCAATGCAATAACATGAACATAAAGAGCAACAAGAGCAGATCAAGAATCTAACCTTAGAACACGGATCTAACGGTTCGATCTCTAGGGATCAAGCTTAGAAATCTACTCTCCCTCAAGAACTTCTCTCCCTCTTCTAGAGCTTCTCTCTCTCTTCTTCAAAACAAAGATATAGAAATGATATGTTTTCTCTCTCTATCGGCTGACTTAACACTCAGCTCGGACACGTGGCAATGGCTGGTTGGCTCTCCTAAAAAAGGTGATAGATTGACAAGACAAGACTATGACAAAGTGTATCTAACAAGCTACTCGGTAAGGCACTCCGGCAAGTGATGATATCGGCTAAGGACAAAGCTTCGGCAACTAAGGTGACAATGACCTCGGCTAGGAAGGACAACACTTGACTAAGCTGTGCCACACCTTGGCCTAGATGTGCCACACCTCGGTCTAGGTCATACCACTCTAGGACAAGATCGCTTAGGTGCAAAGGCAACATCTCGGCCTAGATAATACACATCTCGGCCTTGGTGATGAACACCTCGGCCTAGATAATGACATCTCGGCCAATATGTCAAGGCGAAGGTGGAGGTCAAACAAGGTGGTTCCAAGATAATTCTAGACTGAAGATGACCTTGGCTTGGAATGATCTAGGCTTAACATAACTTAGGCTTGGCATAACCTAGGCTTAACATAACTTAGGCTTGAGACACCATGGAAAGAACACATAAACACAAAACAAGGCATGGACCTTACTTAGGCAAAATAAGTTACAAACATGCAAATGCAAGCTTAACGAGTCGTAATCATACAAATGCTCATGAACATGACTAAGACATGAATACGGGTTGTTACAGCAACTTAACATGACAAAACATACAAATGCATGCAAGCATGACTAGGACATTAATGTGGGTTGTTACATCCTTCCCCCCTCAAAGAAGTTTGGTCCCCAAACTTCACTTACCTTGTTCCCAAAACGACTCCGGATGTCAAGTTCTCATCTCTGCTTATCCTCTCTAGCCTTTACCTTGGGGCAATCCTTAATACGATGACCTCTCTCACCGCATCCGAAACATGCCCCAGTTGTCCGATGACAAACTCCAAAATGTCGCTTCTCGCAACTTGCACATGTCGGCCAAGTACCACCTTCTTGATTTGCGCTGTTGGGACTGTCCACCTTTGTCTTCTCCTCGGCATCATTCGGGTCTGCCTCTTCTTCGCGATCGTCATAGGTTTGTCTCTTCTTTTGATTCTTCCCCGAACTTTGACTTCTGTTCAGGTTGGCTTCTGCAAGGATGGCTTTATCTAACACTCCAGCATACGTTGGCATATTGAGCAAATTAACCTGGTCTTGTATTGGCCCTCGAAGTCCACTCTCAAACTTCCTAGCTTTCCTGTATTCGTTGTCGACCATGTGAGGTGCATACCTTGCCAACTCGGTGAAAGCACGATCATACTCTGCCACTGTTTTGCTACTTTGTGTCAACATTTGAAATTCTGTAGTCTTGCGATTCTGTAGTCTTGCGATCTCGGACACTGAGTGGGAAATGCTTGTCATGGAACAGCTCCAAAAATCTGGCCCAAGTCAAGTCTGGATTGCTTTCTCGGATCATCATCCACCATCTACGAGCGTCGTCTTCCAATGTGAATGTTGCTAATGACACCTTCTGAGCATCGGTGCTGGGAAAAACCTCGAACAACTTCTCCATCTCAAGAACCCATGCTTTTGCTTTCATCGGCTCTATACCTCCATGGAACTTCGGCGGCTTCATCTTTTTGAATTCTCTGATCAGAGTCAATGTGTCATCTCCATACAAAGCTGGCTGCGGAGGCACTTGTGGTACTGGCAGTGGTGGAACTGCATGTCGGCCATCTGTCTGCTCGGTCTGGGTAGACGTGGAACCAATGTTTTGCTGTCTTGCTTGCCTTAACTCATCGGCCAAACTTTCAACTATCCTTTCTAATCTGTCCAACCTGTCTTCGGACTGATCTCGGCCAATTGGGGGTCTACCTCTTCTCATGATGCTAGGAGTATGCAGGATGTGACTCTTAGAACAAAATGAAGAACAAAATGAACAAATGAACATGTATGCAAGTGAACATGATCATGCCGATGTAACAAATGCTCATGCCGAGATGATGCACACCTTGTCAAGTAGCAAGCAACATGATGCAATCCTAACATCATTCTAAGGGACATCCTATGCTCTTAAGGACTCAAAGTGTGTGAATAACGTACTATAAGGAACTTGTGCTCTGATACCATTTCTGTCACGACCCCAAACCACCCCTAGTAGTTTGGTGCCGTGATGGCCAGTAATCCGAGATTACCGAAGGACAACTTTCAAAATTCACACACAATCAGAGTATAAATATATGGGGCTCACAAGTGCGGAAGCAATAATCTAAAATACAAGTGGTCCATAAGAGCAGTGCATAAGTCAAATGGAACGGCATACATCTTTACATAGCTTTAAAACTTGAATATAAATAAAATGAAGTACAAGGATACATATTACATCTTAACAAAAGGGCTTCTCAAGCCGACATATACAAAATACATGAAATACAACTAAGAAGCTTAATCTTCAAGATTGCTGACATCTCTATTGCCGACATAACATACATGCAAAACACACATCTCGGCGAAGCCGACTTCTTGCTTGTTACCTACATATATACATAGGGAGGGTGAGCTTGGATACTCAGTGAATGGTACAAGTAATAAAGGTTTTAAATGAATGATACCCGAGACCTTTTCAAAACAATACATAGCATATCTTTGTCAAAACCATACATAACATAGCTTAACTTGACTTAAAACAAAACATCAATCGAACCTTGGTCTATCAAAACTTGCTTACTTACTTACTTAACATACGTCAACTTAAAACATAACCTCGGCATCGAGCACATCTGTTCATAGTCCGTCGGTGGCCGATATCTTAACAAGGGTGTTACTTAGGCTTAACGTCCCCTAGCACGGAAGGACGGTGCTACCTAGGCTTAAAGTCCCCTAGCACGAAAGGACCCTCAAAACAAAGGAATAATCGACCCGGAATCGATTAGACAAACCCACTCGCACAAGGCAGTCGGTGGCAAGGGAGATATCTCAAACAAGGGTGCTACAAAAGTTTAAAGTCCTCTAGCACAAAGGACTTATGTTACAAAGGCCCGTAGCCCTCTAACACGACTGTGAAAGTTTAGAGTCCTCCAGCACAAGGGACTTTCAAAACAAGATGTGCTACGAAAGTTTAGAGTCCTCCAGCACAAGGGACTTTTCGAGAATGTCATCAAAACAAAGCTTACTTGATACATAAAAATAGGGGTAATCATTCATACTTGATCAAATGCTTTTATCAAAACGAAACAAGGCTTTATCAAATCTTTATAACATAACTTTATTAAAAATACCACTCACATTGTTCCTGGGACGTCGGGGTCGAGGCAAAGGTCCAAGTCCTACAAACACATGGCAAAGTCTACTAAACATACTTCTCGAAACAAGTCTTACATGCATGCAAATGATCTCGGGAAAACATGCTGGAAGTCAAAACACTGTTTTACATGTCAGGAAGACATGCTGGGTACCAACCAGGTCTTTGCCGAGGTCCCATTGCTCCTGGTCGAGGTGTGGCTACTCAGGCTTCGGCGTGCGGCTGCATGCCGAGGTGCGCACAAGACAGACTAAAGGTGCAATTGATCATGCAAGATAGGCCAAGGTGAGATACGATGCTTGGCCTAGGTGTGTGATCTAGGCAAGAGTGATCTCGGTGACTACACTTAGGGAAGTGAGGTCTGGAGATCTGGGTTTCGACCCGTGAAGAACAGGAAGAACATGAACATGAAGAACATGAATGCTGAAATCATAACTTCTTTATTACAAAATCTGGGATTTCACTCGAGCGACCACTTGGACGCTCGAACGAACCCTTTGCATGTTGATGATACGTTCGAGCGTGGGAGTTGTAGCTCGAGCGTGGATTTCGACCAACCAGTACTTTTTCCAGGTTTACAGGTCGCTCGAGTGGAGGAAGTCACGCTCGAGCGACCCCTCTCATTTTGCATGTCCACTCAAGCGAGGAAGTCTACACTCGAGCGGAGACCTTATTTTCAGAAATTTTACTAAGTGTTCCAACACACATATTGGCATCCTCTTAGCATCTTAGGCATTCCTAAGCCTTAATTAAGCCATAGTAATGAGGTTATGGATTAGAAACACACTAAAGAATGAATGTACTAAGTTAAGGGAATGCAAGTATGTGTGTTTTAAGCAATGAGCTAGAATTAACAAGAACCAACGTAATGTAAGCTAAGCCGTGTTGGCCAAGTACTTGTGTAATGATAAGATCTGTTGGTGTTATGTGCCTTTGTGTTTGTAGGTCAACGTCCGAGGATTGATTGACCGTTTGCAAGAACCACAGTGAGTGACATTTTTGTAAAGATATGTTGATATGAATTATGTTCCAAATGAAATGTGATAAGCTATGATTTCTGAAATGATATATGTTTACGTGAACGAACATCCCAAGTTTGAAATCTATTATGGCATCCACAGATAGTCCCAAGTCATGGGGGACGGCATGAAAATGCGGGTCCATGACATACAAGTTTACGAGATCTCGTTAGCCACTTCATTGTGGTGATATGTGTTTAATCGGTTTCCGGAATCGATTACTCTAGTCGGAAGACGTTCTGTAATGTGTTCTATGGGATGTACCATTATTTTGTTCTGATATGAGAATGACTATGCTCTGATCTGTTTTCCGCTTATGATATGTTCGGATTTCGTTCACTAACCCCTTTATTTTAATGTTATTCACTGGGCTATAGCTCACCGTTTGTGTATATATATATAGGTGAGCATTTTGGAGTTCAAGCCCGAAGGCTTTGGTTCGGATCTCTGTGTCTGTTGTCAGCCAACCACTGCGCCTCACGTGGAGGTTCCCGAAGTGTCCTATATTCAGTCCTTTGGGTCCTGTATATGTATAAGACTTGATTTGATGTTGTTGGCTGTACTTAAAATACTGTAATGTTTGTGGGTATAACGTATGGTTGACTACCGGATATGTATATAAAGTTTTAATTATTCTGTTTCATATAAGTCAGCACAGCTCATTGGACAATTATATTTATGTATTTGTTTCCGCTAGCCCCTTAATTTTGTCAATCTGTTCAGAGGCCTTCAGTAATCCAAGGATTACTGGCCGGTTACGATGCTAAACCTATAAGGGCGGGTTTGGGTCGTGACAGAAGTGATGGTCTAAGGCTGAGCAAGGTCAGCGGGAACGAACGGAGTTGGGCAAACTGAGCTAGTTATTGAGCTTAACCCTGAAGGTCGGTCGGAATTGAGGCTGGAACTGACCAGGCTATGCCTAGCTCAGTAGAAATTGCCATATGGTCCAATTGGAGTGCGAGAAGAAAAACCCGCCAATGGTGTGCATCAATACTGTTTAGCAGTTTGGCCAATGTTGTTTGGTGGTATTGACGGGTATACGTGTAAAGAATAAAGAGGGCAGTACAGCCGTCTAGGAAATGACGAGTAGAGTAGCGCGCAGAGACTATATAAACTGAGCGGTGCCTCCATATAGCAGGTCGGGCAAATCTGGTGATCAGAGCTAACCTACCACTTTGTCTCATCTCTCTCTCTCTCTCTCTCTCTCTCTCTCTTTCTCTTTCTCTTCCTCTCTAAGGGTGCTAACTTGACTGTCGAAGAGGTTTTTGTAACAACCCTGATCCCTGATTAATGTTAATCCACGATTAATTATGCCTAATCAGTAATTAAGGAGAAATCCTGAATTAAATTGCATATGTGTGTTGCATTATTTGTGTCTATGTCTGTTTAACGTAGAAAGATCTGTTCATGTTTTTCTTTCAGTTTGCAAGTTGAAGGCCTTATCGACGTTCGATTCAGGAATTGACTTGATTTACGTGTTAATTAGGATTTATAGGATTATGTGGTAGGTTTAATTGAAATTCGCTTCGGAACGATTAAATTAAAATAATTAATGCTCAATTAAGCCTAACTAATGAAATCTTGATCTAAGCCTATATAAGGCACCTTTTTGTTCCCCACTCACTCTTTTTCTTCATCTTACATGCATCTTTGAGCTCTCATAGACATAAAAACGTGAGAGGGAGAAAGAGTAGGGAGGAATTGAACTCAACAAGAGAATTGCTTGAGATTTAGAGGAAATTGAAGATGACTTGGAGGATTAAGCTACCACACTTGAGAATTCAAGACTTAAGGTAGGAATCTATCCTTTGAATTGTGAAATAGAGTTATTTAATGCATGGGTTCATGGAAATTAGGGATTAAAGTCAGGAAATAACTTAAAGAGTAGATTTGAGAATCAATTCATGCATGCATGTCCATACCATGGAGTTTTGAAGTTGTTTTCATGAGAATTCTCACATGCATGTTCATATTATAGTTGTAATCTAAGAATTCACCATGTTTTGGGAAAGAATATCTTATGTGATCATGTTTTGGAAGTTATGAATTCAAACGAATACATGCATGGCATAATTACGCCATGTTCTTCCATTTCAAGATGAATTTTTGAACAATTGGCATGCCCTTGGGGCATGATTTCATGAAATGATCTTCAAGTCATGATGTTTTGTGAGTTTCTAAATGTTTTCCAGAATTTTGGCCAAAATATTGAGTTTTGAAGTGTTTAGTTTAAGTTTGAAACTTGGAGATCAAATCTGGAAATTCCAGAATTTGAATTCACGCTTGAGCGTAAGAGTTCACACTCGAGCGAGCACTCTGAGTGCGTGCACTTCCGCTCGAGTGACCTAAGGCACGCTCGAGCGTAAAATGCATATACCCAGAAGTTCATGTGTTTTGCAGCACGCTCAAGCGATAGAAGTCACGCTCGAGCGAGGAATTGTGTCTCACGCTCGAGCGAAGATCGAGCGTCCGTTGAGTGTGAAAAATAAGCAACCAGTACTTTTTCAAAGTTTACAGTCCGCTCGAACGAGGTAAGTCATGCTCGAGCGAACCCTCACTTTCTATATGAACGCTCGAGCGAAGAAAGCCACGCTCGAGCGTGGACCCTGTTTTCAGCAAGTTTTGAAAAATATTTTCAAATGTATTTTTGCATCCTCATTCCATCCTAGGCATTCCTAAGCCATGTTTAAAACTCCGTAATGAGGTTAAAGGCTAGAAACACGCTCAGAGCAAATAAAGTAAGTTATGTACAATTCGAACATGTGCTTCAGGTGTGTGTTTGTTATGTGTTCATGTAGATCTCGTGCCATAAACCATCTGATTAGTTTGCTCTGTCTGTCTGCACTCGAAGCCAACTGTGAGTAATAACTTAGTAAAGCTATCTTCAACCTTATTAATTTTCTGTATGATGAATTCAGATCTGTTTTCTGAAATGATATGTTCTGTACAATGAATGATTGTCTAATTTCTGGCAATGTATTCGTGGCATCCTTAGCATCATGTGATATCTGTTAGCTGTTATCTGGTATCGGAGGTTCTATTATGGAACTTATTATGTCTGTCATCTGTTTTGTCATCTGCTACCCGTACTGGAGGCTCCATCATGGAGCTCAGCATGTATATTCTCTGTTACCCGGATCCGGAGGTTCCTTTATGGAATTGGTTATTCATAACCACCATATGTTCTGCATATGTTCTGTATCCGTCCTGTTAGCACTAAGGGATGTACCGCATATGATTAAGCATGAATTATGATTTATGAATCTGTATGGACTTTATTCATCAAAACCCTTTACTCCGTTATTATTCATTGCGCTTCTGCTCACTATTTATATTATGTATGTAGGTAAGCAAACACGTGACCAGGCCTAGAGTTGACTGCCTATGTTTTAGTTTTTGTCAGCTAACCTTTGCGAGGAGGTTCCGGATGAAGTCAAGTTTTGTGGCTGTTTTTTTTGTAATCATATTAGACTATGTTTGTCGGTTAAGTTGTGGGCGAGATTTTTGACATATACGCCTAAGTGTGGTACATAAATATTATATCTTTTGGTTATCACTCATATGTTTATAAAGATTTTTTATTATTCTGTCCCATTTATGTCATCACAGCTCATTGGACCTCGTATGTTTTGTATATTTGCTTCCGCAGCCCCTAACTATATGCTATTATGTCAAGAGGCCTTTGGTAATTCAAGGTGACAGTTTTCCAGCAATACACCCGTTGGGTAGCTCACTGCCGTTGTATTCTCAGGTTATTCGGAGCGAAGCGAAGCTTGGACACGAGGAGTACGGACAACAACGAATATTTGCTCCCCATACAATTAGCGTCATCTGTGGGAATCCGACAGACAAAACCTTATCCTCCAAGCTTTTTTGATCATCTTTTATGGTGAACAACGACGACATTTTCTGTCCGCCATCGACGGCATCACGCTAGAGTTCGTTCGGCACAGAGATGGCCTACCTGCAATTCTGATGATGGCTGGTTTGAAGACCTCCATGCGAGGACTTTCTAGAGATACGTAAGACAAGCGCGCAAGAAGTTCTGGGTATTCTATCAGCCCAGAAGAGCATCGCCGACAGCGAGACTCACATACTTAACACCTGGAAAACAAGTTGAGAGACTAAGATACCATCATCAAGAAGATAGCGATGGAGATGGAGGCCATGAAAAGCCAGATAAAGGAAAAGTACGTTGCTGGAGTGGAGAACCACAGTAAGCACGTCCATTTTCGCCATTTCGACAGTCAGAATAGACGCCACACCCCTTCACTCTCTGTCACGAGAAGCTTCAGAGCTGGAGATTACGTCGCGTCGGCGGTGACATCTCATACGTAGGATAGCAGTTACCACCTCTCACATTCAACTACGGCGTCAAGATATTCACGCTCTAACTGTTCGAAAGAACTGAGGGATGTGTTGAAGGAGCACACTCGCCGGTGGGAAGCGCAGAGGGTACCTTCACTGCAGCGACTGGCCCCTGGAGGGTGAGCCAGCGAAGTGGTCGCCATATCACCATCACGCTTGGCGGCATACGCGCTACCTGACAGAGAGTTGGCAAGGCTGAGCGCCACCTTTTTTTTCTGTAGAGGTCGAGAACACACCACTCCCCCTTAGGTTTCATTAGCCAAAGTTCACACTCTATGACTGAAAGACCGATCTATACATACACGTAAGCCACTTCCGGCAGGTTATGGCTGGGCATAGGCAAAACGATGCGCTCATGTGCCTTATTTTTCCATCGAGTTTGGGCGAGTTGGGCCTAAAATGGTTTGAGAGGTTGCAAGAGAAAAGTATCAAAAGGTGGCAACAATTGGTGAAGGCATTTGTGACACGATTCAAGACCAACACCAAACACCCAAAGAAGTCAACCACCTTTTGGGAATCAAGATGAAAACAGGCAACTCCTTGAAGGCGTACAATGCCAAGTATTGGGAGACATTCAATGAGATTCTTGATTGCCCGACAAACCTAGCAATCACTCAATATAAGCACGGTCTTCCAATCAGACATAGACTGAGAGACTCACTCATAATGAATCAACCATTGGCTATGGAATGGCTCATGCAACACATTAATGAGCACATTCGAGTTGAAGATGATGCAGTCGCAACTATCGTAAATGCAAGTCCAGTAGTAGAGGACAAGAGAGTAGCGAGAAAGATTCAAATAGTCGGACAAGAGGATGACCGTGCAAACAACCATAGAAAAGATCTAAGGAGTTCGGTTTTGAAAGACGTCAGTAAGAAGGCTAAGGAAAAGGGGCATAAAACTCACAAAATATAAATGGCCAATCTATTTCCGGAACGTTGAATACTGCCAATATGAAGTTTTATTCTTACTTTTACTTTTATAACGCTTTCTACTATTGACGTAATGAAGATCATTTTTTGAAAAGTGTTGTATTTTCATCCCACCAAACAAATTTAGCGTGAACCAATGGGCAACTAACGATCATTTTGACGGAAAGATCAAAATTCCTTACCGGGCGAATTTTACTCAGCAAGACGGTTGTTGATGGTTTTGATCAACTTCAGAATTCCTTACCGAGCTGATTTTACTCGTCAAGAAGTAAGTTGACAAGTTGACCTAGCTCGCCGACTTTAAAATTCCTTACCGAGCTGATTTTCTCGCCAAGAAGCAAGTTGTCAAGCTAATTTTGCTTGCCAATTTTGAAGTTCCTTGTCGAGCTGATTTTGATCGCCAAGAAGCAAGTTGCCGAGCCAACCTTGCTCGCCAACTTTGGAGGTCCTTGCCAAGATGATTTTGCTCGCCAAGAAGTAAGTTGCCGAGCTGACCTTGCTCGCCAACTTTGGAGTTCCTTGGCGAGCTGACTTTGCTCTCCAAGAAGCAAGTTGTCGAGCTGACCTTGCTCGCCAACTTTGGAGTTCCTTGGCAAGCTAACTTTGCTCTCCAAGAAGCAAGTTACCGAGCTGACCTTGATCACTAACTTTGAAGTTCTTTGCCGAGCTGATTTTGCTCGCCAAAAAACAAGTTGCCGAGTTGACCTTGCTCGCCAGCTTTGGAGTTCCTTGCTGAGCTGATTTTGCTCGCCAAGAAGCAAGTTGCCGAGTTGACCTTACTCGCCAACTTTGGAGTTCCTTGTCGAGCTAATTTTGCTCGCCAAGAAGCAAGTTGCCAAGCTGACTTTGCTTGCCAACGTTGAAATTCCTTGCCGAGTTGACCTTGCTCGCCAACTTTGGAGTTCCTTGTTGAGTTGATTTTGCTCGCTAAAAAACAAGTTATCGAGCTGACGTTGTTCGTCAACTATGGAGTTCCTTGCCGAGCTAAGTTTGCTCGCCAAGAAGCAAGCTGTCAAGCTGATTTTGCTCGTCAACTTTGAAGTTTCTTGCCGAGTTGATTTTGTTTACCAAGAAGCAAGTTGTCGAGATGACCTTCCTCGCCAACTTTAAAGGTTCTTGCCAAGTTGATTTTGCTCGCCAAGAAAGTTGTTGAGTTGATTGTACTCGCCAAGAAGCAAGTTGTTGAGCTAACTTTGCTTGCCAACTTTGAAGTTCCTAAACTGAGCTGAAGTTGAGTAATCCCATTCATGTTACAACATAAGGGATTTAAGGCCAACGACCGAGCAAAGCGAACCACTGAGTAAAGAGTCTAGCCCAGCCTAGTAATGTAATTCTGGTCATGTGAATGTAGACGAAATTAAAAGGCAATTGAGAGAGTTTGCTCCAAGCAAACGGGCCGAGCTAGTTGTGACTTGGGCCTTGCCGTTGGATTACTCAACTGAGTTAGCATAGCCGAGGGTAGTTTGGCCGAGGTTCTAGATCATGCGGCTGAGTTAGCCTAAGGTTCGGAAGTTGGACCGGGCTAAGCCGAGCTAGGTGAAGCGATGGTCCAAGGCCAAGCAAGGTTAGCGGGAATGAACAGAGTTGGGCAAACCGAGCTAGTTATTGAGCCTGACCCTGAAGGTCGGTCGGAATCGAGGCTGGAACTGACCTGGCTATGCCTAGCTTGGTGGAAATAGCCAGGTGATCCAATTGGAGTGCGAGAAGAGAAACCTGCCAATGGTGTGCGTCAATACCGTTTGGCAATTTGGCCAATGTTGTTTGGCGGTATTGACAGGTACACCTGTAAAGAATAGAGAGGGCATTACAGCCACGCGTCCAGGAAAGAACCAGTAGAGTAGCACGCAGAGGCTATATAGACTGAGCGGCGTCTCCATACAACAGGTCAGGGAAATCTAGTGATCAGAACTGACCTACCACTTTGTCTCTCTCTCTCTCTCTCTCTCTCTTTTTCTCTTTTTCTCTTCCTCTCTGAGGGTGATAACTTGACTGTCGGAGGGGTTTTTTGGCAATACACCTGCCGGGTAGCTCATCGTCATTGTATTCTCAGGTTATTCGGAGCGAAGCGAAGCTTGGACACGAGGAGTATGGACAGCGACGAATATTTGCTCCCTGTACAAGTTTCTAGATTGTCCATTATTCAATTTCAACCATATAAAAACAAAGCATTGTATGGATATGCCTATCCCCAAAACAAATAAACAAATAAACAAAAATTTAAAGAAACAAATATTGTATGGAATATGAGTTAGTGATTCTCACTTTCATCATTCCACCCTAACTCAGCATAAGAAACTCATATTCAAGCTAAAAATGTTAATTTTGAGACTTGGGGCTTGACTTGTGATTCAAGTCAAAACAAGAAAGGTTAACTTACAAGTCCTAAGATAAAAACAACTTATTACAACTTGAAAGCATATGATATAAGAGTAATATTATATAATGATGTTACTAACATAAACTATTTACATTATAATATTAGAGATTATATAATTAAAAAAAAAAAGATATTCGTATGTGAATGAATTGGGCCGAGCTAGATCCATTTATCTTGAAGCATTGGATTGAGCGACGGGTCGGGGTGAAAGCTTTAGATAGCTCAGTCCTAGGTCATCTAGGTACCAAGTTGGACAAAGACAACGTCAGGGGTTTGACTTGGTTATCTAAAAGCTGGGACTGGCAGTAGGCCGAGGTATTAGTAAGGAAACAGGCCGAGCTAAGTATAGCTCGGCGACGCGTTATCCTACAATAAGGGCTACCAGTGTTACCTATAACAGCATCGAGTTGTGTAAACTCGGTTGAGTGTGCTACTAGCCGAGGTAAGAGTTGCCACCATCTCACTTGGTTGGCAGTGAGTAAGGTATTATCAGGATCAACATTATCCTTGTGAGTGTGATCCCTAGGAGGACTCTGCTAAAGAGAGTTGGGGTCCTACTAGGATTGTGCCAGAAGGAATCTATAAAAGCTCATGACAAGACTTATGTAGAGGTATCACAATTCTTACTCTCAAATACACAAAAATTTTGTGTCTATTGTCTATTTTGTTGATTTAGGAATCGGAGAGGTTTTTAGCACACCCCCGCCAACTAGCTCACGTTTATGTTTTCAGGTAGTAAAGCGACGACATTTGAAGAAGTGCAAACTTGATCAACATGATTATACAAGAAGATTATTTCGTGCTCGTACAATTGGCGCCGTTTGTGGGAAACACAAAGAGAACAAACCTTTTGACTGAGTTTCCTCTTCACTTAAATTCAATGGCGCACAATGAAGACTTGTCACATTCTGTTATTGATGGGCAAACCCCGGAAGGAGGCGAGAGGTGTGAAGATTTACCTTTTGTCCCGCCTATGGCAAAATTAGATCCCCAACGACGGATCCCACAGAGAGACATACGAGAAAGACGGGGCTTAAGTCCTTGTCGCTCCCAAATCCCTGACAGACATAAGCGGAGAATGGATCCTCAGGTTCTAGAAGATCACGTAAGGAAACAAGACGAATTGATACGGAGGATAGCGGCAGACATGGAGATGATGAAGCGCCAGATAAAAGGTAAAAGGGTGGCAAAAGAAGAGATGTGCAAAGGCAGGACGCACTCTTGCTACTCAGAAGATCGTGACAGGCAAGTCACACCATCACAAGCTGAAAGTAGAAGCCTCAAGACAGGCGACACATACTCAAGGACTTCCAGGACTCGTTTCTCCAGGTCTAAGAGAACGGGGATTGAAAGGTCTTATACGGAGGGAAACAGTTATTGGCCCTCGCACTCGCACCAAACGACATCTAGACACATAGAGTTGTCTAAGTCGACAGACTTGCGGACAGTACTAAAGGAGAGTGCCTGAAGAAGGGAGAACACCTAGGCTCGCGACCCCCGCACGGTCTCAGCTCTACATCGGTTGTCTTCTAGGACACATGGGAGTGTCAAGGTCGGAATACCAGTGCCACGCCTTACCTACGAACCAGCAGACAAAGCGTTAGTAAGTTTGCAGAGCTCGTCATTCGTTTTGGCAATTGAGAATGCACCATTACCCTTAGACTTCCATCAGCCTAAATTCACAACTTATGAGGGGAAGTCGGACCCCTACATGCACTTGAGCCACTTGAGCCAGGTTATGACCTTATATTGACGAAATGAGGCACTAATATGTATCTTGTTTCCCTATAGCCTAGGCAATCTAGGTTTGACATGGTTTGAGAGGTTGCCAGAAAGCAACATAGCTTTATGGGCGCAACTTACGGAGGCATTTGTGACCAGGTTTAGAACAAACACATAGACTCCAGTGGAGATTGACCAGCTGCTCTCCATAGACATAGGTGAGAAGGAAACATTGAAGTCTTACAACAACCGATATTGGGAGACTTTTAATTAGATTGGAGATTGCCCCACAAACCTAGCTATCGCACTATATAAACGAAGTTTGCCAGCAGGCAATAAATTGAGGGATTCAATGATGATAACGCCACCCCTCACAATGGAGGCCCCTAATAGAAATAGTGCATTAGCATATCTGGATAGAAGAAAATAGTATTCACACCAAAGCAAAATCTGGTACAACAGCGATGTCAGATAGAAAACCTGCAGCAAAAGTCAACACCGTCGGCCGGGAAGAACGACCGAACAAAGATGGTAGGGTAGACGAACCAACGGTGAGAACTCCCAGGCAAGGAAGTTGAAAGTCCGCACAACTATCACCACAGTGTTCAATAAACCTATTTATCGGATTCTTAGCGAGATACGCGACGAACCTTTCATTTGGCGGCCAGCCAAGTTGGAAGAAGCGCAGAAGGGCTATGATGATAGGTATCATTGCACCTTTCATGATGAAAAGGGGCACCAAACCAAAAATTGTACGCCATTAAGGCAACATCTAGAGGAGTTAGTGGCCGCAGAACACCTAGACCAATACATTGAAGGGGGAGCGCAACTAGCCCCCTAGGGTAACAACAGGTCGGATGGGATGCTAGTCGACGGTTCGCCCCAAGGCATAATCAATGTGATACATGGGATCATCGAGCCTGAACGAGTATGTGAACTAAGAGGAATGATCAAGAAGGCTAAACACATGAGGGAGGTGCTGAGTGTATAACCTCTCGTCAAAAAGTAAAGAATGGAGGTGACAAACGTCATCACCTTCTCTGATAAAGACCTAGCAAGGCTACAAAGCCCTCGTAACGATGCACTATTGGTGACTCTGCGTGTCAAGAATTTTGATATCAAGCGGATCCTGATCGACCAAGTGAGCTCATGCGAGATAATGTACCATGAGACTTTCAAGCAACTCAATTGGAGGACAAAGATTTGGCACCCGCGACATTCCCTTTGGTCGGCTTCAACTCAATGCTAGAATGGCCAGTGGGCAAGATAATTTTGCCAGTCAAAGCAGGAACAATAACAAAGCAAGTGAAAGTTTGGGTATTGAAAGTCTCATCCACTTACAATATAATCTTGGGAAGATCATGGTTGTATGCCATGCGAACAATGGCATCAACCTACCACCAAGTGTTACGGTTCCCCAATGAAGCCGAAATAATTTAAGAAGTCTTAAGAGACCAAATCATGTCCAAGCAATGCTTCGTGATGGACAGTCGAGCTGCCAGAGGGTTCGTACAAATGGTGGAGGAGCCAGAAAGCAACGAGCTATTTGTAGACATCGGCAAAACAGCCGAACAGAAAGCAGTGGAAGACTTGATAAAGGTAAGGGTAGATAGGAAAAATCCAGAGTGGTTCTTTTGCTCGGCTCAACTCTGTCCAGCACCGAGAGAATAGAGATTATGGAGTTCTTGACCTTTAACATCGAAGTGTTTTCCTGGACGCCGTATAACATGTTTGGCATTAACCCTAACTTCATCTGTCATCAGCTTAATGTCCACTCAACTGCCAAACCAATTATACAGCGAACTCACCGATCGGCATTTAACTATGCAGAGATAGTGGCAGAAGAAGTGGGAAACCTACTGGAAGCAGGGACAATAAGAAAAGTACACTATCTCGAGTGGATTTCCAACACGGTAGTAGTACTAAGAAAGAATAGCAATGGGCGTGTATGCGTGGACTACAATACAGTCAATAAAGTATGCCCAAAAGATAGCTTCCCTCTACCACGAATAGACCAACTGGTGGACCTAACTGCTAACATAACAGACTTAGCTTTCTGGATGCGCATCGTGGTTACCATAAGATCACTATGTATGAACTGGACCAGGAGATCACTTCGTTTACTGCACCCCGGGGATTATATTGCTACAGGGTTATGCCCTTTGGCCTCAAGAATACAGGGGCGATGTTCCAACGAATAATCACCAAAATGTTTGAACCATTGCTAGGCATAACAATAGAAGCTTACATAGATGACATAGTGGTCAAAAGTAAGAATGAAGGGGATCATCTCAAGGACCTAGCTGAGATGTTTCAAATTTTGAAAACCCACGGATTGTGACTGAACGCATCCAAGTGCGCATTCGGTGTGGGGTTAGGAAAGTTTCTTGGCTTTCTAGTAACCAACTGGGGTATAGAATCCGATCCGTCTCAAATCAAAGCCATTTAAGACCTAAAGAGGCCCAATACGGTCAAAAAAGTACAGCATCTCACAGGTATGGCTGCAGCGCTAAACTGATTCATAAGTCGATCATCAAATAGGTGTCGACCATTCTTCAAGAAAATTGTCCAGGAAATACAAGAAACTAATGCACCTAATAGAAAAAAGAAGAGAAAGAGCATTGGTGCACATTTCCTCATATCAACAGGAGTTGTCCAAGAAATACAACAAAATAATGCACCTAAGGCAATTCAAGATTGGATATTGGGTAATGTGCAAAGTAATGGGAAACACTTTGGTGCCCGGAGATGGCAAATTAGGACCTAATTGGGAAGGACCATACAGAATGATTGGTTTGGCAAGAAAATGGGCACATCACCTAGAAGATGTAGACGGCAGAGTTATTCCACGGTCATAGAACATGGCCAATCTCAAAGTATTTTATTTTTAGCTCTTAAACACTTATAATCCTTCTTTTTCAATAAAACAAGTAGGCATTTTTTTCAGTAAAAATTATTTCCTCTATTTGTAAAAATTGTTCGTACACACTGCCCGACTGGGGGGCAATTAAGAGGGTTGACAGGTTTGACCAACACTTCTTCCTTTCTTCAGCCGAGATAAGGATCTAGGCTCAAAAAGGTTGGCAGGTTTGACCAACACTTTTTCTTTTCTCCAGTCGAGATAAGGATCTAGGCTCAAGAAGGTTGGCAGGTTTGACCAACACTCTTTCTTTTCTTCAGCCAAGATAAGGATTTAAGCTCAAGAAGGTTGGCAGGTTTGACCAACACTTTTTTTTTTCTTCAGCCGAGATAAGGATCTAGACTCAAGAAGATTGGTAGGTTTGGCCAACACTTTTTCCTTTCTTCAGCCGAGATAAGGATCTAGGCTAAAGAAGGTTGGCAGGTTTGACCAATACTTTTTTTTTCCTTTAGCCGAGATAAGGATCTTGGCTCAGGAAGGTTGGAAGGTTTGACCAACAATTTTGCACTCTTTAGCCGAAATAAAGATTTAGGTTAAAAGATGGCTTTATTTCGGCTAAAAGAAGGCTAACAGGTGTGACCAACTTTTCCATTCCTTCACTGAGGCAAAAATCTCAATTACAAAGGTTTTGTGATTTCCCAAGTTGTTCTTCAGTTGAGATAAGTATCTCGTTCAAGAAAATGAGGACAGGATAAGGTAAGGACGAGCTAGCTAGGCCGGCTAGGCATGCAGTAAGGATGACACACTACAATGAAGGAAAGTGCAGTAACCGAGCAAGAGAAAGAGTAAATAAATAAAGTTTTTTCATTCATTGAAAGGCGATTACAAGAGGTAGGGCATTGTAACGCCCCCAAAATAATGTAAATAAACCAATTCATAAGAGAAGTGAACATAATAGAATTGATATCCTTTCATTCATCAGAGTTCGTAATACAAAAGATATTACATGCATTATACATTCATAAATATTCATCATGAATTTATAACATGTAACACTAATTAATAATAACAAAATAAATGCCATATAGGCTTACATTTTCCCAAGGTACTTCTTGATTACAACAAAAAGAGAGTCATAGGCTCTGTACATATAAAGCCCTTGGCTTGAATAAACATTTAAAACATTTACATAACAAAATAGAGCCTCTAGTCTCCAGATCCTCCCAAGCTATGTCCTTGGAGGAGGCATATCACCAGTACCTGAAAGTGGTTTCCTAAGTAGGGTGAGCCAAAGCCTAGTAGAAACAGTCTATCACAATATATGAGGTTTAACTAAGATATAAGTGTCAAATATAAACATATTCAACATTTATGACCAATTCACACTTTTTCCATGGCCACACGGTACCAATACTTACATCTCATTCCATTCCCATACATTCATTACAAGTTAGTATATTTCATCTCAATTCATGGGTCAAGTTTATAATTTTCCAAATAATCCAACTAAGATTACAACTCAGTGGTTCTCAATCAACATAACTACTATGCAAGCACTTTAACCTTGAAATTTTGCGAAAATTTCATCCGCGGGATCGACACCCATGTATACATAAGATTTCGGGACTTTCACCCTGGACACTCTGGTCAACTTAATTTAGAGTCCATCCCCTATCTCTTCCCAAAATATGGAGTACATCCTCTTTCTCCTTCCAACACATCATACATACACAATGTATTTAAAATATGTCGTCATATTCAATTACTATTAATCATGCATATTCAATGACTCAATTTAAACGTTTAATTTCAATTCACCTAATCCTCATAAAATTTCTACAACAATTATAGCTATGCTTCACCGATAGCCCAAGACAGATATTTCTAAACAAATATACGATCTTTAAAACAGATAATTCATCAAATTTCCATAGGTGAGTGATTTCACAAATCCAACTACACCATTCGTACATACATTCTCTCAATTTCACATTTCTCGTATCAATTTTATTATTTATGCAAGGTATTTATTTAACACAAATTAGGGCAAAACTTCTCATTCTTCCAGTTATTGATCCAACAGTTATAATCAACTATTTTAACACAAGATAACTTCAAAACCAAACCCCATGATCAATTATACAACGTCACATGAAAACCCCATTTTCATAAATTCAAACCCAAACGCTAGGTTTTCTCCAAACACCCTAAATCTCACCATATATTCATAATAACAAATAACTAGATTAAAAATCATAACAAAGTGTAGAATATCCCTACCTCAAGAAAAGAAGACCACGCAAGACAAGATTAAAACTCTAACAACACCGAAACCAACTTCCAATCGGATGAAAATAAAGATCTTGAAATGCTCCAACCTTTTAACAAAGGCACTAGGGTAAGCAAATCACTAGATTAAGGTCAAAATGTAGAGAGAGAGAGAGAGAGAGAGAATTCTAGAGTGAGAAGGTCCAAATCTAGGTTTTTGGAAAGTTTTAGAGAGAGAGAGAAATGAAAAAGTGATATAAAATGTCACTTTCGCGATCTGATATACGCATAGTCCGCTCGAGCAAAGAAATTGATACTCGAGCGTCAGACACAGTTTTGTTTCGCTCGAGCGCAAAAAGCCCCGCTCGAGCATAGAATGCACACCTTCAGTATTTTTGCAAACAATAGACAAACCGCTCGAGCGCAAGAAAGGATGTTCGAGCACCCACACGCTCGAGCGTAGGAAACACCACTCAAGCATGGAAAACACTCCTCTAGTATTTTGCAGACGTGCAAAGTACTGAGTGTTTGCAAACCCCACTCGAGCGCAAGAAGTCCCGCTCGAGCGGAAAACCAAAATTCTGGGCAACAACATTTTAGCTCAACGAGCAACCAACCTATTCCAAACACGCCCAAGGCATTCCAAAACTCAAATTCAAAGAGGAAAAAGGAGGAAAATACATATATAACAATATTAAATGACAAGACCTGAGTCCAGTAAACAAAAAAAATCGGGTCAAAATCGGAATTGTTATAGGCGTATAACCCGGTTACATTTCATAAAACAAAAGGAAAAAACACAAAATAAGAAAAAACAGGTCTCCTAGTCAAGCAAACAGGTCATCAAGGTTAGTGTTTAGGTCACCACGGACTTCGCCAATGGGTAGGCCGATTCCGGCATCAGCTTCCTTGGTTAGATCGGTCACAGGTACCCCGTCAACCGTGCTTGGCACGGTTTGGCTAAGCAGATCCATCCAAGCAAGCAGTGAAGGCTAAAGACCGAGGTTAGTGTTGGTAGGAGAAGCATTAACTGGATCAAGGGTCTCCTCTTCCTCCTCCCCCTCTTGAAGGAACTTCTGTTGGACTGCGTTTGCATAATTCGTCATATAGCTCGGTATGAAGTGAGGGGGAGGGTTCAGAAAAATTTCAGAGTCATGCCCCTGACCGAGCTTAGCAGCCGCAACCTTCCAGCCGCATTTAAAGAAAATATTTTTGGCTACTTCGCACTACTGGACGTAGGTTTCTTCTCCCTCTTTGTAACCCCAGTCCTCAGCGTCCTCCGACTTCTTCTTTTACTCCTAGATCTCGGCATTCTTTTTCTTTTCCAATTTCGCGAGCTCACGCAAATAGCGGTCTTTTTTCTCAGCCAAAGCTTTTTGCTTGTCATCCTCGGCCGTGTTGACTAGCTTAGAAAGTCACTCATTTTCAACAACCACCTCGACTAGTTTCTCCTTTACCTCATTCAACTCGGCCGCCTTGGCATTTGAATCAGCCACAGTCGACCGCGCTGTCTTTCGCAGTTCGAGCACACGTTTGTGTGCTACATGGTTTTTTTGCAGGGCCTGCGGTTTAAATCAACAAATGTTAAGCTGTGAACCAAGCAAATAAATAGACTTAACATAGCAAATAGACGACTTACTAGCACCATAGACTTCGAAGCCGACCGAATGGCCTTTAGTTCGGTCAAGTGGCCTTGGTGCTCCATGTCAACCGGGAAGCAAAGGTTTTTTGAGAGGTTGAATGCAAGCATGTCGTCTTTCTCAACAACCACTGAATCCTTCGTGGACACAGCACGCTTCTTGTAAGATACTACTGGTGCCTATTCAAAAAGGCTTGCTCGGCCAGAACGGGAAAGTTCTGGGTTCGATAACAAAAGATCAAGAAACGCGGTCTCTTCCTCATCTACCAAATGTTGCGGTTCGGTCGATGAGGTCCGCGCGCGCTTGTTCTACCGAGATGTGGTTGCCTTTGTGATTGGAAGGACAACCACTGTCTCGCGCAATTGACCAGAGGGCGCTTGATCGGTTTGGACTTCGACGGAGGATTGTTCGGTGATAAGAGCTCGCACAGTCCTCCTTTTGGTCATCTCTTGCTCTTCGGTGAGGGGAATAAGGTTGATCTGAGTCAAGTTAGGATCCGGTTCAGGTGAAGACTTAAGTAGGAAGTCTGTGACTCTGTTTTCTGACTTGCCACTATAGCGATACGTCGGTGCTACTCCTAAAAGCTCGGTGTAGTCGCTGTGGCGATACCATACGGCAGCTCGTAGCACGACTTGATTAGCATAGGCGTAGTCAGTTTTCAACCGGTTCAGATCTACAAAAAAGAGCCCAAGTATTAGCACGTCTAATTTTTAGAACAACCAAACTATGCTCACCAGGGCTTCCTTTATTCCAGTTGATATTAGAGCCCGGTATTTGGGCCTCCTAATCCTCAAAATTACCAGAGACCTAAAGAAAATCGTCGTCGTTCAGATCCTTGTCTGGCATGCGCTTTACGATTTTTCTCTCGATCATTTCTAATGCGTAGGTAATTGTAACGATCCTAGTTTTGCCACTTCGCTGAGTATGTCGGTGTGACGACCCTCACCTCTAATTAGCGTTAACTTATGATTAAGCATGATAAGTAATCGATTAAGATGAAATCCTAAATTGTTTGTATGAGTGTGTTGTTTAGAATACATTTCTATCTGTTTGTTACTGAATGATCTGTTCATGTTTTAACTTCGAATTGCGAATTGAAAGCCTTATCGGCGACCGATTCAGAAATTGATTAGTGTTATATGCTAATTGGGATTTACATGATTTTATGGTAGGATTAATTAAAATTCAATTTGGAATAAATAGTGTTAAATCACATTAACTTGAGTTTATTACATTTTTGCCATTTAGTGGGCCACCTTGAAAACATTGTTTGAGGCTTGATTTACATGTTTGGTACATCATCTTTTCCATCCTCTAGACCAAACTGTGAGAGAGAGAGAGAGAGAGAGAGAGAGAGAGAGAGAGAGTTGGAAGAAGAATTGAATTCAACAAGAGTTTTGTGTGAACTTAGAAGAAATTAAAGAGGACTTGAGAGATTAGGCTTCTACACTTGGAATTCAAGACTTAAGGTAGGAGGTTCACTCCCTTAATTATGAATTTAAGTTGTTTCTTGCTTGGTTCATGGAAAAATTGGTGTTTAGAGTCAAGATATAGTCTTAAGAGTTGAATTGAGAAGCAATGTTTGCATGCATGTCCATATCATTGAATCTTGAGATCATTTTCATGTGAATTTCCACATACATGTCCATATTATGGTTATACTCTAGAAATTCACCATGTTTTTTAGTACAATCTTGCATTCAATCATGCTTTGGAGCATTAGAGTTCTTAAGAACTCATGCATGTTATGTTCTTGCATCATTCTTCAAGTTTACATTGGAATTTGTGTTCAATTGTCACACCTTTGGGCTTGATTTTATGAAATGGTCTTTAAAACATGTTGTAATATGGGTTTCTAAGTGTTTTCTAGAAAATTGGCTCAAAAGGATGAGTTTTGGCCCAAAAAAATCGAGTTTGAAGCTTTTAAGCTTGAGTTTATGCTTGAGGATCAACCTGGAAATTCCAGATTTTTGATCCACGCTCGAGCGTACACTCTGAGTACGTGCACTTCCGCTCCAGCGTCGAGGGTCACGCTCGAGTGTGAAATGCATATGCCTAGAAGTTTATGTGTTTTGCAGTCCGCTCGAGCGAGGTAACCCGCGCTCGAGTGAGGGTCTCAGTCTCACGCTCGATCGTGGGTCGAGCGTCCATCGAGCGTGAAAAACGGGCACCCAGTACTTTTTCATGAGTTTACAGTCCGCTCGAGCGAGGGAAGTCACGCTCGAGCGGAGCTTCTTTGTCTGCATGTCCGCTCGAGCGGAGAAAGTCATGCTCGAGCGAGACCCATGTTTTCTGCAAGTTTTGAAAAATGTTGTTTAGTGCATTTTTGCATCCTCATCCCATCCTAGGCATTCTTAGGCCATGTTTAAGTCATCTTAATGAGGATATTGATATAGAACCACACCAAGTCAAGATAGGGGCTAAGTTATTATTCCCGAATGTGTAATTTAGTGTGTGTTCGTTCTGCAACTATGTAGGGTTGGCACCTGAGGACGCTGGTTAGCCTAACTATAGCCCAGTAATCTGTGAGTAACAATGTTGTAAAGATATGTTCAATTATAATTATTTTCTGAATAATCGACTGCACTGCTTTCTGAAGTGACATTGTTTACTGAATGAATGTTTGTCTTGTTTTATGAACTGTACTCGTGACATCCATAGCAACTTACTGTTACTGTTATTGTTATTGTTATTGCTACTGTACTGTTACTGTACTGTTACTACTACTGTTACAGAGATATCTGTCAGTTCCAATGTTTGGAACTACTACTGTTTGCTGTTTTGATGGCTATCAACTGACTGTTCGGTCTATTAAGACCTATTGTACTGTTCTGCTATTAGATGTACCACGTATGATCGCTATGATTTATGAATGACTGATATGGCATGAAATATGAGCCACTGATTGAATAACTGATCGACTGATGCAAATGACTGTTTTAATTACTGAAAGGACATTCATTCTTAACCCTTTTACACAGTTTTTATTCACTGGGCTTTAGCTCACTGTTTATATATGTATGTAAATGGCCAGGCATCGGACCGAAGCTAGGAGCGTCGAGTTAAGCTCATGTTTTATCCAGCCAATCGTTGTGCCTCACTTCGAGGTTCCGAGTCTGCTCAAGCCAAGGCTTTTTTTGGGGTGTTTCAGATTCACCTTTTTGTCTCGGTTATGTATCGACTATTTAAGACTTGACTGTACAGTTATGGTGAGGGGATTAGGTCTCCAACCTGGATGCTATGTGTATCTGATATGTATATATGTTCATGGTTATGAACGTGGTTTTGTCCATAAAAGTCTTTTCCATTTCAGGTTTCCACAGCTTATTGGACATCTTTTACTTACTGTTTGGCTTCCGCCAGCCCCTTACTCTGTATTATTGTCTTTACTGTTAAGCAGGCCTTTGGTAATCACGGATTACTGGCCGGTTATGATACTAAACCCATAGGGGCGGGTTTGGGTCGTGACAGTCGAGGATCGAGCTGCCCGGTCAGCTCGCGGGGGTCCAGGGGGCAGCGCCCCTTAGCGGGTCCAAGGGCAGCGCCCTGGTGGGGATCGAGCAAGTTGCATTACGAGTTGCTTATTCGCTCGAGCAGAGAATTTTTGGTTTCAGAAGTTTAACCTGTCTGCAAAAGTACTGGGAAAGTGTATTTGACCCTCGAGCGGGGCTTTCTACGCTCGAGCAGACCATGTTATATCAGTTCGTGAATCTGATATTTCAGATTACTTTTGTATATCTCTCTTTCTAAAAACCCTTTCCTCACATTTCTCTCTACATTTCCCTATGCCAAATTGGATCAAAACCTTGATTTCTCAAGATCTATTAGAGTTCTGCCATAAGTTTTTCATCAAAGTTGGTTAACTTCTCGAGGGTTTCGTCGTGTGCGGTGAAGATCGAGTTTCGACACCGTTGATTTTGGGGGTTTCATCTCATTTCTTCTTCAAAACTTGAGATAGGGATTTTCTTAGAGTTATATATATATATTTTTGCAAGATCTATATGATTTTCGAAATCATCTTTCGATAGCTTTGAAAATTGATTCAAGAAGTTAAGCGATTTTGAAAGTGGGTTTATCTTTTGTTCTTTTAAAATGATCTTACGGGTTTTGATCTTTGTTGATTGAAGAAAAGATAATTTTGGAAAATTTTCTTTCAAAGGATTTGAGTTATATAGTTTTGGTAAGAAAACCTAGAATTTGGGAATTTTTTTAAAAGAGACAGAAAATCCATGAATGATATTATTGTATTTATTTTGTGTGTCAAAATAAATGAATGTTTGGAAAATTTCTTATTTATATTTATATAAATGATGAATTTCAGGGAATATGAGAATTGTTATTTATTTTGGAAATTATTGTTCAAAACGTTGAAATAGTCTTGAAATGACTAATTGTTGAGGATACTTGAGAGGAGGAATTGTGTTATTCCTTAGATGATGAATTGGAATAAAAATATTTATATTCATCTTGTGTTATTGGCATAACAATCCATTTGATTACATTAAATTTTAAAAGTTGATTTGAAAACTTGCATTGAGAAAATAATGTTGAGAAATAAGTTTTCATGGAATAGTTTTGGGGTAAATACGTTGGTAAGTCTTGATAGGTGGTGTAGATAATATTGAATAAGTTGGCCTGAGAGTCTGGGGTGAAAAACCGAAAACGCCCGCCGATAGGTGTCGAGTCTTCCGGTTAATACCGGTAAAAATGACAATTTGGTAGTACTCGTATAGTCTACTTGCAGACACCGACCTAAGGATTATCAGAGTCGTATTTACCGCCCTTGAAATAAATTGTTAAGTTTGAACAATTGAAATTGCATGATATCATTGAGCATGATGGTTTTCAAAAGATGAAAATGTGATTTATCTTCAAAAAGGGCATAGCATGGCATGTGCATTTTATCTCTTAAGACTTGTATAAAATGTATATACTTCGTTAAGAATTTCCTACTGGGCTTTATGCTCACCCTACAAGATTTTTATGCAGGAAAAGATGTGGTGATCCCACCTAACTAGGGGCGTGGAAGTATGTGTGTTGGGAGGACAATGCTCTCATTTTGCTGTAACTCTGTGTGTAAGCCAAGGGTTGTGTTTGTGTGGGTTTGAATAACCATTTTGTGTAACCAGGTTCAAGCCTTGAAAACTTGTAAACCTTTGGGGGTATTTATTTGTTTATTTACTTGTTGTTGGATTAATGTATTGTTGCATAAAGAACTATTGCATCATGTAATGTAAATTTGGAGATTTATATTCGATTTCCCTTGAAAGAGCCATGATTGTTGTCTTATCATTTGGGCTAGAAATTTGGGGCGTTACAGTAATGAAGCCAATCATCGTCATTTTGGCCGAGCGAGTATTGATGAAATAGCTCAGCCAATCCAAGGTTGAGACCAAGACTGCGGTTTAGCTCGGTGACTCCATTTATTATTCTGTATGTGTTTGTAGATAATTGGATGGGACACAATCTGGTTTGCCTAAGAAACTCGCAGATGAGGGGCTGAACAGGGAATCGGAGCCCGGCCTCTACGATGGATATAGGTGTCAAAAAGACAAAGCCTGGTTTGCCCCAAGACGTGGTGTCTAGTTCGGCTAGCTCGAATTGTACGTCGTCAGGGATGTTGTATTCCCTTCGAAACTCGGCTATAGCACTGGGCAAACTCACAAGGAACCGGTATTTGCCCATAGGTGTGTCCTTAAGTTGTTTATAAAAATCTGCTCTGCTCCTTAGCCCGACATTGTGGTGAATGGTGTGCCTGGATAAAACCTAGTCAAAGTCTGCACAGTGAAGAAACATAGAATGTGTCATGGCCAGCTAGTGACCGGCTAAGGCATCAGTGTAAATTATTTTGCTCGACTAAGAAGTGAGGCAGGGTTCTAGTCTCATCGTGTGAAAAGATGAGATTTTAGCACAGTCATAGTTAGATGATGTTTCCTTAGTTCAGTGAAACACATCTAAATGAGCACAAACAAGTTTGTACCTCGATTTCAGGATGATTTTGGATCAAAACCAAAATTCTTGTCGGATTTCAGTTCCAGGTTGTGGACTCCCCTTTTTCTGCACCCCGCTTTTCGAAAAGGGTTGAAAAGAAAAGGCCTCATAGTTCGGACTCCCGCAATTCTGAATCTAGTCTCACAAGGTACAATGTGAAACTGATAATCACCAAAGAGTCCAAATTTTCCAAACCTTTTTTGGAAAATCGATTTTAAATCAAAATAATGCCAAAATTGGACTGCTTTGCCAGATATAGAGTAGCCACCTAAATATTTTATTTTTGAAAAAATTTAGAAAATCCTGACTCGTGCCAAAGGCCACGTGTCCGTCGTCACCAAAGTTGCCTCGGCTCGGGAACTTGGGTACGAAAAGGGAAGGTCTCGAAATGAGCACTCCCGCTTGCCCGATCAAAGATCGACCTCTGCTAATCATGATATGTTCTTTTATAAACATTATGTGTTCTTATTACGGCTATTAATCTAACTTTACTATGTGACGCGCACAAGCAATTATAGACTAGTCGCAAGACTTGGAACAATTCAACTCACGTTTGTTTTGAAAATGGTTTGAAGTTGCCACCCTCAAGTGGGCTTAAAGATGCGGATTTGTCACCAAACACAGTGGACTTAAAACATGATTTGCCACAACAAAGTGGGCTTAAAACTCATATTCATTGAATCGTTCCAATTCAAATAACAAAGCCTCCATCTACAGGCATTCATACAGTTTAGCAAATAAGCGCATAGCCTCATGGCAAGCATTCGAAACATGGTAATATGGCAATCACACTCATGCAAGGATGCTAAAGCATAAAACTTACTGAGTACTCCAAGACAAAACAAAAACTAGTTAGAAAGATTCATGATCCTAACTATGTTAAGATACCTAATGCAACACATGCCCTGATGCGATTAAATAGGCTCGACTACCTAATCATGGTATTTGCAACACTTTGATAGCATGCTTTGAAACACGTATTCAAAGAAGTATCGAAAGTACAATGCAGTTTGAATGATGCGTCGAGCCTCGATGCATGTAAGACAAATGAATGGATGCAAGCATGCAAGCATAAGGTATGCTAATCGAAACATGTCCCTAATCTAACCATCAAAAGCGATTAAATAAAAGGGAGAAAGACGTGGGGTTGGAAGACATGCACACACGCATGCACACACGCACGCACACTTATTACAACATTGCGCCCTAGCGAAAGAGGGTCCGAATGAATAATTAGCTAACTAAGCTAAGCTAATTAAACTAATTAGACTAAACTAATTAGACTAATTATTACAATATTCAATTTATTAATCTAAGCTAACCAAATACATATTGCGCTAATTAATTAAACTAAATTAATTAAGTACAAAACCAGCTCAAAAATAACAATAGGCATGCTGTTCTAGCTAGTTAAACTTGAGACGCATCAAATGCACTTGCGCGCGCTTGTTTTCCACCCAGAATGCCACTATTTTGCTGCTAATTGCCTCTGTTTGCACAGTTGAATTCTGGTATGCTGAAAGGGCACTGTTCTGAGAGTACATCAGTGGCTGGCCGGCCACTAATGGAGGCTGCCGGCCATGTTCCTACTACAAAAGGGCACTGCCGGCCACCAGTGAAAGGCTGTCGGCCACTGATGAACAACTTCATTCTGCTGCAATCAGAGCACAACACAGAGTAGGAAAGAAGTAATTTCACAGGTTGTATGTACTATGTACCACTCCTTATCATCAAAACATCTCCAAGGAGTGGTATTCTTGGCTCCAAAACCACCAACCAAGCATTTTCAATGCATGATGGCTAAAGAACCAAGGAATATAATTTCAATGTATACAAAAACAAGACTCAAGACCATCACCCTATCATGTGAGATCAAGGGTAGTGGAGACCAAGGAGATTGGCTCATTTCATCACTTTGAGTATGAAATGTTCTAATCTTCCTTGTGTTCAATATAACGTCTGATTGAACACATGCAATGCAACACAATATGCTTATCTTGCTCAAGTTTACTTATCACTTTTGTTTACTCATTTTAGGTTACCAATCCATTCTTTAATTGATTAATTCAAAAGGTGAGTGTCCTCTAATTGAAAGTGGGCTTAAACCACAAGTACCTTGAGCATGAAAGAGACCTCATGCCGTTGATAATGAACTCCCGAAGGAATTAAACCATTAGGCATGAATGTCTCAATTTCACACTCAAGCTAACAAGTGGTTTAAAGCCACTTTCAAAATAAATAAAAGAGTAAAGACTAGAGGGAGGTTACAGAGATTTCAGTGCTGAAATGGAGTGTAAAATGACATTAAAACATGCAAGAAACTCATGCAACTCATGTTTAAAGGCTTAAAACACTAAGCTAGTGAAGCCCTTTACACTACAACTATGCAAAACACTACTCATGCAACACAAACAGTCCAAAACAGAGTCAAAGCAGCCCAAATCACAGGTAAAAACATGCTGAAAATAGGCTAAGATAAACTACAAAAACATGTTAACTTATGAGGCAACTAGGCATGCAAGCAAGACATCAAGGAGGGGAGGCTAACCCTTCCAATTTTGGACTTCAAAATATGATTTTTACCACTGAAAATCCTCTGAAATTCAGTGGTTAAAAGGCCAAAAAAAGTTGATTTAAAAGCTTTGAAAAGAGGCATAAAAGCTTAACAAACTTAGTAGCAAAAAAGTGAATCACCCCTAACTCAAAAAAGGGCCTTAAACCACCATTTTTAAACCATAAAAATATAGATTTTTGGAGGTCAAAACTAGCTCAAAAATAGCATGTAAAGATGGCAAAACAAGTATTTAAAAGAAGCTTAAAATACAAGTGTTATACCTCTTGAAGACAAAATGCAATTTAGAGCAACAAATCAAGCTAAATCAAGCCAAAATCCTCTTCTAAAGCTCAAAAAGGACCTCAAGAGACCTCAGCTACAAGGTGAGAGTGTTTGGTCTAGGGTTCAAGTGCAAAAGTGTAGAGAAACTAGACTTAAGGCACAAAATAACAAGAGAGAGGAAGTTCTAGAGAGAGAGAGAGAGAATTTTTGTCTTCAAAATTTTCTAACCCCCCCACATGCAAGAGGGGGGTCCTATATATAGAAGATGCAAATTCCCTTCACAAAGATCTGGCCACACACGTGTTAGAAGATGCATTAATTTGTGCAAACAACTGGCATAAAATATCACAAAATCTCTGCTAGAACACTGCTGGCCGGCCGACCATCAGTGATGGCCGGAAAGGCTTCATTGATGGCCGGTCAGGCACATCAATGGCCGGCAGGCCAAAAGCCATGGCCGGCAGCCCTCAAAAATGGCCGGCAAGCCATCACAAACCTCAATCCGAAAGGATCTAAGCATGGTCCAAATATGCGGCAAAAAGGATGTAGGATTTGGAAAACTCAAACCTGTGGCATTCCGCCACGACCTTCGAGCGTTCAGTGAGCAATTAGACTCGCCACCAGATGTACCTACAAGATCATCCAAGTCTTAAAAGGCCGTCAAAAAATGAGGTGTCTACACAGGTAGGGGGCAGTTTTCCCTAAGGTGTGAAGCTTGTTGGAGCTAAATACGGTTCTGAGTTCGTTTTTATACATAGCAAATGCAAATGCTACAATTACTATTATAGTGTCATCAATGTGTTTACAGTCCAAGAACATGGAGAGTCATATAGAAGGCATGGAAGAAGGGGTGACTTACCAATTTTTGAATGGAGAAAGTGATGGTGACAAGAAAGGAGTTCCAGTAACAATGCTTGGGACTCGATTTAATGGCGACGATGATGCCAGGGTTTAAAGAATTCAAAAATACAGGATTTGAGTGTTGGTCGCAAGGATTTTTTGGCTTGAAGATGAATAGTAAATGGTGACTGTTCGAAATAAGGGGGCTGCATTTATAATGGAGGCAAAACGGCAGGCCTTTTCAAATTTCTTGGTAAATGTGAGACGGCTATCGCAGTACGTAGGGGCAATGGGTGCATGTCACGTGTCCCAATAAGGACACAATGTCAGATACATACGACAATGAGATGTATGACCGACATGGTTCTAAAAGACCAAGTGTCACGACCCAAACCCGCCCCTATGGGTTTAGCACCGTAACCAGCCAGTAATCCGTGATTACCAAAGGCCTGCTTAACAGTAAAGACAGTAATATAGAGTAAAGGGGCTGGCGGAAGTCAAAACAGTAAATAAAAGATGTCTAATGAGCTGTGAAAATCTGTATGAAAAAAGACTCTTATGAACAAACCACATTCAAACCAAAACATATATACATCTCAGATACACAAAACGTTCAGGTTAGGGACCAAATCCCTAACTATAACTGTACAGTCAAGTCTTGAACATTATTACAGAACAGAAACAGAGGGTGAGACTGAGACACCCCAAAAGCAGCCTTAGCTTGACGGACTGGAACCTCGAAGTGAGGCACAAAGGTTGGCTTGACAAAACATAAGCTCAGCTTGACGCTTCTAGTTTCGGTCCGGTGCCTGGACACCTACATATAAATATAAACAATGAGCTAAAGCCCAGTGAATAACAACAGTGTAAAGAGGTTAAGAATGAATGTCCTTTCAGTAATTGAACAGTCAATTGCATCAGTAAATCAGTCATTTAGGACCATAGTAGTCACATGTGGTACATCCCATAGCAAAACAGTACAGTAGGTCTTAACAGACCGAACAGTCAGTTGATGGCCATCATAATGGTAAACAGTAGTAGTTCCAAACATGGGAACCGACAGAGATCTCTGTAATAGTAGCAGTAACAGTAACAGTACAGTAATAGTAAGTTGCTATGGATGCCACGAGTACAGTTCATAAAAATTGGACAAACATTCATTCAGTAAGCATTTTTCAGAAAACAGTACAGTCAATCGTTCAGAAATAGATATAATTGAACGTATCTTTACAACTTTGTTACTCACAGAGCACTGGCTACAGATAGGCTAGTGAGCGTCCTCAGATGCCAACCCTACATAGTAAATAAAACGAACACACACTAAGTTACACACTAGGGATTAATAACCTAGCCCCTTAACTCGACTTGGTGTGGTTCTATAACATTATCCTCATTAAGATGCCTTAAACTAGGCCTATGAATGCCTAGGATGGAATGAGGACGCAAAAATGCACTTTAAAATACTTTTCAAAATTTTCAGAAAATAGGGGTCTCACTCGAGCGTGGCTTCCTACGCTCGAGCGGACATGCAGACAAAGTAGCTCCACTCGATCGTGACTTTCGTCGCTCGAGCGGACTGCAAACTCATGAAAAAGTACTGGATGCACGATTTTCACGCTCGATGGACGCTCAACTGCTGCTCGAGCGTGAGACTCAGGTCCTCGCTTGAGCATGAATTCTCTCGCTCGAGTGGACTACGAAACACATGAACTTCTGGGCATATGCATTTCACGCTCAAGCGTGACTTCTTACGCTCGAGCGGAAGTGCATGTACTCAGAGTGTACTGTAGACGTCCCTGAACGTCCCGGGAAAATCTCATTTTGTTCTTTGGAGCTTACTACAGTTCGGACTCAATGTCACGGTTCTTAATCTGATCTCACAAAGTGCAATGCGAGATTGATAAATCACCAAAGAGTCCAAATCCAGTAAATCGTTTTTGAAAACTGATTTTTGTAAAGAAGTGCCAAACATGGACTGCTTTGCCAGATACAGAGTCGCCACCTAAATATTTTATTTTGGAAAATTTAGGAAACCCTGACTCGTGCCTAAGGCCACGTATCCGTTATCACCAAAGTTGCCTCGGCTCGGGAACTTGGGTACGAGAGGGGAAGGTCATGCAATGAGCACCCCCGCTCGCCCGATCAAAGATCGGCCTTTACTAAACATGATATCGTATTTTTGAAAGCACATGCGTTCTTATTCCGGTTTATTAGCCTAGAATTATTACGTGATGCGTACAGCAAAACAAGTATAGACTAGATCGCCTAATTTGGAACAAAGCATTGCATATCCGTTTGTTTGGAAAATGGTTTGAAGTTTGTTACTCGCAAGTAAGCTAAAATGCAGATTTCAATGAATTGTCCCAATTTAAGTAATCCAACCTTCACCCACAGGCATTCATACAGTTATATTACATAAGTAGTTAGCCTCATGGTAAGCATGCTATCATAGCAGTCACTCACACACATACAAGGATGCTAAAGCGTAAACACTTACCGAGTACTCCGAGCCAAAACAGAAACTAGTTAGTAATCAATGCATGATCTTAGTTCATGTTAAGATGGCTAATGCAACACATGCAAGAATGCAACTAAGATAGGCTCGGCTGTTCTAAGATGGCATATGAGATGCTACAGATAACATGTATTCAACTTGAAATTGAAATACAATACAATTAGTATGATATGCGCCGAGCCCAGTGCATGCAAAACAGATGAATGGATGCAAACATACGAAGCATAAGGATGCTAATTGAAACATGACCTAAGACTAACCATCAAAAGCAGGTAAGTAAAAGGGAGAAAGACGTAGGGTTAGAAGACATGCATCACACACACGCACACTTATTACAAAATTTGCCCTCTCGATGGAGGGTCCGAATGAATAATACAGAACCAACTTGCTAATCTAAGCTAATCTAATTAAACTAGTTATTACACAATAAAATGAATAACAAACTACAGCTAATTATTATACAACTCTAATTAATCAACAAATTAACTAAGTGAGCAATTTAAATAAGCATGTAAACTAAATGAAGTAGGCTGTCTCAGCTCTGTTTTGAATGACAAAGGATGCATGCATGCTTGAATTGCCTTGTTCGGAAATCCCTCGCGACGCCCCAACTTGCCTCTGTTTGCAATTGACCTCAGAACACTACACAAAGCTCCAAAAGGCTGAAACTCCACCCTGGGAATCTGTGGGAAGGCTGCCAACCAGTTATTAGCCTTGGAGACCACCTGCCGACCACTTTTGTGGTGAAAAACCAGAAACAGTGGTCGGCCAGCCACTAAATCGGTTGTCCCTGGTTTCTGGTTTTCTGCAACAGAAGGCAAGGGAGAGAGATGGCAAAGTATTCGCAACACATGTGTTCACGACCACTCTCCCCATCATTGCATAAGCTCAAGGGAGTGTAGTCCTTGACCCTCGGGCCATCAATCACGCATCTCGATGCATGATAGTCGAGGAGTCGAATTGCACGACTTAATATGGAATGAATGCACATATGAACACGTAAAGCCCAGAACTCCATCATGTATAGTCAAGAGTGACGGCGATCGGGAATTAAGGCACATTTCATCACTTTAAATATGAAACGTCCCTCGTTTCCCGTGTTTGGACTAACTCCTATTCCAAACACGATGCAACAAACATGGCATGCACAATACGACTTCAAGTATACAGCCTAATGCAATACAACTCAGACATGCAAACATGCAAGGGATGAACATGCAAACATGCAACTAGCATACACAATGCTATGAACTAACAATGGCATACTTAATGCACATGGCACTTAGCATACACAATGCACGTGGAAACTAACATACACAATGAGATGAATAAGGCATGCACAATGCAATGATCAATCATGCGACAATATGGCATACTCAATGCAAAATGGACTTAAACCAAAATGGATGGGCCTCAACCACACCCAAATCAATGGCCAATGGGATAAAATGAAGGCACAAAATACAAAGCATGCATGCACAATACATTGGCCAATACAAAAGGCCCAAGAGCACAACTCCCAAGAGTGCTCAAAGAGTGACAAATGTGCAAGTGTAAAGACACTAAGTGCACTAAAATTAAGTAAGAAATGATGCCAAATCATTCAAACAAAGCAAGTAGAGCATGCAAGGGTCCTAAGGCATGAGAGCTATCAAAGAGGACTACACATGAAGCGTGCAATGCATGGCAAATATGCATGAACTAAGCATGGACAGAGTTGAAATAGGTCTTAACAAAGACCAAAATGCGCTAAGATGAGGGCCCAAAGTCCTAGGCATGCAAGCATACACACTAAGGCATGAACTAGGCAACAATACATAACCATCAAAGGCATTCAAAACATGAATGAAGTGAGAACATGGCAAGTCTATATGTTCTGAAATGTGATGTTAAGTGATGCCAAATCAAGTACATAACACAAATAAAGCATGCAATGGTGCTTGAAGCTTGAGGCAAGCAAAAGCATTTACACTACAGGTATACAAAACATGAAGCATGTGATTAAGGCAACCAAAAACAGTCCTATTACATGTTAATATGAGGCTAAAACATGCATGGATGAAAGTCAAAATGTGCTAGCATGAGGGGCATGAGGCATAATGCATACAAGGCAAATAAGTTGGATTACACTACACCTATTAGGACCAAGCATGGGATGACTCCACCAACAAAAATCAGAGTTATATAATGGCAAAATAATCCCAAATAAGCACTGAAATGATGGCTCGCAAGCAAAGGCATGAATGCATACACAATGGCTCATGTTAAAGCATAAATGGGGAACCCTCCAACGCATTGATTGAGTGACAAATGCAAGTGCACGGCCATGAAACATGGACCGAAATAGTATAACTAAAGATGCCCAATCATTGAAATGAGCCAAGTAATGCATGCTAGTGGACCCGATGCACAAAGCAAACAAGCTAGGTTGAACCAAAGCTATACAAAGCAAGTCATGGATGACCAAGAAAACCAAAATCAGACCTTAAACATGGAAAAACATGAACAAAGTCTTCTTGAAGTCAAGCCAAAAGCATGCTAAAAAGACATGCGCCAACATAATGCGTGTTAGGCTATTTCATGGAATTGCATGGCAAGTGTATGGAGCATGCAAAGGCCAACCAAACCAAACCAAAAAAGAGTCATGACATGGTAAAACATCACCAAAAACATGCTGAAATGGGAAGAAAACAAGCTAGAATGACATGTCAAGGCATGAAGCATATAAAGCTAGTTTAAGGGATTTACACTACAAGTGTATTAGGCATGCAAGAGCCAACCAAACCGACCCAAAAAAGTTCTAAGGCATGTTAAAACATCACCAAAAACCTACTGAGATGGTTTGAAATCAAGCTAGAAACACATGCTCAAACATGAGGCATACAAGACTAGATTGTGTGATTTACACTACAAGTGTGTTAACCATGCAAGGGGTGACCAAACTAAGCAAAAAAAGTGGTGTGCCTTAGCAAAATAACCACAAATACAAGCTAAGATATGGCCAACACACACTTACCAAAGGTGCTCAAACATGAGGCAAATGAAGCATGTAAAGAGGACACAAAGGAGAGAGGGTGACCCTCTCCTTCTTAGGACCTTAAAACACCATCTCCACCACTGAAATCCCTCTAGATTTCAGTGGTGAGAAGGCCAATACAAGGTGGTCCAGAAGCTCACAAAGATGGCACAAAAATGAAGCCAGACAAGGCCTAAGAGGGGGTAAACAATCCCAAACACCAAAGTGACCTTAAACAAAGATCAAAAGAATGCAAAAAAACAACTTTTATCAGTTATAAGTTAAGCTCAAAACAGCATGCAAGGAAGGCTAAAAGCTTCAGCAAGAAAGGGGGGTTTAAGGTTCAAAAACTCACCCTTGATGAACTTCTTCAAAGCTGCAACTCCAGTAGGTTTTTTTGAGCTTAAACCAAACCAAAAACTCCAGAAGCAACCTTAAGATGCCTCAGCAACAAAAGGGAGGTGCTTGGCTAGGAGGTTGTGTGCACAAGTGAAGAGACAAAACACTTTAAGGCACAAAATATGGAGAGAGAGGGGAATATAGAGAGGGAGATATATGTATATGCCCTAAGTCAACTTCAGAACTTGAGACAAGAGAGAGAACCTTTCCTCTTATAGAGAAACAAGCACCAAGCTTGTTGAAGAAGTTTGAAGCTAGATGCAATCCCTCCATATGTATGGAGGATGCAATCTGTGCACTTTAGCTGGCACAGCTGGCATCCACGTCTTTCTCCCTTTTACTTACCTGCTTTCGATGGTTAGTCTTAGGGCATGTTTCAATTAGCATCCTTATGCTTCGCATGTTTGCATCCATTCATCTGTCTTGCATACACCGGGCTCAGCGCATCATACTAACTATATTGTATTTCAATTACAAGTTGAATGTATGTTATCTGTAGCATCTCATATGCCATCTTAGAATAGCCGAGCCTATCTTAGTTGCATTCTTGGATGTGTTGCATTAGCCATCTTAACATGAACTAGGATCATGCATTGATTACTAACTAATTTTTGTTTTAGTTCGGAGTACTCGGTAAGTGTTTACGCTTTAGCATCCTTGCATATGTGTGAGTGACTGCCATGATAGCATGTTTACCATGAGGCTAACTACTTATGTGATATAACTGCCTGAATGCCTGTGGATGAAGGTTGGATTACTTAAATTGGGACAATTCATTAAAATCTGCATTTTAGCTTACTTGCAAGTAGCAAACTTCAAACCATTTTCCAAACAAACGGATATGCAATGCTTTGTTCCAAATTAGGCGATCTAGTCTATACTTGTTTTTCTGTGCACATCACGTAGTAATTCTAGGCTAATAAACCGGAATAAGAACGCATGTGTTTTCAAAAACAAGATATCATGTTTAGTAAAGGCCGATCTTTAATTGGGTGAGCAGGAGTGCTCATTGCATGACCTTCCCCTCTCGTACCCAAGTTCCCGAGCCGAGGCAACTTTGGTGATGACGGACACGTGGCCTTAGGAATGAGTCAGGGTTTCCTAAATTTTCCAAAATAAAATATTTAGGTGGCAACTCTGTATCTGGCAAAGCAGTCCATGTTTGGCACTTCTTTACAAAAATTAGTTTTCAAAAACGATTTGCCAGATTTGGACTCTTTGGTGATTTATCAATCTCGCATTGCACTTTGTGAGATCAGATTAAGAACCGTGACATTGAGTCCGAACTGTAGTAAGCTCCAAAGAACAAAATAGGATTTTCCCGGGATGTTCCCGAAAAAATCCCGTTTTCTTAGAAACTGTGGACGTCCCCGAACGTCCCGGGAAAATCCCGTTTTCTTAGAAACTGTAGACGTCTCCGAACGTCTCGAGAGACCAGCAAATTTGGCCCAAAGACCAAGAAAACCAGTTTCCCAACCAGAAAACCGGCTGGCGGGAAAAAAAGTGGTCTCCAAGGAGAAAAACTGGTCTCCAAGGAGAAAAAGTGGTCTCCCACCCTTGTACCACTTCCCAAACATGAAAATCAAGGTTCGTGCCAAGAACGAGCCAACACGGATGCAAAACGAGAGTTCAGGAGGCAAAACGCGCGGCCGGGGGCCCCGAAAACTGGCTGTTGAGCACAAAAAGTGGCGTATGACCACAAAAGTGGTCTCCCGAACCACAGTGTCCCTCTAGACAGAGGAAACAAGGTGTGTTCCAAAAACTGTGCCAAACAGAGAATGTTAAGCACTCCCAAGCCAGGGCGCACGGCCAATGGCTCTGAAAACTAGAAACTAGTCTCCAAACAAGAACAGTGGCCTACGACCACGAAAAGTAGTCTACGACCACTGAGAGATGGTCTACAAGACCTCTCCCTCCTTCCGGGAAGAGAAAACAAGACTTAGTCCGCAGACCGAGTCAAAGTACAAAGAGTCCCGAGGTCCGGAGGTGAGGCTCTCAACCAGGAACTCCGAAACCTCGAAACAAGCACAACATGCGCAATCACCGAGCGCTTAATTGATGACGTCTGAGTCTTAAGGTCGGTCAAAAATGGGGTGTCTACATGTATGCTCGAGCGTGCAGTCCTACGCTCGAGCGTGGATATAAAATCTGGAATTTCCAGATTGATCCTCAAGCACAAAATTCAACTTTTAAAGCTTCAAACTCGATTCTTTTGGGCTAATTTTCTGGAAAACATTTGAAGACTCATAGTACAACATGTTTCAAAGATCAATTTATGAAATCAAGCCCAAAAGTAAGCCAATTGAACACCAAATCAAATGTAACATGAAGAACAATGCAAAAATCATATATGCATGAGTTCTCAAAGACTCTAGTGTTCCAAAACAAGATCATGGTCATGGACTACCTCCAAAATATGGACATGCATGTAAGGATTTCATGAAAAACAACTCCAAAACACTATGATATGAACATGTATGCAAGAATTCACTCTCAAATTCAACTCTTTACTTTAATTCTAGACTTAGATCACTAATTCTCCCCTGAGTCATGCAAGGACAACTTAAATTCACAAGTGAGAGGATGAATTCCTTACCTAGGTCTTGAATTCAAAGTATACAAGCTCAAATATGCAATCTCCCTTCAATTCCTCTAATTCTCTAAGCCAAAATCTCAATGAAACCAAAATTCTCCTACTCTCCCTCTCTCTCTCTCGGTTATGGTCTCCAAAGTGGCTGAAGAAATGATATGAAGTGCAACAATTAAGTCCAAACAAAGTTTGTAGGAAATGGCCACTCAATGGCAATTTGGTAATAAGTGCAACTAATGTAATTTTCCCTTATTTAATCTAATTTAATTGTTCCAAATCAAATTTTAATTAAATCTACCATAAAATCACATAAATTCTAAAGAGCATAAAACACTAATCAATTTCTGATTCGGTAGCCGATAAAGCTTTCAATTCGCAATCCGAAACTTAAAACATGAACAGATCAATTAATGACAGACAGATAGAAATGTAATTAAACAACATACTCATGCATTCAGTTTAGAATTTCAGTCAGATCAATTATTTATCATGCTTAATCAGAGATTAGCACTAATTAGAGGTGAGGGTTGTTACAGTCTTCCCTCCTTAAAAGAGTTTGGTCCTCCAAACTCGAATTATCTTCATTTTGGAAGAACACTGGATTCAAGGGGAACAGTTCAGGATATCTCTTCAACATATCATCTTCCCTTTCCCAAGTGGCATAAGTGCCACCATGGTTTTGCCAATCCACCTTCACTAGCGGAATTTCTTTGTTTCTCAACTTCTTAATTCGCCGGTTTACAATCTGTATAGGCCGTTCTTCATAAGTGTAGTCATCACTTAGCACTACATGGGTAGGCTCAATAACATGGAAGGGATTCCGAAGATAATCCCTCAACATTGAAATATGGAAGACATTATGCATATGCTCCATTTCAGGAGGAAGCACTGCCTGATACGCCACTAGGTTAATCTTTTCAATGATTTCATACAATCCAACATATCTCGATGCCAGTTTGCCCTTGACCCCGAAACGGGTCTGGCCTTTCATCGGTGTCACCTTAACAAAAACATGATCACCCACTTCATATTCCCTGTCTCGCCTTCGGACATCCGCATAACTTTTCTGACGGCTTTGTGCGGTTTTCAATCTTTGTGGAATCAGTTTCACTTTTTCTGTGGTTTCTTGTACAATCTCGGGCCCAAGCAAAGGCCCATCCCTTACTTCTGCCCAGCAGATAGGAGATCGACATTTTCTGTCATATAAAGCCTCGAAAGGCGCCACACCAATGCTCGAGTGAAAACTGTTGTTGTAGGCGAATTCAGCTAAAGGTAAATGGTTTTCCTAATTTCCTTGGAAATCAAGAACACACATACGCAGTAAATCCTCTAGAGTCTGGATGGTCTTTTCTAACTGGCCATCTGTCTGAGGATGGTAGGCACTACTCAGTTTTAATTCAGTACCCAATGCTGTCTGAAGACTTTGCCAAAATCTCGATGTAAACTTCGAATCCTTGTCAGAAACAATAGATACAGGCACTCCATACAACCTAACAATCTCGTCAATATAAATTGTAGCCAATTTGTCCGCATTATAGATTGTCTTGATAGGTAAGAAGTGAGCAGATTTAGTCAATCTATCAACAATAACCCAAATTGAGTCTATACCTTTATTGGAGTGAGGTAAACCGATAATGAAGTCCATAGTAATATGTTCCCATTTCCACTCCGGTATTGGTAAGGGTTGAAGTAAGCCTGTGGGTCGTTGATGTTCGGCTTTGATTTGTTGGCAATGTAGACATTTCGACACAAAGTCGGCAATCTCTTTCTTCATTCCCGGCCACCAGAAATTCAATTTCAAGTCTTGGTACATTTTTGTATTCCCTGGATGAATGAAAAGTTTCGAGTTGTGGCCTTCCTGCAAAACTCACTTTTTCAGTTCAGAATCATTTGGAACACACAACCTTCCCTGAAATCTCAACACACTATTTTCAAATTTAAAGTCTGGCCTCGGTTTGGATTCCCGTTTATCAATAATCTTCTTCAGAAAGTCATCTTGCTGTTGTTTTTCTTTGATCTCCTCAATGAGTGCAGGTTAAGCAGAAATAGCAGCCAAAGTCCTACCTTGTTCACGCAAAACAATTTCAACTTCAAATTTCTCAAGATCACATAACAGTTCTTTCTGTCTGGTGAGTAGACAGGCTAAATTCCCAATCGATTTTCGGCTAAGTGCATCAGCAACAGTGTTAGCTTTCCCTGGGTGGTACAAAAATTACAGATCATAGTCTTTTATCAGTTCTAACCATCTCCGCTGTCTCATGTTCAACTCTTTCTGTGTGAAGAAATATTTCAAGCTCTTGTGATCTGTATACACCTCACATGTTGCCCCATATAGGTAGTGACGCCAAATTTTCAATGCAAAAACCACTGCGGCAAGTTCTAGGTCATGAGTAGGGTAATTCTTTTCATGTGGTCTCAGTTGTCGGGAAACATATGCAATAACTTTACCATTCTGCATTAACACACATCCCAAACCCTTGTAAGAAGCATCACTAAAAATAGTAAATCCATCCGTACCTGAGGGTAGGGTGAGAATCAGTGTAGTCACAAGTCGAGTTTTCAATTCCTGGAAAGCTGACTCTCTCTGATCGGTCTAGTCAAATGATATTCCCTTTTGAGTCAACTGGGTCATTGGTAAGGTAATTTTGAAGAAGTCTTTCACAAACCTTCTGTAGTACCCGGCTAAACCCAAGAAACTGTGAACTTCAGTAACATTTGTCGATCTAGGCCAATTCACCACCGCTTCAATTTTCTGTGGGCCAACTGAAATGCCATCCTTACTAATCACATGTCCCAAAAACATAACATTATCAAGCCAAAATTCACACTTGGTCAGTGTAGACGCGCCCTTGGGCCTTACTACAGTTTGGACTCAATTTGTGTCACGGTCTTGTATCTAATCTCGCGAAGTGCAATGCAAGACCGATGAATCATCAAAGAGTCTAAATCCGGCAAATCGTTTTTGAAAATAGATTTTTTGAAAGAAGTGCCAAACATAGACTGCTTTGCCAGATACAAACCACCTAAATATTTTATTTTGGGAAATTTAGGAAACCCTGACTCGTTGCCTAAGGCCACGTGTCCGTCATCACCAAAGTTGCCTCGGCTCGGGAACTTGGGTACGATTGGGGAAGGTCACTTTGTGAGCACCTCCGCTCGCCCGATCAAAGAACGACCTCTACTAACCATGATATCAAGTTTTGAAAACATTATGCATTCTTATTCCGGTTATTAGCCTAGATTTACTATGTGATGCGCACAGCATACAAATATAGACTGGATCGCCTGAATTGGAACAACATATCTCATGTTTGTTTTGAAAATTGTTTGCTACTCGCAAGTAGGCTTAAAATGCAGGTTTTTCCACCCTCGGGTGGGCTTAGAAAACAAGATGATTTGCCACTCTCAAGTGGGCTTAAAACTCACAGCCAATGTATTATTTCAATCCAAATAACCCAACCTTCACCCACAGGCATTCAGGCAGGTATATCACATAAGCAAATAGCCTCATGGTAAGCATGTTATCATGGCAATCACTCACACGCATGCAAGGATGCTAAAGCATAAAACTTACCGAGTACTCCAAGCCAAAACAAAAGCTATGCTAAAGATCCATACATGATCCTAACTATGCTGGAATGCCTAATGCAACACATGCAAAATGCTACTACAATAGGCTTGGCTATTCTACAATGGCATGTGAAATGCTACAACTAACACGTATTCAACTCGGAATTGAAATACAATGTAGTTAGTATGATGCGCCGAGCCCGGTGCATGCAAGACAGATGAATGATGCAAACATGCAAGCATAAGTATGCTAATTGAAACATGCCCTAATCTAACCATCATAAGCTGGTAAATAAAAGGGAGAAAGATGTGGGGTTAGAAGACATACATCACACGCGCGCACACTTATTACAACTATGCCCTCGCTCGGAAGGGTCCGAAAGAATAATACAGTCCGAATAAATAATTAAATATTACAAAACCCTAATTAATTAACAAATTAACTAGGAAAGCGGATAAACTAGCACGCAAGCTTATGGACCGCCTCAGCTCTGTTCCGAATGATGAAATATGCATGCTCGAGTTGCCTTGCGTGGAAATCCATTGCGATGCCCCAATTCGCCTCTGTTTACACTTAATCCCGGAATGCTGTGCGAAGCTCCAGAAGGCTGTTGATTTCTGATTTGCTACAACAGAGAGCAAGAAAGGGGCATGGCAAAGTCTTTTCACATATGTATGCATGACTACTCTTCAGGGAGTGTAGTCCTCGATCCTCGTGCCACCAATCACGCATCTCGATGCATGATGGCCGAGGAGTCGAATTGCACGACTCGATGTGAAATGAATGCACATGTAAACACAACAAGACCTAAACTCCATCATGGATAATTCGGAGTGTCGGTGACCGGGAATTGAGACACGTTCCGTCACTCGGAGTACGAAACGTCCCTCGTTTCCCGTGCTTGGGCTAACTCCTATCCCAAACACAATGCAAATGAGATGGCATACACAATACGACTAACATACAACCTAGCATACGCAATGCTATGAAATGGCATACACAATGCTCTAACAAGCGACCTAGCATACACAATACTATGGACCGAAATGGCATACACAATGCACGATGGAATTACACCAACATGAGTGGACCTCAGCCACACTCACATCAGTGGCCATTAGATGAAAATGAGACAACCGAAATGCGTGCACACATGCACGAATACCAAGGACCAAACCTAAGACATGATATGCAACTCTAACAAGGCATAGCAAAGGATGAAACATGACATGGAATAGCATAAATTACAGCTCTAAAACAGCGCGAAATATGGTCCCGAAACATGCAAATATGGCACACAATGCAAGCTAGGGGGCCCGGGTACCGAAACTAGTGAAGTGCGTTACACTAGAGGTATCCAAAGCAATGCACCAAAGGCAAAACCAACCCCAAACAGACCCTATGAAGGTCTGAAACAGTGGGGCAATGGCCTAAAATGATGGCTCGGAATGTAATGGAATGGAGCTCATTCAATGGTCAGTAAATGAGGCATACAAGCCCGACTCTCAAACGCATTTAAAGAGATGAAAACATGGCCACATGGCATTCGTATAAGCTCTGAAATTTGATGAAAACTGACCCCAACCATGAAAATACCTCAGTATATGCATGGAATGGATCTCAAAACTCAAACCTAAGCATGGACCTTGAACTACAAGCATGCAAAACTAACATCATTTAACCACAAGACCCAAAAATAGAGCTAGGGCAGTCCAAAATAAGCACATTATCAATTTAAGGCATAGCCAAAATATGCTAACATGAGGGGCTAAAACAACACGTAACCTAGGCTAGTAAGCATAGTTTACATGGCATGTACATGAAGCATAAGAGAGGTCACCAAACCAGCTAGAAATAGGAACATGATATGTCAAATAAACCCCAAATACCACTGAAATGCATCCAATGTATGCAAAAATGATGAGCTTCTTTGGAGGGCCATGCAAGGGGTTACTCAACACATACAACAAGAACACTTAACATGGTAAAACCAACTCTAGAAATAAGTTATGACAACCCTAAAACTCACCAAAAAGGCCCTGAAATTAGTCTAGGAAGCATTCAATGAAAGGTCCTCTTGAAAGGCCTTGAGGAGGATTGTTCCACACATGCATGAGGGACACAAAATATGGTCAAAGAGGCTCCGGACAGAGCTAAGGCAGACCTTGAAACTCACCAAATTGGGCCTAAAAAGTGACTTCACAACATGCAAGTAAGAGGCCCTTTGGAAGGCCAAAAAGGCCAACAAACAAGACAAGGAGAAAGGGGGTCACCCCATTCTGATTTTAGCTCTCAAAAACACATCTAAGCCACTAAAAATCCACTGGATTTTAGTGGCTAAGAGGCCAAACCAAGGCCAATGCGAATGCTCTAATGCATAGCCCTAATCATGAAGAAATGAAGCATGCCAAGAGGAAGATGACCCCAAAAATAAAAATTACCTTAATCAAACTTCAATAGGGGCTCAAAATAAGACCTTTTTTTGTTCATGGCAAATCTCAAAAATCCTTGCAAGTAAGGCTAAGATATCATGCAAAATAAGCCCTAAAAGAGAGATGAAGCATACAAGGATGTAGAAGACCTCAAACAGAAAAGTATCCTCAATCAAACTTCAAGAGAAGCTCAAAATAAGACACTTTACAGTTTATAACAAAACCCAGAAATGCTTGCAAATAGGGCTAAGCTATGGAGAAAAATAATGCAAGAAAAGGAGAAATGGAGACTTACCCTTGTAGCACAGCAATGAAGCAACTTCTGGACCAAGTTGGTGAACCTTCAACCCCTGAAAATCAGTCCCAAAGTGCTGGAATGGATGGTAGAGGTGGTAGGCTATGAGGTGTGGTGCAAATGGTGCAAGAATATTAGGGTTTGGAGCTTGGAATAGTGAGCTATGGAGGGTGAAGTGTATATGCCTTAGCAAAAATTGTTGAACCCTTGCAAATGAAGACAAGCCTCTCCTTTATAGAGGAGAGGCTCTAAAGCTTCTCTAAGAAGCTTCAAATATCCTCCATACACGTGTATGAAGGACGGTCCAAATGCCTCCCAGCTGGCACAGCTGGATTGCATTCAGAGAGAGCAAAAAGCAAGAAGTAGGCCGACCAGTTCAAGTGGCCAGCTGGCCACTTCCCCTGGTCGGCCGACCAGGGGTCAAAAAGTTCAAGGAGAAATGCTAGCCGGCCACCCCAGAAAGGTGGCCTCCCAGATGAGTGCAACACAGCTGTATGGTGGAAAATCAGAAAATGTGACCGAAGAGAGAGAAAAATCAGCTTTTTAGCAAGGTTCAAAAGGGTCAAGAAGAATTAATGGTCGGCCTACCCATATTGGTGGCCTCCCAGATGAGCACAACACAATGGTGGTATGAAAAGCCAGAAATTGTGGCTCAAAAGTGAGAAAAACCAACTTTCTGTCAGAAAAACCGGCTTTAGGAGAGAGAAAAAGAGAAAGCTGGTTTCCAAGGGAAAAATGTGGCCTCCCACCATACTACCACCTCCCTAGGAACGAAAATAGGGTCCTTACCAAAAATGGACCGAGACGGATGCAAAACGAAGGTTTAGAGGCCAAAACGCGCAGTCCGGGGCCCCGAAAACAGGCTGTTAGGCACCGGAAGTGGCATATGATCACGAAGGTGGTCTCCCGGGCCACAGTGTCCCTCTAAAGGGAGGAAACAAGGTGTGTGCCAAAAACCGGAGCAAACGGAGGTAGTTAAGCGGTCCCGAACTGAGGCACACGGCCGACGACTCTGAAAATCGGAAACTGGGCTCCAAACGGAAAAAATGGCCTATGACCACGAAACGTAGCCTACGGCCACTGAGAGATGGTCTATGAGACCTCTCCCTCCTTTCGGGAAGAGAAAACAGAGAAAACAAGACCTGATTCGCAAACCGAGGCAAAGCACAAAAGAGCCCCGAAGTCCGGGGGCAAGGCTCGCAGCCGAGACTCCGCAACTTAAGAACAAGCACAATATGCAACATCACCGAGCGCTCAGTTGGTGACGTCTGAGTCTTAAGGTCGGTCAAAAATGGGGTGTCTACAATTGCCCCTCTTTGACAGAACTCGAAAGTCGTAATTGACGGGAGTGAATGTCAAAGCCCAAAGACGACCCATTTTTGACAAGACCGAAGACTTAGACAAACAGGCAAGATAACGAAGATGTGCCCGCAGGCAGGGGGCAAGATGCAAAATGATATGCGCAAAGCCGGACGTAACTCATGACCATGCAAAGCAGCAAGCTGTAATGAAGCGCACACACAATAGTTTTAAGCAAGAATGCAAAGTAACAACTATATTTCATGCAGTTTAAGAATGCAGAGAATTATTCAATTCTCGCCATGTCTCACACGGAGAAGATACAATACCTGTGCGATTCGTTTGGTTGCACCAGCTTCAAATGAACCGTACATACAATATCGTGCCTGCAAAAGAGAGAAACTTAACAAGCATAACATAGTTAGCAACACATGTTCAACGCTATATCGAACGTAGACAAACAAGGTGCCGATGGGAAAGTGCATCGCAATGCGAGAGACACGAGCGCGTGTTAACGCAAGTTAAGCGTGAGGGTATGACAATACCCATAAAACGTGCACAACAATGCAAGTGGTATGCATGAGAATGCAAGTGACGTGCATAACAATGCAGGATAAGTGCAAACTCGAATGCATGTTTGACACGAAACGACGAGCAAAGAAATACAAGTTTTGACGAGTGCGACTCAATCGCGACCTCCGGTTTACCTCCCGGAAGGGTCACAACGTGCTCAAAAAGGATACATTTTGCTCTTGACGAGTGACGATGAAATGCGCATCGAAAGTTGGAGTTGAAGCTCCCGCGGAGGGATTTCGCGACGATAAGTGCACTTTTCTTGTACTTTCTCGGGTGCCGGGGACTCCGATCACTACCAAAACTTGCAAAGACCTTAGAGACCATCTTGGGAACACCACGGACAAGGTTTGGAGTTCACTGGAGGCCACCGACCAGGTTTGAGTGCAGGGGGTGGTCGGCCTACCAGAAAAGGTGGCCGACCCACCGCCTAGCCCAAATCCGGGGCAGTTTGGCACTTTCACCCTCATTTCTTTAAATACATTCGGCCAAAGCTTTATTCCTCACAACTTTAGATCCGAAATCACCTTCTCCTCCTTCCTAGAGCATTTTCCCTCTCAGATCTGCGCTCTATATGCGTTTTCCAACGCCCCACGCAAAGTTGTTTCACGAAAACTTTCAGTTCTCTTCACTTTGAACCGATTAAATTTTGATTTCGGAGCTTCTTTTCTCATTTTCACCACTTGAGGTAAGTTTGTCTCAACATTTGGAAGATTTTCTCGGGAGTTGACTTTTGTTGACTTTTTCATTTCCCGAGAGTTGACTTTTGTTGACTGTTTCCAATTTTGGCTCATTTTGCTCATTTTTCCTCCTTTTTACAGATTTCTTGAGATGGCGGGTCATTTTCCCCATGACGGAGGTTCTCCAAGTGCCAGAGGCGATCCAGATATCATGTCTCTATCGCTGAGGATTCGCCCCTTTATTCCTGAGAGGTACAACCCCTTGACGCACATCCTCCCACAGACAGTTTTCTATCATTTTACGGACTTCGACGATCGAGCCCCCGTGGATTTGCTGTTGCGGGAGCCGGAGTCCCATCTCTCCTGTCAGGCACGAGAGGTATGTACTTCACTTTTTTACATTTCCTGCCTTAATTCTGCATTTTCCGTTCATTTTATGCTACGCATGCTTATTTGCTCGCTCTGAACACATTCGCATGCCATACTTCTGCTCATTCTAGCACACAGCTTGTTCTGAATGCTTAGTCTACAACACAGTACTCTGTTTGCATCTTGAACATACAGCTCAATCACTTGAATTTCTGAACACGCAGCTCATATTTGATGGTGAAAACGCCGCACGCACTATCTCTGAAATCTGAACACACAGCTCATATTTATTTGTGAACATGCAGCACACATTTCAATTCTGAACACACAGCCCATATTTGATTGTGAACACGCAGCACACATTTGTTGAAAGTTGAACACGCAACCCAAACTTTGAATTTCTGAACACGCAGCACACACTTGTTGAGAGTTGAACACGCAGCCCAAACTTTGAATTTCTGAACACGCAGTCCATATTTGTTGAAAGTTGAACACTCAGCCCAAACTTTGAATTTCTAAACACGCAGCCCATATTTGTTGAAAGTTGAACACTCAGCCCAAACTTTGTTTGTGAATACGCAGCACACATTTGTTAAAAGTTGAACACGTAGCCCAAACTTTGAATTTCTGAACACGCAGCACACACTACTTCTAAAATCTGAACACACATCCCAAATTTGTTTGTGAACACGCAACACACATTTGTTCTGAACACACAACCTATATTTGATTGTGAACACGCAGCACACACTTGTTGAGAGTTAAACACGTAGCACACACTTGTTGAGAGTTGAACACGCAGCCCAAACTTTGAATTTCTGAACACGTAGCCCATATTTGTTGAAAGTTGAACAAGCAGCCTAAACTTTGAATTTCTGAACATGCAGCCCATATTTGCTGAAAGTTGAACACTCAGCCCAAACTTTGAATTTCTGAACACGCAACTCATATTTGATGGTGAACACGCAGCACACACTATTTCTGAAATCTGAACACACAGCTCATATTTGATTGTGAACAAGCAGCACACATTCGTTGAAAGTTGAACACGCAGCCCAAACTTTGAATTTCTGAACACGCAACCCATATTTGTTTGTGAACACACAGCACACACTATTTCTGAAATCTGAACACACAGCCCAAATTTGTTTGTGAACACGCAGCACATACTTCAATTCTAAACGCACAGCTCATACTGAACACGCAATTCACAGCATTGTATTTGATTTGATTTGTACACAGCTTATACATTTCATTTGCACGCAGCTTATTCATTTCATTCTAAAACTAAATACATGTGTTCATCGTGAATGCATGTGTCCTCCCGTGTTACACGGGGATATGGCTCCATTGCTGCGAGGGAGTGGTATGCAGAGCTCCCAGAGGTCGTCCGTGATTGGGTTAATCAGGCAGGGTTCGGGCCCTTCTGTACTGGGATATCTCGCTATCCCGCTAGCAGGACGTTGATGGGCGCCCTTGTGGAGAGGTGGTGGGACACCACCAATTCCTTTCATTTCTCAGCTGCCGGGGACATGACTATGACCCCATTCGACTTTGCTGTGTTGACAGGCCTCGACGTGGGAGGATGGGCGATCCCTTATGATGAGGACATGGGCGAGTGGGAGACTGCCTGGATTTATCTATTGGGAGCTCGCCCACCGGTCGACCGATCCTCGGGCCGAGTCTGGTACACCTGGTTTTCTTCACATTTCAAACAGAGGGAGCCCGAGACTCCCGATGAGATAGCACAGTACACCCGAGGGTTTTTGATGTTCCTCTTCGGGACCACTCTATTCGCCGATAGGGGGAACACCGTTGGGCTATATCTGCTGAGTGCCCTGGTAGACCTCTCGCAGGTCAATCAGTACGACTGGGGTGGCGCCGGCTTGGCTACCCTCTATTGCTACATAAGCGCGACCTCCCGCGGACGAGGGAACATAGTTGGCGACTACTAGAGAGCCTGGGAGTACCTTCTGCCCTCTTGGTTTACATTTCTGCTTTTCATTATCTGTACATTGCACGCACGGCGCACTTTACATTCTGTACTCACATTCTGCATTCAGCATTCTGTATTCGGATTCTGCACTCAGTATTCTGTATTCTGATGGCTTTTGCCCTATTTTCCACAGTTATGGGTTTTTGCGTACTTCCCGACGCTAGCCCCAGAGCTCGAGGTGGAGGCGCCCCTTATGACCCCCTACTCGCTCGTTTTCGAGGGCCAGTACCGGCCGCAGGCCCAGGAGACTCTCCCCTACCTACGGCAGTTTTTCGACACAGTACGGCCGACAGAGGTAATTCAGAACTCTCCGTCCTCCATGTTTTCATCTTTGATTTATTTTGCACATCTACGATTTCTGATCAGCTTATGCATTGGTTATCTGCAGATCACCTGGCAGCCCTGGGTGCCTTTGGGTAGGGACCTCCAATTTCAGCTTGTCGGAGGATGGGCCGCCTCTCGGTACAGGATCTTGTTTGAGGGGCCGGTTGGCAAGGCCTGGTTCCTGGGGGAACGCTTCATGCGCCAGACGATGGGCTACCCTCATCAGGACATCCCCTCAGCACCTCCGGTCGATATGCGGACTACCGGGAGGCTCACTCCCTAGGAGGTTACTAGTGCCATGCTGGGTACTAATGTATTGCTACATTTGGAGGAAGGGGAGTACGCAACCTACCGTCACACATACTTGATGCCCCCGTTGACAGGTGTTTGTACTCCCACGAGGTGGTCCACTAACATACCATCTTCGAGTCGAGCTCGGGCTGCAGGTGCTCCTTCTACTAGCAGAGCCGATACGTCGAGAGATAGGGCTGGACTGGTCCCCCCGATTCCTCTGACTTATCATCACGCTGGATGGCCAGATATCCCGACCGAGTTGACAGGATGGTGATACGAGACTTCCTACCCGATTTCGATAGAGCCTCCTATGCCTGATCACCGATACGTCAGTGACCCTGACTCACCACCGGTATGCTCCACTGCTTTTTATTTATCACCCAGATACTTAGGCATTCATTCAGTCACTGATGATCTGAGCTTGTATTTGCAGCCACCCAGAGAGTACATGGACGGGATGCTCGGATTGGTGGCCTCGCTCGAGGGCATGGTCTTGCGGAGAAAGGCGCAGCTGTCCATCCTCGGTTTCCAGGTACTCTTTAATTTTCTCGCATTTATCATACTTCTGATGACATGTTGAACTTGAACATCTTACTGCATTGATTAATTGTATGTGTAGAGCACATCTGACACACACCACATTCATGTACTATATCTGTCTGCACCCACTTTATGTAGTTTTCTTGTATCTGCATCTGATATACATACTTTGGCTGATGTATTGCATTATTTCTTTTCAGATGCCTCCGCTACATACCAGACCACAGGCCGAGCCATCTGGGCCTTCCCGAGGAGCTGGGAGGGGTGAGTCGTCTCGTAGACGAGCCGGACGCAGAGCGCATGTCATAGAGGAGGGGTCCAGCGAGGAGGAGGAGCCTGCGCATCCCCAGTCAAAGACATCTGCTGATAGAGAGGGTGGTTCCGGTTCCGGTTCCGGTAGTGGAGATGAGGCCGAGGAGGATCCCAAGGATGACAGCTCTAACTCTGATGACGATGATGGTGCTGAGGCTGTTCCGCAGAAGAGAACGAATAGGGCCTCTTACTCCTGTGCTTGATAGCATTGATGCAGCTGTTCCCTGCTTTATTTGCCTTTTTTACTAGTAGTTGTAGCACATTGTACATTTATTAGGTAGTTTTATTTTCTATAAAAGTTGTACCCTTGTTGTAAAATGTTGTAACAAAGGAAGCATGATGGAATGAAACAACTTTTGTTCAAAAGTGTTGCATTTTATGTTCTTGCATCGCATCGTATCATTTGCACAAAATGAGATTGAATGGAATTGTGCATTTGAAAATTGCCAAGTCAGGTAGTGAACCGACACAACAAACAAAGCAACTTAACTTACTAAGAAAGAACAGAACCTTAGCAAGTTTACAACTTGATAAGCAAGACACAACAATGTCGATTACACAAAGAGTAACAACTCGATATACACAACTCGTCAACTCAACAAAACTTAATAACTCGATAAACTAAACAACAACTCAATAAGCAAAATAACAACTTGATAAGCAGGATTTAACAACAACTCGATAAACAAATGCATTTCGGACGATCTGGGTGACGAAACGCATCCAAAACAGAGGAAAACTCGCACCTTCAACACCCCCAATGCATGGAAATGCTAGGAACTTTCTTCTAGAAGCTAGAACAAGACCAAAGCCACCTTCCTCTCTATGGCCGACCAGTTTTTTGCATTGGAGGGGAGAGGGGTGGTCGGCCTGCCAGAAAAGGTGGCCGGCCGACCACCTAGCTTGGCAGCCACCAAATTTTCGACACGTGTCCCCCGAACAGTGCCTTATCCTCTTTAAAAGCTCCAGCCTCGTGGCTCTTTCATTTCATCTTAGTTTTGCATCAAAATGGAGGCATTCCTCACCCAAAATCTCACAGCTTGGATTGCTTCTCTAGATGGCTCGAAAAAGTTAAACTTCCGGGGCTTCGGCTTGAACGCATTATTCACGCTGGGCCATACTCCGCTGCATCTTCCTTTCCTCTATGCCGCGGCAAGGTTTTGGAATCCGGTAACACACGTCTTTAGCTTTAGCGGGCAAGAGATGTGTCCTACTTTCGAGGATTTCCAAGTTTTGATGGAGTCCGAGCGCAACGAGGAAATCTTGCCTCAACTCCGATTCGGCCACGTCCAAGCCTTAGGACAAATGTGCGGCCTCACTTTGCATGATGCTCGATCATTGATTCATGATGGGGAGCTGGACATCCCAAGCTTGGTTTGCCGGTTTTCTGATGCTGGTGACCGCGGTGACCATCATTGGCAGGGCTATCAGCAACACGCGCTTTGCCTAGGCTTGCTATCTCACTTCTTACTTGCCTCAGGTTCCGGAGGATCCAGTGTTCGGTTGATCGAGGTTGCCCAAGGTTTGAAGGAGGGCAAGAGCTGCATTGCTATGACATTGGCTGAGACATTGATGGGCTTAGACGCTTTTCATCGCCGAGAGACGGCTAGGCTTGCGGGGAGCCCACTACTATTGTAGGTAATGTTTCGCACCCAATCTCACATATGTATTGCTCACATCACTCGGCCCTCAGGCTCGGTTTTTCCCGCAAAGCCCTTTTCTTACTTTACTTTCATCGTACATCTCTCTATTCTTTATTCTCTCATTTTTCAATCCCTCCCCAGGTGTGGTTGATGGACAAGTTACAAATTGTGGAGTCTTGCCCCGCATACTCAGCTCACGGCTACTTTTTTCGACAACGCCTGGTCGATGCCCTTGATGAAGGGTGGTGGTACAACTGGATGTGCAATTTGTTTGCAAACTGCATCGCTTGGCGCTGCCCTTGGCTCAATCTGCCGGTGATGAGTTACAACATGACTCGTCAACCTGGGATTCAATTGATTGGCATGACACACTGTGTCTTTTATTTTTCGTTTCGGTTTCAGTGCCAATTCGGACATGATCAGACTTGCCCGCCAGAGGGGATAGAGTATCCTGCTGCATTCCCGGTTCGAGGCGCACAGCTTGCCCGGTATGCCACAGCATGGAGGACTAGAGAGCTCCTGGCCCCTACTCCCACTTTCAGTTGCACTTTGTCTGATGAGTGCTTGGATTGGCTCAATGAAGAGGCACAGGAAGGGCCCACTTGGTATTAGAGGCTTCGACCAGCTCTGGGAGGGGAGGCAGGAACACCTGACTTAGCTATGTCCCGGACTTATTGCTTTATTCGTACTTTCAAGTTTTCTTTATGATTGTAATAAAAAGCAACTTCAATTTGTATGCAAGAGAAGGAGAACTCTGTATTGAAATCAATGAAATTGAAGGTTGTGGGTACTGAAAATTTTCCGCATTGGTCCAAAAATGGTCTAAGTTGTAAAAAGATCAATTTTGAACAAAGTCAACTTTTATTAAAACTTTTCAAAACCATTTTTGATATGGATCAGAACTGGACACGCCTGAAATCTGTCACTGAGATGCACAACCCCGGATCCCAGTAACTGGAAAGTTGCCCCTAGTCTGAATAGTACCGCAGCACTGCGCAGCAACGGAAAGTTGCCCCTAGTCTGAAGAGCATTGCACCGGAGATCATAACCGAACTCTTGAATACTGAATAGACAAAGATAGCCGAGATGATCAAATGGACAAAGTTGATCGGCGAAAAGTTTATGGCTGAACTTCAGGATAAAGTTGCCTACGTATCCCAAAGATGGGAATCAAGCCTTACGTAGTTCAGGCTTAGGTTCACTCGAGTATTTTCACTCTCCTTTTATGCTCTAACTTTTGCCAAGGCCGCCCTTTGCGGGTTTTCAACCTTGTGAGCTCAGTTTTTTATATTTTCCAATTTTCTGTGCTCTAACTTCTGCCTAGGTCGCCATTTCGGGTTTTCGGCCTAGCGAGCCTCTCAGGGGTAATATTTCTTCAACTTGTCCATGTTGATCGGTTGGGAGAACTCTAGGCCATCTAGGTCCATCAGAACCACAGCTCCACCCGACCAGATAGACTTAATGATGTAAGGACCAGTCCAATTGGGTCTGAACTTGCCCCTAGGGTCGTGGATAGGAGCTCGGTTGTCCTTGAGCACCAAATCTCCTTCTTTTAGATTCCTGGACTTAACTTTCTTGTTAAAAGCCCTGGCAATTCTGCGCTGATAGCCTTGAACATGGGACAGTGCTTTCAGTCTGCGCTCGTCAAAAGCATGAGTTCTTCAAATCTGCTCTGTTGCCAATCTGCTTCGGCTATCTGACACTCAGCCAGCACTCGCAAAGACGGAACCTCAATTTCAATAGGTAGAACGGCCTCCATCCCATAAACTAATGAATACGGAGTTGCCCCAGTAGAAGTTCTAATTGAAGTTCGGTACCCCCACAGAGCAAACGGCAGCTTATCTGGCCAATCCCGATAGGTTTCCACCATCTTCTGCAATATGCGTTTAATATTCTTGTTGGCGGCCTCAACTGCTCCATTGGTTTGCGGCCAGTATGTGGATGACTTATGAAAAGCCACGTTGTATTTCTTCATCAAGTCAGTCACTTCCTTCTTGAAGTGGGAACCATTATCTGAAATGACCTCGTTCGGGACTCCATAACGACAGATGATGTTGTTTCTGATAAACTTTGCAACATGCGACACCTTCAACACCGCATAAGATTGGGCCTCAACCCACTTCGTGAAATAATCTATCGCGACCAGGATGAACTCATGCCCATTAGACCCCTTCGGGGTAACAGTCCCGATCACATCGATTCCCCAAACTGAAAATGGCCATGGTGAAGTCATGTTGCACAGCTTTGACGGCGGGATGTTCATGCGGTTTGCATGGATCTGACATTTGTGGCATCGCCGAACAAAGTCGATACAATCCTTCTCCATGGTGGACGAGTAGTAACCCTGTCTAAGGATTTTCCGTGCCAGCATTACCCATTCATATGCGCACCGTATTCCCCTCCATGGATGGCCTCCATCAGGCGTTTTGATTCTTCAACTTCAACGCACAGCTTATGCATTCCCAGATGACCTCTCTTATACAATTTACCTCCACAGATGATGAACTGAACGGCCATTCTTCTTATTGCCCTTTTATCCTTGGCATTTGCCCCTGGTGGATACGATTCTTTTTCTAAGAAATTCCAAATATCGTAATACCAGGGGTTCTCATCCTGAACTTCATCTATAGTAGCAATTGACTCGTAAGTCGGCACAAATTTCTGGTCAATAATGACTGGACGCATCCGGACTCCAAACGGGATGTCTATCATGGAAGATAGAGTTACTAATGAATCTGCGAACCTGTTGTTTTCTCTTAGTAGATGAGTGAAGTTTAACTTCTCAAATCGAGGAATTAACAAATCCAAGGTCTGATGATACATGATCATCTTTTTTTCTTTGACTTTCCAATCTCCTTTCGCTTGAGATACAACAAGGTTCGAGTCCCCGATGACGTCCAACCGTTTTGCTCCTAGTTCCAGGGCTACTTCTAGACCGGCAATGCATGCCTCATATTCTACTTCGTTGTTCGAGACTTTGAACCAGAGTTTGAAGGCTAGAGGGATATGGGAATTGTTGGGTGCTATCAGCAACACTCCTATCCCATACCCGTACTGGTTGGACGCACCGTTAAAATACATCGTCCAAAACTCGTCGTCGATATGCAAAATGGCCTCATCTGGGAATAAGTACTGAACTGCTTCACTCCCTTCCACTGGATGATCGGCTAAGAATTCTGCTACTGCTCTTCCCTTGAGTGATTTGCGCGTCACATATTTCAGATCGAATTCGGAAAGCAACAGCAACCAACGAGCTAGCCTACCCGTAAGTGTCAGTTTCTCGAAGAGATATTTGATGGGATCTAGACGTGAAACCAACATTACGGAGTGAGCTAACAGGTAGTGCCGCAGCTTCCTGGTAGCCCATACCAGGGCTAAGCAAGCCTTCTCCAATGGTGTGTAGTGAATCTCATACTCTAGCATCTTCTTGCTCAGATAGTAGATGGCCCTCTCCACTTTGTCCTCTGATTCCTGCGTGAGCATGCAGCCCATTGTGGTCTTAGTTACTGAAAGGTACAATATCAACGGTCTCCCCGGCTCTGGCGGTGACAACACAGGTGGGTTCTGTAAATATTCCTTGATCTGTTCAAAAATAGCTTGGTATCGGCCGTCCCACTAGAATTTCTTTCCTTTCTTCAGGAGACCAAAAAGTGGTTCACAAGTCAAGGTTAATTTTGAGATAAACCGTCTTATAAATTGCACTTTACCTAGAAAGCCTCGCACCTCCTTTTCAGTCCTTGGTGGTGGCATTTCTAGGATGGCCTTGATTTTAGAAAGGTCGACTTCGATACCTCTCTGTGTAATCAGAAACCCCAGCATTTTCCCTGCTGTAACACCGAACGTACACTTCTGAGGATTCAGCTGCAACCGAAATTCTCTGATCCTTTGAAAGAACTTTTGCAAGGCGGTGTAATGGCCGTCTCTTTCTTTGAACTTGACAATCATGTCATCCACATACACCTCAACCTCTTTGTGGATCATGTCGTGCAATGTTGTGGTCGCGGCCCGTTGATATGTAGCTCCAGCATTCTTTAGCCCAAATGGTATCACTCTGTAGCAGTAGGTCCCCCATGGGGTAGTGAATGCAGTCTTTTCCCGGTCTTCAGGTGTCATCACTATCTGATTATAGCCTGAGAAGCCATCCATGAACGAAAGCAAAGCATGCCCCATTGTGAAATCCACCAACTCATCAATATGGGGCAAGGGAAAGTCGTCCTTCGGACTGGCTCTGTTCAAGTCCCTGAAATCCACGCATACCCGGATCCTGCCATCCTTCTTCAGCACCGGAATGATGTTGGCCAACCAAGTTGGGTATTTGGATACCAGCAGGAAACCTGCGTCAATTTGCTTGGTGACCTCTTCCTTAATCTTGAGAGCCTAGTCCGGACGGATCCTTCTAAGTTTTTGTTTAACGGGTCGGGCCTCGGGGTCAAGAGGGATCCGATGTTGTACAATCTCAAGATCGATTCTAGGCATGTCTTCGTAGGACCACGCGAAAACATCTTTGAAATCTTTTAATAAAGTAACTAAGCGCTCGCGTTCCTCCGAAGACAACGTGGACCCGATCTGGACCACCCGCGGGTCCTCCTCAGTACCAATGTTCACAGTAGTGATTTCATCCATTAAAGGTTTAACAAATCTTTCTTGCTCTTGTTCAATTAAGCGTTGCAAAATCGGAGGAATTTCTTCTTCGTCGTTTTCATCAAAATTTTGAAAGTCTGAGTTAATGCAATAAATCAAGGGCACAGAAAAGTACTCAGAAATCACAGCCACATCATTCTCATTAAGCACATCCAAATCATCTGATTCTTCGATTACAACAGACTCAAAAGAGAAAGAAAAAGACGACCTGGACAGGACTGTGGTATCCGGGTTATCATCCCCAAGAATACCGGACTCAGACTCAGTCGAGCTGGAACCTGATTCTGACTCAACAGATTCAGAGGAATCAGATTCCGGCTCACTACCTGACCCGGTGCTGCTTGACAAAAATCCCTCTTCATACTGCCAAATGAGAGAGGGTGCGATAGATGCATCCAAAATGTTTGCTGGTAGGCACGCAGCAGTTCCATTCCCGATCACGCATACCAAGAAGTTATCCCCCAAGCACTTCTGTTCGATCAAAGGATCTGAAAGTAGACACGCCAGCGCTACCCCCATTTCACTTTCAGCGTCCTCAGACTCCACTTTCTTGCTCTACTCAACCTCAGCAAATGGGTTTGTCTACTCTTCGGCAACGTCATCCCCAGATAACTGTAGGTCAAAGAAAATCTCAAAACCTGGCACACACTTCCTCTCCGCGTTCAGCCACGGCTCTGGGAAGCCACAAAACAAAAAATCTCCCCCCTCCCGGACGAAGCGTCCGTTTAGAGTACCCTGAATGGGCCGGTGCATTAAGTCAAAAGGCTTCCCCGCCTTCTTTGCTCTGGCTCTCCCAGCCATCTCCTTACCCTTCCTTATCCAATCCTATTTGGTGGACAGATAACCCAAGCCAAAGGTATGTGGGTTGTGTGGCACCTCGGCCAATGCTGCAATGCCCTTCCGGCCGCTCTTTCCCAATCCCATCCCAGGGATGTGTTGAAGCTTGTTCATGAGGTATACCGATTGAGCACTGACATACACCCCCTCATTAACAGCTAAGATGTTCTGCACGACCCAGGCCTCAGCTAGGGTAAAACCGGATAAGAACACATCCTCCATACCGTGCTCAATTTCCAAAATTGGCGTAGATACTTCTGGCGGTGGATGGATCGATGAATTCCCAAAAACAATGGCTACTCCCTTTCCATGGGGGTATTTCACCATCTGATGCAAGGTAGAAGAAACTGCCTTCACTTGATGCAGCCACGGCCGCCCCAAGAGTAGATTGAAAGTGGCGGGAACCTCTAGGACGTGAAAGTCAATTTCATGCTGCCCCGGCCCAACCTTGGTCTGAATTTTCACTGTCTCCATGACTTCTCTGCTTGTGTTGTCGTATGCCCGAATCACCTGGGCTATTGGCACAAAGTTCGCGGTCTTCAAACCATAGGCAGCCCTTGCTGGGCACACATTGATGGCGGACCCTATGTCGACAAGCACCACGGGTATCCATTTGTTTCTACACTCCACAGAAATGTAGAGTGGCTTGTTATGGTTCGCACCCTCATGTGGCAATTCTTTGTCGGAGAAAGTCAACATCGGGGTAGCCCATCCCAGAAAAACTAAGCCCACCAGCTGCTCGGGCGTGGTGTCTATTGAGAGCTTGCCCTTGTCCATAGCCGATAAGACAGCTTGTCGATGCACTCGCGATGCCATAAGCAGTCCCCCGATGGAGATGTCTGCCTGTATCTTTTTCAACTGCTTCAGTACAGCCTCTTCTTTGAGTTGCTTCTCTTTTTGCTTCTCCGCCTCCTTATCTTTCCCAGATGCCCCTGGCTGGTCTAGGTACGGGGGCTTGAAATACCGCCCGCTCCTGGTCATATGATCGACTTCGCCGATATACCAGGTATCATCTGGCTGATTACTCCCCCAATCCTCATCCGTGTGGGCAAGACATAAATCATCGTCCTCCCACCACATTCCGTCGGCAGCCAACAGACACCTGTCTGGCTCTAGTACAATTGCACCCGCAGTACTCTCCGTCCACATGCTCGCAGCATTCTCTATCCTCGTGCACACAGCACTTTCAATCCCCTCAAGGCCCTTAGCTTTCCTGATTCTCTCAGAATCCTCAAACCTTTCTTGTTCGAACTGCGTCAGTACAGCTGGCTGTTCAACAATTCCAGCATTCACAATGCCCAAGTCTTGAGCGAAATTCTTAGCATCGGCGCTCTCCGGCGATTCATTCTGATTTCCGTCCTTTCCGACCACAATTGATATTCTTGCCCCTGCCGGGTCCCATTCCAACTGAGCTTCGTCAACAACGTCTGGCAGGTCATCAAGCCACCCGGTGACCTCTGCTGACTCCTCAAAATCTGACCAGTTGACTACCATGCCCTCTGGCTCTTGTTCATTAAAAAATTTGAGGTTAGCAAAGTCCTCTTCCACAGCTGCCAGGTCATCTATCCTTTGACCAGATTCATCCCTCTGTATTATACAAAGCTCTGCCCCCACTGGCAGTTCAAAGTTCGGCCCAACCTAGCCCACTGATAGAATATAGTCACTCGGACTGTATACTTCCTCAGCAAAACTCCCAGATTCCTCAGATCTTGGCTCGGCAATCCCATTCTCCCTTGGAATCTCCCATGTTCTGTCTTCGACAGTCACCACCAATGGTTCGGGTTGGGCTCTAGAGATGTCCAACATGCACAAGTCAGTGCAGTCAAGAAAGAGAACCTCCGACTTGGGTAGGTGGGTTGGGGTAATATATATGCTGGGATCGTAAGACACGACCCCAGTCTGGATAAAGTTGATTCTTTTGGGAGGTGGAGCTTGGTTGTGCGGTGGGAGAGGGTTTGTTGTAACATTGGGTTTTTCTGGATGCACAATCACCTACTTGTCAACGAGATCTTGAATCTCATGACGCAATCTAAAACATTGGTCAGTGTCGTGACCATGTTGTTGGTGATATGCGCAGTATTTTGTTGGGTTATGAGAGGAAGGGAGTGGATTTGGCAATGGCCTCGGCTCCAGGGGCTTTAAGTGCCCTTTCCTGACTAATATCCCAAGAGCCTTGGACAGGGGCATGTATAAAGGCGTGAAGGTTCTTTGGCCTTTAGGTTGGAATTTGGTGGTTTGTGTGTTGCTTCCGGACGCGCCGGAGAAAGGTGTAGCTGCCATGGGTCTTGGAGGGGGAATGGTTGTGACCATGCTTACTTCTGAAGCCCTAACATTTGCAGCATTGCTGGTGCCTGTGTTGTTGTTGCGGTTGAAGGTTCTTCGGGGTTACTCTCTATCTTGGTCAATCAGACCTTGTTTCATAGCATCCTCTATTTGTACCCCCATCTCGTGCAAATCTGAAAAGGTAGGAAAGGGGAGCACAATCATTTTCTGCATCAGTTTTGGCTAGAGATTGTGCACAATCATCCGGATTTGATCTTTATCTGTAGGCCTTAAGGTCGTCATTGAGGCCTTCGCCCTCCATCGGGCCACAAAATCCGAAAAGCTCTCATTAGGCTCCTGCCTTGTTGTCTCAAGATCACGGGTTGTAATCTCGATCTGAGTGTTATAGGAGTACTGTGCAATGAAAGCCTCAGCCATCTCGTCCCAGTTCCGCTTAACATCATCTTCTAATTTTGCATTCCAGATAGCGGCCACACTTGACAAGGTCCGGCCGAATAGTGAAAGCTTATGTGGTCTGGTGAGGCCCATCGGTCGTAGTATATCTGAGAACAACCGAAGATGGACCATGGGATCCCCGGATCCGTCAAAGCGGTCGATTTGTGGCATCTTGAACCTATCTAGCAGCGTCACGGCCACGTCAGTATATCCGTCCTCAATGTCTGGGATGGACTTCACCCCCTGGGATTTCTTAAACAACTTCTCGAGCTTGCTCAATTTCAATGTTGTATGGTCTACCTCGAACTCAAAGGGAGAGTCCGGTTGATTGACAGGCGTAGGTGCCTTGGATAACTGTGGTAGAATCGGGGGCGGAGCCGGCCCCGTCGGGATGTCTGCATCTCCCTGGAAATTTGGTGCCTCCCCGGGTGCTGGAACTCCAGGTGGCGGAGGAGCTGGGTGTGAAGCATATATCCCGGTTTGTTGTTGCAACCTAGCAATTAACTCTGCCTGTTGGGCCATGATCTCGGCTTGTTGTTTGGCAAACTCATCCCGGCGAACAGCGTCCTGCTACATGGCTCTCATGGTCTCCTACATCTGGCGCATCATTTCTTCAACTCCTGTCGGTACCGCCATACTGCCCTGATCTGTCTGAACTGCTGGCAGGTCTATCTCTATAGCAACAATTGAGATCTCAGTCCGACTGTCCACTGATGGGGTAATCCACTGCTCTAACAACCTCTGCTCGGATACATTGCGTCTTCTCGACCTCCGTCTGATAACCGGGGGTAAGGAATGATACACTGGTTGTCCGTCGACCAGATCCTCAAATCGATGAAGTCGGCGACCTCTTGTCCAAAGTGCTTGGGGAATATTTGCTTGGTCTGAAGTAATTGTGCTAAACTACCCCAAGCAAAAAGATAAATAAAGTAATGATAAGGAAATAAACGAGCAGACAAACGGACAGCATAACAGCGTAAATAAACACAACACACAGTCGGCTATAATTAACACGCAATTGATACACTGTTCTCAAAGACTGGTCATTATTCCCAAATCACTGTCCCCGAAGCTGAATCTGATACCCGCAGATAACTGATTCCGAAAATACCGAACTGGTGCCCGCAGGCCTGATACCCAAAATACTGAACTGGCGCCCGTAGGCCTAATGCCCAAACTTGTAAACTGATACATGCATTCGTATAGAGACGCACTCTAAAAGCACATAACAAACAAGTAAGAGCCAAAACACCCTTATGCTGGGGTAGGGTTTCTCTGTCCTATTTTGTCAGGAGCTAGGGTTTCACTACGCACACAGCGGTTTCAAACAACCTATAATCTGGTAAGCAACTTGTCCTAGCTTTGGAATGGTCACCATGGATTCCGAGTATGCACTAGGTTGAATGGTCAAAAAGGGTGCCCCGGTAAAATCAGGGTTTGTGTTCCCGTCGTGGCAGAGCCCGCAACCGGTCAGCCTAATGGCACGCTTCTCGAAGCGAGCCTCCGACAAACCGTTCAGGAATAACATAGGGAAAACACGGTGTCCTAGGCGCACCAATGCAAATGCAATGCAAAGAAACACACAAGTGTAGTCAAAACCAGATATCATGAGTTCGAGTCAAGTTCTCTAACTCCCCAGCAGAGTCGCCAGAAACTGTAGACGCGCCCATGGGCCTTACTACAGTTCGGACTCAATTTGTGTCACGGTCCTGTATCTAATCTGGCGGAGTGCAATGCAAGACCGATGAATCATCAAAGAGTCCAAATCCGGCAAATCGTTTTTTAAAACAGATTTTTTGAAAGAAGTGTCAAACATGGACTACTTTGCCAGATACAGAGTCACCACCAAAATATTTTATTTTGAAAAATTTAGGAAACCCTGACTCGTTGCCTAAGACCACGTGTCCGTCATCACCAAAGTTGCCTCGGCTCGGGAACTTGGGTACAATTGGGGAAGGTCACTTCATGAGCACCCCCGCTCGCCCGATCAAAGATCGGCCTCTACTAACCATGATATCAAGTTTTGAAAACATTATGCATTCTTATTTCGGTTATTAGCCTAGATTTACTATGTGATGCGCACAGCATGCAAATATAGACCAGATCGCCTGAATTGGAACAACACATCTCATGTTTGTTTTGAAAATGGTTTGCTACTCGCAAGTAGGCTTAAAATGCAAGTTTTTCCACCCTCGGGTGGGCTTAGAAAACAAGATGCTTTGCCACTCTCAAGTGGGCTTAAAACTCACAGCCAATGTATTATTCCAATCCAAATAACCCAACCTTCACCCACAGGCATTCAGGCAGGTATATCACATAAGCAAATAGCCTCATGATAAGCATGCTATCATGGCAATCACTCACAGGTATGCAAGGATGCTAAAGCATAAAACTTACCGAGTACTCCAAGCCAAAACAAAAGCTATGCTAAAGATCCATACATGATCCTAACTATACTGGAATGCCTAATGGAACACATGCAAAATGCTACTACAATAGGCTCGGCTATTCTACAATGGCATGTGAAATGCTACAACTAACACGTATTCAACTCGGAATTGAAATACAATGCAGTTAGTATGATGCACCGAGCCCGGTGCATGCAAGACAGATGAATGATGCAAACATGCAAGCATAAGTATGCTAATTGAAACATGCCCTAATCTAACCATCATAAGTTGGTAAATAAAAGGGAGAAAGACGTGGGGTTGGAAGACATACATCACACACGCACACACTTATTACAACTGTGCCCTCGCTCGGAGGGTCCGAAAGAATAATACAATCCGAATAAATAATTAAATATTACAAAACCCTAAGTAATTAACAAATTAACTAGGAAAGCGGATAAACTAGCACGCAAGCTTATGGACCGCCTCAGCTCTGTTTCGAATGATGAAAGATGCATGCTCGAGTTACCTTGCGCGGAAATCCATTACGATGCCCCGATTCGCCTCTGTCTACACTTAATCCCGGAATGCTGTGCGAAGCTCCAGAAGGGTGTTGATTTCTGATTTACTGCAACAGAGAGCAAGAAAGGAGCATGGCAAAGTATTTTCACATATGTATGCGTGATTACTCTTCAGGGAGTGTAGTCCTCGATCCTCATGCTATCAATCACGCATCTCGATGCATGATGGCCGAGGAGTCGAATTACACGTCTCGATGTGAAATGAATGCACTTATAAACGCAACAAGACCTAAACTCCATCATGGGTAATCCGGAGTGTCGGCGACCGAGAATTGAGACACGTTCCGTCACTCGGAGTACGAAACGTCCCTCATTTCCCGTGCTTGGGCTAACTCCTATCCCAAACACAATGCAAATGAGATGGCATACACAATGTGACTAACATACAACCTAGCATACGCAATGCTATGAAATGGCATACACAATGCTCTAACATGCGACCTAGCATACGTAATGCTATGGACCGAAATGGCATACACAATGCACGATGGACTTACACCAACATGAGTGGACCTTAGCCACACTCACATCAGTGGCCATTAGATGAAAATAAGACAATCGAAATGCGTGCACACATGCACGAATACCAATGACCAAACCTAAGGCATGACATGCAACTCTAACAAGGCATAGCAAAGGATGAAACATGACATGGAATAGCATAAATTACAGCTCTAAAACAGTGTGAAATATGGTCCCAAAACATGCAAATATGGCACACAATGCAAGCTAGGGGGCCCGGGTACCGAAACTAGTGAAGTGCGTTACACTAGAGGTACCCAAAGCAATGCACCAAAGGCAAAACCAACCCCAAACAGACCCTAGGCAGGTCTGAAACAGTGGGGAAATGGCCTAAAATGATGGCTCGGAATGTAACGGAATGGAGCTCATTCAATGGTCGGTAAATGAGGCATACAAGCTCGACTCTCAAACGTATTTAAAGAGATGAAAACATGGCCACATGGCATTCATATAAGCTCTAAAATTTGATGAAAAATGATCCCAAGGCATGAAAATACCTCAGTATATGCATGGAATGGATCTCAAAACTCAAAGCTAAGCATGGACCTTGAACTACAAGCATGCAAAACTAACATCATTCAACCACAAGACCCAAAAACAGAGCTAGGGCAGTCCAAAATAAGCACATTATCAGTTTAAGGCATAGCCAAAATATGCTAACATGAGGGGCTAAAACAACACGCAACCTAGGCTAGTAAGCACGGTTTACATGGCATGTACATGAAGCATAAGAGAGGTCACCAAACCAGCTAGAAATAGGAACATGATTTGTCAAATAAACCCCAAATAACCATTGAAATTCATCCAATGTATGCAAAAATGATGAGCTCCTTTGGAGGGCCATGCAAGGGGTTACTCAACACATACAACAAGAACACTTAACATGGCAAAACAAACTCTGGAAATAAGTTATGACAACCCTAAAACTCACCAAAAAGGCCCTGAAATTAGTCTAGGAAGCATTCAATGAAAGGTCCTCTTGAAAGGCCTTGAGGAGGATTGTTCCACACATGCATGAGGGACACAAAATATGGTCAAACAGGCTCCAGACAGAGCTAAGGCAGACCTTGAAACTCACCAAATTGGGCCTAAAAAGTGACTTCACAACATGCAAGTAAGGGGCCCTTTGGAAGGCCAAAAGGGCCAACAAACAAGACAAGGAGAGAAGGGGTCACCCCCTTCTGATTTTAGCTCTCAAAAATACATCTCAGTGGCTAAGAGGCCAAACCGAGGCCAATGCGAATGCTCTAATGCATAGCCCTAATCATGAGGAAATGAAGCATGCCAAGAGGAAGATGACCCCAAACAGAAAAATTACCTTAATCAAACTTCAATAGGGGCTCAAAATAAGACCTTTTTTAGTTCATGGCAAATCTCGAAAATGCTTGCAAGTAAGGTTAAGATATCATGCAAAATAAGCCCTAAAAGAGAGATGAAGCATACAAGGATGTAGAAGACCTCAAACAGAAAAGTATCCTTAATCAAACTTTAAGAGGAGCTCAAAATAAGACACTTTACAGTTTATAACGAAACCCAGAAATGATTGCAAATAGGGCTAAGCTATGGAGCAAAATAATGCAAGAAAAGGGGAAATGGAGACTTACTCTTGTAGCACAGCAATGAAGCAACTTCTGGACCAAGTTGGTGAACCTCCAACCCCTGAAAATCAGTCCCAAATTGCTGGAATGGATGGTAGAGGTGGTAGGCTATGAGGTGTGGTGCAATTGGTGCAAGAATATTAGGGTTTGGAGCTTGGAATAGTGAGCTATGGAGGGTGGAGTGTATATGCCTTAGCAAAAATTGTTAAACCCTTGCAAATGAAGACAAGCCTCTCCTTTATAAAGGAGAGGCTCTAAAGAGTCTCTAAGAAGCCTCAAATATCCTCCATACACGTGTATGGAGGATGGTCCAAATACCTCCCAGCTGGCACAGCTGGATTGCATTCAGAGAGAACAAAAAACAAGAAGCAGGCCGACCAGTTCAAGTGGCCGGCCGGCCACTTCCCCTGGTCGGCCGACCAGGGGTCAAAAGGTTCAAGGAGAAATGCTGGCCAGCCACCCCAAAAAGGTGGCCTCCCAGATGAGTGCAACACAGCTGTATGGTGGAAAATCAGAAAATATGACCCAAGAGAGAGAAAAACCAGCTTTTTAGCAAGGTTTAAAAGGGTCAAGAAGAATTATTAGTCGGCCTACCCATATTGGTGGCCTCCCAGATGAGCACAACACAATGGTGGTATGAAAGGCCAGAAATTGTGGCTCAAAAGTGAGAAAAACCAGCTTTCTGTCAGAAAAATCGGCTTTAGGAGAGAGAAAAAGAGAAAGCTGGTTTCCAAAGGGAAAAGGTGGCCTCCCACCATACTACCACCTCCCTAGCAATGAAAATAGGGTCCCTACCAAAAATGGACCGAGACGGATGCAAAACGAAGGTTCGGGGGCCAAAACGCACAGTCCGGGGCCCCGAAAACAGGTTGTTAGGCACCGGAAGTGGTGTATGATCACGAAGGTGGTCTCCCGGGCCACAATGTCCCTCTAAAGGGAGGAAACAAGGTGTGTGCCAAAAATCAGAGCAAACGGAGGTAGTTAAGCGGTCCCGAACCGAGGCACACAACCGACGACTCCGAAAACCGAAAACCGAAAACTGGGCTCCAAACGGGAAAAATGGCCTACGACCACAAAACGTAGCCTACGGCCACTGAGAGATGGTCTACGAGACCTCTCCCTTCCTTTGGGAAGAGAAAACCGAACCTGGTTCACAAACCGAGGCAAAGCACAAAAGAGCCCCGAAGTCCGGGAGCAAAGCTCGCAGCCGAGACTCCGCAACCTCAAAACGAGCACAATATGCAACATCACCGAGCGCTCAGTTGGTGACGTCTGAGTCTTAAGGTCGGTCAAAAATGGGGTGTCTACATTCAGTTTTACATACAGTTTCTGTTCTCTTAGGGTCTGTAAGGCAATTCTCAAATGATGTTCATGTTCCTCTTTATTCTTAGAATAAATCAGAATGTCATCTATAAAAACAACTACAAATTCATCGAGAAACGGTTTAAAAATTCTATTCATAAGGTCCATAAATGCAACAGGCGCTTTAGTAACTCCGAAAGGCATAACAAGAAATTCGTAATGTCCGTACCTCGTTCAAAAGGCAGTCTTTTCAATGTCCCCTGTCATGACTTTCAACTGGTGATATTCGGATCGAAGGTCAATTTTGGAGAAAACTTGAGCACCCTGTAACTGATCAAATAAATCATCAATACAAGGTAATAGGTATTTGTTTTTCACTGTTACCTTGTTCACTTCACGGTAGTCAATGCAAAGTCTCAGTGAGCCGTCTTTCTTCTTCACAAATAACACTAGTGCGCCCCACAGTGAAGTACTGGGCCTGATGAACTTCTTATCTAACAATTCCTGCAGCTGAACTTTCAGTTCTTTCAATTCAGTAGGTGCCATTCTGTAAGGTGCCTTGGAAACTGGCTGTGTACCTGGTAACACTTCAATGGTGAACTCAATCTCCCTATCAATCAGATCCCCTAGAAAATCATCTGAAAAAACATTTGGGAATTCTCTAACTATAGGAATACTGTCCACATTAGCTTTAGTATCAGTAGGTACAGTCAGTATACAACATAGATACCCTTTACACCCCTTATTAATCAATTTAAAAGCTTTCATGGATGAAATCAGATATGAGGGAGGTACTACTCCGACTCCGTTAAACACAAATTTGGGTAAACCAGGTGGACGGAAAACAACTTGTTTCGTTACACAATCTATGGTAGCATGATATTTTGTTAACCAATCCATTTCCAAAATTACATCGAAATGATCAATGTTCAAAGGCAGTAAATCAATATACAAATGTACATCCCCAATAACAATCTCACATGCAGGATACATATAAGCACAAGTCATGGATCCCCCAGCAGGTGAAGATACAGCTAACAAATAATTCATGGGTTCCAGTGGTCTATTTAATTTTCGCAAAAAAGCATGCGAGACAAACGAATGTGTAGACCCCGAAACAGTCAGAATGTATGCATTTTGAGCAAAAATTGAGCGTGTACCTGACACAACTGTCTTGGTATTCTACACATCTCCCGGTACGAGTGCAAATACCCAGCCTTTCCTTAAAGGCTCTTTTCCAGTAGCTTTGGAGTTGGGTTTCGGTGGAGCAGTTGATGCTGCAGCACTAGCTACAGCTTTACCAGTGCCTTGAGAAGTGGAAGGGCAATCTTTGACCATGTGGCCCACCTTGCCACACCTGTAACAAGCACCCGAAATTTTGTAACAAACCCCCCTATGACTCTTCCCACATTCAGAGTAGGGTGGTATGGAACCACTTCCCTGACTAGAACTATTCGTTGACCCACTATTCTGCTTTTTATTCAATGAACTGTTCTGGCCTTTCTTGAACTTAAATCCCGTCTCTTACTGCGCCACTCAGACGCTGGTGTCTCAGTCTGTTTCAATGCCTCGATATTTGACTCAGCTATTATTGCTCGATCAAGAACATCCGCATATTTAAGTAACTTCAGAACATTAATTCGATCAAGTATCTCGACATTAAGGCCGCCTTCAAACTTCCTGGCCTTTTTATAATCAGTGTCCACCATGTGTGGTGCATATCTAGCGAGTTTAGTGAATTTAGATTCATACTCTACAACTGACATGGTGCCCTGTTTCAACTGTTCAAATTCAGTCACTTTACGATCCCTAACACACTGAGGGAAGTACTTTTCGAAGAAGGCTTCTTTAAACTGAGCCCAAGTCATGACATTATTTGCATCACGGATAAGAATCCACCACCGCCTAGCTTCTTCTTGTAAGGTGAAGGTAGCCAGTAACACCTTGTGCGCTTCAGAACACGGAAACACTTCAAATAATTTTTCAGTTTCCAGAACCCACGCTTCGGCCTTTAGTGGTTCGAGGCCCCCTTGGAATGACGGTGGTTTCATTTTGCTGAACTTCTGTGTCAAAGCAATTATGTCCTCATAAACATTCTGTTCGGGTTATACTGGAGGAGGTGGGGGCTGTTGGTTCTGCTGTTGCTTTAGAGCTTCGGTTAACAGTTCAACTGTTCTTTCTAATCTCGCTATTCTGGTATCAGATGATTCAGTTTCATCGGCAGTTCTTGCATTGTCCATTTCACTATATGCAATACAGTAATCATAAACATAGAAAATTGCTTACTTAAGCACATTATCACATTAGCACATATATTCATGTCATGGCCACACACACTTTCAATGCTCATGCAATACCCTAATCACTTTTCTAGGACACCCTATAGCTCTTTTAGACACGTGTGTGCGGTATAACTCGTGCTTTAGTATCACTCTGATACCACTCTGTTACGACCCAAACCCGCCCCTATGGTTTAGCACCGTAGCCGGCCAGTAATCCGTGATTACCAAAGGCCTGCTTAACAGTAAAGACAGTAATACAGAGTAAAGGGGCTAGCGGAAGCCAAAACAGTAAATAAAAGATGTCCAATGAGCTGTGAAAATCTGTATAAAAAAAGACTCTTATAAACAAGCCACAATCAAACTAAAACATATATACATCTCAGATACACAAAACGTTCAGGTTAGGGACCAAATCCCTAACTATAACTGTACAGTCAAGTCTTAAACATTATTACAGAACAGAAACAGAGGGTGAGACTGAGACACCCCAAAAGCAGCCTTAGCTTGACGACTGGAACCTCGAAGTGAGGCACAAAGGTTGGCTTGACAAAACATAAGCTCAGCTTGACGCTTCTAGCTTCGGTCCAGTGCTTGGACACCTACATATAAATATAAACAGTGAGCTAAATCCCAATGAATAACAACAGTGTAAAGAGGTTAAGAATGAATGTCCTTTCAGTAATTGAACAGTCAATTGCATCAGTAAATCAGTCATTTAGGACCATAGTAGTCATATGTGGTACATCCCATAGCAAAACAGTACAGTAGGTCTTAACAGACCGAACAGTCAGTTAATGGCCATCATAACAGTAAACAGTAGTAGTTCCAAACATGGGAACCGACAGAGATCTCTGTAACAATAGCAGTAACAGTAAGTTGCTATGGATGCCACGACTAGAGTTCATAAAAATTGGACAAACATTCATTCAGTAAGCATTGTCGTTTCAAAAAACAGTACAGTCAATCGTTCAAAAATAGATATAATTGAACGTATCTTTACAACATTGTTACTCACAGAGCACTGGGCTACAGATAGGCTAGTGAGCGTCCTCGGATGCCAACCCTACACAGTAAATAAAACGAACACACACTAAGTTACACACTAGGGATTAATAACCTAGCCCCTTAACTCGACTTGGTGTGGTTCTATAACATTATCCTCATTAAGATGCCTTAAACTAGGCCTAGGAATGCCTAGGATGGAATGAGAGTGCAAAAATGCACTTTAAAACACTTTTCAAAATTTTTAGAAAACAGGGGTCTCGCTCGAGCGTGGCTTCCTACGCTCGAGCGGACATGCAGACAAAGGAGCTCCGCTCGATCGTGACTTCCGTCGCTCAAGCGGACTGCAAACTCATGAAAAAGTACTGGATGCACGATTTTCACGCTCGATAGAAGCTCGACCGCCACTCAAGCATGAGACTCAAGTCCTCACTTGAACGTGAATTCTCTCGCTCGAGCGGACTGCAAAACACATGAACTTCTGGGCATATACATTTCACGCTCGAGCGGAAGTGCATGTACTCAGAGTGTAGGCTCGAGCGTGCAGTCCTACGCTCGAGCGTGGATCCAAAATCTGGAATTTCTAGATTGATCCTCAAGCACAAAATTCAACTTTTAAAGCTTCAAACTCGATTCTTTTGGGCTAATTTTCTGGAAAAACATTTGAAGACTCATAGTACAATATGTTTCAAAGATCAATTTATGAAATCAAGCCCAAAAGTAAGCCAATTGAACACCAAATCAAATGTAGCATGAAGAACAATGCAAAAATCATATATACATGAGTTCTCAAAGACTCTAGTGTTCCAAAACAAGATCAAATGCAATGTTAAGCTCAAAATCATGGTGAATTCATGGACAACCTCCAAAATATGGGCATGCATGTAAGGATTTCATGAAAAACAACTCCAAAACACTATGATATGAACATATATGCAAGAATTCACTCTCAAATTCAACTCTTTACTTTAATTCTAGACTTAGATCACTAATTCTCCTATGAGTCATGCAAGAACAACTTAAATTCACAAGTGAGAGGATGAATTCCTTACCTAGGTCTTGAATTCGAAGTATACAAGCTCAAATATGCAATCTCCCTTCAATTCCTCTAATTCTACAAGCCAAAATCTCAATGAAACCAAAATTCTCCTACTCTCCCTCTCCCTCTCGGTTATGGTCTCCAAAATGGTTGAAGAAATGATATGAAGTGCAACAATTAAGTCCAAACAAAGTTTGTAGGAAATGGCCACTCAATGGCAATTTGGTAATAAGTGCAACTAATGTAATTTACCCTTATTTAATCTAATTTAATCGTTCCAAATCAAATTTTAATTAAATCTACCATAAAATCACATAAATTCTAATTGGCATAAAACACTAATTAATTTCTGATTCGGTAGCTGATAAGGCTTTCAATTCGCAATCCAAAACTTAAAACATGAACAGATCAATTAATGACAGACAGATAGAAATGCAATTAAACAACATACTCATGCATTCGGTTCAGAATTTCAGTCAAATCAATTACTTATCATGCTTAATCAGAGATTAGCACTAATTAGAGGTGAGGGTTGTTACACTGAGCTACCTACTAACGGACGCTTTTGTATTTCGGTTAGGCTGAGTATTTTAGTTTGATTGGGTTGAATATTTTAAGTCGGTTGAATTGATTATTTTGGTTCGGTTGAATTTTGTGCATTTAGCTCAGCTTTGAAACAGTAATCTCAATCATGCTACGCAGATAGAATTAAAAGGCAATTGAGAGGGTAATTTATATGAATAAATTGGGCCGAGCTAGATCCATTTATCTTGAAATGATGGACCAAGCTATGGGTCAGGGTGAAAGCTTTAGATAGCTCGATCCTGGGTCATTTGGATACCAAGTTGGATAAAGACGACGTCAAGGGTCTGACCTGGCTATCTAAAAGCTAGGACAGGTAGTAAGCCGAGGTATTAGTAAGGAAACAAGCCAAGCAAAGCATAGCTCGGCGGCACACTATCCTGTAATAGGGGCTACCAGTGTTACCTAAAACAGCACCGAGCTGTGTAAACTCGGTTGAGTGTGCTACTAGCCGAGGTAAGAGTTGCCGCCATCTCACTTAGTTGGCAGTGAGTAAGGTGTTATCAGGATTAGCATTATCCTTGGGAGTGTGATCCCTAGGAGGACTCTGCTAAAGAGAGTTGAGGTCCTACTAGGATCGTGTCAGGCGGAATCTATAAAAGCTCATGACAGGACTTATGTAGAGGTATCACAATTCTTACTCTCAAATACACAGAGTTTTTATATCTATTATCTATTTTGCTGACTTACGCATCGGAGAGGTTTCCAACACACCCCCGCCGGCTACCTCACGTTTGTATTTTTAGATAGTAAAGCAATAACGTTTGAAAGAGTGCAAATTTGATCAATAAGATTATACGAGAATATTATTTTGTGCTCGTACAATAATTAAAAATATATATATTCATATCATTTTAATTTTTATTAATTAATAACACTGCATAACGTAATACCACTAATACACCCGATTTTTATTCGTGTAAGTTGAGTTGCGAAGTCGGTTGGTTATAATTTAAGAGAGAGAAGATACATGTGTTCAATAAGAACACATTTGGGATAAATAAAGGAAAAAGGTAGTGGAAAGGTTTGTAAGAGTATCTCCAACCCTAAACCAAAGTTTTCATCAAATCTGAGTAAAAAAATAACTTTTTCCTCAATCTGATACCGAGTGCTCCAACGGTTGATTTTCATCAAATTTTCATCAAATCTGTGCCGGGATAACTGGTTGGTCGACCGGTTAAGCCAAAAAAAAATTTTTTTTTTTTTTTTTTTTTAACCTTTTAGTGGTCGACCGGCCGGTCAACCAGCTGGTCGACCGGTAAGGCAAAAAAAATTTTTTTTTTTTTCAACTGTTTGACCTTTTTTTTGGAACTGTTTGAACCTTTTGGTGGTCGATCAGTTGATCTCCCCCAATGGTCATGCACAGTGTTTTGATGAAATGCGGAGCATGTCCTCATTTTGGTGAAACGTTTGATGAAATCTCGATTTGATATCAATTTGATGAAACCGTTGGAGCATGAAAAAGTGCTTTTTTCACTATATTTTAAATTTGATGTCAGATTTGGTTCAGGATTGGAGATGGTCTAAGGTGGCAAATTTTATCTAAGAAAGCATTAAACTAATATAATGTGCACGCGGGTGACGTTAATTGGACCACGACAAACTGTCACCCTCTCCCCCTCCTCTAAAGTCCATCAATTAAAAAATAAAATGATAATATTAAGAATTTAAATTTGATTTGTAACAACCCTCACCTTACTCTTTTCATACTTGCATACATCCTTGCATAGTCTTGCTTTATTATGTTAATTGGAAGGATTGTTTGTCTTGTTTTGTTAGTGTTACTTGCGTGATCTTGTCCCTTGTTCGGTGTGTGTGCGTAGCCGAGGTCATCTTGAGCTTAGTCCGCCTTTGAACCCTTGTACTTAGAACTATCTTGAGATCTTGTTCAACCCCATCTTCACCTCGGGCATGCATTGCCGAGATGTTTTGCACTTGAACCTTGTCCTTGGGCAGGTATGGCCTAGGCCGAGATGTGGCGCACCCCGGCCAAGGTGTGGCACAGCTTAGTCAAGTGTCGTCCTCCCTAGCCGATGTTTTTCTATCCTGTTGCTGGATCCTTGTTTTGAGCCGATGTCATCTTGTTGCCGATGTGTCTTACCCGAGCTTGCTGCATACGATTTGTCAAAGACTTGTCTTGTCTATCAATCACCTTTTTGGAGCTGCACCAATCCGATAACGCCACGTGTCCGAGCTGATTGTTAAGGCAGCCGGCAGACCTTGAAACAAATCATTTCTTGTCTCAAATCTTTGTTTTAGAGAGAGAAGCTCTTGAGAAGAGTTCTTGAGTGGGAGTAGTCTTCCAAGCTTGATTTTCGTGGCTTGAACCGTTGGATCCGAGTTTTGAGATTAGAGTCTTGATCTCCTTTGGTTGTTCTTGCTGATTAACTAGCTGCATTGCATGATCGGATCTGTTTTGCATGTCATGCATCGTTTTGAAGTTGGTTTGGAAAGAGAAAATGGTTTTTCATGTGTTCTTGAAGAAAATCTCGTTTTGATCGAAAAGTTTGGAACGAAAACCATGTTTGTGTTTGTTCTTGCATGACTTTCTTGAAGGGGTACCCAGGTCCATATATTTTGAACTCTTGGCATGAAAACTCAGATTTTTGTAACAAGTTGTGAGCTTGCATCCATCTTTCAAATGATCATGTTCTTCATATTCTTCAAAGGAAAACCCAGGTTTTTCCTGACTTTGTTTAGCGGGACCTCGGCGTAGTCCTGGACGGTACCCAGTGTGTTTTCTTGAACGGGAGCCGTGATTAAGCTCCCAGCTTATTTTGCTTTGTCTTTGACTTGGATCTGGCAAGAATGCCGAGATCGTTTGCATGTATATAGAGCTTGCTTTGAGAATGTGACTTGCCATGTGATTGTAGGTCCTTGATATTTGCTTTGAGTCTACACCTGAAGAACTAGGTGAGTGGTATTTTTAATAAAGCTATGTTACACTTACTTTTGATAAATCTTGTTTTGTTTGTTTTGACGTGGTATTTGCTAAGCATGAATAAATGGCCTTGTTTGATTGTTATCCTCGGAAAGTCCCTTGTGCTGGAGGACTCTAAACTTTCGCAGTACTATGTGTAAAAAGGATAGGGTCCTTGTTAAATCGGGCTACGGGCCTAAGTAACACAAGTCCCTTGTATTGGAGGACTCTAAACTTTCGCAATACTTTTGACTAAACGATTACGGATCGTACAACCCTTGATACTTGAATGATGAATACGGTTCATCCCTTGCTTCGCCGATGTTATGATACTTGAATGATGAATACGGTTCATCCCTTGCTTCGCCGATGTTATGATACTTGAATGATGAATACGGTTCATCCCTTGCTTCGCCGATGTTATGATACGTGAATGATGAATACGGTTCATCCCTTGCTTCGCCGATGTTATGATACTTGAATGATGAATACGGTTCATCCCTTGTTTTGCCTATGTCAGTGAACATCTTTGGTTACTTGTATTAATTGATTGATGAATACGGTTCATCCCTCGTCTTGCTAAAGTTGATGAGTTTATTTTGAAGGACCTCGGCTATTCATGCAAAACCTTTATTTTTAGTACCATTCACTGAGTTTTGTACTCACCCCTCTATATATATGTAGGTGATGAGCAGGACGGCGGCGACGCCTAGATCGTTTTGGATGCTTGTTTTGGATTCGTGCTTATGTCGGCTTTACTTTTGTATTTACGTCGGCGATGCCCTGCTTTGCATGTCGGCGAATCTTGAAAATCATGCTTCTTGACTTGTATTAGCTATATTTTGTACATGTCGGCTCGAGAAGCCTTTTGATCAAGATGTAACATGTATTTTTACCTTGTTGTATTTAAGTTGTAAAGTTAATTGGAATGTTTGGCATTGCTTTGATCTACGCACAGCTCTTATGGACCACTTGTGTTTGATTTATTACTTCCGCATTTGTGAGCCCCCTATATCCATACTCTGATTGTGTTAAGTTTTGAAAGTTGGCCTTCGGTAATTACGGATTACTGGCCATCACGGCACCAAACTTCTAGGGGCGGTTTGGGGTCGTGACATGATTATTCAAAAATTACACAGAATTATTATTTTATAATTCAAATATATTCTATATGTAAACTTCATACTATACAAACTTAATTTTTACCACACAAATACTAATTCAAAAAAATCTGAATTAATAAATCTGAGTTATGAGACTTTTTTGAAAATAAAAAAGACTGTAGTCCTTGATCTTTTTCTACCTTAAAAAAACAAGGGATTGTAGTTTTGCATTTGAAGGCAAGTGGTTAGACCAAAATATGTTATTTTAATACCTATTATTATTATTATTATTATTATTATTATAGCTCCACGTTGCATATAATTACAAATGGAAAGAACATAACAATTGATGGTGAAAGGCCAATATACAAATATATTCTTTTTAAAAGGGGTGGTCATGAATCATGATCATTTCCATCCTCATCTGCCTCTTCCATCATATTTACGAGAATTGCCATGTGAATGTGAGTTAAGTACTCCCTATTAAACTATCCATCCGTATGCGTGGTTGAGTGAATATGTGAGATTATTTAATTTATTAAAGTAATTGAAGTTACAACTCTTATCAATTTCCAAATAAAAGAAAGAAAAGAAAAAAAAGCGATTACAGTTTTTTAAAGAATAGGGGATTTTCATCTCCCCGAACTAAAATTAATTTTTTTAAGTTCTATTTAAAGTATGAATTTATAAAATAAAAAAAAATAAAGAGAGAGAGAGAAAGAAAGTAAATAATTTATTTAAAACTAAACACAATATTAAAGTTCAGTTGAGTGAGGAATCACAATTTTGCAATTGTACTTTGTTGGGAAGGGATGCAATATCTGAAAGGTTCCAAATAGGCCCTTGAAATATGAATTTGGGAGGCCCACACAGTTGTGGCCTTTCAAAAACAATAACTTGTGTAATATTGTTACACAAGGGCTTTGAATTCTGTGCGCAATGCCCCTAACAAAATTATATGTAATAGGTCCAAATAACCCTTGCGTCCTGCTACGTAGCTCAAAAGATTAGCGATTCGAGTGGCTTGAAATTTCAAAACGACATCATTTTGATTTTTTTTTTTTTTTTTTTTTTTTGCCCTTTTCTTCTTCGTTTCCATAACCTGCAGAAGAAGAACAAAGAAGAAGAAGAAGAGAAGAGGAGAGGAGCAAAGGGACAGAATTATCATCAGCAACCAAAAATCAACAAATCATCAACACAGCAGAGAGGGAGAGAGAGAGAATCATCATCAACCAAAAAGGTATAAACTTTTGTTTTCAACATTTATATATATATATATATATGTATATGTCCATGCATCAATTATTTTATGGAAGTTCGAATTTTTATTTGATTTTGTCTTATTTGGGTTTCAATGTTGATTTTGATTTGTGGTTGTGGGTTTGGTTTTGGTTTTGGGTTTGGTGTAAAATTCTCATATCTCTCTCTATATTGTTTTTTTTTTTGTTTTATCTCATTCAACAATCTAGAAAGAAGAAGAAGAAAAAAGGAAAAAAACAGAGGAAGGAAAAAGGAAAATGATTTGTCCCCCTAATTTTTTTCCCCCGAATCCCCCGAAATCACAAAGGAGAGAAAGAGAGGGGAAAGAAAAGAGAGGGGAAGAGGAGGCAGGTCTCAGCCGTCACAGCCCTCTGCCCGATCGTCGCAGCCTCGCCTCCGCCGTCGCCTCCGCAGGTCCGCCGTCGCAGCCCCACCCCTCGCAGCCCCTGCCCCTGCCGCCTCCGCCTCCGCCCCATTTGTTGGGCCCCCTCCAGTCCCTCCTCCTCCTCCTCCTCCTCCCCCTCCAGTCCCTCCACCTCCCTCTCCTCCTCCCTCCTCCTTCTTCTTCTTCCATCTTCTTCTTCGTTTCTGATTCAACCAAAAAACAAAAAAAAAAAAAAAAAAGGCAAAAACGACGTCGTTTTTGCCTTTAGGGGGATTCGGGGGACCTGTTTTCGAGCGACGTAGCATTGCTCAAGGAAAAAAAGGAAGAAGAAAGAAAGGAAGGAAGGAAAAAAAGAAAAAGACAAAAAAAAGAGGTGCCAAAATCTGCTCTGACTTTCCCACCCAACACAGAGAAGAGAGAGTGAGTCATGGAGAGAGTGAGTGTTATAATTTTCGAGCCATTCGGGGCGGAGCATTTCAAGCTATAAAGCATTACTGATAACCCTTACTTGGACCATTAATTGCAACTCGAGTAGTTAGAATTAATTGCAACCTCGAGTAGTTAGAACCAAGTTAAACAACTTGATATACCCAAATCAAACATAGATGAAAACATATTTGTCATACTAAAAGTGCATGTGAATTTTTTTACGGAAAGATAAGATGTATAAAAGTAGAAAAAAATTATTTAACAATTTATAATTTTTTTAACTATTGATAAAACGGAAGATGAGATAGAAGATAATAAAAAACAACGAAAGGACTAGCAAGAAAGAAAAAAAAAAAGAATAGCAAGTGTTTTGCCTCTTCCCACTAAGAAAGAATTAAGAATCCCTTGATGACCCCCTTTTCGAGACAAAAATAAGTAAAAGCGGGAATTTACCCCACCTAGTCACAAGCGAGAGTACCACTCGTGATTTCTCACCAAAAGTTCCAATCGTTCCAAGATTTCGATTTCATTTGAACCTTCTGTTGATTTTGTTTTGTGCCCCGACAGATTTTAGCTAGATTCGGGATTTGTTCTTTCAAATGATCCCCAACCACAATTAGATTTGGATACTGTTTCGTGAGATAAGTATAAATAGATAGCCATTCTTTGTGATGCATTTGAAAATTACATGCATATTCATCCCACTCAGGAAAAGTTATCCTCACCTTCTTAATTAGGGAATATCTGTGTGTCAAGAATTAAGTATAGAAGACTTAAGTGACAACCTCATCGAAATGCTTAATTCAATATCATATACTCATTTTTTGTTAGGGTTAGGCTTTTCTCATGTTAAAACACTGTAAGATTTTTCACTTTTGACGATTAAATTTTTAGTCGCCAAAAGTTAATTTTTAGTCGCCGAATAGTTTTAGCAACTAAATTATTTGGTCGCAAAAGTAGTCGCCAAAAAATTATCGGTGAAGGTAATTAAAATTATTTTAGTCGCCAAATGTATACAATTTCTAACTAAAATTCTAGTCACCAAAAGATTGGACATTAAATTAAATTAGACCATTTTCAACGACCAAACTTTTAGTCACTTAAAGTTTCAAATTTTTAGCTACTAAAATTTTAATCGACAAAGAGTTCTTCTTTTGGCTACTAAAAATTTGGTCGCCGAAAGTCCCACATCTTTGGCTATTAAATTTTTAGCCGGGAAAGAGTTTCTCTTTTGGCTACTAAATATTTGGTCGCCTAAAGTTCTACATTTTTTACTATTAAAATTTTAGTCGGCAAAAGTGTTTTTATCCTTTAGTTTTTTGTTTTTAGTTACGAAATATTTTAGTCGCCAAATATTTGATTTTCTTTTGACTACTAAATTTTTAGTCGCCAAATGTCTATTCTTTTTTTTTTTTTGCTACTAAACTTTTAGTCGTTAAATGTCTTTTTTTTTTTTTTTTTTGCTACAAAACTTTTATTCGCTAAATGTGTTTTCCCAATTTCTTTTTAGCTACTAATTGTTTAGTCGCCAAAAACATGATATTATATTTTATCACAAAATTATAATTTCTCTACAACTTGTCTATATTCCATGCAATCTGTAATACGTATATAAACAAAATGATACATACTATCAATCATTTCACAATCTACATCCATAGACAAAAAAAATAAATAACTTTAAATGTCAAAGCCCATACAAATCGACTATTGTCCAAACTAAAATAATAATTTCATACAAAATATATCATATAAAAATCAAAACCCTCCGTACACAAAAAATACATTTACTACCAAGCGAAATTACCATTTGGCATGGTACAAATTACTATCGTAATCTGTACCACGACAAAAGGTGATATATGAACCACGACAAAAGTTTTCTATAGACCATGACAAAACGTCCTATATGTATGCCGACAAATGATATATATGTACCACGACAGAAGGTAATCTATGTACCACGACAGTCATTATCTGTTGATTGCCAGAAGTTTTCTATATCAGTAATAATGAACTACACAAAAGCTGAGGACGACAAAAGTATTATATTAATTCTACACAAAAGTGAAAATTCTTCTTCATACACCAATATGAATTATCCACAAGTCCACGCAACAAAACCATCTACAAAGAAAAATAAAAAACGAAACATTAGAATTGATTACAAAATATCAATTCAGTCAGCCATATGGAACATGTAGTAACATGCATTTAAGGTAGAACAATCGAGAAATGCCTTCTTGGAAATAAAAGAAAGTATATATATATATATATGTATCATATAATATTTATTCCAACCAACTGCACAAACAATCTAGTATGTAATTTCTTTGTCCTATAAATATATAAAGGCAATTATTAGAATATGCAGATGTTATTTTCATAAAGTTTTCGCTTTTTAAACTAAGTGTTGCAAGTTTTTCGACAAAGTGTAAGGCGTATTCGGGAGCTGTTATGAATTTTTGCCCCCAGAAAGTTCTCTTTCGAGTAAGTTTAGGGCGTATTCGGCTCTAACTCCCAACCTACGGGTCCGAATTACGTTTCGTCAGTTCTCACAAGTCCTATTTGTCATGGCGAAGCTATCCGTGTGAGCCACACTGTCGTTCGGGGACTATTTTGAATTTTCACCCCCGAAACACCCTTTTTCGACTAAGTTTAGGGCGTATTCAACTCTAACTCCGAACCTACGGGTCCGGATTACGTTCCGTCAGTTGTCACAAGTCTTATTTTTCATGGGGGAATTGTCCGTGTGAGTCACACGGTGGTTCGGGGGCTGTTTTGAATTTTCGACTAAATTTAGGACGTATTCGGCTCGAACTCCCAACCTATGGGTCTAAATTATGTTCTGTCAGTTTTCACAAGTCCTATTTGTCATGGCGAAGCTATCCGTGTGAGCCACACGGTTGTTCGGGGGCTGTTTTAAATTTTTTCCCCTGAAACACCTTTTTTCGACTAAGTTTAGGGCGTGTTCGGCTCTAACTCCCAACTTACGAGTTCGGATTACATTCCGTCAGTTGTCACAAGTCCTATTTGATATGGGGGAACTGTCCATGTGAGCCACATGGTGGTTCAGTGGCTGTTTTGAATTTTAGCCCCCAAAACGCACTTTTTCGACTAAGTTTAGGGTATATTCGGCTCTAGCTCCCAACCTATGGGTCCGAATTACGTTCCGTTAGTTCTCACAAGTCCTATTTGTCATGGGGAAGCTGTCCGTGTGAGCCACACAGTCGTTCGGGGGCTGTTTTGAATTTTCGCCGCCAAAATACCCTTTTTCGACTAAGTTTAGGGCGTATTCGGCTCTAACTCCCAACCTACCGGTCCGGATTACGTTCCGTCAGTTGTCACAAGTCTTATTTGTCATGGGGGAATTGTCCGTGTGAGTCACACGGTAGATCGGGGCTGCTTTGAATTTTCGCCCCAGAAATGCCATTTTTCGACTAAGTTTAGGGCGTATTCGGCTCTAACTCCCGACCTACGGGTCTGAATTACGTTCCGTCAATTCTCACAAGTCCTATTTTTCATGGAGAAGCTATCCGTGTGAGCCACACAGTCGTTCGGAGGCTGTTTTAAATTTTGCCCCCGAAACGCCCTTTCTCGACTAAGTTTAGGGCGTATTCGGCTCTAACTCCCGACCTACGGGTCCGAATTACATTCAGTTAGTTGTCACAAGTCCTATTTATCATGAGGGAACTGTCCGTGTGAGCCACACGGTGGTTCAGAGGTTGTTTTGAATTTTCGCCCCCGAAACGCCCTTTTTGACTAAGTTTAGGGCGTATTCGACTCTAACTCCCAACCTACGGATCCGAATTACATTCCATCAGTTCTCACAAGTCGTATTTATCATGGGGAAACTGTCCATGTGAGCCACACGGTCGTTCGGAGGCTGTTTTGAATTTTCACCCCCGAAACACCCTTTTTCGACTAAGTTTAGAATGACCTAATACACCCTCAGATAATTTCACAAAACCAGTGTCAAATAAATTGTTGCATACTAATACACCCTCAGATAGACAAAATGGCAATACACTATTATTATGTTCTTTACATCACCTTTTGCTATCATTGTATTAAACTAATATAGAAAATATAAATCCCAATACTGAATAAATTTTCATCTATTAACATAACCATGCCACCAAGGACCACAAACTTTACAAAAATCATGTAAATCAATTCGATATTCAAATCTGGCTTCATTAACCACTAATGGATCACACGTAATAAACTTTGTGCTCAAAGAATAGATCTCAGGAAAACAAATTTTTAAACACACACACAATTCTTGAAACAAATCATAATGAATGCATTTATATGTAACCAAAAACGTACCTGTAACTTGCAGAAGTTGGCGAGAATTTTGTTGGAAAGTCTAAGAGACATTTTATCAAACAGTTTGGAGGCAAGAAAAAAACAATGTATTCAATGGAAAGGATTCCATACCCTGTATTCAACTTTTGTCCCATCTTCATTCTGAAAGCAAAAGAAAAATGACTAAGCACATCAACAAACAAGTAATGAACAAGCATTACTCAACAGTCAGTTAGAAAAGTGTCACATTGGTCAATCAAGAAACAAACACAAGAAGTAACTCAAAAAATTATAACTCAAGGTGAATGGAAAGTCCAATGTAGATCAATAGCTATGAAATTACAAAACCCCAACTTGAACCCAACAAGAATCCAATACTCACAGACATTAAGCTCATATTTACGAAAAGGTTAATCAACACTACTCCACTCCTCCAAAAGCCAAATCTTTGACGCATAAATATGTGTCTTTCACGTTGTATATTTGTAATACTTCATTCAATAGCAGAATTTGCAAATACAAAGGGTTTAGTTGCAGCTTATTCTCAAAACAACAGAGGCAACCAACAGATTAGATCAAACTGATGCAGCCACAAATGAGCAAAAACAACAAACAAAACGCAGCCACTGAAGAGCTTAGCAGGACAACAAGACAGCCTCAGATTAGATCAAATTCTAAGCCACTAACAGCAGACTACCAACAGCAAACAGTGCTGAGCAAACCAGAAGTTACCAGACTAGCACCATGACTAACACCACTGCTCCACATTTCCACAGCCACAATTCAATCAATGACTACTCCACAGCTTAATACACCAGAACCTTTTGCCCCTGCAGTGGCAGATTAGGACAGAATACAGCACAAAGACAGAGTGCAGCAGCTGATGCTCCAACACACAGGCACCTTCTAACTTCAATAGCAAAACCTGATTTGCCTCCAATTGAGAACCAGATTAGTTCTCTAGTTATTTAATTCTCACTTTCACAAAACACAAACCAAATATTTATGCACTTACATATTGGGTTTTTTTGCTCATATGAGTTTTTTCAGTACTTACATGTTGGGATTAGTTACTAGTTCTATCAAGTTCATTCTTGGAACATGAAAAAAAAAAAAATATTCAAACCAACATTTATTTGAAAATTTGTTATCAAGAAATGCTTTGTGGGACATCAGTGGTTGAAACTTGAATGAACTTTTCTGAATTTAGCATGGTGATTGGTGAGTCGATAGCAAAGCGCATATTACACAGGCCATCCAAAAATTGATCACTGAGTCACAAAATCTCAGAATATGTATTACCATTCTTAATATGAATTTGAACTTGGAATGCCAATGGAATGGAAAATTTCCCAAGGAAAAAAGCAGTGCACACTAAAAGTAATTCAGCTCAGAAATAGATTTTCTTCATATTACTAAGAAGTTTGAGGAACTTTGAGTTAATCGACAAGGTTTTGAATTAATTGACAAGGTTTTGAATTTTGAGTTAAGTAATGTCTTAGGTGAATTGAGGAAGCAATCAATCAAATTACTAAGAAGTTTCAAGGAACTTTAAAACCATAGGATTGAATGTAATAGAAATTATCCTCAAGAACAAAATATCGCTTTTGGGGCAGAACAAAGCTCAAGAATCCACTTCACTGAACTGAACAATTAGAAACTACATGTCTAATAGGATGAGAAACAAACATGAGCGAGCAATATACTTTATCTGTGTGTCATTACTCATTACCTCATCGTAATTGAATGGATCAAAATTGGATACTACTTTGATAGTAGCTTTACCAGGCTTTTTTGCTTGCACAACCCCATAGGCAGATACTGATATAATACCCAAATATAACTCAATATAACCATGGAAATCGGTTACTCTTTTTGGATCCAATAGATGTAGCTTAGAAGAAGTAACACAAAAGTGCTGCAAAAATATGAAGAATCTCTAAAAAATAAATAAATAAAATCTTCTTTTGAAAATTGACTAACTCAAGGACTAGTTTGACAACCCAAGGTGTTAATCTTGTTGAATTACTTTAACTCCCCAACAAAAATGATTTATAAACACACAAATCTACCCTTTTGTTTCTACATTTGCCTTTTACCTTCTATCATAATTACTCTCCTATCCTTAACAATTTCAATCAATTATATATAGACTATCTATCTTACACTAATGATGAGTTAAATATAATCTTTGTTCCACCATACAAATATATGAAATATCATCCTTATGTAAATAAAATTACAATTATGTTATCAAGTTGCCATTAGTTTACCTCCTTTTTGAATTAATTTTTCATTCATCGCATTTTAATAAATATTAAGACGAGGACATTGCTTTAATGCCAAAGAATAATATTTCTGTTAAAATTTGAAGTAAAGTAATATCTGAATAACATTTTCTACTTAAATGACAAGAAATGTGTGTGTATATGGAAATAATAATACAGACTTAGTACATGGGGAGAGATCCCTTTACATCCAATGTAAAACCTTTTTAATCTTACATTACATCGTTTCATAACTTTTTGCTAGATTCATATTTCATAAAATAAAATGGATCATTCATGCATGCCAAATTTTAGGTTAATCAGAGATTAAAAGTGTACGGGGAGGAAATAATTCTCCTCGTATAATCCTGTTGACCAAGTCCACGCTTCTCCGTACGACGTCGCTTTCTCACCTGAAAACACAAACGTGAGCTAGCCGGCGGGTGTGTGCCGGAAACCTCTCCGATGCCTAAGTCAGAAAACTTGACAAATAGACAAAGCTCTAAGTTCTCAGAAAATTGTGTTCAATTACCTCCTCCAAGGTGATGCTTGTCAGCTTTTATAGGTTTCGAGTGGCATAATCCTAGTAGGACTTTTATTTCTCCATGCAGAGTCCTCCTAGGATTCATACTCCTAAAGGATAATGCTTATCCTTTTACACCCCCCCTGCTTAAACCAAGTGGGATGGTTTTCTCCATGGCCGAACTACCATTTGACCGAAGTAAAACTGGCTATGCTGAGCCACAAAGTAAGCCGAACTATCCTTAGTTCAGCCCTTCCCTTTACTCTTCCTTATATCGGTTTCTCATCTGTTCAACCCATGGTGTGTTTGGACCGAACCAACGACTCTCGACCGGTATAACTCCCTGACCGGTACACCTCTAAGGCCGACATAACTTCAAGGCCGGTCTAACTCCAAGTTGCTCCCGGACCCGAAGTACATTTACAATCCTTTAACCGGAGAAACTTTATAATTCCTGAGCCGAAGTAATTTTACCTCCCTGGGCCGGAGTAACTTTGTTTCTCCTAGGCCGGAGTAACCTTGCTCTCTTGGGCCGGAGTAACCATTACGGCCTTTTTACTTAGTCCTTCGCACTTTGGGCCTCAAAGCCCAACTCGCAGCTCGGCCTAATTTTTCCCAAAAATTACCCTCTCAATTGCCCCTTAATTCCATCTGCGCAACATGATTGGGATTACCAGTCTACTGGCCGAGCTAGAGTTTATTAAGCCTTTCCAGCCGAGCTAAAAACCCTTTAGCCTCTCCAGCCGAGCGAAAAACCCTCGGGCTCTCCAACCGAGCTAATTTTACTTCGGGCTTCACTTTGTCCGGTCAAAACGTCTCTTCAATCACGACTGTAACGCTTCCCTTTCCGTATACACGTGGCACGCCCCCATTCGTAGAAGGCAGCTGTCAACGCCGTCTTCGTGTTTCGTAATTTTTGAACAGTTCCCGCTTCTTCCCTTTTCTTTTCCCTCTCTCTCATTTCACAAAACACTTTTTTCATACTTGAACCATTCACCTTTGGATTAACCACTCTATCATTTCCTTTCTTCTCTCTCTACCTTGTGTTCTTGCTGCTCTCTCGTTGCTTCTGAAGACTGATCTTGCTGCCATCATCACATCTTCAGTTCCCTCTTCTTCAATATTGGTAAGTAAACTCATTTTCTTTCCTTCGTTTTGCTTTCGTATATGTTCTATGTATTTGGTTTAATGTGTTTTTGCAAAACAAGTTCTTCACTTTCTGTTTTGCTTCTGAACTCTCAGTAGAACTTATGTATGTGTATGAACTATTCTGTAGAAAATTAGTTTCTGATCCAAAATCTTGCCCCAACCGAACTAGGATACTGTTTTTGTGCTACAGCGGTAGATCATCTTAGACAATTAACCGAACTAGAACTTGTAAGATGACAGTAGCTTTGAAAAATAAATTTTCGATTCAATTTAGCCGAAATAAGATCACCGAGCGAAGTATGAACTCAATAAACCAGGAACCTCAGTCATTAACCGAGCTAAGCCTTTGGGTCTAAGCCAGCTTTCTCGGTTTCTATATCAGACTCCGAAAGCTGCCCCTAGAGGCTCAACCGAAGAAACAAAACACATAGGTCAACCGATTTAGGCCCTGGGGCTAAGCCAGCTCTCTTAGTTTTTAGATCGAACTAAGAAAGCCGCCCCTAGATGGCGAACCGGTCTAATAAGCAACTTGCTCAAACCGAGCTTACCAAACCTTTTGCCAAACCGAGATATCACCTGCCCTTAAAGCCGAAATAGGGCATTTTTACCTTGTTTTTAATTTGCAGCACGGTCCTATGATCTGTGCTTAACCCCTTTGTTTTCTACTTTGCAGACTTAGGTTGCCCAGGCATTCCTTCTTGTGCTCAACCGAGCTACTTGAGTCCAACCTTCCGACCGAGATAACTTATTAATAATTTATACCACAAATGGGTAAGTATAGGTATCTGGTAGATACCCCAGGTGGCATGGCCGAATTCCGAAGGGATTATGGCATTCCAGATGATGTACACCTTACCCTAGCCAAAAAGGAAACCATTCCGTGGAACAACCAAGGCTTTGTCCCCTTTACTGTTTTATCTATTATAGAAACCGGACTAAGGTTCCCGGTCCAGCCTTTAATTTGCGAATTTCTTAGGCAAACCAGACTATGCCCAACCCAGCTATCCACCAATACATACCGGATAATAATGGGTATTGCCGAGCTAAACCGCCAAGCAGGCTTGAACCTCGGTTTAGCCGAAATCTTCCACCAGTACTCCATAGGTTCCAAAGATGATGGCTGGGTTTATTACCTTAGGATACGCCGACGTAGAGAAAAGATAATAAAAGATACCCCGGATAAGGATGTTAATGACGACGACTTCTTCTGGGTATCGGGCAATTTTGAGGATCACCAAGCCCAAATCCCAGGCCGAAGTATTAACTAGAAGAAAGGAGAACCTAGTAAAGTTACTTCGGTTTTATGCATGTCTTTCTTTTACTTCGGTTTCAGGCGTCATGACCGATCTAACAGTCGTATATTTTTTGCAGACTTGGCCCATCTTGCTTCCTACTATAGTTACCCACATCTGAACACACTCCGAGCCGCACTACGGATTAAAGAAAGAAGTTGGGCCAAGCTTCTAAGCTTTGAACCGACCTACCGATATAGCGGTCGTCGAAAGGCCCGAGTGACCGATTTCCTTCTTGAGGAGGCACCAGAACCGGACCCAAACTTGCCCGAAATACGACTTGTCCCATTAACTGCTGAAGAAGAGATGGCAAAGAAAAGCAGAGTTAGGGCCCTTCTGACTGCAACAACCAGGGCCGAAGTACCACCAACTATTGAAACGCAGCCTGCCGTTGTGGCCCTCCCTTCACAACGGCCTTCTTCCTCTCGCCCTTCCAAACGCGTCCGATCTACATCAACCGAACAGCAACTTATCGATGAGGTTGAATCCATCCCCCAGAGTCCTCCACCTATCCTCCAACCGGAGCAAGCCGACCGAGCTGAACCTTCCAATTGGTCTCCGAAGCTAACCTTCAACGACCGAGATATCAAAGTTTCCGATTCGGTTGTTGCTGAAAAAGATCATTTGTTGGCATTCAACTTGGCCAAGAGTGTGTGCCTCCCAAAAGATATGGAGCACCACTTAAAGCAGCTAAACACCGAAATGAAGTCAATCCGGTCCGCATCGAAGTCCATGATTTTGGTAAGTAGCTCTGTCAGTTTTTTTTTCTGTCTGATTTCTAACTTTTACTTCGGCTTAAGAGAAGTCTTCGTTTTGTCAGGCCTTACAGAAGAACAACATCACTTACAAGAAAGTCCAAGAGCTTAGAAAAACCACAAGGCAGGCAATGGCGGAAGCCGAGGCAAAGGTGGCCGAGCTAGAAGAAGCTGAAAAGAAAATGGCCGAGATGTAAGCAGAGAACGGCCGACTTGCCGATCTGGTTAATTCGGCTGAAGCGAAGAAGCAGAAAGCCGCCATCGCTATGAAGGACAAGTATCTGCGGGAGTTGGTGAAGCTTGAGAAGAGAAAAGACACCGAAATAACTCAACTAAAAAAGAGCGCGGAGGAAGTCGAAAAGGAGGGGTACAAGCAAGGTTACAAGAAGGCAGAAGATGCCTATGTTAAACAATGCGACGCTGCCAAGGAGCTGTTCTTCAAGTGCGGCTGGATGGCGGCTGTTGAGAAGCTCGGTCATGATCAGCAGACCGAGGTCTTCGACCCTCCAGCTTACTTTATACCGAAGTCCTTTGCGGAGTATGCGGATGCCTTGCAACAAGAGTTTCTGGAAGACTCCGATTCTGATGACTCCTCTGCTCCCGAAGACATTCCGGTTGTTAGTGCAGACCCATCACTTCGGTTGGAGCCCATGGTAGAGGACCTACCTATCGAACAGCCAAATGAAACCGTGGTTCCAACCGAAAGCATCCTGGCAACCGAGAGTGAACTTCCTCTTGAAACCGGTCTTCAAGTCGCTGGTGACGCGGCTTTTGACGCCGAAATTGAAGAACTTTTTTCCTGATTTTTTTCCTTTTTTGTTACCTTTTTTTTTGTAACCGGGCTATGTCCTCTTGTACTTGCTTTTTAATGAATGAAAATTTTGTTGGACTCTTATTCTGGTTTCTGATTCATATGCTTGCACTTGTAATGTCTTCTATTTACTCCAACTGTTATTTCGGTTTTGGCTGGTTAAACTATGCTTACTAGCCAACCACTCCTTAGCTGATATAATCACTTCGGCTGAGGAGTACAAAGTGTTTAATCCAGCCAATCCAGTTTCAGCCATACCCTTACTTTGGCTGAAGAGTAACAAGAGTTGGTTTATTCCAGCCAACCACTCTTCAGCCTTGCACTTACTTCGGCTGAAGAGTAACAAGTGTTGGTTTATTCCAGCCAACCACTCTTCAGCCATGCACTTACTTCGGCTGAAGAGTAACAAGTGTTGGTTTATTCCAGCCAACCACTCTTCGGCCATGCACTTACTTCAGCTGAAGAGTAACAAGAGTTGGTTTATTCCAGCCAACCACTCTTCAGCCTTGCACTTACTTCGGCTGAAAAGTAACAAGAGTTGGTTTATTCCAGCCAACCACTCTTCAGCCTTGCACTTACTTCGGCTGAAGAGTAACAAGTGTTGGTTTATTCCAGCCAACCACTCTTCAGCCATGCACTTACTTCGGCTGAAGAGTAACAAGTGTTGGTTTATTCCAGCCAACCACTCTTCAGCCATGCACTTACTTCGGCTGAAGAGTAACAAGAGTTGGTTTATTCCAGCCAACCACTCTTCAGCCTTGCACTTACTTCGGCTGAAGAGTAACAAGTGTTGGTATATTCCAGCCAACCACTCTTCAGCCATGCACTTACTTCGGCTGAAGAGTAACAAGTGTTGGTTTATTCCAGCCAACCACTCTTCAGCCATGCACTTACTTCGGCTGAAGAGTAACAAGAGTTGGTTTATTCCAGCCAACCTCTAAGTTAGTTTTTTCCAGCTAACTTAGAACAATGCTTGCAATATACCTAATCTTTACTAAGGCTAACTTTTACAAAGAACATCTTGTGCTGAAAAGAATTGCTTGTTTTATTGAAGGAAGAAAAAATTACATATGTTTGAAAAAAGAAAAGCTAAAAGTAAAATAACTTGAGATTGGCCGTGTTCCATGGCCTAGGGATTACTTTGCCATCCTTGTCTTCTAGGTGGTATGCCCCTTTGCCTGCTAACCCAACCACCTTATAAGGACCTTCCCAGTTTGGGCCTAACTTGCCATCTCCTGGGTTTGAGGTGTTTCCCATTACTTTGCGCAGTACCCAATCTCCAATCTTGAATTGTCTTGGATGGACCTTTTTGCTGTATTTTCTGATTAACTCTCGTTGGTATGAGGCGATGTGGACTAGTGCTCTTTCTCTTCTTTCTTCTACAAGGTCGAGTTCTAAGGCTATGGCTTCTCCATTTAAGTTTGGATCAAAATTTTCGCTTCGAATTGTGGGGAGGCCAACTTCTAGTGGGATTACTGCCTCCATTCCGTAGGCTAAGAAGAATGGTGTTTCTCCTGTCGATCGTCGAGGTGTGGTGCGGTAAGCCCATAAAACGTGAGGAAGTTCATCTGCCCACTTGCCTTTTGCCTTTTCTAGCCTTTTCTTTAGTCCATCCAGGACGACTTTATTTGATGCTTCTGCTTGTCCATTTGCTTGAGGATATGCCGGTGTAGAATTGTAAAACTCTATCTTGTACTCTTCACAAAAGTTTCTAAAGATTCTGCCGTCGAACTGAGTACCATTGTCTGAGATCAGTGCTTTTGGTATGCCAAACCGAGTGATAATATTTTGCCAAACAAACTTCTTCACGTCTTTTTCTTTGATTGATGCCAATGCTTCTGCTTCCACCCACTTTGTGAAGTAGTCTGTTGCTGCGAGAAAGAATTTTCTGCCGCCAGGCGTTGTTGGAAGTGGTCCTACTATGTCCAAGCCCCACATTGCGAAAGGCCAAGGGCTAGTTAATGGTAGGAGTTCTCTTGCTGGTTGATGTATTTGGTGCGCGAATTTTTGGCATTTCTCACACTTCTTCACATATTTCTCTGAGTCTGCTTGCATATATGGCCACCAATATCCTTGCGAAATAACCCTGTAAGCGAGCGACCTTCCCCCTTGATGACTTCCACACACCCCTTCGTGTATTTCGAACAAGAATGCTTCTACTTTGCTGGGATGAACGCACTTGAGGTAAGGCCCAGAGAATGACTTCTTGTATAATGCCAAAGATGGAGATAGCCAAAATCGCTGCGATTTTGCCCTTATTCTGTTGGCTTCTTTTTTATCTTCTGGTAGGATGCCGTCTTTTAGGAACAGGATGATGGGATCCATCCATGAAGGGCCTAATTCTGTGCAACATACTTCTTCTGCTTCGGGGTCTTCTATGCTTGGTCTTGGTAAGAAGTTGATGAGTAATGGATGAGGGATTGATGTATCTGCCATTGAGGCGAGGCCTGCTAGTTCGTCCGCTCGGCTGTTTTCCTCCCTGCCAATTTGTTCTATCCTTACTACATCAAACTTCTTGATCTCTGTTCTGACTAACTCTTGGTACTTGGCCATTCTGTCATCCTTTGCTTCGTATTTGTCAGAAATTTGGTTTACCACCAGCAGAGAGTCACTGTATACCATTAGTTCGGTGGCCTTCATGTAGTATGCTGACTTGAGTCCTGCGAGAAGCGCCTCATACTCCGCTTCATTGTTGGATGCTGGGAAGCCAAGGTTGATTGCTTGCTCTACAACCAGGCCGTCTGGAGAGATGAGGACTATGCCAAGCCCTGCACCATGCCGGTTGGATGCTCCATCCACAAAGAGCTTCCACATCTCTCCAACGAATAACTTCCAGCAAGTGGAAGGATCAGATGATGTCGTGGGGTCAAGAATGGTGTTTTCTTCAAGGTCCATGTTGGCTGTCTGCCCTTCGTCCTCTGTTTGAACTGCTGGTGAGCTTTTGTTTGTCTCTTCCTTGTTGTCTTTAGTATGGTCTGCCTTGATGCTTGATTGACTACCTTCTACTAGGGGTTGCGCTATTCCTGCGTCAACTTCCGTCCCTAGTTCGGTTGTGTCAGTTAGGTCGACTGGGCAGATATGATGACTTCCAGGAGTAAACTCTGCGACGAAGTCTGCCAAAGATTGGGCTTTTATTGCGGTCTTGGGTTGGAACTTGATGTCGAATTGTCCCAACTCTACTGCCCACTTCAAAATTCGCCCACTAAAGTTCGCCCTTTCAAACAGAGCTTTTAGTGGAAAAGGCTGTGAGGACGACTATGGTGTGGGCGTGAAAGTAGTGCGCCAATTTTTTGGATGCCATCATTAATGCTAATGCTAGTTTCTCCAAGGGCAAGTACCTTGTTTCGGCTCCCAACAATGTCTTGCTGACATAAAAGATGGGCAAGTGTTGTATTCCTTCTGCACGAACCAACACTGCGTTGACTGCGTGCTGAGAGACTGCCAGGTACAAAAAAAGTTCTTCACCAGGTACTGGAGTAACAAGTAGTGGTGGGGAAGACATGTACTCCTTCAAGCTTTCCAGAGCTCGGTCGCATTCTTTATCCCACTCAAACTTGGCCTTTAAAGCTTGGAAGAATGGTCGTAGTCTGTCTGATGACCTGCTTATGAACCGGTTGAGCGCAGCTGCCATACCAGTGAGATGCTGTACTTCTTTGACTGAGTTTGGTCTCTCCAACTCCTGGATTGCTTTAATCTGAGAGGGGTCTGCTTCTATACCTCGGTTGGTCACCAGGAAGCCCAAGAATTTGCCAGATCCAACTCCGAATGCGCATTTGGACGCATTGAGACGCAACTTGTGTTTCTTCAGGATCTGGAACATCTCGCCTAGATCTTTAAGATGGTCATTCTCATCCTTGATTTTGACCACCATGTCATCGATGTAAGCCTCCATTGTTCTGCCTAACAATGGTTCAAACATCTTGGTGACCATCCGTTGGAATGTTGCCCCTACGTTCTTTAGGCCAAAGGGCATGACCTTGTAGCAATATAATCCCCTTGGTGTCGTGAAGGATGTGACCTCCTGGTCTGGTTCATGCATGGCGATCTGGTGGTAGTGTAACAACCCCCATACTGTTTACTGATTAATGACCGATTGATTACCGATAATCACCGATTACTGTTAAACGAAACTGATAATGACTGATAACTGACTGATAATTGAACTGATTAAAAGTACTGAACTGACTGACTGAAATTGGAAACCGAATTGATTGAGTATATGTTAGTTAAATTGCATTCTATCTGTTTGACTGTATGATTATCTGTTCATGCTTATATGTTTAAACTGCTAATTGAAGGCCATATCGGCGGCCGAATTAGTAACCGATTGATGTTTTATGAGCGTCATAATTAATGTGATTTTATAGTATAATTACCTGAAAATTGATTAGGTATGATTAAATTAGATTAAATTAAGCTAATTAAAGAGTTGGACTTAATTACCATTTTGCCACCCTTAGTGGCCCACTCAATATAACATATTTGAGCCTCAATATACACTTAGGCAACATTTTGCTCAGCCATTTTCTTGCTCTAGCCGACTAAGAGAGGGAGAGAGTGAGAGAACTTGGAATTCATCTTGAAGAATTGCTTAGATTGAAGTGTAGATTTCACATTGAACTTCCCTATCCTAAATACAAGACTTAAGGTAGCTCCATTGTCTTCTCGTTCATGTTTTGAGTGGATTCTTGCATGGTTCATGTCATATTGATGGAGTTTAGAGCCAACCATGGGTTAGATGTTGAATTGAAGCTTGATTGTTGCATGCATGTACATATATTGAAGTTTTGAGGTTGTAGTTCATAATGCCTCACATGCATGTCCATCTTTTGGTCATACTCCATGAGTTCATCTTGTTTTTGAAGGTTGGAGCTCTTTTGAAACAGCATTGAAGTTTTGAAAATGATTTAAGATCATGCATGTCATGTTTGAGGATTGTTCTTGGAAAATGGTTTGAAATTGGGTTTGAATAAAACACCCTTGGGCTTTGATTTCTCAAATTGAGTTTTGAATCATGTTTAACTATGAGTTTACATGTGTTTTCTGGAAATTTAGCCCAAGAGGTCGAGTTTTGATGCTTTTGAACTTGGTTTTGAGCTTGGAGGTGCAATCTGGGTTTTCCAGATTTCGCACTTCCGCTCGAGCGGGGGAAATGCCGCTCGAGCGTGGAATCCGAGCATCCAGCATCTCTCTGCACTGTTTTACAGTCCGCTCGAGCGGAGTATTGGGAGCTCGAGCGGAGTCTTGTCTCAAGCTCGAGCGGGCGTCGAGCGGAGATTTCACTCATCCAGTACTTTTACAGTACGCTCGAGCGGGTAAGTTTACGCTCGAGCGTGTACCTTTGTTGCATGACCGCTCAAGCGGGGAAACTTGCGCTCGAGCGGGACTCTGTTTTTCTGAAAATGCTTTTAAAAGTGTATTTTTGCATCCTCATCCCATCCTAGGCATTCTTAGGCCTAGTTTAAGACATTTAGATGAGGATATAGATGTAGAACACACCAAGGCAAATTAGGGATGAAGTTATGATTTTTCCCAACTGTGTAGCATAGTGTGTGTTCAACTTGTGAACTGTGTAGGGTTGGCAACTGGGGAGACACGCTCTAGCATACTGTAGCCCAGAACTCTGTGAGTAACGATTGTGTAAAGATATGTTCAACTGATATCTTTTGAATACTGAACTGAACTGTTTACTGAACTGGTATTATTTACTGAATGAATGTATGTCCTTTATTTCTGAACTGTACTGTGGCATCCTTAGTACTTACTGTTTACTGTTACTGTTACTGCGACAGAATTCTCTGTCGGTTCCCTCGTGGAGCCACTACTGTTTACTGACTGATGGCCATCATTACTGTTCGGTCTCTTAAGACCTACTGTTACTGTTATGCTAATGGATGTACCACATATGACTGTTTACTGTACTGAACAACTGAAATACTGATTGAATTGAACTGTTTTCATTACTGTAAGGACATTCATTCTAAACCCCTTTACGCTTTATGTTATTCACTGGGCTTTAGCTCACTGCTCATATATATATGTAGGTGTACAGGCACCAGATCGGAGCTAGGAGCGTCAAGGTAACTCCAGTTTTGTCAAGCCAGCCTTTGTGCCTCACTGCGAGGTTCCGAGTTGCCATGCTATGGCTTTGGGGTGTTTTGTTTGTTTTCCCCCGCCTGTCTTCATACTGTCCAACTGTCCTGTATAGACTGAATGTTTACCGTACTGTTATCAAGGGATTAGGTCCCTGTACTGTGTGACTGTAAATTCTGTATAGACTGTACTGTTTGTGTATGTATGAATGCATGAAAAATCTTTTTGGCATACAGACTGTCACAGCTCATTGGACATTATTTAACTACTGTATTGGCTTCCGCCAGGCCCTGTACTCTGTTTTACTGTATTACTGTTCAGCAGGCCTTCGGTAATCTCGGATTACTGGCCGGTTATGGTGCTAAACCCATAGGGCCGGGTTTGGGTCGTGACAGGTAGCCTCTGTATGCATCCAGAAAGCTAAGTCGGTTATGCCCTGCCGTTAGGTCCACCAGTTGATCTATCCTTGGTAGAGGAAAGCTATCTTTTGGGCACGCCTTGTTGATTGTTTTGTAGTCGACGCAGACACGCCATTTACCATTCTTTTTTGGCACTACGACTGTGTTGGAGATCCATCTTGGGTAGTGCACTTCTCTTATTACTCCTGCCTCCAGCAGGTTGCCTACCTCTTCTGCCACTATTTCGGCGTGGTGGAGTGCCGATCTGCGTGTGTGTTGGATGACTGGTCTGGCGGATGGGTGGACATTGAGTTGGTGACTGATGAAGTTTGGATCAATACCTGGCATGTCGTAGGGCGTCCAGGCAAACACTTCGATATTAGAGGTCAAGAATTCCAAGACCTCTAATCTCTCAGTGCTGGACAACGATGAGCCAAGCAAGAAGAACTTATCCGGGTTCTTCTCATCTATTTTTACCTCCACCAAGTCCTCCACCGCTTTCTGATCAGCCTCTTTGCCGACGTCCGCGAATAATTTATTACTTTCTGGTTCTTCCACCGAATGAACATATCCTTTGGCAGCGCGGCTGCCATTCACCGTGGCGAAACATTGTTTTGACATGATCTGATCTCCATAGACTTCTTCAATTATACCGGTGTCGTTGGGGAACCGCATTACCTGATGGTATGATGACGCTACCGAACGCATGGCATGCAGCCATGTTCTGCCCAAGATGATGTTGTAGGTGGAGGGGACCTTCAATACCCAGAACTCCACTTGTTTTGTTACGCTTCCCGCTCTGACCGGAAGAATTATTTTGCCGACGGGCCATTCTGGCATGGAGTTGAATCCAATTAGGGGAGAAACTGCAGGCGCCAAGTCTTTGTCTTGCAGCTTCAACTGTTTGAATGTTTCGTAGTACATGATCTCACATGAACTACCCTGGTCAATCAGAATCCGCTTGACGTCAAAATCTTTGACTCGGAGAGTGACAACCAGAGCATCATTGTGAGGACAGTATATTCGATCCAGGTCTTTATCCGAAAAAGACATGACGTTTGTTGCCTCTGTCTTCCCTTTCTTGGTGGCTGGTTGGGCACCTAGCACTTCTCTAAAGTGCTCAGCCTTTTTAATTGATCCTCTGAGCTCGCATACGCGCTCAGGTTCAAAAACTCCATGTATGACATTGATAATACCTTGAGGCGGTGCGTCGATTGGCATTCTGTTGAGATGGTTATTATGATCTTGGGGGGCCGGTTGCGTCCCTCCTTCAATGTATTTGTCCAAGTGGCCTGCTGCCACCAATTCTTCCAAGTGCTGTCTCAGTGGCGTGCAATTCTCAGTTCGGTGCCCCTTTTCTTTGTGGAAGGTGCACCGTGATCTGTCGTCGTAATCTTTCTGAGCTTCCCCTAGCTTGGCTGGCCACTTGACAAAAGGCTCATCTTTTATTTCGCTCAGAATCCGATATATTGGTTTTTTGAACACCGTTGTTATGGCAGTGCGGATTCTCAACCATCTTTTGTCTGGGTCTTCTCCGTTATCTCGTCTGCCACGCCCGTTTTTATTCTGCCGATCTACTGCATTGACCTTTGCTGAGGTCTTCTTTTCTGGTACTACGGTTGCACTAGATTTTGCTTTGGCACGTGCGCCATCCTCTTCTACCCTGATGTGCTGATGCACTCTCTCCATCAGGGCTTCCATGGTAAGGGGTGGCGTCATGGTGATCGAGTCCCTTAGTCTGTTTCCGACTGGAAGGCCTCTTTTATACTGCACAATGGCTAGATTGGTGGGGCAATCTCCAATCTGGTTGAATGTCTCCCAGTAGCGACTGTTGTAAGATCTGAGGGTCTCTTTTTCACCCATGTCGATGGAGAGCAACTGGTCTATTTCCACCGGCGTTTTAGTGTTTGTTCGAAACCTTGTTACGAACGCTTCTGCCAATTGGGCCCAGGAGGCTATGCTGCCCTCTGGGAGCTTTTCGAACCAAGTCAAGCCTAGGTCGCCAAGGCTTGACGGGAAGAGTATACACATTAAGGCCTCGTTTCGCCTGTACACAGCCATGACTTGGCGAAAGTGGCTCAAGTGTGAATACGGGTCCGTCTTCCCTTCATATGTAGTGAATTTCGGCTGAAGGAAGCCTGATGGTAGGGGCGCGTTTTCAATTGCGGGAACAAACGGCGAAATCTGTAGTCTTGCTAAGGCTTTGTCCGTTGGTTCATATGCTGGGCGCGGTATTGGCATTCCAACCTCGACGTTTCCATGCGTCCGAGGAGCCAACCGTTGTAAGGCAGAGACTCTGTGTGGATCGCGTGCCCTGGCATCCTCCTTGCATCGTGCTTTTTCTTCGAGCATGGTTCGTAAGTCGGATGACCTGGGCAGCTCTGTCTGTCTAGATCTAGTTTGGTGTGAGTGCGAAGGCCAATACGTGCTTCCTTCAGTATATGATCTTTCGGATCTCGTCCTCTCAGACCTGGAGTGACGAGTTCTGGAAGATAAGGAATGAGTGTCGCCTGTCCTGAGGCTTCTGCTCTCTCCTTGGGAGGGTGTAGTATTCCTACTACGATTCTCTGAGTGGCGAGGGGGCGTCTTGTGCTTGCGCCCCTCTCCTGTCGCCACATCTTTAGCCTTCATCTGGCGTTTCAAAGCCTCCATGTCCGCCGCCATCTTCCGAATTAGTTCATCTTGCTCCTTCACGCGATCTTCCAGGGCTTGAGGATCAATCCTCCTCCTTTGCCTGTCAGGACTTTGAGAGTGATGAGGGCTGTTATTCCGCCTTCCCCTGCCACTCCTTCTGGAGTTATGTTGTTGGGGCTCCAGATCTGCCATAGGAGGGACAGAGGGTAATCCTTCTCGCCTTGCACCCCCGTCTGGAGTTAGCCCGTCGACGGCGGACTGCGGTAGTTCTTCAATGTGTGCCATTGATTAAGAAAAGGAGAAGCTTAGTCAAGAGGTTTTTGTTCTTGTCTGTTTGTTCCCACAGACGGCGCCAATTGTACGGGGAGGAAATAATTCTCCTCGTATAATCCTGTTGACCAAGTCCACGCTTCTCCGTACGACGTCGCTTTCTCACCTGAAAACACAAACGTGAGCTAGCCGGCGGGTGTGTGCCGGAAACCTCTCCGATGCCTAAGTCAGAAAACTTGACAAATAGACAAAGCTCTAAGTTCTCAGAAAATTGTGTTCAATTACCTCCTCCAAGGTGATGCTTGTCAGCTTTTATAGGTTTCGAGTGGCATAATCCTAGTAGGACTTTTATTTCTCCATGCAGAGTCCTCCTAGGATTCATACTCCTAAAGGATAATGCTTATCCTTTTACACCCCCCCCCCCACTGCTTAAACCAAGTGGGATGGTTTTCTCCATGGCCGAACTACCATTTGACAGAAGTAAAACTGGCTATGCTGAGCCACAAAGTAAGCCGAACTATCCTTAGTTCAGCCCTTCCCTTTACTCTTCCTTATATCGGTTTCTCATCTGTTCAACCCATGGTGTGTTTGGACCGAACCAACGACTCTCGACCGGTATAACTCCCTGACCGGTACACCTCTAAGGCCGACATAACTTCAAGGCCGGTCTAACTCCAAGTTGCTCCCGGACCCGAAGTACATTTACAATCCTTTAACCGGAGAAACTTTATAATTCCTAAGCCGAAGTAATTTTACCTCCCTGGGCCGGAGTAACTTTGTTTCTCCTAGGCCGGAGTAACCTTGCTCTCCTGGGCCGGAGTAACCATTACGGCCTTTTTACTTAGTCCTTCGCACTTTGGGCCTCAAAGCCCAACTCGCAGCTCGGCCCAATTTTTCCCAAAAATTACCCTCTCAAAAAGTTCTCTTATTATTCTCTTATTATCTAGATAGACCACCAAGTTAGAGTCATATTCTATTAAACAATACCAACATATATATAGATAGTTCGTGATTTCTAATTGACCTTAATTTGGCAAACAAGATTAAAGCAGGAGGAACGTGTAATCTAACGATCAATTTTATTTATTTATGTCATTTGTCTATAACACTATATCTATAACAAAAAAAAAGGTAGCAATTCATGATATATGTCTATTAATTTTAACAATATCATAACACAGTTAGCAGCAGAAAATGCACCAACATGGCAAGATAATAAGTTCCGATACTCAAAGAGAGAGAATATGAACATCAACAAACAAGGAATGTAATCAAACTACTTACAGGAAATGAAAGATACAAAACAACAGTCCACTCAGCCCAAGACAATGGCATCACCTACAACACAAAATTCAAATATTTGAATTAACAACCTCATGTAAGGGGGCAAAAAAGTTGAATCATAGAAAAGAAATTGCAGTAAATAGATAGAAGTAGAAGATAAATCACTTACGGAAAAAAGAATAGACAGAGGTCGCACGTACAAGATAAGAATATGAAGGAGCATGGTTAGTACAATTGAACCAACAAGCCACAAATTACTCCAGGGAGGGATAACACTAAATAGGTAAGTGGTATTTATTTATTTTCCTTTTCAGTGTTTGAATAAACAACAACAGCATCTACAACTAAGAATGAAAGACAAAAATATGACTTTCACTTATAATAGTAGCTTGAAATTATAAAAGATGGTTAACAATTGTGTAAGATAAATGACTGGGTGACAATTGTGTAATAACTTATAAACCGACTTTATCATAATCTAGTTAAACTACTAAAACTCAGTCATTTTTCGGCTTATCTCTCATGTCTCTAAATAATATATCATCTTTATGTTACGATTTTGTTTTCTCTGCCTTGACTGTTTCAATTTTTTGCTTCTAGATTGGAAACTATGATCACCCCTAATAAACATAACTCGTGGATGGCATCATCATGCATTATTGAAGGAAAGTATCAAGATCAATTTAGTAGTTTAAAGTTTGCTACCAAATAAAATTCCTCCTATTGATCACAACTAACGAGCAAATACACAATTGTCTTAGCTTCCTAGGGGTATGTAGAACATAACAAAAGAAGATTGATCATCATCATCGCACCATTTCGCACAAAATATGGCACAAACAAGGTTCCATAGTCCTAAACTTTTTTAAGGTAAATAGAAAAGTAGACAATGGTATTAATAAGAGAGTACTGCTTTATCATTTCATCACATGTGAATAGAGTTTTTCAAAAACATCAGCTTATTTAGTTTGGATTTTCAGGATTCACTTTTTAGAAAATTAAAATTTTTTGTTTTCCATAAATATTTTTGTTTTCAAAAAGATCAACTTTTGACGGCTAACAACACACGACTGCCTGTGTTCAAAACACACCAAACATCTTACCAGACATCAGGACGGAGCTCAGTGGTTGCAGGAGGCATCCATCTTCCAAAGTTATAGACACTTTCACCAACTTTCCACACAGGCACATCCTTTATTATTCTCGCCTCCTTCAAGATACTTCTTCCACTCTTTCACAAATCTAAAATAAAAAATAAAAATAAATAAAATAAAACACACATACAAGGAAAAGAAAGGTGTTCAAGTTAGTGAAGTTAGTTGAATAGGATGGGGATGGGTTGGAAAGAGAGAGACACTGAAAAGAAGATTACCTTTCATCCTTTTCAGTGAACTTCACATTTTTCACCACTAATACCCATGAATCAGCACTAATGACCAAAGCCGTCTTTCCAATATGAAGAATTTCATCAACATTAGTGAAACTCAGTAGAGTATTCCAGGATACTTGACAGCCATCAACCCAGCTCCTAAACCCCTCAAAGCAGGACACACAATCGCAGGGACCCCAAATTTTTCCTTGATAAACTCAAATGCCTCAATGAACCCAAATTTTTCCCTCAACAAAAACAAAGAGAACTGTTAAATTAGCTAGACAATCTACTAATGCAACTCCAAATTTACTGCAAGTTGAAGAAATTAAACCAAAAACAAGCTAAACAGGAAATTAAACTAAATAAATAATATAAACCCTAGAGCAAGAGTGACAAAATGGGAAAATAGAGGAAGGGGAAGAGAGAGAGAGAGAGAGAGAGAGAACCTGTTCGTATTGAAGCGGTGGCGGTGTGATTTGCGGCGGTGTGGTGGCGCTGTGCGTCTTACAGTAAGCAATGGTGGTGAACGACTGCAGTGAGGTGAGGTTTGGTGGTGACTGGTTCTGTGTGTGTGTGCGCGCGCGCGCGCGAGAGAAAGAGAGAGAGAGAGAGAGGAGAAGATTCCTGTTTTCAAAAATGCTAAGAAGAACTGGGGAGCCTTTATTTGCACACACCATTTACCCTCTTTACACACACTTAATGAATTTTTTTTTATTACATTTCAGTTCCAAAATGAAACTATCAAAATAACCTTCCTCTTCTCCCCCAACCCCCGTCTCTTTCAGTCCAAAAACCTAACCCTAACCCTAACCCTAACCCTAACCCTAACCATCATCCTCCATGGCTGCCGCCTCTCTTTTCCGCCGTTACCTTTTCCTTCACCACTGCAACTCCCTTTCATCTGCGAACCCATTGCCTTCCCGCTTCTCTTCCCCACCACGTCGGGCATCGTGGAATCGCCTCCGTTCGGACTACCAGTGTCGAACGAATCGCCTCCGTTCGGAAATCAACCATCGAACCAATGAATTTGGTTCGACTATCACCATCCGAACAAAGCACACTGGTTCGACCATCAACATCCGAACCCCCTTTCGTCTGCGAGCCGCCGTCGCCGTTCGTCTGCGAGTCGTCGTCGCCTTCCTTTTCGCGACTGAGAGGAGAGAGAGAGAGAGGGGGTCGCCGGTGCTGCGTCGCCGTCAACAAGGTGGTTGCTGCCTAGGGTTAAGGTTAGGGTTTGATCGTTGTTGGCTGGTGTGGAAGAAGGTGTGTGAATTGGGAGTGTGTGTATGGGTATACCTGGAAAAAAATTGTGTGTGTTGAGTAAATTGTTTTTTTTTTTTTTTTTTGGTGTGTGAATTAGGAAAGATGTGTAAAAAGAGGAATGTGTGTGTGTAAATAGAACCTCCCGAAGAACTGGCGCCATTCTTTTAATGTTCACTAAAATTTTATATACCTTTGGCGACCAAACTTGTTGTTTGTCGCCAAAGGTTAATTATACCAACTAATTTAATTAGTAGCCAACATTTAACAAACAGCGACTAATATTTTAGTCGCCAAAAGTAGCCATTTTGGCTACTAACGGTATTTTGGTCACCGAAAAGAAATATTCACCGACTAAATTTTTTGTCACGAAACATAAAAGTAAAATTTATGTTTTTTATTTAGGCAAAAATTACCTTACAGCAACTAAAAAAATTTTAGTCACCGAAAATGAATATTTGCCGACCAAAACTTTGGTCACCAAAATTTAATAGCAAACATTATACTAGGTTTTTGGCGACGAAATTTATTTCAGTAGCCAAAAACTGGTATACCACGACTAACAAAAATTTTAGTAGCCTAAAACATGATCTAGTGCCGACTAAAATAATTTTTAGTCGCCTATTGCTCATATTTAGCGACTAATTTTTTTTAGTCACCAATAATGAAGATACAGCTACTAAAAAAATTAGTAGCTAAAAATCATATTCAATGGCGACCAATATAATTTTTAGTCGCCTATTCTACAACTTTTGGCGACTAAAAAAAGTTTAGTCGCCAAATTTGGTCGCCAAAAGTGTGAATTGTTGTAGTGAAATTTCAACCTGACAGAACTTAAGGAGTTCGTAGGGCTCAACACGGGTCTCATTTCGATAATTCGAACCGTTTTGATAATCGTAACTTTTTTATTTTATCACATTTGTCTCTAAAAAATGAATAGTCTATTTCAAATATATATTTGTGGTCCATTTTTTCATAGACAAATCCAATAAAATGAAAATTTTATAATTGTTAGATCGAGCTATTTCTTTTCATGGATAATATACATTGCGAGCCTTACAAAATAAACAGTTCGGATTATCGAAATGAGACCCATATTAGGCCCTATGAATCCCTCAAGTTCTATTATATTGAAATCTCAATATAAAATAAACTCAACCCATTTTGTATCCATCTCTTTCTCTCATTTTAAGTTTTTCAAACTATTATTACTCATGAATATTATTCTCTTAAGGGTCTATTTGGTAACTATTTCGTTTTTAGTTTTCAGTTTATATTTACAAAAATTTTAAAAATTGTCATAAACACTTGTTTGATAATTTTTTTAATTTATAAATGGTTGTCTCAGTTTATGAAATTGAGAAAAAAGCGTAAACTCAAAAAATGAGTTTACGTTGGTTTTTAAACAGAAATTTAAAATTTTAACTAACAATTTTTTTTTTCAATTATTTTATTTTCAATTAATTTTTTTTCAATTATTTTATTTTCAATTAATTTTTTTTCAAATAATTTTTTTTAATTATAATGTATATGATCCCATAGTCATAAATAATAAAAAATAAATATAAATATTTTAGGCATGAACAAACATATTTTTTAGTTTATATTTTTAAAATTTTTCAAACATTTTGTTTAAACCAAACACGTTTATAATTTATGTTTTTTTTAAAAATAAACAAAAATTAGTTTATAAAATTTTTATAAACAAAAACCAAAAATGTAAATGTTACCAAACGCTACCTTAATGTTGTACAAGACAGATTTAGAATTATCACTATGAGAGTATAGAAGTATGTTTATGAGCATTAAACCCTTATAATTTCAAATTATTTTAAAAATTTTAATATAATATTTAATATTTTTCAAATATTTGAGAATGCCATCACCCCACCTGTATTGTAAATCCATCATTCGTGTTATATCAACACGTGATTTTTTTTTATTCTTATTTTTAAAAAAATATATAAATATGAATTAGTGATATAAATTTGGTGAGCGGAGAAGTGATATAAAGATAGACTACACCACATATCCATTAGGAAGTATTGTCCCTTAATACCGACAGTGCATTTACAGGAAATCCTACCGCACCTATGTCGGGGTTGAAGCCAAAGCCCCAACATGCTCTGGCCACTAAAAAATATGTTTAACCCTAAGAAGGGACTATAGAAACTCGAACTCAAACTTTGAGCGAGAAAATCGAAAGTCTTACCACTAAACTAACCATTGTTTAGGAGTGTAAATTTGGCCCACTTGTCTGTGGTCCACTCGAAACCTGCCTGCGACTTGGTGCAGCCTGGCCCGTTCAAGCCCGGGCTCGAGCCTAGCTTGAAACCCTAGGACTGAGCTTGGGCTTAGGCCATATGTTTTGAGGCTCGGCCCAAAGCTTGACTCATCGGCTTGTTCAATAACCAATACGAGGCTTGGCTCAGTAGAGGCCTAGTGTCATTTCTTGTAAAAAAAAAGAAAAAAAAAATGATCAGGCCCACCCAAACTCACCTCAAGCTTGAACTGAGGCTTGAACACCTCCTGGGCCTAATTTCCTAGCCCGTAGGCCGGTACAGCCTGAATTTTGACGAGAGACCACGCGGCCCAACAATGAGCCGGCCAAAGCCCAAGCCCGAGTAGGCCAAGCTGGGCCAAATTTACACTCCTACCCCTATTGGTGATACCATCTATTTACATTACCTATGTGTGCAGAGGCATGCAATACTCCAAACAAATACTATCACAAACAAGAATGCTAGGACCTAGAAATTTATTACTCCATTTGTTTCAAAATAATGGCCTTTTTTAAGGAATTCAACTTTTTTTTTTTATAGTACAGTTATTATATTTTAAAAATATTACCCTTTGATAGTACATTTTTTTAGAATATCAATTGTCATAATTGTACTTTTTGTATTATTAATGAATTTAAAAGAAGAGCAAAATAGTAAATTTATATTATTTTATTCATTTATTTTTAAAAATAGACTAATATTTTGAGACAACAAAAAATAAAATAAGGAACTAATATTTTGATCAAAATACGATTTCTTTCTTATTATTTGAGAAATTATAAATTAACCCTTAACGTTTATATTTCTGCCATCACTTATCACAAATCGGGCGATCGTTTCAAGTATTTTCGACGTGTTCTCTTTTGGTGATTATTAAGACTATTGTTAGAGTAAGAGTGAAAGTACGAGTGAAGAACCCATCAGTCTGGACAGTGACGTGGAATTAGCGCCAAGTCGTGCGGTGCCACCCCTGAGAAGAGGAAATTAAACAAGAGCGGTTTTCAGGTGGTATCCTCTGGTGCTGCGTTTGAAATTTGAAATTCCGGTCTTCGCAACGCTAGCTCTTTCGAGAGAGTTTGAGTTTGATGATCCCTTCACTGGAGCAAAAGGCTAGAGAGAGAGAGAGAGAGAGAATCTTGCGTCATGACTCACAGGAAAAACGGAAACTAGAAAACAAACAATATTAACAATTACGCCCAAACAAACTCCATTGATTTCAGTTGCAGAGAAAAACAGAGTTTTTTCAACATCTGGACTTGGTCCTCACTCAGTCCCCAGCTCACCCTCCTCCACTTTCCATTCGTCAATCTCTCACTCACTCATTCACCCCCCAACCCACCCCACCCCACCCCACCCCACATTCACAGATCTAACCCCCCACCGTACCCTCCCCTCCCCTCCCTGGGATTTGGTAATAATAATAAAAAATAAAAAAAAGTAACGATGAATGGGGAATGCACAAATGGCATTGACATCGAGGAAAGTTACCGGAAATGAATGACTACAAAAACCCCCCACCCACTACCCCTTTTCCCGTATTTGTTTTTTTTATCAAACCCCCATTTTGCGATTGCCGAGCGTCGATCGTTGTTCCCCAAAACAACCACACTCCACTGAGAGGAGAGAGACAGGGAAAACCCCAAGTCCTAGCCGATGGGGAAAAACGAAGCGTGTGGTTTCGCGGCAGGTGCAGGTGTTGGTGTTGGTGTTGGTGTTGGTGTTGGTGTTGGTCATGTTGTGGCGAAGAAATGGGAGAGAGGCTGCTGTGATTGTGACGAGTCGGATCGGACCGAGTTGACTCGGGACCACTTCGCCGGGATGAGGAGTGCTGGTGTTCAGAGGAAGAAAAGGATGCCCCGACAGAGGCGATCCTCCCTCAACCTCAACCTCAACCTCAACCTCAATCTCCTCTTGCTGCCCTTCCCTTCCCTCCTCGTTCCCCACGTGCCCTCACCTCCCGTACGTGAACGCCTCTTCTTCTTCCTTTTTCAAAATAAAAATAAAAATACGTACCTAATAAGTATATATGTTTCTTTTTTAGGGTCCTGACTCAGTCTTCTGAGTCGGTACCGAGTAGTAGTTCCAGGTGATATGATTTCGGGAAGCTGTGCTGTGCTGTGCTGTTGCTGTGTGCGGAGTAGTTTCTCTGAAGACTGGTTTTATTGTTTAGCTGATTTATTATTATTATTATTATTATTTTGTTTATAAATAAAATTATCTAGAGATTTGATTTTGGGTTGTTGACATAATTAGACTTGAACTGTTCCCCAACATCTAGAGTAGTAGTTGACAACTTGACACAACACAAGTATATGTTTATAAGCCTTTGGTGTACGACAATTCTAGAAATTAAACACCCAAATATGAAATAGAGATTACCATGGCAAGTAAAATTTTTTGAGGAATGTAATTTGAAAACGTATTCGTGAATAATTACTCATGAGTAATAATGATGAATCATTAGGATATGCTTGTTTTTTAATTACAGTGAAGAAAACAAACAAATTTTTAATGGCATTAACTAAAGTAGCAACTTAACCACCTCCCTTGTGTATGTATACAGAGTTGCAGTTTTTTGGTGATGCAAAGAGTTGAAGTATTCTTTTTCTATACTTCTTCCGCAAATTGTTTCCTATAAGACTTTTGAGAAAGTCAAGAATATCATTTTACCTGACTATTTGCATCTGACCAAATGAATCCTTATTGAGTTGGCTAGCTATCAAGATATCAACACTCTCATCAGGCCCTCTGTCTCCCACAAGAATTCCCAAAAGTTACGAAGATGTTTTCTTCAAGGATGCTATTTGTTTATGAGTACTTGTGTTTTGCAACAATTGCTTTTTGTGCAAAGAGATTTTGATATATCATTTATTAGCTTTGGCATTTTGATTAATTGTTTCCAACATACCCTTTAATGGTGGAACTCTATTGACGGCTGGCAAAAAGCCAATAAGGAACTACTATATGCAATTGTCAGTGACTACTGCGGCTAGTCTCGAATAATCAATTAGCGGCGGTCAATAGCAACCGCGATTAATCTATACCATTTAATTAATTAGCACTGATAATCTCAAACATATAATAGTTAGGGGCTCTTTGAGACTTGTTTCATTTCACCTCTCTAAGTCACCCAAACTTGGTTCGTATAATCTAGAGGCCCCTCCACCTATCAATCAATTGGTTTTCAATTAGATGTCTTAAAAATTCTAACATGGTATGTCTCTCTCTGCCTAGGTTTTTTTCTCTGCTCTCTCTCATCTCTCTTGTAGGACAAGAGTTTGTGATATTGTTTGCCAATTAATTAGGGGCGGCCATAAACAACTGCCGTTAATCTTATACAACTAATAGGTGGCGGTCAGACAAGAATTGCCAGAATTGTAGTGAGTTTGTGATAATGTTTTCCAATAGCGGCCATCAACAACTGCCATTAACCTTATACAACTAATAGGTGGCGGTCAAACAATAAATGCCGGAACTGTAGTGAGAATGCTTCACTCTGTAGTTACACATGAGTTTGTGATAATGTTTTCCAACTATTTGTCGGGATTGTAGTGAAAGTGTTTCACTCTCTAGTTAGACGAGTTTGTGATAATGTTTGCCAATTAATTTGCGGTGGCCATCAACAGCCACTATTAATCTTATACAACTATTAGGCGGTGGTCAAACAAGAATTGCTGTAATTTTAATGAGAATGCTTCACTTTTGATCATATTTCCATGAATGTAGGACACTTGAAGATGAGAAGCTCTGGATCGACAGTCCACCAGGCTAAATTCTAGTGAGAATGCACTTACACTTGACACTAGCAATTTGCTGAAGAATATGTTGCTTGTTGTGTCAGATGTTATTAGCCTTGTTAATGTCTCTGTCATCTCCTTGCATAAATTTGTTTATGTAGTTTATTTGACTATGTATTGAATGTAATTAGTGCTTACGTGTTTAATTTGACATGCAAATCTCAAATAATGGCTATGTGCTTTAGGTAATTGATCGAACAAGGTTGAGGTTTCTTTTTCAGAAGGAACTTCAGACGAGTGATGTGGGCTCCCTCAGGAGAATGATAGTCCCTAAGGTCTGCATTTTTATGTTTCTACTTTGAAAATCATGTTTTTGAAATCACCATGATATATTATAAACTCTGAATTTATTACTTGGGTTCATTTGATGCAACTTGTCATCTAAACCATAGTAGCTCAGAGGTGCTGTGGTTAATTCCTTTAATTGATATTATGGAACAACTCAATTTCCAATTTCAGAAGGCAGCTGAGGATTACCTTCCTACCCTCACGGAGAAGGAGGGATTTTTTGTGAGAATGGATGATATGGATGGCTTGCATGTCTGGAGTTTCAAGTTCAGGTTTGAGTTTAACTAGTTCCTTTCGATTATAGACCACTCTCCAATAACAGATTCTGAGTTTAACAAGCTGAAGTGTGAAAGATTATCTGATCAGTCCACTTCGTATGCAAGCAATCTCACTTTTGGGGATTTTGTTTTTCCCCCACTCTCCTCCTTTTGTATACAGATATTGGCCAAACAATACAAGTAGAATGTACGTACTTGAAAATACTGGTGAGATCTTCACAGCTTTTTATTTCATTTTTCTTTTTTTGTCTCAGAATTTCCTTTTTCTTCATTCAAGCATTGAATGAAATATATTGTTGAATATTTTTTTATAGGGGAATTTGTGAACACACACGCCCTAAAACAAGGAGACTACATGATGATGTATCAAGATCAGCAAAACCAGAATTTTGTAAGCAAGCATTTGTTTCCTTATAATTTAGGAAATTTTTCTCGATCATTTCACTCCACTTACAGAAATTATATGTATGTGTAATAATTACTGATTAGCTCCTCAACCTGTTGATTATCAGGTAATTCGAGGAAGGAAAGCTTCGGATCAGGATATATATATTGAATGTACAATGAATGGTGTTAATGACTTCTGCCCTGATGATTTTGAGGTAAATAATAGTGACTCTTATCATCAGCCGGTTCCTGTGAACTTCCCCACAGTGGATGATACCACAGGACCATTGCCTTTTGTTTATGATCAAACTCCCTTTTCAAGTGACTTGAACAGATCTTATGTTTATGAAACCACCTTGTCAAGTGGCTCAGACTCGTCTTATGTTTATGAGACTACCGTCTCAAATGAGACTCTGCTTGATTTTTGGAATGCACCAATGACCTACAATCCGAAGGTTGAGCCTATTGGAAACTTCGAGTCCATAGAGAACTCGTCTATGGAGGAACTTCTGTTAAGCTTTTAGATTTCTAGTTCTGGAGCACTTGTTTCACCTGTAATACTAGGGAGGAACTTTATCATGGTTACTCAACTCAAGTTGTTAAAATATAATAGGGAGGAACTTTATCATGGTTACTCACTCAAGTCGTTAAAATATAATATTTATGTATGTAATAAATCAAGTAGAAAAACTTTGTACTTTCTTTCTCTCTCTCTCTTTTATTTTATTTTTTGGCAATGTTAATTTTCATGTGACTTGTTTTTCTAGATGGGGTTGATTGACACACACTATACGTCTGAAAAACAAAAACAAACAAACAAACAAACAAAAAAGTGCTATGACTTTTGGCGACTGAAAATTTAGTCGCCAAATGTATTTTTTCTTGTAGTGTGCTGACATTTTAAAATGAAATAAAAAGATCAGTTGAGTTTTTTGTTTTGGATTTTGATGCAGCTAGCTCGAAGTCCACTCTTACACATTGGGACTTGTTTGGCTATCTTTGTTTTGATTTATCCACTCGTTGCGGCGATTTTTTTCTGATGTCTTTTCAGATAGTCTTGTTTGGGGTGTCCTAAAAAAGTCAAAAAGTACTATCCTATTTAAGTCATATTACCTCTCTATTACATCACTTCAAACCCAACCCAAACCTAACTCATATTTCATAAAAAGTCAAAAATTACACTTATTTAGATCATTCCAAACCACTCCTATGTTTGGTCGGATTTTTACTTGATCTGTTATTGGGTTGGATTGTTGATCATGGGTTGGGTCTGAGCCAACAAGTCGAGTCACCCTAGTGGTCCTGGTCCTGGTCCTTGCTATTCTCGTATGCATTACATATATTTAAAATAAATTTTAATATATAAATATAATCATTATAACCTTGTTAAAAGCAAGAGTTTTTCTAGAAAATGTGTACCATTGGAATTTTTTTGTAGTGTTGATACCACTTTGTATTATAATCAAACTACTTTCAATTATAACCAAATAGACCATAATTAATCCTGATCAAACACCACTCGAGACAAAATGAAAGACATTTTTTATTATAATCAAATACTACTTAAGACATAACTAAATTTTTTTTATTATAAAATATATATTTTTTGGTGTGTATTATAAAATTTTTCTAAAAACAAAACATGTATGTTTTCAAGTGACTTTCAGTTGTAGCACTGCTGGATTCAAAGATTTTGGTCTTAGTCCATAAAATGGAGACAATGGAGCTAGCTCAGTTGGTAGAGCGCAAGGCTCTTAACCTTGTGGTGGTGAGTTTGAGCCCCACGGTGGGCGTCTTCATCATTTTTGGTTTACCTTGGATGTCTTTTAGTTTTGGGCGCAATCTTTGGTCCCAAAAATATCAACAAACCGCTTTGTCACTTGTTTTGGGCGCAATCTATTTATTTTTTTTATTTTTCAGAAAATTCTACTCTCGTATTTTTTGTTTTTTTATTAAATTTTTTTAATTTTTAATCACACCTAACATAAACACACATAAAAAGTATAATTTTTGTAAAAAAAATCTTTTAAAAATTCACTAAATACTAAAAGTATAAAAAAAATATGAAATATATTTATTAATTTTTTAAAATATTTTTTCACAAATTTTTTTCTTTTTAGATGCATCTAAGTAAAGTACATCTAAAAAAATATAGAAAATACTTAAAATTTTAAAAATATTTATTAAAAACAAAAAAACTCAATTTTCAAAAAACTTAATCTAAAAAATTCAAACCAAACACACATAATTTTTTAGGAAGAAAAAAAAATTGAAAAAATATCAAATCAGTGGATTTTATTAAAAATAAATAAATTAAAAATCAGTGAAGATTTTTATAAATATTAATAATTAAAATTATAAATTTTTTCATAAATTTATATATATATATATATTTTCTACCGTCACTGGAATGTAATTACCCCAAAAATATTCAACTACTGTCCGTTAGAACCTTCATATTCTCTTTGTTTGTGATGACCTCATTTAAATGAGATCATATTATATATGTATATATATATATATTCACAAATAGGTGAACGTGCGTGGTGAGTTCATCGAACTATCAACAAAATGTACAGTGATAAATACAGATTCAAATATCACCACTGAAGAGGGACACTACCTGATAACATGAACAGTGTTAGGAGGGAGCTAGAAAAAGAGACTTACACTGCACATGTTCCATTCATTTACCATCAGACCGACAGTCAGCCACCAAAATACTCTGCTTTTTCATTATATGCAAGACGTCCTCGTTATGAGGTAGGTTTCTAAAAGATCCCAAGTTGAGCCAATTATCAAAACCGTCACAAAGAGCCAGTTACCAGTTCTGCCTACGATCTGTTTCCCTATGTTAAACATGTCACAACCTCTAATGATCTCATTCCAAAGACCAAGATTGTCATTGTTGAGCTGCAAATAAAGGTCAGCCAAGGCAATCAACAGTGCTGGGGACCCCCAATGGGGGTGACCCCCAGCACCCCTACCTCTACGTGGGAGGCTGTGAGAGCAAGACTAATAAAATAAATAAATAAATAAATTTAAGCCAATCAAAAAAGTGGGGTGGTAGGAGTCACCCCACTGGGGTCTAAGGCATTTTTTCAAGGCAATTTATTCACCAAATGACACATTAATGTACTGTATATAGGCAAATGAAACTCAAGAAGAAATTTGCAACGGATAAATCAAAGCAAGAATCTTCAGATAATATTGAAACACAACCAAATAGCAGAAGATATGCACTCAAACGAAACATCCAACCCTAACCATCCACAACTTCAAGTAAGGGACAAAAAACAAATAAAGACGGGCATAATTCCCATGCCTTTGCATAACCCAAAAAAATAAATCTGCATGCACCAACTGTGTATCTCTTGACGGACAGAACTAAGTATAAAACCCCCAATCTGTCCATTATTTGGTTTCATCTTGCCTTGATGGGGCGGGAATAACATAAGAGCATCAAAATGTGATTTTGTACCTAGTAGCTATCAATAAGTATTCCATTTTTGAAAAAATGAGACGCAAACCGTCCCCTATATATCAAAGTTAATGAATGAAAGCTGCAACGAGTTTCAAATGCAAAAAGAATATTCTTGAACTGCTAGGAGGCCATCTAAGCAACATCAACGACATATGCCATGATTATCGATCCCTCTGGGGAACTATCATCGCAGTTTCTCACACGACAAGACTATTTGGGTTGATTCTATGCCTTTGCAAGCTCAGTAGCAGCGGGCACAGCGGCAGGAACAACTCCACCAGTGGTTGGCCTGGAAATCACATGAAACTCCATCAGAAATATACTCCAACAACAGATAAACCTAATAAGCTTTGAGAAGAGAATTAGAAACCATTACTCTACATGCATAAAATACAGGAATAGAAACTTACAGCCCAACAAAGACTTTAAAAGCATCATAGATTCCCCACTGGGCTCCAGTGAGGGTTCCGATCATGACAATACGGATGGGAAGCCCCCGGGTAAAGAGACCCCAGAGCCCAAACTTCTTCACAGCCTGCACAACCAGAAGATGAAAAATTAAAGTTAGATAGAACACATAAGGAATTGAAAGGGACCCTGATTCTGGCAAAGCACTCACATCACCAACAGTTGCCCCCTTGGCATTGTTAAGAAAAGAAACTAGATTGTCAGCAGGATGAGACACGATTGCACAAAAAACACCAGCAACATATCCACCGGCAAAGCTCACACCAAGCTGCAGAGGCTTGCTGCACTCGCTCTTGGGCTTGGGGATGGCATACTTGTAGAGCATCTCTACGATGGTCTCAAAAGAGGCAAATTTCATCATTGTATCTGCAAATCAACCAATTTGATCTTTTAAGATTCAAGCAAGTGCTAGAATAGATGTGGCCAGGGGTTAAAAAGCACAAATAAACATCTCAGACACAAAAACCATGACAATAGTTCATAACCAATACTAAGGACACCATGCAAAATTCCACCAAAGTTTGGGCTGGTGACTAATGTAAAGGTGAAATTCATTGTAATATATATATAAAAAAAATAAAAATAAAAAAAGTGACAAGGAGGGCGAAGTGGGAGACACAAGGACCAGTTCACAAGCTCCTTATTTAGAGGTCATTAATTACTATAGGCTACACACTAATAATTTATCCATGGACTCCACATGACACATGATATACAAAATATCAACACAGAGACATTAATGGGAAGTTCATAAAATACATCAAGTACATCTATTTGATCAATATGTGTTTTCATTCATAGAAGAAATTTTTAGAAGAAGGCCTACTGAAATGCAAGATGTAAATGCCTGCATCTTTTATCAAGAATCACCAGCAATATTATCATTTGCATGAACACGAATTGCTTCCTATTCTGACCAATATTATCATAGAAGTCTATTAACCAAATATTAGATAGGTCAAATTTCACTTTACCACCTCGTTGTTTTGGTCCATGTGCGAATTACCCCCCTATCATTTGGAAATAACCACATAACTCCCTTGAAGTTTATAGACTAAAGTGCACCATTAGGGATTCCGTCCAAGTTAACAAGTGTGAAACACGTGCCAAAACATAAGGAGATTATGCGCTCATTTCAAAATGTTAAGGGGATGACAAAAATGTTTATGGTTTGTACAACAAGGTTATTTATGTAAAAGGGTATTTTAGTCTTTTCTCTTAAGCCATTAATGGGCCTGACAGTGAGCTTTAGTTCACAAATTGAAGGGAGCTCATGTGCTTATTTCTAAAAATGACAAGGGGTTATGTGCACATGGGCCAAACCATAGGGAGGGCAAAGTGAAATTTGCCGTACTTGATAACCTTAAATAATACTGCCAGAAATGTAAACATATTATTCACAAAAATTGCATGCGCAAGTCCCAGAAGAGCACAGCAATGGTTGACAGTTCAAAGAGATGTCTAGCGTTAACTACCCATATGATATGACTATTTACACAAATGATATATGCTATAAACCAATCAAGGAGCAGGCCAATGATCAATATTCCAGCTGAGTTCACTTCCAAAGGGTAGAACAAACTTAAAAGTGCGAGTGAAATCGAGTAACCAGACAAGCATGCAGATTACAAGTTATGACTTGTTCAACTGTAAACACACAAAAAAGGTAAAACAAGTGTGCCGTGCATTCAGACCATAAACAAAACATTGAAGAGCAAAAGATCAAAATCAGTGAGCTTCAGCTGATTCCAAAATATAATCAAATGAAACAAACTGTCAAACAGGAAGGTTGTCAAAGACCTTGAATGTCTCTGTTCTCATCCTGTGGTTCATTTAATTTATTATGTTTCGTATAATTCTTGTGTATGAGATGTAACCATTTTGGAGTCCTATACATCACAACCTCGGTGAAGTTAAACTCTCCTGTGCACAAAGAGAATGAGAGAGAAGGATTTTCCTTTTTTCCCCATTCCTATACTGTTTGTGTGTGTGTGGGTGAATTGGGGAGGGGGGTGGATAGCACTGCAACTCGTGTCTACTTTTGTTATAAATAAAATGGAAGTGATCCATGTCAAGTGGCCCACGAGAACCATAAATATCACTCACTTTGAAAAATTAATCTGAGGGTCATATCATCTTCCATACATCTCCCGCAGCAACATCAAATTTCAAGGAATAGGTGAAGTGGTTATGCTATGAATCCAAAATAAACATGAAAATGAGTATTTCAATCAAATTTGCAGTAAATGAACAGCAGATGTTACTGCTAGACAATAACTGCTGCCAAAAATTATAACTAAAAGGTAGACAACTACTAAAATAAAATATTCCTAAACTTAGCGATAATCAACATTCACATTGTGCAAACTAAAACTATATGAAGAGCCAGAAAACAATTTGTGCAACGGTGTATGCAGGGGGCGGACTCAGGATTTGTGTCCAGTAGGGGCAAACACAAAACCTAACTAGACCTATACATGTTTTTTTTTCTCTAATAGACATCATCTTTTTCCCTAATTTTTAAACACAGCTCAATAGTGAAATTTAAAAAATTTAAACTCAATTCAACAGAATTCAACCCTAATGTCAAACCCTTAACATACAAGTCAACAAATCACATTAACTAAACACAATCCAATACAATTTCGAGTCACAATATGTTAAAAGCTATTAGTACCCTAAAAAATCTAATAAAATAGTTAACATCAAACATGCATGTGTCATACTAAAAAAGAAATGAGAAATCCTTAGATATAAAACAGAGATGGAAAAAAATATTTGAAAAAATGAGGTGAAAAAAGCCATACATATATAAGCAAGTGTGGCCCGTGAGCGGAAAAAAAACCAAAACAAAACAAGTGGATACCTAAAGATGATGATTTGGAAGTATCAAGTATGTGTTTATGTGTGACTACTCGTTTAAAGATGTAGCACTAGAATTTTTCTTTTTTCTTTTTAAGGAAAATAAAAGGACAAAGAAGAAAAGAAAAATGACTGGAACTTGAAATTTTAAAAAAAAATCCAGAAATCAAGACTGTGTGAAGCGAAAATCCAAAAAATCTAAAATAGCAGAACTCCAATATTAGCAACAAGAATGCAAAACTGCAAACAATAAAAAAGCAAAAAAAATAATTATTATAATTTATAATCATAATAATAATTTAACAGGAATGCAATATAAAAGGCAACATGTATATAACAGAAACTAACAAACTTTTAATAGCCATAAGCAAGATTTCAGTAATCAGTAATTAAAATTATCCATTGAAACCATGAGCCATATTACTAGTCAACAATTATTCAAAAGCCATAGAGACAAAGGGACAAATAATAAAATATAAAGTCTGACATGTGGATGGCTAAACTTACATGGAATCTGACGTCCCCAAAGAGGAACAATGCCCTTGTACAACCTACACAGGATTAACAAAATTTAAACTACATACATTTTTCAACACCTAACTCGTTGTTAAAACAAAAGAAATAGATCATAAGCATACCCAAGAGTGCCTTCAGATTTGATGAACTTAGGAAATCCATCTGACAGTCCTCTTGCAAAGCCTGGTTGAGTCTGAACACGGACCTTGACCGCCTCAAAGGGGCAAAGAGCAACATCTGCAATCACCTCCGCAGATGCCGAGCCAGCAAGGTAGATCAAAGTTTTGTATTTGACTGCATACTCTGGTCCAGCAATGTCAGAGTAGTATTTCTTAAAGAATTCATAGAAGCCAAACTTGCAGGCACCCTGAGCACTATAACCAAGCAGAGTAGGCACCCATCCCCTAAAGAAGCCCTTGACCCCCTGCTCCTTCAACAACACTCCAAAACCAGAGGAGATGCTCTTGTACTTGGAAGGGTCAATCTAGTGAAACAGTATAGCACAACAGTTAATTTGCTTGCTCAGGGTCAGGAGAGAACATATGACATTCAAAAAATCAAAAACAAAGTGAAACATAAATGAAACAATCCATCGATCTTTTTACACTATAATTAATGCATGACACATCAGATTCAGACAGGTGTGTGATAGAATCCAAGTAGAATTCCCATCTACTAACATGTAAACATCTACAGCTAACATAATCGGATAAAACAATTGATTCTGAACGACAAAGAAAATCAGTTATGAATTATGATCTGGCAATAGTTACGGAATAATAAGTAGACCTAATGGATATCTATAATTTATAGCAAGCATAAATCAATACCACTATGTTTGGGAATCTGGGAGAGAAAAAAAAATAAAGAATTGCTTAAAGTTATAAGAGAAAAGAAAGAGAAAAGAAAAGAAATGATTGCGATTTCCTTTGGATAAGTAACAAATAAAAGAAAAGAAATTATTCACTATGCTTGGTTACCACTTTTCAAAAACACTTTTCAGAAAATTCTACTTTCTTATTTTCCGTATTTTTTTGTTTTTACTGAATTTTTTAAATATTTTGAGCAATTTTTTTAATTTTTAGACATACCTAACATAAATATACCTAAAAAGTTAAAAAATTTTGAAAAAAACCTTTTAAAAATTCACTAAATACCAAAAATACAAAAAAAACGAAAATTCAGTACATTTTTTGTATTTTTATGTATTTATTAATTTTTAAAAATAATTTTTCATAATATTTTTACTTTTTAGATACATCTAAGTAAGGTGCATCTAAAAAGGTAAAAAAAATATTTAAAATTTTAAAAATATTCACTAAAAACAAAAAAATACGAAAATCAAAAAATTTCAATTTTCAAAAAACTTAATTCAAAAAACTCAAACCAAGCACACTGATTATTATTTCTCTTCTTTTTTGATTAGATTTTATAAGAGAAAAGAAAATAAATTATTTTATATTATATTACCAAAATAACTTTTTTATATTTTCAATCATTTTATTTCTTTTATTTTTCTAACGACAAAATTGGTATTATGAAAATATTGATTTTTTTTTCTCTCAATCTCTCCACTTTTGAAAAAATTAAAAATGAGAATTATAAAATAAATGAGTTTCTTTATGCTTCTTTTCATTTCTCCCAATTTATCTCCACTTAAATTAACTATCGAAACAAATAAGAGAAATACATACATCCCATCTGTTTCCTTTTCTCTCCAAATCACTCAATCCAAACCTATCCTAAGTAGGCCAAGCCTGCAGAAGATCCGAATCAATAAAATATTCAAGCACTAAAACACAGATCTAATCCAGATACAAGTCTAGCAACCAATCCAACTATCAAAACAAAGAATCACAAAACAAATTCAAAGAGAAACAACGAAGAGCAATAGATCTAGTTACAATCTAAGCCAGTCTCTACACACACACACATAAGAAATAGAGAATGATCTGATGAAAAAGGAAGCAGATCGGAAAAGTTGAGAGGTGTGAAATGAAGGATTGAATTGAGTAGAGTAGAGAAGTGAAGTGAATAATATTAACAGATGGATGGAGGAGACCTGCATATTACACTTGACGAGGTCAAGAGGAGTGACGGCCATGTGAGTGAGGCCACAGCTGAGGATTCCACCGACAGTGCAGGCTGCGTAGTATTGAGGCGAGTACAACTGGACCTTTCCTGGCTCGCTGGGAGCTGGAATGACGAAGCTCTTCGGGGACGACGAGACTCCTTCAGTTCCATTTGCGGATGCTCGCGAAGAAGACCAGAGGGGGCTAGGGTTTGAACTTTTCGTCGTCATTTTCGAAGAGTAAAGAAAGCTTGGGATCAGAGATTGACGAGAGTTCTCAGAGAACGCCATGAGCTGAGAGAGAGTGCCGACAGGGGAAGAGACAGAGAGAGGAGAGATCGGAAGCGAGAAAGAAAGGAGAGAGGACCGCCCACCAGCCCCCAATCTGTCAGCCTTCCTATTTCTGTGTCTGAAACCCCTCTCTGCTCTCTCTCTCTCTCTCTCGGAAAATAGCCAAATTCGGTTTTTATTCTCACTCCGCGTTCGGGTTATATTTATATACGGCGACCAGTGAAATGAACCTGGCACTCCCCCCTATTGGATCGGCGAATTACGAAAATGGACACATGCGTTGAATTATTTCGTTAATTCTTTTTTTTTTTTTTAAAGTAATCAGTGTTTGTTTTTAATTTTTTAAAAATTAAATTTTTTTAATATTTTTTTTATTTTTAATAAATATTTTTAAAATTTTAAATAATTTTTTATTTTTTTAAATACATTTTACTTAGACGTATCTTAATAATAAATATTTATGAAAAATATTTTAAAAAATTAATAAATACACAAAAATATTTTTAAAAATGTATTGAATTTTCGTATTTTTTATATTTTTGATATTTTGTGAATTTGAAAAAAAAAATTTACAAATATTATGGCTCCGTTTGGTAAGAGTTTCGAATTATAATTCTACCCATTGATTTGAGTGTGTTGTTTGTTTTAAGCTTTCAAATCATAATTCTACACTCATTTCTTAAAACTCAATTAAAAAAATAATCATTATTTTTCAAAACTCATAATCAAACACATAATTCAAAACTCTTTTCAAAACTTAATTCAAATAAATATTTTAATTTTTTAAATATTTAAATGTTTTAATTTTGTTAAGATTTTAAATATTTTAAATTTTTTAAATATTTTTAAATATTTTAATTTCAAAATATTACGATTTTAATTTTTTTAAAATTAAAATATTTTTGTTGTTATGTATTTGGTTATAATTTGAGTGTAGAGTTGTGAAAGTAGTATGGAGTTTTGAGTTATGTGTTTGATTATGAGTTTTAAAAATAATTTCTTAATTGAGTTTTGTTTTATGTGTTTGGTTACGATTTGAGTGTAGAGTTGTTTTTAAATTTAAAATATTAACATTTTAAATTATTTAAATTTTTTGAATATTTATTTTAATTTCGTACTTATTAAATTTTTAGATTATTTAAATTATTTAAATATTTATGATTTAAATTTTTTGAATATTTATTTTGAAAAAAAAAATTATTTCCTTTGTAATATTTTCAATTAAAAAATTGATTAATGTTATTTTCTGTTAATAATAAATTTTTTTAATTGAATTTTAAAAAGAGTTAGGTTATGAGTGTTGATCTGAATTTTTAATAGTGTGAAAATAGTGTGTTTTGTTATGAGTTATAACAATTTGAATTAAGTTTTGAAAACTCTTTACAAAACTCATAGCCAAACAAATTTTCTACCTTCACATGTCAAATCAAACTTTCAAAACTCAATTTCACACTCAATTCAAAACTCAATTCAACACTCTATTCAAAATCATAACCAAACAAAGTTTCTACACTCAAATCATAATTCCACAACTCACAAGCTCAAAATACAACTCATACTCTCAAATCATATTTACAAAACTCTACCAAACGCAATCTATACTTTTTAAGTGTGTCTAAAAATTAAAAAAAAAATTATTTAAAATATTAAAAAAATTATTTTTTTCACAAATATTGTACCTTTTTATTTTTCATTAATACCATTATCTCAACAATTTGTCCAACCCAATATGATTAGGGGAGGGGGCATGGCATGACACTACAAATTCACTTATGTCATGTTCTATTGTCATCTTTATATTTGTAGATCCTATTTATTTTTTAAGTGTAACTCATATTTCTTAATTTTGAATTTATGTAGGATAGATTGCAATTTTCATTTTTTAGTTGCCAAAATCACAAAATCAGTTTTGATGAGATCAATTGTTGCCGTTCGAGAGTAAAAAGCAAAGCAAAATAAAGCAAAACGAACTGGGCAATCCGAATCTAAATTTTGTTTACCCAACCAAAAAAAAAAAACTAAAAAAAGAGGGAGAACTTACTGATAAGTTTTATATACAAAATTTAAAATTCATCTAATTTCAAAATAAAATACTTGTGCCAATTAATCCTATATATTTTTAATTGTTACAAAAAATCATATATATTTTTTTTAAAAAAATTAAAGGCGCTCATACATTTCACTATTGTCGGACTTCCGTCACATGGTCATCAGAGACTCGTCGAAATATTCAACATCACCAGAAAGTCGCCAGAATATCATTGGAAATTAGCCGGAGTATCACTAAAATGTTCTGAACATCACGCCGTCGAAATGTCTAGAATATTCGATAGACGTCATGAGTATCGCCGGAAACTCACCAGAATGTCTAGAATATTGTCAAAAAAAAGGACCTAATAAACTGAGAAATTAAAGTGAAAAAATATAACAAAATGTGTTAAATATTGTACGGGGAGGAAATAATTCTCCTCGTATAATCCTGTTGACCAAGTCCACGCTCCTCCGTACGACGTCGCTTTGTCACCTGAAAACACAAACGTGAGCTAGCCGGCGGGTGTGTGCCGGAAACCTCTCCGATGCCTAAGTCAGAAAACTTGACAAATAGACAAAGCTCTAAGTTCTCAGAAAGATTGTGTTCAATTACCTCCTCCTAGGTGATGCTTGTGAGCTTTTATAAGTTTCCCGTGGCACAATCCTAGTAGGACTTGTATTTCTCCATGCAGAGTCCTCCTAGGATTCATACTCCTAAGGATAATGCTTATCCTTTTACACCCTCCCCCACTGCTTAAACCAAGTGGGATGGTTTTCTCCATGGCCGAACTACCACATGACCGAAATAACACTGGCTATGCTGAGCCACATAGAAGGCCGAACTATCCTTAGCTCGGTCTTCTCTTCTAACTCATTACTTCGGCTGCCCTTATTCAACCTTGGTGCGTTTAGATCAAACTTCCAAGTAGCAAGTTCTGACTGACCTAACCAGAGTATGTCACGACCGGACTAATTTCGAAGCCGGTCTTCCCAGAACATATTGCGACCGGACTAACTCTGAGACCGGCCTAACTCCGAGTTTCCTCTGGACCGGAGTAGCTTTACTCCTCCTTGGGCCGAAGCAACTATCTTTTCTTGAGCCGGAATAAACTCACCTCCTTGGGCCGAAGTAACTTTGTCTCCCCAAGGCCGGAGTAACCTTGCCTTCTAGGCCGGAGTATTCAGTACGGCCTTTTTACCTAGTCCTCTGCGTTTTGGGCCTCAAAACCCAACTCGAAGCTCGGCCCAATTTTTCCCAAAAATTACCCTCTCAATTGCCCCTTAATTCCATCTGTGCAACATGATTGGGATTACCAGCCTTCTGGCCGAGCTAGAGTTTGTTACGCTTTTTCAGCCGAGCTAAAAATCCTTTAGCCTTTCCAGCCGAGCTAAGTTTACCTCGGGTATCACTATATCCGGTCAAAACGTCTCTTCAATCACAGCGACTGTAACGCTTCCCATTCCAGTGACACGTGGCAAACTCTGATAAGCTGTGGCCAACTGTCACGCCGCCCTACAAAAATTTCGTACAGTTCCCGCCCCTTTTTGCCGCTTCTTTCTCTCTCCTTTTTCACAAAAGAACCATTCTACTTTTGAATCATTCACTTACATTCTTCAAATCCTTCGTCTTCTCTCTGTGTGCTCTAACTGTTCTTCCATTGTTCTTGAAAAGGCTGTGGTTTTGCTGCCATTCTTCCTTCCTCGCCTTTGTTTCCCCCTGGTAAGTTTGAAAAAACTTGTTTTTGCTTTCTTCTTTTCTGTTTTCCCTGTCTTGGTGAAGCATGCTTGTGCATTTTTTTTGTTTTTGCCTCTGTATTCTTATGAAAAAATGAATAGAACTTGTACGTGTATGAACTGTTATGTAGAAAAACAAGTCTTAAATCCAAAATCACATTGCAACCGAACTAGGATCCTGTTTGCCCCAAATATGTAGATTTCTGTAGTCAATAACCGAACTAGAACTTGTAGGAATGTCAGTAGTTTCTTCTGAACCACTCTAGCCAAGATAAGATCACCGAACAAGCTTGCACATACCGAACTAGGTACTTCGGTCTATAACCGCGCTAAGATTTTGGGGCCAAACCGGCTTTCTTAGTTCTGAAACCGAACTCAGAAAGCCGCCCCCAGGGGCTCAACCGGAGTAACTTTCCTCACACCGCAACCGATTTAGGCCTTGGGACTAAACCAGCTTTCTTAGTTTTTTAGACCGAACTCAGAAAGCTGCCCCTAGACGTTAAACCGGTCTAGACTGCTCAAAACCGAGCTAACAAACCTTCTGATGGGCCGAGGTAGAACCAGCCCACTAAGCCGAAGTAGGATTTGTATATCTTGCTTATAATTTGTAGCGCGGTCCAACGATCTGCGCTTAACCCCTTTGTTTTCTACCTTGCAGACTTAGGTTGTCCAGGCACTCCTGCGTGTGCTCAACCGAGCTACTGAGCCAAATTTTTGTACCGACATAAATTATAAGTAATTTATTCACCAGATGGGTAAGTATAGATATCTAGTTGAGACCCCTGGTGGCATGGCCGAATTTAGGGAAGATTACCAAATTCCTGACGATGTCCATCTGACGTTGGCCGAAAAAGATGCTACTCCCTGGGACAATGAATGCTTCGTCCCTTTTACCCTTCAATCCATAATAGAAACCGGACTACGGTTTCCTGTCCAACCGCTAATCTGCGAATTTCTTAGACAGACTAGGTTATGCCCCACTCAACTGTCCACCAATACATATCGTATTATAATGGGAATAGCCGCACTGAACCACCAAACCGGACTAAATCTTGGCCTAGCCGAAATATTCCATCAGTATTCCATCGGCTCGAAGAATGCTGGGTGGGTCTATTACCTTAGGATTCGCCGCCGCCGAGAGAAGATAATTAAGCACACACCGGACAAAGACCTTAATGATGATGACTTCTTCTGGGTCTTTGGGAATTTTGAGGATTTTCAAGCTCAAATTCCTGGCCGACCTATAAATTGGAAAATGGGAGAGCCTGGTAATTTTACTTCGGTCTTCTGCTTTGTGTGTTATCTCGGTTGTTTAGTCTATTAGCCGAACTAACACTTCTCTTTTTTGCAGATTTCGCCCATCTCCATTCCTTGTATAGCTATCCCAACCTCGGAGTTTTGCGAGCCGCATTTCGGATTAAAGAAAGAGGTTGGGCCAAGCTTCTAAATTTTGAGCCGACCTATCGCTACAGCGGTCACCGAAAAGCAAGGGTGACTGACTTCCTTCTTGAAGAAGCACCGGAGCCGGACCCAACTTTGCCCGAGATAAGACTAGTCCCTCTAACCGCAGAAGAAGAGATGGCGAAAAGGAGCAGAGTTAGGGCCCTTCTCACCGAAACAACTAGGCCCGAAGTAACGCCTCCCAGCCAATCGCAGCCTGCTGTTGTCGCCCTCCCTTCCCAACAGCCATCCTCTTCCCGCCGAACCAAACGTGCCCGAACTGCCGAACCCGAACGAGTTTTGATTGATGAAGAACCTCCTATTCAGCCGAGCTTACCACCGAGCCCCCAACCGGAGTCTTCCGACCGAACCATCGGCTGCTGGGCACTGAAACTAACCTTCAACGACCGAGACATTCTAGACACAGACTCGGTCGTTGCTGAGAAAGACCACCTGTTGGCCATCAACCTGGCCAAGAGCGTGTGTCTGCCCAAAGACATGGAACATCACCAAAAACAGTTAACCATCGAGCTGAAGTCCATCCGGTCTGCTACTAAATCCATGATTCTGGTTAGTGACTTCGGTTGCTTTTCTGTTTATGTTTCTTTTTCTTTTTAACTCTTTCTTCGGTTAAAGGGAAGTTGTTTGCTTTGTCAGGCTATTCAGAAAAACCAAATCACCCACAGGAAAGTACTGGAGCTGAGGAAAGTGACTAGGCAAGCAGCGGCCGAGGCAGAGGCGAAATCGGCCGAACTAGAAGAAGCCAGAAAGGAACTGGCCGAACTCCGAGGTGAGGTCGGCCGACTGACCGGAATGGTTAGTTCGGCCGAAGCTGAAAAACAAAAGACTGCCATAGTTCTGAAGGACAAGTACTTGCGCGAGTTGTTAAAACTTGAAAGAAAGAAGGATGCCGAAATAAAGGAGAAGGTAAAAGAGGCTGACAAGCAGGGCTTCAAGAGGGCAGAGGATGCTTACGCCCTACAATGCAATGCTGCCAAGGATCTTTTCTTTAAGTGCGGCTGGAGGGGAGCCGTTGAGAAGCTCGGTCATGATCCTCAGACCGAGGTTTTCAACCCTCCAGCCTACTTTATACCGAACTCCCTGCTGGAATACGCCAATACGATGCAGCAGCAATTCCTTGAGGACTCAGGTTCAGATGAAGACTCTGCCACTGAGGATACTCCGGTTGAAAACGTGGATCAGATAGATCGGCCCGAGTCCAGAGTGGAAGATCTGACTATTGAACAGCCAAATGAAACTGTGGCTCCGGTCGATACCACTATTGTGACTGAAGGAGTCCTGCCGCCAGAGACCGGTCTTCCAGCTGACACTGATGCTGCCTTTGATGCCGAGATTGAAGATCTTTTCGCTTGACTTTGTATTCTTTTTCTTTGTAACCGAACTACACTCGTTTGTAATGACTTTTTCTTTGAATGAAAATTTTACGCCAACTTTTATTCCGGTTGTGGTATGTATGCCTGTATTTTGTAATGTCTTCTATTACTCCAACTGTTATTTCGGTTTTGGCTTTCTAAAATATGCTTGCCAGCCAACCACTCCTTAGCCGATATACTTACTTCGGCTGAGGAGTATACAGTGTTTGGTTACTTCGGCTGAAGAGTAACAAGAGTTGGTTTATTCCAGCCAACCACTCTTCAGCCTTGCACTTACTTCGGCTGAAGAGTAACAAGAGTTGGTTTATTCCAGCCAACCACTCTTCAGCCTTGCACTTACTTCGGCTGAAGAGTAACAGGTGTTGGTTTATTCTAGCCAACCACTCTTCAGCCCTGCACTTACTTCGGCTGAAGAGTAACAAGAGTTGGTTTATTCCAGCCAACCACTCTTCAGCCTTGTACTTACTTCGGCTGAAGAGTAACAAGAGTTGGTTTATTCCAGCCAACCACTCTTCAGCCTTGCACTTACTTCGGCTGAAGAGTAACAGGTGTTGGTTTATTCCAGCCAACCACTCTTCAGCCTTGCACTTACTTCGGCTGAAGAGTAACAAGTGTTGGTTTATTCCAGCCAACCACTCTTCAGCCTAACACTTACTTCGGCTGAAGAGTAACAAGAGTTGGTTTATTCCAGCCAACCACTCTTCAGCCATACACTTACTTCGGCTGAAGAGTAACTAGAGTTGGTTTATTCCAGCCAACCACTCTTCAGCCTTGCACTTACTTCGGCTGAAGAGTAACAAGTGTTGGTTTATTCCAGCCAACCACTCTTCAGCCTAACACTTACTTCGGCTGAAGAGTAACAAGTGTTGGTTTATTCCAGCCAACCACTCTTCAGCCTAACACTTACTTCGGCTGAATAGTAACAAGTGTTGGTTTATTCCAGCCAACCTCTAAGTTAGTTTTTCCGGCTAACTTATAGTATTTGGTTATTCCGACCAAATGTCCTGCAGCCTGGATCCTTATCCTGGGCTTAGGAAGGGTGTTGGTTTAATCCAGCCAACCTCTAAGTTAGTTTTTCCAGCTAACTTAGAATAACATGTTTGCAATATACTTAAGTCTTGAAAGCTAACTTTTACAAAGAGTAATTTGTGCCAAAAAGAATTTCTCATTTTATTGAAGGAAGAGAAAATTACATGTTTGAAAAAGAAAAGCTAAAAGTAAAATATCTTGAGATTGGCCGTATTCCATTGTCTGAGATCAGTGCTTTTGGTATGCCAAACCGAGTGATAATATTTTGCCAAACAAACTTCTTCACATCTTTTTCTTTGATTGATGCCAATGCTTCTGCTTCCACCCATTTTGTGAAGTAGTCTGTTGCTGCGAGAAAGAATTTTCTGCCTCCGGGTGCTGTTGGAAGTGGTCCTACTATGTCTAAGCCCCACATTGCGAAAGGCCATGGGCTAGTTAAGGGTAGCAGTTCTCTTGCCGGTTGATGTATTTGGTGTGCGAATTTCTGGCATTTTTCACACTTCTTCACATATTTCTCTGAGTCTGCTTGCATATATGGCCACCAATATCCTTGTGAAATAGCCCTGTAGGCGAGCGACCTTCCCCCTTGATGACTTCCACATACCCCTTCATGTATTTCGAACAGGAAGGCTTCTACTTTGCTGGGGTGAACGCACTTGAGGTAAGGCCCAGAGAACGACTTCTTGTATAATGCCAAAGATGGAGATAGCCAAAACCGCTGCGACTTTTCCCTTATTCTGTTGGCTTCTTTTTTCTCTTCTGGTAGGATGCCGTCTTTCAAGAACAGGATGATGGGATCCATCCAAGAAAGGCCTAATTCTGCGCAACATATTTCTTCTGCTTCGGGGTCTTCTATGCTTGGTCTTGGTAAGAAGTCGATGAGTAATGGATGAGGGATCGATGTATCTGCCATTGAGGCAAGGCCTGCTAGCTCGTCCGCTCGGCTGTTTTCCTCCCTGCCAATTTGTTCTATCCTTACCACATCAAACTTCTTGATCTCCGTTCTGACTAGCTCTTGGTACTTGGCCATTCTGTCATCCTTTGCTTCGTATTCGCCAGAAATTTGGTTTATCACCAGCAGAGAGTCACTGTACACCATTAGTTCGGTTGCTTTCATGAAGTGTGCCGATTTGAGTCCTGCGAGAAGCGCCTCATACTCCGCTTCATTGTTGGATGCTGGGAAGCCAAGGTTGATTGCTTGTTCTACAACCAGGCCGTCTGGAGAGATGAGGACTATGCCAAGCCCTGCACCATGTCGGTTGGATGCTCCATCCACAAAGAGCTTCCACATCTCTCCAACGAATAGTTTCCAGCAAGTGGAAGGATCAGACGATGTCGTGAGGTCAAGAATGGTGTTTTCTTCAAAGTCCAGGTTGGCTGTCTGCCCTTCGTCCTCTGTTTGAACTGCTGGTGAGCCTTTGTTTGGCTCCTCCTTGTTGTCCTTAGTATGGTCTGCCTTTGTGCTTGATGGACTACCTTCCACTAGGGGTTGCGCTATTCCGGCGTCAACTTCCGTCCCTAGTTCGGTTGAGTCAGTCAGGTCGACTGGGCAGATATGATGACTTCCAGGAGTAAACTCTGCGACGAAGTCTGCCAAAGATTGAGCTTTTATTGCGGTCTTGGGTTGGAACTTGATGTCGAATTGTCCCAACTCTACTGCCCATTTCAAAATTCGCCCACTGAAGTTCGCCCTTTCAAATAGAGCTTTTAATGGAAAGGCTGTGAGGACGACTATGGTGTAGGCGTGAAAGTAATGCGCCAACTTTCTGGATGCCATCATTAACGCTAATGCTAGCTTCTCTAAGGGCAAGTACCTTGTTTCGGCTCCCAACAATGTCTTGCTTACATAAAAGATGGGCAAGTGTTGTATTCCTTCTGCACGAACCAACACTACGCTAACTGCGTGCTGAGAAACTGCCAGGTACAGAAAGAGTTCTTCACCAGGTACTGGAGTAACAAGTAGTGGTGGGGAAGACATGTACTCCTTCAAGCTTTCTAGAGCTCGGTCGCATTCTTCATCCCACTCAAACTTGGTTTTTAAAGCTTGGAAGAACGGTCGTAGTCTGTCCGATGATCTGCTTATGAACCGGTTGAGTGCAGCCGCCATGCCAGTAAGATGCTGTACTTCTTTGACTGAGTTTGGTCTCTCCAATTCCTGGATTGCTTTGATCTGAGAGGGGTCGGCTTCGATACCTCGGTTGGTCACCAGGAAGCCCAAGAATTTGCCAGATCCAACTCCGAATGCGCATTTGGACGCGTTGAGGCGCAGCTTGTGTTTCTTCAGGATCTGGAACATCTCGCCTAGATCTTTAAGATGGTTATTCTCATCCTTGCTTTTGACCACCATGTCGTCGATGTAAGCCTCCATTGTTCTGCCTAACAATGGTTCAAACATCTTGGTGACCATTCTTTGGAATGTCGCCCCTGCGTTCTTTAGGCCAAAGGGCATGACCTTGTAGCAATATAACCCCCTTGGTGTTGTGAAGGAGGTGACCTCTTGGTCTGGTTCATGCATGGCGATCTGGTGGTAGCCTCTGTATGCATCCAGGAAGCTAAGACGGTTATGCCCTGCCGTTAGATCCACCAGTTGATCTATCCTTGGTAGAGGAAAGCTATCTTTTGGGCACGCCTTGTTGACTGTTTTGTAGTCGACGCAGACACGCCATTTACCATTCTTTTTTGGCACTACCACTGTGTTGGAGATCCATCTTGGGTAGTGTACCTCTCTTATTGCTCCTGCCTCCAGCAGGTTGCCTACCTCTTCTGCCACTATTTCGGCGTGGTGGAGTGCCGATCTGCGTGTGCGTTGAATGACTGGTCTGGCGGATGGGTGGACATTGAGTTGGTGACTGATGAAGTTTGGATCAATGCCTGGCATGTCGTAAGGTGTCCAAGCAAACACTTCGATATTAGAGGTCAAGAATTCCAAGACCTCTAATCTCTCAGTGCTGGACAACGATGAGCCAAGCAAGAAGAACTTATCCGGGTTCTTCTCATCTATTTTTACCTCCACCAAGTCCTCTACCGCTTTCTGATCAGCCTCTTTGCCGACGTCCGCGAATAGTTCATTACTTTCTGGTTCTTCCACCGAATGAACGTATCCTTTGGCAGCTCGGCTTCCATTCGCTGTGGCGAAGCATTGTTTTGACATTATCTGATCGCCATAAACTTCTTCAATTATGCCGGCGTCATTGGGGAACCGCATTACCTGATGGTATGATGACGCGACCGAACGCATGGCGTGCAGCCATGTTCTGCCCAGGATGATGTTGTAGGTGGAGGGGACCTTCAATACCCAGAACTCCACCTGTTTTGTTACACTTCCTGCTCTGACTGGAAGGATTATTTTGCCGACAGGCCACTCTGGCATGGAGTTGAATCCAATCAGGGGAGAAACTGCAGGTGCCAAGTCTTTGTCTTGCAGCTTTAGTTGTTTGAATGTGTCGTAATACATGATCTCACATGAACTACCCTGGTCAATCAGAATCCGCTTGACGTCAAAATCCTTGACTCGGAGAGTGACGACCAGGGCATCATTATGGGGGCAGTAAATTCGTTCTAAGTCCTTATCTGAAAAGGTCATGACGTTTGTTGCCTCTGTCCTCCCCTTCTTGATGGCAGGTTGGGCACTCAATATTTCCCTAAAGTGCTCAGCCTTCTTGATTGAACCTCTGAGCTCACATACGCGCTCGGGTTCAAAAACTCCATGAATTACATTGATAATGCCTTGAGGTGGTGCATCGTTTGGCATTCTATTGGGATGGTCATTATGATCTTGGGGGGCCGGCTGCACTCCTCCTTCAATGTATTCGTCCAAGTGGCCTGCTGCCACCAATTCTTCCAAGTGCTGTCTCAGTGGCGTGCAATTCTCAGTTCGGTGCCCCTTTTCTTTGTGGAAAGTGCACCGTGATCTGTCATCGTAATTCTTCTGACCTTCCCCTAGCTTGGCTGGCCACTTGACAAAAGGCTTGTCTTTGATTTCGCTCAAAATTCGATATATTGGTTTTTTGAACATCGTGGTTATGGCAGTGCGGATTCTCAACCATCTTTTGTCTGGGTCTTCTCCGTTATCTCGTCTGCCACGCCCGTTTTTGTTACTTCGGTCGACCGTGTTGACCTTGGCAGGGGTTTTCTTTTCTGGTGCTGCGGTCGTACTTGTTTTTACTTTAGCACGCGCGCCATCCTCTTCTACCCTGATGTGCTGATGCACTCTTTCCATCAGGGCCTCCATGGTGAGGGGTGGCGTCATGGTGATCGAGTCCCTTAATCGGTTCCCTACTGGTAGGCCTCTTTTATATTGCGCAATGGCCAGATTGGTGGGGCAGTCTCCAATCTGGTTGAATGTCTCCCAGTAGCGACTGTTGTAAGATCTGAGGGTCTCTTTTTCACCCATGTCGATGGAGAGTAACTGGTCTATCTCCACCGGTGTTTTAGTATTTGTTCGAAACCTTGTTACGAACGCTTCTGCCAATTGGGCCCAGGAGGCTATGCTGCCCTCTGGGAGTTTTTCAAACCAAGTCAAGCCTAGGTCGCCCAGACTTGATGGGAAGAGTATGCACATTAAGGCCTCGTTTCGCCTGTACACAACCATGACTTGGCGAAAGTGGCTCAAGTGTGAATACGGGTCCGTCTTCCCTTCATATGCATTGAATTTTCGGCTGAAGGAAGCCTGATGGTAGGGGTGCGTTTTCGATCGCTGGGACAAACGGCGAAGTCTGTAGTCTTGCTAATGCCTTGTCCGTTGGTTCGTAGGCCGGTCGCGGTATTGGCATTCCAACCTCGACGCTTCCATGCGTCCGAGGAGCCAACCGTTGTAAGGCCGAAACTCGGTGTGGATCTCTTGCCCTGGCATCCTCCTTGCATCGTGCTTTTTCTTCTAGCACGGTTCGTAAGTCGGATGACCTGGGCAGCTCTGTTTGTCTGGATCTGGTTTGGTGTGAATGTGAAGGCCAATACGTGCTTCCTTCAGTGTATGATCTTTCGGATCTCGTCCTCTCAGACCTGGAGTGACGAGTCCTTGAAGATAAGGAGTGAGTGTCGCCTGTCCTGAGGCTTCTGCTCTCTCCTTGGGAGGGTGTAGTATTCCTACTACGACTCTCTGAGTGGCGAGGGGGCGTCTTGTGCTTGCGCCCCTCTCCTGTCGCTACATCTTTGGTCTTCATCTGGCGTTTCAAGGCCTCCATGTCCGCCGCCATCTTCCGAATTAGTTCATCTTGTTCCTTTACGCGATCTTCTAGGGCTTGAGGATCAATCCTCCTCCTTTGCCTGTCAGGACTTTGAGAGTGACGAGGGCTGCTATTTCGCCTTCCCCTGCCACTCCTCCTGGAATTATGTTGTTGGGGCTCCAAGTCTGCCATAGGAGGGACAGAGGGTAGTCCTTCACGCCTTGCGCCCCCTTCTGGAGTTAGTCCGTCGACGGCGGACTGCGGCAAGTCTTCAATGTGTGCCATTGAATGAAAAAAGGAGAAGCTTAGTCAAGAGGTTTTTTGTTCTCTGTCTGTTCTTCCCACAGACGGCGCCAATTGTACGGGGAGGAAATAATTCTCCTCGTATAATCCTGTTGACCAAGTCCACGCTCCTCCGTACGACGTCGCTTTGTCACCTGAAAACACAAACGTGAGCTAGCCGGCGGGTGTGTGCCGGAAACCTCTCCGATGCCTAAGTCAGAAAACTTGACAAATAGACAAAGCTCTAAGTTCTCAGAAAGATTGTGTTCAATTACCTCCTCCTAGGTGATGCTTGTGAGCTTTTATAAGTTTCCCGTGGCACAATCCTAGTAGGACTTGTATTTCTCCATGCAGAGTCCTCCTAGGATTCATACTCCTAAGGATAATGCTTATCCTTTTACACCCTCCCCCACTGCTTAAACCAAGTGGGATGGTTTTCTCCATGGCCGAACTACCACATGACCGAAATAACACTGGCTATGCTGAGCCACATAGAAGGCCGAACTATTCTTAGCTCGGTCTTCTCTTCTAACTCATTACTTCGGCTGCCCTTATTCAACCTTGGTGCGTTTAGATCAAACTTCCAAGTAGCAAGTTCTGACTGACCTAACCAGAGTATGTCACGACCGGACTAATTTCGAAGCCGGTCTTCCCAGAACATATTGCGACCGGACTAACTCTGAGACCGGCCTAACTCCGAGTTGCCTCTGGACCGGAGTAGCTTTACTCCTCCTTGGGCAGAAGCAACTATCTTTTCTTGAGCCGGAATAAACTCACCTCCTTGGGCCGAAGTAACTTTGTCTCCCCAAGGCCGGAGTAACCTTGCCTTCTAGGCCGGAGTATTCAGTACGGCCTTTTTACCTAGTCCTCTGCGTTTTGGGCCTCAAAACCCAACTCGAAGCTCGGCCCAATTTTTCTCAAAAATTACCCTCTCAAATATTGATAAACTGAAAGAGGAAAAAAAAAAGAAGTAACAATGAAAAAAATATATATGTTATTTTCAATTTTTATAGGATTTAAACAAATAATTTATAATATTAATCAATTTAAAAAATAAGTTTTGAAACTGTAAAATGTTACAGTTTCAAAGTACGATTCTATTAATTATTTATTTTTATCAATCAAACTGAAAAATATGTTATGAAACTACAAAAATTTACAGTTCTAAAGAAAGTTATGAAACTACCAAATTTTACAATTCTAAAATAGGATTCAATTCAGCACCAAAAAAATTGAAACAATAAAATTTTACAAATTTCACAGCCTATAATTAAAATTCAAAAATAACTTGTTTAGAATTTGAAAATTTTCTCAATTATAACACGAAAATAGAAGTGTATATAGCACCAAAAAAAAAATATTAAAACTAAGAGATCAAAGGAAAAAGACAGATATAGAGAGATGCTTGTACTCCGACAACTATTTTTTTGTTTAGATCTAGCTGGATCTAACGTAGATTTACTCAGATCTATATCATATCTGAGTAGATTTACATCAAATTTGAGTAGATCTACTCATCTTCTTTGTCGAAAGCTCATTTCTTTCGCTGTTGGTGAGCACAAAGTAAGGAGTTGGTGTTCAATGGTTGCCCGTGAACCCTAATCAATGGTGGTCGCCAGTCGCTGGTGACTGTAGATTAAAGAGAGAAAGAAAAAAAAAAAAAAAAGTAAGGCGTGGTCGTGGTCATCGTTGATATTAGAGAAAGAGAGATACATAAAAGAAACAAGGTGTAAGGAAAAAGGCAAAGATAAATGGGTATAGAACTTTTGGATCTATCTAAAAAGTTTTGGAGTTAAATAGAATACACACTGTTCAAAAAGGATAATCTACCAGTCGGTCCTGTTTTTTTGAGTTATTACCTATTAAGTATTGTCTTATATTTTTATGCACCATTAAGTCCTATTAGAATTTTCTTTCTCATTTTTACCCTTGTTTTATTTTGTTTTATTTATTTACTTTTTTCTACTTTTCCATTTTGTTTTTGAACTCCAAATTGCAAACCACGATTTGGCCACCAACCACCATTTCTGATAACCAGTGACCACCTCTGATCTTCTACGACCATTACTAACCTTCAACAACTAACTCTAACTTCCGACAATATTTTTTTTGGTCATTTTTCATCTCCAACACGTTACTATCGCAACCACCTACTCAAATCCAGTGGCAATGAAAGAAAAAGAAGGGGGGAAAATGAAGAGAAGGAATAAGAGATATGAGAAGCCATTACCAGAGAATAATTATCATCATTTTATGTTGTCACAACTCAAGACAAAGAATCAAAAGTCAAATCCAGTGATAAATTTATCATGCAACAAATCTCAACTAGAGTTGCAGCGATAAATTTATCACTGTTGAATTTGTTAAAAAATTTACAAATAGCAAACTTTATTTGAGAAAGAGAAGGGCATCACAATATTCTATTATGAAGCATTGGCAAATTTATTCATTTTGTATGTGCTCTGTCATTCCATTGATAAAATACCTACACTTACACCTACAAATCTATAATCTAATAAATTTATCTTTCATAAATTACTGAGTGATAAATTTATCACTGAATTAAGTAACAAATTTATTAGATCAGTTACACGTCTATAGAATATTAACAACACATTTTAATGCACTGATTGGATACTTTGCATCCTAAACGAGTGATGGAAGAAGATTGTGGCAATGACGATGTCGAAGATGGTAGATCGGTGATGGAGGAAAATGGTGGCAACGATGATGTCAAAGACAGTAGATCGATAATTGAGGATTGCGGTGTTGAAGTTAGCAAATGAATGATGGGAGAGGAGCGGCGGTGATGGCAACGAGGGAGAATGACGGTGGTATTAGGCGAATGAGGAGAAGAACGACGACATTGGTTGAGATGAGTGTTGTTGACAATGATATATGAAGATGTTGGTTGACCTGAGTGACATACATGGTCATGGAGAAGGAGGATGAGATGGTGTGTCAGTGACAAAAATATGAGAGAGAGAGTTTGAGAGAGAGAGAGAGAAAAAAAAAGAGTGATAGATGTGTTTGGGTTTAGGGTAAAATACTCAACTGAATGTAAGGAGTAAAAATATAAAATGCGCTAAATTATTTTCAATCAAAACTTCGTGAGAATTAAATCCAACCCAAAGGACCGTTCCATAACTCCTCATTTCAAAAAGGACTTATGGATAATTTATCCCAAAAAAAGTTTACTAGTGTTTTCGGGTAACCAAAAGGAATAGAGAATGAGAATTGATGCAAGTTGGGGGGCACATCCGTAAATCCGTGTGGCACTTATGAAAGACAACACACAAAACGGAGAATCCCAGCGGAGAGTGGGTAGCATATTATTAGCATATTCCTCAGACATATTTTGGGAAAGTTTTTGAAAAATAAATGGGGCCACTCTCCAACTTTTTATTGGTCTTCAATGCCCGTTACTATGCTATAAATTTGTATGTTTTTTATTTACTATGCCCGTTATTGTTTTTTCAATCATATTTTATTTTAATTATTGTATCAATTTAATATATCTTATTACTCATTTATGTTATTAATGCTGTGATGATAAATGATAAATAAAATGTGGTAAAAAAATAATAAATATAGCATTCATTTATTTTTTCTTCCAAAAACGTTACATTAAATTGTATTTACCATCTAAATGTAGCTCTATCTTCCTAACTCTTACGTTATGTTTGATTTATTGAAATGAAATTGAATGAAATAATTATTTTATTGTAATATTCACTATTACGTTTAGATTACTATAAAATTTATGAGAAATATATCACTTATAAAATTATCATTCAATTAGAAATAGAAATCTTATAGGAAAAGTGCTAATCAAATTTTTGTTAGGTTTAGATCGATAAAGCTTTAATTAAATTTCACCATACAATACAATGATCAAGTAATTGTGTTAGACTTAGATCGATAGAGCCTTAACTAAAATTTCACCATGCAATACAATGATCAAGTAATTGTGTTGATATTCTATGCCTTGAAAGTTTAAGAACTTCCTTAGAGAAAAAATAATAGCAATACAAGAAGAGAGAGAGAGAGAGAGAGAGAGAGAGAGAAAAGTTGATATTTGTGATTGAATGAACAATCAAATAGTCATTAAAACTACTCCTATCTAAGTTTGAACTACTCCTATGTAGATTAGATCTATTCATAGAATAGACAAATAAGCGGAAATCAAGTCATGTATTGATTTGTTGGTGATCTTTACAATAGAGCTATCAATGGTAATTTATACAAAGAAATGTAGGGAAAAAAATGTCTATTAACCATCATCTAATCGCCTATATAACTTTCTCCTTCTTATACTGTCACTTGTCCTTCATCCTTTGAATTTTCAAAACTTGACTTAATTTCTGAAATTTTCCTACATAATCATAATAATAATAATAAGTGCTAGAAAGTTTAAACCTAATCATAATCAATAGAAAATTTATTTATGATGCAAATAGGAAATTAAGAAATGTCAAGGATTTTAGTTAACGGAGTAGCGACAACTCATTTAATTATAACTAACTTTATTAAAAAAATGTATATATATCTATATAATATGGGAGAAAGGTTTTTGAAAATGTCCAAATGTATAAGAGATACATTTAGTTTTAATGGTCTAGATCTTTTTAAACAAAAAATTAACGGATTAGATTACTTTTTTTCCCGCCCATACACTTTCGACTTTCTCTCTCTCTCCTCAAAACTTTTTCCAAATCTGTTTGAAAAACATACCACTCACCCCAAGCCCCCATTCACGCTCCTCTTTCTCTCTCAAAACAGAACCTACTCACGCTTCTGTCTCCTCTCTCTTCTCACTCATCTCTCTTTTATCTTATCGCTGATGTCGACCACCAATTTCCCTCCCCAACCCTCTTCCTCCAAAGGTGACCTTTCCCAGTCGTCCTCTCTCCCCTTGGAGTGTAGACTATTCAAGTTGGATTCGAGAAACGACTTTTGGATTCGAGAAACGAAAGAGCATCGAAGATGATCCTCAGTTCGTCGCTATTCATCACCTTTCGCCATCACCTCTCGCCATTGCCATTACAACCCAGCCATCCAGATCTGGAATGGTGGAGTAACTAAGGAAAAAAAAAGAATTTTCTTTATGCTCCGAGGCTCTTCTGTAATCGACCAATACAACGACAACATTGGCTTTGGATGTTAGTGAATTGAGATGGTTATATAGCTGAGAGAGAAGGCGATTTCGACACAGAAGCCACCGCCATGGAAGTAGACAAGAAAATGAAGTTTGTGATGTGGGTTGGGATTTTGGGGGATGTAGAGCCTTATAGATAAGCTAGTTTCTGGATCGATTACAATGTCTTTGGACTGGACACCAGTGTTGGAATTGGTTGAGGGAGGGACTGTTTGGTGCCTATTAATATTTCTACTCTGCCATCTCTGTATACTTGAATGAAGTGTGGAAATTCATAAACTATTTCTTCATCTTTGGTTGAAGACATGGTGAAGAAACATAGTAAGGAATGCAAAAAATAATCAATCTTTATGTATATTATTATGTATTTTATATATTCAATCTTTATGTATTTTATATAATCAAATTGTGTTGATATATTATTATTTTTTTCAATAGGAATGCAAAAAATAATATGTGGAAGACAGAGCCTGCAAAGGATTGAGTGGCCACTTCTTTCCACTGACAAATCGCTTGGGCTGCTAATGGTATTTATTATTTATTTTTTAGTATCAAAATGCATCTCAGATTGTTTATTTTTAATTTTTTAATCTTTATATAAATTCTATAATTATTTAAGAAAAAAACAAAGAAAAACTTATGGGACATCTCATCTGCTTTTGACTGTATGTATTTTATGAGTGTTTTGTTTACTTTTAACTATTCCAAATAGTATTTATTTATTTATTTATGAGCAAAGTTGTGTAGAGTTTCCTATTGTCCATAAAAAAGTTTGATAATCATTGCAGTTACCGAATCGAGCGATCAATAGGAAAAGATAGTGACAGACTATGGATTGTCATGAAATCATGCTATTTTCTTTTTTAAACAATCATTTGGTTGATAATTGTTTAACTAAAGAAATTAGGGGTATCTAAATAAGTCTTTTGGAGTAGCAAATGTGATGGCTTTATATATGTCTATGATGAATTCAAAATACCTATAATTATAATGAGCTTTGATTTTAATGGATTTTGATTTTGGTTTCAATTTCATCTTTATAAAATTGGAGTTAGTGGGGAAAGAGAAGGGTCCAAACTTGGACAATTGTTGTGCTCTGATTTCTTAGCTTGCTTGGTTTCATTTTTCCAAAAACATTTTTCAGAAAATTCCACTTCTTTATTTTCTGTGTTTTTTTGTTTTTATTGATTTTTTTAATATTTTAAGCAATTTTTTTACTTTTTAAACACACCTAACATAAATATATCTAGAAAGTAAAAAAAATGTCAAAAAAATCTTTTAAAAATTCACTAAATACAAAAAATACAAAAAAAAATTAAGAATTCAGTACATTTTTTTGTATTTTTATGTATTTATTAATTTTTAAAAATATTTTTTTACAATTTTTTTACTTTTTAGATACATCTAAGTAAGGTGCATTTTAAAAAGTAAAAAAAAATGTCTAAAATTTTAAAAATATTCACTAAAAAAAAAAAACACGAAAATTAAAAAACTCAGTTTTAAAAAAACTTAATCCAAAAAATTCAAACCAAACACATTATATTCATGTTGTTGTGGCTGATTTTAATATTTAATTTTCTCATTTTAAATATTTCTTTTTTCCTTAGAAAGGGTTTTAATGTGATTGCTAAAGTACATCTATTGTAAACAATGAAATAAAGATTAAAAAAATTTATCGTAGATGTGAAACTCCGTATTTTTATATAACAAAAATAATATATATTCAATTTTCTTAAGTAATTATTCGCAATATTTTGAATTTAATAGTTTGTATATTTTTAAACTAAAAAAAAAAACCCGTATTTTTATAATAAAAAAAATAAAATAAATAATAATAATAATAATATATTTAATCAAACTCTAATAGAAGTCAATTAGACTAATTAAGTTAGGTGAGATTTAAGATTAGTTATAATTAACTAATTTTGTGTCAATCAAGATTCATTAAGACTAGGTATTGCTCAATTAAATTAATTAGTATAATGGCTTTAAAAAAAAAAAATTTGAGAGTGTTGTGTTGGGAGCCTTAGATGAGTGCACATGTGTAGTGTGGTGCCTCAAAAGAAGTTTTGTGTGTGTAATACATGTGCTGGAAAGTTAGACTCAAATAGATAGAAAAGAGAAAAGAGAAAAGAGAGAACCAAAGAGAGAGAGAGAGAGAGCTTCATTGTTTTTGCATGCAATGTAATTAATCTGCTGGTGCAAAACCGTGAGAAAGAGAGATACACCCGTGGGTGAGAAAGAGAGAACCAGAGAGTTCAACTCCTTAAATCTTTGCTGGAAATTTGAAGGAAAACCAAGGGAAAAGTGAAGAAAATGAAGGAGAAACTCAAGTTTGGCTTGGATTTGTCAAAATTATGCAAGATTAAATGTCTATGAAGACTCTAGGTAAGGATTTGTCTCTCAAAACTTGAAGATCCTATGGTATTAGAGTTGGATTTATGGGCCATTACATGTATTTTGCTTGAGCATGTTAAGAAGAAGGTGATTCCTTACATATATACAAGTGTAGGAAAGGGTTCAAGAAAGGAGTTGGAAAATTCGAAGATCTTCGAAGATCCTTGAAGAACAATTTCGAATTCTCTAGAATATGATGAGAGGCTTAGATTCTTCAATAATCTCAACTTAGGAACACGACAACAAAGAAGATGATGGAGATAAGAGATTGGGTGAAGAAGAAGGCAAAATGGCTAGAGAATAGAATAATGGCAAGGCTCTCCCATGGATCTCCCACTTTCACTCTCAAAGGTTGATAATGGAGAAGGGAAATTAGTTCTTTCCCAAGAGTTAAAGATCTCCAAAATCCATCCCTTGTAAAGCTATGGGTGGGTGCTATTTATAGGCACCTCATGATGTAGGATGGAGCCCATGTGCAAGGCACATGGGGGATATTCTCTCTAACCACCTTGTCCGAGGAGGTGACCTCTCCGAGGAGGTGACTTCTCCGAGGATGAGAAAACCCCGAAGAGGAGATCACTCCCTCGGCGAACCCTTCTTCTTAGCCACACCTAACCAATGATCCCCAATCATCCCAAAGGGTCAGGGGTAGTCCCAGAGGACGTCCTGCCGCAAAAAATATTGCCGAGTCTCATGGACCCCCCGGGGTCGTGCCACCTCGACCCGGGTATAGGCTAGTTTAACCGAAGAGTGAATTTATCTCCACTCACCGTCCTCGGGATCGGGTCCTTTGTTCGAACTCCATTACGCCCATGGTTCTGGTGCGTAGATCCCGGAAAGCTCCGAGCCCGCAAGTGTTCTGGGACTCATTAACGGAGCGGCTTCTAGATTGCATCTGAATCCGTTCGAAGCCAAGTGCTTCGGATCTCTAGATTCGTAGGTCCGAATCCTTTCGAGTCCGAGTGCCTCGGATCTCTAGGCTTGTTCAACACCCTTTCGAGTCCGGGCCCGAGTAAGTCTCTAAGTCTCTAAGTTCGTGGATCCGAACCCCTTCGAGGCTTAGAGCGATTCAGCCCGTTTGATGGCGATAAATCTGGGCCCACCGATTCTTGGACTTGCAATAAATTCGGGCCCACTAATCTTGGGCTATTGGGCCTAAATAATTTAGTGGGCTCAAATTAGCCCCTCTTACAACAAGAATATGTTGGAATTTGAAATTATATGTTACATGCATCCTAGGATTGAGTTATGTTGAAGTTCAATCTTATAATTTGAAAGCTATGGAAAGGAATTTAGACTAGATTGATACATACATCATGAATTTTGAAGGAATTAAAAATAAAACTTTGTAGATATTATGAATTGTTAAGATTTGGGTTTGCATGTAAAAATCAAGTTTATGGAAAATAAATTAGAAGGTAATTATTAAGAAATTGATGTTGAGATTAAATATTTGAGTTTGATTCTCTTCATCCTTCACATATTCGAAGTTTTCTATTACATGCATGGTAAGTTTTCAAGATTTTAGAATTTAATTCATATTTTAAAGTTTATGAGTTTGAGATTAAATTCTGATATAAATTAAGAAGTCAAATTATAAATTGAGCTTGATGATGTAAAAATTGGTTGGATTTGGTAAATGTTTTATACATGCATTTTGGATTTTGAGGAACTTAAGGTAAACAATTTCATGTTTTGAAGAGAAGAAGGAAGAAATTTTATAAGAAAAATCAAGTTTATGGAAAATTAAACATTGGTTTAATTTTGAATATAGAAGAATTAATTAGTTTTAATCTTAATGTCATGCATGCAAATATTTTCCTAAGGGTCATATAACTTCAATTTCATGTACATTAAAAAGGAATTAGAAAAATGGTGTAGAATTGAATTAGATTCAAAATTATAGAAGTTAATTCGAAAATAACCCTTTTGGGTTTGAATTTACAACAATGATTCATCCCACTAAAAACATCACCACTAATAGCACTAATGCATTAAAAAAGTAAAAAAAAAAAAAAAAAAACATAACTCCAAGACCAAAACATCACATCATTAATGGCGGGACCCACTGCCACCTAATTAGTGGGAGCACTAATTAGTGCTCCCAAGCATTTTTCTTGAATTTATTTGTCTTATATGAAATTGAGTCATTCAAGTTCTTTTTGAAGAGATGAAGGAAATGTTTTAAGAAAGTCAAGTTTATGGAAATTTGGAATTACTCCTAAAGTTTTGATTTTATGATTAGATTTTTATTTAATCCATGCATGTGATGTAATTTAAGAATTTTATTCAATTTAGATACATTTTAGAACACCCATGATTATAAATCAAGTATTTGGTTAAGAATTTAGTTAAGTTGATTTTGTTATTAATAGTAAGATTGGATCTATTTGTATTATATACATCATGGAATTTCAAGAGGTTGGGAAGTCTAATTTATATTTTAGAATTGTGGGTTGATGTTACTGAGATGAATTAAAACTAAATTTAGGCAATTGGAACATGATTTTAAATGAATTGTTTATTTAAACTTTGTACAATTGTTTATTATTGTGTGACGTGTGTAATATTTTATGTTCGAATTTTTATGAGTTGGTATAACATTATTTGTGATAAGAAAAAAAAAAAATTGGAATTATTTGTGATTAATATCAAAATTAACTGAAAGGATTAAAGGCATATACAAAGTTAACAATTGACGGTTAATACCAGTTTTCAGAGTGAGTCTTGTTTGGCACACACGGATAATGCTCTTTTTTTTATTTAAGGAAAGTGCCAAAACCCTAATCCTTACAAACTTTGCACAGCCGCCACACCCATTTCAGCCTTTCTCTTTCTTTTTTTTTTTTATTTTGAAACTCATTTCGGCTGACTGTCTCTCTCAACCAAGACCAACCCAAGCTTCATATTCTTCAAAGAAGCTCCCTATCTGTAATACCACAGGGCCACCGCCGCTAGCTCATTGCTCGTTGGTGCAACTCCCCCGTCGTTGTCGAAGACCCACGCCACAGCCGTGATTGGCCAGTGCTGGCATAGCTCTACTGCGATGTCACTGTTAATGCTTGCTCACAGCCCACTACTGCAACTCCAAGCGCCCGGCACCGTCGGTGTCACCGACCCATCCTACCGCTGGCCTCTCTATGCTGCTTTGCTTCCGGCCTTGACCGCCCACTCAACGCGACATGCGTAGTCCTGCCCAGCGCCATTCAGCTCACTATCTGCAAGCAAACCGAGACAAGACCCAGCCTACCATCTTCCTCAACGAAGCTCTGCTTCTGCAATATCAGAGACCAGCACTGTTTGTTCATGCTGGCCGTCGTCGCAGCTCCAAGCAACGCCGCCGACCTACCTCAACGTCGCGAGCCGGCCATAGACTTGTCGCAGCCCTGACAGCCTTAGGCATCGTGGCCCAAGATATCGCTCACCTTCTCTTCAGTGTAACGAGCGGCTCTTCAAAGACTTAGACACGCTGGAGCTCAGTTTTTGGTTGATCAACGCCGACGCCGACTCCGACTCCGCTACGTCCTCAAAGCTGTCTTCGTCCTCAACTGTCCAACGCCGACTACCCACGTTGCCCTTTCAACGCGACGTGTGTGTGGGCCTGCCTAGCACTGTTTAGCTCGACGTCGGCCCTGGGTGTATGCGTCTCACGTTTGCGATCTTACCACTGCTTCTAGCCACAGTTCTCCATCTTGGTTTGCACTATCCTCAATTTATTTCTTGTCCATTATTATTTCAAATCCACTGTTGCCCTCTCAGATCTGTAGGTAAGCTCTGTTCAAACCCACTTTCTCTTCTTGCTTTGATGGAATTTTGTGCTCATGAATTTAGCTCTACTGGGCTTTAGTGCTTGTAATTTTAAATTCCACTGATGCTGAAATTTGTAAAGCTTGAGATCACAAGTTTGTGGGTGAATACTTAAAATCCACTGTTTTGAACTCTACATCTGATATACATAGATATATTGTGAATCTTGATTTGTTGATTGATGCTCATTGCTAAAGAAAATAAGACTTAAGTGAACCCCTCTTAAATGCTTGGTCACTAAGAGAAGTAAAATGCCCTGATATTGAATTTTGTAATTTTGGCCTGGGATGGGTAATACACTGTTGAACTTGCCCTGATACACTCTGAATTTGTGAACTCTGTCTTGGGGCTTGCTTTAGATTGAATCTGCTGGTGGTTCAGTTTTTTTATTTTTTTTATTTTTATTTTTATTTTTTTGCTTGACAAACTTTGGGCAAATATATATATATATATATACTGATTATCATATATATATTCTTTTTTTTTTGTTTAGAGCTCGGATTACCCACATTAGTCTTGGCTTGTGCACAATCAATCGCTGCTTCCGGCTTCAGCTTATCCGACGTCGACCACGCACGTTCGCCCTCTCAACGCAACGTGTGTGGTCTTACCCAACCTAGCTCCACATCGCTGCTTCCGGCTTCAGCTTATCCGACGTTGACCACGCACGTTCGCCCTCTCAACGCAACGTGTGTGGTCTTGCCCAAGCCTAGCCCAGTCTTGTTGATTACAGTCTGTAAAGCCTCTCTGATTTCAGCTTAAATTTCCAGTATCGGCTTCGGACTTCACCTCTCTAACTGCCCAAATTTGTAAGTATGACGTTCGACCCCCTCTTCCGAATATAAATATATTTTTTTGTGACAATGTAGAGGGCTCAAGCAATCTGATGAAAATAAAAATAAAATAAATAAATAAAAACTGAATCTGAATATGGACTCAATTTTTGTGGCAATCCCAATGATATATATATTTTTTTTTAGCTCAAACACCGTGATTTTGGCCATATGGAAACATGCACTAGCACTTGAAACCTTATTGAGGTGCTTGGCTTGAACATAATTTGTTGAACTTTATCACCGAGGAAAGGCCGAATATAACTTGTTGACTAGTATTTGAGCTCCATTTTTGACATGGAGAGAGAAAACCCTGGACTTATGAATATGGACTTTGGAAAGGACATTCTTGTAATTTGCATAATGATCCATTGAATCTTGCTACTGATAAGCAATGTAATATACTTCGGATCTCGGGCCTGAAATTTACTATTTAACTTCACTCTGTCCAAATTTTGAGCCCCGTATAAATTGGACCTTTAATATAGAACATAGTGACTTTAAGAAATTGACCCGATTGAACTTCATCATGAAGCGACCTATGACATTGCACCTCTTATTGATGATAGAAGACGAAAATCTATATGTTGATGATGCACCCATTGGTATTAAAATTTGTTGAGCTTGAGGAACACCCGAGAAAAAGAATTGTTGATGACTTCCGGGGTTGAACCTGGACTCTTGGTGTAAAAAAAATTCCTCGTAGAATTTGTTGAATTCATGGACTCTCAGAGAAACGAATAGTTGATGCCGAAATTTCATTCGAATGTGTTGCTTTAATTCCAATATTCTGAATTTTAATACGGTCAACTCCTTACTATTTATACCTGTTATTTCAGCCATATGTCTTCTCGAAAGAAACCCGCTGTCCCGGGGTCATCGGAACCGGCTCTCATGAAAGAGAGGGATGTACCTCCGGCATCTGAGTGGAGGAAATCTCCTTATTTTGGTCGGAAGGACCCCTTCTGGCGGGCGGCTACCTCCACCACTTCTCTTCTATCTCCGAAGGCGGCTCCATTATGTCTCACTGAGGACACTGACTCTGGACATGAGGCCCTCATTTCTCCTTCCTCGGTGCTACGCTTTCGAATTGAGCAGGGGGACTTTCCATACTGTTATCCTCAGTTCAAGGCCTTCTCAAACCCTCCTTTCGGTTGGCAAGAGTGGGTCGATGATGTCCTCTCGGACAGGAGCCTCTGTCAACGACTTCAGGAGGCCCGGCTATTGATCCCGGTGAAAATATCTAGATCTCTATCCATCCGTCGCAACAATGCTAGCCTGGAAGCCATGGCTCTTCGATGGAGCACCGAGACACACACCTTTATACTTGGCCAGCACGAGATGGGGCCCACCCTTGAGGATGTGTTCATGTTGCTGCGTCTGGAAGTGACCGGCCCTGATGCCTTCGACCCTGAGCAGACACCCCCCGAAGATGATTCTTTGATCCAATCTCTGAAGCTAAATCTTCAAACTTGTGGTCGGTGGAGTTCTGTTTTTGATGGTTCAGCGAGGAGGACTAGTCGAGTAAGGACGGACCGTGCCTCCTATACTGCATGGATCCGTCACTTCTTCAAGGATCTTCAGCCCTTGGCCAGAGATGCTGATCCTGACTCTCGGGAGTATGAAGCCGGTCCGATGTATGGCTCCAGGCTCTATTTCTTGGGATTTCTGGCTTGCTTCCTTTCATTCTTCATTCTTCCGAGCACACCTCCGGATTCCCTCAATCCTTTCGTCTTCCCCTTGGCAGTCAGGCTCTTCAGAGGAGATCGGATCCCTTTGGCTCCCCTATTTCTTGGGAATCTCTATTATCGGCTGGATCTGCTACATCGAGATATGGTTCGCTCCGTGGGTCGATATGAGCCTGTCTCCTTTATTCACAGCCAGTTCCTGCTATGTTTCTTCTTCGAGAGGTTCCCAAAATTTGCCCCTGCTCCGACTGTATTTGAGGCGGAAGTTCTTCGGGAGATAGTGGATAAAGATGGCATCCCCGTGCTCGATACTGATGGGTCTCGGACATTTGAGAAAGCGAAGTCTTGCCAGCCGTTGATTACACGTTGGTCACGTACTATTTCCACCTTATCCTTGAATACTCTAGTGGATGATCCCCGACGCTTTGTGGCACGGCCGTATGTATGCCCACCTGTAGGTGTGGCCACACCGCTTATCTATCATGGTTCCTCCCGCTCGGTGTCCTTTCCTTTGCCGAAGAACATCCCTGCACCCTTTGTTGATATGCTGATTATGATCCGTCCGAGTTCATTACCGGTGTGGCATGAGGAAGGCGTTGATAGTGCCGTTTATAGGCCTGACCGTGTAGCATGTCAATTCGGGTTTGATCAATGTGCCCCGGGGCCAGCACCTCATTTATTATCATTTTCAGAGAGCTACGGGCGCTTCAGTCGCCGGCTTATACACACCGTGCTTCCCATATCCGGCTCTTTGACGATGCCAGGCTTGAGCCGAGTAGGGGGTTTCACCCCCTCTTTCAGGCGGTATTGGCAGAAGAATATCGATGCGTTTATTGCATTTGTCCAGAGCAGACCGACCGTATGTTTGCCTCCACCGATTTATAAGAAGGATTCTTCTCTTCGGCTACCCGAGAGCCGAAAATCTGACCACATGTACGAGGGTTTCTTCACTTCATCTGCTCCAACTGACCCTTCTGCTCGGGCATCTGCTTCTAGCTTGGCAATTACTTCTCCAGAGCCAGTCCCTTTGAATAAGGCCTCTGGTCCTCGGACGACCCGCCTTAAGAAGATGGCTCACAAGAGGACTTCTGATGCCAGTCCTTCCGCTCCTCGCCTTTCCAAAAGGCTTCATGAGGTACCCGAAATTCTTGATTTGAAGCTACTTTCCTTCTTGCGACTATACCTTCTAAAATGAAAACTTTTATTTGCCCATGTTGTGTAGGATCCTGCGGTTGTTGACGTTCTCGGTACCGTGGCTCCTGGCCATGCTGCCTCCCCCAGACCGGACTCAGACTTGGACGACACCCTCCCTTTGTCTGCAAGACTTGTGAAGATGTGCACCTCTCGTATAGCAGTTATAGATGACGATGATGATGAGGCTGAGTCCTCCGATCATTTTTGTGACCTTATTCCACGCACACGTCGTCATCGCCCTACCGTAGCTGAGGAGGAGCACTACCTTGGTGACGAGTTTATTGGGGCTCACCGTTCTGATGTTGAGATTGCTGGAGGGACTGATGCCACAGAAATTGATGTCGCGGGCCATGCTTCTAGAGGCGATGTAGAGATGAGGTGCGCCTCTGGGAATGGTGTGGAGGTGGATGTGCTAGAGATCTCTGAGACTCGCTCTGGCACTTATGGTGATTCTCATCCTCCGGCCCTCCTTCCTTCTTCAGGGATGACTGCTACTGTTCAGGCTTCATCAGACATTGAAATCGATCAGGTGGTCTCTACACGACCAAGTGACTTTGTTGATGCTAGGAGTCCTTCAGTTGCCCCTGCTTTGCATATTGATTCTCCCTCTGGTAATCTTTCTTTCTGAAGTTTGTCATTTACTTATATCTATGAGAAATCTTTACTTAAATGACTTTCCTGTTCCCTACCTCTAATAAGGCCTTCTTATCTTTTCTTCAGTGTTAGCTGCTAACGGGGTCTTGCCTTCACCTACCTCAGACTCTGCTCCAGTGTTAGCTGCTACCGGGGTCCTGCCTTCACCTGCCTCGGACTCTGCTCCAGTGTTAGCTGCTACCGGGGTCCTGCCTTCACCTGCCTCGGGCTCTTCTCCGACTCTCTTTGTAACTCCTCACGGTTCTCCTTCTCAAGGGGGGACACCTGCCTTTGAGACAACTGCCAGAGGTTCTTCATCGCCAGTGCCTTCGAATATTTTGGATCTGAATCTTAGTGATTTCCACATTGATAGTGATGCTTTTGGTCTTTCCCCTTATCGTTCGGCATTCTCAGGCTCGGGACCTCTGCCGGGAGTTACCCCTCCGGGTGGTTCTTCTAACCCGATAGACATTGGGGAGATTCCTGAGACTAGCAGCTTTCCGGCCCCAATTCCTCCTTCAGCTTCTGGCAAAGTATCATTTCTCCATTATTGGGTAGCTCCTGAGTTTGCTTCAGTTCTACAGCTTGTGCATTCAAGTTACCCGGAGACCTTTGCTTCATTTGCTTGCCAGTGTCCACTCATTCAGACTGTTCTTCTCGAGTCTTTTGCTACTATCTTATATAGCTTGGACAGGCAACGGTTGTGTGACCTTAATGGGAAAGTAGTCGAGACGGCGTATCAAGGGATCTCTGACATGGAGCGTCACCAAGTGGACTTATCATGGCTTCGGAAGCGCCTGGATATAGCTTCGAACGCCAGTCATCAGCTGGAACTTATGTCTGTGCTTGCCTCTTATCGCACCTCTATAGATGAGATAAAGGCAACTCTTCCCGAACTTGAGTCGGGTTATGCTCGGGCCTTGGAGACTTTAGAGGCACACTCTACTGTTTGTCCTCCAGATGTAGATATGACGGGCAGCTTCTTCGAGGGTGTCTTTAGGAAAGATTGAGTTTTTTTTTTTATCATTACTTTCTTGCCCCTTTCGATAAAAATGTTTTATCTAGGACAATGCAATGAAATGACAAAATTTTTGTTGTTTGGATATTTTCGCATTGTTTTCTCATTCTACTTGATAAAATATTTATTTCGAATGATACAATGGAAAGAACAATCATATGCACATATAAAAGCTGAAATATTCTCATTAGTTCTTCAACTTTCTTGACGAAAGTATAATAGATTCACTGTAAGTGATGGGATAAAACATGCACCATAGAGAAAACCAGCTTTTTCATAACGTAAGGGAAATACAACTTTTAGACAAAGTAAGAAAGTGAAAATGAATTTCAACATAGATGAGTCCAACTATGGGTAGTAATGCTTGATAAACTTTGCATTGAGCGGGCCAGTTCGGAAGCCGTCTTCAACCCTTACAAGTTTGTAGTACCCGCTTGAGCTCGCCCGAACCACCTTGTAGGGCCCTTCCCATTTTGGAGAAAACTTGGGCAAAGGCTGTCCTCGCATGATTGGGTCTACAATCTTCCATACTAGATCACCTTCTTCAAACTTCCTTGGTATCACAGTCTGGTTATAGGCTCGGGCGATGGACTCATGATACCTTTCCATGACTTTTGCAGCTCTGTCATGCTTTTCCTCTAATGCTTCCAATCTGGTGGTTCGAGGCTCCAATACCATCCCCGAGGCGAGAGCCATTCGAGCAGATGGCGTTTCCAACTCTATAGGTAACACTGCCTCGGACCCATACACCAGGGAGTAAGAAGCTGCTTGAGTTGGCTTTCTCTTCGAAGTGCGATACGCCCACAGGGCTACTATCAACTGTTCGGACCAAGTCCCCCCAAACTCATCCATCATCTTGCTCAGAATCCTTATCAGTGTCTTGTTTGTGGCTTCCGCTTGCCCGTTCCCTTTTGGATAGTAGGGTGTGGATTTGTGATGCTTCACTTGGTAAGTCTCTAGGAGGCTTTTCACATATTTGTTTATGAAGGGAGTGCCGTTATCCGAGAGGATGGTGTTTGGTACTCCAAATCGGCAAATGATATTCTCCTTGATGAAGTTCGCAACTGCAGGCCCCGTAGCGTTCTTCAGAGGAATTGCTTCGACCCACTTTGTACTCAATTCTGTGGCTGCGAGAATCCACTTGTACCCCTTAGAAGATGTGGAGATGGGCCCTATCAGATCAAAAGCCCAGGTATGGAACGGCCATGGCGTTCGGATACTATACAGGTCTACAGCTGGAGCATGGATCAAATTTCCGTGTTTCTGACAAGTCTGGCACCTCTTCACGTGATGGGATGCATCTGACTCCATGGTCGGCCAGTAATACCCAAGGTGTATAAGTTGCTCGAACAGCCGAGCCCCTCCTTGATGTTCAATCTCGTGGGCTCTTCCGAGGACTAGATCTGACTCCTCCTTGGAGAGACATCTCAGGGGAGTGCCCTCAATACTTCTTCTATACAACTTGTCCTGATCAAGAAAGTACCGCCTCGCTCTCCTCTTGAGGTGTGCAATGTCCCTCGGGCTCTCAGGTAGTGTTCCCTCTTTGAGATAGTCAATGTAGACTTGCCTCCAGTCAGGGGTATCAATTTCAAAGCAACTCTCATCCTCCCGGATGTATGACTGACACTTGGGGCATTCCCTCTGTAATTGATTTGAGTCCTTCTCCATCTCGGGCCAATAATAACCTTGTCTTTGGATTCTTCTATACAGACTGATATCCCCATCCCCGCAAGACTTTTCATGGATTTGTTGTAGTCGGAAGCTTGCTTCTTGTTGGCCAATACACCGGGCTAGGAATCCGGTACCTCCTCGGAAGTAAAGTTCACCTTGAATAATTGTGAATTGGGCAAGCTTGGCCATAGTCAGTTTTCCAACTTTGCTTCTGAGTTGCTCGAGGACTTTTCCTCTCCAGTCCTCCGGAAGGCCTTTGTCTTCGGGTATTATTGAAGGTTCTGTTCTCTTCTTGATAACAATTGTTGCCTCTTCCTCTGGAATGTCAACTCTTGCCCCTAATGTTGCGAGGGCATCTGAAAACTTGTTGTCGGAGCGAGGCACATGCTCTATTTCGACCTTCTGAAATTTGTCAAGAAGCCTTTGGACTGTTGTTCGATATGTGGCCAAGGCAGGCTCCTTTAAGACGAACTGTCCTGAAACTTGCTTCACTATCAGCTTTGAGTCCCCCCGGATCCGAATCTTCTTGATACTGTGCTTCTCAGCTGCTATCAAGCCTAAAATAAGAGCCTCATACTCGGCTTCGTTATTCGAACAATGGAAATCCAGTTTATAAGACAAATATAACTTTTCCCCACTTTTGCTTGTAAGGACTATCCCGGTTCCTCCCTTCCCTCCGGCTGCTGCTCCGTCAAAGCTCAATGTCCAGAAGCTTTCCTCGGAAGCCATAGCTGCGTGCACCTCTCCTCTTAATTCTTCATTCACTGGTTCATAGTCACCACTTGGAAATTGGGCAAGGAGATCAGCTAAGGCTTGGCTTTTGATCGCCTTGGGGGCTACACATGTGATCTCGAATTCACCCAATGCTAACAACCATCTTGCCACCTTCCCGGTTAGAGCAGGCTTGCTGAGGAGGTATCGGATTGGATCACTTCTAGTAACAATCTGAATCTGATGTGCTAGGAAGTAATGTCTGAGCTTTTGGGCAGTGAATACCAAAGCTAAACAATGTCTCTCTACTGGAGTATATCGGACTTCTGCTCCTCGAATCTTCCGACTGATGTAATACACCGGGCGTTCTACTCCATCTACATCTTGGACCAATAATGCCCCTATGGACTTGGGGGTTGAAGTTAGGTACAACATTAGAGGCACCCCGGGCTGCGGGGCTATCATGGTCTGAGGCGAGGTCAAGGCCGCCTTGATTCTCTCAAAGGCCTTTTGGTGCTCTTGGTTCCACTCGAACTTGGCATCTCCTTTTAACAAAGAGCCGAAAGGCGCAGAGATCTCTGCCAGTGCTGGGATAAACCTCCGAATATAAGACACCTTCCCGAGGAACTTCTTTAACTCCTTCTGAGAATGCGGGGGAGGCATTGCTCTGATAGATTTGACCTTGTCTTCATCTGCCTCGATACCATGCCTATGTACAAGAAACCCGAGGAACTTCCCGGCCGTCACCCCGAAAGCACATTTGAGAGGATTCATCCTCATTTTGAATTTCTGGCACCTCTTGAATACCTTCTCAAGGTCTCGGAGATGGTCTTCTTCTTTCTTGGATTTCACCACTAGATCATCAACATAATCTTCCATCTCATGATGGATCATGTCATGAAAGATTGCAGTCATAGCCCTTTGGTAAGTTGCACCGGCATTCTTGAGTCCGAAAGGCATGACTGTATAGAAGAAGTTTCCGAGAGGTGTTCTAAAAGCAGTCTTTTCTGCGTCCTCTTCAGCCATCTTAATCTGATTGTATCCACTGAATCCATCCATGAATGAGAACATCTGGTGTCCCGAGGTAGTATCCACGAGGGTGTCGATGTGAGGAAGAGGGAATTCATCCTTCGGGCAAGATTTGTTCAAATCTCGAAAGTCTACACATACTCTGATTTGGCCATTCTTCTTCTTTACTGGCACGATGTTTGCTAACCACGTGGGGTACTGTATTGGCCGGATGAAACCAGCCTGTTGAAGTTTTTCAATTTCCTCCTTAATCTTCTCTTCGAGATCTGGATGATATTTTCGAGCAGCTTGCTTAATTGGCTTGGAGTTTGGGAACACATCAAGATAGTGGGAGACTAGGTCAGGATCTAGTCCGGGCATTTCCTTATATGACCAAGCAAACACATCTGAGTATCGGCTTATCAACTTTAACAACTGTTCCCGCTTTTCTGGGCTAAGGCTCGAACTTACGAATACCGGCCTCGGTGCATCTTGTCCATCACTCAGATCTATTTCGATAAGTTGTTCAGGCTGAGGCTTCGGCCCATCTTGCATACATTCTGGAGCCACTTCAGGCTTTATTACTATATCATTGTCAGGAGGCTCTTCTTTTGACTCGGAGTCGGTGACTGAAGAAACCGACTCCCCGCACCTTCATAAATAATACACCATCTTGCCTCCTTCTCGAACTTTCATCACCTTCCGAGGAATAGGCGGACTTTCTGGTCTAGACATCGCCCGCTTACTTGATTCTGTCATCGGCTCCTTGTCATCTTTGATATCCTCCCAACGAGGAATTTTGACCCCTCGAGGCTTAGAGGTGGTGGGAACTTCTTTGACAGCCAGCTCGGTGAAGTAGATGGCATCAGAATAATGAGCTTCATGGATCTCGAACGGCCTTTCTGTAGCCTGAATTGTCACCGTCTTCTTTCCCCATTTAGCCTTAACACACTGATGATAACTTGATGGTACAGCCCCATATCTATGCATCCAGGTCCTCCCTAGAATGATGTGATAATTTGCCTCAGAATCGATAATATGGAACTTGGTGGCCGAGCGAATCTCTCCAACGGCTAAATCAACTGTTACGCATCCAATAGTAACTCTTCTTTCTCCACCGAAGCCAGTGATGACTATCGGCTGCTTCACAATGCGTTCTTCAGAGATTTCAGCTTTTTCTAGAGTAGCGCGAGTCATAATGTTGATAGAGGCTCCACTATCTAGAAAGGCCCTTTTGAACTCAACCCCGTTAATAAAAACAGTCACATAAAGCGGGCGATTGTGAGAAAAAGGATACTTTCGATCAGCCTCGGAGAAAGTAATGGCACTAGATTGCTCTTTTGCCTTCCTCGGGATAGACCCCTCAGTCGACATGCATTCCTCATGGTGTGCCTCGGCTATATTAATGATAGACTTGGTGATTTCTGTTCTTGCCTCCCTGGAAAGTCCAAGCTGGTCAAAGAACTGCTTGAACTTTACACAGTCTTGCAGGGTTTTGGCATAGTGATCCGGATCTTTTTCCACTCTTGGAGGCTCGTAGTTAACCATCTCCTCGGTCTCCTCAAAATAAGATGCCACATAAACATGGTGTCCTCCTCTTCCATAGTATTCTTCTCCTCCTTCTGGATCAAAGGGATCTTCGCCATGAGTCATAAATGTTCTGCCCTCTGGATCGAGAGCACTTCCATAGTAAACTTGCTCACCCTCTGGCTCGAGGATGTCGTCCAGATAACAGTCATCGTCATCGAGATTAGCGATAGCCTCGATCATTGGGCCTTCATAAGCTATCATAGCAACATTCTTGCCCTTGTCTCGGTGTTGAGGATACGGTTGTTCTCGGATGTCTTGAGTCCCTCGCTTTTTGAACCTCAATTCGTCTGCCTCGACTTTATCTCTGAAGATTTTCCTGAGAGTCCAACACTTCTCTGTCGGATGTTTCAATGTACGATGGTAGACACAAAATTCAGGGCTCTCACGGTCCTTTTTTGATGGCATTTCTTCAACATAAGGCAATTTTAGCTCTCCGTCAGCCACCCATTCCTTAACTAGAGCTTTCACTTCCTCGATTCCACATGGATAAGAAACATTCCCCTTTTCACCATTATATTGCTTTCTTTTCTGGCCTCTATGACCTCCTCCTTGTGAATTTCGGGTATCCGGGGCAGAGGCAGCAGCAACGATAGGTCCACGAGATGACTTGAAACTAGTCTTGTAACTGGCTTTAAATCCGGACTCCTGAGCCTGAGGAATGCTAATGTTCCGAGCTGCTTCTATTAATGCCGAGAAGGTGGGTAGCTTGTGGTTAACTAGAAACATTTTGTACCTGCTCAATGCCCCTTCTAGACAAATTTGAACCAGATAACTCTCCTCAACAGCTTCATGACAATCCACGGCCTTGTCCTGAAACCTTTTGACGTAGTCAAGGATGTCTTCACTTTCTTGTTGCTTCTCTTTACACAATGTAAGTGTGGTCACCTTCTCCGCCACTTGAAAGAACTTGGAGTGGAATTTGTTAACCATTTCCTCCCAACTTCGGACAGAGTTTGGGACCAAATTAACATACCAACTATATGCTCGGTCGGTGAGGGACTTAGAGAATTCTCTCAGTCGGAGGACGTGGTTTGAACCATGAATACCTAGAGTCTCGATGAATCGCACAACATGTTCTCGGGCATTTCCTTGTTTGCCGTCGAACTTGATGAACTTCGGCACTGTATACCCCTCAGGGTATGGATAGCTTAGCATCTCAATGGGGTAAGGCGGCTTGACGTCTGGATCAGGCAAAGAGGGTAAGGTCCTCTTGCCCCGTTCGAGATCGAACATGGCCTGCACATCGGCGAGAGTGAGAAACTGTTGAAGGAGAGAGTTTGATGGTTGTATTCCCGGGACTTGGCTTATGTACCCGAAGACTGAGCTAGGGGCGTCTTGGCCATTCTGGTGCTGCGAATTCATCATTGGTGAGGACATTTGACGATACTGGCCATCAGCGCCTATAGACAAGCCAGTTGGTGATGGGATATTGAATTGAGGCCCATAGAGTCCACCGCACGGCGCCGCTATACCGGGTTGTGCTTGCAGATTTGTTGTCGGCACCAAAGGAGGCCCGCTTGGTGCTTGGGTAACATTTACTGGTGGCGTGACAAGATTAGGTACGGGCAGAGCTCCCTTTTGCGCCATCACGCTCCTTATGTTTTCCTGGACACCAACAGTCGCCGGAGCACCATTCATTACACTAGAAACTCCCCTAGTCACCATTGGATCTTGGCTTGGCACGCCATGGAGCCCGGGCATGGGCAAACTGCCGCCGCCTACTGTGGTTTGAGCATGTGTTACTGTGGCCGTGTTGCCATGAGCCATAGGCTGATTGGGGCCTACTTCTCCTTGGATTTGATTTTGCGCTCCGGCGAGAATAACTCCACCACCAGTTTGATTCCCGTTTGGCGCCGGTGCAAAGTTAGAACTCATCACCAACATGGTGTGAGTGAGATTCTGAAGAGTGGTAAGAATCTCTTGCTGAGTATTCTGAAGTCCTTGAATGGCATCAAGCAAAAGTGGTTGATCTGGAGTCATGGTTCTGTCATCACCACCATTAGAGGATCCTTGTTGGTGAACTTCATCTTCTCCCGCCATTCTTGTTGGAGTTGTGTGGATTCCAGATCTCGTTGAGACCATTAACCAATCCGCCTCCCCAGCAGAGTCGCCAAAATGTAGGAAAGGGTTCAAGAAAGGAGTTGGAAAATTCGAAGATCTTCGAAGATCCTTGAAGAACAATTTCGAATTCTCTAGAATATGATGAGAGGCTTAGATTCTTCAATAATCTCAACTTAGGAACACGACAACAAAGGAGATGATGGAGATAAGAGATTGGGTGAAGAAGAAGGCAAAATGGCTAGAGAATAGAATAATGGCAAGGCTTTCCCATGGATCTCCCACTTTCACTCTCAAAGGTTGATAATGGAGAAGGGAAATTAGTTCTTTCCCAAGAGTTAAAGATCTCCAAAATCCATCCCTTGTAAAGCTATGGGTGGGTGCTATTTATAGGCACCTCATGATGTAGGATGGAGCCCATGTGCAAGGCACATGGGGGATATTCTCTCTAACCACCTTGTCCGAGGAGGTGACCTCTCCGAGGAGGTGACTTCTCCGAGGATGAGAAAACCCCGAAGAGGAGATCACTCCCTCGGCGAACCCTTCTTCTTAGCCACACCTAACCAATGATCCCCAATCATCCCAAAGGGTCAGGGGTAGTCCCAGAGGACGTCCTGCCGCAAAAAATATTGCCGAGTCTCATGGACCCCCCGGGGTCGTGCCACCTCGACCCGGGTATAGGCTAGTTTAACCGAAGAGTGAATTTATCTCCACTCACCGTCCTCGGGATCGGGTCCTTTGTTCGAACTCCATTACGCCCATGGTTCTGGTGCGTAGATCCCGGAAAGCTCCGAGCCCGCAAGTGTTCTGGGACTCATTAACGGAGCGGCTTCTAGATTGCATCTGAATCCGTTCGAAGCCAAGTGCTTCGGATCTCTAGATTCGTAGGTCCGAATCCTTTCGAGTCCGAGTGCCTCGGATCTCTAGGCTTGTTCAACACCCTTTCGAGTCCGGGTCCGAGTAAGTCTCTAAGTCTCTAAGTTCGTGGATCCGAACCCCTTCGAGGCTTAGAGCGATTCAGCCCGTTTGATGGCGATAAATCTGGGCCCACCGATTCTTGGACTTGCAATAAATTCGGGCCCACTAATCTTGGGCTATTGGGCCTAAATAATTTAGTGGGCTCAAATTAGCCCCTCTTACAACAAGAATATGTTGGAATTTGAAATTATATGTTACATGCATCCTAGGATTGAGTTATGTTGAAGTTCAATCTTATAATTTGAAAGCTATGGAAAGGAATTTAGACTAGATTGATACATACATCATGAATTTTGAAGGAATTAAAAATAAAACTTTGTAGATATTATGAATTGTTAAGATTTGGGTTTGCATGTAAAAATCAAGTTTATGGAAAATAAATTAGAAGGTAATTATTAAGAAATTGATGTTGAGATTAAATATTTGAGTTTGATTCTCTTCATCCTTCACATATTCGAAGTTTTCTATTACATGCATGGTAAGTTTTCAAGATTTTAGAATTTAATTCATATTTTAAAGTTTATGAGTTTGAGATTAAATTCTGATATAAATTAAGAAGTCAAATTATAAATTGAGCTTGATGATGTAAAAATTGGTTGGATTTGGTAAATGTTTTATACATGCATTTTGGATTTTGAGGAACTTAAGGTAAACAATTTCATGTTTTGAAGAGAAGAAGGAAGAAATTTTATAAGAAAAATCAAGTTTATGGAAAATTAAACATTGGTTTAATTTTGAATATAGAAGAATTAATTAGTTTTAATCTTAATGTCATGCATGCAAATATTTTCCTAAGGGTCATATAACTTCAATTTCATGTACATTAAAAAGGAATTAGAAAAATGGTGTAGAATTGAATTAGATTCAAAATTATAGAAGTTAATTCGAAAATAACCCTTTTGGGTTTGAATTTACAACAATGATTCATCCCACTAAAAACATCACCACTAATAGCACTAATGCATTAAAAAAGTAAAAAAAAAAAAAAAAAAACATAACTCCAAGACCAAAACATCACATCATTAATGGCGGGACCCACTGCCACCTAATTAGTGGGAGCACTAATTAGTGCTCCCAAGCATTTTTCTTGAATTTATTTGTCTTATATGAAATTGAGTCATTCAAGTTCTTTTTGAAGAGATGAAGGAAATGTTTTAAGAAAGTCAAGTTTATGGAAATTTGGAATTACTCCTAAAGTTTTGATTTTATGATTAGATTTTTATTTAATCCATGCATGTGATGTAATTTAAGAATTTTATTCAATTTAGATACATTTTAGAACACCCATGATTATAAATCAAGTATTTGGTTAAGAATTTAGTTAAGTTGATTTTGTTATTAATAGTAAGATTGGATCTATTTGTATTATATACATCATGGAATTTCAAGAGGTTGGGAAGTCTAATTTATATTTTAGAATTGTGGGTTGATGTTACTGAGATGAATTAAAACTAAATTTAGGCAATTGGAACATGATTTTAAATGAATTGTTTATTTAAACTTTGTACAATTGTTTATTATTGTGTGACGTGTGTAATATTTTATGTTCGAATTTTTATGAGTTGGTATAACATTATTTGTGATAAGAAAAAAAAAAAATTGGAATTATTTGTGATTAATATCAAAATTAACTGAAAGGATTAAAGGCATATACAAAGTTAACAATTGACGGTTAATACCAGTTTTCAGAGTGAGTCTTGGTTTTAAAGAGTGTATGAAATCAAGGGATTGACGGTTAATACCGGTTGTTCAGGGTGAGCCCTGGTTTTGAGAATTCTCACGTAAATTGTGTTGCGAAACTCTAAGATGGCACGGGACTTATTTGAACCCTTTTCGGTATTCGGTTTTGGAATAAGGGTGGATGTGCAGGTGGCACACAGGGAGGTTGCTTACCCCTGGCAGACCGTTTCCTTGGGGCAGACCACGGATGCCACTACTTGGGTATATAACTCCGGACGTGGGCATCCCTGGTAGTTACGGTTGGTAACACTTAAATATTTGACCAAGGGAGGGTTTCAAATTAACCGTTGCCATGCTTAGTGGTTGGTAAGTTAAATCTCTTTGGTGAGATTTCGAGTGTCACCTAATTTATTAAAATTACTGAAACTATTCTAATGATTGTAATTTCTGTGTATAATTATATTGTTATCTCGTGTTTATAATCTCATTATTTTTCTCTTAAAAAGAATGGTAGGTTGGTTATGTTTCCTTACTGTGTTGCAAAACTCATGGCATATATTTTTGTTGCCCTGGCGTTTTATGCCAGGTCTTGGCGAGAAAATAATTGAAGCTGAAATGGAGTCGACGCTAACGTAGAGCCTTGGCTGACCTGAGACCTCAAGTTAATAAATTATATTATTTGATATAATAGCTATTAAGGACGTTATAATTTCATTTGATGTTGTATTTGGGTAATTTTAAGTTTTATCTATTATTATTTGGACATTCGGTTATGTACGAGAGCTGGATTACCCTATTAAGATGTCAACTTTCTGATTTATTAAGTCATTTTGTTTATTTAATTTCCCTTGATATCAAAAAAAAAAAAAAATTGGGGCGTCACAGTAGACATTGAGTTGACCTTTTTTTTTTTTAGTTGTTTATATTGTTATTTCTTCTCCTCTTGATTGGATTTTATTATCCCACTTGATACCAAGTGATTTGAAAAAAACATTTGACTATCATATATGGTTGTTAATTTTTTTTAAGGTTGTATGAAAATTCTCAAGAATATACAAGTGATTTAATATTGTTAATTTTTTGTTTCTTGGTGTCTAAATTTATATAACCAATTTTTTATTCACATACAACAGTTATGGATAATATCATTATTTTTGGTCAAATTTTTTTTTTCTTATAAATTTAAGTACGTCACTTATAATGTAAGGCCTATTTTTGTTTTCAATATATTCTACGCATATTTCCGTACAATGTATTTATGCCCGTAATACACTAGGACATTACGGGCATACATACAATTTTCATATAATTATATAAGCAAAAGCATTATTGTATGTATGCCCGTGAAAATTGTATGTATGCCAGACACATCTTTTTATCTAGCTATATATTGTATAAGCAAAAATGAGTTTTCGTGAGGAATTTTATGAGAACTCCAAAATGTTATAATAAATTTGTGAATTTATCAAATTAAAAAAAAAATTTAAATAGTATTGAGATTACAATTATATTATAATCCTAACATTATTTATGTACGGGCATACGCTAGTCTCTAATATAATACAAACAACTAGACATTAAATGTTAAGAAAATGTTGTAGAGCATTGCTAAACAAAAATGTTAGAGACTCTAAAAATTCTATTAAAAATTTTACCAAATGTCTCACATGAATGTGAGACTCACACGAGATGAGACCTACATCGCGTGAGTCCCACACCTATGTGAAATGTTTGATATTTACAAAAAAATTTAAAATTATCATAAAGGTTTGTTTGATAATTTTTTTGATTTATAAATGTTGTCTCAGTTTATAAATTTGAGGAAAAAACGTAAATTTAAAAAATGAGTTTACGTTGGTTTTTAAACAGAAATTTAAAAATTTGACTAATAATTTTTTTTTTCAATTATTTTTAAAAAAAATTTCAAATATTTTTTTTTTACAATTATAATGTGTATGATCTTATTATCATAAATAATAAAAAATAAACATAAATATTTTTTGCTTGAATAAACATATTTTTTAATTCATACTTTTAAAAAATTTCAAATATTTTGTTCAAACTAAACGTGTTTATAATTTATATTTTTTCAAAAATAAATAAAAATCAATTTATAAATTTTTTATAAATATAAATCAAAAACATAAACATTACCGAAAGCAACCATGGAATTAAATGACATCTCTGCAATACCTTCCACTAAGAGAGATTCAAGCTCCCCATCAGGGACATGGAGTTTGGTGGGATGATGGAACACTCAAGCTTGTGGATTGGGTTGATATTTATTTTAAAGTGGGCCTATACCTATTGTAACGAGTACATTGAGTTTTTAACAACAAAGTTAACTGCAATTTTAGTGGGCTCTTTGTTGGAGCCCACTCTTTTTTGCATAATACTATTATTGAATGAATCAGCGTTAAGAAATCCACAGTAAAATCCATTACTGATGGGTGGGCTTGGCCCTCATCCTTAACCAAACGGTATCAAAATTTTGCAATACAAGGAATTTGATATATCTTTTTTGCAAGCTTAGTTTTATTGTTTATTTATTGGTATTTTCCAAGTAAAGTCTTCAGTTTGTTTGGTTTCATTTTCATAATTCACTTTTTAGAAAATTAAAATTTTTTGTTTTCTTTTTTTTTTTTGTCTTCGCTAATTTTTTTAATATTTTAAACAATTTTAAAATTTTTTAAGATATACCTAATATGAATACACTTAAAAAGTACAATAATTATGAAAAAAAAATCTTAAAAAAATTCACTAAATACAAAAAAAAAATGAAAATTCATGTATTTTCATATTCTCTTGTATTTATTAATTTTTTAAAATATTTTTTTTTTCCAAATATTTTACTTTTAAATATATTTAAGTAAAATACATTTAAAAAAGTAAAAAAATTACTTAAAATTTAAAAATATTTATTAAAAATAAAAAAAATTAATTTTTAAAAAATTGAAATCAAACAGGGTAGATGTTTTTTCTTCTAATAGTACATGGCTTGAAAATGTGCACCATGTGTAACCTTTGGAATCACGTGAAAGAGGAGAGGAATATGTAAAAGGGAAGGATATTTTTTCTTCTACTAGTACACGGCTTGTGTGTAACCTTGAAAATGTGCACCATGTGTAACCTTTGGAATCACGTGAAAGAGAAGAGAGATTTGAGTCAAAAGAATAGAGGAATATGTAAAAGGAAAGGGTGTTTAAAAGCTACCAAGTTGATTATTTTAGTTGATTATTTAATTTTTAAATTATTTTATCTTAATTAAAATAGTTATGTTTGAAAAGTTTGTTTATTTTATTTTATTTTTTTTGTAATTGATTTTATCTTAGTTAAAATAGTTATGTTTGAGAAGTTTGTTGATTTTTTTTTTTTTTTTGTAATTGATTTGATGGTTGTGAATAGGATTGCAAATGTGCTGAACTATTCATAAATAAGTTCGGCTCAGTTTGGCTTAGCTCGACTCGTTTAATAAATGAACTAAGCTCGAGCTTAAATAAACTTGACTCGTCAATCTCGGCTCATTTATATTTATTTAAATTATATACTAAATATATTATTTATATATTAAATAATATATAAATAATAGTAAAAAAATACATTATTTATATATTAAATAATAATAATAATATTTTTTATTGAAATATTTTTATTTAAATAATATTTAAAAGAATATTATCAAGCCAAACCGAGTCGAGCTTGAGTTTCATTAATATTAACGAGTCCAGTTGAACTCGAGCCCAGTTACTAATTGAGTCGAGTTCGAGTTCAACAAACGAGCTCGAACTTAGCAAAACTCGACTCGACTCGGTTGTAGTTTAGTTGTGTAAGAAAAATTAAAATAATTATAAGTTGAATGTAACATTGTATCTTATTAATTATTTAAATTTATTTTATTTTTTAATTAATTATTTTAACATATTTTATTTTTCAACCGGTTACTTTTAACGCATCCCCGTGCCAAACACGGCAAAGAGTAGCTTATATGAAGTTTGATATGTCAGTCCTAGTAGGTTGTGGTGAATAGAAGAAAGTAAGATCACGTTTGGCTATCTTAAATAAGTACATATTTTTTATTTTTTATTTTTTTTTTATTACATTATTTTTTTATTTTTTTATACATCTTTTTATAAAAAGACAAAAAGTACACTTAGGGGCTGGTTTGGGGTGTCCTAAAAAAGTGCACTTTTTGTCTTTTTGGACTAAAAAAGTTGAAAAAAAAATATGGAGGTTTGAGTTAACTTTTTGAATTTTTATGGAAAAATGTGTATTAAAAAATTGTATAAAAAAAAGTGTGTAAGAGAAGATTAGAGAGAAGTGGGCCCAGCCGTACAACCTGCGTGTGTGAATTGGAGTTGGAAATTATTGGCTAATTTTTGGGCATTGTACTAGACGGTTTTGTTTGGCCCGTGGGGGTCATAACGGGTCCCATTTTAATAATCTTAACCGTTAAATATGTGTAATGCGTCGAACACTATGTACCTATAAAAAATCACGTTAATCGGATATCGATAGCTATCTGATCAGATTTATTTATTTTTCAATCATAAATTATAACACCATCCATTAGTTGTACATAACTGACTTGATCATATAGTTATCGATATTTGATCAATGTGATTTTTTGCAAATATATAGTACCTGACGATTTCTACACATTGAACGGTTCAGATTGTCAAAATGGGACCCGTGATAGCCCCTATGAAACGAACAACGGTGTGTGTAAAAAGCACACCCAATCATTTCTTGTTTTCCCCACTGCCACACAGCAGCTACACGGGTCATCAATTCCGTGTGTACTTTTGTTGAAAAAAATTGATTTTTTAAAATTTTTTTTTGATGAATAGTTATATCTTTTTGGATTTTGAAGTAATTTTTTGGCTTTTTGACTTATACAGTAGATGCCAAATAAGCCTTTATTTAGATCATCCCAAACAATCTCTTAGTCAAGAGAATATTGGGTTTCTACTTTTTATCAAATTTTATTGGGTAAATTACGCTAACATCCTATAAGATTTATATTTATTACAATTTTTCCTCTCATCTTTTAGAAATTACATCTCCCTCTTTGAGGTTTAAAGTTTCATTACAGATTTTTCCTCAACAATTTTATTTTTTTTAAATACCAATTTTGCCCTCACTAGATAAATTACATCGACACCCCTCATATTTTAGAAATTACAATCCACTCCTTAAGATTTAAAATAGCAATATCAATTGCCCCCTCGGTTAGTATTAATTGGAAAAAAAAAATTAATTGGAAAAAAATTAATTGAAAAAAAATTTTGTCAGTAAAATTTTTAAATTTCGTTTAAAAACCAACGTAAACTCATTTTTTGAATTTACGTTTTTTCCTCAAATTTATAAACTGAGACAACCATTTATAAACCAAAAAAATTATCAAACAAGTTTTTATGACAGTTTTTAAAATTTTTGTAAATATAAATTGAAAACTGAAAATGAAATAAGTTACCAAATAGGTTTCAAATGGTAAAAATGTAGTAAAATTAACAAATAATTAAATAAGTTACCAACATAAGAAATGACTTATCAAAAGATTCTTAGGTCATGTATGGTTTGATTTTTAGAAATTTTTTTAAAAATTTAAAATTAATTTGGTTAAGAAATAAAAAATAAAAAACAATTATCATTTTTATATAATTTTTATTTTTGGAGTGGTTAGAAATAATTTTTTACAAATTAAATTGAAACAGCCATACGTATGTATATAACCTGCCCAAAAGTTAAAATGATAATTATTTTTTATCCTTAAATGATAATTATTTTTTATTTTTTATTTTTTATTTCTTAACCAAATTAATTTTAAATTTAAAAAAAAAATCTAAAAATCAAACCATACATAACCTGAGAATCTTTTGACAAGTCATTTATTACGTTGGTAACTTATTAAATTATTTGTTAATTTTAAAATATTTTTACCATATGAGGCCTATTTCGTAACCATTTCGTTTTCAGTTTTCAATTTATATTTACAAAAAATTTAAAAACTGTCATAAAAACTAGTTTGATAATTTTTTTATTTATAAATTGTTGTCTCAATTTGTAAATTTGAGAAAAAAATATAAATTCAAAAAATGAGTTTACGTTGGTTTTTAAACAGAAATTTAAAAATTTTACTAACAACATTTTTTTCCAATTAATTTTTTTTTTCAATTAATTTTTTTCTAACTAATATTAATCGATGGGGCAATTGGTAATGCTATTTAAAACCTTAGAGAGGGGATTGTAATTTCTAAAATGCGAGGGGTGTCGATGTAATTTATCCAGTGAGGGCAAAATTGGTATTTAAAAAAAATTAAATTGCTGATGGGAGAATCTGTAATGAAACTTTAAACCTCAGGGAAGGAGATGTAATTTCCAAAAGATGAAGGAGAATTGTAATAAACATAAATCTCAGGGGTGTTAGTGTAATTTACCCAATTTATACTATATATTAAGCAAAAATGAATTTTTAACCCCAAGCCTTGTGGGAGCTCCAATCTCCCAATCTAAATTTCGTAATTTTTTGATTTAAAAAAAAAAATAAATCTTAGCATTTATTAACATCTCTCAACTCTTAAGTCTTACCCTCATAATAACACTTTAATGCATTAAGAACAAGTTTAAAATTTTTTTTTTGAAATCCAACATATATGAATCTCTTGAAAAGTCCCAACACATATGATTATTATCCCTCATAATAACACTTTAATGCATTAAGAACAAACATAAAAAAAAATTCTTGAAAAGTCCAACACATATTATTATTATCAAAATATTAAACTTTAATATAATATTAAAAAAGAAAAAAAATAAGACATTTAGAAAAAAAAATATTTAAAAATCACAATTCACATATATAAATAATTATAAACACTGTAAAATAGGAGGGCATTGATGTCTACACGTTTTTTTTATAAGATCTCCTCCATTATAATAAGATAGCACTTTATTTCTCTCATCTTATAATCTATGTAAAAAAATTCTTTGAAATCCAATATATATGAATTCCTTAAAAAGTCCCAACACATATGATTATTATCTCTCATAATAACACTTTAATGCATTAAGAACAAACATAAAAAAAATTCTTGAAAAGTTCAACACATATGATTATTATCAAAATATTAAACTTTAATATAATATAATAAAAAAAACACATTTAATTAATTGAAAAGTCCAACACATATGATTATTATCAAAATATTAAACTTTAAAATAGTATAAAAAAGGAAAAAAAATAAGACATTTAAAAAAAAAACTTAAAAATCACAATTCACATATATAAATAATTGTAAACACAATAAAATATGAGGACATTCATGTCTACACGTTTTTTTTATAAGATCTCCTCCATTATAATAAGATAGCACTTTATTTCTCTCATCTTATAATATATATATATATATATATATATATATATATATATATATATTATATATTATCTATCTATACTATATATTAAGCAAAAGGAAATTTTTAACCTTAAGCCTTGTGAGAGTTCCAATCTCCCAATCTAAATTTTCTGATTTTTTGATTTAAAAAAAAAATGTTAGCATTTATTAACTTTTCCCAACTCTCAAGTCTTACTATCATAATAACACTTTAATACCTTAGGAACAAGTATAAAAAAAAATCTTTGAAATCCAACACATAAATTCCTTGAAAAGTCCCAACACATATGATTATTATCCCTCATAATAACATTTTAATGCATTAAGAACAAGCATAAAAAAAATTCTTGAAAAGTCCAACACATATAATTATTATCAAAATATTAAATTTTAATATAATATATAAAAAAAAGACATTTAATTTATTGAAAAGTTCAACACATATAATTATTATCAAAATATTAAACTTTAATATAATATAAAAAAATGAAAAAAATACAACATTTAAAAAAAAAATATTTAAAAATCACAATTCACATATATAAATAATTATAAACACAATCCGTACATAACACGGGTGATATGCTAGTTTTATTTTATTCCAAACCCTCCACTTAGCTATGCATGTCTTGCAAATGAAATGCCAATCTTAGGGGGTTCCTCCTGTGAATGTCACAACATTTCCAAACCCTTGTTAAGTATTTTCTTTACCAGTTAAAAGTTCTTTTTAATTTGAGACAATTACAAATTAGTGAGAAATTAGGCAAATATTTACAAAATTATGGAGGTGTATGTGAGTTTATATTCCGGAACAAATGAGACCTACGCCTTATGTCCATTTAGCTAAAATTAAAAATTCATTTTTTATTATTTGTTTTTGTCCTTTCTCAGTATTTTCAACTTTAAGCATTTATTATTACTTTTTAGGTATTAATTTTAATACTTTAAAAAATTAGTCAATCTGGAAAGAAATTCAATAAAAAATAAAATAAGTTGAAATTTGTAATAAAAAAAGTACGACAATCGGATTATGATTTTTTGCGACAAAATTTGTGTGCTTATCTTGTATTGTAATGGTGGTTTAAACCCTTAAATCATCCATTGTAAACCATCATTGTAACATAATTACAATCAAAATTATAAGTGTGGTTAAAGATATTGATTAATAATATTAAAATTAAATATACTTTATTTGTTTTGCACACTATCATGTATTATGTATAAATATTTTAAATTTTTTTGTGAGTATTTTATTAGCAACCCCCCCAAAAAAAAAATTTTTATAAAATTATAAAAAATATAATCCTAAATATTGGATCAATTTTTGATTGATTTGTAAATGATGTGGTTTAAGGTTGGACAAACATTGATCTCATTTGTTAAAATCAAATGGCTCAAACCAATCCGTTACAAAATTGACTATTTCAATTGTTCAAATGCACAAATGCATGTGTTTTTTTCAATTCACTTAAGTTCGAATGTATGATGGATGGGAGACTACTAAGCTCAACCCGATTCACCAATGCTTGTAAGAAAATGAAATTATACTTTTTATGCTTTGTGTGTAAAAAACAAGTGCATTCTATTTAGTAATTCTATTTGGTATTTATGAAATATAAAAGTTGTGTCTTTATTTTTATTAAAAAAAATTGAGCTCAAAATAATAAAAATTTATTGAAAAATATTTCAAAAAATTACCCACAATAGTAAAGCACAAATCATCAAACCAATCAACAGTTACTCATTAACTTGTATGACTCACGCAATCTGTATCAGCTAATTAAATAGACAAATGTAAATTGTTTTTTTAATCTATCTAAATTAGGATAGATGACGAATAAAAAACCAACAACCCAACCCAATTCGTGAGTATTCTATAAGTGTGGACATTGACTCGCTGATCCGACCTATCCAATTTTATTTTTTTAGTATTAGGAAGGCTTTTTTAGCCCATAGGATTGGGCTGGGCCAATATTTTTGCCCAAAATATTAATGGTTTGGATTTTGAATTTATACTTTCAACCTGGCTTGATTTGGCCCGCTATTAAATTAATTTATTATTTATTTATTTATAATATATTAAAATATATATAAGTATATTTTTTTTGTTGGGATATAAATTTTATTTTGTTGATTTTATTGAAACTCACATTTATGATAGTATATGATTGAATTTATATAAGATTTTTTTTTTAATTTCTATACAAAAACTTTTAATTTATGAGTTAATTACACTTTTACCCCATAAATTATACGCATTTTGTCTATTTGATCCTTTAGCTATTGGTTGTGTTTATGTAGTCCCTAAACTTTAAGAAAGTATGTCTGTCAAGTCCAATTTGTGTCTGCCGTCCAAATCATTAACAGAATAGCATTGCACGTACATTCCACATGATATGAAAGGCTGCTACGAAGGTCAAAATGGACATTTCATCCTCAACCGCATGTGCCATACACATAAGGCGAATTGGGGTAACAAAAATATAGGGAATTAGGTGTTACCCGTTAGAGAGGTTAGGGTTTAGGCTGTATGTTCTTCAAATGCGTATGAAATTGAGTATTCAGATCTTCGATTGAGGTTAGGATTTGTGGTTTTCTTGAAGAATCTATGGGTTTTGCACCATTATTGGTGTTCATTGAGGCCGGATGGCCATGATAAAGTATGTACGATGTGAAGATAGTTATATACCAAAATGTAAGTATAATTTTTTTAGTTTTGGTTAATATTTTTGAATGTTTATGATTTTTTGAGCATTTTAGCTCAATTTTGTATCTTTTTGGTTACTTCTTCTTCTTTTTTTTTTTTTTTTTTGTGAATCTTTCTTGTTTACTGTGTTCTTTTGAAGAAAGTGAATTTTTAAGTGTATGTATTGTTCCAAAAAGTGAAGTCTTTTTTTTATGTGTTTGTTTAATTGTCCCTTGTCATTTAGTGTATGTGTTTTTTTCGAGTGTGTTTTCATGCTTTGTTTGTGAATGATACTGTGGTCCCATGCATTTGCATATGCAATGGTGGAGATTGAAAACACCAGCAGCTGGACTTGGTTTCTACAATATTTGCTAGTTGATCTTGGAATATCCAATGATCCTGTAACGTCCTCAAAATAATAACATTAAACCCATCAAATAAGACATTCATTAACATATGAAATAACCACATTCTTCTATTTATCAGAGTTTGATTACAAAAGTATTACATGTTAACAACAAAAGCAAAATGCCCTACAGGCTTACAGCTTTCCAAGTTAACACTTGGTTACAACAAAAGAGTACTAACTCATTTACACCTTAAGCCCTTGGCTTGAATTTACATATAATACATCAAAAGTAAAACGACAAAAGTATGTCCGCCTCTAGCCTCCCAAGCTATGTCCTTGGAGGTGGCATGCTACCTGTACCTGAAAATGATGTTCCCATATAGGGTGAGCCACAACCCAGTAGATATACACTAAACCAAATATGAACAATGACTAAAAGATTAGCAGTTGATAGTTGGTCCACACTGATTCTTTCCTTTATCACACTTTACATTTTCATGACATACAAGTCCATGGTACAACTCATTTTCTAATTTCTTTCAATTCTCAAATTTCAACCATGGCTCAGAACCTGGCCAAACAACTCATATGAGACAATAACTCATATCAAACACTTCCCATATCATATTAGATAAGCATACAAGCTATATCACACAACAACAGATAAACATACAAGCTATATCATCACTTCCACAGATATGCATATGAGCACTATCATACTTCCAATGACAAGCATATGAGCTCTGTCAACACAATAATAGATAAGCATATGAGCTCTATCTATGGAGTCCATCCCCTATCTCCTCCCAACACATCCGGTTTAGAGGTCCATCCCCTATCTTCCCCTAAACCGTGGAGTACATCCCCTATCTCCTCCAACACAACACAATGTATATAAACAACAATTATACACATCATCACACAATACATAAATTTAATGTATTCTTTCAATCGTCAATCTCAATGACACATTCGAGTGATTAGTTTCAGTTTGCCTAATCATCATGCATTGTCTACAACAATCACGACTATCCTCCATCGATAGCCCAAAGCAGTTATTTCTAAACAGAAAATAAATGCACAAATGGATATTTAATCAACACTTCATTTCGGTGAGTGATAAATAATTCAACTACACCCTTTAACCCCATACTTTCTCAATCTCTACATTTTCACTTCATTTCCTCATTTCTCACAATTAATTATCCCAATTAATCAAACGGTGTAATTAGGTCATTTTCCATAATTACCATTTCAACCCTTAGGTCCCATTTTCATCAATGATTCAACATTTATTTCACTTCTCTACGACAAACATGCATCTAGGTTTATTATAAATAAAACCTCAACTTTTGTAAAAATAACACAAGAGCCCCAAACTTTCACAAAATTACCAAACCAACCCCAACATCACAAAATACCAAAATTTAAAGACAAAATCCATAGAGAGGAGTAGGATATCCCTACCTCAAATTCGGAGCCTCAAAGGAGAAGATGACAAAACCCAACGTACACCAAAACTTGAAATTTTCAGATTAAAATGTAGCCCTCGACGATCAACAACCTTTTTGTAAAGGCCAAAGATGAGCAAATCACTCATACTAGATCAAAACCTAGAGAGAAGGTTGAGTTCTAGAGTGAGAGGCTCAACAATGGTGTTTTTGGAAAAGTAGGAGAGAGAAGAGAAAGTGAAAAAGTGATTTAAAAAATCAAAACACAGAACTTAAACCCAGTCGACCCGCTTGAGCGTCAAACACCCCGCTCGAGCGTCACTCACAGACTCCCGCTCGAGCGTCAACAATCCCGCTCAAGCGTCGAATACACACTCCCAGAACTTTTACAGAACCAGGTCTCCGCTCGAGCTTCCAACTCCCCGCTCGAGCGTCACTCACACAACCCCGCTCGAGCGGCCAATCCCACACTCGAGCGTCCAACACTGCACAGAAAATACTAGATGGGTGCAATTCCCGCTCGAGCGCCAAAACCCCCGCTCGAGCGGACAGGTAAAAAATCTGGGCAACTAGTTTTGGTTTCTAAACTCAACCAACCTGTAACAAACCTGCCCAACACATCCTATAACTCAAATACGAAGTAAAAGGATGTAAACAAAATAATAATCAACTACCAACATCCACGGACACATGTCCGGATCACTATACAACAAGGGTAAACCCGGGATCGCTATAACCCCCCCTTAAAGAATTTCGTCCCCGAAATTAAGCACAAGTTTTCAAAAACAAGTTTTCCTCCATTTTAAACAATGTTACATTTTAACATTCAACAATTCGACCCATTACCGGTCATCCCATCTCTTTAACAAGAGGCATTTCACACTATGTAAACAACATATGTACTCTCAACATGCATCAACATTACGCATTTCCTTTCCAATTTCGACAATATATTCAACATATATAATGTTACACTCAACTTCCATATGAGGCAAGTTCCAAAACATACTTCCGATAAACCAAAACATTTTCAATGTTTCTCAACTTAAGACATATATAAAAGCTCTTAAGTTCATCAATAGTTCAAAATTTAAATACAAGATTACATATCAACAAACAAGTCCGGATATTTCTCACGGACTTCCAACTCACGTTCCCAAGTGGCTTCCTCCACTCCGTGATGTTTCTACAAGACTTTCACCAAAGGAATGGTCTTGCCACGCAGGACCTGATCCCGCCTATCCAAGACCCGAACCGGTCTCTCCTCATACGAGGCATCCTCATCTACCTCTAAGTCGGTCCAATCCAACACATGTGATGGATCTGGCTCATACTTCCGAAGCATACTCACATGAAACACGTCATGAACTCCGGACAACTGCGGCGGTAAGGCTAACCGATAAGCAACCTCGCCAATCCTCTCAAGGATCTCAAAAGGACCAATAAACCGAGGGGATAGCTTCCCACTCTTCCCAAACCTCATCAGGCCTCGTCTAGGTGATATCTTCAGAAAGACATGATCACCTACCTCAAACGCCAAAGGCCTCCTCCTACGGTCAGCATAAGATTTCTGACGACTCTGGGCTGTAACAAGCCTCCTACGGATAAACTCAACTTTCTCCGTCGTCTCCCTAACCAACTCCGGACCCAACAAAGGTGCATCACCCACCTCGGCCCAACACACTGGAGACCTACACGGTCGGCCATACAAGGCCGCAAACGGTGCCATACCGATACTAGACTGAAAACTGTTGTTGTAGGCAAACTCTACCAAGGGTAAGTGCCTCTCCCACGTCCCACTGAAGTCCAGGACACAACCCCGAAGCATATCTTCAAGGATCTGAATAGTACGCTCGGACTGCCCGTCAGTCTGAGGATGATAAGCCGTACTAAAGGTCAACTTAGTGCCCAAGGCACTCTGCAAACTCTGCCACAACCTAGCAGTAAAACGAGGATCTCTATCTGAGACGATCGTCACTGGGACCCCGTGCAATCTCACTATGTCCCGAATATACAAGTCGGCAAGATGATCTACCGAATCTCTCACGCGCATAGGAATGAAGTGCGCCGACTTAGTCAACCGGTCTACAACCACCCAAATAGCATCACTACCCCGTTGAGTCCTCGGAAGACCTACAACGAAGTCCATAGTGACATGTTCCCACTTCCACTCGGCAATAGGCAAGGGTTGCAACAAACCCGCTGGCCTCTGATGCTCGGCCTTCACTTGCTGGCAAGTAAGGCACTTCGATACGAAAACAGCCACATCTCTCTTCATACCTTGCCACCAAAACTGGCGACCCAAGTCCTGATACATCTTAGTACCCCCCGGATGCACCGCAAGGCGCGAATGGTGAAACTCTCGGAGTACTTCCTCTCGGCAAGACTCCGCCACAAACAAACGGTCTCGGTATCTCACACTCTGGTCGGGATACACCGTCAAACCCTTCTCAACCTTCCCACTGGAGATCTTCTCTCGGAGGGATTCTACCTCAAGGTCACCTCTCTGTGCCTCTAACACTCGTGTCATAAGTGTAGGCTGCGCAACAACAGAAAACAAGGCCGCAGCCTCAACAGATTCGCCCAATAGCAAATCAAACTCACTAAGTGCTCCCAACATCTCCCATTCCCGGATGGCTATACAGGCTACATCACTAATGGATTTCCTACTAAGGGCATCGGCCACAACATTGGCCTTTCCCGGATGATAATGCAACTCAAAGTCATAATCCTCGATGAATTCCATCCACCTCCTCTGCCTCAAATTCAAGTCTCTCTGTGTAAACAGATACTTCAAACTCTTGTGGTCCGAGAACACCTCGAACTTCTCACCATAAAGGTAGTGCCTCTAAATTTTCAAGGCAGAGATCACAGCCGCTAACTCTAAGTCGTGTGTAGGGTAATTCTTCTCGTGTATTTTCAACTGACGTGAGCCATAAGCTACCACTTTCCCCTCTTGCATCAACACACAACCCAAACCCTCTCGTGAGGCATCACAATAAACAGCATAACCCAACCCTCTCTCCGGAATAATCAACACCGGAGCGGTGGTCAATCTAACTTTCAGCTCTTGGAACGACTTTTCACAAATCTCACTCCACACAAACTTGACTCCCTTCCGAGTCAGTCGGGTCAACGATGACGCTAACCTGGAGAAATCTTTCACAAACCGACGGTAATACCCAGCTAATCCCAGAAAACTGCGGATCTCAAACACACTCTTAGGCTGTGCCCAATCTTGCACTGCCTCAATCTTGGATGCATCAACAGACACCCCTTTTCCGGATACCACGTGGCCTAAGAATTTTACCTCTCCTAGCCAGAACTCACACTTCCCAAACTTGGCATACAGCCTATGGGCTCTAAGCAACTCAAGCACCACTCTCAAGTGTTCCTCGTGCTTCTCCTCTGAAGGCGAATAGATAAGGATGTCGTCCACGAAGACGACCACAAATCGGTCTAAGAACTCCCGGAAAATCCAGTTCATCAAGTCCATAAAGACTGCCGGTGCATTGGTAAGCCCGAATGGCATCACCAGAAACTCATAATGGCCATACCGCGTACGGAATGCCGTTTTCGGAATATCCTCTTCCCTGACCCTCAACTGGTGGTAACCCGATCTCAAGTCTATTTTAGAGAAACAACGGGAACCCTTCAACTGGTCAAACAAATCATCTATACGGGGCATAGGGTACTTATTCTTGACTGTAGCCCGATTCAACTTCCGGTAGTCTATACACAATCTCAAGGCACCATCTTTCTTTTTAGCAAAGAGGGCCGGTGCTCCCCATGGTGAAACACTAGGGCGAACAAAACCCTTATCTAGCAGTTCCTGGAGCTGAACTTTCAACTTAACCAACTCTGCTGGAGCAAAACGGTAAGGTGCCATAGAAATCGGCGCCGTGCCAGACACTAAATCAATAGAGAACTCTATCTCTCGGTGAGGTGGCAAACTAACAAGATCTTCGGGAAAGACATCCGAATACTCACAAACCACCCTCGGCAACACAATCTGGGTCTCAACACACTCACAACTCTCAAAGTTAGCAAGTAAACCACTAAGCTCACTCCGCCCTCGCGAATCATACCCCGGTGGCAAAACATTACCAACCCGGTCTCCCAAGAAATGGAACCACTCCCCGCTCAAGGTACATAACGTGACCCTCTGGCGGTAGCAATCGATAACAGCCCGGTATGACGATAGCCAGTCCATACCCAAAATAACATCAAAGCCCTTCATGGGCATGACGACAAACGGAAAAGGAAGCCTATAGTCGGCGACCTCTATATCACAGCCTCTAACACCCTGTTTCAGAATCAACTCACCACCAAGAGGTGACACCACACAAATAGGAGATGCTAACTGTGCTAACTCCAATTCCAAAACAGATGCAAATGCAGCAGATACAAAAGAATGAGATGCACCCGTGTCTATCAACACACTAGCAACCGAGTTGCAAAACAGAAAAGTACCTCTCACTACCGATGGAGCCGGTACTAAATCCTGCGCGGTAACAGCATACACGCGCCCCGTAGGCCCCTGGTCTACCTGCTCACCTCTCGGAGCAAAAGACTGCTGCACAGACTGGGATGACGAAGCTCCCGGATTGGCCCTCGAGGCCTGCACAGACTGAGCTGGCTGAAAACCCTGCGTCTGCCTAGAACCAGACGCTCCCGAAGTAGCACTCAACTGCGGGCAATACCTCTTCAGGTGCCCAGGCTGACCACATGATAGCAAGACAAAGGCTGGCCTCTGCCCTGACTCTGGCCCTGAGGTCTAGCTGAAGAAGAAGCAGCTCGCTGACCCCCTCCCTTCTGCGGGCAAACTGAAGACTTGTGACCCAGCTGGCCACACGCAAAACAAGTTAGGCCTCCCTAACTACCTCTCCCCGATCCTGCACTCGGTACCGGAAAGGTCGATCTAGCAACTCCTCCCTGAGACTGCTGAGGGTTGGAACCCCTCTGTCTCCTGCCATCACCCTGGCTATCTTGGCTCCTCTTGGAGCCTCTCTGTCCCTCATCCTCCTCCTGCATCATGAGCTCCATATGAGCTGCAGCATCCACTAGGTGTCTATACTCTCGGATGTAAGACCCACCAACTCTCAGCTTGAGGCCCCGCCTCAACTTCCGCTCAAACTCGTAGCAACGGCGTTCTTCGGACGCCACCAACTCAGGTGCAAACCTGGACAAACTAGTAAAAGTGGCCTCAAACTCTGCCACAGACATGCCCTGCTGATTAAGCCGGCTAAACTGATCCCTCAGCTTCTCCCTAGCCACTGCAGATAAAAACCTCTCATGGAAAGCATTTACAAACGCCTCCCATGTACCACCAACACGAGCCTTCTCGTACTTCCACCATTGACCCGCATCTCCCTTCAGCTGGAAGGATGCCAAGGTCACTTTCAGTGCTCCGTCCTCGATGTCGAGCATCTCGAACGTCTTACTCATCTGCTCTAGCCACTCGTCAGCCTTCAGTGGCTCCTTTGGATCCCTAACAAACTCCTCCGGGTTAGACCGGAAAAACTCTCTCTTCAAGAAAGAGGGCCCTACCTCAGCTGCCTGATTCCCAGCTCTGAGAATACCCAAAGCTCCTGCTATCTCTCATGCCAAAGCACTCATAGCCTGCTGACCCGCTGGCTCGGCCACGTTGGCCTGACTAACACCCTCCTGCACTGCCGGAATCTCATCCGGTAAAGGTACTTCCTGCCTCGCAGGTCTACCACGCCTAGCACCCCTTCCTCGTCCTGACATCCTAATAAAGGTAACACAGAACGTTAGCACATTCACAAATGTGCCCAAAACTAAACACTCACGTCCTAATGCATGGACAACTATAATTCACTCCACGTAAGCACATAAACACATAAGCACTTACGAATTTTCATTTCCGGATAATGACAGTCCCGAGGCGTTACTAGAGTTTCGGTTAGAAACAGCATTGATCAAATGCTTTTCCAACAAGACTCCCAGAAACCCAAGGATCCAATCAACATCCTAGAAATTAAATCCCATACCCACATAGTCACATAAGCATGTTATCAATTAAGCACAAAGCATATGATACTACATCTAAGTCTCTATCAAGCGAGACAAACACATTGTGATCCTAATCACTTCCCACGTACCCAAAGTATTCGAACCCGGTACGCTCTGATACCAAGTTGTAACGCCCTCAAAATAATAACATTAAACCCATCAAATAAGACATTCATTAACATATGAAATAACCACATTCTTCTATTTATCAGAGTTTGATTACAAAAGTATTACATGTTAACAACAAAAGCAAAATGCCCTACAGGCTTACAGCTTTCCAAGTTAACACTTGGTTACAACAAAAGAGTACTAACTCATTTACACCTTAAGCCCTTGGCTTGAATTTACATGTAATACATCAAAAGTAAAACGACAAAAGTATGTCCGCCTCTAGCCTCCCAAGCTATGTCCTTGGAGGTGGCATGCTACCTGTACCTGAAAATGATGTTCCCATATAGGGTGAGCCACAGCCCAGTAGAAATACACTAAACCAAATATGAACAATGACTAAAAGATTAGCAGTTGATAGTTGGTCCACACTGATTCTTTCCTTTATCACACTTTACATTTTCATGACATACAAGTCCATGGTACAACTCATTTTCCAATTTCTTTCAATTCTCAAATTTCAACCATGGCTCAGAACCTGGCCAAACAACTCATATGAGACAATAACTCATATCAAACACTTCCCATATCATATTAGATAAGCATACAAGCTATATCACACAACAACAGATAAGCATACAAGCTATATCATCACTTCCACAGATATGCATATGAGTACTATCACACTTCCAATGACAAGCATATGAGCTCTGTCAACACAATAATAGATAAGCATATGAGCTCTATCTATGGAGTCCATCCCCTATCTCCTCCCAACACATCCGGTTTAGAGGTCCATCCCCTATCTTCCCCTAAACCGTGGAGTACATCCACTATCTTCTCCAACACAACACAATGCATATAAACAACAATTATACACATCATCATACAATACATAAATTTAATGTATTCTTTCAATCGTCAATCTCAATGACACATTCGAGTGATTAGTTTCAGTTTGCCTAATCATCATGCATTGTCTACAACAATCACGACTATCCTCCACCGATAGCCCAAAGCAGTTATTTCTAAACAGAAAATAAATGCACAAATGGATATTTAATCAACACTTCATTTCGGTGAGTGATAAATAATTCAACTACACCCTTTAACCCCATACTTTTCCAATCTCTACATTTTCACTTCATTTCCTCATTTCTCACAATTAATTATCCCAATTAATCAAACGGTGTAATTAGGTCATTTTCCATAATTACCATTTCAACCCTTAGGTCCCATTTTCATCAATGATTCAACATTTATTTCACTTCTCTACGACAAACATGCATCTAGGTTTATTATAAATAAAACCCCAACTTTTGTAAAAATAACACAAGAGCCCCAAACTTTCACAAAATTACCAAACCAACCCCAACATCACAAAATACCAAAATTTAAAGACAAAATCCATAGAGAGGAGTAGGATATCCCTACCTCAAATTCGGAGCCTCAAAGGAGAAGATGACAAAACCCAACGTGCACCAAAACTTGAAATTTTCATATTAAAATGTAGCCCTCGACGATCAACAACCTTTTTGTAAAGGCCAAAGATGAGCAAATCACTCCTACTAGATCAAAACCTAGAGAGAAGGTTGAGTTCTAGAGTGAGAGGCTCAACAATGGTGTTTTTGGAAAAGTAGGAGAGAGAAGAGAAAGTGAAAAAGTGATTTGAAAAGTCAAAACACAGAACTTAAACCCAGTCGACCCGCTCGAGCGTCAAACACCCCGCTCGAGCGTCACTCACAGACTCCCGCTCGAGCGTCAACAATCCCGCTCGATCGTCGAATACACACTCCCAGAACTTTTACAGAACTAGGTCATCGCTCGAGCTTCCAACTCCCCGCTCGAGCGTCACTCACACAACCCCGCTCGAGCGGCCAATCCCACGCTCGAGCGTCCAACACTGCACAGAAAATACTGGATGGGTGCAATTCCCGCTCGAGCGCCAAAACCCCCGCTCGAGCGGACAGGTCAAAATCTGGGCAACTAGTTTTGGTTTCAAAATGGACCATAATCTCTGATAAGCAAAAGGCAAAATAAAATATATTATTTTAATATATTATTATTTTACCACTAATCTATTTGTAGCTAATCTTGTTTTTTGTTTTTTTGATATGTATATTTGGATGATTGTAGGGTTTGGAGAGAGCAATTGCTGATTTGCTTCTAGTCACTGAACATAGGCATTGTATAAGACATTTACACAACAATTTCAAGAAAGATGGGTTTAGAGGTCAAAACTTGAAGGATAGGTTATGGAATTTATCTAGAACAACTCATGTCGGCAAGTTCAGTGCTGAAATGCAAGAATTAAAGAAGGAGAACAAATTGGCATATGAATGGTTGGCTGCCAAGGATCTAGTTCATTAGACCAGGTCCCACTTTGGTACCAGTGCAAAATGTGACATTCTGTTAAACAACCTATGTGAGTCTTTGAATGCTTCCATTCTATTTGCTAGGGACAAGCCATTTTTTACTTGTTTTGAGAGAATTAGAATGTATTTGATGGAAAAGTTGGTTAAGAGAAGAGAGTATGCACAAAAGTCGCAAAATAACATAGGTCCTAAGATACACAAGGTATTGGAGAAAAATAAAGACAAATGTAGCTGCATGCATTCCAGCATTGGCAGGAGAGAGAAAAATTAAAGTAAGAGGAATGTATGGTGATCAGTTTATAGTGGACCTTAAGGGGGAGACATGTTCCCGCACAAGATGGGAGTTGACAGGAATCCCTTGTGCACATGCAATATCTGTCATTTGGACATCAATGGAACAACCTGAGGATTATGTCCATTATTGGTACAAAAAAGATGCATTTTTGAAGGCTTACACACACATGATGTGCCTAATGAATGGTGCTGAGATGTGGGAGAAATCATGGAAAGAACCAGTGCTTTCCCCAAAATACCTTAAGCAGCCTGGAAGGCCAAGAGAAGGCAAGAAGGAGGGAATTAGATAAGGTATCTAAAGGTAAAAAGCCTACAAAGCTAAGGAGAATTTGAGTTGCAGAAGATGTGGACAGAAGGGCCACAACACTAGGACTTGCAAATTAGAGCTTCAACCCTCTGTAAGTAAAGCCCACAACATTTGTTTGTTTTCATTTAATTGGTGATCACTAACTATGATACATGTTGGGCTTTGTAACAGGACAATACAACAACAGGAGAAAGTGATGTCAGGCCTCCAATGTGCTCTATCATTGGGCCTCCACCTGTTGCTGCTGCAACCTTTGTAAGTTAAGGGCCAATGCCAAGGAAGCCACCACTTGCTACTGTAGCTTTTGCAAGTCAAGAGCCAATGCTAATGAGGCTACCACCTGCTGCTGCAACTTTTGCAAGTCAAGCTCTAATGCCTATAAGACCAACACCACCTGCTGCTGCAACCTCTATCACTCAAGCATCAAGACTGAAAAGGGCAGCACCAACCAAGGGAGGCACATCCAAGAAGAGATGGAGAACACAGTAGTAATGTGGGATTGTTTTTGGTGTTTGCAATGAACTTCATGTCAACTATTTAGTAATGTGGGATTGTGTTTTTGTCTTTGTAATGAAAATGAACTTAAAACTTTTATGAATGGAAATGTTGATGATGTTTTTCTTTAAATGGAGAGAGGGCGGTTGATTTGTTATTTTATTTTTTTTTTGTTTTGTTTTTTTTGTTGGTAAACACAATTAACCATTATAGAAGATTTGAGCACACAAATTTTCCATACGAAACCTTCCATTCATTACATATCCAACAACCTTAACAAATATATTACATAGGAAATAATCAACCATTTTCATTCCACTCACACAAACCTTACTACGCCTTACACAACCTGCCAGCCATCAACATCTTCTTCTACAACAACAATACTAAGGTGATAAGCCAAGACACAACCAAACAAACCCAGAGTATCTTCTCTTTCCTTTTCATCTTTGATATTTTATCCTCTATCTTAGTAATCCTTCATAGGAGTCCTGGTAGAACTTGCTTTGACCAGTCACACATAGGTACATCAAACCACTGGAAAAATCTACATCCTCTCCCATTAAGCCCATATCTTTCGTAGCATAAGAATCGTCTTCCCGGGTTGAAGTTTGTCCAAGATGTCTTCATCACAGTAGCTTTGTTACATGAGCAATGCATTGCATCCATCCGGTACATTGCTCTTCCTCTTTCTCTTCTTTGTGTTCTTTATGCTCTGTTTTTTGTTTTTTGTGTTTTTTCCGTAGACATGGCTGTTCTTGTATATATATGTGGGTATATATCAGAGGACTGAGCGGGAACATTCCCTCCAGTTTTATTTGTCTGTAAAATGTCCCTTTTGCCCTTTACTAACGCTATTCCGTTAATGATTTGGACGGTAGACACAAATTGGACTTGACAGACATACTTTCTTAAAGTTTAGACACTATAGAAACACAATCAATAGTTAAGGGATCAAATAGACAAAACACGTATAGTTTAGGGGGTAAAAATGTAATTAACCCTTAATTTATTTAAGAAATATAATACGTGATTATAAAATAATTTAATTTTTTTTAATAGATAACTTGATAAGTAGACTTAAAATTTATAATTATTTTTTAAAACAGACTAGAAAAGACATAAAAACTTGATATTAGAATCGAACAGACACAAAAACGTTTACCATAGAGTGCCTGATTGCCCAAAACCATCCTGTCCGCTCCCGACGTTTCTCCACCCCTAGTAATAGTATCCAAGTGCGATATTAGTCAGACATCAGACCTAGGGCTGCCGTTGTGACTAAGTTATAGCAGCGATTTGCTGTGAGTCTGTGGGGACTTTTTCCGAATCTTTTTCGATGATCTACATCGTTCATATTGTAAGGTTTGTCGAGTATATCATTTATACAAAAAATCAAGTTAATCAGAAATCCATAACCCTATGATCATATTCAAATTGTTTTAAAAAATTATTGAGATAATGTTAACTATTTATTTTTTTAAAAACAAATGTACTCTTATTATAAAGTTATAGATTTTCAATTAATTTAATTTTTTACGTGAGTAATCTATTTACCAAATTTCACAATATGAATAATTTAAATTATAAAAAAAGACTCGAAAAAAATCTTGCACGAGAGCACAGCAAATTGCTGCTGTGACAGCAGCACCCCAGGTTAATGTAACCAATTTGTATTGCGGTCTGATTAGTCGTTGGTCTTTTGTCGGTTGTCGTTCCCTGCTTGCCTCGTGCTTTCCCACCCCACCTACACAAAAGTCTGGGACCCACACTTTGTGGGTGTTTGTGATTTATTTATTTGGTATTTTTTTTAATTTATATAATTTTATAAAAAAATCACTACCATTTTTTATAAAAAAATAAATAAAATATATAGAGTATGTTTGGTTTAAATTTCTAGAGTGATTTTGAAAAAAAAATTTAAAAAAATTTGTTTGATTTGTAAATTTTTTAAAATAATTTTTAAAATTACTTTCTTTCTCTTACCTATCAATTGATCACATTTTCTCTCTTTTCTTTTATTTTCAATCACTTTTTATCTCACACACATCTACTCAATTATAACAAAATATCAAATATTACAAACTCCAAAACTACTTTCAAAATACACAATCAAACAAATTAAAAAAATTTCTAAATTCTCTCTCCAAAATAATTTTTAAAAACTACTCTCCCTCGAAACCAAACCAAACCAAACATACCAGTAATTTTTTTGGGTGTTTTCCAATACCGTTGTATCTCAAATTTACGTCAGGAATGATGGTAAATGATGGTGTGTGATAAGAGTTGTAAATAAAATTAATCTTAATTACATATTAATATTTTTAATAATTTTAAAATAAAATTTCTACAAGCCCCACATAAATTCACGTCACAAAAGTTAAAAATGAAGGGACAATCAATCTACGAGAACCGCGTCACACCGGACCGACCACATGTCGTTGGATTCATCATGAACGTAGCAAATTAAATGGAGTATTACAAAACAAACAAATAAATTATATGATACGAAAATGAAGTATAATTTATTTATTTTTATGTTAGATTAGGAAAATGATAAAACAAATTCAAAATTCAAACATGTTAAAAAAACACAAGCATTAGTGATAAAAATACCCAAAATGATAGAAATTTATAATGTATAAAAAGTATTACATTGGCACCACTTAGATGAATTAATTAATAATTAGAAGAGGTAGGTAGTGTTTGATAAAATTAGAAATTGAAAATTAAGTATTAAAAACTAAATTTTGAAATTTTTAAGTTGAAAAACTATTTAATAAAAATTTAAGTGCTAAATTAAAAATAAATTGTTTGATATGTATAACATAAAACTAGAAATTTATTATTTTTAAATTATATATTTTAATTTTTATATTATGATGGTGGTGGTGGTGGTGGTGGTAGAGGAGTGGCATAATGGTGGTGGTGGTGGCGGTGGTGGTGATGGTAGTGGTGGTGGTAGCGATAATATATGGTAGTAGTAAAATGATGGTGATGTTCGTAACAATAATAATAATGGTGATGAAGGTGGTGATAATAGTGATGGTGGTGGCGGTGGCGGTAGTGATGACATAGTGGTGGTGGTAATAATGGTAGCAGTGATAGTGACATGATGGTAGTGGTTGTGGTAACGATGGCGGCGGCGGTAGTGGTACTAGTAGTAGCGGTGATGGTAATAAGTTTATAATAACATATATCGATATTGATATTTAATATTTATTAATTCAGTCAGAATTAAGTAAGGTTTATATGATTTAAAATTTTCTTAAGTTTTAGCCTATATTTTAAAAAACGCTTAAATTTTTAAGTGATATTAATTATGATTATCAAATAGACTTTATTGATTATCACTTAATTAATTCAGTTTTAAGCACTAAAAAATGTTATTAAACATTATTGGCATATGTCTTTTTCTTTGAATAGTTTTATTTATTTTTATTTTTTTAATATGTTAAAAAAAAATTAATATGTTTGAAAAGTTAATATATTAAAAAAATTTGATGTAATATTTAATTTTTTTAAACTGAAAATAAATACATATTTTATAACTTTTAAACTTAAAAAAAAAATTATTTAACACATCCTAAATACGCCTTAATAAAAGTATAAGTAAATACACATATCAAGAATAATATTGCGATTAAAGTGTAAATATTGAGTATATTAACAAATTATTACATTGCTAACATATTATGATAATATTAGTAATATATATGGGTAACGGGAATCATGTAACTAAAACAAAAATTATAGATGAAATAGTAGAACAAATATGATGAAAAGATTAATATAAATTCATCTAAACTTAATATCAAAATATAAAATGTATAATTTTACTATAAAATTTTATAAAATTAATTATATAATAGATAATATTGTAAAAATTTGTGATTTAGGCGTCGTTTGTAAGCAAATTATTTTAATTTTTTTTAATCTTTTATGAATGATGTATAAAAAATAGAGAATAATGTAAAAATTTATAATAATTTTTTAATTAAAATATATAATTGATAAACAAAATTTTAATTATAATATATTTAATTATGTTAATTTATAGCGCATGTACACATTTTATTGTAATATTATAAATTTTTGTAGTAAAATTATAGGCTCTGTTTGGTTGTGATTTGTAATTAATTTTCTACACGTGTGTTTGAGTATAATGTTTGGCTATGGTTTTGAAATAAATTTTCCACACTCTCTGCAGAGAATTCTGATGCACAGACCGCGTTTTTTGTCAAAATTTTGCCTGAGGAAGTCCACCCGGATGTCCCCTGAATTCCAGATTTTTTTTTTTTTTTTGGCAATTGATTTACATACTCGGGAAAAATATTTTCTGAATTTTTTAAAATTTTTTATGTGTTTTAAAATAATTTTGAGTTGTATGTTTAGTTACGAGTTGTAAATTTTTGTATTACATATCAAATGTCACATCAATAATTCCCCACTCAAATCAAATCTCTTTTCCAAAACTATTTTCAAAACTCTTTACCAAATAAATTTTCCACACTCAAATCATAATTCTACAACACACAAACTCAAAATAAAACTCATACTCTCAAATCACATTTACAAAACGCAACCAAACGCAGGCATACATTTTGTGTGAGATGCACCATAGCATTTCCCTTATGATTCGGAGGGCGCCGCCGGCCGCTGTGACCCACATTTTCTGCAGAGCTCCATAGCTCGCTCGCTGTAAAACGGACCACAGAGAGAGAACGAGAGAGAGAGAGAGAGAGAGAGAGAGAGACTTTGAGGAATCGAGGAAGATACTACAAGAAAACCCTAGACCTCTCTTCTCTGTGTTTTAAGCGCCTCCTCTCAAGAAGGTACCTTTACATTCCTTCTTTGCTTCGCAAGAAAATGCAGCAAAGGAAATGAGATTGAAATCTCCAATCTCACATTTTCATTTGTTGTTTATTGAGATCCTAATAAAGGAAGGAATATCCCCTATCTAACCGTCGCTATCATTAACATATATATATATATATATATATATAGATATATTTATTTATTTATTTGTAGCGAATATTTTGTTAATTAGAGCTCTACATGAAACATTTTCAAACACTGTATTTTTGCTCGTTTTCTCTGCGACCAAACAGCATATAATCGTAATTTGTTCTGTTAGTTTATAAATTTATTTGGTGTTCCTTTTAAATTAATTCAATCAAGCCATTGTTATGGTCAGGTCATTTGGCAGATGAACAGAAAAATATTTGCAAGTGCGTGGCATTTAATAATTAAATAAATTGTTCCTTGATTAGATCTATCAATATTTCTGTCGCAGGTGATGCGTTTGGAGCTCTCACTCTGTGTTTTGATTGCAAACCCCAACTTCTCTTATTTGTCGAAATAACTTCCTTTGATTTATTTGAGAAACTCATTAGCTCTTTGATAGAATTGTTTAGTGACATTTTTTTTTAGTCAATTAAGGAATGGAAATTGCAATGCATTTGTTTGGAGTCCAAACTCCTCAACCTGCTTTTTCAAGGAGACATTTGGATTGCCAACTTCTGTCATCCCAGAAGCATCTTCATTTTGCTACATCTGTGGCTTCTGCTTCTGGATTACGTTGTAGAATCGTACAGAATTGTCGTAGTTGGAGAGTTTTAAGAGTGAGTTGTGAGGAAAGAATTGTTGATGTACTTAAGAGGAACAAAACCAAAAATCAAATTTGTGATGGGGCCTTGAATGAGCTGACATGCGTCATGAAGTTTGGTGGATCATCGGTGGCCTCAGCTGACAGGATGAGAGAGGTTGCTGACCTTATTCTTAAATTCCCAGAAGAAAAGCCTGTGATAGTTCTTTCAGCTATGGGAAAGACAACTAACAAACTTTTACTGGTATACACATTCATGTTTTATTCTTCTTTTTTTCCCCTTATCATCTGAAAAAGATGCCAACTGATATTTGTATGTGTGTAACAGGCTGGAGAAAAGGCCGTCAGTTGTGGCATTTCCAATGTCTCTGATATTGATGAGTTGAGCTGTGTGAAAGAATTGCATCTCAGGTTGGTATGTTTTCGTTTTCAACTCCCCCTCCCCCTCCCCCTCCCCCATCTGGATGACCAAAATCACAGTTGTATTTTATATTGTAGAAATGTTCTTATTGGACATAATTTGCATTTTTAGGACTATGGATGAGCTAGGTATTGACAAGTCCACTGTTTCAAGTAAGTTCCCACTTTCCAATAAAAAATTAGCTGTTCTTTGTTGATATGAGTTCTTTTGAGTTCTATAGTCATTGATATTTCTACTTTCTCTCTTCTAAAAAAACTAAAATATACTAACTTCTCATTAATCCAATGTCACCACTTACAAGCTCTGGAGAGATTCCATAACTTTTCTTTGGAGAACATTTCAGTCACTGCACCTTTGGGAAAATTAAAGTGCACAAATAGTATTCCAAAATTCAATTGTTGATGTGTTAGCAGTTGAGAATAGGTTCTTGCTTGATAGTAATTCAAAACTACTTTCATAATAATGTTAGGTAGCGTTTGGTAACTTTTACATTTTTTGTTTATGTTTACACAAATTTTATTAACTCATTTTTGTTTATTTTTAGAAAAACATAAGCTACAAAAGCGTTTGATTTGGACAAAATATTTGAAAATTTTTAAAAACATAAACTAAAAAACATGTTTGTTAAGGCCTAAAATATTTATATTTATTTTTTGTTATTTATGGCAATGGGATCATACATTAGAGATCAAAAAATCAACAATGGTGTATACATACATCAGAGATCTAATGCAAGATCAAAACACCAACAATAGCAACACAAACCCAATTGATTTCACTCTTTCTAAGTTCAAAAAAGTCATCTCTTTGTTGAACCGGACCAGTCACGCCCGGTTCCACCGCAGACCGCCTTGTCCTCCGTCGTTCTCATCCTCATCTCTTCTTGATTAGACTCCGACACCATCAAAGCCTTAGAAGAGCAACGAATCTGGAGCTGCAGTGATGGATTCGGAACTGCAGTAATGGATATAGAGCTGTGGCTTTCAGAGCTCTAAGATCCATCATTCGTTTGTGGTGGAGTCGAGCATGGAGGATGAGAGATTTGAAGCGACGACGGAGTCCAGATTTGAGGCGGTAGAGTCCAGATCTGAAGAGAGAGAGAGGTGGTGCGGTGGGTGTTTAGAATAGAGAGAGAGAGAGAGAGAGAGAGAGAGAGAGAGAGAGGGAGGCATAGGAGAAGAGAGCGACCGACGACAGTGTAGTCGATGGCGAAGATGCGGTTGACGGTGGTATTAGAGTTGTAGTGGTGTTGGCGTTAATGGAGAGAGAGAGAGAGAGAGAGAGAGAGAGAGAGGCCGTGGCGGTAGAGCATCAGAGGGTGAGGGGAAGTGGTGGTGAGAAAGGGAGGGGGAGAAGAACTGCGGAGAGAGAGAGGAAGAGAGAGAGTATGGTTTGATTTACTGTAGCTCCGTGTTTTTTGAGTTTAAAAACCAACGTAAACTCATTTTTTGAGTTTACAATTTTTTATCAAATTTACAAACTGAGACCAATTATTTATAAACTAAAAAATTTACCAAACAAGTTTTTACAATAGTTTTTAAAATTTTTGTAAATATAAACTGAAAACAAAATGATTACCAAACAAGTGGTTCAAATTTTTGTTTGGGGAGCTATTCTTCAAGGAACGGATGAATATGCCAGCTTTATTGATTTCTTCTGCTGGTTCTGCAATAATAGATCTCACCACTATAACAAGTGCACTGAGGTATAGCCATTTATAAAAGTAAGATGACATTAATAACCTAATGTCAATTCTATTAAATACTAACTTTTTCCATTTTAATGATGACTTTTGATTTGCCCAATATCTATTTACTGGCTATAAAATAAATTTTGTTCCTGGTCCACATGCTTGCTTAGATGACATTCATGTATGCTTATGTATGTTTGGTTTGTGAAAATATTTTATAGCACTCCTAGAAGAATTGGATCAACTTCTGAAGGCAATTGCTCAAGTCAAAGAGTTGACTTTACGCACAAAAGACTACTTAGTCTCATTTGGGGAGTGCATGTCAACAAGAATTTTTGCTGCATATTTAAATAAAATTGGTGTTAAAGCTCGCCAGGTATTTGTCTTCTAATCATTATCTAGGACTCTCTGGTTTTTGAAAATCTGTATTCTTCAATGGCCAATGAAATAATGAAGCAATTCTGTACTGAACAATGCTGCTAGGCCTATGATTTTAGTACTATGTTAAATTGTGGTCAAACTCTATGATTTTTTGATTTAGGATGTGAAGTCCCTTCAATATCTCTTACTTTATTATTATTATTATTATTTTTTTGAGCGATGTTTTAGTACTTGCTTAATCCCCTTATATTAAATTTGAGGTAGACTTATATATAAGCCTGGTATTAATTGACAATTTTTGCTTGTCCTTATACGAGACAGGTTTAGTTAAACCAAAAGGGAAAAGATTATGTGTGATATAAAAATGGAAATGGCTATGCATGTTTTTAATATTGTGATTGGTTTTTACAACTGGAAATTGTGTTGCATTTGAATCTGTTTCTTCTCCTTGCATGTTTATTGATTTCTTGAGTTCCAATGAAGAATTATGTTGTAGATTTGTCTATTGGGATTTCGCTTGTGCATGTATGTCATTGTCTGAGCAGGCTCGATCTTCTTGATACCATAGTATCAATCTATTATGCATAACATGTTACATCTGAAGCTGCTGCATTCAATCTTTCAACGTGAAGAATACCTAAATCTTTTGTGATTAATTGTCTGTTTGCTATTCTTTTTGGTAAGCAACAAAGGCAAGACACTGATGATTACTTCTTGTTTGTTTAATGAAAGCCATATTGGCAGCAAAGGCAATAGTCTTACCTCAATGAAACGTCTATAATGAACCATCCTTGAAAGCTATTCTTTTTGGTAACAAACTCTATTGGAAGGCTGTCATTTCTAGTTACTTCCTTCTGCTAAACTTTTAGATAATTGGTTAAATAATTTCAGTATTATTTAACACATGTAATATTGACATTTTTCTATTGCTTTTCCTGCTGGTTGAAATGTCTGCTGTACTTTTAAGTGCCTTGTTAATGATTTCTATGATCATGACTAATTATGACACTATCATTTTGCAGTATGATGCATTTGATATTGGTTTCATAACAACAGATGACTTCACAAATGCGGATATTCTGGAAGCAACTTATCCAGCTGTTGCAAAGAGGTTACACAGTGATTGGATTAGTGATCCTGCAATTCCTATTGTTACTGGCTACCTTGGAAAGGTCCTCCTGCCTCCAATTCCATTATAGTTTTCTACTTTGAAGGAGTCATTATCTGCCTGAGACTTGTCCATTTGTGGGATTGCAGTAATGATATTCAATAACCATTATGATTGCAGGGCTGGAGATCTTGTGCAGTGACTACATTGGGTAGGGGTGGCAGTGATTTGACAGCCACAACCATTGGTAAAGCACTTGGGTTGCAAGAAATTCAGGTCAGTGTTTACACTAAATATATGTCAAAAGTACATGAACATAATTAACTAGTATGTGAGCATATGAACATGTATGGAACAGTGTGTGAAAGTGTTTTCTTGTGAGCCCAAGTTGTATGAAAATTTCTTTCAGATTCTAGAATATCCATAGTACGATGTTTCTTGACAAATAAGAGCCTATTTTTCAAACATTTTCAGGTGTGGAAGGATGTTGATGGTGTTTTGACATGTGATCCTAATATATATCCACTCGCAGAACCTGTGCCACATCTAACATTTGAAGAGGCAGCAGAGCTTGCATATTTTGGTGCTCAGGTAATCATTTAATGGCTTATACCTTTTATTGGACTATCAGAAAACATCATTGCTGGTATACAATTTTCTGGCACAGGCTCTTCTTGTAATTTGCTCCTGCACGCAATGTTTTATTTTTATGTTAGGTTATTTTTCATGTTTGGCCTGTTCTGAACTCATCACACTGGCTGAGTTTTCAGCTGAATCTTCTTGTTAGGGGCGTTCCGAATATGGTTCCGGCTTGATAATTTGATTTAATTGTCCAAGTTCTCACCCAAAGTATGAGGAATAAACTTAACCAGAGAAAACAAGAGAAAAAAAGTCTAAGGAATAAGAAAAAACTAGATGCCAATTATCTGGAAACAGCCATCAAGTTTTAGTTCAAAATATATCCTCAGCATTATTCATTCCTGCTCTCTTAATCTACATCTGGTTGTATTTTATGCAACTTTAATAAAATTTAATAACTGTGGAAGTCTGCTCCTAACTTGACCATAGTTCTTTACTGGCAATAAAAATCTGGTTTCCTTTTTTTGACCATATAAACTGTAGACTTTTGATTGCCGATAACGAGTCAGACTGGGCAATTACATTGTGTTTTACGAAGTGCTAGCTAGTAGCTATGAAATCTCTCTCACTGAGCATTTAATTATTCCTCTAATTTCTCAAATATTTATTTATAGTAATAGCATTTTTGAGGTTATGGGTTCAAGTCTGGAGGTAACCACTTTGTGTACTGTGTCAAAGGTTAGGTGTGTACCCAATTTTTTCCCTTCCAAACACACATTAATGTGTATTAATTGGACATTGTTTTTTAGTAATAGTATTTTTTATTATACCAATTTGGTATAGTTGACATGTTTGTAAATCCATAATGCATCCCAAATACTTGCTGGTTGGCAGAATTTGACAAAATTGGAAGTTGCTTGATAGATTCCATTGGGTGATAAATAAAATGAGTTTGCTAGATGCATTGTTGTTGTGCTTTTACAGGTCCTGCATCCACAGTCCATGAGGCCAGCAAGAGAAGGTGATATTCCTGTCAGGGTTAAGAATTCTTACAATCCTAAGGCTCCAGGTACACTCATCACCAGATCAAGAGATATGAGTAAGGTTTGTAGCATGAAACTCTGCAGAAATGAAACTGATTATTTTATAGGAAACTTTAAACAGCTTAAATTATGAACAATTCCAATTCCAGGCAGTACTAACTAGCATTGTCGTGAAACGGAATGTGACCATGTTGGATATTGTAAGCACTCACATGCTTGGTCAATTTGGTTTCCTTGCCAAGGTAAATGAGCTATCTGATATATATAGTGCATTTTGTCCTGTGGTTGCCTTCATTGCTTTTCTAAGCTTTAATGATGTGCATGGTAGGTATTCTCAATCTTTGAAGATTTGGGCATATCTGTAGATGTTGTAGCTACAAGTGAAGTTAGTATTTCCTTGACATTGGATCCATCAAAGCTCTGGAGCAGAGAACTGATTCAGCAGGTAAGTGTACGATATTGTGCTTATTGTATTGTTAGATTTATTACTTTTCTGTTTTTCATCCCCCACACCACACAGATGATCTCATTGAATGCATGGACTCCTTTAATGGGTGCACATGTTGGTACTGTATGTAAAGAGTGTGATAACATGAGACCCTAAACTTCATCAAATACACCATGCACACCTTATGCTTACAATCTTTCCAGCATTGGGTATAGTGCTAAGGTTTGACTTTTGCTTCATGCTTTAACTGTGAATTTATTTCCTTATTTGGTGTTTCATCTTCTTTGAATAGGAGCTTGACCATGTTGTGGAAGAACTTGAAAAAATTGCAGTTGTAAATCTCCTTCAGCACAGATCAATCATCTCTCTTATTGGGAATGTTCAAAGGTCGTCACTGATATTAGAGAAGGTACTGTAGCATATAATTCTGTTTTGAGTCCCATTGGACTTGTTTTTTGTGGTATTTTGTGTTTTGGTAGGACTCGTCTGGATTACGCTTCTCATGAGTAATTTTTCTCCTTCTTGTTCTTTGCTTTTCTTAATTTTCTTTTTATTTTATTTTTTACACAATAATGCATATTGATCTTCCTAAACCCCATATTTCTAACATATTTTTGGATAAAGAAAGGTATTTTATAGCTTGGATTTGTAACTGTCAACTTTGGGAGTGATTATATGAAATTTTACTGAAGAACAATTTGTGCTGTGGTTTGCTAACACACTTCTAGATCAGAATTTTTTTTCCAAGTCGGTTAATTTACCTGTTGAATTTCTGAAAATACTCTCTTGACCCTTTTCTGGGGGAACTCCAAAGAAAATGTATTCAACCTTCATCTGGCTTCTCATTTGCTTATAACTATTTGGTTGTGGTACCAATTCTTGTTTCTTGGGTGCATTTTCTGGCAGGCTTTTTGTGTTCTTCGTGCCAATGGGGTCAATGTTCAGATGATATCTCAAGGTGCATCCAAGGTATCTAGACATAATAACTACATATCCTGTTCTCTTGCATGTATTTTTTTGTGTGTGGGGTAATTTAGTTTTCAGAACCTAAGCACAGGTCTTAAGCACCATGACCTTTAGGCATATGTTCAGCGATCCAAGACCTAGAACTACTTATTTCTTAAGTACGGAGGCAATAAGTATGAACCATCTGATTTGAAGAGATTGGACAGCTTTCACTATACACACAAACGAATCCAAATATATAAGAAACACAAACAAGCACACCATTCCATTGAAGTTGAGTGTGCAAAACAGATTATCAAGAACTGTGTTTTGTTCTCATCTGTTAACTGTAGGTTGGACCCATTTTATTGTTGTATCTGCAGACATGCAATCACTGAATGTTGTTTTAATGGCCTGAGTTTGTGGAAGATAATTTTCAACACGTTTTTATTTCATCATCTGTTTAAGACATCTGTTTTTTTTGTTGTTGTTGTTGTTGTTGTTGTTGTTGTTGTTGCCAACCAGGTTAACATCTCACTGATAGTACATGATAGTGAAGCAGAACAATGTGTGAGGGCTCTGCACTCTGCCTTTTTTGGGAGTGATATCTCCGAAGTAGATCGGGAATGTGGATCTCAGAATGTTTCTGTCCCAATTTTGCGAAATGGATGTTGACTGGTTTCTGGACCGTGATCAAATATAATTGTTGTCTTTCTAGATATGGTTACATTTTAAGCCTGGTTCACTATTACCGTAGTTTAAGCTGTAGTATGGGAACTATTCATGGATCTCAGACATATTTAATGTCTTGCAACGTCTTAGATTCCTGTGGTTGTTTCATAACTAGATCAAAGTTTTTTTTTTTTTTTTGGGGGTAAGCAACTAGATATATATTATTTCAAATAGTTTGTTTGTTTTTTTTTTTTTTCTTTTCATTTCTTCAAACAATTCATTTGGTCATCAGCAGTGACTGGTGGGTGATGCAGCACACAATAATAGTGCTGTAATACCAAATTGATGCGGAACGAAGAAAGAAGAAGATGAGAAACGGGGGAAAGAAACAGTGAGAGAAGAGAAGAAATAGAGAGAGAGAGAGAGAGAGAGAGAGATAGTTTTGATCCTGTGGCTACAAATTTATAACATGGACTATTTGAATTATAGAAGTGGGTCCGGAGTAATGAAATCTTATTAAAAATCTTGCTATTTTTGGTTTGGTTTAAACAGTTCTTCTACTTATACATAAATTAAGGTCTCGTTTGGGAAAAAATTAATTTAGTAATTTTTTGGTTATTTGGTTAAAATATGAGCTAAAAAAAATTAATATGTTTGGGATGATTTTTTGACTTTTTAAGAAAAGATGTGTAAAAAGTAGAGAGAAAAGAGAATATTTGACTTTTTGGTATAGGTTGTTAGTTTTTTGACTTTTTTAGTAATTTTTTGACTTTTTGGCTAAACGAGACAGTTCTCAAATGAGGCCTAAAGGTTTCGTTTGAGAACATATTTTTTAGTAATTTTTTGATTAAAATATGATGTGAAAAAATTAGTATATTTGGTATGATTTTTTTAATTTTTTTATGAAAAGATGTGCAAAAATTAAGAGAAAAAAGAATTTTTGACTTTTTTATATAAGTTGGTGGTTTTTTAATTTTTTTAATAATTTTTTAACTTTTAAGTGTCGTTTTGGCAACATACACACAAAAAGCTGTGTTTTGTGTGCTGCTCAAAAACGTCAAACCATCCCAAAACACTGAAAATCTCATTTGGGAAGACCCAAAAAAGCAACATCCAAATTTATCAAACTATCCTCTGGAACATTTTAATTAATTAATTCAAAAATCAAAAAGTAAGGATATTTTGGTCATTTTAGAGTGATGTGACACTTTTAAAAAATATTAAATCAAAAATCAAAAAAGTCAATTTTTTACTAACTTTTCAAATCACTTCCAAAAGAGTCAAAAAACTTGGTAAAAAGTCAAAAGTCAACTTTTTATTAACTTTCTAAAACACCTCTAAGTTAAAAAGTGACGTTGTCAAACGAGATTTAATTATAGAATTGAAATAATCTTTTCACATAGGTGTGTAATTCACAAAAAATAAAAAAAATAAGCGTCACTTGTGAGATGGTAGTTTTATCTGATTATCGTCGATTTTTGTGTTTTACTTTTCTTTACGAAAAAGCTTTGGCTCCTCTCATGTTTTTGTTTCCTCGTTCCCCAATCACAGAGCAATTTGAGAATTTAAAATGCATTATTTGTAAGAAAGCTATATATTTTCATCTTGCCTGGACATGTTTAGTAAAATCACTAAGGGCTGGTTTGGCATAGATTATATAATTCATTTTTTTATCTTTTTTCCATCACATTACCTCTCTACTTTTCTGCATATCTTTTCGTAAAAAGATAAAAAGTGCACTTTCTTAGGACACTCCAAACCAATCCTAAAATTAGTGATTAACTAGATGTGGTAAGCTTTATTAGTATTAACTGGATCAGAAGGTGAATGGGTAAATTACTTAGAAATTCTATTTAAAAGATGATAAGCTTATTTAGTGCTCGTTTGGCTAACAATTTAGGATTAAAAAACTACAAAAAGAAAAAAATAAGTTATATAAGTCAATAAGACAAAGGCATTGTTTGGTAGGGTTTATTTCCAGTTTATTTCAGCTTTTAGCTTAATTTAGGCTATTTTGATGTGTTTGGTTCAGTTTAACAATACAGTTTATAACTTTTTGTAAGTCAAAAATCAACTTATTTTTTGAGTGGGGGAGGGGAAGCTTAATTTATAAGTCAAAAATCAGCTTATGTTCACAGTTATAAGCTATAAGCTGTTAAGCTATAAGGTATAATCACTTTCCCGCAGCTCTACCAAACGGGGCCAAAATATCATTTTTTACCCATAATCATTACATTTTTTCTCTCACAAAAGTAAAAAAAGTCCTTAAACAAAAACCAAACGAGACTAAAAAAGTCTCAATCTAAAAAAGTTGACTATATTAGCCAATGTCAAACAACTCCGTAGTCTCACAATCTTTTGAATTCTCTCAAAAGTTCACTACATATTTTTCTTCTTCATTTTTCTCTATGTTTTTATCTACTTATTTCTCTTCCTGATTTTTGGTGACCGACAACATGCCTTGGTTTTTCTCTTTCTCTCTCTAATATAAAGTCATTGGGTGACCAACGACCATCATTGCTTGGAGTTCACCAGCAACCATCGAATATCGACTCCTTACTTTACCTTCACCGACGGCGAAAGAGACGAGTTTCCGGTAAAGAAAATGAGTAGATCTATTCAGATCTGATGTAGATCTACTCAGATCTACATGAGATCTGACTAGATCTAAATCAAAAATAGTTGCTGGAGTACAATATTCTCTTTATATCTGTTTTTTTCCTTCGATTCCTCAATTTTTCTACATTTTCTTTGCTATATACTTCTATTTTCCTATTTTAATGGAGAAAATCTTTAAGTTATGAACCTATTATTTTTAAGTTTTAGTTACAGGCGGTGAAAACTGTAAAATTTTACAGTTTTTTTTTGTACTGAAATGAATCATACTTTAAAACTGTAAAATTTACAGTTTCATGACATTCTTTAAAATTGTAAAATTTTACAATTTCATAACATGTTTTTCAATTTGATTAATAATAATAAATACTTAATAGAATCATGTTTTGAAACTGTAACATTTTACAGTTTAAAGTTTACTTTTCAGTTTGATCAATATTAGAGATTATTTGGAAAAAATTACAAAAATTGAAAAATAATATATTCTTTTTTTCCATTGTTGTTTGTTGTTGTTATTATTATTATTATTTTTTCCTTTCAGTTTATCAATATTTGGAACATTTTGCTATGTTTTTTTCACTATAATTTCTCTATTTTTTTTTTGGACAATATTCTGGACATTCCGGTCAGTTTCTGATGATATTCTTGACGTTCAACGAATATTCTGGACATTCCGGCGTACTTCCCCGGTGATGTTAAATATTTCGGCGAGTCTCCGGTAACCGTTTAATGGAAGTTCGACGATGGTGAGATGTAACAGTGTTTTTATAGTTATATATATATTTTTTTGATAACAATTAAAAATAAGTAGGTCTAATTGATGCAAATATTTTATTTAAAATTAAATAAATTTTAAACTTTGTGTATGAGTGTCCAAGGTGTATGGTGTATGGGCTTGGGTGCTATCCATGAGTTATGCGCTTGGACGCATTTTTTTGTTGTGAATTCTCGGAGATGTAGTAGGTCCAGAATGGATGTGAAACCCCCCTCTCCGCCCCCCTATATAATGAATGAAACAAACAAGTTAGGGTTGGGAGGTAACGTTAAGGTTTTAAGAATGGCATGCACAATCAACTTCAGATGCCTGGACGAAGGATTTGAAGGTTAAAATTTTTGTGTTTGGAAAGATAGTTGAGTTTTTTTTTTTTGTAGTTAGATGTGATGTTTGTGAGAAAAAAATAAAATGATTATGAATTTAATGTGATATTTTGTCTAGATTTATTTCTTTTGATTTTTTAACTAATTTTGTCTTTTAGTGTGTTTTAGCAAAAAAAAAAAAAAAACACTTCCCAAACAGCGCCATGGATGTGAAAACCCCCCCGCTCCGCCCCCTATATAATATGAATGAAACAAACAAGTTAGGGTTGGGAGGTAACGTTATGGTTTTAAAAATGGCGTGCGCAATCGATTTCAGATGCCTGGACGAAGGATTTGGAGGCAAAACACACAAGAGAAAAAGATCTAAGCAAGCCGAAGAAGACCTAAATTGATCCATCCAATCTCAAAACAACGACAAAGACGATGCCTCCATGGAAGTGGAAGAAGAAGAAGAAGAAGAAGAAGAAGAAGAAGAAGAAGAAGAAGGGACACAGTCAAAGAGACAAGCAGTGTCATCTTCAGATAACCTAGACAAGTCGATGGTGTTCGGAAAGCCTACATACGATGGAGTAATAGCAGGGAAGGTATCAGGGAGGAAGTGGAAGCAGCTGAGGACACACAGAGCGTCGGCAGTGTACATGACTAGGAAGAACACCACGTACGAGCAGAGGTTGAAGCAGAAGAAGATCAAGAGGGCATACACCGAGAGAATAACGGAGCTCAAGGAGGAGATCAGGCACAACAAGGTGGAGAAGAGGAAGAAGCGACAGGAGAGGGACAAGAGGAAGCAAGACAACATTCTCAGATCTGGGACCAAGTTGCAGAAGATTACTAATCCCAAGACGCTCAAGAAGATTGCCAAATCTAAGCACAAGAAGCTCCTCAAGGTCGTCCCTGACGATCTTCTCAACAACAACAACAATAAGAAGAAGAATTAATTTTTTGTTTTGTTTTATTTTGTTTTGTTTTGTTTTGTTTTTTTTTTTTTTAATTGAGTATTTGGAGCAAAAAGACCTGATGTTTTGTAATTTTTTTTGTTACTTTGAATTTGGATGGAAATGGGATTTTGGTAGTATCTAAGTTAGAGAGATATGGTGGTGGTGTTGTGATGTTTGATTACAATTTTCCTTTGCTCCTATTCTTACAATTTCAAGAAATGATCCTAGAATGGAAGTTTGAAGTCATGCCTCCCTCCCTCCCCAAGCTACGAGGTTAGGTTACTCATTCAGATTTTTTTATTTTTTTATTTGGCAAAGATAAATAACTTCATATTATAGAAGAAAAACATATCTCAAAATATGTACATGCCAAACACAGAAAAAAAATGTTACTATCACGCCCCCAAAATATGATACCAATAAACCATTCATAAGATCATACTTTCACTCATCAGAGTTTTTATTACAAAAGATATTAATGCGGTATTGACAAGTTCATTGTTTCTAGTAAGTTCCTATTTTCCAATAAAAAATTAGTTGTTCTTTGTTGATATGAGTTCTTTTGAGTTATGTAGTCATTGATATTTTTACTCTCTCTTCTAAAAAAACTATAATATACTAACTTCTCATTAATCCAGTGTCACCACTTACAAGCTCTGGAGAGATTCTATAACTTTTCTTTGGAGAACATTTTAGTCACTTCACCTTTGGGAAAATTAAAGTGCACAAATAGTATTCCAAAATTCAATTGTTGATGTGTTAGCAGTAGAGAATAGGTTCTTGCTTGATAGTAATTTAAAACTGCTTCACAATAATGTTAAGGTAGCGCTTGGTAATGTTTACGGTTTTTATTTATGTTTACATAAATTTTAAAAATTGATTTTTGTTTATTTTAGAAAAATATAAACTACAAACGTGTTTGATTTGAACAAAATGTTTAAATAATTTTAAAAACATAAACTAAAAAACATGTTTGTTAAGGCCTAAAATATTTATATTTATGTTTTATTATTTATGACAATGGGATCATACATTAGAGATCAAAAAATCAACAATGGTGTATACATACATTAGAGATCTAATGCAAGATCAAAACACCAACAATAGCAATACAAACCCAATCGATTTCACTCTTTCTAAGTTCAAAAAAGTCATCCCTTTGTTGAACCAAACCAATCACGCCCGGTTCCGCCGCAGACCGCCTTGTCCTCCGTCGTTCTCATCCTCATCTCTTCCCGATCAGACTCTAACCCCATCAAAGCCTTAGAAGAGCAACGAATCTGGAGCTGCGGTGATGTATGTGGAGCTGCAGTGATCGATATAGAGCTGTGGCTTTCCGAGCTCTAAGATTCATCATTCATCCGCGGTGGAGTTGAGCATGGAGGATGAGAGATCTGAAGTGACGATGGAGTCCAGATTTGAGGCGGTAGAGTCTAGATCTGAAGAGAGAGAGGTGGTGCGGTGGGTGTTTAGAATAGAGAGGGAGAGAGAGAGAGAGAGAGAGAGAGAGAGAGAGCGAGGCATAGGAGAAGAGAGCGACCGACGACAGTGTAGTCGATGGAGAAGACGCGGTCGACGGTGGCATTAGAGTTATGGTGGTGTCAACGTTAATGGAGGTAGAGAGGAGAAAGAAGAGAGAGAGAGAGAAACTGTGGTGGTAGAGCGGTGGAGGGTAATGGGAAGCGATGGTGAGAAAGGGAGGGAGAGAAGAGCTGCGGAGAGAGAGAGGAAGAGAGAGAGTATGGTTTGATTTACTGTAGCTCCGCGTTTTTTGAGTTTAAAAACTAGCGCAAACTCATTTTTTGAGTTTACAATTTTTTGTCAAATTTACAAACTGAGACGAATTATTTATAAACCAAAAAATTTATCAAACAAGTTTTTACAATAGTTTTTAAAATTTTTGTAAATATAAACTGAAAATTGAAAACTAAATGGTTAAAAAACAAGTGGTTCAAATTTTTGTCTAGGGAGCTATTCTTCAACGGACGAATATGCTAGCTTTATTGATCTCTTCTACTGGTTCTGTAATAATAGATCTCACCACTAAAACAAGTGCACTGAGGTATAGCCATTTATAAAAATAAGACGACATTGATAACCTAATGTCAATTTTATTAAATACTAACATTTTCCATTTTAATGATGACTTTTGATTTGCCCAATATCTATTTACTGGCTATAAAATAAATTTTGTTCCTGGACCACATGCCTGTTCAGATGACATTCATGTATGCTTATGTATGTTTGGTTTGTCAGGTTTTGTTTGTGAAAATATTTTACAGCACACCTAGATGAATTGGATCAACTTCTGAAGGCAATTGCTCAAGTCAAAGAGTTGACTTCATGCACAAAAGACTACTTAGTCTCATTTGGGAAGTGCATGTCAACAAGAATTTTTGCTGCATATTTAAATAAAATTGGTGTTAAAGCTCGCCAGGTATTTGTCTTCTGATCATTATCTAGGACTCTCTAGTTTATGAAAATTTGTATTCTTCAATGGCCAATGAAATAATGAAGCAATTCCATATTGAACAATGCTGCTAGGCCTATGATTTTCGTATTATGTTAATTTGTGGTCAAACACTATGATTTTCTGATTTTATGTGAAAGTCCCTTCAATATCTCTTACTTTATTATTATTATTATTTTTTAAGCGATGTTTTAGTACTTGCTTAATCCCCTTATATTAAATTTGAGGTAGACTTATATATAAGCCTGGTATTAATTGACAATTTTTGCTTGTTCTTATACGAGACGGGTTTAGTTAAACCAAAAGGGAAAAGATTATGTGTGATACAAAAATGGAAAGGGCTATGTATGTTTTTAATATTGTGATTGGTTTTTACAACTGTAAATTGTGTTGCATTTGAATCTGTTTCTTCTTCTTGCATGTTTATTGATTTCTTGAGTTCCAATGAAGAATTATGTTGTAAATTTGTCTATTGGGATGTCGCTTGTGCATGTATGTCATTGTCTGAGCAGGCTTGATCTTCTTGATACCATATTATCAATCTATTATGCATAACATGTTACATCTAAAGCTGCTGCATTCAATCTTTCAGCATGAAGAATACCTAAATCTTCTGTGATTAATTGTCTGTTTGCTATGATTTTTGGTAAGCAACAAAGGCAAGATATTGATGATTACTTCTTGTTTGTTTAATGAAAGCCATATTGGTAGCAAAGGCAATAGTCTTACCTCAATGAAACGTCTCTAATGAACCATCCTGGAAAGTTGTTCTTTTTGGTATAACAAACTCTATTGGAAGGCTGTAATTTCTAGTTACTTCATTCCGTTAAACTTTTAGATAATTGGTTAAATAATTTCAGTATTATTTAACACATGTAATATTGACATTTTTCTATTGCTCTTCCTGCTGGTTAAAATGTTTGTTGTACTTTTAAGTGCCTTGTTAATGATTTCTCTGATCATGACTAATTATGACACTATCATTTTGCAGTATGATGCATTTGATATTGGTTTCATAACAACAGATGACTTCACAAATGCAGATATTCTGGAAGCAACTTATCCAACTGTTGCGAAGAGGTTACACAGCGATTGGATTAGTGATCTTGTAATTCCTATTGTTATTGGCTACCTTGGAAAGGTCCTCCTGCCTCCAATTCCATTATAGCTTTCTACTTTGAAGGAGTCATTATCTGCCTGAAACTTGTCCATATGAGGGATTGTAGTAATGATATTCTTTAACCATTATGATTGCAGGGCCGGAGATCTTGTGCAGTGACTACATTGGGTAGGGGTGGTAGTGATTTGACCGCCACAACCATTGGTAAAGCACTTGGGTTGCAAGAATTCATGTCACTGTTTACACTAAATATATGTCAAAAGTACATGAACATAATTAACTAGTATGTGAGCATATGAACATGTATGGAACAATGTGTGAAAGTGTTTTCTTGTGAGCTCAAGTTGTATGAAAATTTCTTTCAGATTCTAGAATATCCATAGTACGATGTTTCTTGACAAATAAAAGCCTATTTTTCAAACATTTTCAGGTGCGGAAGGATGTTGATGGTGTTTTGACATGTGATCCTAATATATATCCACTCGCAGAACCCGTGCCACATCTAACATTTGAAGAGGCAGCAGAGCTTGCGTATTTTGGTGCTCAGGTAATCATTTAATGGCCTTCTACCTTTTATTGGACTATCAGAAAACATCATTGTTGGTATACAATTTTCTGGCCCAAGCTCTTCTTGTAATTTGCTCTTGCACGCAATGTTTTATTTTTATGTTAGGTTATTTTTCATGTTTGGCCTGTTCTGAACTCGTCACACTGGCTGAGTTTTCAGCTGAATCTTCTTGGTAGGGGCTTTCCGAATATGGTTCCGGCTTGATAATTTGATTTAATTGTCCAAGTTCTCACCCAGAGTATGAGGAATAAACTTAACCAGAGAAAACAAGAGAAAAAAAGTCTAAGGAATAAGAAAAAACTAGATGCCAATTATCTGGAAACAGCCATCAAGTTTTAGTTCAAAATATATCCTCAGCATTATTCATTCCTGTTCTCTTAATCTACATCTAGTTGTATTTTATGCAACTTTAATAAAATTTAATAACTGTGGAAGTCAGCTCCTAACTTGACCATAATTCTTTACTGGCAATAAAAATCTGGTTTCCTTTTTTTTACCATATAAACTGTAGACTTTTGATTGCCGATAACGAGTCAGACTGGGCAATTACATTGTGTTTTACGAAGTGCTAGCTAGTAGCTATGAAATATTTCTCACTGAGCATTTCATTATTTCTCTAATTTCTCAAATATTTATTTTTTGTAATAGTATTTTTGAGGTTATGGGTTCAAGTCTGGAGGCAACCACTTTGTGTACTATGTCAATGGTTAGGTGTGTATCCAATTTTTTCCCTTCCAAACACACATTAATGTGTATTAATTGGGCGTTGTTTTTTAGTAATAGTATTTTTTATTATGCCAATTTGGTATAGTTGACATGTTTGTAAATCCATAATGCATCCCAAATACTTGCTAGTTGGCAGAATTTGACAAAATTGGAAGTTGCTTGATAAATTCCATTGGGTGATAAATGAAATGAGTTTGCTAGATGCATTGTTGTTGTGCTTTTACAGGTCCTGCATCCACAGTCCATGGGGCCAGCAAGAAACGGTGATATTCCTGTTAGGGTTAAGAATTCTTACAATCCTAAGGCTCCAGGTACACTCATCACCAGAACAAGAGATATGAGTAAGGTTTGTAGCATGAAACTCTGCAGAAATGAAACTGATTATTTTATAGGAAACTTTAAACAGCTTAAATTATGCACAATTCCAATTCCAGGCAGTACTAACTAGCATTGTCGTGAAACGGAATGTGACCATGTTGGATATTGTAAGCACTCGTATGCTTGGTCAATTTGGTTTCCTTGCCAAGGTAAATGAGCTATCTGATATATATAGTGCATTTTGTCCTGTGGTTGCCTTCATTGCTTTTCTAAGCTTTAATGATGTATATGATATTGGCACCGTCTATGGGAAGTTGATAGACAAAACCTTATATTCCCAACTCATCTGATCGCCGTCCATGGCGAACAACGAAGCGATTCCGTTGTCCGCCATTGACGGAGTTAGCCCGGAGTCAGTTAGACGAAGAGAAGGACACCCTGCCAATCCTCTGATGGCGGACCTGGAGACTTCTCTAGGAGGACATTCAGGAGACGCGCGGGATAAGCGCGGAAGAAGCTTTAGTCATTCTTGGAGTCCAGACAGTCACAAACAGCGGAGAGAATCGCACGCCAAACGTTTGGAACACAAGCTAAGGGGCCAAGACGCCGTCATCCGGAGAATGGCGGCGGAGATGGTGGATCTTAAGCGGCATGTCAAAGGGAAGGGTGTAGCTAGAGTGGGAGACCACAGTGAGCGCACCTAACCCCGCCGTTCAGGCAGTCAGAGCCAGTGGCACACTCCGTCCCTCACAATCACCAGATGTTAGAAGGTTGGAGATTTCGACGTGCCCGTAGAGAAATCTAGCGCGCATGATAGCACTTACCAACCCTCACGTCCGATGATGACGTCAAGGTACTCCTACTCCGCTCGTTCAGAGGATTTGCGGGCAGTCTTGAAGGAGCGGGCTCGCCGGCGGGAGACTCAGAGGGTGCCGGCATTCCAGCGGTTATCCTATGGGGGTCGCGCCAGTGAAGAGGTCATAATGCCTCCACCCCGCCTTGCTGTGCCTCCTCTTCCAGACACGGATTTGGCGAGGCTGCGCGCCACTCCTTTCTCTCTGGAGATAGAAACAACACCACTTCCCGCAGGCTTCCACCAGCCAAAGTTCACGCTCTAAGACGGAAAGACCGATCCATACATGCATGTATGCCACTTCTGACAGGTCATGGCCGGACATAGACAGAATGACGCTCTTATGTGCCTTATCTTCTCGTCAAGTTTGGGCGAGCTGGGCTTGAAATGGTTTGAGAGGCTGCCGGAGGGGAGCATCGAAAGGTGGCAGCAGTTGGCGGAAGCCTTTGTGACGCGTTTCAAAACCAACACCAGAGCGCCAAAGGAAGTTGACCACCTTCTTAGTGTCAAGATGGAGCCGAGCGACACACTCAAGGCATACAACTCCAGATACTGGGAAACCTTCAAAGAGATCTTGGATTTCCCAATTAACTTGGCAATTACACAATATAAGCGTGGTCTCCCGGTCGGACATAGATTGCGGGACTTGCTTACCATGCACCAGCCGACATCTATGGGCCAACTAATACAGTGCATCAATGAGCACATCCGAGTAGAAGATGATGCGGCAGCATTTACCGTGAAGGCAACTCCGGTAGCAACAGACAAGAGGTCGGCTGGCAAGGTGCACGCAGTCGGACAGGAGACCAACCGTTCAAATGATCGCGCCGAGGAATCTAACCGAGGTTCAAATCGTCGAAACCGGGGTAGGGGTCGGCGGAATGACCGAGATGAATACCCCCGCGATGACGTAGCTGACACAAACAGAAGGTTGAAAGCTCGGACGAGTGTCACCACAGTCTTTAAGATTCTAATCTATCGCATACTTAGTGAAATCCGTGGCGAGGATTATGTCCGGTTTCCTGCTAAGTTAGGCGATGCGCAAAAAGGATTCAATCTGCAGTACCGCTGCATATTCCATCGGGAGCGCGGACACCGAACAGAGGACTGTTTGCCTCTGAAGCAACACTTGAAGGAGCTAGTCGCAGCCGGACACTTGGACCTTTACATTGATGGGGGTGTGAAGGCCGTACATCAAGCCCCGGTTGACCCGCGTGGACCGGATGACCAGGAGGCACCCCCATAAGGAGTTGTTAATGTCATCCACGGCATAGTGGAGCCGGCCGTGTATGCGAGCTCCGAGGTATGATCAAGAAGGCAGAACACATGAGGGAAGTTTTGTCAGTCTAGCTCGCGATCAAGAGGGGGAAGACCGACGAGAAAGACGTGATCAGTTTCTCTACAAGGGACTTAGAGCGCATTCAGACGCCGCACAACGATGCCTTAGTGGTCACACTCCGCGTCAAGGAATTCGATGTCAAGCACATCTTGATCGACCAGGGAAGCTCGGTCGAGATCATGTATTACGACGCGTTCAAACAGCTCAAACTCCGAGATACAGACTTGGCACCGGCAACTTCGCCACTGGTTGGTTTCAACTCGTAACCGGAGTGGCCTTTGGGAAAAATTATTCTGCCAGTCAAAGCGGGATCCGTGGTCAAGCAAGTGGAGTTCTGGGTATTGCAACGTCTACATATAACCTGATCCTTGGAAGGGGATGGCTTCACGCTATGCAAGCCGTAGCGTCGACCTACCATCGGGTGATGAGATTTCCCTCGACTATGGGGGCAATTGAGGAAGTTTGGGGCGATTAGGTCATGTCAAAGCAGTGCTTCGTGGCAGTGAACGGGAGCCGAGCTGCCAAAGGCTTCGTCCAAATGATTGAAGGACCGGAAGACCGGGGAGTCCTTGACGACGTGGGCACCAAGGCTAAGGATAAAGCCGTTGAAGAGTTGGTGGAGGTGCGGATTGACACGGAGAGCCTGAACAAGTTCTTTTTGCTCGGATCAAGCCTTACCGCCCAAGAAAGGACCGAGATGGTGGAATTTTTGATGGCAAATATCGAAGTCTTCGCATGGTCACCTTACGACATGCCCGGCATCGATCCGAGCTTTATTTTCCACCACCTCAATGTTTTCCCCGGGGCAAAGCCGGTCATTCAGAGAACGAGGAGATTGACGCTACACCATGCCGAGGTAGTTGCAGAAGAGGTGAAGAACTTGCTTGAGGCACGAGCTATTTAGGAAGTGCACTACCCTCGGTGGATTTCAAACACGGTCGTTGTACCTAAGAAGAATAGGAAGTGGCGAGTTTGCGTTGACTACAAGACCGTCAACCGAGCTTGCCCTAAAGACAGCTTTCCTCTGCCCAGAATAGACCAGCTTGTCGATCTAACGGCTGGACATAACAGACTCAGTTTTTTGGATGCCTACCGCGGCTATCATCAGATTGCCATGCATGGCCCCGACCGTGAGATCACCTCTTTCACTACTCCAAGGGGACTCTTCTGCTACCGGGTCATGCCTTTTGGTTTGAAGAACGTCGGGGCAACTTTTCAAAGGATGGTGACCAAGATGTTCGCTCCCCTGCTAGATCGGACAATGGAGGATTATATTGATGATATGGTGGTCAAAAGCCGGCATCAAACAGACCACTTGTCCGACTTGGCCGACACATTCGCCATTCTTAAACGACACAAGCTACGCCTGAATGCGTCCAAGTGTGCCTTTGGCGTGGGATCCGAAAAATTCTTAGGCTTCCTAGTCACAAACCGAGGCATCGAGGTGAACCCCACACAAATTAGAGCCATACAAGAATTAAAGCAGCCAAGCTCGGCTAAGGACGTGCAGCATCTGGCCGGAATGACCGCCGCGCTTAACCGATTCATTAGTCGGTCATCAGATCGCTGCCGCCCTTTCTTTTAAGCTTTGAAGTCAAAGTTCTCATGGGATGAAGAATGTGACCGGGCTTTGGCTGAGCTCAAGGAGTATCTGTCTTCAGCCCCATTGTTGGTAACACCGAAGCCTGGCGAGGAACTTTACCTTTATTTGGCGGTTTCTCAACATGCAGTTAGTGCAGTGCTTGTCCGGTCGAAAGGAATCAAGCACCTCCCTATCTTCTACGTAAGCAAAGCATTGCTACCGGCAGAGTCGAGATACTTGCCACTGGGAAAACTTGCGTTGGCATTAATAACGGTCTCCAGGAAGTTAGCGCACTATTTCCATGCTCATACAATCATTGTTTTGACCGAGTTCCCCCTCAAAGCTTTGTTCGAGCGGGCAGACTTCTCTGGTCAAATTCTCAAGTGGGCAGTCGAATTGGGATAGTTTGACGTCAAGTTCCAGCCACGCACTGCCATAAAGGCCCAGACATTGGCCGATTTTGTTGCTGAATTCTCACCCGAGATTTATCCCGTCTGCCCAGTGGATCTTGCGGTGACAGTCGAGGAGGTGAATGCAGATTTAACCGAAGTAACACAGCAAGGCGATGTTGGCGACGCGGAACTTGCACGCCCCGCTAAAGAACCTTCAGCTAGTACGACATTACAGCCCGGCGATGCGACGACGGAGTTGGATATTACAGACCAACCTGCTCTGTCCGGTGCTGCATCGCCAGAAGGGGAGGAAGTGGAACCAATCAGCATTGAACCTGACGCCGCACAGCCGAGCGACCATGCGCCCATCCACCTGCAAGCCTCTCAGGACCCCTCAGTATGTTGGAAGCTCTTTGTAGGCGAAATGTGCAAACTTTTCGTAGATGGGGCTTCTAACCGCCACGGTGCCACGCTGGGCATAGTTCTGATTTCGCCAGATGGACTGACCATCGAACACTCTATCACCCTTGGATTCCCTGCATCAAACAATGAGGCTGAGTACGAGGTGCTTTTGGCAGGGCTCAAGAGCGCGCTTCAGATGCACGCATCCGAGCTAATGGTTTATAATGATTCCCAACTTGTGGTTAACTAAGTTTCTGGGGTTTACAAATCTAAAGACGATAGAATGGCGAAGTACCAAGCTCTCGTAAGAGACCACATCAAGTGATTCCAGGCAATAAGGGTCCAACAAATTGGCCGTGAAGAAAACGGCGGAGCAGATGAATTAGCCGGCCTCACTTCCATGGTCGATAGCACATCTCCCAGCCTTCTCCTGATTGAATTCTTTCCGAGGCCCAGCATTGAGGAAGCCGAGTAGACAGAAGTACTCTACACCGAGCTAGGTCCTTCCTGGATGGACCCAATTATTCTCTTCCTCAAAGATCGGATCCTTCCCACCGACAAAAAGGAAGCACATAAAGTCCGGGTGAAGTCATAGCGGTTTTGGCTCTCTCCATCTAGCGCTTTATACAAGAAGTCTTTCACCGGTCCCTATCTCAAGTGTGTACACCCAAGCAGCGTGGAAGCTTTCCTGTACAAAATTCACGAAGACTTATGCGGCAGTCACATAGGGGGCAGATCTCTAGCCTACTAGGCTATCTCCTAAGGAAATTGGTGGCCGTGCATGCAAGCAGACGCGCAGAAGTATGTTCGCAAATGTGAGAAGTGTCAGAAGTTTGCCCACCAAATCCACCAACCGGTCAGGGAACTTCTTCCCCTCACCAGCCCTTGGCCCGTTGTGATGTGGGGGCTAGATATAGTGGGGTCACTCCCAACGGCACCAGGCAACAGGAAGTTCTTCATCGCGGCTACAGACTACTTCACCAAATGGGTTGAAGTTGAGCCTTTGGCAACAATCAAGGAGAAAGACGTCAAACGGTTTGTCTGGCAGAATGTGGTAACGCGGTTTGGCGTCCTCAAAATTTTGATCTCTGATAATAGCACCCAATTTGACGGCTGCCTATTCAAAGGATTTTGTGAAGACTTGAAGATTGAATTCTACAACTCTACCCGGTTTACCCGCAGTCTAACGGTCAAGCCGAAGCATCAAACAAGACCATTTTTGATGGGTTGAAGAAAAGGCTTGAGAAAGCCAAGGAAAAATGGGCCGAGGAACTCCCAAGTGTTCTTTAGGCATACCGAATGACCCCGCGGCGATCCACCGAGGAAACTCCTTTTGCCTTGGCATATGGCATGTAGACGGTCATTCCTTTGGAAGTCGATATGCCCACCCTCCGCAGTGAAAGTTTTGAGCTCGAGCTGAACGCCGATGCCATTGCCCTGAAATTGGACCTAGTGGAAGAACCGGGAAAAGTCTCTCATCAATGTGGCCGCCTACCAACAAGAGCTTTCAAGAAAATACAACAAAACGGTGCACCCTAGACCGTTCAAAGTCGGCGACTGGGTTTTGAGGAAGGTCATGGGCAACACCCTGGTGCCAGGTGAAGGCAAACTAGGGGCAAACTGGGAAGGACCCTACAAGATAACCGGTCTGGCGGGCAAGGGGGCATACCACTTGGAGGACTTGGAGGGAAGAGGAATACCCTGGCCATGGAATGCAGCCAACCTCAAACTGTACTATTTTTAGCTTTTGTGTTCTTTTTGTACAAAGGAATTTTTTGCCTCACACTTCAGAATGTAATATTCTTTTTGTCAATATAATAGAAGTGTCTCATCTTTGCTTTAGCATTCAGATTGTTGTTTTTTATTTTGAGATTCCAACCGAGATGTTTTACTCCGGTTAATTGAGTTGATGATTTACTCAACTTTGAGGTTTCCAACCGAGATGTTTTATTCCGGTTGATTGAGTTGATGATTTACTCAACTTTGAGATTCCAACCGAGATGTTTTACTCCGGTTGATTGAGTTGATGATTTACTCAACTTTGAGGTTTCCAACCGAGATGTTTTATTCCGGTTAATTAAGTTGATGATTTACTCAACTTTGAGATTTCAACCGAGATGTTTTACTCCGGTTAATTGAGTTGATGATTTACTCAACTTTGAGATTTCAACCGAGATGTTTTACTCTGGTTAATTGAGTTGATGATTTACTCAACTTTGAGATTTCAACCGAGATGTTTTATTCCGGTTGACTGAGTTGATGATTTACTCAAACTTTTGTGAATGTCAACCGAGATCTTTTATTCCGGTTGACTAAGTTGATGATTTACTCAACTTCTTTGAACTTTAACCGAGATGTTTTACTCCGGTTGACTAAGTTGATGATTTACTCAACTTCTTTGAACTTCAACCGAGATATGTTTTACTCCGGTTGACTAAGTTGATGATTTATTCAACTTTTGTGAAACTTCAACCGAGATGTTTTACTCCGGTTGATTGATTTGACGATTTACTCAACTTTATGATTCAAACCGAGATGTCTTTTCCGGTTAAATAAGTTACACAAGATAGTTTGTTTTGCAGAAGTATTTTGTCCGGCTGAAGTTATTTAGCTTGAAGATTGTGCAAACACTTGATGAAAATTGAACTTTTTCATTGATGTGCAAAATAATTACAAGAGGAGGGGCAGATAGCCCGGTTACATGTTCAAACAAAAAGAAAGACAAAGAAAACTAAGCTAGGGGGGAAAGGTCTGTGAATTCATCCCTGGTCGCGACCTCCAGGTCGACCATGGTTATGGTCTCCTGGGCGCCGGTCTTCTCCTGGATGGCCTGATTTGGGCGGTTGTCACCCTCCGCATTCTCCTCGGCATCTTCAGCTTCTTCTTCCTCAGCCTCGGTCTGTAACGCGTTGAAGACGTCGTTGGCATAGCGCACAAGATAGGTCGGTAGGAAGGCAGCTGGAGGAGAGGTAAAAACGTCGGTATCAGGTCCTTGACCGAGCTGTTCACAAGCAGCCTTCCAGCCCGCCTTGAAGAAGATGTCTTGGGTGGCATGGACCTGCTTAGTGTAGTTCTCCTCGGCCTCCTTGAAGCCGGCATTGTTTGCATCCTCCAGCTCCTCATTTCTTGATTGCTTCAACGTCTCCAACTCGGTCTTAAGCGCATCCCTCTCTTGCTCGGCAACACCAAGCTGGTCGAGCAACTTTGATTTGTCAGAATTCGCCATCTGCAGTGATGTTTGGACCATCCGAGCTCGGCTTGAAGGTGTTCCAGCTGGTTGGCAGAGGCGGTGGCCTTCTGCCGGAGTCGGTGAATGCGCTCCATGACCAAGTGTTGTTTCTGGATAGCCTGCAAGAAGAAGGTTTGATTAGAAAGAAAACCGAGCAAACACTTGGAAATTTTTTTGGCAAAATGTACAAAGTTCTTACCCTGGTCATAGACTTGACTGAGGATTTCACCAGCCGGGTGTCCAGCACATGGTCGCTGTCGACCACGTCACTCGGTAGCAGCAAGGCTTTGGTGAGGTCAAAGGCGAGCAGATGCTCCTTGTCGCCTTTGACAGAAGCTATCGCTGGGATCTCTTTACCCCAGTGCTTGAGTTGGGGCCTCCACGGCAGAGTTGGGTCAGTTATCACGGTAGGTTACTCGGTGTTGAGCTCCGCAACTAGCTCGGCAGAAGGGTCTACACGTGGCCTTTTGCCAGCCCGACAATTGTCTTTGCTGGCTTGCCCGGCGGCGGGAGATGCCAGCGCAACCACGGTCCCGCTGGATTGCCCGGCAATAGGCGAGCGAGTTGGGATGCTCTGTATCTCGGTGGAGGTGGCAGTGATGAGGTTCTTGATGCGGCTTTTTTTGGCCATCTCTTCTGCCTCGGTTAACCGGATGAAGGGCACGTCCGGTAATGTAGGATTGAGAGGTGGAGATGGAGCGCGAAGAAAGTCTGTGACTTTACTCCGGCGTAGAGCTGAATATCTGTATGTCGGTTTGTAACCGAGGAGCTCGTGACAATCCTGGTTGTGGTAGCGGAGCACGGTTCTAATGGCTGCTTCGTTGGGATAATGATAGTGGGCTTGCAAGGTTTCGATTGCTACAAAGGAAAGAAAAAAAAATGTCAAGTACAGAATAGTGAAGAAAGATAAATTGACCGAGCAGTTAGCACGGCTTACATGTCTCGTCGAAATTCTTTTTGATAAACCAGCCCAGTACGTCGACTGTTTCATAGTTACCAGACACCTATAAAAAGTCATCATCGTGCAAGTCCTTGTCTAGGGTGCCGGTTACTATCTTCTCCTTGCCCGACCTGATTTTAAATAGTAGGTGAGAGGGTAATTTATGATCTGGGGTTGGGCCGAGATATTGACCAATCAGGTTGAGAGCCCAGCAGCGCATTGGGCCGAGATGATCCACTGTTCGCCCAGAGAAGGGGAGCCAAAACTTGGGCCGGGCAGAGTTTGGACCGAGTGTGTGCCATCCCGGACCGTACAGAAATTGCTCGGCCGGGAAGCGACCGGTCAGACCGGGATGTTCGGTCCGAGGATGGTCGAAGCCAGGCATGCTGAGAGACCGGCGCCCGAAAAGGCGCGGTCAGCCGAGGTAGTTGATTGACCGGCAGGAAGGCCAACCGAAGGAGGTGCCCGGGCTAGGCTTTGCCGAGACGCCGCCTAGCCCGGTCATCCACGTGTTTGTCCGGCTGGGCGCATGAGCATGAAGCATGACATGGCCGAGGAAGAGCAGCTCGGCTGCCGAGCTCCAGCTGCGAAGTCAGGCAGTTGAGGTTAGGTGGTGAATGGCATGGTTTATGCTGACAGATGGGATAGTAGAGCCACGTGTCAGGAGATGACTGGGAGTGGATATGGGGCTCAGAAGGTATATAAGCATGTCTGCGCCCCCCATACGCAACACACGAACACATCTGTAAGGATTTCTTACACTCAAACACTCTCTCCCTTCTCTCTTTTCCCTCTAAGGTGTGTGCTAACTTGACCGTTGGAGGGTTTTTCCGGCCACACACCGCCGGGTAGCTCACCGTTATTTGCTCACAGGTGATCGGATATCGACGGAGCATGGAAGAAAGGAATACGGGCACGCCGGAATATTTGCTCCCCGTACAGTAGGCAAGGCCATCGCCTGTATGCCCGAGGGTATACTGGCACAATATCTCGGCTAGTCCTAGGTTGGTTCCTAGCCGGTTGTTTAGTTCGTGGATCCCGTTGATTATTCTGTAAGTGTTGGTTGAGACCTGGGTTGGAGCTAGCCCGGTACGCCGCAAGAATTCGCAGATCAGCGGGTTAATCGGGAAGCGGAGGCCACCTTCTATAATGGACAGCACGGTGAAGGGACACTAGTCTAATCTGCCCCATGGGGTTGTGTCCTCAACGCCGAGCTCCAAATGAACGTCGTCCAGGATACCGTATTCTTCCCAGAACGCGGCTAGAGTGACTAGGGTGTTGACTAGGAAGCAGTAGCGCCCCATGTTTTGCCGGCTGGTTTAGCTCAGCAGAGGTGGTTTGGCACAGACTGGTGTTTGATGGCTGCTCGGTCTTTGAGAGCCTCGTTATTGGACAGTGGTCCCCTTGGACTCTGCAGGAAAATGAGGGTAATTGTAAGTGGAAGCGTGGTCACGCAAAATAAGCTTGACTTTAGCTCGATCAGGAAGAGTGCCAGACCACCTTGGTCGCGAAGGCAAACCAAGAAGCTCGGTCGCTCAAGCGGACCACATGTCAGCCCGGTCGAGCGGCCAAGTCCTCTGCCTACCTCGGTTTCTACTAAGGTTTTGGCAAACTTGTAATTTGCTCGGTCTTAACGTTTTTTGGAATCAAAAGAAGACTTGGAGCCCGGTCCGCCCCAGATCTTCAGGTGTTCATCAATGAAGCTGAAGAACAGCAAGGAGAACAAGGGACAGGGGAGAGTTTTGGGGAGCTATACCCTAAAATCTATGGTTTTAGTGCCCTAAAACAAGAAATATCAAATGAAACAGCCACAAAAAGATTCGAAGAGCTTACTAGTAGAGACGAATGCAGATCCTTTAGGCACGAACGTAGAAGGAGGGCAAGAATGGGAGCTGCTGAGGGCACTGGAGCTCTGGATTGACAAGAATGAAGGAGAGTCAGTAAGAACGAAAAGTGAAGGGGAGGAGACGTGTAAATAGAAGTGAGAGACTGCCAAAAATTTTGAATGTGAAGGGACGTGATGGTTGGTTGCTCGAGGCCAACAAACGAGCGACGCGTGTGCCAATTAATGGCGGCGTCAGAGGTGAAGAGACAAGAAGGCGAGATGAGACATTGGCCGAACAAATCGAGGAACCGAGCACTGGAATTAGTGCGGTTGACGTCTTGCAAACAACAGACTGAGGAAGGGTCTATCCCGATCGGATCATGTAATCCCGGTCACGCTTTTGTGGACGGAATTAAGGGGCAATTGAGAGGGAGATTTTATGAGCTGGAAATGGGCCATGGTAAGGGCTGGGCAAGTTGAAGGCTGAGCACGTGTGGGCCAGGATAGCTTTGGGCTTGCACGGAGATGAGGCTGCTCGACTAAAGCCCAAGACCGAGCTACTTGAACTTGCACAGGTGGAAACCGTGCTACTTGCATTGCTCGGCAGGAAGGCTCGCGTCTTTAGCTCGTCAGGAAGGCCTTTGTTTTACCTGCGTGACCTATTCCGAGCTCGGCTCTGCCGGAATGCAACTGAGCTCGGTCGGTATGGAGCTCGGCTAGTGATCATTCGGGCATGTGACACAACGCGTCCATGTGAGGTCGAGGTGATTCCGCCGGTCTATCGGGCTCCGCCAAGATATCCTGACAGTTTGGTTAGGTGATGATTGTTGGATTTGTGCTGATAGATGGGATAGCAGCACCACGTGTCGAGAGACTAATGAGAGTAGATTTGGGGCGCAGAAGGTATATAAGCGTGTCTGTACCCCCCATTCTGGCACGGATGATCATTTGGAGAGATACACTTAGACATTCAACTCTCTCTTCTCTCTCTTTATCCCTGAGTGTGTGCTAACTTGACCGTCGGAGGGGTTTTCCGGCCACACGCCGCCGGGTAGCTCATCGCCGTTGTGTTCGTAGGTTGATCGAACAGACAGGGAGCTTGGAAGAAAGGAGTACGGGCTCGCCGAAATATTTGCTCCCCATATAGGAGGCAATAAGTATGAACCATCTGATTTGAAGAGATTGGACAGCTTTCACTATACACACAAATGAATCCAAATATATAAGAAACACAAACAAGCACGCCATTCCATTGAAGTTGAGTGTGCAAAACAGATTATCAAGAACTGTGTTTTGTTCTCATCTGTTAACTGCAGGTTGAACCCATTTTATTGTTGTATCTGCAGACATGCAATCACTGAATGTTGTTTTAATGGCCTGAGTTTGCGGAAGATAATTTTCAACATGTTTTTATTTCATTATCTGTTTAAGACATCTGTTTTTTTTTTTTTTTTTGTTGCCAACCAGGTTAACATCTCACTGATAGTACATGATAGTGAAATAGAACAATGTGTGAGGGCTCTGCACTCTGCCTTTTTCAGGAGTGATATCTCCGAAGTAGATCGGGAATGTGGATCTCAAAATGGTTCTGTCTCAATTTTGCGAAATGGATGTTGACTGGTTTCTAGACCGTGATCAAACATAATTGTTGTCTTTCTAGATATGGTTACATTTTAAGCCTGGGGGTTCATTATTACCGTAGTTTAAGCTGTAGTATGGGAACTATTCATGGATCTCAGACATATTTAATGTCTTGCAACGTCTTAGATTCCTATGGTTGTTTCATAACTAGATCAAGGTTTTTTTTTTTTTTTTTTTTTTTTTTTTTTTTTTTTTTTTTTTTTGGGTAAGCAACTAGATATATATTATTTCAAATAGTTTGTTTTTTGTTTTTTTATTTTCGTTTCTTCAAACAATTCATTTGGTCATCAGCAGTGACTGGTGGGTGATGCAACACACAATAATAGTGTTGTAATACCAAATTGATGCGAAACAAAGAAAAAAGAAGATGAGAAACGGGGGAAAGAAACAGTGAGAGAAGAGAAGAAATAAAGAGAGAGAGAAAGAGAGAGAGAGAGATAGTTTTGATCATGTGGCTACAAATTTATAACATGGACTATTTGAATTATAGAAGTGGGTCCGGAGTAATGAAATCTTATTAAAAATCTTGCTACTTTTGGTTTGGTTTAAACAGTTCTTCTACTTATACATAAATTAAGGTCTCGTTTGGGAACAGGTTAATTTAGTAATTTTTTGGCTATTTGGTTAAAATATGAGCTAAAAAAAACTAGTATGTTTGGGATGATTTTTTGACTTTTTACAAAAAGATGTGTAAAAAGTAGAGAGAAAATAGAATCTTTAACTTTTTGGTATGAGTTGTTAGTTTTTTGGCTTTTTTAGTAATCTTTTGACTTTTTAGCTAAACGAGACAGTTTCCAAACGAGGCCTAAGGGTTTCGTTTGAGAACATATTTTTTTAGTAATTTTTTGACTAAAATATGATGTGAAAAATTTAGTATATTTGGTATGATTTTTTTTATTTTTTTATGAAAAGATGTGCAAAAAGTAAAGAGAAAAAAGAATTTTTGAATTTTTTATATAAGTTGGTGGTTTTTTAATTTTTTTAATGATTTTTTAACTTTTAAGTTAAAAAGTGATGTTGTCAAACGCGACTTAATTATAGAATTGAAATAATCTTTTCACATAGGTGTGTAATTCACAAAAAATAAAAAAATAAGCGTCACTTGTGAGATGGTAGTTATATCTGATTATCGTCGATTTTTGTGTTTTACTTTTCTTTACGAAAAAGCTTTGGCTCCTCTCATGTTTTTGTTTCCTCGTTCCCCAATCACAGAGCAATTTGAGAATCGAAAATGCATTATTTGTAAGAAAGCTATATATTTTCATCTTGTCTGGACATGTTTAGTAAAATCACTAAAATTAGTGATTAACTAGATGTGGTAAGCTTTATTAGTATTAACTGGATCAGAAGGTGAATGGGCAAATTACTTAGAAATTCTATTTAAAAGATGATAAGTTTATTTAGTGCTCGTTTGGCTAATAATTTAGGATTAAAAAACTACAAAAAGAAAAAAATAAGTTATATAAGTCAATAAGACTTTGGCACTATTTGGTAGGGCTTATTGCCAGCTTATTTCAGCTTTTAGCTTAATTTAAGCTATTCTGATGTGTTTGGTCCAGCTTAACAATACAGTTTATAACTTTTTGTAAGTCAAAAATCAACTTATTCTTTGAGTGGGGGAGGAGAAGCTTAATTCATAAGTCAAAAACCAACTTATGTTCACAGTTATAAGCTATAAGCTGTTAAGCTATAAGTTATAATCACTTTCCCACAGCTCTACCAAACGGGGCCAAAATATCATTTTTTACCCATGATCATTACATTTTTTTTCTCATAAAAGTAAAAAAGTCCTTAAAAAAAAAACCAAACGAGGCTAAAAAAGTCTCAATCTAAAAAAGTTGACTATATTAGCCAATGTCAAACAACTCCGTAGTCTCACAATCTTTTGAATACTCTCAAAAGTTCACTACATATTTTTCTTCTTCATTTTTCTCTATGTTTTTATCTACTTCTTTCTCTTCCTGATTTTTGGTGACCGACAACCATGCCTTGGTTCTTCTCTGTAACAACCCTCGTCACTGTTTACCGATAAACTACCGATTACTGCTAAACTGAGACTGATTATGAAAAGTAATTGAACTGATTGAAATACTGAACTGACTAACTGAAATCTGAAACTGATTGATTGACTGTATCTGTTTAAATGCATTATCTATCTGTTTGACTGTTTGATTATCTGTTTATGTTTTTATGGTTAAATTGTAAATTGAAGGCCTTAGCGGCGGCCGAACCGAAAATTGATTAGTGTTCCATGATCAGTAGAATTTATGTGATTTAATGGTGTAATTATCTGAAAACTGATTAGGCATGATTAAACTAGATTAAATTAAGCTAAATTGCATTAGGTGGACTTAATTGCCAAAATGCCACTTAGTGGCCACTATCTCACACATTTAGAGGCTTGCATACTTTGACACAAACACACTTCATCAGCCTTGTTGAGTGTATAACCGGCTAGATAGTGAGGGAGAGTGAGAGAAGTGAGTTCAACTTGTTTTCATCTTGATTTTTGCTTGGAGGCTTAGGGGAATTGAAAGCTTAAGTGCATAATTGAGCCTCTAGACTTGTAATTGAGGAACCTAGGTATGAATTTCATCCTCCTTATTGTGTATTTAAGTTCCTTCTAGCATGGATCATGGTAGTTTAAAGAGCTAAGTTAAGAATTGGTTCATTAATGTTGAATTGGAGCTCATTCCATGCATGCATGTTTGAATTGTTGAGTTGGGAGTTGATTTCATGGTAAAATGTTATATGCATGTTCATATTGTGTTTAAGTCTATGATTTCATCTTGTCTTTGAAAGAATTGGCTCATTAGAGCATGAAATTGAAGCTTTGAAATGGTTTAAATTCATGCATGTTTGCATGTTTTTCATATTCTTGAAAATTGGTTTGAAATTGAGTTGTTTGAAACACCCTTGGGCTTTGATTTTACAATTGAGCTTTGGAATCATGTTAAACTATGAGTTTTGAGATGTTTTCTAGAAAATTGGCCCAAGATGATCGAAATTTATGTTTTAAAACTTGGTTTTGAGCTTGAGGTTCAAATCTGGAATTTCCAGATTTTGAACTCACGCTCGAGTGGGGTGACTGGCGCTCGAGCGTGAAATTCGTGCTCCCAATACTTTGCACTGTTTTGATGTCTGCTCGAGCGGATTAATTGACGCTCGAGCGGGACATTGTGTCTCATGCTCGAGCGGGTGTCGAGCGCCCAATCGAGCATGATTTTCACCCATCAAGCACTTTTGACTGTTTTGCAGAACGCTCGAGCTGGTAAGTCTACGCTTGAGCGGAAACCTTTGTCTACATGTCCGCTCGAGCGGATTAACCTACGCTCGAGCGTGACCCCTATTTTCTAAAAATTCTGAAAATGTTTTCTGAATGCATCTTTGCATCCTCATCCCATCCTAGGCATTCTTAGGCCTAGTTTAAGACATCTTAATGAGGATATAGATGTAGAACACACCGAGGCAAATTAGGGATTAAGTTATTATCTTTTCCGACTGTGTAGCTTAGTGTGTGTTCAATATGTAACTGTGTAGGGTTGGCGACTGGGGACGCGCTCTAGCCTTACTGTAGCCCAGAATTCTGTGAGTAACAACTGTGTAAAGATATGTTCAAAATGATTATCTTCTGAACAAATGAACTGTACTGCTTTCTGAACTGATACTGTTAATTGAATGAATGTATGTCCTATATTCTGAACTGTATTGTGGCATCCTTAACAACTATTGTTTATTGTTTGTAGACACCCCATTTTTGACAGACCTTAAGACTCAGACGTCGCCGATTGAGCGCTTGGTGATGTTGCATATCGTGCTCGTTCAGAGGTTTCAGAGTCTCGGCTGCGAGCCTTGCCTCCGGACTTCCGGACTCTTTCATACCTTGCCTCGGTTTGCGAACCGGGCTCGGTTTTCTCTGTTTCTCTTCCCAAAGGGAGGGAGAGGTCTCGTAGATCATCTCTCAGTGGCCGTAGGGTACGTTTCGTGGTCATAGGCCATTTTGCCCGTTTGGAGTCCGATTTTCAGTTTTTCAGAGCCGTTGGCCGTGTGCCTCGGTTCGGGACCGCTTAACCACCTCCGTTTGCTCCAGTTTTTGGCATGCATCTCATTTACTCCCTTTCGAGGGACACTGTGGTCCGAGAGACCAACTTCGTGGTTGAACACCACTTTCGGTGCCTAACAGTCAGTTTTCGGGGCCTCGGGCCGCGTGTTTCGGCCCCCGAACCTTCATTTTGCATCGGTTTGAGTTCATTTTTGGCAGGGACCTCTGTTTCATTGCTAGGAAGGCCGTAGAAGGGTGGGAGGCCCATAATTGTACCGTCAGCCAACTTTATCCCTTCATCGCCCTCCGTCGCCCGATTTTTCTCACTTCAAAGCCAATGTTGAACACCCTTGGGCTATTTTCTTGAACCCTAAACCCCATATTTGTGATGTACACATCTGGGAGGCCACCAATATTTGGTGGCCGGCCAGTAATTTTTGTTGAACCTTTTGAACCCCTTTGAAAAGTGGGTTGTTCTCTCTCCTGGTTCACTTTTTTCAGTGTTTAACCACAGGGTTGTGTTGTGCACACATGGGAGGCCCTCTTTCTGTGGTGGCCGGCCACTAATTATACCTGAACCTTTTGACCCTTGGCCGGCCGGCCATGGGAAGTAACCGGTCGGCCACCTGCAACCTCAATAGCTGGCCGGTCATGATCCCTGCACCCTGTTCCTTACAGCTGTGTATCTGTTTTCCCCCCAGATTGTGTATCCGGGGGGGTGCATTTTTTGGGGGAAACTTGTTTGTTTTCCCTCCATTTTTCCCCCCTTTTTCTCTCATTTTTGCCTATATAACAGAAGCTCCAGCTCTGTTATTAGGGTTACAAAATTTCCCTTTAAACCTCTTGCATTATATCCCTCTCCATCTCTATTCCAAGCTCAAAACCTTTAAAGTCCTACACCCCTTTCCACACCACCACCAAGCACCACACCACCATCATCCATTCCAGCAGCTTCAGGGACATTTTTAGAGCTAAAGAGCCACCAAACTCAAGCCAAGAGTTGCCTAAAGTTTGGTCTTCAAGGGTAAGCACCATTTTCCCTCTTTTTGAGCTTATTTTGTATGCTTTCTAAGTCATTCTTGCTTGCTGTTTTGGGCTCCGACCCTAACTGGAACTAGGCTTATTTTGAGCTATTTTTCATGTTTGTTTAAGGGTATTTACCTGTTTGAGGCCTCCTTGTTGCACTTACTTCATTACCCCTCTTGTATGCCATTGTCTTGTGTAGTATTTTTGGCCTATGTATAAACTGTTTTGAGCTCTGTCATGAACTGAAAAGTAGCTTATTTTGAGCCCTTCTTCAACATTGTTGAGGGCTCATTGCTGTTTGAGGCTTTCATTTATCAGTTGCCTTTATATCTCTCTTTTGGCTCCATTTTTGCATGATTTGTTAGCCTGTTTTGCTTCTGTTTTTGGGCTCTGGTCCGAACTACAAGTGACCTTATTTTGAGCTGTTTTTCATGTTTCATTAAGGGTCCTTCACTGTTTGAGGCACCCTTTATATACTTTGTGTTATATCTCTCTTTTTGGCCTTATTTTGCATAGCATTTTGAGCATTCTTGCATACTGTTTTGGGTCCGACCATCAACTGTAAAGTGCATTATTTTTGGCCCCTCTTCAACATTGTTGAAGGGTCCCTTTGTGTTTAAGGCCAGAAACCACTACTTGCTTCTTTGTCCATCTTTTGGCCCTTTTCTTGCATGAGATCTTAGCCATACCTGTGCTGGTTTTTGGGGTTTGTTGTAAACTGTAAAACATCATATTTTGGGCCCCTCTTCAACATTGTTGAAGGTCCCTCATCCGTTTGAGGTCTGCAGCTGTGAGTTGCTTCTTTATCTCACATTTAGGGCTATTTTTGCATGCTAGTTTTGCCCTATTTGTGTTTGCTGTTTATCCTTGCTTAAAACTGTAAACATGCTTGTTTTGGGGCTGCCTTGAATCTGTCTTTACATGTCATGATCAAATAATGCATGCTTGATGTAGCTACAAGTCATTTCATGTGCTTAATCTTGCATTTCGGGACCATTTCATGCATCGGGTGCCATATTCCTATGATTCGGGGCTGTTTTGGGTCATGTTTTGCTGCTGAAACTTGCATGTTTGCATGCCATTTTCCATGCCTTGCCATGTCTCATTAGAGTGGCATTTGGTGCCTTAGGGTCGGTCCTCGGTTTGCGTGCATGCATGCGTGCGCGCATCTCGAGCTGTCTCATTTTCATCGTATGGCCTCTTATGTGAGTGTGGCTGAGGTCCACTCACGTTGGTGTAAGCCCATATTGTATTGTGTATGCTATTTCATTTCATAGCATTGTGTATGCTAGATTGTATGTTAGCGCATTGTGTATGCCATGTTATCTCGTGCATCGTGTATGTCATTTCATAGCATTGTGTATGTTAGGTTGTATCTTAGTTGCATTTCATGCATATCATGCATATTGCATCGTGCTTGGGATAGGAGTTAGCCCGAGCACGGGAAATGAGATACGTTTCGTACTCCGAGTGACGGAACGTGTCTCAATTCCCAGTCACCGACACTCCAGATTATCCATGATGGAGTCTAAGTTTTGTTTTGTTTCCATGTGCATTCATTCTATATTGAATTGCACAATTCGACTCCTCGGCCACCATGCATCGAGATGCGTGATTGGTGGCACAAGGATCGAGGCATGCATACATTTGTGAAAATACATTGCTATGCTCCTTTCCTGCTCTCTGTTGCAGCAAGTTAAGAAACAGTAACCTTCCGGAGCTTGGCACGCTTTCCAAGGATAATCGCAAAACAGAGGCTAATTGGGACATCCCAGTGGATTTCCGCGCAAGGCAGTCCAGACATGCATCATCCATCATCTGAAGAAGAGTCAAGGCAGTCCCTGGCTTGCATGCCAATTTATAGCTTTCTTAGTTAATTTGTAAATTAATTAGGGATTTGTATATTATTCGGACTGTATTATTTGGACTGTATTATTCTTTCGGACCCTCTGCGCGAGGGCACAACTGTAATAAGTGTGCGTGTGTGTGATGCATGTCTTCCAACCCCACGTCTTTCTCCCTTTTATTTACCCGCTTATGATGGTTAGATTAGGGCATGTTTCAATTAGCATACAGTATGACAGCATGTTTGCATCATTCATCTGTTTTGCATGCACCGGGCTCGGCGCATCATACTAACTGCATTGTATTTTCAATTCCAAGTTGAATACATGTTAACTGTAGTATTTCATATGCCATGTTTAGAATAGCCGAGCCTGCTATAGTTGCATTTTTGCATGTGTTGCATTAGGCATTTCTGTATAATTAGGATCATGCATGGATTTCTAATTAGCTTCTTTTTTGGCTTGGAGTACTCGGTAAGTTTTATGCTTTAGCATCCTTGCATGTGTGTGAGTGACTGCCATGAATAGCATGCTTACCATGAGGCTAATCGCTTATGTGATATAACTGCCTGAATGCCTGTGGGTGAAGGTTGGGCTATTTGGATTGGAACAAATCATTGACTATGAGTTTTAAGCCCACTAGATAATGGCAAAACCATCTTTTCTTAAGCCCACCTGCGGGTGGAAAAATCTGCATTTTAAGCCTACTTGCGAGTAGCAAACCATCTTTCGAAAGCAAACATGAAATGTTTTGTTCCAATTCAGACGATCCAGTCTATACTTGTATGCTGTGCGCATCACATAGTAAATCTAGGCTAATAACCGAAATAAGAACACACAATGTTGTCAAAAATAGATATCATGGTTAGTAGAGGCCGATCTTTGATCGGGGGATCGGGGGTGCTCACGAAGTGACCTTCCCCAATCGTACCCAAGTTCCCGAGCCGAGGCAACTTTGGTGATGACGGACACGTGGCCTTAGGCAACGAGTCAGGGTTTCCTAAATTTCCCAAAATAAAACATTTAGGTGGCGACTCTGTATCTGGCAAAGCAGTCCATGTTTGGCACTTCTTTCAAAAATCTGTTTTCTCAAAAACGATTTGTCGGATTTGGACTCTTTGGTTCAGACTTAGAACCGTGACAATTTGAGAGTCCTGAGCTGTAGTGACCCCAAACGAACAGAACGGGAGCTCACCCTCCCGGGGCGTTCGGGGACGTCTACATGTTACTGTTACAGAGATCTCTGTCGGTTCCCTTGTTGGAACCACTACTGTTTACTAATTGATGGCCATCATTTACTGTTCGGTCTTTTAAGACTTACTGTTTACTGTACTGTTATGCTAATGGATGTACCACATATGACTGAATGACTGATATACTGAATTAACGAACTGTTTTCATTACTGTAAGGACATTCATTCCTAACCTCTTTATGCATTATGTTATTCACTAGGCTTTAGCTCACTGCTCATATATATATAGGTGTACAGGCACCAGACCGCGGCTAGAAGCGTCGGGGTTAAGCTCCAGTTTTGTCAAGCCAACCATTGTGCCTCACTGCGAGATTCCAAGCCTGTCTAGTTATGGCTTAGGGTGTTTTTAATTTCCCCGTCTGTCTCTGTATCTGTTTTGTACAACTTTATAGACTGTTACCGTACTGTTTAATAGGGATGAGGTCCCTGAACTGAATGATTGTATATATGTACATACTGTTTTGTCACTGACTGCATATATGTATGAAAAAGTCTTTTTGGCATACAGACTGTCACAGCTCATTGGACATTGTTTATTTACTATTTTGGCTTCCGCCATGCACCTGTACTCTGGATTACTGTGTTACTGTTAAGTAGGCCTTCGGTAATCTTGGATTACTGGCCGGTTACGGTGCTAAACCCATAGGGGCGGGTTTGGGTCGTGACAGAGTGGTATCAGAGCGATACTTACCACGAGTTATACCGCACACACGTGTCCCAATGAGCTATAGGATGTCCTAGAAAAGCGATTAGGGCATTACATGAGCATGATAAGTGTGTGGCTATGACATGACTGAATGTATGCTAATGTGTTAATCTGTTTAAAGAAATGACTGCCTATGTTGACAACTGCTATAACTGCCTATAGTGAAATAGATAATACAAGAACTGCAAATGAATCTGAATCCTCATCCTCTGAGGCAAGAATGGCAAGACTGGAAAGAATGATGGAACTAATAACTGAAAGACTAGATCAACAACAGAATCAACTGCCCCCACTTCCTCCTCCGGTACAGCCGAAGCAGAATGTGAATGTTAATGATGGGGACATAATTGCTCTCACCCATAAGTTCAGCAAAATGAAATCGCCATCCTTCCAGGGAGGCCTTGAACCGTTAAAAGCTGACGCATGGGTTCTCGAGACAGAAAAATTGTTTGAGGTTTTTCCGTGCTCCGAAGCACATAAAGTGCTATTGGCCACCTTTACTCTGCAAGAAGAAGCTAGAAGGTGGTGGATGCTTATCCGTGATGACAACACTGTTATGACTTGGGCTCAATTCAAAGGAGCCTTCTTTGAAAAGTACTTCCCTCAGTGTGTTAGGGACAGAAAAGTAACTGAATTTGAACAGCTGAGACAGGGCACAATGTCCGTTGCTGAATATGAAACGAAGTTCACTGAGCTTGCTAGATATGCACCACATATGGTTGACACTGACTACAAGAAGGCCAGAAAGTTTGAAGGCGACCTTAATGTTGCAATACTCGACAGAATAAATGTTCTGAAATTACCGAATTATGTAAATGTTCTTGACCGAGCCTTGATGGCTGAATCGAACATCGAGGCATTGAAAACTGAAACACCAGCATCGAAATGGCGTGGTAAAAGGCAGGGTTTTAAATTCAAGAAAGGCAAGCATAACCCATTGAACAAGAAACGGAATACGGGGTCAACGACTAGCCCCAGCCAAGGGAGTGGTTTCATACCATCCTGTTCTGAGTGTGGCAAGAAGCACAAAGGGGTCTGTTACAAAATATCTAGAGCCTGTTACAGGTGTGGCAAGGTGGGCCACATGGTTAAAGACTGCCCCTCTGCTCCATAAGCCAATAGTAAAGCTGCACCAAGCGCGGCAGCATCAACTGTTGCATCAAAACCGAACCCCAAAGCTACCGGGAAAGAGCCCATGAGGTAGGGCCGAGTGTTCGCCCTAGTACCGGGAGACGTGCAGAATACCGAGACCGTTGTGTCAGGTATTCTCTCTATTTGTACTCAAAATGCTTATGTACTGATTGATTCGGGGTCTACGCATTCATATGTGTCGCATGCTTTTTCGCGAAAATTGAATAGACCATTAGAACCCATGAATTATCTGTTAGCTGTATCATCGCCCATTGGGGGATCTATGACCTGTGCATATATGTACCCTGCTTGTGAAATTATTGTTGGAGATGCACATTTGTTTATTGACTTACTGCCTCTGAACATTGATCATTTTGATGTAATATTGGGAATGGACTGGCTAACGAAATACCATGCTACCATAGACTGTGTCACGAAACAAGTAGTTTTTCGTCCACCGGGTCTACCAGAATTTGTGTTTAATGGGGTTGGAGTAATACCTCCTCCGTATTTGATTTCATTTGTGAAAGCTGTTAAATTGATTAGGAAGGGGTGCAAGGGATATCTGTGTTCTGTATTGACTGTATCTACTGATGATAATGCTAACGTGAATAGTATTCCTATAGTCAGAGAATTCCCAGATATTTTTCCAGATAATCTGCCAGGGGATTTGACTGACAGGGAGATTGAATTTACCGTCAATGTGATTCCGGGAACGCAGCCAGTATCTAAAGCTCCTTACCGAATGGCTCTAACTGAACTGAAAGAATTGAAAGTGCAACTGCAAGAACTACTAGATAAGAAGTTCATCAGGCCTAGCACTTCGCCATGGGGCGCTCCTGTTTTATTTGTGAAGAAGAAAGACGGCTCACTGAGACTGTGTATTGACTACCGTGAACTGAACAAGGTAACTGTGAAAAATAAATACCCATTGCCACGTATTGATGACTTATTTGATCAGTTACAGGGTGCTCAAGTGTTTTCTAAGATCGACCTCAGATCAGGATACCATCAGTTGAAAGTTAAAGCAGAAGACATTGACAAAACTGCTTTTCGAACGAGGTATGGACATTACGAATTGTTAGTTATGCCTTTCGGAGTTACCAATGCACCTGCTGCATTTATGGACCTCATGAACAGAATATTTAAACCACACCTCGATGACTTTATCGTAGTATTCATTGATGACATACTGATTTACTCCAAAAGTGTAGAAGAACATGAACATCATCTGAGACTTGCCCTACAGACCCTAAGAGAACAGAAACTTTATGCTAAACTGTCTAAATGCGAATTTTGGCTTGATCATGTTATGTTTTTAGGGCATGTTGTTAGCAAAGATGAAATTTTTGTTGATCCGCAGAAAATTAAAGCTGTAGTAAACTGGCCTAGACCAACAAATGTGACAGAAGTCCGAAACTTTTTGGGTTTGGCTGGATATTACAGAAGATTCGTCAAAGATTTCTCCAAAATTGCCTTACCGTTGACTCAGTTAACTCAGAAGGGAATATCATTTGACTGGACTGACCAAAGGGAATCAGCATTCCAAGAGTTAAAAACTCGACTTGTAACTGCACCGATTCTTACCCTACCTTCAGGTACGGATGGTTTTACTGTATTTAGTGATGCTTCTCATAAGGGTTTGGGATGTGTTTTAATGCAGAATGGGAGAGTTATTGCTTATGCTTCCCGACAACTGAGACCGCACGAAAAGAACTACCCGACCCATGATCTGGAACTTGCTGCAGTAGTATTTGCACTGAAAGTCTGGCGTCACTATCTGTATGGGGTGACATGTGAAGTATATACCGACCACAAGAGTTTGAAATATTTCTTCACGCAGAAAGAACTGAACATGAGACAGCAGAGATGGCTAGAACTAATTAAAGACTATGACCTACAGATTTTGTACCATTCGGGAAAAGCCAACACCGTTGCCGATGCACTGAGCCGGAAATCAATTAGAAACTTAGCCTGTTTGCTTACCGGGCAAAAAGAACTACTTTGTGACCTTGAAAAATCTGAAATTGAAATTGTTTTACGAGAACAAGGTGAAACAATAGCTGCTATTTCTGCTCAACCAGCACTGATTGAAGAAATTAAAGAGAAACAGCAATTGGATGACTTCTTGAAGAAGATCATCGAAGAAAGGGAAACTAAACCAAGACCGGGTTTCAAATTTGAAAATAATGTACTGAAATTTCAAGGAAGACTGTGTGTACTGAATGATTCTGAATTGAAAAGAAGAGTTCTGCAAGAGGGCCACAATTTAAAATTTTCTATCCATCCAGGGAATACGAAAATGTATCAAGATCTGAAACTGAATTTCTGGTGGCCAGGAATGAAAAAAGAAATTGCTGATTTTGTGGCAAAATGTCTTCATTGCCAACAAGTTAAAGCCGAACATCAACGACCCGCAGGCTTATTGCAGCCCTTACCCATACCGGAGTGGAAATGGGAACATATCACCATGGATTTTATTGTGGGATTGCCTCGCTCCAGTAAAGGTATGGCTCAATTTGGGTTATTGTTGATAGACTGACTAAATCTGCTCACTTCTTACCTGTTAAGACAATTTACAATGCGGACAAATTGGCTATACTCTATATTGATGAAATTGTTAGACTGTATGGAGTGCCTGTGTCCATTGTTTCTGACAGGGATTCGAAGTTTACATCGAGATTTTGGCAAAGCTTACAGACTGCATTGGGTACTGAATTGAGACTAAGTAGTGTTTACCATCCTCAGACAGATGGTCAGTCAGAAAGGACCATCCAGACTATGGAGGATTTATTGAGAATGTGTGTTCTTGATTTTCAGGAAAACTGGGAAAGCCATTTGCCATTGGCTGAATTCGCCTACAACAACAGTTATCATTCAAGTATTGGTATGGCGCCTTTCAAGGCATTGTATGGCAAAAAATGTAGATCTCCGATTTGCTGGGCAGAAGTTGGAGATGGGCCTTTGCTTGGGCCCGAGATTGTATACGAAACGACTGAGAAAGTGAAACTGATACAGCAGAGACTGAAAACTGCACAGAGCAGACAGAAAAGTTATGCTGATGTTAGAAGACGGGATAGAGAATATGAAGTGGGTGATCACGTGTTTGTGAAAGTGACACCGATGAAAGGCCAGACTCGTTTTGGAGTCAAGGGCAAGTTATCGTCGAGATACATCGGACCATATGAGATTATCGAGAAAATCAATCTAGTGGCGTATCAAGTTGCGCTTCCTCATGAAATGGAGCATATGCACAACGTCTTCCACATTTCTATGTTGAGGGACTACCTTCGAGATCCTTTCCACGTGATAGAGCCTACTCGTGTAGTGCTGAGTGATAACTACACTTACAAGGAACGACCTATTCAGATTGTAAACAGACGGATCAAGAAGTTGAGAAACAAAGAGATCCCGTTAGTGAAAGTTGACTGGCAAAACCATGGTGGTGTGTATGCCACTTGGGAGAGGGAAGATGACATGGCTAAAAGATATCCTGAACTGTTTCCACTGAATCATGTTTTCTTCCAAAACGAAGGTAACTCGAGTTTAGAGGACTAAACTCTTTTTAAGGAGGGGAGACTGTAACAACCCTCGTCACTGTTTACCGATACACTACCGATTACTGCTAAACTGAGACTGATTATGAAAAGTAATTGAACTGATTGAAATACTGAACTGACTGACTGAAATCTGAAACTGATTGATTGACTGTATCTGATGTATTATCTATCTGTTTGACTGTTTGATTATCTGTTTATGTTTTTATGGTTAAATTGTAAATTGAAGGCCTTAGCGGCGGCCGAACCGAAAATTGATTAGTGTTCCATGATCAGTAGAATTTATGTGATTTAATGGTGTAATTATCTGAAAACTGATTAGGCATGATTAAACTAGATTAAATTAAGCTAAATTTCATTAGGTGGACTTAATTGCCAAAATGCCACTTAGTGGCCACTATCTCACACATTTTGAGGCTTGCATACTTTGACACAAACACACTTCATCAGCCTTGTTGAGTGTATAACCGGCTAGAGAGTGAGGGAGAGTGAGAGAAGTGAGTTCAACTTGTTTTCATCTTGATTTTTGCTTGGAGGCTTAGGGGAATTGAAAGCTTAAGTGCATAATTGAGCCTCTAGACTTGTAATTGAGGAACCTAGGTATAAACTTCATCCTCCTTATTGTGTATTTAAGTTCCTTCTAGCATGGATCATGGTAGTTTAAAGAGCTAAGTTAAGAATTGGTTCATTAATGTTGAATTGGAGCTCATTCCATGCATGCATGTTTGAATTGTTGAGTTGGGAGTTGATTTCATGGTAAAATGTTATATGCATGTTCATATTGTGTTTAAGTCTATGATTTCATCTTGTCTTTGAAAGAATTGGCTCATTAGAGCATGAAATTGAAGCTTTGAAATGGTTTAAATTCATGCATGTTTTTCATATTCTTGAAAATTGGTTTGAAATTGAGTTGTTTGAAACATCCGTGGGCTTTGATTTTACAATTGAGCTGTGGAATCATGTTAAACTATGAGTTTTGGGATGTTTTCTGGAAAATTGGCCCAAGATGATCGAAATTTATGTTTTAAAACTTGGTTTTGAGCTTGAGGTTCAAATCTGGAATTTCCAGATTTTGAACTCACGCTCGAGTGGGGTGACTGGCGCTCGAGTGTGAAATTCGTGCTCCCAGTACTTTGCACTGTTTTGATGTCCGCTCGAGCGGATTAATTGACGCTCGAGCGGGACATTGTGTCTCATGCTCGAGCGGGTGTCGAGCGCCCAATCGAGCGTGATTTTCACCCATCCAACACTTTTGACTGTTTTGCAGAACGCTCGAGCGGGTAAGTCTACGCTCGAACGGAAACCTTTGTCTGCATGTCCACTCGAGCGGATTAACCTACGCTCAAGCGTGACCCCTGTTTTCTGAAAATTCTGAAAATTTTTTCTGAATGCATCTTTGCATCCTCATCCCATCCTAGGCATTCTTAGGCCTAGTTTAAGACATCTTAATGAGGATATAGATGCAGAACATACCGAGGCAAATTAGGGATTAAGTTATTATCTTTCCCGACTATGTAGCTTAGTGTGTGTTCAATCTGTAACTGTGTAGGGTTGGCGACTGGGGACGCGCTCTAGCCATACTGTAGCCCAGAACTCTGTGAGTAATAACTGTGTAAAGATATGTTCAAAATGATTATCTTCTGAACAAATGAACTGTACTGCTTTCTGAACTGATACTGTTAATTGAATGAATGTATGTCCTATATTCTGAACTGTATTGTGGCATCCTTAGCAACTACTGTTTACTGTTACTGTTACAGAGATCTCTGTCGGTTCCCTTGTTAGAACCACTACTGTTTACTGATTGATGGCCATCATTTACTGTTCGGTCTTTTAAGACCTACTGTTTACTATACTGTTATGCTAATGGATGTACCACATATGACTGAATGACTGATATACTAAATTAACGAGCTGTTTTCATTACTGTAAGGACATTCATTCCTAACCTCTTTATGCATTATGTTATTCACTAGCTCACTGCTCATATATATATGTAGGTGTACAGGCACCAGACCGCGGCTAAAGTGTCGGGGTTAAGCTCTAGTTTTGTCAAGCCAACCACTGTGCCTCACTGCGAGGTTCCGAGCCTGTCTAGTTATGGCTTAGGGGTGTTTTTAATTTCCCCGTCTGTCTCTGTATCTGTTTTGTACAACTGTATAGACTGTTACCGTACTGTTTAATAGGGATGAGGTCCCTGAACTGAATGATTGTATATATGTACATACTATTTTGTCATTGACTGCATATATGTATGAAAAAGTCTTTTTGGCATACAGACTGTCACAGCTCATTGGACATTGTTTATTTACTGTTTTGACTTCTGCCATGCCCCTGTACTCTTGATTTCTGTGTTACTGTTAAGTAGGCCTTCGGTAATCTTGGATTGCTGGCCGGTTACGGTGCTAAACCCATAGGGGTGGGTTTGGGTCGTGACATTCTCTTTCTCTCTCTAATATAAAGTCATTGGGTGACCAACGACCATCATTGCTTGGAGTTCACCAGCAACCATCGAATATTGACTTCTTACTTTACATTCACCGACGGCGAAAGAGACGAGTTTCCGGTAAAGAAAATGAGTAGATCTATTCAGATCTGATGTAGATCTACTCAGATCTAAATAAAAAATAGTTGCTGGAGTACAATATTCTCTTTATATCTGTTTCTCTCCTTCGATTTCTCAATTTTTCTACATTTTCTTTGCTATATACTTCTATTTTCTTATTTTAATGGAAAAAAATTTTAAGTTATGAACCTGTTATTTTTAAGTTTTAGTTACAGGCGGTGAAAACTGTAAAATTTTATAGATTTTTTTTTTTGTACTGAAATGAATCATTCTTTAAAACTGTAAAAATTTACAGTTTCATGACATTCTTTAAAATTATAAAATTTTACAATTTCATAACATGTTTTTCAATTTGATTAATAATAATAAATACTTAATAGAATCATGTTTTGAAACTATAGCATTTTACAGTTCAAAGTTTACTTTTCAGTTTGATCAATATTAGAGATTATTTGGAAAAAATTACAAAAATTGAAAAATAATATATTCTTTTTTTCCATTGTTGTTTGTTGTTGTTATTATTATTATTTTTTCCTTTCAGTTTATCAATATTTGGAACATTTTGCTATGTTTTTTATCACTATAATTTCTCTATTTTTTTTTGACAATATTCTGGACATTCCGGTCAGTTTCTGATGATATTCTTGACGTTCAACGAATATTCTGGACATTCTGGCGTACTTCTCCGGTGATGTTAAATATTTTGGCGAGTCTCCGGTAACCATTTGATGAAAGTTCGACGATAGTGACATGTAACAGTGTTTTTACAGTTATAATTTTTTTTTTTTTGATAACAATTAAAAATAAGTAGGTCTAATTGATGCAAATATTTTATTTAAAATTAAATAAATTTTAAACTTTGTGTATGAGTGTCCAAGGTGTATGGTGTATGGGCTTGGGCGCTATCCTTGAGTTATGCGCTTGGACGTGTTTTTTTGTTGTGAATTCTCAGAGATGTAGTAGGTCCAGCATGGATGTGAAACCCCCCTCTCCGCCCCCCTATATAATGAATGAAACAAACAAGCTAGGGTTGGGAGGTAACGTTAAGATTTTAAGAATGGCACGCACAATCAACTTCAGATGCCTGGGCGAAGGATTTGAAGGTTAAAATTTTTGTGTTTGGGAAGATAGTTGAGTTTTTTTTTTTTTGTAATTGGATGTGATGTTTGTGAGAAAAAAATAAATAAAATGATTATGAATTTGATGTGATATTTTGTCTAGATTTGTTTCTTTTGATTTTTTAACTAATTTTGTCTTTTAGTGTGTTTTAGCAAAAAAAAAAACTCTTCCCAAACAGCGCCATGGATGTGAAACCCCCCCCCCCGGCTTCGCCTCCTATATAATATGAATGAAACAAACAAGTTAGGGTTAGGAGGTAACGTTATGGTTTGAAGAATGGCGTGCACAATCGATTTCAGATGCCTGGACGAAGGATTTGGAGGCAAAACACACAAGAGAAAAAGATCTAAGCAAGCCGAAGAAGAGCTCAATCGATCCATCCAATCTCAAAACAACAACAAAGACGATGCCTCCATGGAAGTGGAAGAAGAAGAAGAAGAAGAAGAAGAAGAAGGGACACAGTCAAAAAGACAAGCAGTGTCATCTTCAGATAACCCAGACAAGTCGGTGGTGTTTGGAAAGCCTACATACGATGGAGTAATAGCAGGGAAGGTATCAGGGAGGAAGTGGAAGCAGCCGAGGACACACAGAGCGTCGACAGTGTACGTGACTAGGAAGAGCACCACGTACGAGCAGAGGATGAAGCAGAAGAAGATCAAGAGGGCATACACCGAGAGGATAACGGAGCTCAAGGAGGAGATCAGGCACAACAAGGTGGAGAAGAGGAAGAAGCGACAGGAGAGGGACAACAGGAAGCAAGACAACATTCTCAGATCTAGGACCAAGTTGCAGAAGATAACTAATCCCAAGACGCTCAAGAAGATTGCCAAATCTAAGCACAAGAAGCTCCTCAAGGTCGTCCCTAACGATCTTCTCAACAACAACAACAATAAGAAGAAGGATTAATTTTTTGTTTTGTTTTGTTTTTTTTTTTTTTTTTAATTTTTTTTTAATTGAGTACTTGGAACAAAAAGACCTGATGTTTTATAATTTTTTTTGTTACTTTGAATTTGGATGGAAATGGGATTTTGGTAGTATCTAATTTAGAGAGATATGGTGGTGGTGCTATGATGTTTGATTACAATTCTCCTCTGCTCCTGTTCTTACAATTTCAAGAAATGATCATAGAATGGAAGTTTGAAGTCATGCCTCACTCCCCAAGCTACGAGGTTAGGTTACCCATCCAGAATTTTTTATTTTTTTATTTGGCAAAGAAAAATAACTTCATATTATAGAAGAAAAACATAACTCAAAATACCTGCATGCCAAACACAGAAAGAAAATGTTACTACTAACACAAAAAAAAAAGGGACAAAATGATCTAAACAAGCATACAGAAAGATCTAAACTAGAACGCAGAAGAAAACTGAATTCAGCAATAGTGGCAAATACAGATATGTCCAGCAAATCGATCAAACATGTACTAGGAAAAAAATATCTTGCATTTTAAAGAATAATACGATTGTTTCCAAAATTTTCATAGGTCTCATCTTTCATTTCAACACATGCACAGTAAAACCCTTTGAGCAATGGGGTATTATATCACTGAGGTTAGACAATCTCCTTACTCCCTTCACATGTTTGGCTGAATGAATCCTATGATCCAACTGCTATAAATTTAAACAAACATTGACTGGACCATATGCGCACTTGCTCTTAAAGCGAGGTAAAGGAATGGTGCTACTAATTAACAGGACCTTGATCTATGAAAAACACCAGTTGGGTCTTCTACCAATCAAACATCACAAAGGAATGCGAAAGGCACAACACCAGATTTTGTTTACGCCTCAGATTTTAAGCTATGCCTCACACATACCAGGTCTTCCAGCTTATTGCCATCCATTTTGTACAGTGTGACACCTTGCATCTGCTTGTAGTAATCCTGTGCCTCCTTTCTTAGACTCTCAAACGGCATCACTTCCCATTTACTGTAATTTGAATGCTTCCTGACAATACTCATGTCTGGAGATCCCGAGATTGGCCCGCTCCCATCAGGACCCACATTGCCCCACACCTTACAGCTATCAAATTGTCCCAGCCCACCAGCTTGGTCATTTTGGCCCCTCTTCAAGCGCAAAGCTGCTGCATGAGCTTTGCTTATAGTTTCTCGGCTCGGCACGTCTGACCAGTCTTGCTTCCTCTTCGCCCTCATGGGAGAATGAATCCTAATAACCTGAAAAGCATAAATTTTTGATAAACTATACGGAAATTCACTACATTGTCAATGCATTTTTTTTTTTCTTCAAAACTTATACATACACCAAGGCATTCTAGAAGTTGGTAATATGCCCGCCCTTGAAGTGGATTATGCCCTTTCCTTGGTGTGGAGAAGTATCGGGTCCTATGGAAAAAAACACAACGGTAAACAGAGGGAGAGATGCTAAGACATCAAAGTTGTTAGCAAGAATATTAAGGCCAGATAAATAAAACATATTAAGAACATAAACAAGGTGTCTCTCTTATGACAAAGAACAGTTAAAAAAGTGAACTGACCATTCAGTATAACCTGGATCAACTGTGAAACCATATATGTCAACAATGTCACACATGGAAAGTGCTAGTTCTATAGACTTCATTCCAGTTCCTTTGGCACCTCTGCGTAACACAATACCTTGGAATAGATAAACTGGATTTGGAATACTCTGCCACATACACACGACAAAACATTAGTCAAGCCAAGGGAGATTTTCAATAACAAATTCAACCACACAGCTCCTTTGGCAAACAAAAGAAGGTAGAATCTGGGAATCATATTTGAAAAGCCCTGATTACTATTGTCTTTGCACCAAAACAGCACGGGTTCCTAAGTAAAGAATAATTCCACACTTTGTAAAAATGATGGATGTGGCAAACTTTTTTTTTTCTTCTTTAAATTGAGGTCTCGTGGCTTGAACATCCTTCAATTACATAGAATAATTAATTTTTAAAAAGAAAAAGTAGGACAAAAGTGGTTTCACCATACTTTTGACTACTTCCCCTCCTACTTATTAAACACCCAAAGAAGGGGAAGTCCTTCCCTTTACTTCCCCCACATCCCCTAATCCAAATGTCATGTTAAGGTCCCAATAATAACAAAAGCCTCATTTATCAATAGGAGCACTTTTCCTTTCCTCAAAAATAAGGGGAGTGTTTGGTAGACATGTATTGAATATGGCTACAAGAATGTAAAATAAATAAATTAATAACACAAAAGATACTCCAAGGCAAGCATTTGTCGAACATATGCCCCTCATTCTTTATGTATGCCAAAAGAGTTGCCAAATCATATATCAGATTTGCATCTGATCAACCAAAGAAAATACTAACTACATTAGCTGTTCTGAGATGCAATCTTCACCTTTATCATTGCATTGAAGGTTCTATGGGTCAAACTTTTGATAATAAGTACCTCATCATCTGCAGGAAGAAACAATAGTAAGTACTGACCCATAAATCTGTATGATTATACCAAGAAACTTCTACATCTTCGTTAGAGAGGACCATCAGAAAATTTACAAATTTGAATAGTAAAAAACAGAGCTATAGAAAGCATATATAATAATAATAACTTGTTTTGCTCTTGCATGAGAAACTGGCCTTTCTTTTCTTTTCTTTTCTTTATTTTATTGTGTTTTGCCAGCATGAGTAAGTAACCTCAAAATCAACAATTCCATACCTGACTTCTCCTTGTCATCAACTGAGTAATTTTAACCTACAAACTCTTTTCCAAGCTCTATAATTCCATCAAAAAGATCCAGGAAAAAATGCCTTTCCTTTAAAAATTATAGTTAAGGAGAGCTAACTAAGAAGCTTATCATCACATATTTACAGTACTTCCAATTTCTAAAGGAACACATTTCATGTTTGATTGCTGTGGATAAGTAGGCCATAAAGCATCTCATATCCCATGATACATCAATAACTACCCAAAACAATGACTGCATAGTATGTTACATGGTCTAAGGTCCGCGTATTGCACATGCGTCTAGTTGTCAAAACTCTCTGAAGATATACATAATGTTGTAATTAATGAAGTTATCACTATTTGGTGATACAAAATATAAGAGTTCAAATTAAATTGGATGCTGTAGAATAAATAGATCTCTAATCTATCTTTCCATGTGCCCTTTTACTGCTACCAGACACGAGCTTCTCCTTTTATCATAATGGATAAATGATTGGTTTGTCTGCTTAGGATATGCATCAGATACTAATGACAGACACATATGCCATACCCATAATCATGCTGTGTCGAATAGGGCTGCCAGCAGAGGACCAGAACACAGCTACAAATTTTACAGAAATAAAATTAAAAAATGAAAGAAACAAAGCATATCTATAAATTTACCTGACCCATTGAGAATAGGAACCATATTACGAGCTGCACCCCTCACTACTAGGCGAAAATCCCTCTTCAGACCAACATACTTGGCATATTTCTACAAAGAAATAATAGCGGTGATAATCAACTGTTTCCAAAATAATTTCCTACCACCTCCAAAAAGAAGATAACGAAGAAGCATATAGTGCCAATTATCATAATCAAGTATAAATACTTCTCTCTTCTTTTTTCTTTGTTCTTTTTTAAAATGTAAACCAGTATAATACCGTTGCTTCCTAGATAGAAGATCAACATTTCAAATCAGTGATTACACTGATTATGCACAAGTTACAGAGTATCTAGATGCCAATCTTTTTGCTTAAAAGGTCTAAATTTACTTGGTTAATTATTAATTCATCAATTCCATTCCAAAATCAGGAGGAACTCGTGAGAAGACCCAGAAAATAGCACTACTTTGCAAATTTACCTCATTAACGGGGGCCTCATTGTCTCGTATAACAGCATCATGACTATCAATCTCTCTTCCAAACTCCGTCTTTAAGAGGTCACCTGAATTTCCAACAACAGCACATCTCTCAAACTGTCGAGGGTGGAAGGGTGGCTTTGCAGGCAAAAGTAAGCTAAGGTGCTCCTCACAAAGAGAGCGATTGTAGCATTTATCTGCACCTCTACAACCATGATAAAGGGAAAAAATGTTTTCATGATACTCAGAAGTATTCACTACATGATATCCAAATTCAACCAAGTAAGAAACATCAATTAACTTTATAAAAGCAAAAGTTTGAATATCATACAATTGTGCTATCCTTTTTGCTGCATATTCTAACCACCCATCAGGCCGAGCATCTAGGTATTCTCTTGTCAGCACTGTAGTCATATTACGGTACTGCATTTCAGACAACCTCAGGTTATGCCATATATATTATTGAAAAACAACAATCTCTAAGAAAAACTACAATGATCAACCTGTTCCCACAACAGAATCGCCTCGCAAACATCATAACTGTACTCCAAGGGTTCAAAGATTTTAAATTGCTCATTGTACTGCAAGAAAAGAACAAAGCAATCAATAAACAAAAAAGACGCATCAAGGAGAAAGGTGAGGGGAAGAATGGACAGACCCAAGTGCTGTTAGTGCCCTCAGGAAACTTAAGAATCAATTTACAGTGGTCAATAATATGTGCAGTGAGTCCAAGCCCTTTGCTTGCCTACATGCAATTTCAAGGTTAGTGGAAGATCAAAGTTCAAAAGAAAAGTTACATAAATAATGCATTAAAAAAAAAAGTTACACTGCATAGATGGACTGAAAGCAACCTAGCACTGTGCAGAATTGTGGATGCATCCATTAGGATCTGTCTTTACCTAAAGTGACAATGTGCTTGATATATATATACATATATATAGATGCCAATGGCTGATTGTAGCTTTCTGTTTTATTTGAGTATATGTATGTTCAAATGGAAATAACATCAACTAACAAATGCCCCTTCCCAATTTTCAACTGCATTAAATTCAATTAATCTCTAGTGATGGCTAAAATAACAAACTCAAGTAAAAAAAATGTAGCGAAACAGAGGAGCATCATGAACAAACATACCAAAGTAAACACGATAATTAAAAGCAAACAACTACATGTGATAAAGATAACCCCGACCGACCCTTATTACTCCACCATTAAAAAAATAAAAATAAATCTTTACTAGTATATTTCACATCCATACGTATCTATCTTAAAAAACTCAATAGTCTTCATATATGTGTGTATATATATGGAAGTGAAGGAATAGAAAGCTAACCAACCACGCATTGCTGGACAGTGGACTGGAAATCAGACAAGATCCGAATTTCTTCTTTGTTTATACCGAGTTTCCGGGTGCCTGCACATGCAATTTTTTATAAATATATATATATATATATATATATATGATGATGATGATGATGATGATGATGAAGTAAACAGAGTATGAAATGAGAATTAGGGTTAGAATAGGGGGAAGAAGAGAAAAAAGAGGATAGAGACCAGTGAAGAGAGATGATTGAATGCCAAAAACGAGGAGAGAGAAAATGGCGGCAGCACAGAGGAGGTGAAGGAAGGCGGGTCTCTTGGTTGAGGATGCGGATGAAGATGCCTTGTAAGGAGGTCTTGTCATCGTCTTTCGTTGCTCTGCTGAGTTCAATGCAATTCAATTCAATTGCTTTTGCTTTTGCTTTTGCTTTTGCTACTACTACTCATCCCAGAGATCTGAACTACTTACTGATCTAGACTCGGACTTCCCAACCCAACCCAACCCAACCCAACCCATGTTCTCAAGAAACGGTCCAAATAAATATTATGGGTTCTCTCTCTGTTTCTGGGTACCAGCCAGCCCCAAGTGACTAGTTTGGTTATAGGGACAGCATTGTCCTCATCCAATATAATAATAACAGAGTAAATTAAGGTAGCATTTTTAAAATTTAATTAAAATATAAATCGGCTCTAATAAGTTTAAAAATTATATTTTACTTTTAAAATTTTTAATTTCATAATAAAATATTTTTTAATAATAATCAAATTAATTAATATAATAATTTAAATAATTTTATTATTATATATGAATGTTATTATAAATTTTATTTTTAATTAATTTTATTAAATAGAAATTTTTTGTTACAGTAAAAGATTAATAATTTATATTTTAAATCAATTTCGTAAATTTTACTTGTATTTCAATGATGTTAAAGAACTTTAATTTAGAGATTTTAAACAAATTTTTAATGATACAGTAAATCCACCGTCAGATTACTAGTGCCCCCACCGATGAGGGGTTCCAAGCATTTTTGTCTGTAATTAACCTATGACAATATCATTCCACCACCTCCCAAATTGCCGAACCTAACATTTGAAATTGTTCTCATATCTCATTCATTCTCAAAACCCTAAAAATCTCAATCTCAATCTCAGAACACACCATAACATACCATACCAATTCAAATGGAAGACAGTTTCAGAGCTCGCGTGGACAAGGTATTTGGCTCACTAGCTTCTTCATCATCGAATACTTCTTCTTCTTCTTTGGCCTCGTCGTCAGTGAGTTCTTCTTGTCTGTGGTCTCTCACCGACGAAGAGATAGAAAGAAGAGAATGGAAGAGAGAAAGGGACAGCCCCGACGATTCCGCACCCAAACCCTACCCTCCCAACCTCGACGGCTTCTTTTCCAAAAACCCTAACATCTCCTCCTCCTCCTCCTCCTCCTCCTCTCAAACCCAATCATCCTCCACTGCTTTTCCTGAAGAGCTCGAGGTGGTTGACCTTCATGACTATAACGACAACGATAAGGGGAAGCAGAGTCATGGTGCTTCTTCGTCTCGTCACTTGGTGAAACCAGATGACCACGATGACGAAGAATGGGACATTCGATCCTCCATTGGCCTGGACTCCACTTTAGACTTGGAGGTACCTTCTTTCATTTCTCAATCTTCTTTCCCTCTCTTTATATGTATGTATGTATGTATGTATGTATGTCATTTATTGTTTTCATCTTTCATTTCATTTCATTTGGATTGAGTGTTTTAATAAGTTTTACTACCACTTTTTTCATACTATTTGGCTTATAAATTTGGTGGGAAAAGAAATTACCAGAAATAGATAGAAAGAAACAAAACTCTCTTATTTATTATGTCAAATTTCATTTTTTCTCAAAAAACTAATAATAAAGAAAGAAAAATGGTGAGACTTCTATACTATCAATATTGTCCATCATCAAAATACAAAGGAAGAAGAAAAGGAAATTTCAGACGTATCCCTATTTCACATTCTTTGCTTTCTTTTACTCATCCAAACATGATAGTGAGAAAATACAATTACAGTATTTGTTTTCTTTTCTCACCAGGGTAATTTTGCTTGTTAAATTTTAGATTTTGTATGAGTAGATAGATGGTCCAATTCTTGATGTCCCCCAATGGCTTTGCATTGGAGGTTCCTCACTGACCGTTTATATCATATTATTCCTAACAACCATTCAAAGTGTGGCATTCTAATATACTTTCATGAAGCCATTTTTGTCAGATGGAGTATATGTTTTAAGATTAGCAGAGGGGTATGAATGTGACTCACTTTCTCAAACTTTTCCCCCTTTGGAAACATGTTATTTTAATAATTTTTTGGCTTTTTACGGAAAAATATGCAAAAAAGTAGAGAGAGTGATGTGACAAGAGTCTTAACATTTATTTTTTCTGTCAAAATCATATCCTCTTTTGGTCAATCTTCCTCCTGCTATGTTATTCAGAGGTTTAGGGTTTGATTGGTGGATCACTTCTCTTCTCCTCTTTACCTTTCACAAATCAGTCCTTAATGGTGTGTTTGGTTAGGGGATTTGGGGAGGGATTTGGAAAGGGAAAGGGAAAAAGTGTGTGAAATTAGGTGAAATATAGGCATGTTTTATTCACATTTCACCTACCTTTTCCATTTCTCTTTCCAAATCCCTCCCCAAATCCCCCAACCAAACACAACATAAGAGTTCAAATGCTCTCCTTATACTAGACAAGAGTAAAGTTGATCCTTCTTAATCTTGAGACTCCTAACATTTATTTTTTCTATCAATTTATTTTTATTTTTTAAATGCAGGAAGAGGAAGATGAAAACGACAAAGTGGCTATTGGCAGTGAAAAGGCTGGTGATCACTTGTATATGAGGGACATAAACGGCTACTGGACTGATATAAATTTCTACGATGAGCTTCCAAATACATTTAAGGACATCAAAAGAGACCCTCGCGCGAATCATATGGCTGCAAAACTTAGACTTAAAGAAGATGCAGAAGCAGCTGGAAAATTTGACTCTTTGCGAGTTTCTGATACTGAGCTACATGTTGCAAATGCTCAAAATAACACATTGGATGAGGGTGTCAACCTGAAATCAATTCTGAAGAGGAAGGAAAATCAGACAGATCCAAAATCACAGAAGCGTGTCAGGTTTGACTCTGGATGTAAAAATGATTATGAGGATAACTGTTCACCAGAAGAAGCTACAATGTCAGAAGCATCCTTTTTGCCCCAGGAGGCTTCTGGTGTTCCAGATTATATACGAAATCCTTCAAAGTATAAACATTATACTTTTGATTCTACAAGTGATATTGATGAAGAATCCAATCAGGAAGCATGCTTGGAGTTTCTCAATCAGCTGAAGAGGCCAAACAGTGAGGAATCACAGCCAGTTGAGACTTCTGTTGATCTTCCAAAATCAATTACCTTCACTCCAAAAAAGAAGCTTGGTAATGCCGCAATGCTGAAAAATGGAAATGAGTTAAAACAAAACCAGGACGGTGTTGGCAAGGAGTCTATCCCCAGTAACGGTTGGTCCATTGGCATTGCAGCTGCTGGGGAAGAACAGGAAAGTGAAGTTTGTGCAATGGAGGAAGATGAGGCAGAAAAAGTAGCTACTAACAATAGCAGCTCAAGGAGACAAGGTCGCCGGTACCGGACAAAGGCCCACATAGGGTTGGATGAGCATTATACTTGATTGCATGATGGGCTTTCTTGTTCTGGTTGTAGCTCCTATACATCACTGACCTGGTGTATCTTGGATTGCCTAACCGTACATTAGTAAGCATGGAAAGTGGAGGAAACATCTATTCATAAGAGTCCCCTCTCTTTCAAATGTTGTAGATATTCATGAGACCTTTGGAAGTGTGTTTGACTTTAGTTTGGTAAATACTCATGTGTTTTGTGAATTGTTTTTCGTCCGTAAGTGGAACATTGGTACAGCAGTACACATTTTCTGGAGGAATTAACTTGAATGGGCTTTTTTGAATCCATGATCTTCTACAGTTGGGGCTGCATTCCAAAACTTTTTTTACCCATTGAATGGACAAAATTTTCGTTTACTTACCCCTTGGCAGGGCTTAGAGAAGGACCAGTTTTTATGTGTTTGTGGAACAAAACGAAGTATATACAGCTACTTGGGTTAATTTTATAGAGTTTGGATATTGTTTAATAATCCAAGGCATTCAGTGCGAGAGAATCAGAGGGAGATGTGATCTTTGGTCAGCGATTAGGAAGGCTATAAAATGAGCAGAAGGCAGTCCGCATTGGACACTATTATTGTGCATTCGGGCTATAGATGCTCTACAACTTCAATTGCTGCTTCCACACAAAAAACTAACGAGGGTTACATCAATCTTTGAGGGGCGGTTTGATAATGTTGCCAATTTTTTGTTTACGTAGGATAACCAAAAATTGGCGCAGGATTATCAAATTTTGCTGAAGGTAGGGAGAGTAGCTAAATCCTCTTGGCTTGGAAATTTTTTCCTTGAATTGCTAAATCCACGGCCATTATGCATATGGTGAGGGATTATTTAGCAGTCTTCTATTCCAAAGGAGTATATAAACAAAATTCACATCATTTTGTAACGATTGCTGCTATATCCAGGACCAAAAATATATATATAGAAATAAATTCAGAATTTTATGTAACTAAAACAATCACTTTTTAAAACCAAAAAAAAATTATCCATCAAGATGCATAATTTTTTTTTGTTTTGAAAAAATAGACTTCTCTTTTGTCAAAATTCCTGTGTTAAAAATGCCTGACATGCAATTCTGCAAAAATTTTACTTGCCATCACAACTGTCAAGGGACCTATACCTATTAATTTGTTCCACTTTCCAAGACGAAGACAGCTGTATATCCACAAACATATCAGAAGCACAAGTAATTTCATTTCTGTTCAAACATATAAAAGGCCATCATATATAAAGGGCCATCAACTCAGTACAAAGGGTGATATGCTGAAGTACAAACTGTCACCCTTCATCCTATGCATGAGTCGAAGACTCAAGTAAATGTAATACAACATTGTGATGCCTAATTTCAAAACTTTACCCAAAATACAAAAGGACCACACAACTTACATTTAGAGTTCTTGTGTTGGAAGGAAATACAGCCACCAGTTATTTGCTATATTTTCACTCCTAAAAATTTGTTGCAAAATAGTTACCGACCAACATACATTTGGCAGGGAGGACAGCAATACCACTTATACAAAAGAAACTGACACCACCAGCCTATAACAGACGCTTCCGGCAATCTGGTGCACCACAATAACACGCCATTTGCCTTACCTTGCCATCAAGACCAAGTACACTATCAACGGCATAGCCATAATCATATGTAAGCTCCTATGGTTAATCAAAGAGCAAGAGTTAGTTACCTCGTAATAATCCAAGCAGTCTAATACATGATTCTTTTAAGGTTAATTAGAAATCAAAACAGCAACAACAACAACAATATTAAGCCTGCGCAGCAGAAAAGGATAACTCGTAGGCAAAAATTACAAGACAGATTCTTTTGGTCTGTCTAGCAACAAGAAAACTGTTAAACAGACCAGAGAGTTTCTGTGATGAAAACTTTCAGAAAGTGTTAGAATTTCCCATCTTTACCTTCACCTACTCCACTACACACTCCACTTCACCTACCTCCACTTCACCACACACTCCACTTCACCTAACCCACTATCACCTCCACTACACCTACTACCACATTTTCTTCTATATATAGATTGTATAGGAATTGTAATTAATCAATCTTGTAATACATCAAAGCATCAATCAATAATATATGATTTGTAACTTGGTATCAGAGCAAGGTTAAAAAAAATTTAGTGATTCCGCTTTACCGGCGGACGGCAGCCTCGCCTTGGCCGTCCGCCGGACAAACCCAAATTTTCTAATTCTCTTGGATGCAAACATGAGAGCCAAGGTTGCCAATTTTGGGCTAGCAAAGTCTGGCTGCAACGCCATAAGCAATCTAGTGAAGCTAGAAGGGTTCTGCGTAGACCCTGATGATGGAAATTGCTATCTCGTTTACGAGTACGTTGAAAATGGATCTCTACACTCATGGCTACACGACAACAAGAAGGGAAAGTTGACTTGGAGAACAAGGTTAAGAATCGCCATTGATGTAGCCAATGGCCTCCAATACATCCCTGAACACACAAGGGAGGGCGGTTCTCTCCGGCGCAACCCCCCGAGTCTGTAACACCGTCGCCCGACGTCTCGCCGGCCTACTCCTCTCCGTCCTCCTCCGCTGACTCGACATCCCCTCTCCTCTCCTCTCCGCTGCCGCCGCTCATTATGGCTTGCTGAAGCTACTCCTGCAGCGCCGCAGCCGTGGCCTCCCGAGCCTGCCCTGCCTGCGCCTCCGTGCTCAGCTGCGCCGCCCTCGCAGATAGCTCGGCATTGCGCCGCGCCGCCTTCTCCACCTTCGCCAGGCCGAGCACGCCGCCGCCGAAGTCGCCCTCAAACTGATCTGAGGCCATCAGACCACTCTCGATCTCTCTCTCTCGGTTTGGGGGGGGAGAGAGGTTAGGGAGAGAAAGGCATCTTTCTGAAGCATCTTTTTGAAGCAAAATAAATAAATAAATAAATAAATAAATCAATAAAAATAAAAAATAAAAATATACACATCAGACTCACCATGCACCCAGCACAGCACCCACTCAATCTCTTATCTCTCTCTATCGGGTTCCTTCTTTCCACCAGACCCACTTAATCATATTTATCATTACTCTCTTATATTTTATTAATCTCTCTCTCTTCCTTTTGCCAATTTAAAATCACACTTCTCACTTTTCTTTTGCCCACTGTTTTTGATAGCGTGCTTGGAATGATGAGCTACAGGTTGTCACTTTATATATATATATATATATAAATAGTTTCGGTGATTATTTATATATATTTATTTAGTAGTGTTCCACTGAGTCGGTAACCGTGCAAGAAATTGTGGGATGAAATTTCATTCAAAAAATAAAAAATAAATAAAAAAAATAAACAAATTCCATTCATTTTGATTTCACATTTATTTTTTCTTATTTCTTTCTTTATTTTTCCTTCACATTATTTTTAATCTTTTTTACGTTCCATTCATACCATATAGCTTTGCACACCAAATCATATTTTATTTATCTCAGGGATCAACCCCGATCATAATTTTACAAAAAAAAAAAAAAAAAAAAAAACAACAGCTTTGTTTTCTTTTCTGCAGCCGGCCACCAACCGACCTCACTTCTTCGCCTATTCCGCCGGTCTCTTCTTTTTGCCCCCGTCCTGAGCGGCCCTTGACGGTGTTGCCTCCGTGTTTCCCACTCCACTGGGCACGATCACTACTCCCTGCTCCTCTACTGCAGCATACGGCAGACCTCCAAATCGGAACATCACGGTGGCCTTCCGCTTCAGCTCCTTATTTTCTGCTTTCAGCACACTGATCTCTGCTCGCGCATCCTTATACATGCGTTGGAGCAGAGCCAGCTGGGAATTTAAATGTTGCACCTCATTTGTCCTACTCTGCAGCCGGTTCGACAAATTTGTGACCGCCGTCATGCTTTCCACACATGTCTTTAAAGTATACTGGTTGGCCTCCACATCCGACTGCACTGCCATTCTTTGCTCCACAGACCGCATCGGAAAGTTCAACGGAGTAAACTCCGGGGCGCTTGGTTGAGGTTCCAGTGCCACCGCACCAGTTGTCTCTCTTGTTGACTCGTTGAGGTCGGGAAAGAGGGTGAGCAGCCCGCGGGAAGACGGTGAAGCCATTTTCTAGGCAACAGAGTGTTACAGACTCTCTCTCTCAGAGTGTTACAGACTCTCTCTCTCAGCACAACGAAGAGTTTTTCAGACTCTCTCTCTCAACACAACGAAGTTTTTTTCAGAGGGTTTTCGCAGCTTTTCTCTGCCTCAGCCTCAGCATCAACCTTGGTTAAATAGCCACGGCAGCCACGCGCATCGCGCGCCTCTTGCCACCAGCCGACAAACGGGCACGCAAGCCAAGGCGCCCACGTGCCTCGCCATCATGTCCGGCACACCTTTTGATGAATTGGGCACGCCTTTTGATGGCACGCCTTTTGATGGATTGGGCACGCCTTTTGATGGCACGCCTTTTGAAAAATTGGACGCACCTTTTTGAGGATGCGATTTTTTATGGGTCCGACAAGACTCTGTAAAATGTCCCGACATTGATTCCGGTTAGCTCCTTTATGGGTCCGACAAGACTCTGTAAACTGTCCCGACATAGATTCCGGTTAGTTTCTACAAGGGTCCGACAAGACTCTGTAAACTGTCCCGACATTGATTCCGGTTAGTTTCTACAAGGGTCCAGCAAGACTCCGTAAACTGTCACAACATTGTCTTCTACAACGGTCCGACATGACCCCATAAACTGTCTTCTACAACGGTCCGACATGACCCCATAAACTGTCTTCTACAAACGGTCCGACATGACCCCATAAACTGTCTTCTACAACGGTCCGACATGACCCCATAAACTGTCTTCTACAACGGTCCGACATGACCCCATAAACTGTCTTCTACATCGGTCTGACACCACCATACAGTGTCCTCTACAACGTTATGACACCCCATACAGTGTCTTCACCAACGATCTGACACGACCATACCGTGTCTCCTATCCTTTTTTATTTTTATGTATTTTCTTGTTTTGTTACTCTCTCCCAACTCAAGTTGGTTAGTTTCTCTCCTCCTTGAGTTTGCGGGGGGCTGTTAGAATTTCCCATCTTTACCTTCACCTACTCCACTACACACTCCACTTCACCACACACTCCACTTCACCTAACCCACTATCACCTCCACTACACCTACTACCACATTTTCTTCTATATATAGATTGTATAGGAATTGTAATTAATCAATCTTGTAATACATCAAAGCATCAATCAATAATATATGATTTGTAACTGAAAGAAAAGTCATTTATAAAAAATTTCCTTTATTAAAATTTTTTAGTATGTTATATTTGAACTAATCATGTAGAAACATAGAAGTGTATCCTAAATAAGTTCTTCACTTATAGTGTAGGGAACTTCTATTTACCCAAACATTGTCTCCTTGCACATTTTCTAATTAAACCATCTAAAATTCAAAATTATTATTTTATTTCATTACACCCTCCATAATCTCAAATATATCCCCATTCCTAACCTCATCCTCTCTTTACACCCTCTAAAATTTCAAGCCCTAACTTCACACCACCTCTAACCGCTAGAACCACCACCACCACAATCATTCACCCTTCCACCGCGACCAGCCTTGCCCAACCTCCACCCACTGTTGGAGAGAGAGAGAGAGATCTAACATTTAAGAAGAAAGGGTAGCAGCGGGAAAGAGAGGAGAGAGGTTGGGGATGATGGTAGGGAGGAAAAGCGACTAGGTGGGGTGAGGTGAGGGGAGGGGCTTGGGTGGTAGTGAGTGGTGACAGATGGAGTGGCAGAGAAGGGATAGGTTGCAAGAGTGGGTGGCAGTGGTGATGGAAGGAAAAATTAGGGTTTTATATTTTAGAGTTTTGAGTACTTTTTGGTAATTTTAGTCAAGGATAAAATTGTAATAAGATAAAATGAAGATTTGAGGGTGTAAGGAGTGTTTGTGTGTGTGGTGTAAATAGAAGCTCCCTCATGGTGTATGCTAAGACACTAAAAAAGTATATATGCCATTCAATCGCATGCAGACATTCCAACCTTTGAGAACACTTAAGGCAGCAATTTTTTGGGAAGGGATTAATTCTTTCTGTTGTATGATTTATATCTGGGACCACGTCATTCATTAGCTCAAAGGTCACAAATTACTTGTGATAAAAGCATTTTATAGTCCTTTCATGTGGACAATGGGCAAAGGTTTAGGATAGCCACATGGAATGTAGAGACTTTAACTGATAGAACTATAGAATTGGTAGATGTCATGATTAGGAAGAGAATTAGGCCTCGTTTGGCATGCTAGTGTTTTAGCTTAAAAGCCAAATAGTTACTAAAAAAACCAAAACACCTATAAATATGCTAAAAAGTCAAATATTCCCTTTTCTCTTTGCTTTTTGCACATTTTTTTGTAAAAAATCAAAAAGTCATTCCAAACATATTAGTTTTTTTTTTTTAATCTCATATTTTAGCCAAAAAGCAAAAAAATTACTAAAATAGCCTATTTCCAAACGATGCCTTAGTATAGCTTGCATACAAAAAACTAAGCAGACGGGTAAGAAAGCTAGAAAAATAGAGGATACCGATTTTAAATTATCTTATAGTGGCAACGTTAGACACAAAAATAAAGTAGAAATAATAGTTACCAAGGGTCTTGTAGAAAATGTAATTGTGGTCATTAGAAAAGGTGATAGGATTATGTTAGTTAAACTAGTTATTGAAAAGAATATAGTGAACATTATTAATGCATACGCCCCCCAAGTAGGATAAGATGATTAGACTAAGAGAAATTTTTGGAACCTAGTTATAGGTGAAAATTTTGTCAATATAAGAAGAAAGACAAGCATTTGATGATCTTTAAGAGTTTGTTAATTAGGAGCAAAATAGATTAGTTTCTAATAAGAAAAATGGACCGTCTAAAATGCAACGACTGTAAAGTGATTCCTAAAAAGAACTTGACATCTCAACATAAGATTTTAGTACTAAATTTATGCTTTAAAGGGCAATACCAAGTTAGGAAGTATAGTGAGCGCCATAGGACGTGATGGTAGGACGTAAAAATGAATAAATTAGAAATATTTGAGAATAGAATGGATAAATAATGTACTTGGGACTTGGAAGATGATGTTAACACTGTTAACCTTAATGGCCAATTATATGAGGAGAATCTCAAAAGAAGTCTTTGAAAAGTCAAAAAGAAAAAGACCCAACTCTAAGGAAATCTAGTGGTGACGGGAGGAGGTTTAAACGGTAGTAAAGAAGAAAAAAAAAGTGCTTTAAAAAGTGACAAAAGTATAGAACTGAAGAAAACCTTAAAAGTTACAGATTAGCTAATAAGGAGGTCAAAAAAATAGTAAGAGAGGCTAAGTTGAAAGCCTATAATGACCTATACGCTAGACTAGATAGTAAAGAAGAAGAGAAAAAAATATATAAACTTACTAAGATAAGAGAGGAAAATAAGAAATTTTAATCAAGTTAAATGTGTTAAGAGTGAGGACTATAAGGTGTTGGTGAAAGATAAAGAGATAAAGAAAAGGTAGAAGAACTATTTTGAGAAGTTAAATGAAGAACATGGAGGAAGGTAAAAAAGGGAAGAAGTAACCAGTAATAAGGAAAATCAAAATTATAGATTTTATCGCAAAATTAGGATCTTTGAACTGAAAAATTACACTTAAGAAGATGAAATTGAATAAAGTTTTAAGACTTGATGATATCTATATTGAAGTTTAGAAATGTTTGGGTAAGAAAAGAATTGCTTGATTAACTAAATTATTTTGCAAGATTTTATTAACTAGGAAAATGCTAGAGTAGAGAAAAAGTATTTTAGTGTCATTCTATAAGAATAAAAAAAATATCCATAATTGCAACAACTATAGAGGAATCAAACTAATGTGTCATATAATGAAAGTATGGCAGAGAATGATCAAATGTCAATTGCGAGATATAATAGAAGTGTCAGAGAATCAACTTGGATTTATGCCTAGTAGATTAACAATGGAAGCGATCTATCTTTTGAGAAAAATAATAAAAAAATATAGAGAAACGAAAAGAGACATTCATATAATTTTTATTAATCTTGAGAAAGTATATGTTAGAGTGAGTCGGAATATAATCTAGTGGGTGTTCGAGAAGAAATGGGTGACAAAAGAGTACATTGATCTGATTAGAGACATGTATAAAGGTGTGATAAGTGCTATTAGATCGCTTGCTGGAAAACAAGTAAATTTTCAATTCCTGTAAGATAACACTAAGGATCAACCTTAAGTCCTTATCTTTTTGTTTTATTTATAAATGAGTTGACAAGAAATATTCAAGATGATGTGCTATAGTGTATTTTTTTTGCAGATGATATCATGTTAGTAGATGAGACAAGAAAAAGAGTTAACACTAAATTGGAAACTTTGAGAGAAGCCTTAAATCTAAAGGATTTAAGATAAGCAGAACTAAGACAAAGCACATGGAATCTAATTTTAGTAATAGTAACAATGGAAACAGAGGATAATTGAAGATTGAGAACCAAGAACTACCTAAGAGTGAGTATTTTCGTTATTTAGAATCGATTATCACAACGACTGAGGAGATTAGAGCGGATGTGATCCATAGAATTAAGATAGCATAGCTTAAGTAGAGGAATGTGTTTAGAATACTGTGTGATAAACGAGTATCCATTAGACTAAAAAAAAAAATCTATAGAACAGTTATTAGACCAGCAATGCTGTATGGGACAGAATGTTGGGCAACTAAGAAACAATATGTAAATAAGATGAGTGTTGTTGAAATAAGGATACTAAGATGAATGTGTGGTAAGACTAAAAAAGACAGAGTTGGGAGTATATTCGTGAATGGGTAGGAGTGATATCGATAGAAGATAAGTTGAGAGAGAATAGATTGAGATAGTTTGATCATATACAACATAAACCAATAGAGGCAGTAGTGAACAGATACAATACATTGACGATAGATAGAAGTGTTCAGGAAAAGGACAAACCTAGATTAACGTGGACTAATGTAGTAAATAGATATATACATCTCCTTAATTTGACTAACTAAATAGCCATTGATAGAGTCAAGTAGGGAATCAAGATTCATGTAGCAAACCCCATTTGATGGGACGTAAGACTTGATTTAGTTTGGTTTGATTTGATTTGGTTTATCAGTGAAAGATGTACTACTTAATATTAGGAACATGGAAAATAAGTTTTCAGAGAGAAAAAATAACCTTCAATGGAGGTATGTTGTCCGCTGCAAACAGAACTACCCTAGCTTGCTTGATGTCATGATGTGAACTCAGAACACATTGTACAAAAAGATTAGGCTGGCAACTGTGATTGATGAATCTGGCAACATTCCCTGTGGTACCTGCATCAATGCAAAACTCTGGCACAGTTGCAGATTTATGATCACCACTTTTGTCCAGGTATGTGGGTATAGATACATCTCGCAATCGCCTCTGTTCAAAAAATAAGGTCAATTAATGCAAATTTAATGGACCATAACGGGTAAAAACTATTTTACAAAATGACAGCAGCAAAACTAAATGAAAAGAAAAAAGGTACTCAACGTCATTATCGTTCAAAGATTAGAGGAATGTCTAAGGTGATACTGTTCACACAATTCAAAGCTTGAGCAATCACCTCCACATCAGTCTCAATCTTTAAATTTCTGAACCCTCAAGACTTGGCCAAACAACAATGCTACACTTCAACACATTTCTATACCATATCATGCATACCATCTTATTTATCAACACAATACTGGTGTAATGGGTCTCACCACTAACACATAATAGATGGTCATTGTAGGCATTACTCCTTGGCCAAATTAATACATTTCTCAAACTGCAAGCAACTCAGCAATACTGCAAGACTTCACACCTAGAACAACTTTAAGGTTAATGCCTACAATCTTTTTCCATGGTGATAGCGTCCAACCACACCCAAACCAGCCTCTTTTTTGCTTACTGAGAGTGCAGCATACTCATTAACTTTTACATGCCGTGGAGAGGTCTCAGCAACCTGGCTATGTCTTGAGCAGTTCCAGACTGAGCAAGATTGGGTGAGACAGAAGTCAGTGCCTCTGTGCACCCACATATTCATGACATGCTGCGAGAGCCTTACTACATATAGTGGTCGTTTCTCATCAATGATTAGAGAAGTCCTAGACATTACAAGGGTTTCATATAATACAAGTACATGACCACACTAAGGGTTGTTTCGGAAATAGGCTAAAATAGCCAAAAAGCCACTACAAAAAAGTCAACTAGTTTCTCTACTTTTCTACATGTCTTTTCGTAAAAAGTCAAAAAAACCAAATAAAATAGTCAATTCCCAAAATAACCCTAAATATCTCCCTAGGAGAATCAAATCATTGGGATACATGATTATATTTATAACCACCCACTTTGTTGAATAAAATGAGGAATTTTACACAGCTAAAGGATTTGATCAAGCCTGCAAAAACAAGAGTAATGGCACATCGATATGATGTGTGGCACACTTGATCCCATCTTTTTAAAGAATATTGATGAAAGGAATGAATGGTTGCTTAGAGGGTGGATAGAGAATCGAATGAAGATGATTATCTTGCGCTGGAAAATGATATTTGTCATCAGATGCATTTCAATGTTTTATCTCACCTCCTACATGTATCCACACAACAAATTGCATGTGTACATATAGGATCCACTATATTTTAGAAAAAATGGGAGCCACCACCCACACAGGAAAAAACTTAGGAAGTTAAAAGAGTTTCTGTGAAATATTTCAGTGATGTAAAGAAACCCCTTCCCACATTTGATGATGATATTTTGACATTGGGTAATGTTGCTACAACTTCTCGAGTTGAAGCAAGTAGTTAGGGAACTATAGCAACATCAACTTTAAGGCATTGCCAAGGGGTTCTAGATCATAAAATGCCTACAACTGATAGATGAAGAAGAAGCAGGTTTAGAGGTGACAGAAGAGGAAGATGTGGATGGATAAAACCAAAAGCTTGTTGCTTTCTGCTAAAAAAACTGAGGATCCACTCTACTTTCTTTTAGATTTTAAAAAAGCAATTGTCAAACTCCACATTAGATAAGCCCAAGAAAAGGGCAAGTTGCAAGAAATTTCAAACAATTAGAAAAAGACAAGAACAAAAGCAACTATTTAGAGAACAATAAAATGACATCCACGGCATCAAATTCAAGATAATCAAACTGAAATCGTCTAACTTTTAGACAGAGATAATTCCAACAATAGAAAAGAATAAGGGAAGACAAATTATTCTGAAGTATTTTGAATAGCCATATTCATACCTCTCTTCCATCAAGCCCCTCCATTGTTTGTAAACAATCAATGTCAAAAATATAATTATTTTCATAAGAGGTGTCTATCTCATCTGTCTTCATGAGAATTCCTACGTATTCACACACTGGCGCCCCAGAAGGAATATAATCCCAAGATCTCACACCCCAACCTTTCTTTGGAGTGCGGAAAACCTGTTAAAAATAGAATATTAAAATCCACAAATGTGCAAGTCAAGGTATATTGATGAGTCAACAACCAAACTATAAAACAATATAGTATGCTATAGTTATGGAACCTCAAGTCGATATCTCAGCCCTCTCTGTGAAGTACGGTTAACACATCCAGGTCCACAGCCACAACTTGGACCACACTCGAACACAACAGCTTGGGGCTCAACTAATCTAGAAGTACAAGTCAACACAAAGACCAAGTAAACAACTTGACTAATTAATAACATGTAAATTGTCGACAATTATTTGTTACCGTAGCCGTGTTCAACATGTGTCGTATACCGACAAGCTTCGAACACACAGGAATACATATCGAGCATGCCACATGACAGGTCCTATTTTTTAATTATTTTTTTTCTACACAAACACATTGGGGACACGTCACGAACATGCAAGAGTTTCTAGACACGCCCCAAGCATGATTATCTTGCCATGAACTGTTAAAGGAGTCCTCATGAATTCATAATCACCACTATGTAAACATGTTGTCTGTGTTAGTCATTGTTATGTAGTACTCTCTATCTTATTCCTTAAACAATACAAATAATTAGTATTTCCTCCCTTAATTTCAAAATAATTGTTTGATTGTTGAAGTTGTTGAATTGTCATTCTAAATTAGTGTTTGATTGTTGAACTAGCTAATTTTCTTTTTTGCTTTTTTTACTTGTAATGGCTCTAGAAGAACTAGTCTTCTTTGACTTGTGTTAGTAGCACACCCACAATTTTGATGTTGTTGAAAGCAAACAACTCTAATATAATGGTTTATGATTGATAAAATGATATGTACATATTGACAAAATTAACATACAAATTGAGTTGTTTTTCCATATTGAATTAAAATTTTAGTTCATTGTTCTTAGTAATTTGTGGATGTAAGATTCATATACATGGCAAATAAAATATATTAAAAGATTATATTGTTGTATCCTCATCATCTTCGTCTCATGATTTTTTTGAAAATTGATGTGTGCCTTTTGGTGTTCATGACCATATCTGTAGGGGTGCAACTCAGGTTGGACCCACCTGAGCCCGGCCCAAAAAATTTTGAACCTTGGGCAAAATTTCAAAATTCTAAGTTAAATTTGGGACAGGCTTAAGTAAGACAACAACCAATCTGAGCAACTCACAGGCCAAATTCTATATATAAATATTAAATATACATATAAGTTATCAACTGTTAAATGATGTTAAAATAATCTGGACCTTTAGATCATCGTATTCACTATATATGTCGTGTACACAAGTAACACTATAATACCTACCATTTTCCACAATGGGACAACATTCACTTGGTAAGATTTTTCTAATATTAAATTTAAATGTATTTTGGCAGATTCTTTGAAACTTTTTGCTGTAATTCATTTCATTCTTACCTGCCACCATCACGACGAACATATGGAAAGTCTGAGCCATTAAGTCTAGCACAAGCACAGATCCTGGGATCTATACAGGTACCTTTGCAAACACATCCAGTGGCATTACTGGGTAGCTCTACGCTTTTTGCTACTTGAATGCTTTTGCAATATGTGAAACCTGATATTTTTAAGAGTTCAACACCAAAAGTGATTCGAGATTTATGCAACAAAGCAGATGAGTTGAAAAGAGAGATATAGAGTTGCCATTGAGTCAAAAATAAGAAGACTAGTAACTATAGCTCACCAACAAACAACATAAAAAAAGGTTGCACCTAGTGCACCAAACCCCCTCTTATAGCAGGGTCTGTAGAGGCTGAGTCCGATACCAACAAAGAACATAGATAACATAAACGTATATTGAACACAACCACCAAACGGACGGTAACAGGTATAGAATTCGAAACAAAGATAGTTTGAAGGATGAGTTCATGTAAGGGAATGGTTTTGGTTCAACGCAACTAAGAAGAGGTGCACCCCACTATATATCAACAACCCAAATTCACTTTCAAACCCACAAAAAAATGTAGTTTATTACTAGGGGCTAGAAGCATTAGCCACTCTCTCAATCTGATAAAGCAAAAAATTATTCTTTTCATAGCAATAAAGAGAATTAAAATTGTGAATGCATCACAAGATGTGCAATTCATGCAAAGCACCTTGAGACCCCAACCCGAGGTTGAGTTTAGATTGATGACTTTGAAATAAAAAGATTTAGGGCTTAAAGTTAAATTTTTATAAGGGTTAGGGACATTTGATTTACTAGAACCCTTGTGCAATTGGATCCCTTCTTGGCATGGATTTCTGTTGATGTGTGTACAGCTAGGGATTAGTTGTTCTTTTTTAGTTATTTATAGTAGCTGTTAATTAGATTAGTTGTACTAGTTGTATTAGTTAATTGTAAATCTTTTCCTTTTCTGTATTTCCTTGTATAACTATATATACCTCCATATTGGAGAAGAATAAAATAATCTGCTCTATTCCAGCATGGTATCGGAGCGTTGATCCTAAAACTTTTCCTCTGTTTTTCCTCCAGTGATTTTTACCCTAAAATATTACCCGACCAATTCCGATCTGGCCTGAAAAGTTTGTCGCTGCCACTGTCGCTGGAAACTGCTTTACCGCCTCTGCTGTGTAATCTTTCTACCGATTACTGCTATTCTTCCAATTCACTCTCAACATGGGTGACAGAAAATCTGTTGCTACCCCTTCTCCGGCTACTGTGACTGTGCAGCAAGACAACATGTCTCTACAAATCACCCCAAACAAATTGGATGGCTCAAATTACTCCATGTGGTCTCAGAGTGTGGAGATGTATATCACAAGAAGAGGAAAAATGCAATATTTAACCAGAAAAAAACCTAAACCCGATGAAACATGTAATAACCCCAAAATGCGTATAAGAAATCATCTTTATTTAACTATGAGATGATGTGCTTTAATTTAATTATATCTATTGGAATTGAAGCATTATCTGTTGAGTTACGGATTTAAAATTGAAATTACCGACCTTTATGGGTTCAGAAATCAAAATTGAGTACTTGGGTATGTTAATGAAAATTTTTAGAACTATTTGGGAAAATTAATTGGAAATCTAATTTGTTTGATTCGTTAATGCACGTTTAGGTGGTTAACTTTATACTGCAAATTGAGGGCCCTAGAGGTTTTAGAAACCGGAGCAAGGGACATATTTAAGATCAGCATAATTTTTAGAGTCACCTGGGAACTTTAATTGAAATTTGATTTTACGCATTCGTAAGGCCACGTTTGGCTCTCCCTATTGTGTTAAGTCATGTGTGTGTGTTTATTTAGAAATATAGATATGTTTTTGAGTGATTGGTCTCATCTTTTAGGAGCCAAAATATCTAAAAGAGAGAAGAGAACCGTGAGGGAGAAAAGAGAAGAGAGACCAAGATTCTTGAGGAAAAGCTTAACAATCATGGGGGTTTGAAAGGAATTGAAGAAAGAGAAGGGAGATCAACCATGGAGGCTTGAGAAAATGGAGGAGAATTAAAAGGAAGACAAAGATTGAACTAAGGTATGATCACCTATTTTGAATCCTTATGTTTAAAGCATCAATTACATGAAATCAAGGATTGATATAGAAGATATGAGCTTTGAACCCCAACTATGGTTATATTATGTTCTTGTGCTTGGAAATTGAGTAATAGTTTGAGGTTATGATGTTTGATGGAGATTAATAATATGAAATTTGTTATGTATTAAAGGGTTTTGGACTTTGATTTACATGTAATTAAGGTTTGATTTTGAAAATGAAAAGTCCCAAATTTTCAGCCATTTTCGGACTGTAAACTGTCCAGGGCCGCACGTGCGGAGACAGCTCTGTCCAGCCAACTTTGAATAAGCATATCTTTTGCATCCAGACTCCGTTTTAAGTAATTCTTGAGCCTAAAATCAAGCCCCGAAAGTCTTGTTTCCAATGGCGATGGTCTCACTCCCAAATTCTAAATACAGAAATAGTTATGCCCAAAATAGTGACGATTGTTCACTTTATGTCAATCAGTTTTGTGCCATTTCTTCACCTAAACCATTTTCCATCGATTTCTCCTGTTTTCTGAGACATGGATTATAAATTATTAAGGAATAATAAGCTTGGTACCACAATGGCTAAGTGATTTAATGATCAAAGAAAATAAGTAAAGGATCGAGTATAATCTCATATATGTGTTGTGCAATGTACTTGTAGGTCGAGACGAGGACATCGTTCCATTACTACTAGGAGCTGATCACTGTGAGTAGTAGTACTGTCGTAGTATGCTTTACTTACAACTAACAATTACCATTAGCACTCTGTTAATTGCAGGTTAACTATGTTAACGTATATGAACAATTAAACAAATGTGTATACCTCTGTATGGTTCTAATTAATAGTTAATATTAACATCCTATTCTCCGTAAGTAAATTACGTCATTTCTTAATGAATAAAGGGAACTTATGTTCATTCTTGAATAACGGTTTCAGTGTAAGTGTGAGAGCATACCGTTTTGCTACTAATGGGCCTGAGGCCGTTTAGTTATAAGTCATCCAGTATGAATATCTCCGAAGAATCAAAATAATTAGAAAAGTTGTGTATCCGTATGAATCTGAAATAATTCTGTTGTGTTACATATGGACCCGAGATCGTTCAGAACCTACGATATGAATGCAATGGTTTAACATTATTATGTGCTTTCTGTAATAGTTACTATTCTTATTCTGTTATACGCGAGACAACTGTGTTAATCTGTAACTAAACCATGAGAAACTTGTGTGCACTATTGTATAATGGTATTCTTAGGAAACTAAGATTATTCTGTTTCTATTTATCCGTTCCGGTTATGCTATATTATGACATGATATGGATTGTTCGGTCTTTAAAACCTAATGATTTCTGGTATGGAACAAAGTGTTGTACGGAACTAAGTGCTGCAATGCGAGTCACCTCTAGAATCCGTGCGAGACACCTCTTGAGTCCATACATACATGAACTAGGCTTAAAGCCAATATGGGCCTATGGCCATTCTGTATGATCTGTTAGGCCTGAGGCCAATCTGTATTTTCTAGTATGAAACAAAGTGTTGTATGGAACTAAGTGCTACAGTGTGAGTCATCTCTACAATCCGTACGAGACACCTCTTGAGTTCATACATGCATGAACAAGGCTGAGGTCGTTCTGCATTAAGGGCTTAATGCCACTCTGTTTAAAGGCTCAATGCCACTCTATTTAAGGGCTCAATGCCATTCTGTTCAAGGGCTTAATGCCATTCTGTTTAAAGAATGGGCCTATGGTCGTTCTGTATATTATTGGGCTTAAAGTCGTTCTGTATTATATATAGGCTCGAGGCCGTTCTGTATTATATGTGAACCTGAGACCGTATTGAAATATAGTTATGGATAAGACCTGTATACGGTTAGTATCTGTCTATTTATTTTATCCAAGGTTTTGCTTATTCAATTAACCTTCTTAAGTTGTTATTATTCACTGAGCCTTGCTCATTCTGTTTTATGTATATTTTTGTAGGTGAGCCATTGGGGATTGACGCTAGAGTTGTACTGAGGTTCACTTGTCTGCCAAGTCACTTAGGGTATGTCTCCACGTGGAGGCCTTAATTTATTGTCGGGAGTCTTATAAATTATTAAGTCTTATGTAAGAGTGTGTGAGATCTATATAAAATCTGTGATTGTATAGGTATATTTGGAATGTATTTAAATGCTTAAATCCAATTAAACCATCATGTATGCACAAGCTATATAAAATCTTGGCTTCTTCGTCTCCTTACTACTCATGATGTTTGGGATGCGGTTTCCCAAACCTATTTTGTTGGCAAGGATGCTTCACAAATGTATGAACTCCGATGTCAGGCCCATGAGACACGCCAGAATAGTAAGTCTGTGGCTGATTACTATGGTGCTCTTCAATTTATTTGGCAGGAATTAGACTACCTCCGTCCGAGTACAATTAAGTGTGCCACAAATGCCGCCACCCAGAAAAAGGAGATTCGAGAGGATCATTTATATGATTTTTTGGCTGGTCTTGATCCTAGTTTAGACTAGATTATTAGTCAAGTCTTGGCTTAAGATCCTCTTCCCAGTGTCCGTAATGCTTTAGCTTTTCTACGCCGTGAAGAACTCCGTCAGACTACTATGTTGTGTAACCTTCTTTTCCACTTACTGTCTTTTTTAAGATATTCTTATGAATAAGGCTATTGATCTTGGTAGAGAAAGTGGGGGTCTATATTACTTGGACTTGAAAAAATCACCTGTTTTAGAGGCTGGCCATGTGTATCAAGTGGGGACTGAAGCATCTAAGACTTAAGAGAAGATTTGGTTATGGCATAGGAGATTGGGACATCCATCGTTTCAGTATTTGCAACATCCAGTGTTTTTTAAGGCGCAAAGCGAACCGAGACGACAAGGTCTCCTAACTCCTAAGTGCGAGGCGAGGTGAGGGCTTCATCGAATCGAGGCGACCATAAATGATATTTTTTTAAAATAAATGGTACAGACAAAAATATAAATATTTTCAAGAACCATCATGCAGTTATCATTCCAAATACTAAATATCCATAAACAAAAGAAAATAATTAATTGAATTAATTGAATAACCAGGAAATTAATTGAATTAATTGAATTAAAATAAACAAATTAATTGAATTAGACTTGGTTTGGGGTACACTAAATAATACAAAAAGTCACTATCTTATTTAAGTCACATCACCTTATTTAAATCACACCACCTCTTTTTTAGAACATCCCAAACCAACCCTTAATTGAAATAAACAAATTAATTGAATTAATTGAATAAAATAATTAATTGAATAACCAGGAAATTAATTGAATTAATTGAAATTTTAACACAAAAAAAAAAATAATTGAATTAATTGAAAAAAAATTAATTTAAAAATAATTGAATTAATTTTAAAAATTAATTTTTGCGAATTAATTTTTGCGAATTAAAAATTAATTTTAAAAAATAATTGAATTAATTTTAACACAGGGCTCGACAGTGAACCCAGGTGAAGTCGAAGGAAAGAAGAAAAAAATAAACAAAGGAAGAACAGGGGGAAGAAAGGAGGGGTCCAACAGTGAACCCAGGTGAAGTCGAAGGGAAGATAAAGAAGAAGGAAGAAGGAACTCACCTGTAATCAACGTCCGAAGAAAGAAAAAGAAGACCCAGCAGAAGTCGACTTCGGTATGCCCTTTAATGTCGACGAACGAAGTCGATCTAGGGTTTGGACTTCTTATTTAGTAGATAGCAATTATAAAACTAATTAACTTCGTCGATGAAGGGCCCAGATGATTCGAACTGAAATCAGGCAAAAAACTAGTGAGGCGCCGCTTCATTTCGCCTCATGCTTCATCGCCTAAGCCTCGCTTCAGGCGCTTCTCCATCGCCTCACCATTTCGCCTCGCCTCGCTTAGCGCTTAGGCGAGCGCTTAGGCTCACCTCTAATAACACTGGCAACATTTATTTCCATCTTTATTTTCTAAAGTCAATGTTTCTAGTTTTTAGTGTGAATCTTGCATTTATGCAACAAAATATTATCGTGTTTCTTTTCCTTTAAGTTTCAATAAAAGTGATGTTCCTTTCTCTTTAATTCATACTAATGTCTAGGGACCATTTCGAATTCTTACATATACTAGTGCTCAGTGGTTTGTTTCGTTTGTTGATGATTGTACACATGTATCTTGGGTATATTTGATGAAAGCCAAAAGTGATGTCTTTTTTATTTTTCAAACTTTTCATCAAATGCTTCGTACCCAGTTTAATGCTAAAGTGCAAGTTATTAGGTTTGATAACGGGAGGGAGAATCTAAATCATAATGCTATTTTATCCAACATGGCATAATTCATCAAACATCCAGTACATCTACCCCTTAACAGAATGGTATAGCCGAGCATAAAAATCATCACCTCTTAGAAGTGGCTCGATCTTTATGCTATGCTATGCATGTCACAAAACAGTTTTGGGGTGATGCCATCCTTACAGTTGCATTTTTTTATAAATCGTATGCCATCCCATGTCCTCCAGTTCAAAACACCTCTCCATACTTTATCTCAGTATCATTCTCTTCTTTCTCTTCTCAATATCCCACCAAAAGTTTTTGGGTGTCTGTTATATTCATGTTCATCACCATCAACATGGTAAGATGGATCCCCGTGCCCTTAAGTGTTTTTTTGTGGGTTATTCTCCTACTCAAAAAGAGTACAGGTGTAATCATCCTCCCTTTGGAAAAGTGTACGTCTCTATGGATGTTACCTTCCTTGAACAACAAGCTTATTTTTCAGGGGACACTTCTAACACTTCTCTTCAAGGGGAGATCGGAAGTAAGGAAAACTAGAAGTTGTCTTGCGATAGAATGACAATACCAACAGTGTCAAGATTGGAGATCACACCACCAATCACTAAATTGCCTAAAGAAAAGGAATTGGGAGTGTATGCAAGAAGGACGAAAAATCAAGAAAGTCAGGATCAAGAAGATATCCAAGTCAGTCAGATAGACCCTACTCTTGAACAACCAGACCAATCGGCTACTTCTCTTAAGAATATCTACGAGAATCGTCCTAACCTTGAGGTAATTCCTAAACTTTTTTCTCCGGTTAATACTCGAATAGAATCCAGCGTTTCTATAGATTCTATTGATCCGGTTGATGATTCAGAGTTACCTATTGCTTTGAGGAGACAATCCTGTATTTGTCAATCAAAGCATAAATATCCTATTTCGATCTACATATCATCTCATCGTTTGTCTGATTCCTATGTGGCATTTGCAAACCATTTGTCTTCTGTATCCACTCATAATTTACAAGATGCTCTTGGTAATCCTAAGTGGAAAAATGCTATGGTTGAAGAAATGGAAGCACTTCAGAGGAATTCTACTTGGAATTTGGTTGAACTACCTAAAGGTAAGAAGACTGTGGGTTGCAAATGGGTTTTCACGGTGAAACATAAAGGTGACGGATCTGTGGAAAGGTATAAGGCTCGGTTGGTGGCCAAAGGTTATACACAAACCAATGGAATTGACTATCAAGAGACTTTTGAACCAGTGGCCAAGATTAATACTATCTGACTACTTTTGTCTTTAGCTGCAAATTTAGATTGGCCCTTGCAACAATTTGATGTGAAGAATGCTTTTTTGCATGGGGAATTGGAGGAAGAAGTATATATAGACCATCCTCCTGAGTTTACTATGGCCTCTGATGTTGGGAAGGTTTATAAGTTGAACAAATCTTTATATGGGCTAAAACAATCCCCACGAGTATGGTTTGGCTAGTTCAGTCAATCTATGAAGAATTATGGATTCAAACAAAGTCAAGCGAATCATACTCTATTCTCAAATATGATACAGGTAAACTTACAGCTTTGATTGTGTATGTTGATGATATGGTAGTTACAGGTAATGATTGCGAAGAAATAAGAAGGCTGTGAGATTATCTCGCAAAAGAGTTTGAGGTGAAAGACCTTGGTACCCTAAGGTATTTTTTAGACATTGAGGTTGCTCGATCTAGGCAGGGTATTTTCCTATCTCAAAGAAAGTACGTTTTGGACCTATTGACCGAAACCGAAATGCTAGCCTGCCAACCTATAAATACTCCAATTAAGCAAAATCACAGATTGGGGGATGACCGTGTTGATCAGGTTCCAGCTAACAAAGAGAGGTACCAAAGGTTAGTTGGGAGATTGATTTACTTATCTCACACACGACCAGATTTGGCTTATGCTGTAAGGGAGTCAATTTATGCATTCACCGAATGAAGCGTATATGGATGTTGTTCATCGAACCCTCAAGTATTTGAAATCCGCACACCTAGTAAGGGTTTAATGTTTTCTAAACATGATCATCTAAATGCTGAGGGGTATACAGATGTTGATTGGGCGGGATCAATTACTGATCGAAAGTCTACTTCTCTATACTTCACATGTGTTGGATGAAACTTAATCACATGGAGTAGAAAAAAATAGAAAGTTGTGGCTAGGTCAAGTGCTAAGGCAAAATACAGGGCCATGTCACATGGTGTTTGTGAGTTGTTGTTGTTAAAGATCTTGATGGGAGAATTGGGTTTTAATCCTAATAAACCAATCAATCTTTATTGTGACAACAAAGTTGCTATTTGTTAAAATCTACCATCACCTACTCCACCTACTACACCTACCACCACCTACTACACACCTACCACTACCACCTACTACCACCTACTCCACTACATCTCCTATATAAGGAGCCCCTCACCATTTGTAATAAATATAACATCAATCAATAATACAATTCTCTATTTTTCTATACATCAATTTTAACATGGTATCAGAGCAGGTTTAGAACCTAATATTTTCGCTTCCCCGGCGGGCGGCAATCTCACCTTAGCCGCCCGCCGAACCTCAACCTAGTCTGCTAAGATTTTTTTATACATACCTCGCCAGAGCAAAACCTCCAAAAGCCCTACCCTTCGCCGCCCACCACCGCCGTTGACGGCGGCGCAACCAGCACTCATCTTCTTCCAATCTAACCAAATCAGAATCTCTTACAATGGCTGCGGCGGGAGTGGCTACTTCGGACGTGACCGAAGGACCAGTTCTCAGAGCAGTGATCGCAGAGTTCATAGCCACACTCCTCTTCCTCTACGTCACTGTCGCCACAGTCATCGGTCCCAAGAAGCAAACCGGACCATGCGACGGCGTCGGAATCCTCGGCATCGCATGGTCCTTCGACGGCATGATCTTCGTCTTCGTCTCTCTTGCAGGCAAAATGAGAGAGATTCTTCACATTCAAGGTGGACAATGCGGAAATCAGATCAGATCAAAATTTTGGGAAGTTGTTTGTGATGAACATGGCATAGATCCTACTGGAAGATATGTTTGAACTTCAGATTTGCAGCTCGAACGCGTCAATGTCTACTACAATGAGGCTTCTTGTGGGAGGTTTGTTCCTCGTGCTGTGCTCATGGATCTTGAGCCAGGCACCATGGACAGTGTTCACACTGGTCCGTATGGCCAGATCTTCCGCCCTGATAACTTTGTTTTTGGTCAGTCTGGTGCTGGAAATAATTGGGCCAAAGGACATTACACTGAGGGTGCAGAACTTATTGATTCAGTTCTTGATGTTGTGAGGAAGGAGGCCGAGAACTGTGACTGTCTTCAAGGTTTTCAAGTCTGCCATTCCCTGGGTGGAGGAACAGGTTCTGGGATGGGTACCTTGCTTTCTTTCTACCCGTGCACCCCCCGAGGGACAGCCACTGCTGTGTTGTTTTTTGAGAAGAGTCAGACAACTTGCATCGAAATTCCTCTCTCACTTTACTTTTTCAAACCCACAGCTCCTTTTGCTTTCACCACATGATCCCCTTTCTTTTCTTTTCTTTATTTTTCATTTTCAAACGCACAATCCTTTTTTTAATCAACCCACTCAACTTTCTTTTATTTTAATATATATCTATATATCTTTATATTTCTTATAATATATTGCACCGACTCTGTCTACTTTTGCACAAACCCATTTTCTTTTCTTCTTTTCTTTCTTTATTTATTTCTTTCTTTTCATTCCTTTATTACATCTATACCCATATCCATCATCACACTCTTTATTTATTTATTTCTTTTAATCACCTTTTGCACCTCCCTCACCGACTCCCTCACCACAAAATAGAATTTTTATTTATTTATCTTATCTTTTTTGTGTTCCCTTTTTCACAATTAAAAAAAAAACAAAAAAAACAAAAAACAAAATATAGCTTTGCACACCAAACCATATTTTATTCATTTCAGGGATCAACCCCGATTACAATTTTACACCAAAAAAAAAAAAAAACAAACAAACAAAAAAAACAAACAAAAAAAAAATAAACAAACAAACAAAAACCTAACAAAAAAAAAAAAAAAAACCAAAACACAACACCCAAAGATTTGTTTTCTTTTCTGCCGACGGCCACCCACCGACCTCACTTCTTCGCCTATTCCGCCGGTCTTTTCTTCTTGCCTCCGTCCTGGGCGGCCCTTGACGGTGTTGCCTCCGTGTTTCCCACTCCACTGGGCACGATCACTCCCCCATACTCCTCCACTGCAGCATATGGCGGACCTCCAAATCGGAACATCACGGTGGCCTTCCGCTTCAGCTCCTTATTTTCCGCCTTTAGCACACTTATTTCTGCTCGCGCATCCTTATACATGCGTTGGAGCAGAGCCAGTTGGACGTTTAACTGTTGCACCTCATTTGTCCTACTCTGCAGCCGGTGCGACAGGTTTGTGACCGTCGTCATGGTCTCCACACATGACTTCAAAGTATACTGATTGGCCTCAATATCAGTTTGCACCGCCATTTTTTGCTCCACCGACCGCATCGGAAAGTTCAACGGAGCAAAACCAGAGGCGCTTGGTTGAGGTTCACTGGCCACCGCACCAGTTATTTCTCTTGTTGACTCGTTGAGGTCGGGAAAGAGAGTGAGCAGACCACGGGACGAAGAGGCCATATTCTGGGTAGCTGAACGGGAAGACGAGACCATTTTCTGGGCAACAGAGTGTTCCAGAATCTCTTTCTCAGACACGGAAGAGGTTTTTCAAAGGATTTTAGCAGGTTTTTTTGTCTCAGCCTCTGCCTCAGCCTCTGCCTTCGTCTTGGTTAAATAGCCGAGGCAGACACGCGTATCGTGCGCCTCTTGACGCCAGACGACAAAACGGGCGCGCAAGAATGTGGTGACGCGCCTCGCCATCATGTCCGACACATCTTTTTATGACTTGGGCTCGCCTTTTGATGGCACTCCTTTTTATGGTTTGGGCACGCCTTTTGATGGCACGCCTTTTGATAGATTGGGCACACCTTTTGAGGGTGTGACTTTTTAAGGGTCCGACAAGACTCTGTAAACTGTCCCGACATTGATTCCGGTTAGCTCCTTCATGGGTCCGACAAGACTCTGTAAACTGTCCCGACATTGATTCCGGTTAGCTCCTTCATGGGTCCGACAAGACTCTGTAAACTGTCCCGACATTGATTCCGGTTAGTTTCTACAAGGGTCCAGCAAGACTCCGTAAACTGTCACAACATTGTCTGCTACAACGGTCCGACATGACCCCATAAACTGTCTTCTACATCGGTCTGCCATAACTATACAGTCTTCTACAACGGTCTGACACGACCATACAGTGTCTCTTATCCATTTTTATTTTATTTTATTTTTCTGTTTTGTTACTCTCTCCACACTCAAGTTGGTTAGTTCCTATCCCCCTTGAGTTTGCGGGGGGCTGTTAAAATCTACCATCACCTACTCCACCTACTACACCTACCACCACCTACTACACACCTACCACTACCACCTACTACCACCTACTCCACTACATCTCCTATATAAGGAGCCCCTCACCATTTGTAATAAATATAACATCAATCAATAATACAATTCTCTATTTTTCTATACATCAATTTTAACACTATTAGTATTGCACATAATCCAATTCAACATGATTGTACTAAACATGTTGAAGTGGATAGACACCTCATCAAGAAGAAATTGGCTAATGGGATTATCAGCATGCCTTTTGTGAAATCTAAAAACCACTTAGCAGATATCTTGACAAAGGCAGTATCAAGTCGAGTTTTATGTTCCACAATTGTCAAGTTGGGTATCCACAATATCTACGCTCCAACTTTAGAGGGAGTGTTGATGTGTGTATAGCTAGGGATTAGTTGTTCTTTTTTAGTTATTTATAGTAGCTTGTATTAGTTAATTGTAAATCTGTTCCTTTTCTGTATTGCCTTGTATAGCTATATATACCTGCATATTGGAGAAGAAAAAAATAATCTGCTCTATTCCGGCAATTTCAAATAACTTCTTTCACCTCATCATTTCAAATCCACTCATAAGCTCTCCAATGTGACCTTGCATCTTGTTAAAACTTAGGCCTTGTATGGGAACAAGCTAATTTAGTAACTTTTTGGCTATTTGGCTAAAATATGAGCTAAAAAAAACTAGTATGTTTGGGAAGACTTTTTGACTTTTTACGAAAAGATGTGCAAAAAGTAGAGAGAAAAGAGAATCTTTGACTTTTTAGTATGGGTTGTTGGCTTTTTGGCAAATTTAGTAACTTTTTGGCTTTTTGGCTAAAAAGGAAGGTTCCCAAACGAGGCCTTAATTGTAAGCTATTAAATATAGAACATAAGCTTCAATCCTTGAGCGATTAAACTCAAATCCATTTACTAGAATTACTTCAATCCAAATTCAACTAAAAAAATCTTATTAGCGCTGCTGCATAGATGAAAAATCTTTTATTCTACACCATCGTTCTCCATTCAATTCATCAATAAAAGATTCGACTATCATAATATCAAAGTATCCTTCTCAATTCAGTTTTAAGTCTACCTCTCACAGCACCCCACCTTAAAACTTTAGCAAGATTCTTTGGCTAAGTTTCCTACATTTTATCTTTCTGCAGCAGAGAGAGAGTATTATGAAAAGGTGGGGTGAATTGAGATGGGGATTAGGCTAAAATCTTGCCCAACAGAGAAAAAGATAGATTGAAAAAATAAATAATTAAGGCAGCCTAGTGCGCGAGGCTTCTACAATTGGCGGGTCTGGGAAGGGTTAAATGTACTCAATCTTTCCCCACATGCGGAGAGACTATTTCCATGTATCAAACCCATGACGTGCAGGTCACAATGTAACAACCTTATCGTTGTGGCAAAAAAAAAAAAACAATAATAAATTGTCCACTTCATTGGGAGAAAAAGAAAGGCAGAAAATTTATAACTGACCAAAAATCTCAAATACTGTAGTTCAAAACCAAATTGAGACGATGCATCAAATCAAGCAAAGACAAACTAAAAATAAAATGCTAGCCATCAAACATTAAAAAACTATTTGATGATACATTTGCAGTTACTGAAAAGTAAACTTGCCTGTGGGTGCAACAGGTGGGTCATCAACCATATTGGTAGCAGGGATGGGAATATCCTCTTGGCCCCCTGTGATGTCCTCACATACCAACCTTGTCAAGATAGAAATTTCAAGTTACACTTCATATTGATAGCCAACTAAAGTGATAACATATGGTTTTAAAGCAATTCATTTTTTGTACCCGCGTATGTCTGAAATCGAGTTAGGGATACGACCTCGAGTAAATTGTACCTTTCATAAAATCAAGGAAAGAAAAATGATGAAAGAATCCATGGAATGTACTTCACTGGATATAGCCACAATAAAATGGATATATGTTCAAAGACTGAAAGAAACAAAAATGTAGAATATGAACTTTTTTTTTCAGAAAGTTTGGCATAAAGACATCTAAGACAATATTGAAAATTGGACATGGAAGAGTGAAACCAAGGGACATGAAATCATATCTCATTAAATAAATAAAAGATTTTGAGGGATCACTGTATTGAGTTATCCTGTATAGCTCCAAATCGGCCTTTTCACATGACAGAACCCCTAATGTTTAGTTCGTACTTTCACGGTGTAGGTAAATTACATGAGTATCCACATTTACAGACGAGGCCCCTAGCCCCAAAAGTATATGTTGTTAGGCAATTGGTAAACAAATTTCAAAACTACATGGTGCCCACCTTTGTCTAGAAAAAGTGCCAAAACTTGGTTAACATCAAATTAAAGGGGTAGTTTTCGAATAAGCAAGATAACTTAATTGAAGTGGACCTAACCTAGTTTCACTTTCCTCAATGTGCCCTCCTTTTGCATGCAAAGAAATAAACAAGTAACAAGGGAGCAAACTCAACGTGGTGAGCACCGGTTTGGTGGCCCTCCTTGTTGGATAACTTGATATACATTGTTGGGCCCATTTCCTAACATCGTAAACTTTTTGGATAATTGGTAACTTAACACGATCAAAGCTCAAGTTGACAGAGGTCTTGGGTTCAATTCTCTCTGTTGGCATTTTGTATTTTGCCCTCATTTGATTTCTTCCTCTTTGTTTCATTGTTTGCTTCTCAGTTTGTCTCTCCATGTACAGGGCAAGGTTGCACTGCAAATAAGGGAGGGTGTTGGATAACTTGATATATATTGTTGGGCCCATTTCCTCAGTTCAAGCTTTTGGGATAATTGGTAACCTAACACCTAACCCAACCCACTGTTTTAAGGGTTTGGATTTGATACCTAAGCCCGTGGGAGCAGGTGGAATTGATATTTAAGCCCTTGGGGGCCGGTTGTGTTGAATTCCAAGCCTATTTACTTATTAGGTTGATCTTAGGAATAAACTTTGAGGCCCAGCAATACCTGATTAGTAGTCAATAAAGGTTGCCCCTCAAGCCGCTTCAGTCTAAATTTATAAACAGTAAATCCCGAAACGCCTTTCTCTGCCCAGTAATTAATAACCTGCAAAATTAATGGAACACAATTCTTGCAGTTCTGAAACAATCGTGCATACAAAAACAAAAAAACCAACAAAGGAGATACTATGTACGTAAAAGAAATAAAGGAATGGCATACAACCATAGATAATCTATCAAATATGTTCTTCAAACAATCATAAGCCCTATATAAGAACAAGATGAAGGGACTTAAATTCATCTTCCACCTCCTACATTTCTTACTCAAAATTCTTCAAAGGAATTCATATCTTCAATATTACAATCCTCATCATCCAAACTCTCCAACAAAGAAAAGAAAAGAGTCTGAAATTTTGTCATTCACCTCTCTTTTTAGAATTCTGCAACAAGTGATTTGGTAATCAATCTAAATTGATTTGATTTTGTACGTCCCACTCAACTATTTTTCCTTCTCTTTGTTCTTTTCTTCCTTTTTCCCTAAACTTCTTCACATCAGATTCCAAAAGCAACAAAATACCAAACCAGCCAAAGCCCTAACCTGTGAACCCACGTGAACATGTTCAATGTGGGGTACCAGTTTGATCACATCTACTGTGATGCCCTCCACTTAGCGGTATTGACTAATTTGGAAGTTTTCCAGAACCGTAATTTTTCTCCTTTAATTCCACATATTTGGTTCAAGCTGTAAAATGGCACTCGTAAGGTCAGTTGGCTAGTTTACTCCATGAAATTGTTGAACCCATTGTCAGCCAATGCGAATACAGAGAGCTGTGTTTCCATGGACTACAAATTATATAGAGCACATTTTCACTTTCAACATAGAGATAAATCTTTTGGTGGTTTCTAAGTACCTTCCAAGGATGCTAGAGCTAAATCAGTATAATCAAACACAAAATAAAACATAAGATTAACAACATAAATACAGGAATGATATGCAAAACAACCAATATCATCAATGTGAATATCCAGGCCCAAATGTCCGCTGCCTTCCACAAATAAGAAAGATAAGAGACAACTATCAAAAATGGTATAGGTAACTCCTGTTGTCTATTCTACTAAACATGAGCACAACATAATGCAAAAGCAAAGTTGTAAAACTTGAAAAAGCATTAACTGCAAAAACAGGGGTAAAATTGTCAGAGTATGTTCCAGTTAGTTACCTTGTATAAGCCATCATATGTGTAAACCTTGCCAACATAACTATTCGCAGATTGATGGCCACGAACAACTCTAACAGGCACACTTTGCTCCATACAATTCTGCATTTGAATATAAAACCATGATAAACATATTTTTAAGTAGAAATCGCAACACCAATACTCTCCCCCTCACAATTAACAAAATGTGTTAGAATAGGAAATTATTTTCACATATTTTATTCTAATTTGATGTAATGGGCTGTAATAAGCTGGCCCATAATTCAAGCCTTATGGCACTCCTATAATTATGTTTTATTCTTAATATAAAACGGGATGAGGTTTTCACTCGTTCTCTAACTCTTTCTATTCTCTAAGCCTACATGGTATCAAAGCCTCAATAGGACCCTAAAACAACACCTTGCTTCCACCGAAGGACTGTCCAGGCCCCCACACCCTTGTCTTGGACATTCAACCCCTACCCAGGCCACCCAAAGGCAACCCTTGGCCATTCGGCCTTTACCCAGTTAAGCCGAAGGACAGTCGGCTATCTCTCAAGGCAGCCAAAGCCTTCTCTACCCTCCTCTAGGCAGCCCTAGCCCATCCATATAGGTCTGTCAGCACTCCTGGAGGCTGTGTAATTCCTCTTTGTCCTCCTTTAGGCTTGTCAGCAACCCTAGCCCATCCATATAGCTCTGTCAGCACTCATGGAGGCTTTTTAGCCCTCATCTAGTCAATAACTGTTGGCTCATCATCCTCAATCTATGGTATCAGAGCCTGTGAGAAGTTCCCGTTCCTCGAGTAAGTAGTAGCTACAGCCTCCCAAATATCCTAAGTTGTGTCCATGGACAAGTAGCCCTCTCCAATCTCAAGTACTATAGAATGGATCAACCAATCTATGATGAGGGAATTGGTGATCTCCCACTGATCATAACTAAAATCTGTGATACTAAGTATCTGTATCCTTCCATCAACATACCTCATCTTCCCTCTACTCTTCAAAAAAATAGTCAACCCCTACTTCAGTCATCCTCCTTGTCTCCTTGGTCCACTAGTTTGTCGACTGGGGTATACCCATGGCCTAAACTCTTGTTTTGGTATACCACAAACCTTCTTCTCTGTTTCTTTCTTAATACGTAAAAAAAAATAAAAAATAATAATAATAATTACATAACTTCTTAATGCTTTATGCTTTCATCGTGGTAGTTATGTCTTTCCGTCCACTATTATCTTTCGAATTTGTGATTGACATTATGTTTGAGAGTTGAATAGTAGAGTATCCGTGACAGATTCCCTTAGTGAGTCCACTACCTCTCAGCCACCAAAGAGCAAGAGTTTCATTATACCTCTTACTAAGACTTATAACCTCAACCCTAGTCTTAAGATCACCACCTCTCTATTCAATGGTCAAAATTATCTAGCCTAGTCGTAGAGTCTAACTATTTTTTTTGAAAATTTGAGAGAAGATAGAGTATGTTGATGGAAGGATACAGGCACTCAGTATCACGAATCATAGTTATGACCAGTGGGAAATCACCAACTCCTTTATCATAGGTTAGTTGATCCATTCTATAATACCTGAGATTGAAAAGGGCTACTTGTCTATGAACACTGCCCAGAATATTTACGAAGTTGTAGCTACTACTTACTCCATGAAAGGAAACTTCTCACAAGCTTTCGAGTTACGTCTCTTCATTGAAAAATCAAAACAAGGTGAAATAACTATCCTCCAGTATTTTACTTTTCTTACCAATGAGTGGAAGCAGCTTGATCACCTTCAAGATTACAAGCTTGTCTGTCCCACTAATTTTGCTGGTTACCGAAAATTTGTGGCACAAGAACGAGTCTTTAAGTTCTTAGAAGGCCTAAATATGAAATATGATCTAGTTCAGAACAGAATACTTGGCATGGATATGCTTCCTTCTCTCCAAGAAGTTCTTATTTTTGTGCAGAATGAGGAGAGCTGCCGCTCTGCGATGCTTCCTTCTACTATTACTGATCGCTCAGCCTTGGTTTCTGTACCCCCTCACGATAGCGACCATGTGACTCGTGGTTCTCATTTTTTCTCTGAAAAGGATAATCTCTTTTGTGACTATTGTCGTAGACCTCAATACACATGAGACTTGTTGAAACCTGCACGGGACTCCTAGTGGCCGAAGAGACCGTCTTAGTACTCGATGGGGTATCTAGAGGTTAAGGGGCCAATGCTCAGGCACATCTTTCAAACACGGTTGAGCCACCATCTTCATCTCCAATTGACTCCCCTGCTGCTGATATTTTAGGGTTATCTACCTCGAATTTTGAGATTACTCTTCGCCTGCTAGACCGTCGAGCCTCCACTTCTGCTACATGTACACCCTCTTCTTCCTTTACTAATTCAGGCAACTTGGCTTCTTCCTCATGTGTATTGCTATCTCATACAACTGTACCATGAATTATTAATTCTGATGCTTCTGACCATATGTCTAGCTCTGCTAACTTATTCTCCGAGTATAACCCCTCCTCAAGTCAGGAAAAAGAGTGTATTGTAAATGGTACTATTTCGTCTGTGCTAGGGAAATGTTTAACTCATGCCACATTTTCCCTTCCTTTGTCTTCTGTACTCCATGCTCCCAATTTTAGTGTTAATGTTTTATCTTTCAATCGTATTACTCGTGATTTAAATTATAACATAACGTTTTTTCCTGATCATTGTTTTTTTTCAAGACCTTATCACAAGGAAAAAGATTAGCAATGGTAGAGAGGAACATGGTCTCCACATTTTAAATCAAACAGACAAGCTGACTCATTCATCCTTTCAGTTACCATCCAACGAGGAAAACATTTGGCTGTGGCACTATCACTTAGGACATCCTTCCTTTTTATTACTTAAACATTTATTTCCTTTTGTTTTTAAGACAAATAAATTTTTTAATGTGAGTCTTGTCAACTTGGAAAATAACAAAGCCTCTTTTGCTCATATTAATAAAAGTTCAATTCCATTTTCTTTGATTCATTCTAATGTATGAAATCCATCCCGTTTTGTGCCTTTAAAAGGTCAAAAATGGTTTATTACTTTGTTAGATGACTGTTCCAGGGCCATATGGGTATATCTAATGAAAGATAAGAGTAAGGTGTTTTTTGTGTTTCAAAACTTCAATAAAAGGTTTTGTACTCAATTAGGAGCAATTGTCAAAATTACACATTTTGATAATAGGGGAGAATATATTGACTCTGGTCTTGCCAGTTATTTCGCCACTCATGGCATTATTTACTAAACTTTATGCACTAATACCCCCTAACAAAATGGTGTTGCAAAACAAAAAACAAAAAAAAATCACCATCTCCTTGATGTAGTCAGTTGTTTATCCTTTGAGATGTTGATCCCTCGATTCTATTGAGGAGAAGTGGTCCTCACTATCGCTTATTCAATTAATCATCTTCTTACCCAAGTCCTTCAAAAACAAACACCTCTTCAAGTTTTGTTCAGGTCTCCCTTTTTCGAGTTCTCCATTTCTCCTAAGACCTTTGGTTGTGTTTGCTTTGTCCATAATTATTCACCCACTTGTGGTAAATTAGATCCTAGGTCACTGAAATGTGTTTTTTTGGGTTATTCTGCAACCCAAAAAGGTTAGAAGTGTTGTCATCCTCCCACTTGCAAATGGTTTGTCTCAATGGATGTCATCTTCTTTGAGTCTTAATCTTTACTTTCTCCCCTCCTCAGTGTCACAGTCATTCCTTCAAAGAAGCCTTGATGTAAAGAGATTGTTCCACTATCGCCAATGGTTGAACAAATCGAGAATGGTGAACCAACAATTGTTGTGGAAATGGAAACAATCAAAGTTTATATCAAGGACAATGATAGACAAAAAGTCACATAAATACAAGAGACTACTTTCCTTCCTCTACTACCAACCTCTTGGGCATTGAAGTAGCTAGGTCTAAGGATGATATCTTCATATGTCAGAAAAAGTATGTACTTGACTTGTTAAAAGAAACTAGAATGCTTGGAAATAGACCATGTGATACACCTCTAGAACTGGGCTAGAAACTAAGTGAGGATCAAAAGGGAGAGCCAATGAACAAGGGGAGATACTAGAGACTAGTGGGTAAGCTAATATACTGATCCCACTCACATCTAGACATTACTATTGCAGTGAGCATTGTGCGGGGGTGATTTCCGCACTATGAAGAAGGGTTGAACTTCGTGGATGAACAGCAGGCTTTGGGAATTGAAGATCTGCACAGAATAACAAACGGTGAGGCTGCCCGACCGGGGTTTGGTCGGAAACCCCTCCGATGGTAAAGTTAGGGACTCAGGGAGAGGAAAAAGAGAGGAGAGAATACAAAGAGTGTATGTGTTAAGTGTGTGGATTTCCGATCCCTTGAGAGTGAATAGTGTTCACCTTTTATAGGAGAAGGTTGTTTGTCGTTCAAGTCCTTCTTTCTCCGCCATCTGTCCAAAGTGTCTTATTCGTGGTCGTCTCCTATTGGAGGAGGACGACCACTCCGCCTGACACTCGGGTGCAGGTCTGTTTTGTTTGTCTCATTAGCGGACATCTCTCATTGGAGGAGGACGACCACTCCGCCTGCCATTCAGATGCAGGTCTGTCATATATGCACCTTGTCCCTCTGCGCCTCCATGTCTCCACGTTCTGTTCATGCAGAGGGGGAGGAGCAGGGTTGTTTGTCTCTAGTGGACCCAAGAAAGATCTTCAGTGAATTGGCCTTCTCTAAGTTGGTCTGCTCTAGAACGGTTGTCCAACCAGGAGGTCCAACATGTTGCTCAACCCACTTCGGAGTGGTTCTGTCCATCCGGAAGGTCCACCATGTTGCCTGGCCCACTTTTGAGTGGTGCTCGTACGTTGGGCCGAACTCCTATGATTGCCTTGCTTCGGAGCAAGTGTTGGCCTTAGGGCTGAGGTCCGACCTAGCTCCACCTTGGAGTGAGTATCGCATTGGGCCTAGCACCAAGACTTGATTAATTTTCACCCACTTCATTTGCCCCCTGGCTTGCGCTTACGCTTGGCGAAGCGGAAGCCAATTCTGTCACCAGCTTCGAAGTTTGGGTGATCACAACTTAATTTGAGCTCCATGAGCTGGATTAAAAATTATTGTTCGGTCTAACGTATGCGTCTGCCCAATGTTTTGTAGCTCGGTTGTGCCCCCAAACCAAATGTACCCTCACTAGCCTTGTAATTGTCTAGCTTGGTGCTCCTTCAGTCGGCTGAGCGTCGCTGCTTGACTTAAAAAATATATATATATATATCCACAAAACTTTTTATTTTTATTTTTAATTTTTATTAAATATATATATATACACGAAATTTTATTTTATTTTATTTTTTTAAAAAATACATGTATAAATATATATATATATTTTTTTTTTTTTGGGGATATATATATACATATATTCCTAAAGTTGGACAACGAACTGCACACTAAAATCTGCTTCACAAGCCAACTTCTAACTTGCTTTGCTAATGTAGCTAGGCAATGTTTTGTGGGCCCTACCTTGATGCCATGCATGGGTATAGGATGCCAATGTGATTTGCTGGGGAGTTGACATTGTGTTATTCTTGGTGAAATTAGCGTGGGGCCTACAAACTTGGTGCTCCACTAAATCAAACTTGTAAGCTTGCCATGGAAAAGTTTGGTGGACCATGTGCTGCCCTTCATGCTTTAATTACAGTATGCATGTTTTTGCTCGGTTGGTTTGCACGTTGGTTAACCGAGCAGGACATTGGAGGCCGAACAATTCAACATTATTTAATAAGCTTATTCTGTCCTTACTCGAGAAACATTAGCTCTATTTGTTCGGTCCCACTTGTAAGAAATTGCTAAGTCAAGCCAATTCTGACACCTGATAGGGCCGAGCAACTCCCGTCTAATTTACGTACACACTTGCCAACTCGATTTCTTCAATTGTATACCCACAGACAGGGCAGTTCTTCACATGTTCTTTTCCCTTGCACCGCTCATTCGGATCTCCCGTGTATTCCATGTATTTCTCGCGCGACAGGAACAGATGATACTCCAAGTGACACCGTGTACCTGTCTCCACATAACATGCCCCACAGACGAATGGCTTTCCAGACGCACAGGGCTCTGCCATTTGATAAACTGAAGGGCAATCGGGTGATGGGCAAAACCTGAAATTACCTCCACATCACACAAGCAAATCGGACTCCCAGCTTCATTGTCAACCCTCTGAACTGAAGGACCGTTCATCTGTGCAATCTTGTAGATTATGTCTTCAACTTTTTAGTTTAATTCTATGCTACCAGAAATAGAAATGACGTGGCGGCGTGAATCGAGAGTGAATTCTGCACCGGGAAACTTCTCTTGGAAACCTGAACTGGCACTGTCCTATTGTGATCGCGTTTATGAGCCTTCACTTCATCAACCCTCTGCAAAAATCTTATAGCAACATCTACCTCACTCTTCTGCAAATATATTTGAATCCTCAAAAGACAACAAAAAACTTCGAAAAGCGAATCACTAATCTGGTTTCAACTCCAAATTCTGGTCTTCCAAGGATTGGTGCAGTGGTTTTAGCCAAAACCAAAGCAAGTCGTTTATCTCGGAAAATTGCAGAAATAGAGGGTGCAGAAGATGTCCGAATTAGTCCCAGCAGTACTGACAGTGGGAGGAGTGATGGTGATGCAGATGATCTCAATGAGGAAGCAGGTTCTACGATTATGTTGGATGAGGTACTTGATCTGTTGAGCCGACGATGGGACAGAATCAATGGAGCTCAGGCGCTCAAACTATTACCAAGGGATACTAAGTTACAGAACTTGCTTCCATTCCTTGGACCCCTTCCGAGAAAATCCAGTGAAGCATTTAGCGACAGTATGTGCTCCCTTTGCAACAAGAAGATAGGGACTAGTGTTTTTGCAGTCTACCCCAATGGTACGACTCTTGTGCACTTCGTTTGCTTTAAAGATTCACAGAGCACGAAGGCTGTTGCTAAAGGCGCACCGCGGCGTAGGCGATGATGATAATTGCCGTCCACCATACGGATGAACCAAATCTACTCTTTCCTATTTGGCATTGCAACCCTTTCATGCATGACTTGGAGTTGCCAAAAGGGGTTTCAAGAGGAGGTGGTCGTAGTCTTCTGATGGGCCCAGTTAGCGGTCTCAATCATTCTTATACCCTATATTTGGATGAAAATGTTTAGGAACACAAACCAATCACTGAATAGAAAACCACTCTCTCACATGTGGTGAGTCCCATAACCATGAAAAAGGTTGTTTCCAATTTGGGATTAATTTCTCTGGTAAGTAGAAGATCTGTATTTGGATTCAATTTCACACTTTTTGTTGGGAGTCAGCAAGTGAATTGATGGACTTGGGATGAGCAGGTGACTGGTTGTCCTCCATTTCTGTTTGGTTTATTTTTGTTCGGTCGTCTTCGTTGTCGTTCGGTTGGTCGGCACATCTATGACTTGGTTTGCTTAACTTCTTCATACTAGAAAACTAAATTTCCTGAACTTATTTGCTCACTGATTTGGCAGAGTTGCTTAGTGAGGCTTCGGACACTCACTTTTCCCTTCCTTGCACAGCTTGCCTGAAAAGTTTGGAGCTGGGCTGACTTCGTATTTGGTTGTCACTGTTTTAAGTTTCCTTTAGCTCGGTCTAAAGTGCTTCAGTTAACCCGTAGCATTGCAGCTCGGTCGTCCGTGATCTTGGCCTTGCCACCAGACCTCGAGCTCGGCCCTGACTAGTGTCCTTACTCCAACTGTCGAGCCATAACGCATCCACATTTGACTGGTTTGGGAGCTGTCAACATGACGTAAAGGCAAGCCCATTTCAGAGTTCTTTAATGAAAACAAGCAAACCCACTTTGTTTAATACTTTCTCACTCTAGAAATTTGGATTTCCAGACCCATTCTTCCCATTTCCTTGCTGCCTCACTTTTTGCCTCCAGGAATAACAGATCCCATTTTCGGAAAAAGAGTCTGACCTTGGTTTTGCTCTTACATCTTTCTTTTTCTTGGAACTGTAAAGCAATTTTGAAATTTAATAATCTGATAACTTGACCCCCAGCTCTTTTTCTATAAATTCCAAACTCCTCCTTAGAAAATTGAGAGCTTGCATCAATGACCCTTGTTTTTGCTGTTCTTCTCGTTGTTTGCAGCCATAACTTGGAGAAGTTCCTCTTTTCTCTGAATCTCCCTTGTATCAACAAACAATTGGACTCTTTTCGCTTGCTTATGAAGGAGCTCAATCTGCTCTTTAGTGTCTGCAGTTAGATCAAGCAAGCTCAGAGGTAATATATCAAGTGCTCTCCCCATCTCCTTCACTATCGTATGAAACTGATTCGAAATAATTTCTGTCTGCACGAGGTTCCACATTTGACTCTTTGTTTTTTATTATTATTATTATTTATTTATTTAAAAAAAAAAATACATGTATAAATATATATATATATATATTTTTTGTTTAATCTTTCTTCTTTTTTCTTTTTTTTTTTTTGTTTTGTTTTTTTTTTTTTGCTCTCTTTTTTTATTTATTTATTTTTTTTTTATTTTTTATTTTATTTAATCTTTTTCTCTTTTTTTTTATTTAATTTTTTTTTTATTATTTAATTTTTTTTTTTTTTTTTTTTTTGCAACTCATAATTTTTCTCTTGGTCAGGACCGAACATAGGGATCTGGTGGTAGCCACTATAGGCGTCTAGAAAGCTCATGCGCTCATGTCCAGCCGTTGCGTCAACAAGTTGATCTATTCGTGGAAGGGGGAAGCTATCCTTGGGGCAAGCTTTGTTAAGGCTAGTGAAATCAACGCAGACTCTCCATTTGCCATTCTTCTTTTTCACCACGACGGTGTTGGACAGCCACTTTGGGTACTGCACTTCTCGAATGACTCCAGCAGCCAAAAGTTTGTCCACCTCTTCGATCACTGCATCGGTGTGTTGCGTGGATGATCGTCTACTCTTCTGAATAACCGGTCGCGCTCCTAGTTGGACGTTGAGTCGATGACAGGCATAGTTGAGGTCCAACCCAGGAGTGTCATAGGCCGACCAGGCGAACACTTCGATGTTTTTACGGAGTAGAGCCAGTAATTGCTCTTTCTCTCCAACAGTGAGGGAAGTGCCGAGCAGGAAGAACTTATCTGGGTTTCCTTCTTCTACCAAGACCGTCTCTAGGTCCTCCACCATCTTCTCAGTCGGCACTCCGCCGACGTCTTCCAAAACCGGCTGGTCAGGTACTTCTACCATCTGTACTTGGTCGTAGACTTGTTTGGTTTTCATGGCGGCAATGAAGCAGTGTTTGGCTGCCACTTGGTCTCCACGAATCTCCTCTACTCCATACTTGGTTGGAAAGCGAACGAGTTGGTGATAGGTGGAAGGAACTGCCTCCATCTGGTGAATCCAAGGTCGGCCGAGGATGGCATTGTAGGGAGATGGGGTGTTTACCACCAAGAAGTCAACAGAGACCACCTTGGACTTAGCTATGACAGGCAGAGTTATTCGGCCGAGCGGCCATTCTGTTTGCGAGTTGAAGCCAACTAAAGGGGAGGTGGCAGGTGTCAGGTGTTGCTCACTGAGGCCGAGCTTCTTGAAAAGTTCATAATACATGATGTCTGCGGCACTTCCTTGGTCAATCAAGACTCGCTTCACATCGAACTTGTTGGCCACACCAACTGTAACGATGAGGGCATCGGTGTGGGGGTACTGGATTCTCTCTAGGTCCTTTTCAGTGAACACGACGTTAAACCGGGAAGGTCTGGCTTCTGTCTTGGACTTTTTAGGAGGAGGTCCTACCGACATTACCTGTCGAATGTGGGTGGCACGCTGGATTTCTCCTCGAATTATGTTTTCTCTTTCAGGGTCAGTCATTCCATGGATAACGTTGATGACCAACCTCGGGGCATGGTTTTCTTCAGGAGGGGCTTGGTCGAGTCCCTGCTTTTCCCTCGTCTTATCAACGTCTATCCATTGTTGGAGGTGTCCTGTCGTAACTAAGTCCTCCAAGTGTTGTTTGAGAGCTCTGCAATTTTGCGTCTTGTGTCCCTTCTCTCGATGATAGGTGCAACGCAGTGTTTGATTGCGCCGAGCAGGGTCTCCAGGCATCTTAGCTGGCCAAACAAAGAAGGGTTCCCCTTTAAGTTTCTCGACGAGCCTGTATATTGGCTCTTTGAAGACGGTGGTGATGCCTTCATAAGACTTGGCCCTTTCCTCATCATTTTCCGCTGTGGAGCGGTTCCTTTGGCCATAGTTCTTGCGTTGTTCATCCCTTCTTGGCTGCTCAGTCTTAGGTGGTCGAGGCGGTCTGACTTCTTCTTCAGCAACCGCAACATGTACCGAAGCAGCGTCATCTTCCACGAGCTTGTTGCTCTATTCGAGCCCTCAAATCCTTCATAGTGGGGGCAGGTCGTTTCGTCAACGACTGCCTTAGCTTGTGCGAAGGGGGTAGGCCTTGCTTGAAGTATAGCACGGCCAGTTGTTCACTACAAACATTTTCCTCCAAGTCACCATACTCCTCCCAATACCGTCGCGCGTACTGGCGTAGGGTCTCTTTCCTGTCCTTTCGGATATTGAACAAAGTATCTAACTGCTTTGGGACTCTGCTGTTGGAGACAAATCGGGCCAAGAACGCCTCAGAGAGCTGCGTCCAGTCATAAATCGAGCCATTGGGGAGTTTGTCAAACCATCGGAGGCCAAGTTCTCCAAGGCTAGAAGGGAAGACTTTGCACATGAGTGCGTCGTTGCGGTTCCAGAGGGACATCATCTGGCGGTAATGGCTGATGTGGGTCAAAGGGTCCGTCTTCCCATCATAGAGAATGAATTTTGGCGGGCTATACTTCCGTGGAGGTTCTACAGCTTCTATCTCTGGGGAGAAGGGGGTGGACACCAACCGGTCTAGAGCACGACGCTCTTGTTGGTGTATGGACCGGTCTAACTGGTCCCTTTCCCTACTGAGCCGGCGGTCCTCCTCCCTACCTCCTCGACTTTCTCCTCCCCTGCATAGACGTCGTGCCTCTCCTCTGTTATCGTTCAGCCAACTTCTCAAATCTTGCGGCCGCTCGTCGTGGCGACAATGAAAGGTTCCAGATAGGCGGCTGACAGTCCTCTGCCTTTTATGAGAATTCCCTCGTGGGTTATTTTTAAGGTTATTCGTTCTACTGCTGGCCCCTTCACTATGCACCGAAATCGGCCGGCTACGCCCTCTATGAGCAGGGCCACGGCTGGAGTGCTCCTTGTGAGGCGGCGGAGGAGTATGTCTCCTTTGCGATGGTCCACCAACGGATTTTCTTGGCTCCGCTGGGGTCGCCATGAACTTCAACAATTGGGTACGAAGCTCAGTGATCTCCAAACCCATTGAGTCAATGATGCGGTCACGGTGGTCTTTCTCAACAAAAAGACGTTGAGACGACTCAACGGCAATGACACGGCGTCGCTCCGTCGCGTTGCGTGTCTGATCGTCGTGGTCCATAGGGTCATCGTGCGCTGAAGGGAATGCCAGACCCTTATCTTTGGTTCTCTCCGTCATTGGAGTCCTCTCTGCTAGCCCAGAGTGGGGTGTGTCTTCGATTCCCATCGCCGGAGTTCGTCACGAAGCAAACAGTGGTTTTCCCACAGACGGCGCCAATTGTGCGGGGGTGATTTCCGCACTATGAAGAAGGGTTGAACTTCGTGGATGAACAGCAGGCTTTGGGAATTGAAGATCTGCACAGAATAACAAACGGTGAGGCTGCCCGACTGGGGTTTGGTCGAAAACCCCTCCGATGGTAAAGTTAGGGACTCAGGGAGAGGAAAAAGAGAGGAGAGAATACAAAGAGTGTATGTGTTAAGTGTGTGGATTTCCGATCCCTTGAGAGTGAATAGTGTTCACCTTTTATAGGAGAAGGTTGTTTATCGTTCAAGTCCTTCTCTCTCCACCATCTGTCCAAAGTGTCTTATTCGTGGTCGTCTCCTATTGGAGGAGGACGACCACTCCGCCTGACACTCGGGTGCAGGTCTGTTTTGTTTGTCTCATTAGCGGACATCTCTCATTGGAGGAGGACGACCACTCCGCCTGCCATTCAGATGCAGGTCTGTCATATATGCACCTTGTCCCTCTGCGCCTCCATGTCTCCACGTTCTGTTCATGCAGAGGGGGAGGAGCAGGGTTGTTTGTCTCTAGTGGACCCAAGAAAGATCTTCAGTGAATTGGCCTTCTCTAAGTTGGTCTGCTCTAGAACGGTTGTCCAACCAGGAGGTCCAACATGTTGCTCAACCCACTTCGGAGTGGTTCTGTCCATCCGGAAGGTCCACCATGTTGCCTGGCCCACTTTTGAGTGGTGCTCGTACGTTGGGCCGAACTCCTATGATTGCCTTGCTTCGGAGCAAGTGTTGGCCTTAGGGCTGAGGTCCGACCTAGCTCCACCTTGGAGTGAGTATCGCATTGGGCCTAGCACCAAGACTTGATTAATTTTCACCCACTTCAAGCATGGTTAGCCAGTTTATGTATGTTCCTAGAACTTCCCACTTAGAGGCAGTTATGAGAATCCTAAAGTACCTGAAGTCTTCTCCTGGAAGTCTTCTCTTGGAAACGGTCTCCATTTCTCAAAATATGGACATCTCGGAGTGGAGGCATATACTAATTCAGATTGGACTAGATCAGTCACTGACAAACACAATCAACTTCTGAATATTGCACATTTGTTGGAAGTAACCTAGTCACATAACAAAGTAAAAAACAAAATGTGATTGCTAAATTTAGTGTTGAGGCTAAATTCAAAACTATGGCTCAGGGTGCCTGTGAGTTGCTATGGATTAGACTATTGTTAGGAGAGTTGGAAATCTATCAGACCGATTCAATGAGATTGTACTGTGACAACAAGACGGCAATCAACATAACTCATAATCGAGTTCAACATGACAAAACCAAGCATGTAGAGATTGATAGGCACTTCATCAAAGAAAAACTCACTAATGACACCATATGTACTCCATTTGTGAAAACTACGAACTAACTAGCAAATGTTCTCACCAAGACTAGGGAACAATCTATTTCATGACATTCTCAACAAGCTGAACATGAGAAATATCTTTGCCCCAACTTGAGAGAGAGTGTTAGAATAAGAAATTATATTCACATATTTTATTCTGATTTGATATAATGGGCTATAATAAGCTGACCCATAATTCATGCCTTATGGCACTCCTGTAATTATGTTTTATTCTTAATATAAAGGGGGATGAAGTTTTCACTCATTCCCCAACTCTTTCTCTTCTCTAAACCTACAAAATGCACCCCCAATGCAAGCAGGATTCGAAGTTGTACTTAACTATTTCATAAAATAGATTTCACAAGCATACACATTTACAACAAACTCCAAAGCCCATGGGCTCCAGATGCAAAGATTTCTCCCAATCCCCTCTAAGATCTAATTGCTTATAAAATAGTAATTTATAGTAAAACATCCACCTTGTTCTCATATATCTTTGCAAGTCCAAACATTGTCCCTTTTCCACTATACATTACCCACGAATTTTTGCACTACAAAGAAAAACCATCTAACACATTGCTAGTATAGCCCAAAAGAACACTAGTTTTTTATCACCCCTGAGTAAAAATTAAAGAAACAATAGAACAAAGTGTTTTCTACAGAATTTTTAAAAACTTGCATATTTTTACAAAGCCTTAAACCCCAATAACTAAACGTATTTGCATGGAATTTGTCTTTCCTATTGCCTCCAATCAAAAGCAATTGTATCTGTTAAACTACAGACCAACTAGTCAATCTTACTAATTAAAATAAAATTGATTGTGGCCTTCACCCCATACTTTCACAAGCTTTGGCTTGCATCATATTTCACCAAAGTGGTGTAGCTACTAGTCTCACTGGACCACTGTGGTGCAATATGACCAAGTAACCAATCATCTTACTCTATTTTCTCTTATCTCATCTGTTAAAACCTACTGTTAAAACCTACCATCACCTACTCCACCTACTACACACCTACCACTACCACCTACTCCACTACATCTCCTATATAAGGAGCCCCTTACCATTTGTAATACATAAAATACATCAATCAATAATACATCAATTTTAACTTGGTATCACAGCGGGTTTAGAACCTCGTATTTTTCGCTTCCCCGGCGGGCGGCAACCGCACCTTAGCCGTCCGCCGGGCCTCACCCTAGTCCGCTAAAATTTTCTACACATACCTTGATTCCGCTGCCACTAAACCCAATTCAACATTCACCTTCAAGATCAGAGCATCATCACCATCATCCATCTTGGTCACCTACACCAAACACACTCTCTCTCTAGGAGACATCAAGCAACAGAATCCTTGTGCAAACTGCCAAAAGGAAGAGAGAGAGAGACGTAGCCACTGGGATGACGCCACATGGCTTGGAGGCGCGGGTGACCGTGGATTCCTTGAACCAGAAGAGCTTGCCTTGCTTGAGGACGAACCACCGGCGACGCCAGGTCTTGATGTACTCGCCTTGTTTGGTCAGCCAGCCGCACCGCTCCGGTGATGACCAGAACTCCACGCCCTCGTAGTCGTCGGTGGATTGGGTGCTGCCGCCCATCGCGGCTCGCCAGAGGCTCGTCATCGATCAACGACGACACCATCACCCATCCACGCCCTCTTCTCCTTCTCTTTCTCCCCCTCATCAATCTTCAACACTACTTTATTTCTTTGCTTCTAGTTTTTAGTGTCTTGAGTCTCTCAGATCGGAAACTGAAGCTCTGGTCTTTCCTAGATCCAAATAAAGAACCCAGTTGAAAGATCTTTTTTTGGGTGAATCAGTTGAAAGATCAGTGACCCATTTCTAGATTTTCTCTAGAAAAGTAACCACTTTCTCATCTGTGTTGGGGGTTTCTCAACTCACCATCTTCTTTCAAAAACCCAGTTGTTTCTCTCTCTATGTGCCTGAGACTATCCCAAGAACAAGTGGTGTCCACCTCAACAAACTCCACTCATTCCCTTCATCAAACAAGTTGTCTTATTATTATTATTTTCTCTCCTCTTTTTTGACAGTTTGCCAACATACCTTTCCAGACCACTCACCGACTCCCTCACCCCCGACAAGAATACCTTTATTTATTTATCTTATCTTTCTTGTGTTTCATTTTAAAAAAAAAAACAAAACAAAAAAAAAAAAAAAAAAAAAAACCAACACCAGAGATCTCTTCTTTTTGAAAGCATAACATACCCACTTTTATTTTATTATCTAATCAACATACCCATCTTTCTTTTCCCCACTAAAATATCTTATACTAGCCTTCATTGATTCCACTGGATTCCAACACTTCATTTTATCTATTATTATTATTATTATTATTATTTTCAAAACCCAAAAAAAAAAAAAAAAAAAAAAAAATCATTCCAGTTGATTTTTCTGCATTTCCACACCTACCATTCGAGTTTGCCAAACACACTTGCTTTATTCATCTCAGGGATCAACCCCGATCACAATTTTACACAAAAATAAAAAAAAAAACAACAAAAACAAACAACATATCCACAGGCGGGATTTTTTCTTATCTACTCTGCCGCCGGTCTCTTCTTCTTGCCTCCGTCCTAGGCGGCCCTTGACGATGTTGCCTCCGTGTTTCCCACTCCACTGGGCACGATCACTACTCCCTGCTCCTCCACTGCAGCATATGGCGGACCTCCAAATCAGAACATCACGGTGGCCTTCCGCTTCAGCTCCTTATTTTCCGCCTTTAGCACACTTATCTCTGCTCGCGCATCCTTATACATGCGTTGGAGCAGAGCCAATTGGGCGTTTAATTGCTGCACCTCATTTGTCCTACTCTGCAGCCGGTGCGACAGGTTTGTGACCGCCATTATGGTCTCCACACATGACTTCAAAGTATACTGATTGGCCTCAATATCAGTTTGCACCGCCATTTTTTGCTCCACCGACCGCATCGGAAAGTTCAACGGAGCAAAACCAGAGGCGCTTGGTTGAGGTTCACTGGCCACCGCACCAGTTATCTCTCTTGTTGACTCGTTGAGGTCGGGAAAGAAAGTGAGTAGACCACGGGACGAAGAGACCATATTCTGAGTAGCTGAACGGGAAGACGAGGCCATGTTATGGGTTGCTGAGTGTTTCAGAGAAGGGTTGGTTACAGAGTGTTTACAGAGTGTTTCAAGATTTGCAACTCTTAGCGACAAGCTCTCAGAGAACGAAGAGGTTTCAACTGGTTTGTTATGCTTCCAAGCCTCAGCCTCCGCTTCGGTTTATAAAGACCATGATGAAGAGGCAAACACGCGCATCATGCGCCGCTCGGCGCTAGACGACAACATGGGCGCGCCTTTTGATGGCACGCCTTTTTATGGATTGGGCACGCCTTTTGAAAGATTGGGCACACCTTTTGAGGGTGCGACTTTTACAACGGTCCGACATGACCCCATAAACTGTCCCGACATTTGATTCCGGTTAGCTTTTCCAAGGGTCCAACAAGACTCTATAAACTGTCCCGACATTGATTCCGGTTAGCTCCTTCATGGGTCCGACAAGACTCTGTAAGCTGTCCCGACATTGATTCCGGTTAACTCCTTCATGGGTCCGCCAAGACTCTGTAAACTGTCCCAACATTGATTCCAGTTAACTCCTTCATGAGTCCGACAAGACTCTGTAAACTGTCCCGACATTGATTCCGGTTAGCTCCTTTATGGGTCCGACAAGACTCTGTAAACTGTCCCGACATTGATTCCGGTTAGTTTCTACAAGGGTCCAGCAAGACTCCGTAAACTGTCACAACAACTGTCACAACATTGTCTGCTACAACGGTCCGACATGACCCCATAAACTGTCTTCTACATCGGTCCAACACGAGCCAGTGTCTTCTACATCGGTCTGCCATAACCATACAGTCTTCTACAACAGTCTGACACGACCATACAGTGTCTCCTATCCATTTTTTATTTTTCAGATTATTTTCTTGTTTTGTTACTCTCTCCAAACTCAAGTTGGTTAGTTCCTATCCCCCTTGAGTTTGCGGGGGGCTGTTAAAACCTACTGTTAAAACCTACCATCACCTACTCCACCTACCACCACCTACTCCACCTACTCCACTACATCTCCTATATAAGGAGCCCCTTACCATTTGTAATACATAAAATACATCAATCAATAATACATCAATTTTAACTTCATCCCTAGCACATTTTTTCTTAAAGATCTACGAGAAAATTTCATGCAAGTTATTTCAAACATAACAAATGCATCAGAACTAGAGTTCTACCAACTATGATACATTATGTGAAACAAAATTTCTCTTTAACAAATCCTAATAGTTTTTAAGTAAAGGTTCAAAGTTCCAAGCAATCACGACGTTCAAGTATAATCCAAATGAACTTATTTCCAAGATGGAACATATCTTCTCCAGGTTTGTCTTGCTGAATTTCCAAGAGTGCAATGTCTCTAATACAATTAAAGGTAAGTTATAAAGGACAAAAGAAATAGAATCTATTCACAGCACTTTCAGTTGGAAGAAATTACAAACAGCATATGGCCTAATAAACATCAACACTTTTAGTTGGAAGAAATTACAAATAGCATATGGCCTAATAAACATCAACACTTTTAGCCAGAAGAAATTACAAACAACATATCGCCTAATAAACATCAACACATAACACAACAAACAAGATGAAAAACAACCAAATAATAACTCATAGATACACACCTTCAATCCCAAATTACCACGTAACATTACTTGATCCTGTACTTGACGTTTATTGCCAAGCAAATTATTCCCACCTTGTCCAGTGTACACAATATCATCACAATTGTCCAGATCATCCTCGTACTGACCAGACAGAACAATGGCAATCGTGAGTGGTAACGTGTAGCCACTAAAATCCTGCAAAATCCCAGGAGGAAAAAAAATTAATAGCTTTTTCAATATTATGATAACTAGTCTAAAAAAATAAAAAATAAAAAAAAGAAGTAAAGAAGAATAAGAAGAAAGAAAGATACTCGGTTAAGGAATGTCATTGTACTTAGGCCCATTTGTCTGGAGAGTTAGAGGGGGAATTGGGATTGGTAGTGAGGTGGAACCCACTAATATTATGTTTGTTTCGAGAGATAGGGAGGGGATTGATAGTGAGTTCTGAATTAGGATGGGCCTCCCCAAGGGGATTCGGATAGACCTCTAGGACTTGGTATTAAAAAAATAGTCTGGCGGACTAAAAAAATTTTATTTTATTTTATTTTTTACATGTCGGGCATTTTTTTTTAACATTAATGTTTAATTTTTTATTTTTTTTGTTAAGAAAAAATCATTATTTTATTTGTTTTATTTTTTTCTGGAAATTTTTTATTTTATTTTTATTTTTTAAAAATTTTTTACGTGTTGGGCATTTTTTTTAAAACATTAATTTTTAATGTTTTTGTATTTTTTTTATTTGTTTTATTATTTTATATTTATTTTATATAAAAATAATTTAACAATCCCTGCACTAACAACTATCATGAAAACAAACACAATTTTACTTAATCTCCTCACAATCAATCCCCTCTATTCTATCTCTGACAACAAACAGGGCCTTATAATATTAGCAGCAACAATGCCACACTGGATTTAGTTCATGCTAAATTATAAGAAAATGCAAATTAGAATACTGTTAAATCTAAGGATACAACTTTATAGAGAATACAAATGACATTACAGTAAAATCTGAGAAATATTGTGGATTATGTAAAATTATACACAACTATATCATTCAGTTATTTATTCAGCCAACCAAATCATTTGTTAACTTCAAATGAATATTCACATATCCTCATCCCAAACTTTTATTATGGATAATCCACAGCTTTTCAACTCCAAGTATTCTCATACAAAGATTAGGAGAACTAACAACAAATAATGACCACAGAAAACCATAGAATAAACTTATGCAAAGTTCAAAATTCTAAGCTCCACTGGTCACAAAAATTTAAGAAAAAAAATAAATCTACCCAATAGTAGTTTCATTCCCTTCTTCATGATACATCACCTTGCTAGCAGTTTGCCCAATGTAATCAATTCCATTCAGCCAGTGGCTATGAAAACCTACAGCAACCATCTCAGCCCGTGAAAAGAACTGATGCCCAACATCAATACCTGGCATCACAACAAGAAGCCCAACATCAATGCCTGAATTCAAATTACTCAAACTTATCCAAAACTAGGCGATTCTAATATTGGATGTTAGTATAATACAGTAGACCAAGCCCAGTAAAACTTAACCTAGCATTTGACTGAAAGCATTACAAATATAAGCCACCAACCTGGAATGGGGCCAAATCTTTTATTCGGATACAATATGGCATTGGTCTCCATCATCTGCCAAAAAAAAATCCTATGAAAATTAATTATCTGTTTTACCTCAGAGAAATGCATAAACAGGCCTATATATCAACCTCTAGAAACAAGCCATGACCAAAGTCATTCACTATTAACACCAGGAAAAGAACATGATAACACTGAAAACCTGCTCACAAATATATTCACATAAACCCGACTTCTGAAAAATATGGCTGTGAAAAGATTAAACTGAAGAAAATGTTGTTTCTAACTCATCAATGCTACAGCAACATGAAGATACTTTTATTAATAGAATTCAGAAAAACTCACAAACTTCAACTCAAAAAGGGTGCAGTACAAAATTTATGCACAAATTTTGATAGGGTCTTCCATTCAAAACAAAGGGAAACTGTTAAAAACGCATGATAGAAAAACTGAGTAATAGGCACTTGTCATAATTACTAAACTAGTAAGTACATAATATACCTAGTGAATTCAAACTTATCAGAGAGAGAGAGAGAGAGTCCTCTGCGAGACCTTTGGGCCTTTGGGCTTACTGATACAAGGATGATGCATATTTCCATAAAATTCTTGTCTATAAATAGCCAATGCAAAAAGAGAGAATTTTCTATAATAGCAAAACAGAGTAATAGGCACTATTGTTGTAATTACCAAACTATTAATTACATATTATATCCATTGAATTCGAACATATCAAAAATAAAAAACAAGATTCCTCTGTGGGGCCTCTGGGCTTACTGCAGTCCTATCCTGATGATTCAATGATAATGCTTAGTTTCATAAAGTTTTATCCCTATAAATAGCCAATGCAGAAAAAAAAAAGAACTTAAAATACAACCAAAACAAAACTTCTTAACATCCACGTGAGACTGAATTGCAGAGCTTAAAAAACAGTAAAACCTGTGAACTAGGGCAAATAACCAAGCTGTAAGAAGATCAATGGAGAATTACACAATGCACCATGAAGTTAAGAAAGAAACACCAATAGAATAATACTAGTATCTTATTTATCCCATCAAAGATTGACTTGCCTTACTTATAGCCTTCAGATCAGGCCGTTTCGAACCACGCTTTGTATCATCCTCAGGTGCATTCCCTTTCTGCACAATGTTACATATTAACATAATCTAAAAGCAACAAAGGGATCAATAACCAGAAATCAGCAGCTCATTTGGTTTCTCAGCAGTAGCATGTGGGTTGACATGGCAAAATAGAACAAATGAATGTCAAAATATCTACATTTCACAAAACGAATTTCACAAAACACAAAATACTGACACTGACTACGATCGAAAGCCACAAAATAGTAAAAAGTGAACAATTTCAATAACTAGGCTGGAATACACATAAGGGGAGATTGGAGATTATATTAGCCATAGAACCAAATCAATGGTGGGCCAAGTAGGGGAACACTCCCAGAGTGTGGTGTGATTGACGCACAACAATGAGATTTTACTTTTAAAAATAAAAGTAAAAAAGTTTACAAGATGGATATAAGAATAACCATGGTTGTTTAGAATGCTAGGCAACTAAACTACGTGTTCATAATGAGTATGGCCAAGATGTGATTATGCAAAAGTTGACATGGATGCACTATAAAACTGATGAAGGACAAAATTATGACCGAACAAATTACTGAGATGGTTAACACCTATGGGAGAAAATGAGGGGAAATCAACTAAAATGGTTTGGCCATCTCAGAAAAAAAAATCAAATACAAAAAGGACCAATAATTGTACCAATACATAGGAGACACATTGTCCACATTGGGCTGATGTTAAGGGTTGAGTAAAGGCAAAATTAGGTTGAGATGGGAAGGAAAGGCATGTTATAGGTTGTAGTTTAACAAATAATTATGATCTTATATCAAAAAGAATGGCAAAACAGGATTTAAGTAGCCAACCTCAAATAGTTGGAACAAAGCTTTGTTGAGTTGAGCTGAGTTTCATAAAGGTTAAATAAGATGCTCTAGTGAAATTTACAATCTCTAAACTTATACATTAACCCTAACTATGTGTTTGCCATCATGTAATGTAGGTTGACCAAAAACTTAAAAATTAATTTAATAGAAGTTTTAATTTGTACACATGACTATTCTTCTTTGCCAATACACCTCTAAATGAAATTATTTAAAATTAAAAAATAGAGTAGAAGAGCTTTTAGTGAATAGATAAGGCCTTTGATGACAACAAATAAAAGATAATAAGATAATAAAATAAAATAAGAGAAAAAGAGAGCAGGTAGTTCCCATCTTCAAACCAAACCCTCATAAAGAAATTTACAAACATTAGATAGAAATGCCATTAATGCAACAGTCAATGACTAACTGTAAGTGTTGAACAATAAATTAATGCAATTCACTTGTCTGTTTCATATGAGACAAGTGAATTTCCAATAGCAATACACTCCAGGTGGGAAGGGATAAGTGAATTTCCAATAACAATAGGCTTACATCAAAGATCAAAATTAAGACCTGCTGGAAATTTGTGGTAATGCATATAATAAGATAGTGGCATATGATAGTGGTGTTGGTGGTAGATAGTGGCATGTATAGAATATGATAGTGGTGTTGGTGGTAGATAGTGGCATGTATAGAATATGATAGTGGTGTTGGTGGTAGATAGTGGCATGTATAGAATATGATAGTGGTGTTGGTGGTAGATAGTAGCATGTATATAATATGATAGTGGTAGATAGTGGTAATATATAATATGTAAGTGGCATATAATGGGTTATAATGATGTTTGTAATATCTCCTACATAAGGAGTGTCATTTGGTCTTGTAAAATAAGAAGTTTTGAATATAACAGAAATATATTCCTTCTTCCTCATATTTTCGGAGTTCTTCTTCCTCATATTTTCTAAGTTGGTATCAGAGCTACAAAAAACACAGCAGCCCTAAAACCGTCATAGCCATGTCGGAAGTCACGTCCGAAACCACTTCAACCCCTGCCGCTGCCATTCCGTTGAAAACATCAAACTCTCACTCTGTCCAAATCACCACCATCCGCCTAAATGGTGATAATTTTCTCCGCTGGTCACAATCTGTCCGGATGTATATCCGTGGGCAAGGAAAGATCGGTTACATCACTGGTGACAAGAAGGCTCCTGATGTTAATGATCCGCTGTTCGACAGTTGGGACGCTGAAAACTCCATGGTTATGACATGGTTGGTCAATTCCATGGAGGAGGATATAAGCTCTAATTACATGTGCTATCCTACTGCACAAGAATTGTGGGATAATGTTAGTCAGATGTATTCTGACTTAGGAAATCAATCTCAAGTTTTCGAATTAACTTTGAAGTTGGGAGAGATTCGTCAAGGAGATGATTCCGTCACCAAATATTTCAATTCGTTGAAAAGGTTGTGGCAGGATCTTGACATCTTCAACACATACGAATGGAAATCGGTTGACGACTGCAACCACCACAAGAAAACTGTGGAAGACAGCCGTATTTACAAGTTTCTTGCCGGCCTCAACATTGAGTTCGATGAAGTGCGAGGAAGAATTATTGGCAGACCTCCTCTCCCATCCATTGGCGAAGTATTTTCCGAAGTCAGAAGGGAAGAGAGCCGAAGGAGCGTCATGCTTAAGAAAAAAGGTACTGGTGAATCAATTGAAATTTCTGCTTTAATTAGCGATGCTGCGGCCAACAAGGCTGCAAATTACCAGCGCAGGTTTGATGATAAGCCACGGGTCTGGTGTGATTTTTGCAACAAGCCTCGCCATACACGTGAAACGTGTTGGAAGATCCATGGCAAACCTGTCAACCGGAAAAGCAGCAAACAAGGAGAGAAGAATCGTGGCTTTCCTACCGCTAATGAAGCCGATTCAGGTCCCTTCAACAAAGAGCAGATTGATCAACTCTTAAAGCTGATAAAATCCAACTCCTCATCCGGTACTCCTAGTGTTTTGTTGGCACAAACAGGTAGAAATCCTAAAGCCTTCTCTTGCCTAAACTTCTCTCCGTGGATCATAGATTCCGGTGCCTCCGATCACATGACTAGTTTTTTCCATTTATTTAGTACCTATTTCCCTTGTTCCGGTCATGACAAAATCAGAATAGCCGATGGTAGTTTTTCACCTATTGTAGGAAAAGGATTTATTAAACTAACTGAGAAAATTAATCTCAATGCTGTTCTTCACGTCCCCAACTTAGCCTGTAACCTTTTGTCTGTCAGTAAACTATCTAAGGATTCTAATTGTCGTGTTACATTTTTTGAATCCCATTGTGAATTTCAGGACCAGAACTCGGGGATGATGATTGGGCGTGCTAGGATGCTTGAAGGTCTTTACTACTTTGATGAAGTACCTGTTAGTAATAAAAAAGCTCAGAGCTTTAATAGTACTAGTTCAATCTCAGTTCGAGAAAAAATAATGCTATGGCACTATAGGCTAGGACATCCTAGTTTTCTTTATCTGAAACATTTATTTCCAGAATTATTTAAAGGGATTGATTGTTCTTCTTTTCATTGTGAAAGTTGCATTTTTGCAAAATTTCATCGCTCTACTTATTTGCCAAAACCTTACCAGGCTTCCAAACCTTTTTATTTGATTCATAGTGATGTTTGGGGCCCTTCCAAAATCACTACTCTTTCTGGTAAAAGATGGTTTGTTACATTTATTGATGACCATACCCGCTTATGTTGGATTTATTTGATGAATAAAAAATCTGACGTGAAAAATTTATTCACAAATTTTTACAATATGATTGAAAACCAATTTCAAACCAAAATTGGTATTTTACATTCTGATAATGGAACAGAATATTTCAATGAGCAGTTGGGTGAGTTTTTGGAAAAAAATGGAATTTTTCATCAATCTACATGTCGGGATACCCCTCAACAAAATGGCATTGCAGAACGAAAAAATAAACATCTACTTGAAGTAGCACGTGCTATAATGTTTTGCATGCATGTTCCTAAATATTTATGGGGTGAAGCAATTTTAACAGCCTCTTATTTGATAAACAGGATGCCTACAAAGGTGTTAACATACAAAACGCCTTTCGATTGTCTCAAAACTTTTTTTCCTGACACGAGGTTGTTTTCTGATTTACCCGCCAAAGTTTTTGGATGTACTGCCTATGTTCATGTTCCTAGTCAGTTTCGTTCAAAACTTGACCCCCGTGCTATAAAATGTGTTTTTTTGGGTTATTCCTCAAACAAAAAGAGGTATAAGTGTTTCGACCCTCAAACCAAGAAATTTCATGTGAATATGGATGTGTCATTTGTGGAAACAAAATCCTATTTCCCCAACACTTCTCTTCAGGGGGAGACAAGTGGAGTAGAAGACCGTTTTTGGGATATTTCTATCCCGCTCCCCAATGTCATTTATCCTACACAAAAACCACATCTGTCTGATAATGATCACTTAGGAGAACCAAGTTCTATGGTGCCTAGTCAAGAAGATTCTTGTTTAGGGGGAGAAGTACTACAAAATGATCTAAATCCTGAGCTTCAAGTATATACTAGGAAGTGATTTCATCTGAGGAATAATGACCCGAATGTCCATCCTAATGACCCGAATGTCCACCCGAGTTCTGGCATCGAAATTTTAGGTAATCCTATTCCTTCTATTTCCGACCTTGATGTTCCTATAACAATTAGGAAAGGTGTCCGAAATTGCATTAAACATCCTATTGCAAATTACCTCTCCTATCAAAGACTGTCTAAAAACCATAGAGCTTTCACATCTAGGATTTCACACTTGTTTGTTCCAAGGAATATACAGGAAGCATTGGATGATCCGAATTGGAAATTAGCAGTCATGGAGGAGATGAATGCTTTAAGGAGAAGTGGTACTTGGGAGATAGTTGATCTACCCAAAGACAAGAAAACAGTTGGGTGTAAATGGGTGTTTACGATAAAATGTAACGCAGATGGAAGCGTTGAGAGATACAAGGCGAGACTGGTGGCTAAAGGCTTTACTCAAACTTATGGGATCGACTATCAGGAGACGTTTGCTCCTGTTGCTAAAATAAATTCCATCAGAGTACTGTTATCTCTTGCAGTAAATTCAAATTGGCCTCTATATCAACTTGACATTAAAAATGCATTTCTCAATGGTGATCTTGAAGAGGAGGTGTTCATGAGCCTACCGCCGGGATTTGAGCAGAGACTTGGAAGCGACAGAGTATGCAGATTGAACAAGTCATTATACAGACTCAAACAATCACCAAGAGCATGGTTTGAACGTTTTGGGAAGGCAGTTATCAGTTGTGGCTTCTCGCAGAGTCAAGCAGATCACACAATATTTTATAAACATTTAAAAAACAGTAAAATTGCAATTTTGATTGTTTATGTTGATGACATCATTTTAACTGGTAATGATGAAGCAGAGTTAGCAGCCCTCAAAGAGAAACTCGCAAAAGAATTTCACATTAAGGATCTGGGAGCCCTCAAGTATTTCCTCAGAATGGAATTTGCAAGATCCAAGGAAGGTATATTCGTTAATCAGAGAAAATATGTTCTTGATCTCCTTGGAGAAACAGGTATGCTTGGTTGTAAGATGGTGGAGACTCCGATCGAGCCTAACTTGAAGTTACAAGCTGCTAAGGCTGAAGAAGTCAAAGAGAGGGAACAATATCAGCGACTTGTCGGGAAATTGATTTACTTGTCTCATACGCGGCCTGATATTGCCTTTGCAGTCAGCATGGTAAGTCAGTTCATGCACTCACCAGGGGCAGAGCACTTTGAGGCCGTTTATAAGATCTTAAGATATTTGAAAGGAACTCCAGGGAGAGGCTTACTGTTCAAGAAACATGGACATCTTCAAGTTGAAGTATACACAGATGCAGACTGGGCAGGAAGTGTTACAGACAGGAGATCAACATCCGAATACTGCTCCTTTGTAGGTGGGAACCTAGTTACATGGCGGAGTAAAAAACAGAATGTGGTAGCTAGAAGTAGTGCAGAAGCAGAGTTCAGAGCTGTTGCCCATGGAATCTGTGAAGTAATGTGGATTAAAAGAATTCTTGAAGAATTAAAGCTTTCTCACCCGACACCTATGAAGGTCTATTGTGACAACAAAGCAGCTATATCTATAGCTCATAATCCAGTTCTACATGATCGCACAAAACATATAGAAGTGGATAAACATTTCATCAGGGAGAAAATCAATGATGGCATAATCTGTATGACCTACCTTCCAACAGGTGAACAATTAGCTGATGTGCTAACGAAGGGACTACACAAGAAGCAATTTGATAAGCTGACTAGCAAGCTGGCTATGGAAGATATCTTCAAACCAGCTTGAGGGGGAGTGCTGGAAATTTGTGTTAATGCATATAATAAGATAGTGGCATATGATAGTGGTGTTGGTGGTAGATAGTGGCATGTATAGAATATGATAGTGGTGTTGGTGGTAGATAGTGGCATGTATAGAATATGATAGTGGTGTTGGTGGTAGATAGTGGCATGTATATAATATGATAGTGGTAGATAGTGGTAATATATAATATGTAAGTGGCATATAATGGGTTATAATGATGTTTGTAATATCTCCTATATAAGGAGTGTCATTTGGTCTTGTAAAATAAGAAGTTTTGAATATAACAGAAATATATTCCTTCTTCCTCATATTTTCGGAGTTCTTCTTCCTCATATTTTCTAAGTAGACCATAAAATTTGAACTAGTTATAAATAAACTTACTATAATTATTCAAGAGGTGCCATAAAAAATGATGTTTGCTCAAAAGACAGTTTTGTTGAAGGTCCATTGACAATGCCAAATAGCAAAACTAGACTAGCATGGCCCTAAAAAGTTGAGATCAGGGGCTTTGTCGAGTTCAAATATGTTTAGTTACAAATGAGATTTTGGACAAGGAATTGGCCTTACAAGCTTTCATCAACCACATTTTATGTTATACCAAAAATCTCAAGCTACTGGCCGATTCATTCATCAAATATCATACAGGACATGATAATAAATTGCAATCAAAAAATTAAATCATTTAATTTGCCATCTTGGTGAAGAAGAAAACAATAATTAGAAAAGATTATACATAATCCAGTAAGATAACTTAAGAGACGAAGTCTAAACAACAAGCTAGACAAGAACAATCACATCAAAAAAATTATATTATAAAAAATAAAAATAAAAGAAGAAGAAGAAGAAGAAGAAGAAGAAGAAGAAGAAGAAGAAGAAGAAGAAGAAGAAGAAGAAGAAGAAGAAGAAGAAGAAGAAAGAAAGAAAGAAAGAAAATGAGGAAATGAGACAAGACAAGATTATTAAATGATTAAAAAAAAATAGTGAAGAAGATAATCAGCTAGAATGAACGATCACATTATCTAAATACATCCACGCAAGGTCCACTAATAACAAAAGGAAAATAAGTAGTTGCTTGCCTTAGAATTTGAACCTTTGGCTGCTTTTCGATCAGCTTCTGCTTTTCCACACCTCTTTTCCTCTTCCTGTGGACAATCGTAAAGAAGCAATATAAACACATTTTTTTCTCCTAGGAGTTGAAGCAGTAAGCAAAATAAAAAAATAAAATTATAAACTCAAAATAATCTTGCACATGTTAGAGATAGATTGAACTTTGTATGAATGCCCTACTAAAGCTGTGTTTGGTTAAGAGCTTTAGAAAGAAATTTGGAAAGGAAAAGAGAAAAGTAGTGTGAAGCTAGGTGAAATATAAATATATTTTATTCATATTTCACCTATCTTTTTCGTTTCTATTTCCAAATTCCCTTCCCAAATCTCCCAACAAAACAAAGCATAAAGGTTGGGAAGGGGGAAAAAAATGTGTATATATATATACATAAAAGATAAAATGAAGTAAAATTATACTTACAAAAAACAAATATGTTCTAATCAAACCTCGTATCACCCTCCAAAGCCATAGAAGGAAACAAAGAACATTGAGGAAAAGTAAATAAAACATTAGAAAAAATTGTTCAATTTAAATGTGACAGAATTATCCAGAACTTTGACATTTTGAACTATGCTGTATTCCTTAGTAGTTAGTAGGCGCATGAAACCCCATTTAGCCAGAATTATAACAATGACTTACAGAATGTTTTGAATAAATTGGCACAGCACGGCATATGTAAACTAGAAAAATAGGATGCAATAAGTTGTCACAATAGAATCATTAGGCATTTCATGAATAATTTTGTAACGGTTAATACTATCAATCTAGACCACAGTGATGTAAACCTCAACGCACACGAGAAACTAATCTCAATAAATAAAAGCCAAACAACATCAATAATCTTCTACCAAAACCACATTTCCTAACTGACACTTGTACATAGATAAAAACAAAATTACTATATTATACAAGGTTAATAAATAAAACAAAACAAAACAAAACAAAGCAAAAAAAAATTAAGCAAACCTGGACAAAGTGAAGATAATGCTTGTTAAATGCCCTCAAAGTCTCTGTAACAAGGGCAGATGCACTTTTCTCAGCCCCAATCCCAGCCGCAGTAACCCCCCGAACCCCCTCGATATTGGCAGCACTGTCTTTGGTCTCATTTGCATTTGCATTTGCATTTGCCTTTGCCTTTGCCTCTGCCTCTGCCTCAAAACCCAGAATGGAATTGGAAACTTTAGTATCATCATCGACCACCAGAGGAGCCACATCTTCTGGAGGGCACACCTTTCTTCTTTTGAACACTTTGGTTTTCTTCTGAACGACCTTCTCGAGCTTCTCTTGTGTGTGATTTAACGAGTCTTTTCTTCTGCTACTAGTGATGCGAATAGCTTCTTCGCTCTTCAGCTTTTGAATCCTAGCACTGGTTCTTCTCTCTAACTTTGGGTTTGGGGGGCTAATGACTGTTTCTTCACATTTTGTTGTTATTGGGGTATCGGCGGCCATGGAAACGTCAGACACCATCAAAGCAGAGGCAACTGAAACGCCATTGTTTATGCTCGGACTAGTAGTAGTAATGCCATTCTCACATGTATTCGCACGGTGAAGTGACGGAACTACCATTGTTGAACAGATCTAAGAATCTGCACGCACAGGAATAATAATAATAATAAATCAAAAATCAAAACCAAACTCAACAATCAAATTTTAAGTAAGAAGATTTTTTAGGGGTGTGGATGGAGTTTGGAATTAGGGTTTCAGAGGGGAACCGGCATATATAGAGACCGTGTGCAACTGAAAATGACAGCGAACGAGCGCTAAAGTGAAGAGAGAGAGCGCGTCTAGTAGAGTAGAGTTTCACTATCGAGGAGTGAAGAGATGAATTACCGCCTTTCTTGTGTCGTTCCCGCTCTTGTTAAATAATTCAAACGCGACTATTACGCCACTTGTGTAATAATTATGGACCCCACCTCATACTTTACCTGTCGTACCGGAAATGTTGGGCAAACTATGGTTTGGCCTCGCTTGCGAAGTGACTGTTTTAGTAGACTATTTGGTTATTTTAGTGGCTATTTTAGTTTTTGTGTTTGTAAAGATGAGATAATTTTTTAGTTGAGTTATTGTATTGAAAAGTGTGTTGAAATGATGTTTAAATTTAAAATGACAAATTTATTCCTAAAAATATATTTTTTTAAATTGATATCAAGGGGTAAAATGGTAATTTATTTATTGATGGGACAAGGGTTGTAGCTGACAGCCTACACTACCGGCTGTGCAGAATTTTTTTTTTTTTTTTTTTTTTTTTTTTTGAAAAAGATTGCAACAGTGTTGCTTTTAGGTTAATTTGTCAAAATAGGCTATAATAGCCTTATTTGGTGCTTCCCAAACAGCGCCATCCTTTAACGTAGGGTGGGTGGTTGATTGTGGTTAAGGTTCGAGGTTTAAGTTTAAAGTGTTTAATTTTCTTTTTTTTTTTGAGTCAATTTTCTGGATAAAATATAATTGATTAGGAGGTTGGACATTAAGGGTTGGTTTGAGGTATCCTAAAAAAATATACTTTTTATCTTTTTACGAAAAGATGTGTAGAAAAGTAGAAAGGTGATGTGATGAAAAAAAGATAAAAATATGGATTATATAGGTTATGCCAAACCAGGCCTAAATTGTTTAATCAGTATTTGCTGTGAGTTTAATACTCTCTTGTTGTGCAAGTCTTGATTTAAGCGGAGTTTGTCTTTTGAGGTCATAACAAATTTTCAAGTTATAATCTCCTCACTCAGAACGGCTAACAGGACACTCTGGTGATCTCTGCAATGGCGCTGCCTTGGACTTGCGGGAGAATAGGAAGGATTTTCCTGTCTAAAAAAAAAAATTTGTAACTTTTTTCATTTTTCATTTTATTTATAAAAAATAATTTAATCAGGGGGCCTAGTGGATGACGATTAGAGTCTGGAGAATTGCTCCCTCTCATATTCGAATTTTTTAGCTAACAAATGCATCCGTTGGGGCCACGGTCCGCAGGGCTTGCGCCCTATTTCGGAAGGCTTGTTTGAACTGTAGGAACTTAGACTAATGCGCATAAGCTGATCTAGGATACCTTACATAACAAAAATAATAATAAATAATTTAATAATTATCATTTTTAATTTTATTTAAAAGTTGACCTTTTAATTTTGTTTACTTTTTTGAAAAAAAAAAAGTACATAAAAAATTAAAGAGATAATGTCACGTAAAAAAATCAAAAAATTAGTGTTTAGCCAAATTTTAAAAATAGGCATTTGTTTAAAAAAATAAATAAATTTTATGTTTATATATTTGTTATCTTCTTTTTTTTAACAGACAAACACAATAAAATAACAATATTCAGTGTGTTTGGTTTGAGTTTTCTAAATTAAATTTTTTGAAAATTGAATTTTTTAATTTTCGTATTTTTTTTGTTTTTAGTGAATATTTTTAAAATTTTAAATATTTTTTTTTACTTTTTTAGATGCACCTTACTTAGATGTATTTAAAAAGTAAAATTTTGGTGAAAATTTTTTTTTAAAAAATTAATAAATACATAAAAATACAAAAAATGTACTGAATTCTCGTATTTTTTTTGTATTTTTGTTATTTAGTGAATTTTTAAAAGGTTTTTTTACAAATTTTTTATTTTTTAGGTATATTTATGTTAGGTATGTCTAAAAAGTAAAAAAAAAAATGCATAAAATATTAAAAAAATTCAATAAAAACAAAAAATACGGAAAACAATAAAGTAGAATTTTCTGAAAGTGTTTTTAAAACAATGGAACCAAGCAAAGTACGGTTATTGAAACATAACGTATGATAAACACCTCAAGTCATTTTAAGTTTAGATTTTAACTTTATAAAAGCAGGCACATTGGACTGACTCCGGATCCTCTGTCGCCTTTACCTGCGGCGGTCCCTGCGGCACCCCCAAAACGACGTCGTTTTGGGGGAAAATTTCAAAAAGAAAAGAAAACGAAAGCACAAAATCAGAGAGAAAGAGGGAAAGAATAAAGCGAAGGAAGAAAAAGGAGAAGAGAGAGAAGAAGGAGAAGAACAAAGAAAAAAGCACAGAATTAGAGAGAAAGAAGGGAATGAGATGGTCATATGTGTCTACCATGACTTTTAAATGGATTCTGTTTTTTATATGTCAAAAGTATGAAATTATGAATTTACAAGTATCCTTATATACATCAGCAGGAGCACCGACATCTGGGGGAGTTACGCCTGCAATTGCCTTAACGGATGATGCACTGAAGCACTTGAATAAGATGAGATCTGAGCGGAATGAAGATTTATGCTTAAGAATTGGTGTTAAACAAGGTGGATGTTCTGGCATGTCTTACACAATGGAGTTTGAGAACCGAGGAAACTAGAGACTAGATGATTCCATTATTGAATACAATCGTTTTGTTATTGGTAAGCCTTTATCTTCCTGTTTGCTTTCTTGTTGAGGTTTAAGTATGAATCGATAATGGGCATTTGGATTTCTATTTCTTTTTTGATGACAAATCTTCATTTTCTTTCACCATTTATATTCAAATTGTTGGAACAATCTTCTGTGTAAATAAAAATAAATAAATAAATAAAACTTGAAATAAATTCAAACAAAATAAATAAATAACATACCGGATTTATTTATCGAACCAAATTAAAATTAAGACCGAGTCGAGTGTGTGACACTCTGTCATTCAGACAAATTCATCCCAGTACGGTACTTACGGTTGAGTGGCGTCTATCTCCCAAGATACAATGATCTTCACAAATTGTAGTAGCACTCCAAACAATTTGTTCGGCGAACCAAACCTGTGATCTATACTCTCTTTAATTTATTCTAAAACTAAATATGAAGAATAAATGCACTAGAGAAAAATTGGACAGCAATTTAGACAATTTGCAGACTGATTTTTGGAACCCAAGACTGCTGGAACATGGCTGTATTTATAGGCAAAAAATCTGACCCGAATAGGTACTAATTTGAAATGAACAGGTGTGATATGAATTTGAACAGATGCTGTTTGAAATTAAACAGATCTGCCAATTAAATCAACAGATGCAGCAGTTAATAACCTGTTCCGAAACTGCCTGAACAGTTTCAAATTCAAATCAGTCCGGGTGCAAGTTTGGACCATATCAAACTGTTGTGGAATTCAAATCTATTGAACTTTATTATATAAACTATTTTGAATATATATATATAATAAACAAATTGAATAGTTTAATAAATAAATGGAGAGGTACAAATTTTAAGAAACCACTTAGGAACCCAAAATTTGAATTTAGAATTAAATTAAATTCCCACAATTACAAACTTCAGGAAACCACTTAGGAACCTAAAATTTGAATTTAGAATTAAATTAAATTCCCACAATAATTTTTATTGAAAAAAAATTCAAATGGATTTTATCTAAAAAATTAATGTTAGACCCGAAAACGACGTCAACTTCCCACTCACTCATAAATGGTTTTGACGTTTCGTCTTCACCGTGTGACTTGCCACGCGGCAAAGAACACATCACCTCTTCGGACCCACCCAAAAAGACGTTTGGGGCCCACTTAATTTTGGGCTCAAAGATATGCCTATATTAAACTATTTTTCCAACACAAATTTCAGAACAATCCAAAATGGCCATTTTTCCCAAGAACACAAAGAATAATTTCATAATCATCATCAACAACAATAACTAAAAAAGAAAATTTGCAGACCCAGGAAAAAGGGAAAAAAAACGAAGAGAGAGAGAGAGAGAAAGAAGCAAAAACACAAAGAATACAAAAAATAAACCATATGTGAGAATCAGAGAGAAAGATCAACAACAATAACTAAAAAAAAAAAATTACAGACCCAAGAAAAAAGAAAAAAAACATAGAGAGAGAGAGAGAAAGAAGCAAAAACACAAAGAATACAAAAAAATAAACCATCTGTGAGAATCAGATAGAAAGATCAACAACAATAACTTAAAAAAAAAATGTAGACCCAGAAAAGGGGGAAAAAATGGAGAGAAAGAAGCAAAAACACAAAAAATAAACCTAAGAACTAATATAAATGAGATCTGCAAACCCAATCAACATAAATGAACTTCACTAAAATTGATATAAACCCAAGAAATCTGTGCTTACTTCGTTTTTCTCCTTCTCCTCTCTCTTCCTCCACTTTCTTCTTTCCCTTTTTCTCTCTGATTCTGTGCTTTCGTTTTCTTTGTTTTTTGAAATTTTCTCCCAAAATAACGTCGTTTTGGGGGTGCCACAGGGACGCTGCAGATAAAGGTGGCAGAGGATTCGGACTCCATTGGACTTGTTATGAATTATTTTGAAAAGATGGTTAAAATTTGTCTTTTTAGCTCTTTTTTATTTTTATTTTTTTAAAATGTGTAAAAAATGTGTTGATAATGTGACCTAAAATAGGTTAAAAACTGAAATATGGCTTTTAACCATCCTTCCAAAACAGCCTTATATTAGTTTTGGAATTATATTAAGCTTTCGTTTGAGATGTGGATTGACTTTTTGGCTTTTCAATTTTTTTTGCTATTTTAGCATGTGGGTAAAAAGTCTCGTTTTAGATTTTTTATTTTTTTACTTTTATAAGAGGAAAAATGAGATGAATACGGTTTGAATGTGACATTTTGTCTTATGAGGTTAAAAAGTTTATTTTGTCTTTTTGTGACTAAAATCATGTGAAACATAACAATTTTGACATTGATACCATACATTACTTGATGTAGCGATGTATTGTTCACTAGTTATATACTATTTTATTGTTTATTCTAAAGAAAATTTTAACATGTGACTGACCACCCAATAAATAGAAAAAACTGGGCAGTAATAAAAATAAATATTTTGTAAAATTAAATTTTAAAATAGAGAGACTGATAAAGTGTATACATAGAATAAAAACTTTAAAAATGCTGACCAAAATATAAAAGTAAATTTCTAATTATAATTTCACTAAAATTTACGCTCTAAAAACTCAATCGTCATCCGAAATGGTTCTGCAGTCCCGATTGAGACCTCTAATTTAGCTGCTCTAAAAGCAGCTCTAAATGGATTTGGGGACGCTGCTGCGCAGGGTGCGCAACAGCATCTGCTGTGCACGGAAATAGGCCCACTTTGGGGCCCATTTTGATAATCCGAACCGTTCACATTTTAGAATACATCAAGTAGAATATGCCTGCAAAAAATCAAGTTAATTGGATATCGTTTACCTATTCATCCACTCACATTTGTATTTATTTTAATACTTTAAATCACAATTATTATTTATTTTTGTAGATAGAAATGTGAGTAGATGAATGAATAAACGATATCCGATTAACTTGATTTTTTACAGACATGTTCTACTTGTTGTATTCTAAAATGTGAACGACTCGAATTATCAAAATAGGCCCCAAAATGGGCCCATTTCCGCGCACAGCAGATGCTGCTGTGCACCCCGTACAACAGCGTCCCCAAATCTGCTCTAAACAAGTGTCAAGCTCAAAAAAATAAAAATAAAAATAAAAATTCAAGAAATAGAAATATTGTGGCAGTGGATGGGACCCACTGCCACATCATTAGTGGTAGCTCTAATTAGAGCTACCAAGCATTTTTTAATGGTTCAGTTTATTGAAAGTGCAAATTTGAATTTGAAATAACTATTTGCATTATTGCAACTCATTATGGATTTTGTTCTTTCGTGTATATATTTTTTCTTTTAAATTTAAATCGATTTTATAATTATTATTTTTTTATTGTGTTTGTCTATGTAAACAAAAAGATACACAATAATTCATCTTGTTTGGTTCTAATTTTTAAAATTTAATTTTTTGTTTTTCTTTTTTTTAGTGAATTCTTTTAAAATATTTTAAGCAAATTTTTTACTTTTTATATATACTTAATATAAATACAGTTAAAAAAGTAAAATATTTATAAAAAAATAAAAAATTAATAAATATAAAAAATACAAAAAGAAAATTACAATTTTGTATTATTGTGTATTTATTAATATGTTTAATATTTGTTTACAAATATTATACTTTTAGGTACATCTAGGTTAGGTACAATTAAAAAGTAAATAAATTTTAAAAATTACTTAAAATATTAAAAAAAGCCATTAAAAATTTAAAAAATATGAAAAAACAAAAAACTTAATTTTCAAAAAATTACAATAAAAAAAACTGGATCCAAACAAGGTGATTGTGTTTTTAATAATAGACCATTTTTTTTTTTTAAACAAACACATTAAAATAAAAAATATATAACAATTATTGTATCAATCAAATTTTTTCAAAAGATAGAATATCATACAAAATAAATAATTTGCATTATCAAAAAGTGAGTTACAGTGGGCCACGAGAGGCCAAACAATTGAACTCAACAAAGCCTAAGGTAGTGTTTGGTAGAATTTTAAAATTATGATTTAAGAATAGAGTTGTATTTAGAGTTCGTAAGTTTTGAAACTATGATTTGAAATAATAAAATTTGTCTAGTTATGAGTTTTGAATTGAGTTTTGAATTTATGATATAACATATGAAATGAAAAAAATTATTTAGTTATGAGTTTTGAAAAGAGTTTTTAAAACTTAATTGAAAAACTTATAACTCATAACCAAATACACAACCCAAAACTCAATTAAAAATTCTATTCAGAACTCGTAACCAAACTCTTTTTAAAATTACTTCAAAAAAATAATTTGTCATTTTGGTCTAAAAAATAATTTCTATATCTAAAAAATATCAAAAACAATTTTTTTTTTTTTTTCAAATAACAGGTGGCGGTTAGCAATTGCAAAAAAAAAAAAAAAAAAAAATTGTTCCGTTCAATTGGCCGGACATCTAGGAGGATGTTTGGGGCGGACGACCGGGTAGACCCAAAATTCAAAAATTGTCTGCTTTACCAAACATATTTTCAAAATATATTTTGAAATTGATTTGGATTGGAATCATTATCTAAAAACTCAAACTACACATACACCAAGCTCAACCCAAGATTCTCTCTAATTTGAACAATTTATTTTATAGAGTTTTAAGTACATATCATTTTTGTCACAAAAAAAAAAAAAAAAACTAATTTGATAAAAATTAATATTTAAAAAAAAATAAAAAAATGAAAAACAAATTTTTGCCTCCCAAAAGATCAAAGAATGTATAAAAATAATAAGTTTTTTTTTACGTTTTTTTTTTTATTTCATCAAATTAATTTTTCTTTTTTTAATATAAATATTGCGAAACAAGTTTGTGAAAGTCAAACTAAAATGGCCAAATTTTATTTGGATTATATGCATGGAAACTCAAAAAAATAAAAATAAAAATAATTTGGATCATTAAATTGAGATCATAGTATACCCCACAAAAATCATCAATCATCTAAAGTTTAAAATATATATATATATATATATATATATAAAAATTAATGTAAGCCCAGGGCTTGTCCAACTCGCCCAACCTATCCTTATGTTTTTTATTTTATCTTATCAATTTTTATTTGTATAATATATATAGGGATAGCCATTGCCATCATTGCTGCGCCATTGTTGTCCATCTTTGTCTATTTGGTTTGAGAGTTGAGAAAGAAGAAAAGAGGTAAAACAAGGAAGGGGGAAATTTTAGTACAAACACAACGTCGTTTTAGCTATATGGCATGAATCACTACATGCAACCATGGCAGATAGTCCGGACACATTCTCAAAATCTATTTTGAGCAGAGTATGTAGACTAACCTACTTTTGCTACATCTTATTTAAGAAAATAAAGCACTAGAACTCGAGTGCCCTCTTGTTAGGGCTCAAACCCAAATTTGACGATGGATTATGGGCAGTGTTGTAAAGATTTTAAATGACTGATATTTGGAGTCAATTTAGGGCAAGTTTGAGAAGTTTGAATAATTAAACTAAAAAGTTAAAATTTTATTCAAAAAATAAAAAATATATATTTATATAATATATTTAAAATTTAATATCTTCTTTATTTTTTGTACGGTTTAAAAAAAAAATCAAAAAATGATTCAAAATATATTAATTATTTTTACCTCAAATTTTAGTCAAACAATAAAAAAAATATTAAAATAGTCTATTCCTCAAACAATCCCTAATTTTTATTTTTTTTTTGGTTGCGATTTTTTGTACGGGGAGGAAATAATTCTCCTCGTATAATCCTGTTGACCAAGTCCACGCTCCTCCGTACGACGTCGCTTTATCACCTGAAAACACAAACATGAGCTAGCCGGCGGGTGTGTGCCGGAAACCTCTCCGATGCCTAAGTCAGTAAGCTTGACAAATAGACAAAGTTTTATGTTCTCATAAAGAATTGTGTTCAATTTACCTCCTTCAAGGTGGTGTTTGTGAGCTTTTATAAGTTTCCCGTGGCACAATCCTAGTAAGACTTGTATTTCTCCATGCCGAGTCCTCCTAGGATTCATACTCCTAAGGATAATGCTTATCCTTTTACACCCTCCCCCACTGCTTAAACCAAGTGGGATGGTTTTCTCCATGGCCGAATCACCATTTGACCGAAGTAACACTGGCTATGCTGAGCCACAGAGAAGACCGAACTATCCTTAGCTCGGTTTTCTCCACCTACTCCTTATCTCGGCTTTCCCCCGTTCAACCATGATGCGTTTAGACCAAGCTTCTGAGTAGCAAGCTCTAGCCGATCTAACCACAATACACCGCGACCGGATTAACTCCGAGACCGGACTAACTCTAGTTATGAACTAACCGTGAGGCCGGACTAACATCAAGTTACCTCCAGACCGGAGTAGCTTTATACCATCTAGGGCCGAAGCAATTACACCTCTCCAAAACCGGAGTAACCATACCTCTCTTGGGCCGGAGTAACTATGCTTCTTCTGGACCGGAATATCATTACGGCCTTTTACTGAGTCCTTCACACTTTGGGCCATAAAGTCCATCTCACAGCTCGGTCCAATTTCTCCAAAAATTACCCTCTCAATTGCCCCTTAATTCCATTTGCACAGCATGATTTGGGATTACCAGTCCAACCGAGCTGAAGTTATCAAGCCTTTCCAACCGAGCTAAAAAAAACCTTTAGCCTCTCCAGCCGAGCTAACTTTACTTCGGGCATCACTTTGTTCGGTCAAAACGTCTCTTCAGTCACGACTGTAACGCTTCCCTTTCCGTATACACATGGCATGTTCCCATTCGTAGAAGGCAGCTGTCAACGCCGTCTTCGTGTTTCGTAATTTTTGAACAGTTCCCGCTTCTTCCCTTTTCTTTTCCCTCTCTCTCATTTCACAAAACATTCTTCTCATTCTTGAACATTCACATTCTTCTCCCCCTTGTTCCTTGAGCACCTGAGTTTTGAGCTTGCTGTGTTCGTGCCTCCATCGCTGCTACTGCCTTCATTTCCAGGCTTCCTTCTTATTCGGGTAAGCAAGCCTATCCTTCTTTCTCTTTGTCTGCTTCACCATTTGTATAGTTTTGTTTTGTATGTTTTTTGCAAACACTTTCTTCCATTTGTTGCTTTTGCTTCTGTATTTTTATGAAAAAACCAGTAGAACTTCATGTATGTATGAACTATTATGTAGAAAAACCAGTCTTAGATCCAAAATCTCATAACAACTGAACTAGGATACTGTTTGTCCAATATTGGTAGATCACTTCAGTTAATAGCCGAACTACAACTTGTAGAGACTCAAAGAGTCACCAACGCCTGATTCATTCTAGCCGAAATTAGATCACCGGGTTTCGAACATATCAAACTAGGAACCTTGGATTTCAACCGAACTAAATCTTTTGGGGCCAAGCCAGCTTTCTTAGTTTCTAAACCGAACTCAGAAAGCTGCCCCTAGAGGCTCAACCAAAGCAATTTTATTCATACTGCAACCGATTTAGGCCTTGGGGCTAAACCAGCTTTCTTAGTTTTTTAGACCGAACTCAGAAAGCTGCCCCTAGACGTTAAACCGGTCTACCGAGCAACCTACTCAAACCGAGCTACCAAACCTTTTGATGAACCGAGATAGAACCAGTTTTTTGAGGCCGAAGTAGGGCTTTTATACCTTGCTTGTAAATTGTAGCACGGTCCAACGATCAGTGCTTTAACCCCCTCTGTTTTCTACTTTGCAGACTTAGGTTACCCAGGCACTCCTGCGTGCGCTCAACCGAGCTACTGAGCACGATATTTGCACCGATATAAATTATAAGTAAATTATACATCAGATGGGTAAGTATAGGTATCTAGTTGAGACCCCTGGTGGTATGGCCGAATTTAGGAAAGATTACCATATTCCTGAAGACGTTCATCTGAGTTTGGCTGAAAAAGATGTTATTCCGTGGGAAAAAGAAGGCTTCGTCCCTTTTATCCTTCAATCCATAATAGAAACCGGACTACGGTTTCCTGTCCAACCATTGATCTGTGAATTTCTTAGGCAGACTAGGTTATGCCCCACCCAACTGTCCACCAATACATACCGCATTATTATGGGAATAGCCGCACTAAACCATCAAACCGGACTGAACCTTGGTCTGGCCGAAATTTTCCACCAATACTCCATCGGCTCAAACGATGCTGGGTGGGTCTATTACCTTAGGATTCGCCGCCGCCGAGAGAAGATAGTTAAACACACACCGGACAAAGACCTTAATGACGATGATTTTTTCTGGGTCTCTGGGAACTTTGAGGATTTCCAAGCCCAAATTCCTGATCGGCCTATAAATTGGAAAAAGGGGGAGCCCGGTAATATGACTTCGGTCTTCTTTCTTGTATTTTATTTTGGTTTTTTTAGTTAATTAACCGAACTAACAGTTCTCCTTTTGCAAATTTCGCCCACCTCCGTTCCCTATATAGCTATCCCAACCTTGCGATTTTGCGAGCCGCACTACGGTGTCAAGAAAGGAGTTGGGCTAAGCTTCTAAACTTTGAGCCGACCTATCGATATAGCGGTCGCCGAAAAGCAAGAGTAACCGATTTCCTTCTTGAGGAAGCACCAGAACCGGACCCAACCTTACCCGAAATACAACTTGTCCCATTAACTGCTGAAGAAGAGATGGCAAAGAAAAGCAGAGTTAGGGCCCTTCTGACCGCAACAACCAGGGCCGAAGTACCACCAACTATTGAGGCGCAGCCTGCCGTTGTGGCCCTGCCTTCTCAACGGCCTTCTTCATCTCGCCCTTCCAAACGCGCCCGATCTACATCGACCGAACAGCAACTTGTCGATGAGGTTGAATCCATCCCCCAAAGTCCTCAACCTATCCTCCAACCGGAGCAAACCGACTGAGCTGAATCTTCCCATTGGGCTCCGAAGCTAACCTTCAACGACCGAGACATCAAGGCTTCTGATTCGGTTGTTGCTGAAAAAGATCATCTATTGGCTTTTAATCTGGCCAAGAGTGTGTGCCTCCCAAAAGATATGGAGCACCACTTAAAGCAATTGAACACCGAAATGAAGTCAATTCGGTCTACATCCAAGTCCTTGGTTTTGGTAAGTAACTCTGTCCGCTTCTTCTGCCTAAATTTTCCAACTTGTACTTCGGCTCAAAGGAAATCTTTTTTTTTTTGCCAGGCCTTACAAAAGAACAATATTACTTACAAGAAAGTCCAAGAACTAAGAAAAACCACAAGGCAAGCAATGGCGGAAGCCGAGGCAAAGGCGGCCGAACTAGAGGAGGTCGAAAAGAAAATGACCGAGCTACAAGCAGAGAACGGTCGACTTGCCGATCTGGTTAGCTCGGCTGAAGCGGAGAGGCAGAAAGCGGCCATCGCTATAAAAGACAAATATTTGCGCGAGCTGGTAAAGCTTGAAAAGAGAAAGGATACCGAAATAAGCCAACTAAAAAATAGCGTGGAGGGAGCCGAAAAGTAGGGTTACAAGCAGGGTTACAAGAAGGCAGAAGACGCCTATGTCAAACAGTGCGATGCTGCCAAGGAGCTGTTCTTCAAGTGTGGCTGGAGGGCGGCTGTTGAGAAGCTCGGTCATGATCAACAGACCGAGGTCTTCAATCCTCCAGACTACTTTATACCGAAGTCCCTTGCGGAGTATGCCGATACCCTGCAACAAGAGTTTCTAGAAGACTCAGATTCTGATGACTCCTCTGCTTCCGAAGACATTCCGGTTGTTAGTGCAGACCCATCACTTCGGTTGGAGCCCATGGTAGAGGACCCACCTATTGAACAACCAAGTGACACCGTGGTTCCAACCGAAACCAACCCGGCGACCGAGCGTGATCTTCCCCTTGAAACCGGTTTTCAAGTTGATGGTGATGCGGCCTTTGACGCCGAAATACAAGAACTCTTTTCTTGACTTTGTACTTTTTCTTTTTCTTATTTCGTCTTTGTAACCGGGCTTCGGTCCTTGCTTTGTACTTATTTTGATCTTTAATGAAATGGAAATTTCCTTGAACTCTAACTTCGGTTTTGATATGTATGTCTGTACTTTGCAATGCCTTTTATTACTCCAACTTCTATTTCGGTTTTGGCTTTTTAAACTATTCTTACCAGCCAACCACTCCTTAGCCGATATAATCACTTCGGCTGAGGAGTACAAAGTGCTTAATCCAGTCAATCCAATTTCAGCCATACCCTTACTATGGCTGAAGGGTAACAGGTGTTGGTTTATTCCAGCCAACCACTCTTCAGCCCTCCACTGACTTCGGCTGAAGAGTAACAAGTGTTGGTTTATTCCAGCCAACCACTCTTCAGCCATGCACCTACTTCGGCTGAAGAGTAACGAGAGTTGGTTTATTCCAGCCAACCACTCTTCAGCCTTGCACTGACTTCGGCTGAAGAGTGACAAGTGTTGGTTTATTCCAGCCAACCACTCTTCAGCCATGCACTTACTTCGGCTGAAGAGTAACGAGAGTTGGTTTATTCCAGCCAACCACTCTTCAGCCTTGCTCTTACTTTGGCTGAAGAGTAACAAGAGTTGGTTTATTCCAGCCAACCACTCTGCAGCCTTGCACTTACTTCGGCTGAAGAGTAACAGGTGTTGGTTTATTCCAGTCAACCACTCTTCAGCCATGCACTTACTTCGGCTGAAGAGTAACGAGAGTTGGTTTATTCCAGCCAACCACTCTTCAGCCTTGCACTTACTTTGGCTGAGGCGTAACAAGAGTTGGTTTATTCCAGCCAACCACTCTTCAGCCTTGCACTTGCTTCGGCTGAAGAGTAACAGGTGTTGGTTTATTCCAGCCAACCGCTCTTCAGCCTTGCACTTATTTCGGCTGAAGAGTAACAAATGTTGGTTTATTCCAGCCAACCATCGAAGTTAGTTTTTCCAGCTAACTTATAGTATTTGGTTATTCCAACCAAATGTCCTGCAGCCTGGATCCTTATCCTGGGTTTAGGAAGGGTGTTGGTTTATTACAGCCAACCCCTAAGTTAGTTTTTCCGGCTAACTTAGAATAAAATGCTTGCAATACGCCTAATCTTTACTAAAGCTAACTTTTACAAGGAACAACTTCTGCTAAAAAGAATTGCTTGTTTTATTGAAGGAAGAAAAAAATTACATATGTTTGAAAAAGAAAAGCTAAAAGTAGAATAACTTGAGATTGGCCGTATTCCATGGCCTAGGGATTGCCTTGCCATCCTTGTCTTCTAGGTGGTATGCCCCTTTGCCTGCTAACCCAACCACCTTATAAGGACCTTCCCAATTTGGGCCTAACTTGCCATCTCCTGGGATCAAGGTGTTTCCCATTACTTTGCGTAGTACCCAATCCCCAATGTTGAATTGTCTTGGATGCACCTTTTTGCTGTATTTTCTGATTAACTCTCGTTGGTATGAGGCGATGTGGACTAGTGCTCTTTCTCTTCTTTCTTCTGCAAGGTCGAGTTCCAATGTTATGGCTTCTCCATTCAAGTCAGGATCAAAATTCTCGCTTCGAATTGTGGGGAGGCCAACTTCTAGTGGGATTACTGCTTCCATTCCGTAGGCTAAGGAGAATGGTGTTTCTCCTGTTGATCGCCGAGGTGTGGTGCGGTAAGCCCATAAAACATGAGGAAGTTCCTCCGCCCACTTGCCTTTTGCTTTCTCTAGCCTTTTCTTTAGTCCATCCAGGACAACTTTATTTGATGCTTCTGCTTGCCCATTTGCTTGAGGATATGCCGGTGTAGAATTGTAGAACTCTATCTTGTACTTTTCACAAAAGCTTCTGAAGATTCTGCCGTCGAATTGAGTACCATTGTCTGAGATCAGTGCTTTTGGTATGCCAAACCGAGTGATGATATTCTGCCAAACAAACTTCTTCACGTCTTTCTCTTTGATTGATGCCAACGCTTCTGCTTCTACCCACTTTGTGAAGTAGTCTGTTGCTGCGAGAAAGAACTTCCTGCCGCCGGGCGCTGTTGGAAGTGGTCCTACTATGTCCAAGCCCCACATTGCGAAAGGCCACGGGCTTGTCAGTGGTAGGAGTTCTCTTGCTGGTTGATGTATTTGGTGCGCGAATTTTTGGCATTTCTCACACTTTTTCACATATTTCTCTGAGTCTGCTTGCATATAGGGCCATCAATATCCTTGTGAAATAGCCCTGTAAGCGAGCGACCTTCCCCCTTGATGACTTCCACACACCCCTTCGTGTATTTCAAACAAGAATGCTTCTACTTTGCTGGGATGAACGCACTTGAGGTAAGGCCCAGAGAATGACTTCTTGTATAATGCCAAAGATGGAGATAGCCAAAATCGCTGTGACCTTGCCCTTATTCTGTTAGCTTCTTTTTTCTCTTCTGGTAGGATGCCATCTTTTAGGAATAGGATGATGGGATCCATCCAGGAGGGGCCTAATTCTGCGCAACATACCTCTTCTGCTTCGGGGTCTTCTATGCTTGGTCTTGGTAAGAAGTCGATGAGTAATGGATGAGGGATTGATGTATCTGCCATTGAGGCAAGGCCTGCTAGTTCGTCCGCTCGGCTGTTTTCCTCCCTGCCAATTTGTTCTATCCTTACTACATCAAATTTCTTGATCTCTGTTCTGACTAACTCTTGGTACTTGGCCATTCTGTCGTCCTTTGCTTCGTATTCGCCAGAAATTTGGTTTACCACCAGAAGAGAGTCACTGTATACCATTAGTTCGGTGGCCTTCATGTAGTATGCCGACTTGAGTCCTGCGAGAAGCGCCTCATACTCCGCTTCATTGTTGGATGCTGGGAAGCCAAGGTCGATTGCTTGCTCTACAACCAGGCCGTCTGGAGAGATGAGGACTATGCCAAGCCCTGCACCATGTCGGTTGGATGCTCCATCGACAAAGAGTTTCCACATCTCTCCAACGAATAACTTCCAGCAAGTGGAAGGATCAGATGATGTCGTGGGGTCTAGAATGGTGTTTTCTTCAAGGTCCATGTTGGCTGTCTGCCCTTCGTCCTCTGTTTGAACTGCTGGCGAGCCTTTGTTTGTCTCTTCCTTGTTGTCCTTAGTATGGTCTGCCCTGGTGCTTGATTGACTACCTTCTACTAGGGTTTGCGCTATTCCAGCGTCAACTTCTGTCCCTAGCTCGGTTGTGTCAGTTAAGTCGACTGGACAGATATGATGACTTCCAGGAGTAAACTCTGCGACGAAGTCTGCCAAAGATTGGGCTTTTATTGCGGTCTTGGGTTGGAACTTGATGTCGAATTGTCCCAACTCTACTGCCCACTTCAAAATTCGCCCACTAAAGTTCGCCCTTTCAAACAGAGCTTTTAATGGAAAGGCTGTGAGGACGACTATGGTGTGGGCGTGAAAGTAGTGCGCTAATTTTCTGGATGCCATCATTAATGCTAATGCTAGTTTCTCCAAGGGCAAGTACCTTGTTTCGGCTCCCAACAATGTCTTGCTGACATAAAAGATGGGCAAGTGTTGTATTCCTTCTGCACGAACCAACACTGCGCTGACTGCGTGCTGAAAGACTGCCAGGTACAAAAAGAGTTCTTCACCAGGTACTGGAGTAACAAGTAGTGGTGGGGAAGACATGTACTCCTTCAAGCTTTCCAGAGCTCGGTCGCATTCTTCATCCCACTCAAACTTGGCTTTTAAAGCTTGGAAGAATGGTCGTAGTTTGTCTGATGACCTGCTTATGAACCGGTTGAGCGCAGCTGCCATACCAGTGAGATGCTGCACTTCTTTGACTGAGTTTGGTCTCTCCAATTCCTGGATTGCTTTAATCTGAGAGGGGTCTGCTTCTATACCTCGGTTGGTCACCAGGAAGCCCAAGAATTTGCCAGATCCAACTCCGAATGCGCATTTGGACGCATTGAGGCGCAACTTGTGTTTCTTCAGGATCTGGAACATTTCGCCTAGATCTTTAAGATGGTCATTCTCATCCTTGCTTTTGACCACCATGTCGTCGATGTAAGCCTCCATTGTTTTGCCTAACAATGGTTCAAACATCTTGGTGACCATCCGTTGGAATGTCGCCCCTGTGTTCTTTAGGCCAAAGGGCATGACCTTGTAGCAATATAACCCCCTTGGTGTTGTGAAGGATGTGACCTCCTGGTCTGGTTCATGCATGGCGATCTGGTGGTAGCCTCTGTATGCATCCAGAAAGCTAAGTCGGTTATGCCCTGCCGTTAGGTCCACCAGTTGATCTATCCTTAGTAGAGGAAAGCTATCTTTTGGGCACGCCTTGTTGACTGTTTTGTAGTCGACGCAGACACGCCATTTACCATTCTTTTTTGGCACTACGACTGTGTTGGAGATCCATCTTGGGTAGTGCACGTCTCTTATTGCTCCTGCCTCCAGCAGGTTGCCTACCTCTTCTGCCACTATTTCGGCGTGGTGGAGTGCTGATCTGCGTGTACGTTGGATGACTGGTCTGGCGGATGGGTGGACATTGAGTTGGTGACTGATAAAGTTTGGATCAATACCTGGCATGTCGTAAGGCGTCCAGGCAAACACTTCGATATTAGAGGTCAAGAATTCCAAGACCTCTAATCTCTCAGTTCTGGACAGCGATGAGCCAAGCAAGAAGAACTTATCCGGGTTCTTCTCATCTATTTTTACCTCCACCAAGTCCTCCACCGCTTTCTGATCAGCCTCTTTGCCGACGTCCGCGAATAGTTCATTACTTTCTGGTTCTTCCACCGAATGAACGTATCCTTTGGCCGCGCGGCTTCCATTCGCTGTGGCGAAGCATTGTTTTGACATGATCTGATCGCCATAGACTTCTTCAATTATGCCGGTGTCATTGGGGAACCGCATTACCTGATGGTATGATGACGCTACCGAACGCATGGCATGCAGCCATGTTCTGCCCAAGATGATGTTGTATGTGGAGGGGACCTTCAATACCCAGAACTCCACTTGTTTTGTTACACTCCCTGCTCTGACTGGAAGAATTATTTTGCCGACAGGCCACTCTGGCATGGAGTTGAATCCAATCAGGGGAGAAACTGCAGGCGCCAAGTCATTGTCTTGCAGCTTCAGTTGTTTGAATGTGTCGTAGTACATGATCTCACATGAACTACCCTGGTCAATCAGAATCCGCTTGACGTCAAAATCTTTGACTCGGAGAGTGACAACCAGAGCATCATTGTGAGGACAATATATTCGATCCAGGTCCTTATCCGAAAAAGACATGACGTTTGTTGCCTCTGTCTTCCCCTTCTTGATGGCAGGTTGGGCACTTAATACTTCTCCAAAGTGCTCAGCCTTCTTGATTGATCCTCTGAGCTCGCATACACGCTCAGGTTCAAAGACTCCATGTATTACATTGATGATGCCTTGTGGTGGGGCGTCGATCTGCATCCCATTGGGATGGTTATTATGATCTTGGAGGGCCGGTTGCGTCCCTCCTTCAATATATTTGTCCAAGTGGCCTGCTGCTACCAACTCTTCCAAGTGTTGTCTTAACGGTGTGCAATTCTCAGTTCGGTGCCCCTTTTCTTTGTGGAAGGTGCAACGTGATCTGTCATTGTAATCTTTCTGAGCTTCCCCTAGCTTGACTGGCCATTTGACGAAAGGCTCATCTTTTATTTCGCTCAGAATCCGATATATTGGCTTTTTGAACACCGTTGTTATGGCAGTGCGGATTCTCAACCATCTTTTGTCTGGGTCTTCTCCGTTATCTCGTCTGCCGCGCCCGTTTCTATTCTGCCGATCTACTGTATTGACCTTTGCTGAGGTCTTCTTTTCTGGTACTGCGGTTGCACTAGATTTTGCTTTTGCACGTGCGCCATCCTCTTCTACCCTGATGTGCTGATGCACTCTTTCCATCAGGGCCTCCATGGTGAGGGGTGGCGTCATGGTAATCGAATCCCTTAGTCTGTTCCCTACTGGTAGGCCTCTTTTATATTGCGCAATGGCTAGATTGGTGGGGCAGTCTGCAATCTGGTTGAATGTCTCCCAGTAGCGACTGTTGTAAGATCTGAGGGTCTCTTTTTCACCCATGTCGATGGAGAGTAACTGGTCTATCTCCACCGGTGTTTTAGTATTTGTTCGAAACCTTGTTACGAACGCTTCTGCCAATTGGGCCCAGGAGGCTATGCTGCCCTCTGGGAGCTTTTCGAACCAAGTCAAGCCTAGGTCGCCAAGACTTGACGGGAAGAGTATGCACATTAAGGCCTCGTTTCGCCTGTACACAGCCATGACTTGGCGAAAGTGGCTCAGGTGTGAATACGGGTCCGTCTTCCCTTCATATGTATTGAATTTCGGCTGAAGGAAGCCTGATGGTAGGGGCGCGTTTTCAATTGCTGGAACAAACGGTGAAGTCTGTAGTCTTGCCAGTGCTTTGTCCGTCGGTTCGTAGGCCGGTTGCGGTATTGGCATTCCAACCTCGACGCTTCCATGCGTCCGAGGAGCCAACCGTTGCAAGGCCGAGACTCGGTGTGGATCCCTTGCCCTGGCATCCTCCTTGCATCGTGCTTTTTCTTCGAGCACGGTTCGTAAGTCGGATGACCTGGGCAGCTCTGTTCGTCTAGATCTGGTTTGGTGTGAATGTGAAGGCCAATACGTGCTTCCTTCAGTGTATGATCTTTCGGATCTCGTCCTCTCAGACCTGGAGTGACGAGTCCTGGAAGATAAGAAATGAGTGTCGCCTGTCCTGAGGCATCTGCTTTCTCCTTGGGAGGGTGTAGTATTCCTACTACGATTCTCTGAGTGGCGAGAGGGCGTCTTGTGCTTGCGCCCCTCTCCTGTCGCCACATCTTTAGTCTTCATCTGGCGTTTTAATGCTTCCATGTCCGCCGCCATCTTCCGAATTAGTTCATCTTGTTCCTTCACGCGATCTTCCAGGGCTTGAGGATCAATCCTCCTCCTTTGCTTGTCAGGACTTTGAGAGTGACGAGGGCTGCTATTCCGTCTTCCCCTGCCACTCCTCTTGGAGTTATGTTGTTGGGGCTCCAGATCTGCCATAGGAGGGACAGAGGGTAATCCTTCTCGCTTTGTGACCCCATCTGGAGTTAGCCCGTCGACGGCGGACTGCGGTAGTTCTTCAATGTGTGCCATTGATTTGAGAAAAAGGAGAAGCTTAGTCAAGAGGTTTTTGTTCTTGTCTGTTCTTCCCACAGACGGCGCCAATTGTACGGGGAGGAAATAATTCTCCTCGTATAATCCTGTTAACCAAGTCCACGCTCCTCCGTACGACGTCGCTTTATCACCTGAAAACACAAACGTGAGCTAGCCGGCGGGTGTGTGCCGGAAACCTCTATGATGCCTAAGTCAGTAAGCTTGACAAATAGACAAAGTTTTATGTTCTCATAAAGAATTGTGTTCAATTTACCTCCTTCAAGGTGGTGTTTGTGAGCTTTTATAAGTTTCCCGTGGCACAATCCTAGTAGGACTTGTATTTCTCCATGCCGAGTCCTCCTAGGATTCATACTCCTAAGGATAATGCTTATCCTTTTACACCCTCCCCCACTGCTTAAACCAAGTGGGATGGTTTTCTCCATGGTCGAATCACCATTTGACCGAAGTAACACTGGCTATGCTGAGCCACAGAGAAGACCAAACTATCCTTAGCTCGGTTTTCTCCTCCTACTCCTTATCTCGGCTTTCCCCCGTTCAACCATGATGCGTTTAGACCAAGCTTCTGAGTAGCAAGCTCTGGCCGATCTAACCACAATACACCGCGACCGGATTAACTCCGAGACCGGACTAACTCTAGTTATGAACTAACCGTGAGGCCGGACTAACATCAAGTTACCTCCAGACCGGAGTAGCTTTATACCATCTAGGGCCGAAGCAATTACACCTCTCCAAAACCGGAGTAACCATACCTCTCCTGGGCCAGAGTAACTATGCTTCTTCTGGACCGGAATATCATTGCGGCCTTTTACTGAGTCCTTCACACTTTGGGCCATAAAGTCCATCTCACAGCTCGGTCCAATTTCTCCAAAAATTACCCTCTCATATAATATATTTAAAATTTAATATCTTCTTTATTTTTTGTACGGTTTAAAAAAAAATCAAAAAATGATTCAAAATATATTAATTATTTTTACCTCAAATTTTAGTCAAACAATAAAAAAAATATTAAAATAGTTTATTCCTCAAACAATCCCTAATTTTCATTTTTTTTTGGTTGCGATTTTTGATATATATATATATATATATATAAAATGTTCATTTAAAAAACCTACATTTGCATTTAGTTGGTTAGTTTTGAAATGAGTTTTGGGTTTTGGATTTTTGAAAATTGAGGGTGTGTGTTTGGTTTGTGTTTCAAAATCAGTTTTTGAGAAGCAGAAAATAAGTACAAAAACGTGTTTGGTAATGAATTTTCTGAAATATTCTCTGAAGACTGCTCTCACACTCTACGTACAAGACCAAGTCTTGTTTCCAAGAGAATCCTTGCACCTTTATCTGCTGTCACTCACTTCTCTCTCTCACTTTTACCTTTTTCTCACTTCTATTTCTCTATTGCAAAAATTGATTGCACCAGTCCAATGACTCTCTCTCTCTCTCAATGAAGACGATTCAAACTCGTAGGCCAAGATCTATACTCTTCCAAGTGCCTTCGAAGAGACCCACTTCTCTTACCTCAATTCTTACTCTGTTGAAGATTTGAAAAATCTGTCGCGCAGATGCAACAACTCTGTCTTAGATTTGTGGTTGTGGGTGTGTTTAATTCATCTTTGTCTCACAGAGAGTTGAGGCAATAGGGGTCATTTCATCGTAGGGGTCGTCTCTCCCTCACATATTTCCCCAAATCTTGCCATAACTTTTGTATCAGTGAAACAGATTTATCAAATCTTCAAAAAATCTGGTCTAGTAACATCAATGTCCATCACCTATTTGTCTTAGGGTCTATAAAATGCAAAGTGTCCAGCTTCAAACCCCAGTAAGATGAAGCACAACGGCATCATTTGCAGAAAAAATGAAGAGATCGTGCACAGGTTTTCGGTGTGGACGGTGGGATTTATGGGCCATCAAAGCCCGGTAAGTAAGAGGTAGAACTATTGTCAACTGATTTTTCTTTACAAAGTTCCAAATCTCAGCTTTTCTTCACTTTGTTTTTTGGTTGTCAGATTTTTGTTAAATTTTCCAATCTCACATTTTTGTGAAATTTGTATTAGACTGTTTCCCTTTGAAAGAATAATGTTTGTTGTGTTGATTTAGTTGGTGTAATTTTTTTTTTCTTTCTTACGGTTTATTTTTAAAATTAATAGAGCCAAGTTTTTTTTTCTCCCCTGTTTGATGTTGTCTGCTATTTTCTGGCCACCTCTGTACTCCTCGGTCGTTGTTCAATACACCCAAAAAGAAGATAAAGAGATCTCTTTAACCCTTAGTCGATTCCTCAACTGCTGAAAACGATTGTCATTATCCGATAAACATTTTCATTTCAAGCCCAAATTAAATATTAAAGATGGAAGATTTGCATTGCTTATTAGTTGTGGCCTTTGGTTAATTTTGATTGTGATGTTAATTTTGGATTTGATGTTGATAAACACTGGAGTGTAACAGATTTTTGGTATTTTATTCTTCAAATGGTCATTATACTTACTGACAAGTGAATTGGTTGCAAATTGGAACTAACTGAAGCTGGAACATTGTTGTGCTTTTAATTTGTTATGTTAGTATTTGTTTTGCAATTGGTATTTGCTATTACTGAATTGAACAACTTAAAGGCAGCTAACTTTAAACGTACATTTTTTGCACTTGTATTAGGCTAGTATGGCTAACGATGTTGATGACTTTAAGATGTGGGGAACTGAAAATGTTAAAATATTTTTACAAATCTTGTTGGATGAAATAAAGAAAGAGGGTACATGCATATCAAATAAAGACAAAAGTATTTATCCAAAGCAGTGGCAAACAATAGATGAGGAGATGAGTGAGAAGTTTGGAAAAAAATTTGGTCAAAGAAAATTGAAGGGTAAGTACACGCGTTTGAAGGCAAACTACAAAGAGTTCGTTACTATTAAAAACCACACTGGATTGGGCTGGGATCCAATAACACAAACTGTGACGGCCCTATCTGATGTTTGGGAAAGTTATGTTCGAGTAATTGTTTGGTTTCAGGCACTTACCACAAAGCATGTGTATAGAGAATCCTTACACTAATTATTATTTTATTTTTGTAACTTGTAGGCACACCCAAATGTGAAACAATTCCAAAATAAAGGCCTTGAACATTATGAGTTGATGTCACAAATCTTTGCGAAGTCATTTGCCACTGGAGCATTTGCCCGTTATTCTCGTCAGGGTGCACTTACATCTAATAATGAACGAGAAATGGATGAACGATTTCGTGCATATACCTTGTGGAAAGGACTAGTAGATGAATCTTTCACTTATGAAGGTAAGTGAAAGTCTAGTAGCCAGCATCAGCCAAGCAAGAACTTGAGAATGGATTATGCACTTGAATCATGGCAACAATCATATGACGCACGTAAAAGGTTTTACCTTCTAGCTAAGGCAAATGCTGGGGCAACTGATGCATACTCAATTTCAACTTGTATGGATATACCAAAATCAATCCAAACTTATACTTGAAGGCCATAAACATGTTCACAGTGTTAGAATGGCGAACCATGTTTGTGACAATGGAACCCGAAATGAGGGACCTTTGGATCCTCAGTTTGTGACAAGTTTGGTGATCCCATAGTTCGGAAAGGAATTTCATGGTGGTGATAAAAATTAATAAGGCTAGGTGCTTTCAGAATTTTTCACTTTGTTTTTGTACTTGCTTTCGAGTAGGAGTTTGATGGCGGTGATCCCATAGTTTTTTTTTTTGTTGCTTTTTATTTTGTTTGTTGTTACTATGGTTTCATGAATTGCGTATGACAATGTTTCTTATATCCTACTATTCAAACCATGATCTTTTACATGTATTTGTTATGAGTAGTGTACTGATTAACATATTTTCCATATTTAATATTATTCAATATATTTCTTTTATCTTTTTACACTTTGCGATTTAGATATCGTCGTTACGCTGAAATGGATGGCAAGCCAACAACTCGTATGACCTGTATAGTGACGACGAAGACGATCTCATGGACTACCTCATGCTTTGCCAACTAACAACTTACAATTCTATGAAACTACCACAACGTAATTGTCCTTACACCAGTGATCATTACGTACAATTCTTACTAAGTGGAAATCAAAAATCAATACGTAATCAATTGCATATGGAAGTCATGACATTTATGGAATTAGTTAAAGAGATTGTGTGTAAAAATGAAGTAGATTGGTCTAATATGAGATTGTCATTGGAAGAGTCGTTGGTTATGTTCTTATTTATTTGTGGTCAAAGTTCACGCATAAAAAATGTTGAATATCGATTTTAGCACTCAAATGAGACTATACATCGGCATTTCGTACTTACGATGCTGGCGCTTGGAAATCTTGCGCCATTTATAATCCAACCACCAAACATGACTGTAATCTCTCATGAAATTTGATATGACAGACGTTACTGGCCATAGTTTTGAAACTTGTTTGATTAGGAATTTTCAAACTAGTTTTGAGTTTTATATTTTGAAAATAGTTTTTAAAAATTTGAAAATTCAAAACTTGTTTGATTATTAGTTTCAAAATTAGTTTTTGAGTTTTTTTGGGTCTTGTATTTTTTTTTTGGTATTGTATTCAATTTTTGTTTATTTATAATATTATAGTTAAATTTGTTTACTTTTTCATATACTTGTTTTAAATTTACTTTTTATATACATATAATCTAATTTATATGGCAAAGTATGTAACGCCCCCAAAACAATACAACAAATACAACCCAAACATATATTAAAAACAACGTGAATAAGAATGAATAGTCCTTTCATTACGTGAAGTTAATAATACAAAAGAGTTTAACATAATTAAATGTCCTATTGGCTTACATCTTTCCAAGCCTTCACTTGGTTACACAAAAGGAGACTAGCTCATACACATTTAGCTCTAGGCTTTACAAAAATATACAATACAAATCAAAGAAGCTCTTGCCCCCAAAATATCCCTCAAAACTATTGCCTTGGTGGAGGTAAGTCACCAACACCTGAAAATGTTATTCCCAAATTGGGTGAGCCACAGCCCAGTAGAAATCATCTAGCACAATATATGAAGCTTAACAAAGGTATAAGTACACTATGCATACACAACGTCAATGATAGAGACATCCACAGTTTGTATAATCATAAGGTACCAATTTCCATTCATTTCATTACATGGACCAGTTTCATTATCTCTTTAACAATCCAAATGAGACTTCAACTCATTAGTTCTACAATCACATCAACAATGCATGAACACTTCAAACTTTTCTTTCACGGAAATTTCATCTGCGAGCTGCCGTTAAACGAGACCCATGTAAACGTAGGCTATACAAGCACTACAATTGCCATTTTACGGATATTTCATCCGCGGGCTAGGCACCCATATATAATTTCGGGACTTTTACCCAGGACACTCCAACCAACTTAATTATAATGGAGTCCAACCCTTTTCTCCTCCCAAACAATCATTCATACATATGCAATGTATTTAAGCACAACATCAAACAATGGAGCACATCTCTTTCCACTTCCACATGACCATACATATACAATGTATATAAACATAGTCATATTCAACGACAAATAGCAAGAGATTGGTTTTAATTCACCTAATCCTCATGCGATTTCTACAACAATCATAGCTATCCTCCACCGATAGCCCAATACAGTTATTTCTAAACAGATATCCAATCTCATGACAGATAATTTATTCAAATTTCCAAAGAATGAGTTAATATATGACCAATCTCACCATTCTTATTGATACCCTCTCAATTTCACATTTGCAAAGCTAATTCCAATTATTTGTACAAAATAATAGTTTGATTAAATTAGGGCAAATTCCCCATTCTTCCAAAATATTAGCCAAGTGCCAAAATCATCAAATTAGACATTGTAGAGGGGGTTCAAGGTTAGAGAGGTGATCAGAGAGGCAAAACTGTGCTAATGGTCTAATAGTGGTGGAAGTGGCTGGAGAATGAGTAGTAGCAACTATGTGGGAGTTGGAGAATGTGTAGCTGGGTGAGGGTGAAGCAAATGGCTCAAGAAGAAGACAATGGTAGTGCCAAAATGGACAACATCTCCCCCAAATCCTCAAAATTTCTCTTTTTTGAACCTTGGGAAATGGGTCTTATTTATAGGCTTTTCCTTGGCACCAAGAGGACATCAAGTGGCCAAATAGAGAGAAGATATGTGTCCTAGGGGATCACATGGAATATTCTGCCTTGAGCCACCAGGCTGAAGGTGTCACGTGTCCCTCTACATGTACTATATACTATCTGTTTGCCTCCGCAACTACCTTTTTGAGCCTCAGTAAGTGCAATTACGACGGGAGTGTTTGGCGTTGCAACTCCCTTTTGAGACTCAGCAAGTATAGTTGTAGCGGGAGTGTTTGCCTTTACACTTGCCTTCTCAGCCTGAACCTCAGCAAGTGCACTTGCAGCGGTGAACTTTGCCGCTGCACTTGCATTCTCAGTTCTGTTTGGCCAGTACATGCATTCTCAGGACTCCATTAGCCCTGCTATCGGCTATGTTTGTGTTCACCTCAGCGAAGCCTCCACCCTTAATCACCTAACCACATACTCCCTAGCTTCCCAGGGCAAAGGCCACAACCAAGCCTGCTATCAGCCATGCTGCGCCTTAGTACCAAGCCCAATGGGGCTTTCTTAGTCCTGCATATGCGACTAAGGCAGGTCCATGACCTGGGTAATGGAAAAGGAGTTCCTTATGTTCGGGCTACCCTGCTCCCATCTTCGTGGTGTTGCTGCGGTAAACTGGTATTTCTAGGCCTGCTATCAGCTTCAACCAGTAAGTCTTGGTGCCTGCTATCAGCGCCAAGTTAATAAACTTTGGGGCCTGCTATCAGCCCTAGGCTAGTAATGTATTGGGGCCTATTATTAGCCCCAAGCATTATCCTCTACTTGCAGAGGGAAGTGTAATGCCCCGAAATAATCCAACATAGAAAATACATTAACCCATTTCCAATTAAGATAATAACCATGGCTCAAGGGATGCCGGAAAGATATATTCACCATATTCCTTTACATAGTTCCAAATGTTATACAAAAGTAATCTCACATGCGATTATACATTCATTGACAAACTAGTACATGAATCTATAGCATGTAAAATCATTTAATCAAAACGAATAAGGCCCTCAAGGGCTTACATGTTCCAAGGCAATAGCCCGGTTACACAAAATGGTCTCTTAGACCCATACAAATTAGCCCTTGGCTTTACAAAAGTTAACACAAATAAAAGAGCAATCTACTCTTCACCAAAAAACATATCTACACCCTCAGTTTGGCGGGATCACCACATCTTTACCTGCACCAATATCCCATAGGGGTGAGCATAAAACCCACTAGAGAATTCTAACAAAGTATATACAGTTATGCAAAACTTCTCAACATCATATGCAAATGTGATGCCAGGCAATGCCATAATAAAGAAGAACTTCATTTCAAAGCATAACTTGGAGATCACCATGTTTTTGATAATATTTTACATTCTCATCAATTTCAAAACTTCAAATTCTTTTAAATTAATAGGGGCGGTAAATACGACTCAGGTAATCCCTAGGTTGGTGTCTGCAAGTAGACTATACAAGTACTATCAAATCGTCATTTTTACCGGTATTAACCGGAAGGCTCGACATCTATCTGTGTGGTTTTCTGGTCTTTCACCATAGACACTCAGGCTAACTTATCAAATTCATCTACACTTCCTAACTGGACTTACCAACGTATTTACCCCATACACATTTCCGTAACTTAAACTCACATTTTTTTTATTCTTAATGCAAAAGATTTCAAATCTTAGCTAAAAGCTTACAATAAGTAATGCTAGAGTGCTAATATAACATTGTCGAAGTTAAATACAATTCCTGTAATAATCAATTAAATGAAAATGCAATGTGACAATCATCTTCATTACATAATATTTATTCACCATCAATTTTCTCAACAATGATTTCATCATAATCAAACCTTTTAACATGTCTAGCATGTCACTTTTCATTTCATTTCCCATTTCAATAACATTAAATACCTTTCACATCATTTATGGCACTCAACAACTTGCCATCTTACAACTCTACACATACATACATTCATTAATGGGCTTTAAAAGAGGCTTCCACTTTCATACATATATTAAGAAATTGCCATTGCAAACTACATCACAAAATCAATGCTCATTTACCCTTTTATCACAAGAAAATAAAGAACTCCATAGACTTTTCTACATTTTAAGAAAATCCCCAATTTCTAGGGTTTTCATCCAAAACTCCACATTTCACCACTTCATGGTGAAACCAAACCCAAATCACATTTCTTAGGTCAAATAAAAAGGAAAACCCTTTAGAGTTAACAAAAGGGTTGGGATTTAAACCCATATTTTCAAAACTCTCTCTACATTTAGAGCAAAAATCAAACTCCACCCAATAACCTCAAGAACACTTTTAAATCATCATTTAGATAGCAAAACATGTATATATAACTCAAGAAATCCTTACCTCAATGATTAATGATGAAGTGTTGAAACCCTAGAGTCAAAATGGTTGATTCTTCAATTTCCACCACACCAATACCCCTCTGTAACTTAGTTGTTGCGGTAGTAGTTGCTGTGGTAGTCATGTCCCGTGGCAAGTCCAAACGGTAGAACTGAGAATATTAGAGATAGCGGCGCCGACATAATGCCTCCTGTAACAAGCCCGCGGGGGGCCTCGCCACAGCTCGGACTCGACTTTTCGTAGTCACGGTTCTAAGTCTGAACCAAAGAGTCCAAATCCGACAAATCGTTTTGAGAAAAAAAACAGATTTTTGAAAGAAGTGCCAAACATGGACTACTTTGCCAGATACAGAGTCGCCACCTAAATATTTTATTTTGGGAAATTTAGGAAACCCTGACTCGGTGCCAAAGGCCACGTGTCCGTCATCACCAAAGTTGCCTCGGCTCGGGAACTTGGGTACGATTGGGGAAGGTCACTTCGTGAGCACCCCCGCTCGCCCGATCAAAGATCGGCCTCTACTAACCGTGATATCTATTTTTGAAAACTTTGTGTGTTCTTATTCCGGTTATTAGCCTAGGTTACTATGTGATGCACACAGCATATAAGTATAGACCGGGTCGCCCGAATTGGAACAAAACATTTCATGTTTGTTTTTGAAAATGGTTTGCTACCCGTAGGTAGGCTTGAAACATTTTGATGATTCATTCCAATTTAGATAACCCAACCTTCACCCACAGGCATTCAGGCAGTTATATCACATAAGCACATAGCCTCATGGTAAGCATGCTACTCATGGCATTCACTCACACGCATGCAAGGATGCTAAAGCATAGAACTCACCGAGTACTCCAAGCCAAAACAAAAACTGTATTAGAAATCATGCATGACCCTAAGTATACAGAAATGCCTAATGCAACACATGCAAAATGCAACTATAACAGGCTCGGCTATTCTAAGATGGTACATGAAATGCTACAACTATCATGTATTCAATTTGGAATTGAAAGTACGATGCAGTTAGTATGATGCGCCGAGCCCGGTGCATGCGATACAGATGAATGAATGCAAACATGCTGTCATACTGTATGCTAATTTAAACATGCCCTAATCTAACCATCAAAAGCGGATAAATAAAAGGGAGAAAAACGTGGGGTTGGAAGACATACATCACACTCACGCACACTTATTACAGTTATGCCCTCACTCGGAGGGTCCGAATAAATAATACAGTCCCAAATATTACAGTCCCCAAAATAAAAGAATATTACAGTCCAAAATATTACAGAATTCTAATTAATTAATGAATTAACTAAAAAGCAAATAAATTGGCGTGCAAGCCAGGGACTGCCTTGCTTCTGGTGGATGATGCATGTCCGGACTGTCTTGCGCGGAAATCCACCGGAATGCCCCAATTAGCCTCTGTTTACACCTGTTATTCTTGAAAAGCGTGCCAAGTCCCGGAAAGTTGCTGATTCCTGATTTTGCTGCAACAGAGAGCAGGAAAGGGACATAGCAATGTATTTGCACAAATATATGCATGTCTCGATCCTCGTGCCACCAATCATGCATACCGAGGCATGATGGCCGAGGAGTCGAAATACACAACTCAATATAGGATGAATGCACATGAAACTACAGCTAAAACCTAACTCCATCATGGATAATCCGGAGTGTCGGTGACTGGGGAATTGAGACACATTCCGTCACTCGGAGTACGAAACGTACCTCGTTTCCCGTGCCCGGGCTAACTCCTATTCCGGACACAATGTAATATGCATGATATGCATGAAATGCAACTAAGATATAATCCTAACATACACAATGCTATGGAAATGAGGTGCCTCGAAATGCGTGCGTGCAGGCACGCAAATCGAGAAAATGGCAGAATGCAATAAAAATGAGAGGCCTCGAAATGCGTGCACACGGGCGCGCAAACCGAGAAAACAGGAGAATGCTATGAAAATGAGGTGCCTCGAAATATGTGCACGCGGGCACGCAAACCGAGGCAATGATATGTGCCTCGAAATACATGCACGCGGGCACGCAAACCGAGGCAATGATATGTGCCTCGAAATACGTACACGCGGGCACGCAAAATCGAGGCAATGATATGTGTCTCGAAATACGTGCACGCGGGCACGCAAACCGAGGCAATGATACGTGTCTCGAAATACGTGCACGCAGGCACGCAAACCGAGGCAATGATATGTGTCTCGAAATACGTGCACGTGGGCACGCAAACCGAGGCAATGATACGTGTCTCGAAATACGTGCACGCGGGTACGCAAACTGAGGCAATGATATGTGCCTCGAAATACGTGCACACGGGCACGCAAACCGAGGCGATGGTATATGCAATGCAATGTAGCTAAAATGGCATGGAAAATGCAACATGAACTTATACTAACATGAGAGAGCCTCAGCCACACTCACATAAGAAGCTGGTTGATGAAAATGAAGTACCTCGAAATGCGTGCACACGGGCATGCAAACCGAGGAAATGGCATACGCAATGCAAATGACATGGAAAATGCAACATGGACTTATACTAACATGAGAGGGCCTCAGCCACACTCTCATAAGATGCCGATGGCAGAAAATGAAGTGCCTCGAAATGCGTGCACACGGGCACGCAAACCGAGGCGATGCTAAAATGTGATGCGAATGACATGGAAAATGCAACATGGACTTATACTAACATGAGAGAGCCTCAGCCACACTCACATAAGATGCCGGCGGATAAAAAAAGAGGTGCCTCGAAGTGCGTGCACACGGGCACGCAAACCGAGGCAATGCAAAAATGTGATGCGAATGACATGGAAATGACAAATGGGCTTATGCCAACATGAGTGAGCCTCAGCCACACTCACATAGGATGCCGACGGCAGAAAATGAGGTCCCTCGAAGTGCGTGCACACGGGCACGCAAACCGAGGCAATGCAAAAATGTGATGAAATATGACAAAAATGATATGCAAGCCTACTAATGGAATTTCAGCACTAAAATATGGGGGAAAACAGCCCCGAAATGAAGCGAAATGACATGAAATGCAAGGAAATGTCCCGAAATGCAACATTAGGCACCCGAAATGGCCTATAGCTATGCCAAACATACACAATATGGACATGCAATGCAAATACAGAAGTTAGACAGTCCCAAAAAATTCACTTTCACAGTTATAGACATGGCCAAACAGCAAGCATAGGTAGGGGAAAAATAGCATGCAAGAATAGGGGCCAAAAGAGGGGTAATGAAGCAAGTGGTATAAGAAAAACTCAAACTGAAAAATTTCCTTCTACAACACTGAAGAGGGACCAAAAATATGAACATTTACAGTATATGAAAAGCCTCAAATCATTATACAAACATGATAGAAATGTGATGCAAAATTAGGCTCGAAAAGTGCTATAACATGAAGTATACAAAATAATCACCAAACAGAAAAAAAGTGTGAATGAAACATGAAGTAGAGGCCAAAATAAGGCCACTTTCAGCTTGGACCAAGATCCAAAAACAGAAGCAAAGGGGACTACCAATTTATGCAAAAATGGGGCCAAATAAGGGATATAACTACAAGTGACACATGGAAACACCAAACAATGTTGAGCCCTTCTCCAATGTTGAAGAGGGGCTCAAAATAAGCCTTATATCAGTTTATAACATGCTCAAAAACAGATTTCTCATGGACCAAAAATAGCATGCAAAATCATGACACATAAGAGGATCAATGAAGCAAGTGTATTATGGAGGGCTCAAACAGGGTTGAGCCCTTAATGAGAAGTGAAGATGAGCTCAAAATATGGCCCTTTTCAGTTAGGGCCGGATCTTGAAACCAAAAACAAGTGGGGCTTAGAAATAGATCAAGAAAAAGGGTCAAAAGGGTAAAAGTGTTACTTACCCTTGAAGATTCAAACTTTTGTTGCTTTTTGGATGGATTTGCAGCTTCTTTAGCCTTCAAGAATCCTTCCTTGTTGCTGGAAATGAGATGGTGGTGGTAGAGCTTGGTGGTGTAGAAGGAATGATGGTTAGGGGCTTAGGGTTTTTTGAAGAATTGAGAAGGAAGAAGATGGAGTTGGCTATGGAAGCTTTAAGGAGAGTTTTTCTAACCCTAACAAAGAAGGCCACCAGCTGGTTATAAGGGTTCAAAAGGGGGTGTAAAGGTGGGGGAAAAGGAGGGTAAAACTCCCCCACAAAATATCCCCCGGATAAATATCTTGTCTCGGGGATATTGCCCAACAGTTGTAAAGTGCACAGTGCGAGGAACACGACCGGCCTCTCACTTTTGTTGGAGGTGGCCGGCCGGCCACACCCCCTAGCCGGCCGGCTAGGGGTCAAAAGGTTCAATGTGATTTTCTGGCCGGCCAGCTATTAGAGAGGTACCCCTATGTGTGTACAACACAACCATGTGGTTAAAATTCCAAGAAAGTGGGTCCAAGGGGTTCAACATTGGCTCGGAAAGAGGGGGTCAAAAGGGTCAAGTTGAATTACTGGCCGGTCACCAACTTTTAGGGGCCTCCCAGATGTGTAGATCACATATATGTGGTTGAAAGTTGGCAACACTACCCCTAGGGTGTTCAACATTAGCCCGGAAGTTGGAAAAACGGGCGCCGGGAGGCTCTGGAGGAGAGATAACTGGTTGCTGCAACAATTACTAGCCTCCCACCCTTCAGTGACCTTCCTGGTGATAAAACAGAGGTACCTGCCAAAAATGAACGAAAACCGATGCAAAACGAATGTTCGGGGGCCAAAACACGCAGTTCGGGGCCCCGGAAACTGCCCGTTAAACACCGAAAGTGGCGTTCGGCCACGAAGTGGGTTTCTCAGACCCCAGTGTCCCTCAAAAGGGAGAAAATAAGATGTATGCCAAAAATCAGAGCAAACGGAGATGGTTAGGCGGTCCCAAACCGAGGCACACGGCCTGACGGCTCCGAAAACCGGAAACCGGGCTCCGAAATGGGAAAAATGGCCTACGGCCACCAAATGTAGCCCACGGGCACTGAGAGATAGTCTACGGGACCTCTCCCTTCCCTCAGGAAAAGAAACAGAGAAAACCGAGTCTGGTTCGCAAACCGAGACAAGGCACAGAAGAGGGTTCGGAAATCCGGAGGCGGGGCTCGCAGCCAAGACTCTGAAACTTCTGAACGAGCACATTATGCAATATCACCAAGTGCTCAACTGGTGACGTCTGAGTCTCAAGGTCGGTCAAAAATGGGGTGTCTACACCTCCGCAACTTGGGCGCTGCAAGTATTGCCTCTGCACCTTAGTTGCGTCAACTTTCTTTTTCCCTCAGCAACTTCTGATGGCAGCGAAACCGAAGATATTAGGATTGACGACGCTAAGGCAAAGTGCCTTAGCAACTTTACCGCTGCACATGTTCCCTCGGCAACTCCACCGCTACAGGTGTTGCCTCTGCAACTTGACTTGGGCATTTTTCTTCGCGGAGTCTATCTGGACCCCTAGTGGGTCGGACCTGCCTCAGCCCACATATTGGCCCACTTCCCTTGGGCTTTGGCCCATGCTCCTTTTTATCCTTGGTCGCCTCTTTGGGGTGATCTTAGTGCTTAGGTCCATACTCAATTTGGGGCTTAAATTCTGACCCTCTACATTTTGCCCTCTGCGCGCGTGGGGGACACGTTCCTTGTTTCTCGCGCGTGCATGACATCAGCAAGCAACCCAAGGGTTGCGTCGTTAGAAGTTGCGTCGGCTCTGAAAGGGTGCCTCTTTGACTGCCAAGTCATAATGGCCTAGGGAAGCGTGTTGGTGCCCTTTGCTAATTTTTCTTTATAAATAACGCCCTTGGGTCCACTGGTCCCCCACTTCTTCCCAACACACCTTTCTGCCTCCTTTGTTTTTTTCTCTTCTTTGTCCTTACTTTCCAAAGCCTTTCCACCATTCTTTATTCTCTCTCATGGCCAGCAAGAGGTTTCTTTCTGATAGGGCTGCCCTACCCCCTACTGAGTGGAGGAGAGCCCCATTCTTCGGAGGACTAGCAGACCCCTTCTAGAAGTCGGTTGACTCCTTCATTCCTGATGCCTTTCCTCTGGAGGAGCCTCTGCTTCCTTTTGGGGAGGCCATTAAGGATGATGCGGTGTAGACACCCCATTTTTAATCGACCTTAAGACTCATACGTCATCGATTGAGCGCTCGGTGATTGTGCATATTGTACTCGTTTCGAGTTTCCAGAGTTTCGGCTGGTTGTCTTGCCTTCGGACCTCTGAACTTTTTGTGCTTTGGCTCGGTTTGCGGACCGAACTTTGTTTCTCTTCCCTGGAGGGAGAGAGTGGTATGTACACCAGCTTTTTGTGGTTGTAGGCCACTTTCGCGTTTGGAGACCAGTTTTTAATTTTCGGAGCCCTCACTCGCGTGCCTTGACTCGGGACCGCTTAACGTTCTCCATTTGGCGTGATTTTTGAACCACACATTGTTGCCTCTGCCTAGAGGGACACTGTGGTCCGAGAGACCACTTTTATGGTCGCAGACTACTTTTGATGCCCATCGACTAGTTTTCGAGGCTTCCAGCCGTGCACCTTGCCTCCCGAACTTTCGTCTTGCATCCTTTTTGGTTTGTTTTTGGCACAAATCTTGTTTTCCTTGTTTGGAAGGTGGTACAAGGGTGGGAGACCAGTTCTTCCCCTTAGAGACCACTTTCCTCCCCGCCAGCCAGTTTTTTGATCGGCCAACTGATTTTCTTGGTCTTTGGGCCACCTTTTCTAGTCGGCTACCACACATTTAGCTTTCTTTCATGCTGCTGACCATCTCCCACCATGGCCAACCAGTTGTCTTCTTGGGAGACCACTTATGGTGGTCGGTTGACCACTTTAAGTAGCTGGCCGACCACTTGCTTTTTGTCACCTTTATGGAGATATTTTAGAGCCAATTGTGCCAGCTGGAAGGCACAAAAGCCATCCTCCATACACGTGTATAGAGGGATGGCTTTGAGGCCAAAGCTTGTCCAATAAGCTTGAACTTTGTTCTCTTTATAAGAGAACCTCCTCCTTCCTCCTCTAGGTTTAGTTCGGGAGGCTTGAGAGTTATACATACATACTTGTATCTATCTTGCTCTTGTTCTTCATTTTATGCCTTAAAAGTGTAGTTTTACCACACTTTAACACACAAACACACACTCAAACACCATCCTTTTGTTGCTGAGGCTTCTTGAGGTTTATTTTGGTTGTTTTGGATTAGTTTCGATCCAAGAAAGCCGTTGGAGTTGCAGCCTTGAAGAGGTTCTACAAGGGTGAGTCAACTAACCCTTTAGCCCTTTGTTTTGCTTAAGCTTTTAGACCTATTTACATGGTGTTTTAGACTTAACTTCCTACTGCAAAAAGTTCTGTTTTTTGGTCCTTAAAATGTTTGCTTAAGGTTATTTTTTTGTTGGGGGTGGTCTATCCCCTCTTAGGCCTTGTTTTGAGCCATTTTTTTTGGCTCTTGTTCTAGCCTTTGCATGACCTTTCTACCACTGAAATCTAGAGGATTTTTAGTGGTGGAAAAGTGGTTTTGGGGTCCTAAATAGGAGAGGGTCCCCTCTCCTTGTATTTTGAACGCTTGCTTTGAATGCCTCATGTTTGAGCATGTTTATTAAGCTTGTGTGGGCTTGTTCTTAGCATGTATTTAGGGTTATTTTGAGATGGCATGCCACTATTTTTGGTTGTCTCGAGCACCTCATGCATGCTTAATACACTTGTAGTGTAATCCTCATAAACTAGTCTTATATGCTTCATGAAGTAGCATGTCATTCTAGCTTATTTTGAGTCCATTTCAGCATGTTTTTAGTGTTATTTTGCCATGCCTTAGGTCTGTTTTGGTTTGGTTTGATGGCCCTATGCATGCTCCATGCACTTGTAGTACAATTCCATGAATTAGCCTAATGAGTATCATGCTTTAACATGTCATTCTAGCATGATTTTGGCTTAATTCTAAGAAGCTTTTGTCCATATTTTAGCATGCTCTAGCTCTGATTTGTGTTATTTTTTTTCATGCATGCCATGCTTTGTATAGCCATAGTGCATTCTAGCTTGTTAGCTTTGTGTATCAAGTCCACTAGCATGCATTGCTTGGCCTATTTCAATGATTTGGCATAATTTGTTATGTGATTTCAGTGCATGTTTTATGGTCATACACTTGCATGTTTCACTCATTCAATGCGTTGGAGGATTTGCCCTTTATGCCTTTAACATGAGTCATTGCGTATGCCTTCATGCCTAAGCTTGCGAGCTATCATTTCAATGTGTTTTTGGGGTTATTTTGCCATGATATAACTTTGATTTTTGTTGGCGAAGCCATCCCATGCTTGGTCTTGGTAGGTGTAGTGTAATCCACCTTATTTGCCTAGCATGATCCATGCTTTATGCCCTTCATGCTAGCTTATTTTAGCTTCCTTCTATGCATGTTTTAGACTTATTTTAACATGCTCTAGGACTGTTTTGAGTTGCCCTTGTCATATGCTTCATGTTTGGTATAGCTATAGTGCAAGTGCTCTTGCTAGCCTCAAGCTTTGGGTGCCATAGCATGCTTCATTTGTGTTGTGTACATGATTTGACCTCCTTTAACATGACATTTCATAGCATGTAGCATTTCTATATTCCCACTTCATTCACTCTTTAAGTGCCTTTGAGTGTTGTGCATTTGTTGCCTAGCTTATGGACCAATGTGTATGCCATTGTGCCTAGGCCCTTGAGCCTCCATCTCAGCATGTTTTGGTCTTTGTTTAGACCTAATTAAGCTCTGTCCATAGTTGGTTCATGCATTTGTGCCATGTATTGCACGCCCCCTTTGTAATCCTCTTTACTAGCCTTATGCCTTAAGGACTCTAGTATGCTTTACTTGTGTTGTTTGAATGATTTGGCATCATTTCTTACCATATTTCAGAGCTTATAGTGTTGTTACACTCTCATGCTTATCACTTCTTGAGCACTATTGAGAGTTATGCTCTTAGGCCTAGTTGATGGGCTAATGCATGTGCATGCATTGTTTTGCATTTCATGCCTTCGTTTTGGTGATATGGCCACTGATTTGGGCATGGCTGAGGTCTGTCCATTTTGGTTTAAGTCCATTGAACATGTTTGATTGCATGCTGTTTGCATGCTTTTATTACATCGCATTGTGTATGCCATATACTTTGTATTGTGTATGCTTAGGTTACATCGCATTGTGTATGTCATGTTGTCCATTGCATTGAGTACGCCATGTTCTTAGCATTTAGCATTGTGTATGCCATGTTGTCTACATGCTTAGGTCACATTGAGCATTGTGTATGCCATGTTACATTGCATGTTATTGCTTGCATTGTGTTTGGAATAGGTGTTAGTCCAAACACGAGAAACGAAGGACGTTTCATACTTGAAGTGACGAAACGTGCCTCAATTCTCGGTCGCCGACACTCTTGATCACACATGATAGAGTTCTAGGCTTTATGTGTTTATTTGTGTATTCATTTACATTGATTTGTGCAATTTGGCTTATTGGCCATCATGCATCGAGATGCGTGATTGGTGGCCCGAGGGTCGAGAACCGCACTCCCTTGAGCTTATGAAATGATAGGGAGGGTGGTTGTGCACACATATCTTGTAAATACATTGCCATGCCCTTTCTTGCTCTTTGTTGCAACAAAGTGGAGAAATACAGCAACAACTGGTCGACCAGCCAGAAAAATTAGCTGACCGACCACTTTTTCTGGTCTACAACAAAGAAAGGTGGTCGGCAGGTGGTCTCCCACATGAACAACTGGTCGGCCACCCTCCCACAGCTCCCCAAGGTGAGTTAGAAGCTTTCTGGAGCTTGGTGCAAGGTTCTGAGAACAGTTGCAAGCAGAGACAAGTCGGAGCATCGCGACGGGTTTCCGAACGAGGTGACCGAGCATGAGTGCATTCTTCTCCCTCTGAGGCTCCTGATTTATCGCTTTACTTAGCTAATTTGCTTAGCTAGTTTATGCTTTGGTTTGTACTTAATTAGTTAATGCGTTAACTATTCAATTTGTGTTGTAATAGCTTAATTAATTAGCTTGTTAGTTAATTAGTTTTGTGATGTAATAATTAGTTTAATTGGCTTAGATTAGCTAGTTAGCTTCTTATTCGGACCCTCCGTCGAGAGGGCCAACTTTGTAATAAGCGTGCGTGTGTGTGATGCATGTCTTCCAACCTCCATTTCTTTCTCCCTTTTACTTAACCGCTTATGATGGTTAGTTTTAGGACATATTTCAATTAGCATCCTTATGCTTGCATGTGTGCATCATTCATCTGTTTTACATGCACAGGGCTCGGCGCATCATACTAACTGCATTGTATTTCAATTCCAAGTTAAATACATGTATCAAGTTGCATTTCATATGCCATTCTAGAATAGCTGAGCCTATCTGAGTTGCATTTTCGCATGTGTTGCATTAGCCATCTTAACATGAACTAGGATCATGCATGATTTCTAATTAGTTCTTTGTTTTGGCTCGAAGTACACTGTGAGTGTTTACGCTTTAGCATACTGCATATGTGTTAATGTTTCCATGAAAGCATGCTTGCCATGAGGCTAACTGCTTAGTTGATTAACTGCCTGGATGCCTGCGGGTGAAGGTTGGATTGCTTGAATTAGAACAATTCATCGAATCTCCGATTTAGCCTACTTGCGAGTAGCAAACTTCAAATCATTTTCACAAACAAACATGCAATGTTTTGTTCCAAATTAGGCGATCTAGTCTATACTTGTATGCTGTGCGCATCACGTAGTAAGATTAGCTAATTAACCGGAATAAGAACACATGTGTTTTCAAAAACAAAATATCATGCTTAGTATAGGCCGATGTTTGATCGGGCGAGCGGGGATGCTCATTGCATGACCTTCCCCTCTCGTACCCAAGTTCTCGAGCCGAGGCAACTTTGGTGATGACAGACACGTAGCCTTAGGCACGAGTCAGGGTTTCCTAAATTCTCCTAAAATAAAATATTTAGGTGGCGACTCTGTATCTGGAAAAGCAGTCCATGTTTGGCACTTCTTTATAAAAATCAATTTTCCAAAACGATTTGCCGGATTTGGACTCTTTGGTGATTTATCAGTCTTGCATTGCATTTTGCGAGATTAGATTCAGAACTGTGACATGAGTCCAAACTATAGTAGCTAAAGAACAAACGGATTCGTGCCCTCGAGCGTGGAGCCGGGAGTTCTCCGAGGCGGTCTACACACGGACATGGTGAACCCAGTTCCTGTGCTGCGGTTTCACGTGGAGCGTGGTGACTTTCCACATTCATATGTCTATTATCGCACCCACTCAGGTCCTCCAGCAGATTGGTCCCTCTAGGTCGATGACATTATTGCTGATGGTGGGTTTGATCAGCATTTGCGAGATGTCCGTCTTTTCAACGCCATTTTGATTTCAAGAGAGTTATCGGTGTGCAAGGTGCAGACCAACACTGACATGATCATCTCTCGCTGGAGTCGTGACACTCACACATTTGCTTTGGCATGGGGGGAGATAACCCCAACCTTGGAAGATGTTGTTGTCCTCCTATGCCTCAGCACTCGTGGAGATCACCCTTTTGACCCAGCGTCCCTAACCCTTGAAGAGCAAGTCGCCCTCACTGCTCTCCAAAGCGCCTTTTAGGAGGCGCGAAAGTTTGGTTCCTAGTATGACCTTAGAACCGGGGAACTGCTCTAGGAGAGGCCTAAAAGGGACAAAACCACCTACTTTTCTTGGCTGAAGCACTTCTTTAAAGACCTACAACCAGTTGTTAGCGACGTTGCCAAGGAGGGTCGTGGCTCTGTAGTTAGGCCGGGCTACCGCAGCGACTTGTACTTGGCTGCGTTCATCAGCTATTTCATCTCCTTCTTCGTTCTACCAAGTAACCTTGTCGAAAGCATTAAACCCTTAGTGTTTCCTTTGGCTGTCAAGCTTTACAGCGGCAGTCAGATTCCTCTGGCCCTCATTTTCCTGGGTAACTTGTATTTCCGTTTTGACCTCATCCATTCAGACATGGAGCGATCCATGGGTCGCTATGATGTGTGGAGCTTCATACATACTCAGTTCTTGACTGCCTTTTTCTATGAGAGATTTCTTGCTATGGGCCTTATCCTGAGGGACAGGCTTCAGGCGGTTGATAGTTTCCTAGAGCAAGCCAACAATGTGGCGATGATTGCGTCCTTGGAGGAGACCATCAAGGAGTGGGAAAGTGCCCTGGAGCAGCATCGGCAGAACCTGGCTTGGTTTAAAGAGAAGGACTTTGCATTGGTTGCCCAGTTGCCTCAAGATATGACTCTGATGGACTTCCTCTTAAAGGATTTGATTTGATTTGATGTAACTCTATGACTTTGTTATGATTTTTGCTATTTTCTCTTCTTTATTTTGTCGTTTCATCGCGCTTGGTGCGCCTTTTCTTTTCTTCTTCTCTATCATAACTTCTTTTCAAACATTGTAATCATGTTCTAGAAGTTTGGCCTTAATGGAAAGCATAGACGTTTGGTAGTACTTTTGGATTTCATTTCATCGTTTTCTTTACATTGCTTCTATATAACTTCTAACGATAAACAAAGCTCTTGCAGTGAACAAAACTTCATCATAACTAAGCCTTTACACCATCATTTTACTCAATATTCGGATAAGGGTTTTGTTGGTCGCCTCATCTTGTCCGTTCCTTTGGGGATAGTATGGGCTAGACTTGTGGTGCTTGATCTGGAAGGCATCTAGCAGTCTTCCAACAAGGTGATTTGCAAAAGGAGTTCCATTGTCAAACAACATTACTTTGGGTATGCCAAACCTACAGATTATGTTCTCTCTGATAAAGTTGGCTACTCCTGCCCCATCTACTTTCCTCATTGGTATAACCTCTACCCATTTGGTGCTGACTTCGGTTGCTGCAAGTATCCATCTGTAGCATTTGGATTACTGCGCCATAGGACCTACCAAGTCAAATTCCCAAGTATGGAACGGATAAGAAGTCTTGATATTGTGCAGTTCAATTGTCAGTGCATGTATCAAATTCCCAAACTTCTGGCAAGATTGGCATCTCCTCACAAAGTTTTTAGCATCTTCTTCCATTGTTGGCCAGTAGTAGCCGAGGTGAATGAGATGTCTATATAATCGATGCCCTCCTTGATGCTCTGTCTTGTGGGCTTTCCTCAGTACCTCATTTGCCTCATCTTTTGATAAGCATGCCAAAGGTTCCCGCTCGAAGCTTCTTCGGTACAACTTGCCTTGGTCAAGGAAGAAGTGGAGGGCTGGCCTCTTGACTCTGATTGCATCGGCTTTGTTCTCAGGCAGTGCGCCATTCCCAAGGCAGTCGATATATGGCTGCCTTCATTCTTCACTGCTTAAAAAATGGGCTTTCTCTTCCTTAGGATGGGACTGACACTTTGCACATATTCTCTGCAACTCAGTACTTTCCTTTTCTATCTCTGGCCAGTAGTACCCTTGCCTCTATATCCGTCGGTATAGACTGATATCTCCATCTCCACAAGACTTACCATGAATCTGCTTAAGTCTGTAGGTTACTTCTTGTCTACCAACGCACCTTGCTAGCAGGTTGTTGGGACCGTGAAAATACAACTCTCCTCTGAGGAGCAGAAATGATTCCAGTTCAGCTGGTCTGATTGTTTCCTCGCCAGTTTTCAACTGTTGGATTATATCTGCTTTCCACCTCTCTGCATCTTGTTCTGCATGTTCTTTGGCTAGCACTGCGGGTGTTGTTATTTTCTCAATGACTATGGCTATACTATCATCTGGTATCTCCACCTTTACCCCTAGTGTAGCTAAGGCATTGGGGAAACGATTGTGTGTTTGAAGGGGCTGAATTTGGACATCATCAAATTGAGTAAGCAACCTTTGGACTACAGTGCGATATGGGGCCAATAGAGGCTTCTTCAAGGCGAAATCACCCATTGTTTGCTTGATAACTAACTTGGAGTCGCCCCAGATTCTCAACTTGCGGAGGCTCTTCTTTTGGGCAGCTATTAGACCTAGTATCAACACATCATATTCAGCCTCGTTGTTTGAACACTCAAAGTCAAGCTTATATGATAGATGGAATTTCTCTCATTCTTGATTGGTTAGTGTTACACTAGCTCCACCTTTCCAAGCTCCGGAAGCTCCATCAAACTTTAAGTCCCAATAAGTCTTAATTAAAGCTGCTGAGACATGGACCTCACCTCGTAGAGGTATCTCTGCAGGTTCATGTTCACCAGATGGGAACTAAGCCAGTAAGTCTGCAAGTACTTGGCTCTTAATAGCCTTAGGAGTAACACAAGTGATATCATATTCTGCTAGAGCCAAGAGCCATCTCGCCATTCTCCCAGTCAGAGCGGGCTTGCTCAGCAGGTAGCAAACTGGATCACTCCGGGTCACAACCAAGATTGAGTGTACCAAAAAGTAGTGGTGCAACTTCTGCGCTGTGAAGATTAAGGCTAAACAATGCCTCTCAATTGGAGTATATGACAACTCAGCACCATTGACTTTGCAACTGATGTAATAGACTAGTTTTTCAATTTCATCTATGTCTTGGACAAGTAAGGCTCCAATAGACTGAAGAATAGAGGTTAGGCATAGCAACAGAGGCTTTTCAGGCTGTTGGGCGATCATTGTAAGTGGAGAAGTAAGTGCTTTCTTCACCATATCAAATGCATGTCGGTGTTCTTGCGACCATTCAAACTTGTGATTCCCTTTCAGCAGTGTCCCAAAGAAAAAGGTTATCTCAGCAAGGGCTGGAATGAACCTCCTGATGTATGACACTTTGCCTAGGAATTTCTTCAAGGCTTTTTGGGAGTGTGGCGGTGACATCTCCATGATTGACTTGATCTTATCCCCATCTACTTCGATCCCTCGCTGATGTACAAGAAAGCCAAGGAACTTGTCGGCTGTAACTTCAAAGGCACACTTGAGAGAGTTCATCTTAAGGCAGAATTTGTGGCAACATTGAAAAACTTTTTCCAAGTCAGGGAGGTGGCGGTTTGCCTCAGTGGACTTGACCACCAGATCATCCACATATACTTCTACTTCATGATGCAACATGTCGTGGAACACTATAGTCATAGCCCGTTGGTAGGTTGCCCGCCCGTTTTTCAAATCAAAGGGCATCACCATATAGAAAAAATTTCCCAAGGGCGTTCTGAAAGTCGTATTTTCTGCATCTTCTAGTGCCATTTTGATCTGGTTATAACCACTAAACCCATCTATGAAGGAGAACATCTGATGGCCCGTAGTTGAATCAACAAGTGTATTAACATGGGGCAGTGGAAACTCATCTTTCGGGCAGGCCTTATTCAGGTCGCGAAAGTCTACGCAGACTCTGATCTGACTGTTCTTCTTCTGCATAGGAACAATATTTGCTAGCCAAGTTGGGTACTGTATAGGCTCAATAAACTTGGCCCTCTCCAACTTTTCTACCTCTGTTTTAATCTTTGCTTCAAGATCAGGGTGATACTTTCGAGCGTGTTGCTTGATTGGTTTAGAGTTGGGAAAATTGTCCAGATAATGAGTGACAAGGGATGGGTCAAGACCAGGCATCTCATCATATGTCCAAGCAAAGATATCACTGTATTGCTTTAGTAGTGTTATCAATTCTGCCTTAGCTGGTAGAGCCATTGTATCACTGAAAAACACTGGCTTGCTCTGCCCAGGTAAGTCACAGAGGTTGACCTCAGCAAGTACCTTCTGCTGGGGTTTAAGCCTATCTTGCATGCATTTAGGGGCACGCTCATGCGTCTCCACCAACCCTTCTTGGGACTTATCACCGTTACATTTATTCATCTTGGGGCCATCATCCCAAGGTATGAAGTCTGGCCCCCAAGACCGTCATAGGTAGTAAACTGTCTTGCCGCTCTCGCGCACCTTGACAATCGTGGGCAGAGGACTTGTGGATTTGCTGCTCCTTTTCTGTCCACTACTTTCTGGAGCAGTCTTTGCATCTCGAATATCTTTCCACTCTGGCAATTTTACTAGTCCTTAGAGTTCCATTTGTTGACAACTCAGTAAAGAAAATTGCATCTGAATAGTGTGCCTCTTCCACTTCGAATGGCTTTTGAGATGCGTTTATGGTAACTGTGCGTTTTCCCAGCTTTGTCTTCACACATTGGTGATAACTGGACGGGATAGCCCCATATCGGTGCATCTAAGCTCTGCCAAGTATCATGTGATAATTTGTATCTGCTTCAATCACATAGAACTTAGTCGCGGAATGAATCTCGCCAACTGCTAAGTCCATTACAACATGGCCATTAGTGACTTTTTTCTCACCACCAAAACCCGTTACAATAATGGGTTGACGAACCATTTTGGACTTTGGGATACTAGCCTTTACAAAGGTGTCAGTGGTAATGATGTTTATGGATGCCCCACCATTAAGGAAAGCACGCTTGAACTCTACGTCATTGATGTAAGCTGTGACAAAAAGAGAACGGTTATGAGGAAATGGGTATGCTCTGTTTGCTTCTAAAAAAGTAATGACCCCGTAATCTTCCTAGATGCGCTGAGGCACATACTCCTTAGCCTCAGCAACTTTAGCGTGGTGTACTTTGGAGATGTTGATGAGGGCTTTTGTTGCTTCCAACCGGCGGCTTGGCTCAGCCCCAGTTGGTTAAAGAAGGTGCGAAACTTAACAGAGCTTTGCAAGGCTTGAGCATGAGTATCTTCTGCGAATTTTGCCTCTGCAGGTACTGTCTCAGGGAGCTGGCCGCTAGCGATTTCGTCTAACTCATTATAGTAAGATGACATGTGCACTTGATCACGCACAGGCCCAAAATAGCCAATCATGTGTACATTTTTCCCCTTTCTCCTTGTGGTTAGGATAAAGGTCCTTCCATACAGCTCATTCGCAGCAATTTTCTTCTTAAAGGTACTTTTAAAAGTCCAACAATCCCTCATAGGGTGTCTGATGGCTTTGTGATAGATGCAATAATTTGGGCTTTCTTTGTCTTTCTTGGTTTGAGGGACATCAACCGGAGGCAAAGTAAGCTCACCATCAGTTACCCATTCTTTAACCAAGGCTTTAACATTCTTCAAGCTGCAAAGATATGAATTTTTGTCCTTATAACTCTTTCTCTTTCGAGAATACGATGCCTCCCCCCTTGCGAGCGGCTCCCTCCTGTAGAGGTTACCGCAACAACTTTGTTACTGTGGGAGTAACAGTGGCTGTCACGAGATCTGTGTAAAGGACCAGTGGTACTGAGGTTCCTAGTTGCCTCAATTAAGGCTGAAAAGGTAGGACGATTATGGTTCACCAAGAAAATTTTGTAGTCGCGTATGGCACCCTCCACACATATGCTGACTAAGTGGGCCTCATTCACTGGTTCATGACAGCCAATAGCCTTATCTTAAAACCGCTTAACATAGTCTAATATATCTTCGCCTTCTTTTTGGACATCTCGCCCAAGTGTGAGGGTTGTAACTTTCTCTTGGACTTGGAAGAACTTCGTGTGGAACTTGTTCACCATCTCCTCCCAACTGAGTTGGGAGCCAAGTTCACATACCAGCTATAAGCCCTTTCAGTAAGTGATTTAGAGAACTCCCGAAGGCGCAGAGAGTGGTCACTGCCATGGACGACAAGAGTTTCAATGAACCTCACCACATGTTCTCTAGCATTGCCTTGTTTTCCATCAAACTTAATAAACTTGGGCACTGTATACCCAGTTGGGTAAAACATGGTCAATATCTCCTGAGAGTATGGGGACTTCATATCTGGGTCTGGAAGAGATGGCAGTTGTTTCTTGCTGCGCTCTTGCTCAAGCATAGCTTGTACATTGGCTAGAGTAACAAAGTGAGTGGGCTGGAATGGTCCAGACTGCTCTTGGGTAGCTGAACCAGCGACTGTACCGTTCGCCTGAGGTACCACTGGAGGCACTTGGATCAGAGCTCAAACCTTAGGGAACATGTTAAGCACTAGATTTGGGACTGTTACAGGTGGAGGTGCTTGCACCGAAGCTGGTCTAGACCCCATGACCATGATAGCCTCAGTGAGAGTTTGCAAAGCTGCCAGAATCTCCCTCTATGTATCCTGGAGTGACTGAACTGCCTTAACCACAACACTGTGGTCACGGTCCTCCGCATGTGCTCGTCCGCCATTGGAAGAGCCTTGCTGCCATGGGGGTTGCTGAATGTAACACCCCAAAATAATTTAACCTGAACTACCCACATTAATTTAACATTCACTAAACCATGGCAATAAACTTCCCATCTTCACATATTTAATAAGAGAGTTTTATACAAAAGTTTCACATGCGGATATACATTCAATGATAAAAATACACATGAATCTACAACATGTGAATCACGTAGTCTCAAAGCAATAAAATGCCCTTAAGGGCTTACATCTTCCAAGGCAATAGCCCCGTTACACAAAATGGTCTCTCAGACCCATACACGTTTAGCCCTTGGCTTACAAAAATTTACAACAGAAATAAGAGAGTTATTTACTCTTCACAAAATATCCACGCCCTTAATTTGGTGGGATCACCACATCATTACCTGCACCAAATCCCATAGGGGTGAGCATAAAGCCCAGTTGAGAATTCTCACAAAGTATATACAGTTATGCAACTCTCAATAAAAATGCAAATGTCTGTGCCATGCCATGCTCTTTTAAAGAAAATTCATTTCAAGCTCTTCTTGAAGATTTCCATTTTTCAATACACGCTTACAATCGCAACACATTTCAAAACTTCCAATTTTAATCAATATGGACGGTAAATACAACACTGGTAATCTCTAGGCTGGTGTCTGCAAGTAGACTTTACAAGTATTACCAAATTGTCATTTTGACCGGTATTAATCGGAAGGCTCGACACCTATCCACGCGGGTTTCTGGTCTTTAACCATGGACACCCAGGCTAACTTACCAAACTCAACTACACCCCCTATCCGGACTTACCACGTATTTACCCCATTCACATTACCATAGTTCTCATTTCAATATAATCTTTCTCAAAGTAAATGTCTTCCAACACATGTCAAGATGCACACATGTCAAGATGCACAATAATAATAATAACTTAATTGAAACATGATGCAATAATTACTATTTCGTAGCATTTTACTATTCTCAAGATATTTCTACAACAATATCAATTAATTTCATTTCTCGTCCCTTTTTTTCAAAGCCCTTTCACAAAATACCCATGTGCCATCAATTCATAGTAACAACAAACTCTCACCATGCACAAATCACTACAACTTAGCCTCTTCAAGGCAATATGTGATGTTCTCAACATAATTTCCAAGATTTCACAACTTTCACATTCCATGGTATATAACCATTCACTATTTTCCAACAACACATGTTCAAGCATTTAACAATATGTTACAATAACATCTTATGTCCCATACATCAAATAGATTTCCATTTTTTTACCAAGCATGCCATGAGATTTACTCTCATTCATCCTTTTGACACAAAATGATAAAGATTTTCATAAGTATTTCCTTATTTTCCAAAATCCCCAATTTCTAGGGTTTTTTTTTTCATCAAGACAAAACACTTCACATTTCTTGGGTAAAACCCAATTAAAATCACATTTTCTTAGGTTTATAAATGAACAACCATCAAGGAGTAATAAAGATTGAGTTTTGGAAACTCACATTTAAAACTCTCTACCCTTTGAATCAAAATGTAAAATCAACACAAAACTTCAAGAAAAACCTTTAAATCATCAACAATATATCAAAACTTGCATATATAACTCAAGAATGTCCCAACCTCAAACTTGAGATGAAGAGGAGGGAGGAAACCCTAGATTCAAGATGGAGTATTCTTCAATTTCTCCTACACCAAGAGAAGTCCAAACTTGATCTTCAAGATTAAGGAAAGATGATGACGTTCAAGATCCAAGGATTTGCAAGGAGTCAAAGTGTTTAAGTGTTTTGGTTAGGGTTTCTAGAGAGAAGGATGAGAGAATTGAAGTTTAGAGTGAGAGAGAAATGTCAAAAGTGAGATACACATTCGGACCAAAAGAGAAAAAAAACAGAGTTTTCAGACTGCCCGTCTGCCGCACGTGCGGCGCCTCTTCCCGCATGTGTGGCCTTCATCCCTGCATGTGCAGCGCTCCTCTCCCGCACCACTTCCTGCTCGTGCCTTTTAAGTAGAATGCAACACCTCCAACTCGCCCATTCCCGCACGTGCGACCTCCATCCCATACGTGCGGCCCTGGCCCAGCAGCCTAGAAATTTTCCACTTCATTTCCGGGCACTCCGGACCTAACCTCGCACCTCTCGGAACAAATGATATTCAACATTGACACAACAAGAATAAGGACTTATATTTTATAGAATTATTCTCGGACGTTTTAAACTCAACGAGAGCAAAGAAGACGAAGTGAAGAGGAAAGAAAAATGAGGAAAATAAAGACCCGGTCGTCACACTGAACTTCATCTTCTGCCATCTTTTCCCGCGAAGTGTGTAAGCTATTGCAGGTATGAACCATCAACAAAGCAACCTCTCTAATGGAGTCGCCAGAAATGTAGAGGGGTTCAAGGTTAGAGAGGTGATGAGAGAGTCTAAACTATGTTAATGATCCAATAGTAGTGGAAGTGGCTGGAGAATGAGTAGCAACAACTATCTGGGAGTTAGAGAATGTGTAGCTGGGTGAGGGTGAAACAAATGGCTCAAGAAGAAGACAATGACAGTGCCAAAATAGGCAGCATCTCCCCCAAATTCCCAAAATTCCTCTTTTTTGAACCTTAGGAAATAGGTCCTATTTATAGGCTTTTTCTTGGTACCAAGAGGACACCAAGTGGCCAAATAGAGAGAAGACATGTGTCCCAGGGGATCACATGGAATATTCTGCCTTGAGCCACCAGGCTGAAGGTGCCGTGTGTCCCTCTGTATGTACTGTGAATTATCTGTTTGCCACCGTAACTACCTTTTTGAGTCTTAGCAAATGCAGTTACGACGGGAGTGTTTGGCACTGCAACTCTGTTTGCCTCTGCACTTGCCTTCTCAGCCTAAACCTCAGCAAGTGCACTTGCAGCGGCGAACTTTGCCGCTGCACTTGCCTTCTCAGTTCTATTTGACCAGTACATGCATTCTCAGGACTCCATTAGCCCTGCCATCGGCTATGTTTGTGTTCATCTCAGCGAAGCCTTCACCCTTAACCACCCAACCACAAACTCTCCAGCTTCCCAAGGCGAAGGCCATAGCCAAGCCTGCTATCAGCCATACTGCGCCTTGGTACCAAGCCTAAAGGGGCTTCCTTAGTCCTGCCTGTGCGACTAAGGTAGGTCTATGACATGGGTAATGGGAAGGGAGTCCCTTATGTTCGGGATACCCTATTCCCATCTTCTCAAGGTTGCCGTGGTAAATTGGTATTTCTGGGCCTGCTATCAGCTCCAATCAGTAAGTCTTGGGGCCTCCTATCAGTGCCAATTTAATAAACTTTGGGGTCTGCTATCAGCCCTAGGCTAATAATGTCTTCGGGCCTAGTATCGGCGCCAAACATTAGCCTCTACTTGCAGAGGAAAGCCTTTCTCAAAGGCTGTTATCACCTTGGTAGGATATCTCTCTGTAGCTTGGTTGCCGCGATAGTAGTTGCTGCGGTAGTCATTTCCTGTGGCAAGTCCAAACGGTAGAACCGAGAATATTAGAGATGGTGGCGCCGACATAATGCCTCTGCAACTTGGGCATTGCAAGTATTGCTTCTGTAACTTAGCTGCGTCAACTTTCTCTTTCCCTTAGCAACTTTTGATGACAGCGAAACCGAAGATATTAGGAATGGCGGTGTTGAGGCAAAGTGCCTCAACAACTTTACTGCGGCACATGTTCCCTTGGCAACTTCACCGCTACAGGTGTTGCCTCTGCAACTTGACTTGGGCATTTTTCTTCGTGGAGTCCATCTGAACCCCTGGTGGGTCGGACCTGCCTTGACCCACTTGTTGGCCCATTTCTCTTGGGCTTTGGCCCATGCTCTTTTTTATCCCTGGTCGCCTCTCTAGGGCGATCTCAGTGCTTAGATCCATACTCTGTTTAAGGCTTAAATTCTAACCCTCTACAGACGTAACATAATATCATTTTCAAACCCCACAAACATTTATTTCATCTTCACTCAAAACTCTTTCCATATAATGCCCAAACCCTAGGTCTGTTTAAAACACCTTCAATTCACATCATTGTTACACAAGAATACACATAACTAAGCTAAACATCATATGAAGATGTAGAAAAGATCCCTACCTCAAAGGAAGAAGATGAGCCAAACAAGAGAGAAACTCCAAGAATGCCGAAACCCACTTATATTCGAATCAAAATGTTAATCTTGACGAGCTCAACCTTTTTTTCAAAGGTACTTGAGAGGGTAATTTTTGGGAAAAATTGGGCCGAGCTGCGAGTTGGGCTTTGAGGCCCAAAACGCGAAGGACTGAGTAAAAAAGGCCGTAAAGGATACTCCGGCCCAGGAGAGCAAGGTTACTCCGGCAAAGTTACTCCGGCCCAAGGAGGTGTGACTACTCCGGCTCAAGAAGAGATAGTTGCGTCGGCCTAAGAAAGAATAAAGCTACTCCGGTCCGGAGGCAACTCGGAGTTGGGCCGGTCTCAGAGTTAGTTCGGTCACAGTATGTTCTGGGAAGGCCGGTTTCGGAATTAGTCCGGTCGTGACTTACAATGGTTAGGTCGGTCAGAACTTGTTACTTGGAAGTTTGATCTAAGCACATCAAGGTTGAACAGGGCAGCCGAAGTAAGGAGTTAGAGGAGAAGACCGAGCTAAGGATAGTTCGGCCCTCTGTGGCTCGGTATAGCCAATTTTACTTCGGTCAAATGGAAGTTCGGCCATAAAGAAAACCATCCCACTTGGTTTAAGCAGTGGGGGAGGGTGTAAAAGGATAAGCATTATCCTTAGGAGAATGAATCCTAGGAGGACTCTGCATGGAGAAATACAAGTCCTACTAGGATTGTGCCACGGGAAACTTATAAAAGCTCACAAGCATCACCTTGGAGGAGGTAATTGAACACAACCTTTTTGAGAACATAAAACTTTGTCTATTTGTCAAGCTTACTGACTTAGGCATCGGAGAGGTTTCCGGCATACACCCGCCGGCTAGCTCACGTTTGTGTTTTCAGGTAACAAAGCGACGTCGTACGGAGGAGCATGGACTTGGTCAACAGGATTATACGAGGAGAATTATTTCCTCCCCGTACAATTGGCGTCGTTTGTGGGAAGAACAGACAAGAACAAAAACCTCTTGACTAAGCTTCTCCTTTTCTCATTCAATGGCACACATTGAAGACTTGCCGCAGTCCGCCGTCGACGGACTAACTCCAGAGGGGGGCGCAAGGCGTGAAGGATTACCCTCTGTCCCTCCCATGGCGGATCTGGAGCCCCAACAACATAACTCCAGGAGGAGTGGCAGGGGAAGGCGGAATAGCAGCTCTCGTCACTCTCAGAGTCCTGAGAGGCAAAGGAGGAGGATTGATCCTCAAGCCCTGGAAGATCGCGTGAAGGAACAAGATGAACTAATTCGAAAGATGGCGGCGGACATGGAGGCTTTGAAACGCTAGATAAAGACTAAAGATGTGGCGACAGGAGAGGGGCGCAAGCACAAGACGCCCCCTCGCCACTCAGAGAATCGTAGTAGGAATGCTACACCCTCCCAAGGAGAGAGCAGAAGCCTCAGGACAGGCGACACTCACTCCTTATCCTCAAGGACTCGTCACTCCAGGTCTGAGAGGACGAGATCCGAAAGATCATACACTGAAGGAAGCACGTATTGGCCTTCACATTCACACCAAACCAGATCTAGACAAACAGAGCTGCCCAGGTCATCCGACTTACGAACCGTGCTAGAAGAAAAAGCACGATGCAAGGAGGATGCCAGGGCAAGAGATCCACACCGAGTTTCGGCCTTACAACGGTTGGCTCCTCGGACGCATGGAAGCGTCGAGGTTGGAATGCCAATACCGCGACCGGCCTACGAACCAACGGACAAGGCGTTGGCAAGACTACAGACTTCGCCGTTTGTCCCAGCGATCGAAAACGCGCCCCTACCATCAGGCTTCCTTCAGCCGAAATTCAATACATATGAAGGGAAGACGGACCCGTATTCACACCTGAGCCACTTTCGCCAAAGTCATGGCTGTGTACAGGCGAAACGAGGCCTTAATGTGCATACTCTTCCCGTCAAGTCTTGGCGACCTAGGCTTGACTTGGTTCGAAAAGCTCCCAGAGGGCAGCATAGCCTCCTGGGCCCAATTAGCGGAAGCGTTCGTAACGAGGTTTCGAACAAATACTAAAACACCGGTGGAGATAGACCAGTTACTCTCCATCGACATGGGTGAAAAAGAGACCCTCAGATCTTACAACAGTCGCTACTGGGAGACTTTCAACCAGATTGGAGACTGCCCCACCAATCTAGCCATTGCGCAATATAAAAGAGGCCTTCCAGTAGGGAACAGACTAAGGGATTCGATTACCATGATGCCACCCCTCACAATGGAGGCCCTGATGGAAAGAGTGCATCAGCACATCAAGGTAGAAGAGGATGGCGCACGTGCAAAAGCAAAAACTAGTACAACCACAACGCCAGAAAAGAAGACCTCAGCAAAGGTCAATACAGTAGATCGACAGAATAAAAACGGGCGTGGCAGACGAGATAACGGAGAAGACCCAGACAAAAGATGGTTGAGAATCCGCACTGCCATAACAATGGTGTTCAAAAAACCAATATATCGGATTCTGAGCGAAATAAAAGACAAGCCTTTTGTCAAGTGGCCAGCCAAGCTAGGGGAAGGTCAGAAGAATTACGATGACAGATCACGGTGCACCTTCCACAAAGAAAAGGGGCACCGAACTGAGAATTGCACACCACTGAGACAGCACTTGGAAGAATTGGTGGCAGCAGGCCACTTGGACGAATACATTGAAGGAGGAGCACAACCGGCCCCCCGAGATCATAATGACCATCCCAACAGAATGCCAAACGATGCACCACCTCAAGGCATTATCAATGTAATTCATGGAGTTTTTGAACCTGAGCGCGTATGCGAGCTCAGAGGTTCAATCAAGAAGGCTGAGCACTTTAGGGAAGTATTAAGTGCCCAACCTGCCATCAAGAAGGGGAGGACAGAGGCAACAAACGTCATGTCCTTTTTGGATAAGGACTTAGAACGAATTTACTGCCCCCATAATGATGCCCTGGTTGTCACTCTCCGAGTCAAGGATTTTGACGTCAAGTGGATTCTGATTAACCAGGGTAGTTCATGTGAGATCATGTATTACGACACATTCAAGCAACTAAAGCTGCAAGACAAAGACCTGGCACCTGCAGTTTCTCCCTTGATTGGATTCAACTCCATGCCAGAGTGGCCTGTCGGCAAAATAATCCTTCCAGTCAGAGCAGGAAGTGTAACAAAACAGGTGGAGTTCTGGGTATTGAAGGTCCCCTCCACCTACAACATCATCCTGGGCAGAACATGGCTACATGCCATGCGTTTGGTAGCGTCATCATACCATCAGGTAATGCGCTTCCCCAATGACACTGGTATAATTGAAGAAGTCTATGGCGATCAGATCATGTCAAAACAATGCTTCGCCACAGCGAATGGAAGCCGAGCGGCCAAAGGATACGTTCATTCGATGGAAGAACTAGAAAGTAATGAACTATTTGCGGACGTCGGCAAAGAGGCTGATCAGAAGGCGGTGGAGGACTTAGTGGAGGTAAAAATAGATGAGAAGAACCCGGATAAGTTCTTCTTGCTTGGCTCATCATTGTCCAGCACTGAGAGATTAGAGGTCTTGGAATTCCTGACCTCTAATATCGAAGTGTTTGCCTGGACACCTTACGACATGCCAGGCATTGATCCAAACTTCATCAGTCACCAACTCAATGTCCACCCATCCGCCAGACTTGTCATTCAACGCACACGCAGATCGGCACTCCACCACGCCGAAATAGTGGCAGAAGAGGTAGGCAACCTGCTGGAGGCAGGAGCAATAAGGGAAGTGCACTACCCAAGATGGATCTCCAACACAGTCGTAGTGCCGAAAAAGAATGGTAAATGGCGTGTCTGCATCGACTACAAAACAGTCAACAAGGCGTGCCCAAAAGATAGCTTTCCTCTACCAAGGATAGACCAACTGGTGGACCTGACGGCAGGGCATAACCGACTTAGCTTTCTGGATGCATACAGAGGCTACCACCAGATCGCCATGCATGAACCAGACCAAGAGGTCACCTCCTTCACAACACCAAGGGGGTTATATTGCTACAAGGTCATGCCCTTTGGCCTAAAGAACGCTAGGGCGACATTCCAAAGGATGGTCACCAAGATGTTCGAACCATTGTTAGGCAAAACAATGGAGGCTTACATCGACGACATGGTGGTCAAAAGCAAGGATGAGAATGACCATCTTAAAGACCTAGGCGAGATGTTCCAGATCCTGAAGAAACACAAGCTGCGCCTCAATGCGTCCAAATGCGCATTCGGAGTCGGATCTGGCAAATTCTTGGGCTTCCTGGTGACCAACCGAGGTATAGAAGCCGACCCCTCTCAGATCAAAGCAATCCAGGAGTTGGAGAGACCAAACTCAGTCAAAGAAGTGCAGCATCTCACTGGTATGGCGGCTGCACTCAACCGGTTCATAAGCAGATCGTCGGACAGACTACGACCGTTCTTCCAGGCTTTAAAAGCCAAGTTTGAGTGGGATGAAGAATGCGACCGAGCTTTGGAAAGCTTGAAGGAGTACATGTCTTCCCCACCACTACTTGTTACTCCAGTACCTGGTGAAGAACTCTTTTTGTACCTGGCAGTCTCCCAGCACGCAGTCAGCGCAGTGTTGGTCCGTGCAGAAGGAATACAACACCTGCCCATCTTTTATGTCAGCAAGACATTGTTGGGAGCCGAAACAAGGTACTTGCCCTTGGAGAAACTAGCATTAGCATTAATGATGGCATCCAGAAAATTGGCACACTACTTTCACGCCCACACCATAGTCGTCCTCACAGCCTTTCCACTAAAAGCTCTATTTGAAAGGGCGAACTTTAGTGGGCGAATCTTAAAGTGGGCAGTGGAGTTGGGACAATTCGACATTAAGTTCCAACCCAAGACCGCAATAAAAGCCCAATCTCTGGCAGACTTCATCGCAGAGTTTACTCCTGGAAGTCATCATATCTGCCCAGTCGACTTGACTGACACAACCGAACTAGGGACGGAAGTTGACGCCGGAATAGCGCAACCCCTAGTGGAAGGTAGTCAATCAAGCACAAAGGCAGACCATACTAAGGACAACAAGGAAGAGCCAAACAAAGGCTCGCCAGCAGTTCAAACAGAGGACGAAGGGCAGACAGCCAACATGGACTTTGAAGAAAACACCATTCTTGACCTCACGACATCGTCTGATCCTTCCACTTGCTGGAAACTATTCGTTGGAGAGATGTGGAAGCTCTTTGTGGATGGAGCATCCAACCGACATGGTGCAGGGCTTGGCATAGTCCTCATCTCTCCAGACGGCCTGGTTATAGAGTAAGCAATCAACCTTGGCTTCCCAGCATCCAACAATGAAGCGGAGTATGAGGCGCTTCTCGCAGGACTCAAGTCAGCACACTTTATGAAAGCAAACGAAATAATGGTATACAGTGACTCTCTGCTGGTGGTAAACCAAATTTCTGGCGAATACGAAGCAAAGGACGACAGAATGGCCAAGTACCAAGAGTTAGTCAGAACGGAGATCAAGAAGTTTGATGTGGTAAGGATAGAACAAATTGGCAGGGAGGAAAACAGCCGAGCGGACGAGCTAGCAGGCCTTGCCTCAATGGCAGATACATCAATCCCTCATCCATTACTCATCGACTTCTTACCAAGACCAAGCATAGAAGACCCCGAAGCAGAAGAAGTATGTTGCGCAGAATTAGGCCCTTCTTGGATGGATCCCATCATCCTATTCCTAAAAGACGGCATCCTACCAGCAAGAGAACTCCTACCCTTAACTAGCCCATGGCCTTTCGCAATGTGGGGCTTGGACATAGTAGGACCACTTCCAACAGCACCTGGCGGCAGAAAATTCTTTCTCGCAGCAACAGACTACTTCACAAAGTGGGTGGAAGCAGAGGCATTGGCGTCAATCAAAGAAAAAGATGTGAAGAAGTTTGTTTGGCAGAATATCATCACTCGGTTTGGCATACCAAAAGCACTCATCTCAGACAATGGTACTCAGTTCGACGGCAGAATCTTCAGAAGCTTTTGTGAAGAATACAAGATAGAGTTCTACAATTCCACACCGGCATATCCTCAAGCAAATGGACAAGCTGAAGCATCGAATAAAGTCGTCTTGGATGGACTAAAGAAAAGGCTAGAGAAAGCAAAAGGCAAGTGGGCGGATGAACTTCCTCACGTCTTATGGGCTTACCGCACCACTCCTCGGCGATCAACTGGAGAAACACCATTCTCCTTAGCCTATGGAATGGAAGCAGTAATCCCACTAGAAGTTGGCCTCCCCACAATTCGAAGCAAAAATTTTGATCCAGACTTGAATGGAGAAGCCATAGCCTTAGAACTCAACCTTGCAGAAGAAAGAAGAGAAAGAGCGTTAGTCCACATCGCCTCATACCAACGAGAGTTAATCAGAAAATACAGCAAAAAGGTGCATCCAAGACAATTCAAGATTGGGGATTGGGTACTACGCAAAGTAATGGGAAACACCTTGATCCCAGGAGACGGCAAGTTAGGCCCAAATTGGGAAGGTCCTTATAAGGTGGTTGGTTTAGCAGGCAAAGGCGCATACCACCTAGAAGACAAGGATGGCAAGGCAATCCCTAGGCCATGGAATACGGCCAATCTCAAGTTATTTTACTTTTAGCTTTTCTTTTCCAAACATATGTACTTTTCTCTTCCTTCAATAAAATGAGAAATTCTTTTTAGCACGAATTATTCTTTGTAAAAGTTAGCTTGAAAGACTAAGTATATTGCAAGCATTCTATTCTAAGTTAGCTGGAAAAACTAACTTAGAGGTTGGCTGGATTAAACCAACACCCTTCCTAAGCCCAGGATAAGGATCCAGGCTACAGGACATTTGGTCGGAATAACCAAATACTATAAAGTTAGCTGGAAAAACTAACTTCAATGGTTGGCTGGAATAAACCAACACTTGTTACTCTTCAGCCGAAGTAAGGGTATGGCTAAAGAGTGGTGGCTGGAATAAACCAACTCTTGTTACTCTTCAGTCGAAGTAAGTGCATGGCTGAAGAGTAGTTGGCTGGAATAAACCAACACTTGTTACTCCTTAGCCGAAGTAAGTGCATGGCTGAAGAGTAGTTGGCTGGAATAAACCAACACTTGTTACTCTTCAGCCGAAGTAAGTGCATGGCTGAAGAGTAGTTGGCTGGAATAAACCAACACTTGTTACTCTTCAGCCGAAGTAAGGGTATGGCTGAAGAGTGGTGGCTGGAATAAACCAACTCTTGTTACTCTTCAGCCGAAGTAAGTGCATGGCTGAAGAGTAGTTGGCTGGAATAAACCAACACTTGTTACTCTTCAGCCGAAGTAAGTGCATGGCTGAAGAGTAGTTGGCTGGAATAAACGAACACTTGTTACTCTTCAGCCGAAGTAAGTACATGGCTGAAGAGTAGTTGGCTGGAATAAACCAACACTTGTCACTTCTTAGCCGAAGTAAGCGCATGGCTGAAGAGTGGTTGGCTGGAATAAAACCAACTCTTGTTACTCCTCAGCCGAAGTAAGTGCATGGCTGAAGAGTTTTTGGCTGGAATAAACCAACACTTTATACTCCTTAGCCGAAGTAAGTACATCGACTAAGGAGTGGTTGGCTGGTAAGCATAGTTTAGAAAGCTAAAACCGAAATAACAGTTGGAGTAATAGAAGACATTAGAAAGCACAGGCATACACATCAAAACCGGAGTAAGAGTTGCGTAAAATTTTCATTCAGAAAAAAGTCATTACAAGGGGGCTTAGTTCGGTTACAAAGAAAACAAAAAGTACAAAGTCAGGAAAAAAGATCTTCGATCTCGGCATCGAAGGCAGCATCGGCATCAACCTGAAGACCGGATTCAGGAGCAAGGACGTTTTCAGCAGGAAGAATGGTTTCGGCCGGAGCCACGGTTTCACTTGGTTGATCAATAGTTGGACCTTCCACCACGGGCTCCGACCGAGCTACCTCATCTGCATTCACAACCAAAGTATCCTCAGGGGCAGAGTCTTCATCAGTGTCTTCATCATCTGAGCCCTCAAGGAACTGCTGTTGCATGGCCTTGGCATACTCCATCAGGGAGTTCGGTATAAAGTAGGCTGGAGGGTTGAAAACCTCGGTCTGAGGATCATGACCGAGCTGCTCAACGGCTCCCCTCCAGCCGCACTTAAAGAACAGCTCCTTGGCAGCATTGCATTGTTGGGCATAAGCATCCTCTGCCCTCTTGAAGCCTTGTTTGTCAGCCTCCTTTACCTTCTCCTTTATTTCGGCATCCTTCTTTCTTTCAAGCTTCACCAGCTCGCGCAGGTATTTGTCCTTAAGAGCTATGGCAGTCTTCTGCCTTTCTGCCTCAGCCGAACTAACCAGTCCGGTCAGCCTGCTGTTCTCAGCTTGAAGCTCGGCCATTTGCTTCTTGATTTCTTCTACTTCGGCCGACTTCACTTCGGCTTCTGCAACAGCATCCCTGGCAGTTTGTCTGAGTTCCAGCGCCTTCTTGTGAGTATGGTAGTTTTTTTGAATTGCCTGGCAAAAGACGAGGACTTCCCATGAGCCGAGATAAAAGTTCACAAAATTAGTAAGAGAAATGGACAGAGCGGCATACCAGGATCATGGACTTCGTTGCAGACCGAATGGACTTTAATTCGGTGTTTAGCTGCTTTCTGTGATGCTCCATATCCTTGGGGAGGCACACTCCCTTAGCCAGATTAAAGGCCAACTCGTGATCTTTTTCGGCGACAACCGAATCAGCATCCTCGACATCTCGGTTTTTAAAAGTCAATTTTGGTACCCAACGGGTGGCAGTTCGGTCGGTAGGTTCCGGTTGGGGGCTCGGTGGCAAGATTGGTGGAGTAACAGTCTCATCTTCATCAACCAAATTTGGTTCGGACTCGCTGGTTCGGGCGCGCTTGGTGCGGCGCGATGAAGACGGTTGTTGAGTGGGAAGGGCCACGACGGCAGGCTGCGTTTGGCTTGGTGACGGTACTTCGGCCCTACTTGTTTCGGTCAGAAGCGCCCTCACTCTGCTCTTCTTGGCCATTTCCTCTTCGGCAGTCAAAGGAACTAATCTTATTTGCGACAAGTTTGGGTCCGGCTCTGGTGCTTCCTCAAGTAGGAAATCGGTTACTCTTGCTTTTCGGCGCCCGCTATATCGGTACGTCGGTTCAAAATTTAGAAGCTTGGCCCAACTTCTTTCTTTAATCCGTAGCGCGGCTCGCAAAATTGCAAGGTTTGGATAACTATATAAGGAGTGGAGATGGGCGAAGTCTGCAAGAAAGAGAAGTGTTAGTTCGGCTATTAACTAACAAAAACCGAAATAAAGTACAAATAAGAAGACCGAAGTCAGATTACCAGGCTCTCCCTTCTTCCAATTTATAGGTCGGCCAGGAATTTGGGCTTGAAAATCCTCAAAATTCCCAGAGACCCAGAAGAAGTCATCATCATTAAGGTCTTTGTCCGGTGTGTGCTTAACAATCTTCTCTCGGCGGCGGCGGATCCTAAGGTAGTAGACCCACCCAGCATCTTTCGAGCCGATGGAATATTGATGGAATATTTCGGCTAGGCCGAGGTTTAAGCCGGTTTGGTGGTTTAGTGCGGCTATTCCCATAATAATACGGTATGTATTGGTAGACAGTTGGGTGGGGCATAACCTAGTTTGCCTAAGGAACTCACAGATTAACGGTTGTACGGGAAACCGTAGTCCGGTTTCTATTATGGATTGAAGAGTAAAGGGGACGAAGCCTTCGTTATCCCAGGGTGTGATGTCTTTTTTGGCCAAAGTCAAATGGACGTCATCCGGTATGTTATAGTCCTTCCTGAATTCGGCCATCCCGCCAGGGGTCTCAACTAAATACCTATACTTACCCATTTGTTGTATAATTTACGGATGAGTTATTTCGGTGCAAAAATCGTGCTCAGTAGCTCGGTTGAGCGCACGCAGGAGTGCCTGGGTAACCTAGGTCTGCAAAGTAAAAAACAGAGGGGGTTAAAGCACTGATCAATGGACCGTGCTACAATTTACAAGCAAGGTATAAAAGCTCTACTTCGGCCTCAAAGAACTGGTTCTTTCATCTGAAGGTCTGGTAGCTCGGTTGGAGCAGGTTGTTCGATAGACCGGTTTAACGTCTAGGGGCAGCTTTCTGAGTTCGGTCTAAAAAACTAAGAAAGCTGGTTTAGTCTCAAGGCCTAAATCGGTTGCAGTGTGAGGAAAGTTACTTCGGTTGGGCCCCTAGGGGCGACTTTCTAAGTTCGGTTTAAGAACTAAGAAAGCCGGCTTGGCCCCGAAAGCTTAGCTCGGTTATAGACCGAAGTACCTAGTTCGGTATGTGCACGTTTGTTCGGTGATCTTATCTTGGCTAGAGTGGTTCAGAAGAAACTACTGATATTCCTACAAGTTCTAGTTCGGTTATTGGCTGAAGTGATCTACCAATATTGGACAAACAGTATCCTAGTCCGGTTGCTATGTGATTTTGGATCTAGGGCTGGTTTTCTACATAATAGTTCATACATACATGGGGTTCTACTGGTCTCTTCATAAAAGTACAAAAGCAAAGCAGACAAATGGAGAAAAATGTTTGCAAAAAGCATACAAAACAGAAACGGATGGTAAAACAAATAAAAAAGAGCAAGAAGGGTAGGCTTACTTACCAGATTGGAGAACAAGAAGCTGAAGATGGAGCAGTAGCAGCGATGAAAAGCACAGCTTTGGAAGCAAAAGAAATGAAGACAGAGAGAGAAGGTAGGGTATGTGAATACAGGTGAATGATTCAGAAAGGAAGGGGTGTTTTGTGAAATATGAGAGAGGGATAAGGAAAGAAAAAAGCGGGAACTGTTTCAAATTCACGAAGCACGAAGACGGCGTGACAGCCGTCCTTAGCCAACCAAAACATGCCACGTGTCATAAGAATGGGAAGCGTTATAGTCGCTGTGATTGAAGAGACGTTTTGACCGGACATAGTGATACCCGAGGTAAAATTAGCTCGGTTGGAGAGCCTGAGGGTTTTTCGCTCGGCTGGAGAGGCTAAAGGGTTTTTAGCTTGGCTGGAAAAGCTTAATAAACTATAGCTCGGCCAGTAGACTGATAATCCCAATCATGTTGCGCAGATGGAATTAAGGGGCAATTGAGAGGGTAATTTTTGGGAAAAATTGGGCCGAGCTGCGAGTTGGGCTTTGAGGCCCAAAACGCGAAGGACTGAGTAAAAAAGGCCGTAAAGGATACTCCGGCCCAGGAGAGCAAGGTTACTCCGGCAAAGTTACTCCGGCCCAAGGAGGTGTGACTACTCCGGCTCAAGAAGAGATAGTTGCGTCGGCCTAAGAAAGAATAAAGCTACTCCGGTCCGGAGGCAACTCGGAGTTGGGCCGGTCTCAGAGTTAGTTCGGTCACAGTATGTTCTGGGAAGGCCGGTTTCGGAATTAGTCCGGTCGTGACTTACAATGGTTAGGTCGATCAGAACTTGTTACTTGGAAGTTTGATCTAAGCACATCAAGGTTGAACAGGGCAGCCGAAGTAAGGAGTTAGAGGAGAAGACCGAGCTAAGGATAGTTCGGCCCTCTGTGGCTCGGTATAGCCAATTTTACTTCGGTCAAATGGAAGTTCGGCCATAAAGAAAACCATCCCACTTGGTTTAAGTAGTGGGGGAGGGTGTAAAAGGATAAGCATTATCCTTAGGAGAATGAATCCTAGGAGGACTCTGCATGGAGAAATACAAGTCCTACTAGGATTGTGCCACGGGAAACTTATAAAAGCTCACAAGCATCACCTTGGAGGAGGTAATTGAACACAACCTTTTTGAGAACATAAAACTTTGTCTATTTGTCAAGCTTACTGACTTAGGCATCGGAGAGGTTTCCGGCATACACCCGCCGGCTAGCTCACGTTTGTGTTTTCAGGTAACAAAGCGACGTCGTACGGAGGAGCGTGGACTTGGTCAACAGGATTATACGAGGAGAATTATTTCCTCCCCGTACAGTACTAGGGTGAAAAAATCAATGGATCTAGATGAAATGTAAGAGAGACGGTTAATTCTAGAGAGAGAGACTCGAGAACAAGTTTTTTGGAAAGTCTTAGAGAGAGAGATATGAAAAAGTGACTCAAAATATCATACTCTCAGACTGTTATACGCGCAGCTCGCTCGAGCGTGGAAAGCCTTGCTCGAACGGTAGACACAAAGTTCCGCTCGAGCGTGAAATGCACATTTCTATAAGTTTTGCAAACGAAGGTCCCTGCTCCAGCATGGGACTGGACGCTCGAGCGTCCAACGCACGCTTTCAGCATTTGCAGATATGCAAACCAAAATACTAAAAGTTAACAAATCCCACTCGAGTGCAAGAATGGCAGCTCGAGCGGAGGAGCAAAATTTGTCAAGCCCGCTTGAGTGCAAGAATTCCGCTCGAGCGGAGAGGCCAAAATCTGGGCATCACAGGTTTGGAAAAAAAACAAACAACCAACCTGTTCCAAACGCACATTTATAACTCGATAACCAAAAATAAAGGGGAGACAAGTGAAACAAGACAGGAATAACCATTCTAAATCATACCAACCGGAATCCGGAATGTAATAAAAAATGGGTCAAAACCGGAATTGCTATAAAGTTTCACATTATATTTTTTTTTTCTTCAACATTTTAATTTTGTTGACATATGTTTATGTATTTATTAAATTTTTTTTTGTGTTATTCACATTTTATTTTATGTTTAAGTCTATGTAGATTATATGCATCTAAAATATAAAAAATTATTTGGCCAATTTCTGAAGACAAAACAAAATCGATTTTGTGAAAACCTTAAACCAAACAGGTTTTGGGTTTTGGAATGAGTTGTTAAAAACACTAAACCAAACAATATTTTTGTTTTGAGTTTTAGAATGAGTTTTCAAAAATCATAAACTAAACAAATTTTGAATTTTAAGTTTTAGATTTTTGATTTTAAAAAATTGATTCAAAATTTGAATAAAACAGAGCCTAATTTTCTTAGTAGCAAAGAAAAACAAAATTTTGTTGGAAATGGTTGGGAAAATTCTGGATAAACCATAATTTTTTGCTAACTTTGTTCTAATTTTTAGGTGGGACTGGAGCGTCGATTTTCGCGGGTCAAAATGGTAACGCGTTCTATGCCGCGCTGTGATTCACGTGGTACATTTGGTTGCTCAAAACCATTATCGAGTGAATAGGAAATTGAAGCCAAAGTGTGCTCCATGGAAATGGAGTTTTGGTGGAAATTCCTTAAGGTTTGTGTAAATGGCTTGTCCCACATTGATTTGGTGGGACGTTTTGAATGAGTTTATATAGCTTGGACTTATAAATTGGGGAGGGCTCCAAGGGGCACCCCAAGATTGTAGAAGGGAGAGGTTATGGGCAAAATAGGGTAGACCCATTGGACCCAAAAATCACCAAACGCACGCGTCGCCGCAGTCCGTTCAGTCGGTCGGGCAGGCGGGCGGGCTAGCTGGGCTGGGCCTAGGCTTGGGCGCGGGTACGTGGTGTGAGGTTAGGTTGGGCTTGTCCGGCCCAATACTGGAGATGGTCCTAAACAAGGCGACAACAATGGCAACAAGAAGTTCAAAGGAAAATGCTATAATTGTGGCAAAACTGGATATCGAGCTTCTGATTGCCGCCGCCCTAAGAAGGATCATGGAAGTACAAGCAAGAAGACTACCAATCAGGCCAATGTAACTGAACTAGATTACATCTCTGACGGGGTGAATGACATCAACCTCTCTGCTTTGGTGTCTGAAGCTAATTTGGTTGAAAATCCCAAGGAATTGTGGGTTGACACTGGGGCAACTCGTCATATTTGTGCAGACAAGAAGATGTTCACTACCTATAATGAGGCTGCAAATGGTGAACAACTTTTCATGGGAAATTCTTCTACTTCTACTGTGGCTGGACAAGGGAAAGTGATCTTAAAGATGACATCAGGGAAAGAACTGACCCTCAACAACGTACTGCATGTACCTGATATCCGGAAGAATTTAGTTTCTGGTTCTTTGTTAAGTAAAAATGGTTTTAGGCTTGTTTTTCAGTCTGATAAATTTGTATTAACAAAGAGTGGTATGTATGTTGGTAAGGGATACATGAGTGATGGTCTCTTTAAATTGAATGTAATGAGAGTTGTACTGAAAGTTGATATGAATAAGAATAACACATCTTTTGCTTATATTCTTGAGTCGAATTTATGGCATGATGGATTAGGACATATGAATTTTGATGCTTTGTGTAGATTAATTGGTTTAGATTATATATCAAAGTTTGAAATTAATCCTAGTCATAAACGTGAAATTTGTGTAGAAGCAAAACTAACTAAGGCTCCATTTGAATCGGTTGAAAGGAAAACCGAACCTCTAGAATTAATTCATACTGATGTATGTGATCTACAATTTGTTCAAACTAGAGGAGGTAAAAAGTATTTCCTAACATTTATCAATGATTGCACAAGATATTGTTATGTTTATTTACTTAGAAGTAAAGATGAAACCTTAGAAATGTTTAAACTCTACAAAACAAAAGTTGAAAATCAACTTGGTAAAACCATTAAAATGGTTAAAAGTGATAGGGGTGGTGAATATGATGCACCATTAAATGAATTTTGTGCACAACATGGCATTATTCACCAAACTATAGCACCCTATTCTCCTCAGCAAAATGGAATTGATGAAAGAAAGAATAGAACCCTAAAAGAAATGATGAATGCCATGTTACTAAGTTCAGGCTTACCACAGAACTTGTGGGGGGAAGCAATATTGTCTGCTAATTATGTTCTTAACAGAATACCCCACAAGAAAACCAACATCACTCCTTATGAATTGTGGAAAGGTCGACTGTCTTCCTACAAATACTTAAGAGTGTGGGGGTGTTTGGCAAAAGTTGAAGTTCATGTTCCTAAAAAGACTAAGATTGGACCAAAAACAATAGATTGTGTGTTTATTGGTTATGCTCAGAATAGTAGTGCATATTGGTTTCTGACTTATAAATCAGAAATACCTAATATAAATGTAAACATTATTATAGAGTCAAGGAATGCTGTGTTTTTTTGAACATGTTTTTCCTTACAAGAAATGACAGGAATTAAGTTCACAGAAAAGAACTTATGATTGTACACAAAGTCAAGAGACTAATGACAATCAAACACAAGAGGCTAGTAATGGTCTCGACCAACAGGATTTAACTGATGATGAACCAAGACGAAGTAAGAGAGCAAGAACATCAAAATCCTTTGGTCCAGATTTCCTGACATACCTGTTAGAAAATGAACCTCAAAGCTTTAAGGAAGCAATGACAAGTCCTGAAGCACCTTTGTGGAAAGAGGCGGTTAATAATGAAATTGAATCCATTGTGCAAAATCATACTTGGGAATTGGTGGATCTTCCACCAGGTTCTAAACCTCTTGGTTATAAGTAGATATTCAAGAGAAAAATTAAAGTAGATGGTTCAATAGACAAGTATAAAGCAAAACTTGTAGTAAAAGGTTATAGACAAAAGGAAGGTCTGGACTATTTTGACACATATTCCCCTGTGACAAGAATAACATCCATTCGAATGCATATTTCTATAGCAGCGTTGTTTAATTTAGAAATACATCAAATAGATGTTAAGACAGCTTTCTTAAACGGTGATCTAAGTGAAGAGATCTATATGGAGCAACTTGAAGGGTTTGTAGTGTTAGGGCAAGAAAAGAAAGTTTGTTGACTTGTAAAATCTCTTTATGGATTAAAACAAACACTTAAGCAATGGCATGAAAAATTTGATCATGCAACTCTTACTAATGGGTTTAAGATAAATGAATGTGACAAATGCGTCTATGTTAAAAACACTGACCAAGGATATGTCATAGTTTGTCTTTATGTGAATGACATGCTTATCCTTGGAAATAGTCAAAACATGATCAAATCAACTAAGCAAATGCTTAACAAAAGATTTGATATGAAAGATATGGGAGTCGCAGATGTTATATTAGGGATGAAAATTACTAAAACATTTGACGGATATGCATTATCTCAATTACATTATATTGAGAAAATTCTTGGTAAATTTATCAAGGATGATATGAATTTAGCTAGAACACCTGTAGACGTCAATCTTTATTTATCAAAAAATAAAGGTGATGCGGTGTCAGTTAAAATACTCCCAAATCATTGGAAGCCTAATGTACATAATGAATTGTACTCGTCCTGATATAGCTTATGCTATTAGTAAATTGAGTAAGTACACTAATAACCCCAGAGAAGACCATAGGAAGATGATCATTCGGGTTCTTAGATATCTAAGATTCACCCGTGATCATGGTTTGAATTTTACTCGATATCCAGCAGTACTCGAAGGTTATTGTGATGCAAATTGGATATCGAATACTAAAGATTCAAAATCCACTAGTGGATATGTCTTTACTCTGGGAGGCGCTGCCGTTTCTTGGAAATCCACGAAATAAATATGCATCGCACGATCCACAATGGAATCCAAGTTCATTGCTTTAGACAAAGCAGGAGAATAAGCAAAATGGCTTCGTCACTTCTTAGAAGACACTCCAATGTGGCCAAAACCTGTGTCAACTATTTGCATTCATTGTGATAGTCAATCTGCAATAGGCAGGGCACAGAATCATATGTATAACGGTAAGTCACGACATATTCGTCGTCGACTTAATACCATAAGGCAATTGTTGTCAAATGGAATAATTTCAATAAATTATATAAAATCTAAAGAGAATATTGCGGATCCATTAACAAAAGGTTAACCCTACTACATAAGAGTCATCGTAATGGTAACCCTACTTATATGACTGGAAATCCCAAGAACTAAGTTCAAAGGGACAACTAAGGTATGTGTGGCTCGCCAGAAATCACCAAGGGATTAAAATTCCCTACCCATTCCTATGGTGAGAGTGATATCTGCAACATATGTTATATGCAGGGGTATAAGGATAAGCTTTGTTTTTAATGATTACTTATATTTTGATTTAGGCATAAAATCAAGACGAGTATAAGGAGATACTCACAATAAGAATCACCTATATGAGTGTCGAACTGGGGCTGGTTCTATGAGAATGAAAAATGCTAAATTCTTTAGAAACACTCATGAAAACCAGGAGCGTTCAAGGCCAAAATGAACACAACAGTGAGAACCACGATGTATTAAAAGATATTTTGTGTGAAATCTATTGTCTTGGTTTACACAAACGGCTGAACAATTCAAGGCATCGCGTCCATTGGTTAGCCAGTAAGTCCAATAGGTTATCACTAGGAAAGGTTCAAGGCCGAAAGCTAGCTATCTTGATGCAAGATATTTGCGACTTATACTCTTTCGGTAAAATCTGCATATTGTTACATTTCCGTTGTCATCAAATTCCATTCATGTGGGGGATTGTTGGAAATAGTTGGGAAAATTCTGGGTAAACCAAAAATTTTTCCTAACTTTGGTCTAATTTTTAGGTAGGACCCAAGCGTTGATTTTCGCGGGTCAAAGTGGTAATGCGTTCTATGCTGTGTTGTGATTCACGTGGTATATTTGGTTACTCAAAACCATTATCGAGTGAATGAGAAATTGAAGCCAAAGTGTGCTCCATGGAAATGGAGTTTTGGTGGAAATTACTTAAGGTTTGTGTAAATGGCTTGTCATACATTGATTTGGTGGGGAGTTTTGAATGGGTTTATATAGCTTGGACGTATAACTTGGGGAGGGCCCCAAGGGACACCCCAAGTTTGTAGAAGGGAGAGGTTATGGGCAAAATAGGCTAGACCCATTGGACCCAAAAATCACCACACGCGCGCGTGCCGCTGCCGTCTGTCCGATCGGGCGGGCAGGTTGGGCTGGGCCTAGGCGCGGGTGCGTGGTGTGAGGTTGGGTTAGGCTTGTCCGGCCCAATACCTATCTTTTTGGGCAAAAAATATTTGAATTTTATTTTATTTTTTGGTAAAATAAAATCTAGAATTCAAATTAATTCCAGAAATAAACTGGTTCGGTTTTACTGTATACCCAAACATGTCCCTTCCATTGTTATCTATTTGAATTTTGAACCCAACAGATTTAAATCTATTTAATTCAAAACCAAACAGGTTTCATACCTGTTCAAACAGGTTGCACCTATTTAATTCAAAACTTGCAACCACCAATACATCTATAAATAAACTAGTTCCCCATTTGGATTTCACTCCAATTTTCATCAATCTTTTGTTGCAAATCATCTCTGTATTTTGCTGCATTTATTCCATTATTTTTCTGTGAGAAAGAGTGTATACACTAAGTGTGTTCGTTGAACAAATAAATTGTAGTGGTATATTTATTTGTTGTTGATCATTTCATCTTGGGAGATAGACGTCCATATTCTGAAAGTACTGAGGAGAGGACGAATCTGTCTTAAGGACACAGTGTCAAACACTGGACTTGATCAGATTATTATTCGAAAAAATTAATCAAGTAAGTTGTTTAATTTATTATTCTGTTTTATTTGTTTATTTAAATCATATTTTAATTTTGTTTTTGTAACAAAATAAAATCTGTTTTTTATTTATTTAATTTTACTTCTTGTTTGATTAAAAATCAAACAATTTTCTCTCATTTTTTTTATTTATTTGATAATCTGTTTGTTGTTGAGTACACAAACAAAATTAATTAATTACAGTGAAAATTATCCAACAAATTTAACAATTATTAAACACATTAAAATTTTCAAAATTTTTAAAATTAAACAAACAAAAAAACAACAACAACAACAATAATAATAAACCATCAAACTAACAACCGACCAAAGCATTACAAGATGTTTGGGATGGGCTATCACAAACTAAAATAATTAATAAAACAAAATATCTTATAACAGTACTTTCTAATTTTTTTATTATATTGTTTCATAAAAAATTAAATAATCAATTAAAACAATCCGTTAGGGAACGGATAATCCCAAAAAATAGTCCATTCTTTTGTTGATTTTTATAAAAACTATTTAAATAAAAAATAAATATATTATAAAAGTAAATTAAAAATTAAAAAGCACAATGAAATATGTATATAAAAAAAATACTAAATAAAATATAAAAATAAAATTTTAATTTTAATTTGATTCAAAATTTCACTCATGTCATGCAATGGGATGATGGGGCTTTTCCCAAATTAAGTCAAATTAGCAACTTAATTCCCAAACTAGGCATAGTTTAGACGGAATTTCCAAACTAGGCTAAACCGCTATTACAAACCACGCTTTCACTGTTTCTAGCAGAAAATTTGTGAAATAGGAAAAGCGTGGTTACAAACCACGCTTTTAAGGAAAAATTGTTTTCTTCAGAAAACATGGTTTCAAACCACCCTTTTACTGTGCTTATTTTGTTTTCTTAAGAAAACGTAGTTCCAAACCATGCTTTTACTGTGCATATTTATTTTCTTAAGAAAATGTGATTCACAATCACGCTTTCACTGTTTATTTAAATTTTATTTTATTTATTTTTTTTTTCTGTTGTCATTGTTTTGGTGATAATGCAATTCATAAATTTTTTTTGGCTTTACTAAAGCAGTTCTCATGTTAATTTTTTTTTCTTTTGTCTTTGTTTTGGGTTAGAATGTGATATACATGATCTACAGTCCAAAGCACACCCACACACTGTGCAGTTCGACGAACAACGACGAAGGCTGAGACGCGAAGAGCACTGCGGAGTAGGCCAAGAAGACGAAGGCCACCGCGAGAGCTACAACAAGAAAGAAGAAGAGACATACCTCAAATTTTGGTGATGTATTTTTTACATACGAATGGTACTTTTTTCGTTTTTTGCTATGTAATGTAACTTGTATGTAATTTGAATTCTGATTACGAACAGGAACTTATGTAATGTAAATATTGGGTTGGAGTTGATGTTATTGTGATTCAATTGGTTTCGCTTATTTCATAAGACTGATGTTGTGCAATGAATGAGTGAATGGAAATGTTATTTGTGTTATTCAATTGGTAGTGTATTTTTTGTAAGAATGAGAACGTTATTTGTTATATTCAATAATGGTTATATTTTTGGGTTGTCACGATTGAGAAGATGAACAAGTTAAGAGAATGTGTATTTCACCTAAAATAACTTTTGTCAACATTTTTGTAATAAAACTTAATACATAATATACGAAGTCACTAATTTACTAAATACTCATACAAGCATGAAAACAACATAACTGAAGTTGCAAATGTAACAATTTTCAGTTACATAGGTAGTACAGACATAAGTCTTCCACAAAAATACATTCTTTACACCATGAACTAAAAAAAAAAATAGAGAGATAATATAATCAAAATAAATCAATAAATTAATTTTTTTCATGTTCTCAAAAGAGGTTTGTGCCTTGGCTTATGGGCTTATGTTGGTCGTTAAATCTATGTAGTAAAATTTGGATAGTTATCCATGTCAATCTATTGGGCCATCCGTAGCAATTATTCGGTATTATGAAACACAGGCTTACCCATCAAAGTGTCATTTTTTTTCCCCTTCTTACCTAGGAAATTTCTATGGACTATTAATTGAGAGGGTAATTTATCCTTATAAATTGGGCCGAGCTGGGTAATGGGCCGTTATGGGCCACATTGCAAAGGGCTAAGTAAAATGGCCATGAAGTTACTCCGGTCCAAGAGAGGTGTAAAGTTACTCCGGCCCAAGAGAGGTGTAAAGTTACTCCGGCCCAAGAGAGGTGTAAAATTATTTCGGTCCGCGAGAGACCTGAAGTTACTTCGGTCCTAAAGAGCTTATGGTAAGTTTGGTCGTCACTCACAAAGTTATCCCGGTTTGGATCGGAGTATTGGTTATTCCGCTCTAGACATACCGTGGTTAAGCATTAAGAAGAGCCAAGGTAAGAGCAGTGAATAGAAGAGCCAAGCTAATGTTATCTCGGTCTAGTCTGCGGCTTAAGCATAGCCATGCTTATCTCGGTCATGTTGAAGTCTGACCATGGTAGAACCATCTCACTTGATTTATGCAGTGAGGGGGGTGTTGAAGGATAGGCATTATCTTTCAGGAGTATAAATCCTAGGAGGATTCTACATGGAGGAGTAAAAGTCCTACTAGGATTGTGCCACGCGGAACCTATAAAGCTTACAATATCACCTATGGAGAGGTAACACATAGCTTTGATACACAGAGCTTTTTGTCTTTGTCTATTTTGCTGACTTAGGCATCGGAGAGGTATCCGGCATACACTCGCCGACTAGCTCACGCTTGTGTTTTCAGGGAGTAAAGCGACGACGTACGGAGGAGCGCAGACTTGATCAACAGGATTATACGAGAATGTTTATTTCTTTCCCGTACAGGTGGTTAAATCTATGTAGTAAAATTTGGATAGTTATCCATGTCAATCTATTGGGCCATTCGTAGTAATTATTTGGTATTATGAAACACGGGCTTACCCATCAAAGTGCCATTTTTTTTTCCCCTTCTTACCTAGGAAATTTCTATGGACTATTAATTAGAATGTTTTAAGACTCTTTTGATGCATATATTATAACTAGTGTATGCCCGTGCCTGAAGGCACGGTGCAATTAATAATGACTTCTAATTATATAAATCAAAATAAAATTATTAAAACATAATGTTAAGATTTTTCTTTTCAATGGCAGTGGACAGTCACAAAGCGGAAGTGGCGATGAGTCCCTTCGTTAAATACCCAATTCAAAAACTTTTTCAAATTTTCTTAAGTTTTGTGAGGAAATTTTAATTTATGCTATAATGCTATTATATGTATTACAAATTCAGCTCATTAAATTTTTTTAAATTTTTATTAAAAAATTATAAATTAAATGTTAGTATTTTATGATGAAATGTCTTCAAATTATTCTAATATCAAAGTTAATAATTTTTATAAAAATTATTAATTTTATTGAATGTATATTAAAAATAATACATGATATAGTGGTTTGGTTTGATTTTTTAAATTATTTTTTGATTTTTTTTTGAAAAAATATAAATAAATTTGACAAAAATAAATTGTTTGGTTTGATTTTCCAAATGGTTGTGGAAGAATGTGGCACCTCTCAAAATTCAGTTTTTTTTGTTTGTTAGCTTTGAGGGGCAGAGTGAAAACATCAATTTTCTACATAGAATTGGGGTGTTGGATAATAATGCTAGCACTTTGTCTCTCTTTTGCAGGAAGGAAATTGAAACTGTCAACCATGTACTTTTACATTGTCTACTGGTATGGAGAGTATAGTTTGAATTTTTTAATTGGTGGGAATTGTGTTAGGTATGAGCATCCCCATCTATCCCCCTAAATTATTTCCTTATCTATTTTATGGAGTTGGAGTTCCCTTATATCATCTCACCAGCTCCCTTATATCACATCCTAAACTAATATTTGCTATTTTTCTATTTTTATTATTGTTATTATTATTTTGCTTTGTTTTGTTTAGGGACTACAGTACACATTTATAATTTTTATTTTTTTAAAATTTATAACTAAAAATAATATTTTAATAGAATAGAAAAAAAAGGAATTTGTTAATAAAATAGAGAAATAATAGAGAATTTGTTAAGAAAAATAGATGAAAAAAGAGATTTCTAAACTATAGATTAAATTTTTTAATAATATTCTAAAATAGAGATGATCTAATACCTGGATGATGTTGAAGCAATGTTACAATGAGGAGAAGGTGTTAATTTAAAGAAGAAACCAAGTATTGTTCCAAATTGTGCCATTAATATTACTGTGTTCAATATCGAAATTGAGGAATGATATTGTGTTTGTAATGGGGGTCATCCTAATTATGCTAACTTGGCCTGGGTAGATAGCTCCGCGTAGCTCATAGTGCCTACGATAACATTGTGCCTAGCCTGTCTAAGAGCTTGGCCCAAGTCTATGAACATTTTGGACAAAGTTAATGTGGAACTCAACCTGGTCTAAAGAGGTCAGTGTGATTATGTTAAATTTGTAAGATATTATCTTAAGAGATGTGAGTGTAATTTATCCGATATGTTTTGATTTACAAATAGAAATATATAATTTATGAAATATATCTAAAACAACAATTATAATATGTATAAGAAATGTATCAATCTATAAGATTGATTACTTAATTAGTCATTTTATACCTTTTGTTTTATTTAGTCATTGAAATGAGATAGAATGACATAAAAATTGTCATTTTTTAGTCTCCCATTTAGAATCATTATTCCCTTATAATAATAAATGATTATTCCATTTATAATAATTTTTTGTCTTAATAAATCATTAAGACAAATAATAATTTTTAATGATATTAAAAATATATTTCAATTCCCAACTCTCATAAATTAGAAGCATCATCAGTTATATGAATTCCATAATATGAATTTCAATTCTCAATTCTCAATTATATGAATTTCATAATATGACATTAACAATTCTCAATTATATGAATTTCAATTCTCATAATTTTATTCTTAATTAAAAAAAATTCATTTTATTAACAAGCAAAAAATAAAATTTCCAATTCAACAAATATAGGTTGGTTTATTCACAATTAAAAATTTCAAACCCTAAAAAAATATAGACAGGATTCACAATTCACAATGCAAAAAATATAGACATGATTCAAAATTCAAAATCCTAATTTATGAAACCACAAGCATAATTTCTGATTTCACAATTCAAAACCCTAACATTTTATGATTTCATAATTTCATAACCACACATTTAAAACCCTAACACATTTCATAATTCAAAACCCTAACACATTTAACCACACATTTCATAATTCAAAACCCTAACACATTTATGATTTCATAACCCTAATTTCTAATTTCATAATTTATGATTTCATATTCAATTGAAAACCCTAGAAAATTTTCACAATTCAAAACCACACATTCACATTTTTCACAAACATAATAAACACATAAAATTCAAATGAGACAAAGAGAGACAAATGCCATACCAACCAGAGAGAATAGGGAGAGCGAGAGCGAGAGCGAGAGTCTGAGAGCAGAGCGAGAGCAAGAGCGAGAGCGAGAGCAAGAGCGAGAGTCTAAGAGCAGAGCAGAGGGGAGAGCGAGAGTCGAAAAAAACGTAAGTGTAAAAAACGTGATTGCAAATGAGGGGGCTTGGGGGGTCTTATATAAGTTGTAAAAGTGTGGTTCATAACCACGCTTTCATTTAACCACGGATTTTACATTGTTAAAAGCGTGGTTGCAATCCACGCTTCTTGTGTTCAACAGTGAAAGCGTGATTGTGTATCACGTTTTCTTAAGAAAACAAATATGCACAATGAAAAGAATGATTGAGAATCACGTTTTCTTAAGAAAACAATATGCACAGTGAAAGCGTGGTTTGGAACCACATTTTTTTCAGAAAACAAAATAAGCACAGTAAAAGCGTGGTTTGAAACCACGTTTTCTGAAGAAAACAAATTTTCCTTAAAATCGTGGTTTGTAACCATGCTTTTACTATTCCACAAATTGTCTGCTAGAACACAGTAAAAGTGTGGTTTGTAATAGCGCTTTAGCCTAGTTTGGGAATTCCGTCCAAACTAGGCCTAGTTTGGGATTTTTTTTATTTTTTTTTATTTTTTTTGTTACAGGAAAATCCTCCCACTCTCCGGCAAGTCCAAGGCAGCGCCCCTTGAGGAGATAACCAGGGTGTCCTGTTGTCCGTTCCGAGTAAAAGACTATAACCTGGAAGCTTGTTCTGACCTCCCAAGGCAAGCTCCGCTTAAATCAGGACTCGCACAGCGGGGGAGAATTAAACCCACACCAAGTAGCTGATAAGGCATCATTGAGGTCAACCTCCTAACCAACTGTGCTACGCCCAGGAGATTGGCCCAGAGAGTAGTTGAACCCAGGACCTAGGGACTTAAACCACAGGCCCTTATCAGCTTGCCACTCACCCCTGGGTTAGTTTGGGAATTAAGTTGCTAATTTGGCTTAATTTGGGAAAAGCCTCTGGGATGATATCTGACATGATCTCTTTTTTTTTTTTTTTTTTTTTTTTTTTTTTTTTTAAAATGTGAATTACACTAATAGTCCCTATAGTTTGGGACTTATGTCACTTTGGTCCCTAACTTTTCAATTGTGACACATTTGACTCTAAATTTTGAATATTGTTTCAAATAAAATTATGTAAAACTGATAAATCTTTTAGATATTTATTTATTTATTTTTACCAAATTGATTTTTATTATGTGTTTGGATGATGATCATGTAAAATTAATTTTAAAAAATTAATTACGTAATTTTTATCAATTTTATATAATTTTATCATTGGTGGATAAAAATAATTTTTAAAAAATTAAAGATATTTTTTTGATATTTATTTTTGTCAAATTAGTTTATATTTTATTAAATTGACGATTTTATCATTAAAATTAAATAATTGTATCATTAATTATCTTTATTTAAAATAAGATTCAAAATTTAAAATTAAATATGTCATAATTAAAAAATAAAAAATTATAAGTGATATAAATCACAAACTATAAGTAATATTTGTATAATTTGCCAAAAAATTAACATATAACGGTTCTCAGAAACCAAACCATACCGGTCGTCGTCTGATTTATTTCCCTCTCTTCTATTTTCTCTTCTCTCTCTCTCTCTCTCTGTCTCTCTCTCAATCAAACAAGCGAATCGTATACACCTCTACGTGGTGTGTTGTGGTGTGGCGTGTTTTCTATCTCTCTGACCCCAAATCTTGAATTTATTTGAGGGATTTGAACTGTCACTTTTACGGTGAATCGTCTCAAGGCATAAGGACGCGTCTTAGGTTGGAGTTGTTGCGTTGCGTACTCGGGCTTTGCGAATGTTATAGACTTACAGGTATTTATTTTAACTGTCTGTGTTATCACTGTGCTTCTATTTCTAGGGCTTGTGTCTCTCTTATCTTACTAACAAAAGACGGAATCTTTATTTGTTTATTTCATCCAAATGTTTTGGCTGAACCTGAATTGACTTTAACATGTTAATTTTTGTTTAATCTTCTTTCTTTTTGTTCTTTGACTGATGGTTAGTTTACGAGGAATTCAGAGGGAAAGACTCTGGGAAATTCGAATAGATTGCTAATTAATTAATGTCTCGACATAGATACAGTGCAGATACTTCCTAGAACTTTACACTCCGTGGGGTGAGGTGAGAAAAGAGATGATTGTGATTATGATTGTGATTTCTCACTTGGATGAGAAAAGAAAATAAGGGATTATGTTTCTCACCACCATTATGTTGGAGGAATAAAAGAGAAGCGAATGTCATTTGTCAACTGTTTTGTTTGGATAAAGTATATAGGAGAAAAAAGAGAGGAAAGAATTGTATTTTATTTTACCAAAATAACCTTCTATATTAAAAGGTTATTTTGTTCATAAGGGTAATTTTGATATTTTATATAATTTTCATTAAACGCAATTCTTTTCTCACCAAATCTCACTTATTTTGGTGAGAAACAAAACATAGGTATCTATCACCTAATTAACCATCCAAACAAATGAAGGGGTTTCCTATTCTCGCCATTTCTTTTATTTTTCATCAAACCCCTCCATCCAAGTGGGAATTTTTATTTATTTTTCTAATAGACAGGATGACGAAGAGAATTGTGTTTTGCATATACAGCTGCACTTGCACTGTGAATGGTTTATACCTTGAAACCAACCAAATGTAAACAACCCAAAGTTGGAAATATATGTCTGTTTATATTTAATTGAGCTATTGTCGTTATCGTTAGCTTAGCTTGCAGCTTTATCTGACTGCTCTAATTATGAATAGTAATGTCTCTTATATTCTTCTTATCTTGCAGCCACTTTCACCACATGTCCATTCTTGCATTAATATCAATGTTATTTTGGTTCACTAGTAGTGTTCCCTTCATTGAAGGCTTATTATATGATATTTATTTATTTGGTTGGTCATAGATATTTATTCATTCATTCAGTCATTTTAGATCCCCAGCTGCCCATTTATTAGGAAGATTCCCCTGAATTGTTCATACAGTTAGTGTCTCAAGTATAACAATGATGATGCAACGGCAAGAATCATGAGTAAATTCACAGTTCTACCTCTCTTAGGCCTCGTTTGGGAACATGCTTTTTTAGTAACTTTTTTGGCTAAAATATAAGGTAAAAAAAACTAGTATGTTTGGAATGACTTTTTGATTTTTTACGAAAAGATGTGCAAAAAGTAGAGAAAAAAGAGAATCTTTGTCTTTTAGGTATAGGTTTTAGGTTTTTTGGTTTTTTTAGTAACTTTTTGACTTTTAGACTAAAACACTCGCATGCCAAATGAGGCCTTAATAGCTTTTCAGCTCCTCCAGGCTTTGTATTATCTATAGACTACGGTTCAGGTTTAGCACCTCATGTCGATCTATCATGCATGTGGATGAGCTCTTCCTCTGGCAATATGAAGTAGTCACGCTATAGCTTACTATGGAGAAAGTAAAAGGAGAAAAATACCTCGAGAAATTTTGTAACTAACAGGCTATTCCTTATCAGCACCTTGAGACACAATCGATTTAGTATTATTAATTTTATTTTCCCCTCAAACCTGTGCCTGAAAGTCAGGGATTTTGGCGGGTTGTGACCTCGGGGAATTGAAATTGTCTTGCCAGTTGGGAAGGCAGGCAAGAGTAAACATGGTGGCAGTGTGCGTTGCAATTTTAAAGGGGCTTGCTACTCATAAAGAAGGAAGTAAGCTTCACCATCTGGATTGGTTGTTGGTTGTTTAATTATAGCACGGGCATGCATAATGGTATGGGTATTTGTAAGAAATAATGTATAGAGAAAGAGAGAGAATAAATTGTATGTATTATTATTGATTGATGTTATGTTATATCAATTACAATGATTCATGATTCCTATATATAGAAGAGGGTGAGTGTGTAGTAGGTAAGGAGTAGGTGAAGTGGAGGTGGTAGTGGTGTAGTGGGTTAGGTTTAGTGGAGTAGGTGAGGTGGTAGTGGTGTAGTGGGTTAGGTTTAGTGGAGTAGGTTTAAGTGGGTGAAGTAGGTGGAGAGTAGGTGGATTTTAACAGCCCCCCGCAAACTCAAGGGGGATAGGAACTAACCAACTTGAGTTTGGAGAGAGTAACAAAATAAGAAAATACATAAAAATAAAAGAGGATAGGTGACACTGTATGGTCGTGTCAGACCATTGGTGAAGACACTGGATGGTGGTGTCATAACGTTGTAGAGGACACTGTATGGGGGTGTCATAACGTTGTAGAGGACACTGTATGGTGGTGTCATAACGGTGTAGAAGACAGTTTATGGGGTCATGTCGGACCGTTGTAGCAGATAATGTTGTGACAGTTGTTGTGACAGTTTACGGAGTCTTGTTGGACCCTTGTAGAAACTAACCGGAATCAATGTCGGGACAGTTTACAGAGTCTTGTCGGACCCATAAAGGAGCTAACCGGAATCAATGTCGGGACAGTTTACAGAGTCTTGTCGGACCCATGAAGGAGCTAACCGGAATCAATGTCGGGACAGTTTACAGAGTCTTGTCGGACCCTTAAAAAGTCGCACCCTCAAAAGGTGTGCCCAATCCATAAAAAGGCGTGCCATCAAAAGGCGTGCCCAATTCATAAAAAGATGTGCCATCAAAAGGCGTGCCCAATCCATAAAAAGACGTGCCATCAAAAGGCGCGCCAGACACGCGGCGATGCACGTGATCGACAGTGCGCGTGTCGGCCTCTTCGTCATGTGCTATATAAATGAAGGCGGAGGCTGAGAGACCATGTAGAAATCAAACCAGTCTGAAACCTCTGAAAAACTCTTCGTGGGCTGAGAGAGATACACTGGTAACACTCTGTAAACACTCTGTAACCAACCCATCTCTGAAACACTCAGCAACCATAACATGGCCTCTTCTTCCCGTCCAGCTACCCAGAACATGGCCTCCTCTTCCCGTGGTCTGCTTACGCTCTTTCCAGAACTGAACGAGTCCACAAGAGAAATAACTGGTGCGGTGGCCAGTGAACCCCAACTAAACACTTCTGGGTTTGCTCCTTTGAACTTTCCGATGCAGTCGGTGGAGCAAAAAATGGCAGTGCAAACGGATGTGGAGGCGAATCAGTATACTTTGAAGGCATGTGTGGAAACCATGACGGCGGTCACAAACTTGTCGCACCGGCTGCAGAGCAGGACAAATGAGGTGCAGCAGTTAAACGCCCAACTGGCTCTGCTCCAACGCATGTATAAGGATGCGCGAGCAGAGATAAGTGTGCTAAAGGCGGAAAACAAGGAGCTGAAGCGGAAGGCCACCGTTATGTTCCGATTTGGAGGGCCGCCATATGCTGTAGTGGAGGAGCAGGGAGGAGTGAACTTGCTTGGTGGTCTAGGAAGCACGGAGGCAGCACCGTCAAGGGCCGCTCAGGACGGAGGCAAAAAGAAGAGACCGGCGGCAGAGTAGAGAAGAAAAATCCCACTGTGGGTGTGGTTGTTGTTGTTTTTTTTTTTTTTTTTTTTTTTTGGGTGTAAAATGGTGATCGGGGTGAGCCCCAACATGAATAAAATAAGGGAAGGTTTGGTGTGCAAATTTGTATTGTTTTTTTTTTTTTTTTTTTTTTTTTAAATATATATATATATATATATATTCTATATATTCTAGTGGGATGAATGATGAGTTGTATGAAACGATGGGAACAAGTCCATGTGGGTTAGGGAATGGCGATGATAATGTGTTGTGGGTGGTGAGAGAGAGACACACTGTAACATATTAACATAGTTTATCTTAGGTTTACCGGCACATTCCTTTTCTGAAGATATGCATTCCAGCTCAAACCACTTCAAATAATTCACAAATCTCATCATCACCTCACGTGATAAGAAGACAAATTTGCAGCTGTAACACTGCCCAACGTGGGTGAACAGTTGGTTGATAAAAGTCCTTTGGTGAAGTGATGGCGAATCATCCTCACTCTTGAGCCCCTCCATTACACCAACTTTGGTACCGTTTACCTTGGAAGGGGCTTGTGCATTGGCCTTAACCTGCAAACCCCCAGTGGCAGCAGATTTTGATTTAATCCCTCGTGCATCCACATTTGCTGGAGGTCCTCCAAGCTTGCTGGATGTCTTGGCACCAGAATCGGGTGGAGGAGATGCAACTGGAAAAAATGTAGAAGTAGCGGCGGTAGCAACCATTATGAAAAATCTATCACCAAGCTGAGAAGAATCTGGAAGAGCACGGTAGAAAACGTCAGAAATTGGATGTTTTGGTGGCAGATTCGAAGCTGTCTGAGTGCGGAAAAGCAGTTGAGAATTGCGTGATTAGTGAAGGTCGTTTGGTGGAGAACGGTGAATCAGAGACGACGTCTGCGAAACAGTGTGCATCTCCGACTTCAAATGTGACAAACGAGCCTGAGGTGGCTCAGAAATGCCCTAAGTTAGGCATGACTTCTGTGCGTGGAAGGAGGAGAGATATGGAAGACGCTGTGGCCATTCACCCCTTGCTTTGCCGCCGGAGTAGTCAGAATCCGGCGGATTTGCACTTTTTCGGCGTTTACGACGGCCACGGTTGCTCACATGTGGCGATGAAGTGCAAAGATCGATTGCACGAGATAGTGAGAGACGAGCTCGAAAGCCACGAAGAAGATTCGTGGAAGAAAATGATGGAGCGAAGTTTCTCTTCTTGCAGAGTTACGGCTGTGGAGAGTGGAAGGTATGTGTAGAAAATTCCAGCGGGCAGCAAAGGCAAAGGTGTCGGCCGGCTGCCCGCCGGTGAGAAAGAAATACAAGCTTAAATCTTATCGCTCTGATACCATGTAAGAAATAATGTATAGAGAAAGAGAGAGAATAAATTGTATGTATTATTATTGATTGATGTTATGTTATATCAATTACAATGATTCATGATTCCTATATATAGAAGAGGGTGAGTGTGTAGTAGGTAAGGAGTAGGTGAAGTGGAGGTGGTAGTGGTGTAGTGGGTTAGGTTTAGTGGAGTAGGTGAGGTGGTAGTGGTGTAGTGGGTTAGGTTTAGTGGAGTAGGTTTAAGTGGGTGAAGTAGGTGGAGAGTAGGTGGATTTTAACAGTATTTTACTTTGAAGTTACAAATTGATTAACTAATTTGTTTGAGATAAGTTATAGAAGATGCAAAATTGGGGGATTTAGTCCCTTGGGTGTAATTTTTTCAAAGCCTTTATACTCAATTATATTCACTTAAAAGAAAATAAGGAGGAAAAAGAGAGAACTGTAAAATTTCATCCATGTAGTAATAGGGATGACATGGAGAGAAAAAGGGGAAGGAAATTGGTGGGTTTCTCCCTCCGAACCTTTTAAGAGCCTTTAGTGGATATATATTTTTGAACTCATTTGCTCATTATGAAGCTAGTGAGTGGTGGTTCTTTTCATCATTGTACTTGGAATTTCATGTGACGTGTGCAACAAATTAAATCTGCTTACTACATAGGCGCACACATGCAATAAAAAAAAATCCAATTGTTAAATCTATTGGGAACTTGTTCAGAAAGGGGAACTTTAATTTGTTTTATACGTGCATATATTGTTTGTATATAGCTAATATGTGAGGATGTTTTACATGATGTTGTCCATTACACATTGTACTTTCTAGTAACACTAATATTCCCATTTCAGTAAGAAAATAGGGTTGTGATTTGTGACCCTGTGCGTGAGTGGTTTCTTTTACAATCCTCCATTTGGTTAATGGATGACCCACACAACAATTTATGAGTTTGATTTTCTTTGCTTTCTATGATAGTGGAACTAGCTGTTGACTACCAATCTTCTTTTTGTTATGCTGATGTGTACAGTCATACAAAGACAAGTTTTGAATTTGGTTCAAGGTGCTTATTTAATCATTAGGAGGGTGATTAGAGCATACTCTAAGCAAATGATCAACTCTGGTGTAGTGACTTAATTGATGTTTAGCTGATAGTATGATTATATTGCGCCGTGCAATATTTTGTTATATAATTTGACACTATTTTGTTATTTTATTTTAGCATATGTTGGATGCCATTTATGCATAATGTGTGCATTAAGTGGTGCCGTTCTTAGTGAATCACAATTTAAGTTAGCTGATTATAATGTTTATCATGGTATCACTGCACATAGGGAAGGAAGGGAAGGAAGTTATTCATTGATTGTGATCAGGTCGGCGTCTTGGGTGACATTTCTATCATGTTCTGCTGTGGATATTTTTGATAATTTGTGCCAATGGCGGCTGATCAGAGGAAGAAACGATTGACCACTGCCAGCGTTACTAGTTTTCAAGAGAAGGGCAGAGAAAAGAAGAAGAAATTTGGGTTGCTACAATGTGATTTAAATGTGCGATCCAATATTTCTCTCAAGTGGGATGACAAGAGGAAGAGTGTTGTTGCCAAGAGGGAGCAAATTAGCTTAAAACGGAGAGACTTGGTTCCATTCATTGATTATGTTCCTCATTGCCACAATATATTGGCAGATGTTCTTGTTGTTCCTCATGAAATTTTTGAGTTGGACAATTTAAAAGAGGTGCTCTCTTACGAGGTAATGCTAATTTCATGGTGATGCTTAACTACTGTCTTTTTTATGAGTGATTTTTTACTCAGTATTTTCTATGTGCCTTTTGTGGAATTATTACAGGTTTGGAAGACTCATTTATCTGAAAATGAGAGAAATTATCTTATGCAGTTTCTTCCTATGGGAGCTGAGATGCATCAAGTTGTCCAAGAATTGTTTGCGGGGGATAACTTTCACTTTGGAAATCCTTTTATCAAATGGCAAGTGTTGATATTTGGTATTTTTGAGTGGAAAATATAAGGCTTAATTTTGTCAGTTTTTTAAAAAAATAATGTAACTGATCCAATTGGAGGAAATATATCCATGTAACTGATCCCAAGTAGTTGGGACAAAAAGCTTTTTGAGTTGAGAATTTTTTATTTTTTTGGCAGGTACAATTGGCCCTTTAGTGGTTGTGGGCCAGTGATCCGATCCTAGACCTGTTCAAAATTCACTTGTTAATATAATGACTTTGGTATTCGCCTTGTTTTGTGAATGAACTTGAATATGCTCCTAATCAAGCCAATACCGAGCTGTCCGTAAACAACTGCAATTCACTTGTTTCTTTTGTAGCCCTATTTAGCAACTGCAATTTTTAATTTATAGGAGCTTTCTATTTTTGAAAATGTTAATCTTTTCATGCTTTATGGTGTAATTCCATATCCTTGCAGGGGTGATTCTCTTTGTTCTGGTAACCTTCATCCTGATGCTGTTCTTCATCAGGAACAATGTTTCAAGACAAGTAAGAAATCATATTACTCAGAGTTAAAGAAGTATCATAAGGGGTATGTAATTTTGATGGGCTACCTCTTTTTTCTGCTTTGTATTGTACACTGTGTTCTTAATTGTTTCTTTGCTTTAAATTGGATGGTCACAATTGTTTATGCTTTTTGTTGCAGCATGGTTGGTAATTTACTGACTTGGAAGGAAACATGGGCTAGCTGCAAGGATCCTGAGAAGGAAATTGTGCGCAAGATGTGGAGGTTTAAATTTTGGATGTTTTCCTTTTATAGAAATTGTTGAGTTTGGCATAGGCAGAATCTTAACATGATGCTGGTGTGTCTTTGGTCTTTTGCATAGTATCATTGCTAGTACGCTGAATAAGACTATAATGCTCAACTGTGTTTGATTTGATGTGGCACATATGCTTTCTATGGGATTGTATGTTGTCTATTTATTTCCGAAAGGCGAGTGAACTATGTGAATGGCTCTGTTATTTAATTTTGCAGCCATGCCTACATAATCTTTCATTTGGTATGCGCTGGTACTGCTTGTAATAGGAAACTCCTTACAATCATGGTTATCAGAATCCCGATCCGGATCTTACGATCTTACGATCCATTTGAGTACAATCGATCCGGATCGTGTAAAAAATTCCTTATTGGTAGAATCTTTCGATCCTGCTAATGGGATCTTATAGGATCGTGGAATCCTGATCTGAATCCGATCTTATCCGATCCAATTTACAAGCCTTGTTTTGTATTGTATGACATATTTTATTGTAAATTTTATGTTTGTTGTCTAAATACCAATTTATGTGATCAACATAAATAATAAAAATTAAGTAGTATTAAATCAAATAGATTAAGAAAAACAAATTAGGAAACGAACATTCAAATATTGCAATAATTTAAAAAAATTAACTAGTCGGAAAAACAAACTTAGCTTTAGTGGAGTCTAAGGAGGGTAAGATAACTGCAACTTTATCCCAATTTTTGGAGAGATTATTTTTTACTTGAATCCGCTCCACTAGGGATGCTAACGACAAACCTTATCATTCGGTTAAGCTTCGCTTTTGAGTTCTTAATCTATTTTCATATTCAATTTTGTTAAATATTTTTTCTTCACTTTTTATGCATTATTGTAGATCGTAAAGTATTTTGTTATAGAATTCTTCTTCTTTACCTTCTTTTTTGATGAAATACAAAACTTTTACCATCGAGTTTTCTATTATATAATATTATATGTACATTTTACATGGAGTATTATATTTTTCACAATATCTTCACTTTTTTTTAATAGAATATAGGCTCATTTTGTGCATACTTTTTAAAAAATGTTTATTTAAATTAAATTATTATGTAATTTGTCTTTTTTCGGTCGGATGTTACGATCCTTGATCCGATTCTACGACCCAATCCTATAAACACCTCCAATGATCCAATGTAGGATCCCGATTTTAACAACCTTGCTTACAATCAGTTTGTAGTGGTTCTCCAACATTTTCTAGAACTAATACATACTTTTTAACTTTGCGAAGCATATTTTATGAAAATTGTTTATTTTGTTTGACGTTCATTTATATACATATTGGACTGCAAATCACTGCGATTGATATGTTTGAGGATATCATGATGGTGTTGAGGGTGATTTGCATCTTGCTTGAATTTTAAGGAATGGTGTCTTTGAATTGGTGATCACTTCTTTGTTTGTTTGTCTTGTAGATATAATTTTTGAAGCTCAGTTAGATATATGTTTAAATTTTATGAGCAGGTCTAGAAAGCAAGTTGAGAGAAATATGTCTACTGATGCAAATGAATATAGATTTCATGATGCTGAGGGCGACTTTGCAGCCATGTCTGAATCTGGTTCTTGGGCTACTGACGAGAAAGCAGGTAGTAGTAGTGATGACCAGAACTTAATGAGGAAGCATGGAGAACTGCAAACACGGTAATTAAGCTCTTCTCTATGTATGGGCTATGCCAGTGTCTATACATTGGTTTCTCTGAATTGCCCTGGTCTTGCAGGAAAAGAGACCAGATTTGACCCTTTTTTTACCTTATTTTTTTGGGGTTGTTAAAAGTCAACTGATTATAGGTTATGATTTCCTCAAAATTAGCAAATGCTGTGCTGTTGGAGTATTATAAATGACAGGCACTTACAAGCAATATACACAAAGGGTTTGATTTATATAAAGGGAAATGCTAATGACTACCTGATGGGTGGTCATTAGCCTTGATTCATGCGTACAAAGTGTATTGAAATGTGTTAAAAATGTTAAAGTGTGTAGAATTATGTGAAAAGTGCATTGGTATTTCTAACTATTTTGGCATTTTCCCTATCTTAATGACTGCCCATGGAGCTTGCATTAGCATGAACCTTATATACATACCTATAAATTTAAATATCTACATAGAATATGTATCCTTTTGTATCTAAACATTTATACATCCATAGATCTAAATAATTAAACACACACACACACACACACACACACACATATATATATATGTATAAATCTGTGTGTGTGTGTTTGCATGTGCAAGTGTCTGAGCATGGTCTTGAATTAGAGGCAGATTATCTTATTGGACAGTTTGAAAGAGAAAAGCTATTTGTTGTTAGAAACAATGTTTCGTATTTTTTTCTGGTGTTTTATTTATTTATATTTATTATTAGTAATATTTTGGCATTGTTTGGTAGAGTTTTAGAATTGTGATTTGAAAAAATAGTTGTATTTTGAGTTTGTGAGTTTTGGAATTATGATTTAAAAAGAGAAAATTTGTTTGGTTATGAGTTTTGAAAAGAGTTTTGAATTTTTGATGCGACATATGAAATGGGAAAAGTTGTTTGGTTATGAGTTTTGAAAAGGGTTTTCAAAACTTAATTGAAAAACTTATAAACCATAACCAAACACACAACTCAAAACTCTATTGAAAATTCTATTCAAAACTCGTAACCAAACTCTTTTTAAAATTCAATTCAAAAAAATAATATGTCATTTTGGTCTAAAAAAATAATTTCTATATTTAAAAAATATCAAAAACAAATATAATTTTTTTTTTCCCTCCAAATAATGGGTGGCGATTGGCAATTGCAAAAAAAAAAAAGAAGTATTGTTCCGGTCAACTGGGTAGACCAAAAATTCAAAAATTGTCTGCTTTACCAAACATGTTTTCAAAATGTATTTTGAAATTGATTTGGAATCATGATTTGAAAACTCAAACCAAACATAGCATTAGAATGTAAGGGTGGAATTAATTTTAAAAAACTCTACCAAACACCGCCTTTATTTTTTTCTCTCTAGGTGACATGGTTGAAGTTGTCATGCTTAGCATTCTTTTTATTTTTTTTGATAAATTAGCACTCTTTTTATTCTCTTTCAAGGGAAAACATAAGTGTTTGATACTGTGATTTTTATAGTCTTCCTACTTTGTTAATTTTCATTTCTTTTCTCTTCAACGATGTTCTGTTTTCATTTCTTGTCTAGTTCTATTCAATGCATGAAGGTTTACTTAGTTTAGTGTTTACTGCGGATGAATTACTGAACAAAATATTTGGCTCAAATGGATGAAATGTTGTATACTATTATTGCACACCGGAATCTTGTGTTTTAGAAATTTGACAGCACCAAGTTATCTTCCAACTTGTGGTTTGTGAATGTTTGCGCCATAGACCCAATTCAGCTTTTTATCTGGCAAGCTGCAAGCCATTAACATGCTGGCTTGTAGCAATGCTTTTCACTTTTCCATATAAACTGTGCAATGCCATTGTCTGGAAATGACTGTCTGTGGCATATATGAAACTATTGCTGAAATGGGTGACATATTGGTATCAGCTGTCGTCCAGCTCTATGTACACATGTAGTACAGCATGTTAACAGTACATTCCCCCTCCCCCCCTTTTATCTCTTTCGCGCCCCCGTGCAATTGCACATGCCTCCATATAGGAGCTCACCTTTGTGAATGAATTGGAAATCTATCGTTGGAATGGATTGAGAATGTTTTAGTCTGTCTAATAATCATATGGTTCAGTCAGCTGCTTCTGATGTTTGTGAGGCATGTTATATTTTCAGTTTTACTTGGTGCACCTGTCATGAAGGAGTTGTGTTTGGTGTTGTGATCTACAGAAAAGGCTTCATGGGGGACAAATGTGATAATTCATCAGCTGGGCTTAACATGGTAGCAAGACCTAGAAAAGGAGAAAGGCTGCACAAGCAAAATATGCTGTGTGGTGATGGTTCCAAATATATGTCTTACATCAAGGTAGATCATTCTAACATATTGGCGAATTCTACCAAATATACTAAATGGGACTATACATTTGTTAAGATATGCATTTTTTGTATTATATTAATTATTGAGGGCAGTTTGGTCATTTGCTTCTCTTTTATTAGGGTTTATCATTATTTATTAGGCTCTTTTGTATTAGTGTTTGTTTATTTGTTTTGTTCATCTTTTCTTAAGTTCGATGAAACAAAGGAGCATCCATTAGTAGGAATGGCATCTCTCGTAGTTTTATCATGTAGTCGTATTTTGGCTTCCAATTATTCCTCTGTCTCCCTTTATTGATTTATTATCATATTTGGGAAATTGGGACTATGGTTAATGGAAAATCATTTTCTATTCAAGCTATTATTGTGAAATTGATGGATGACAATTACACTCGTTTTTGGTAAAAACTTGTGTTGTTATGATTTTGGGGTTGTTAAGATGCCTACGGATACAAAGGCTGAAATTTTTTATGAGTTATTTTCAACTTGGTGCTAATATTTCTACCTGGACAAATAATTTTGTGGATCAATCTATTGGTGTTCACTTGACTAAATTCACAAAAGCGAAGGAAGTTTGGGACTATCTCTCCAACTTATATGTTCAATCGAACTTTGCCAAGAGATATCAATTAAGAAGAAAGCAAATTCAAGTTAGTGTTTGTGACTGATCATCTGCCTTCATTGCATTTCAGGTTAGCAAGGAGCAGCATCAACTTGTTAGGAGTAGTATGAAGAATTCCAGTAATAGCATTCAATCTAGGTCTCTTAATCATGTTTTGGGTAACCTCTATACTTTTCATGTCCAACCATTTGAAGTATTTGAGAAAGAAGAGCGGAAAAAGTTGCATGAGCATTGGTTAGTGTTTTGCATTAAACATTAAAGATTGCTTTACTTCAAGCACTTTCTCCCCTTCAAATTTCAGTGTTGATTATACAGGCTGCAGTTGGTAAACAGAGATCTTCCAGTAGCATTTGCGAACTGGAGAACTTGGCAGATAAAGAAATGGCAAATGGTTCAATCTTTGGACCGAGAAATTGAAGAAAATTTAAAGTCAGTTAAGGAGGTTTGATACTTTGCCCCAGTAGTGCCAGAAAATGCTATTTACATTTTGGAACAAACATTTCGAAACATGGTACACTTACGTTCCAAAATTGCGAATTTAGTGATCCAAAGAGATCTCAATTTTTTTTCCCCATTTGTTTTTCTTTAAGGCTGTGTTTGGATCTTGAATTTGTGGAGGGAAAAGAAAAAGGGAATCCACAATTTAGTCAAGAAGAATGGGCCCTAATGCTTTTATTTTAAACGATTAATTAAAAAAAGAATGTGTTTCATTAGATGTTTAATTGTTGAAAAGTTCTAGAAGTACCTTAAATTCTAATAGTGTAATCTATTCGAGTTATTGTACCACATTTTAGAGCATGTGGTGGTCTACCATGTAACAAAACGATCCGCAATTTGTTAACGTAGCTTTGCCCCTCTTCTTCGTCTGTTTGTGTTGAGTTGAGTCATGAGTGTGGGTGTCTTCAGCCGTGGAACAAAGTAATTGAATATTCAGCATATCCTTAATGTTTGGAGCTAATCTTTGATGGATACATAATGATAATTTCTCAGTTTTTAACTGGGTGAGCAGGATGAGGAGAAAGAGACTGCTCTTAATATGCTGCTTGATTTGACAGATAATAGAGCAGCAGACTTTGAAGCGACCATTACAGTGGAGGTTTGTTACTGTCACGACCCCAAACCGCCCCTAGTAGTTTGGTGCCGTGATGGCCAGTAATCCGTAATTACCGAAGGCCAACTTTTCAAAACTTAACACAATCAGAGTACGGATGTAGGGGGCTCACAAATGCGGAAGCAATAAATCAAATACAAGTGGTCCATAAGAGCTGTGCGTAGATCAAGGCAATGCCAAACATTTCCAATTAACTTTACAACTTGGATACAACAGGATAAAAAGCATGTTACATCTTGATCAAAAGGTTTCTCGAGCCGACATATACAAAATACAGCTAATACAAGTCAAGAAGCATGATTTTCAAGATTTGCCGACGTGCAAAGCAGGGCATCGCCGACGTAAATACAAAAGTAAAGCCGACATAAGTATAAATCCAAAACAAGCATCCAAACGATCTAGGCGTCGACGCCGTCCTGCTCATCACCTACATATATATAGAGGGGTGAGTACAAATACTCAGTGAATGGTACTAATAATAAAGGTTTTGCATGAATATAGCCGAGGTCCTTCAAAACGAAACACATCAAACTTTAGCAAGGTGAGGGATGAACCGTATTCATCAATTAAATATTACAAGTAACCAAAGATGTTCACTGACATAAGCAAAATAAGGGATGAACCGTATTCATCATTCAAGTATCATAACATCGGCGAAGCAAGGGATGAACCGTATTCATCATTCAAGTATCATAACAACGGCGAAGCAAGGGATGAACCGTATTCATCATTCAAGTATCATAACATCGGCGAAGCAAGGGATGAACCGTATTCATCATTCAAGTATCATAACATCGGCAAAGCAAGGGATGAACCGTATTCATCATTCGAGTATCATAACATCGGCGAAGCAAGGGATGAACCGTATTCATCATTCAAGTATCATGGGCTGTACGATCCGTAATCGTTTGGTCAAAAGTATTGCGAAAGTTTAAAGTCCTCCAATACAAGGGACTTGTGTTACTTAGGCCCGTAGCCCGATTTAACAAGGACCGTATCCTTTTATACTTAGTACTGCAAAAGTTTAGAGTCCTCCAGCACAAGGGACTTGTGTTACTTAGGCCCGTAGCCCGATTTAACAAGGACCGTATCCTTTTATACTTAGTACTGCAAAAGTTTAGAGTCCTCCAACACAAGGGACTTTCCGAGGATAACAATCAAACAAGGCCATTTATTCATGCTTAGCAAATACCACGTCAAAACAAACAAAACAAGATTTATCAAAAGCAAGTGTAACATAGCTTTATTAGAAATACCACTCACCTAGTTCTTCAGGTGTAGACTCAAAGCAAATATCAAGGACCTACAATCACATGGCAAGTCACATTCTCAAAGTAAGCTCTATATATACATGCAAATGATCTCGACATTCTTGCCAGATCCAAGTCAAAGACAAAACAAAACAAGCTGGGAGCTTAATCACTGCTCCCGTGTCTCGAAAACACACTGGGTACCACCCAGGACTAAGCCGAGGTTCCGCTAAACGAAGTCAGGAAAAAACCTGGGTTTTCCTTTGAAGAATATGAAGAACATGATCATTTGAAAGATGGATGCAAGCTCACAACTTGTTACAAAAATCTGAGTTTTCATGCCAAGAGTTCAAAATATATGGACCTGGGTACCCATTAAAGAAAGTCATGCAAGAACAAACACAAAACATGATTTTCGTTCCAAACTTTTCGATCAAAATGAGACTTTCTTCAAGAACACATGGAAAACCATTTTCTCTCTCCAAACCAACTTCAAAACGATGCATGACATGCAACACAAATTCGATCATGCAATGCAGCTAGGTAATCAGCAAGAACAACCAAAGGAGATCAAGATTCTAACCTCAAAACTCGGATCCAACGGTTCAAACCACGAAGATCAAGCTTGGAAGACTACTCTCACTCAAGAACTCTTCTCTAGAGCTTCTCTCTCTAAAGCAAAGATTGAGACAAGAAAATGATTTGTTTCAAGGTCTGCCGGCTGCCTTAACAATCAGCTCGGACACGTGGCGTTATCGGATTGGTTCGGCTCCAAAAAGGTGATTGATAGACAAGACAAGTCTCTGACAAAGCTTATGCAGCAAGCTCGGGTAAGACACATCGGCAACAAGATGACATCGGCTCAAATCAAGGATCCAGCAACTGGATAGAAAAACATCGGCTAGGGAGGACGACACTTGACTAAGCTGTGCCACACCTTGGCCGGGGCGTGCCACATCTCGGCTTAGGCCATACCTGCCCAAGGACAAGGTTCACTAAGTGCGAAGCATCTCGGCAATGAATGCCCGAGGTGAAGATGGGGTTGAACAAGATCTCAAAACAAGTCTAAGTACAAGGGTTCAAAGGCGGACTAAGCTCAAGATGACCTCGGCTACGCACACACCGAACAAGGGACAAGATCACGCAAGTAATACTAACAAAACAAGGCAAACAAATCCTTCTAATTAATATAATAAAGCAAGACCATGCAAGAATGTATGCAAGTATGACAAGAATAAGGTGAGGGTTGTTACAGTTACCGACTTACTCTGTCCTCTGGGTATCAGAGCACATAAAAATAACTTGTTCAAGTAGTCCATAGATACTTTTTAAGGTTCCAATGCTATTGTGATAATTAATTTGCATTAGTTGTGTTATGTTAACTTGTCAGTTTATTATGGGGTTGTCAGGTTGAAGAGAAAGGGGCTTCAGACAGCTTGATTCAAGAGCACATAGATGATGGAGCAGAAAATCATAATCCTGACATTGCATTAGAGGTTTGTGCTTTTTAGTCCTTGCTTTTGCTGTGTTTTATTGAGAGTGGATATCTTTGCTTTCAAAATCAACGTTGTTATACATCAGATCCTTTTTTTTTTTTTTTTGGTGAGTGAGAATTTTCATCAGATCCTAGCTGAATGCGTCTCTTTATTTTGATGACTAGCGCATTTTAACTTACTAGTTTGTTATTTGGATGTTCAGGATATAGAGAAAGAGAACCCTGATACTGTAGTTCAGGGGATGACGGATAATGAAGCAGCTAAACATGTACCTACCACAGAAGATGATAACGAGTCTCTTCCTGTCTCCACACAGAATCAGCATCTGCAGCCAATTCCTTCACTCAATGGCAGACATGAGTTCAGTCCCATGGATTTGGATTCTGATAACAATGTAAATGTGGAGACAGATGACATTCCTCATAATGTATCAGAGTACGCAGAAAATTTGAACCATGTGGACGTTGCTGTTAGTCAGGGGGATCCTCTTTCTTCTACTAGTTATGTTCGGCCAGCAGTTGGCATGCCCGATTCTTATTATCATTGTACTTCTTTAAACCACGATTACACTTCTGCACATGAGTTGTCAATTGGGCATCCGCATTTTGAAGAGCAATTGGCCAGACGGATTGATCTGGAATCCGATAATCAGGAAGAAGGCACAGAGAAAGCTCTGTTGCACAGACAACCCATTGAAAGGGCCTGCTTCAATCCATACACTGACAAAGAGGTTCAAGATCGAAATGAGCTACTACAACATTTCTTTAAGGCCCAGGATGGTTTACCTTACCGTCATGAGCAGAAACAGAAAGGGTTAGATTTTTTGCCAGAGACTGGTCAGTTTTCTGGGCATGTTGGGCAGCATCTCCATCCGTCAGTGTCATTGGATCTGAGGCAGAAGAGACTAAACGAGTTATACATGCATCAAAACATTCAAGAGAAAATGTTCTCTGATGTAGGTAGGTACACTATTCCAAGGCAAGAGCACTTTTCATCCGTCAATGTTCAGGATTGGGCTGTCAGTACCACCCACATGGCAGTGCCTCTCCAATCTCATCTGAGTGGTGGAGAGTTGGATCGGACTTGGTTTTTAGGAGAGCATAGTGTGCGTGGCAGTTGGTCCAGTTTGGATGCGGTTGGCCCAACCCAAAGCATTGGAAATAGAAGCAATGCGGATCAGAGCCTATTTAGTGTTGTATCTCAGTGTAATGATCAGTTACGTCCTGGTGCCCCTTATGATTCAATGCGCTCCACTGAACAGTTCATTCAGGTGGGGACCTATGGTGGACTGGGTGCACTTGTCCCCACAGCAAGCAATGCTTTGGTACAGGCAGTCGATCCACTTGACTACTTGAGTGGGCGTGAAACTACAGCTGCTACTGTAAAGAACAAAAATATAGGATGGATGAGAATGCCACCTCAGAATTCTGCTTTACAGGACTCTTTGGGAAAAACGTTCTTGAGGTCCTGGAACAAATAATGATGATTTTGTTGTACCCCTTTGTTTGGACAAGTGGATTGTCTACCCAGTTTGGACGGACACTGATGCTGAACACAAGATGATGCATTCAATGAAGTTTCAGGCCAATTAGTTTTAGGACTAGGGTTCAGTCTTGTTTTTTTACCTTCCAGAAACTGGGTAGATAAGCCTTGCGATGGCATTTTATACACACACATAGGGGAACCAATTCAACCCGTGTGTAATATCTAGGCTGTAGACAGGAATGTGGGTAATGTGAATTGTAGAAGGAATCAGGGATTTATGGTTTGGAAGGTGAGTTAGAGTAGTCATAAATACAGATCCATTTTAATTTGGGATTTTTTCCTTTCTTCTTCTTTGTTTGATGGAGGAGAAATCTCATTCAAATACCTTTTGCAGGTTAGAATCTAGGCAAGTACTTTGATATAATAAAAGTTGTCATTTTCTGTTTATTGATTTTCTTTTTATATTTTATTTTTGGTTTATATTCCTTTCATTATATGGATTGTGAAGAGAAGAGAAGCTCAATCCAAATAATAATGACCACAAACTTAAAAATTAAATAAAAAGCCCACATCAATCTCAACCTTCACTGTGATATTAACAACAAATAATATGGTTTACAAGAAGATTTCTCATACATTTATGCAGGGAAAAAATGAAAAAATAACACAGCTGCTCTTTATACACTTGTCAAACAGCTGGATATCTTCTTCTCTGGTGTCTGCCGCCCCCCCTCCTCTCTCTCAAAAAATAAAAGAAAATAAAAGTATCTCACAAAGAACACACTCAACTATTTCAAGGTAAGCCAGGTGATTCTTTCTTTTTTCTCTCTTTTTTTTCTTCTTTTTTTTGTTTTTGTTTTGAGTTTACTTTGATGGCCTAAAAAGATAGCTTCCAAGGAGAATTGAGGTTCCTTCACCCATGATTGTTGTCAAGCTCATTTCTTTTTCCAGTATCCGATCCAATTCCATTACAACATCGCTCATGGCAGGCCGTCTTTCACTAGATGGGTCAACACAACGAACCATCAACATAATGAACTCTCCCATGCCTTCTGCCGTGAAGCTATTTCCCAGTCTTTGATCTATGATAGTAGAGATCTTGCCGGATTCCTGATAATTTTGCACCTGCAAACAACAAAATAACATATGAGATACACTACATTAATCACCTATTATGTTCATAGGGCGCAACAAAATATTATGCATTTCTAAACCAAAAATCCAGATAAATACTGCATTTTAAAACCATGCAATAATGTGTGATGAATCATCAAAGCCTCCACCCTTAATGCTGTACATATATACATTGCACATGAATTCTACTATTATTCATATAATCCACTTGGATTACAAATAAATTATTGTATACAAACCCGAGTCTAAAACTTTTAAGTTCTAAGAATATGACTTGGGTATATCAGCATAGGCCAGCATAGCGTGAGAAATGTTGGATACCCATTCAACTAGGTTTTGGTTAAAATCTGAAGATAGCAAATCCATTGCTTCACGCCCGCTTACTAACTCCAGAAGGAATATCCCGAAACTGTACACATCACTTTTCTCAGAAAATCGCCTGAACTCTTTCACCCTAAACAAGTGAACAAGATATAGGTTATGAAAAAGAACAAAAAGACAAAAGAAAAATGTATACATGACATGACTAACAATAAACTTTTTTATTTAAAAAAAAAAAAAGGGTTTGCAGAGAGTAATACTCTGGGGCAAGGAATATCTCATCGGCTGCCACTAGAGAAGATGGGCCTGCAACCTCAACTCTTCCAAGGAAATTGCGAACTCCCGCATCAGCAACCTTAGGTATAAAATTTTCATCTACAAGTACGTTTGTTGTCTTGAAATCCTTATGTACCAAACGGGGACTCAAGGAGTGGAGATGAGCCAAACCTGCATAATTAGAAATGAATCAGGCAGCATAAATCAGAAGCATTGCTTCGTGGTCTTTTAAACATAAAGGCTCAAATACCCTAATAAATAAAGTCTTACTGAGCTTGGAATAGAATTTTGAGGGACCGAGATGGATATTCTGGTACTTTTTAACTATAGAGAAGGAAAACTAATACCAGGAAAGCCACTAATGCTCACTGATTTTGCAGAGGATCACCTTTAGCAGCCCCAAGAGCTATTGAAAGCCTATTCTTGAATTCTAGCTTCTCCTGTGAGTCCTGACTGGGACCTGAAACGAGAGCAACATAAAACTTTCATAACAGTCAATAACAATATAGGACAAGACGACATAGAATATTTTGACATGGGTGGAGTATTGTATACACCATAACTCCACGCCAGATCATGTAAAAACCAGGTGACATATACATAAATACTTGCAAGTTGCAAAAAATGATATAGTGGTGGAAAGGGAAAATGAACACAAGCTCATTTGTTTCATCAATGTCCTACATTATACTGCTTGCAAAAGCAAAAAATGAGAACTGGATAAAGCATTACCATACAAGTGAATGGAAATACTTCCATAAGGTATGTACTCATAAACCAGAAACTGTTGATCATTTTCCTGGCAGTATCCTAAAAGGGTCACAAGATTCCGATGATGAATGGATGAAAGATATCGTACCTATATGAAATTAAGACCAAATTTATCAATTATGGAAATTTTAATTAAACAAAGAATAACAACGGAAAGGTGAAACAAAAGATGGACATGATTCACAAGAAAATTGAACATATCATTTTCCCCATCAATTCCAGCAACTTTAAAGTGAGCTTTCAGTTACGTTAGATCTTTCCATTATGATGCACGTTGTTTCCATATTTGATATGGTTAACTTTGACAGTTACTTCCTCAAATATGGAGTTGAAGAAGAAATAAATACTAAAGAAAATACTGAAGGAAATAAAGCAACATAAATTAAATTCAAAAGAAAATATTTCGGATCTGGTTAAATTTAGATGGTAAGAAACCAAATTAAAAGGATACACAAGTTAAGAAAATGAATACTTTCTGAGGATTTACCATCAGGAGTTGTTTTGGTCTCCAATTCTTCATGAGTTGAGAGGAGTTGGAAATTAACTAACTAGGATGAGGAAGAAAAGACAAAGAAAGAGGAGCTTAATATCAATATAACATAATTCGCTTAAAGAGAGAAACACAACATGCTAATAATATCTAATGGATGCTGAGATGTGACCATTTTGGAGGGATGTGCAAAACAAGGTAAAATCCATGCAAATGCTGAAAATGAAAACAAAACTCTGCAAGTCCCAAGAAGAAACCTTGTTTAAAAATTAAAAAATATATTCTTGTGAGCAAATCCCACCAGTGCAGCAGAGGAACAAAAGTCAAACATTCATTAAGCTAAACCTGAATTTCCAGTCAACTTGAAAATATGTGAAAACAAGAGCATTAACTCTCTTGTACATCCCATCAATTTCAAAATTAAAAGGAAACACGTTGACATTGCTGGAGTCTCAAATACCAAACACAAGCATGTCGAATGCAACAAGTCCATGCATAAATCCTTCCAACAGCTAATTACATTTTACCAATAGGAGAGGAAAGTTATTATCACCTCTTCAACAAATTCCTGACTAGGTGTACCAGCTCGCTTTTTTATGGCTACAAGCATCCCATCATTTAGCATGCCTTTATATACCGGCCCAAATTTTCCTTCTCCAATCAAGCTTTTATCACTAAAATCTTTTGTGGCCAATGACAATTCTTCCACCTCAAAATGCCTTGCTTCTCGCAAGGACAACTCAACCACATCCCTTCTTCCTACAGCTGATCACCAGAATAAATTATGGACCGATACATATCCATTTACAGGCTCTGAAATCTGAAGAACATTTGATATAAAGTTACCTTGAATGGATGGATCAGAAGAACCTGTCTCGGAAGTTCTTGAAACACTTCTATTACGAAATAAGAAGAACCATAAAACTACAATCACAATCCCTACCAATGCCACGGCTCCTGCAGCACCTCCCAGTATGGCTGCAAGAGTCGTTGACATTTGGTTTGGGAGCCACTTGAGCTACAGAATTAAGTAGTATTTGGATATGAATTATTACACATGGAACCTGAAAGGTAAAGGATATGTAAGGAGAGGAATTTAAACCTGGACAAAGAAAGGCAGCATAAACAGCAAGCAAAAAATCTTTTTATTTTGCATTAAATTGAACAGCTAGTGACAAATCTTTTATTTTTCTTCAATAAACTAAACAACATGCAACAAATCATATTCATTATGTACTGACAGGAGTGAGCAAAATTGACACTTTGACATAAAAGCTCAATCTGGATATAGAAGGAAAGCTGCAATGAACATGCATTGATCTACATTCTACACCACAGGAGAGGTATGCAGCTATCAAATCGTAAGAATATATCCCCAAGGGATTGGCAAAGCAGTAAAGCCTTGAGAATAAGATTAAGGTTTAGGGACCTAGAACTAGTCAAGGTGTGCACAAGTTGGTCCAGACACTTGGTTTAAAAAAGGAAGAAGAAGAAGAAGAAGAATAAGATCAATGGCAACCACCTAAAGATAAACAAGATTAAGGCATTCCATTGAGAAAATAATTCCAGCCCAATCCAACCACCCCAAATGGCAAGTTGGGCCGTGATAACTGCCTTAGAGAGCGTAGCTCACGAGTTTGAATCTAGTATGCATGTTAACATGCATTGATCTACATTCTACACCACAGGAGAGGTATGCAGCTATCAAATCGTAAGAATATATCCCCAAGGGATTGGCAAAGCAGTAAAGACTTGAGAATAAGATTAAGGTTTGCCAAGTTGTTAACTTTAGGGACCTAGAACTAGTCAAGGTGTGCACAAGTTGGTCCAGACACTTGGTTTAAAAAATGAAGAAGAAGAAGAAGAAGAAGAATAAGATCAATGGCAACCACCTAAAGATAAACAAGATTAAGGCATTCCATTGAGAAAATAATTCCAGCCCAATCCAACCACCCCAAATGGCAAGTTGGGCCGTGATAACTGCCTCAGAGAGCGTAGCTCACGAGTTTGAATCTAGTATGCATGTTAACAACCCCCCCCCCCCCCCCCCCCCCCCCCCCAAAAAAAAAAAAAAAAAAAAAGAAAAAAAAAAAAGAGTTATATCCCAATTCAGCAGTATGTGATGTTGTAGCAACAAAAATGTAGATTGAGAATAAGATAAGCAAATGTAATAACAGGATAATATATGACATTGGAGATTGTGGTTGAGGTGACAATAATGTTGTGATCCACTGAAGATTACACAGTTGAGATTTAGAATTTAAAAGCAAGAGAAATTGGTTGGGTTGAGAAATAGAGAAGATTAAATTTTACTAGTAGAGATGCACAGAAAAGATAGTGTAATTCCCAAACCTGTATTTGTATTGGGTAGCAAGATGGTTAAGAACTGGAGCTTCATTTGATTTGCCAATTCACAATTTGAATGATATGATAGTTCCGATAGAATAGAAACCCCCAAAAGAAAAAGAAGAAAGGAATAAAAATTCAGTTGGAGTGTGAAAAAGGAAGAAATGAAGACATTATTATTGTGAGAGTGAAGTCAATCCATAGAATAGAATAGAATAGAATAGAATAGAGCAGAGCATAGCAATGAAACCCATACAGACAGAAGCGATGATCAGAAGAGAAGAAGCCAATAATAAATAGGCAAATTAAACAAAACCAATAACATGAACAGGGGCGGTCTACTTGAAGGAATCAAATCAATCATGAGAGAAAGAAAGTCCTATTGGGGTTGCGTAGTTTGGTTAGAAGGGAATAGAGAGAGAGAGAGAGAGAGTTTAAAATTGAGATTGAAAACGAAAAGGGTGAGAGTGCATCTGCATCAGCAAAAGCATAGTCATCATCGTAGTAGTAGTTGTAACTTTTAGTAGTAATAGTAGTAGTAGTAGTAGTAGTAGTAGGGAGGGGATACAGAAGAGAAGAGAAGAGAAGAGAAGAGAAGAGAAGAGGCAAATGCCCACTGAAAGTGACCTTGCGCCGACACACGCGATCAGAGTTTATTACTCCCTCGCACTCCCCCAAGCCAAACCCAACCCAACCCAACCCAAAACCCACTCCAAATTCAAAACCAGTTTTCAAATGAAAATTAAAACAAATAATTTAACCCCGTTGAATTTGAATTTGAATTTGAGAGAGAGAAAGAACCCACAATAAATTGGAAAACGAAGAAGGACAAGGTTAATTTAGAGAGAAACCCCAAATCATTAATATAATAGAATTTTGATGGCAGATGTAGCCTGGAAGAGGAAGGTGAATAGTTTTGAGAGAGAGACAGAGAGAGAGAGAGAGAGAAAGAGATGAGAAGGTTAATTTATTATTAATTTTAAAATATATTTGCGGTATTTGGTTGTTGTTGGGTAGGCTGTAAAGTCAGTATAAGAGAGGGAGTGGGAGGGAGACAGAGAGAAAGAGAGAGAGAGTGGTTGTCTGTTAGTGCAACTTGGAGTGTAGTATGTATGTATGTATATGTGGGGGTAATAATTGGTGGTTACAAATTTTGTGGTTTAAATAGTCTGAAAATGTTAAAATAACGTCGTTTTGAGTATAAGATAACTCCGAAAATGTTAAAATGTTATCATTTTGACACTTTCGAACTATTTAAATCACAAAATTTGTGGCTAGCAGACATTTTTTATATGTGGAACTGGGGTGTCCCGGGACTTGGACTGTGGGTTCGGGCCACGGGGCGGCGGGTATATTGGTTGTTACAGCGCAGCTCCACCAGTCATGTTCATGTTGCCAGCTACGCTCACTACTACTAATATCATATCTCCCTCTTTACAAATAAATTAAATAAATTAACACACCCACCCCCTAAAATATATGAATTAATGATTTTCTATTAAATTTTTACTTTCTTTTTTTTTATATATTTATTATAATACACCTAATCAAAAATATATAATTTTGAGTTAATTACACAAATGATTTCAAAATATGTGCTACATTACACTTTATTCCATAAATATTTTAATTATTTTACTTTGGTCCTTAATATATACCATCCATTATATTTTAGCCTCTAACATCAACAATATTTAAAATTAATAACAGGAAGACAGATATTATCATAATTTTACTAAACAAATTAGATCAAATAATGCATGAATGTGCATACTTTGAAAATTAAAATAAAATAAAATGCATATTTAGAAGCCAAAATGCTTCAAAATGTGTACTTTTAGACCATGTGCATTTAATCATTTTGATTTTGTTGAAATTTCTTGTAAAATTTTAAAAAATACCCCTTCTTTCGTTACTAATTTTGAACTGCACTAACGTCATTGGATTAAAGTATAAAATAGATTGCAAAGTTTGGGGATCAAAGTAGGACAACTAAAAGACTGTAAACTAAAATATAATTTGAAGACCATTAATGTAATTAACTCATAATCTTTTTGAATTATCAAAATTCACAAAATATATAGGCAATATGTACATTTACCACAAAGGAAATGTTGTCACCATTTATGTCTATAATACACATAAAAATATATGACAGAGGTATTGGAATTTTAATTGTTTTGATATATATATACATATATTTTTTTCTAACAACTCTCATTCAACATAAGATAATTTATGATATTATAGTATACTATGTGAGAGTTTATTATGTGTGGAATTGTAAATATAGTTTTATGGCATCCATGATAAATAATTGAATAACACCACTAACAAAATTTATGGATACGCCATTGTATAAAAATATGTGAAAGGTAGGACTGCAAATGAACCGAGTCGAGCCGAGCTTTGCTGAGCTCGAGCTCGGCTCGTTTACTTATCGAACTCGTTTATTGAGCTTGACCTCGGCTTGGCTCGGCTCGATAAGTTTTTTTTAATATTATTTATATTATTTAAATATAAATATTTAAATAAAAATATTATTTATATTATTTAATATATAAAAAATGTATTTATATTATTATTTATATATATATTGAATATATAAATAATATATTTATTATATAATTTAAATAAAGATAAACGAGCCGAGCTTATGCGAGCTCGAGCTCGGCTAGTTTACTAAACGAGCCTAATATTCAAGCTCGAGCTCGGCTTGTTTAATAAACGAGCCGAGCCGAGCCGAGCCGAGCCGAGCCGAGTTTGCTTCATGAACAGCTCAGTTCATTTGCAGCCCTAGTGAAAGGTGTATTTACAATTTTAATTATTTTGATATTTTTTCTAACAAGTGCCCTCGAGCATAAGAAATTTTTTTTTTTAAAAATAGTAATGAATAATTTCAAAATAATTTTAATGACTTCAAAACTCTTCAATTTATCACATGTACTTGTAACATTTTCCGGCTCAATTCTCATTTTAAACAATGTCTTAGTGATACTTGAAAAAATTTTATGTATGATAAGACTTAGGCTTTGTTTGGGGTACTCTAAAAAAGTCAAAAAGTCACTATCTTAATTAAGTCACACCATCTTATTTAAGTCATATCACCTCTCTACCACATCACTTTAAATCCAATCCATATTTTACAAAAAGTCAAAAAGTACACTTATTTGGATCATCCTAAACCACCCCTTAAATATTTCACACCTTAATTAATTAAGGTCCTGTTAACGATACTTTTAAAGACTATTATTAAAAATAAAATAATATCAAAATATTTATAATTTTAATGTATTTTTTTGTTTTGAAAAAAATACCATTCAAGAGGCATTTTTAAAAATTATTACACATTAGCAAAAAAAATTATAATTATAATTATAATTATTTATAATACTTATCACTTTTTTATAATTTTTGTACAACCACTTTTCTATTATTTGTCCCCTTTTTTAAAAATATTTTTAAACACTTCTATAAATTTTAATACACCTTTTATACATATATTACAAATTAATGACACAAGAACTAGCCCCATGTGATGCCATTAGCAATTCGGCATAATATATATATATATATATATATATATATATATATATATATATATATATATATATATATATTTGTTTATTTATTTATTTATTCGTTTTGTAAGAATAGAATTATATATTACATTCATTCAAAATTTCAAAGTTATGGGGTTGCTATCCCCCACCAGCCAGCTATGTTGACATTGCTCCTACTCATTAATCAAATAATAAAATATTCAAGAATAATTAGTGCATAAAAAATAAAAAATAAAAATGAAAAAACATGTATCAAAGTGTACCTGGTATTTTTGTATATTATATTACAAAGATTAATGATTAGAGCAATGTCACACTGTATTTAAGATTCATTGTAAATGTAATATGAATCACATTTAAAATAAATCTCAATCATATAATATATTAGTTTTGTAAGAGTATTTTCAATCCTTTACAAAAAAATTTATTAAATTTAAATGTGATGAAAAAATTAATTGATTCATCAAACTTATCTCAAATAGAGTTTTCACAAAAAATTTCATCAAATGAAGAATGAGTAAAATTTTTCATCAAATTTCTAATAGACCTTTTTTTTTTCACTTAAATTTGATGAAATTATTAAAAGATTTGAAAACGGATTTTTTTTACCTAAATTGATTAAATTAAAGGATGATTTTGGAATAAGTTAGGTATTTTAAAAAGGATTTGATGAAAATTTTGATGTTCACCATTAGAGAGTAAAGAATCGGAGATTGTCTAAGATACATATATACAAATGAACTACAAAAGCAATTAGGATGTGTTTATACTTTGAAAATGGAAAAAGAAAAAGAAAAGGAAAGGTATATATCTAACGGCTACATATCCAACCTTTTTCAAATTCTACAAGATGCTTTGGATTCTTGCCAATGTAATGGCATGTATTATTAAAATTAAATCAAATTAAATAATTAATAGTATAAAAGTTTATTAAGGAAGGAGATAGTTTCACTCTAGTTTATATAGTATACTAAAACATGTTGTTGGATTTGTGGGATTTATTATGAGTTTCGTTTTGATAATTCGAACCGTTCAATGTGTAGAACTTATCAAGTATTTTATGTTTGTAAAAAATCACGTTGATTAGATATCGGTAGTCTCTTGATTGAAACATATTTTTGTTAATAATTTATTTTAAAAATCATATTTATCATTGACAAAAATATATTTTGATCAAGAAACTATTGATATCTGATTAACATAATTTTTTATAAATATAAAATACTCAATAAATTTTATATATTCAATATTTCAAAATATCAAAATAAAACTCGTGATAGATTTCACAAATACAATAATACGCTCAAATCCATATAATAGAGTGGAGGGAAGCCTCTCTCACAAAGAAATTGTTAAAAGTTGTTGAGTGGTGGAGGAGGACTTTACACACACTTGAAAGAAAGGGTTTGTCTGATGGACCTGCACCTGCACCTGATTAATGATTGCCAAAGATTCCATCAATCAACCAACCAACAAAACAATCAAACATATTCTTATAATAATACATTTAAGACAAGGATCCTCTCCAGTTTGCTTTTAAATTGGATGGCCCTGTTGGATCGTATTGGGCGTGATCCAGATCTATTTTGATAATTTAAATTATTTAATGTGTAAAATTCTTTAAATATATTATTTTTATAAAAAATTACGTTAATTGAATATCGATAATTACTTAATCAGATCATATTTCTGTCACCATTTATTTTGAAAATCATACTTACCGTTTATAAAAATGTGATCTGATCAAGTAATTATCAATATCCGATTAAAATAATTTTTTTGCAAGAATAGTATACTTGACGAGCTTTATACATCAAACGGTTTGAATTTTTAAAATGGGCCCAGATTAGGACCCACCATGGTCTGACAGGTTTGTCCAATTCCATGACAAACAAGAGAGGAGTCCTTTCCCTAACTATAAATGTTAGGAAAATGATAAAAAACTTTACTAGTTATATGTAAAGAAAATAATTGATTAATAATTAGATAATATACTCAGTAAATTCATAGTAAATTACTCATAAAATTATTAAAAAAAAAATTCGTCAATTACTTTTTTAATTCTCAGTAAATTATTCAGTAAATTATTCGAACATTAATTAGTGAATTTCCTGTAAATTCTCAGTAAATTACTTTATAAATTCTCAGTAAATTATTCAATAAATTCTAAGTAAATTACTTAGTAAATTCTCAATAAATTAATCCATAAAGTCTAAGTAAATTATCAATAAATTCTTAGTAATTTCCAACTAAATTACCCAGTGAAGAACTTAACAATTTATCAGTAAATTTCTTAGTCAATTCGCAGTAAATTCTCAATAAATTACTCAGTAAATTATCGGTAGATTCTTAGTAAATTACTCAGTAAATTCTCATTAAATTACTCAGTAAAATTCTCAATAAATTACACGCAAAATTATTCAGTAAATTCTCAGTAAATTATTAGAAAATTTTGCGTAAATTCTTAGAAAATCATTAGAAATTTTTTTGTGAATTACTCAGTAAATTATGAGTAAATTACTCAGTAAATTCACAGAAATTTTTTAAAAAATTACTCAGCAAATTACTCTGTAAATTAGTCGTTAAATTTTTAATAAATTCTCTGTAAATTACTCAGTTAATTATCGGTGAATTACTCAATAAATTCAAAGTAAATTACTCTGAAAATTTTCAATAAATTCTAAAAAAATTCTCAATAAATTATGAGTATATTACTCATCAAATTCACAGTAAATTCTTAATAAATTACTCAGCAAATTGCCATTAAAGTTATAGTAAATTCGTGGTAAATAACTCGGTAAATTCTCAGTAAATTGCTTCGTAAATGATTGGTAAGTTCCTAGAAAATTACTCAACAAATTCTCAGTAAATTCTCAATAAACTCTTAGTAATTTACTGAGTAAATTCTAAATATATTACTAAGTAAATTCATAGTACATTATTCGGTGAATTACTCACTAAATTTATCTGTAAATTACTAGGTAAATTCCCAGTAAATTACTCGGTAAATTCTCAACAAATTCTCTGTAAATTACTCAGTTAATTATTGATAAGTTCTCAAAAAATTCTTGGTCAATTACTTAGTAAATTACTCAGTGAATTATTAGAAAATTACTCCGTAAATTCCAAGAAAATAACACAGTAAATTATCTGTAAATTCTTAATAAATTATTTAATAAATTCTAAGCAAACTACTGAGTAAATTCTCAATAAATTACTCCTTAAATTCTTAGTAAATTACAAGTAAATTAATGAGTGAATTATTCAGTAATTTATCTGTAAATTACTTGATAAATTCTCAGTAAATTACTCAGTAAATTCTCGCTAAATTACTCAAGAAATATCTCAGTAAATTACACGTAAAATTCTCTATAAATTATTCAGCAAGATCATAGTAATTTATCAGAAAATTCTGAGTAAATTCTCAAAAAATTACAAGATTTTTTTTTTGTGAATTAATCAGTAAATTATGAGCAAATTACTCAAGAATTAATAATTAGATAATATTTAATTATTAATTAATTATTTTTTTGATACATCATTAAATTTAAAAAGTGGGTGAATACTTTAATGTTAATCACTAATATTAAGGTGGGGTTTTAACCAATGTCATTTTACTATTTGTTATACTTTTTTTGCTTTTTCAAAATTAAAAAAATTAATTAGTGTGTTTGATTTTAGTTTTCTAAAAATTGATTTTTTTTTATTTTTAGTGAATATTTTTAAAATTTTAAGTATTTTTTTAAAACTTTTTTAGATGCACCTTACTTAGATGTATATAAAAAGTAATATATTTAAGAAAAAATATTTTAAAGATTAATAAATACACAAAAATATAAAAAATATCCTAAATGTTCATATATATATATATTTTTTGTATTTTTGGTATTTAGCGAATTTTATAAAGATTTTTTTCACAAAAATTATACTTTTTAAGTGTATTTATGTTAGGTGTGTCTAAAAATTAAAAAAATTACTTAAAATATTAAAAAATTCAATAAAAACAAAAAAATTCGAAAAATAAAAAAGTAGAATTTCTGAAAAATGTTTTCAAAAAATTGGAAACAAACATGGTAAATGTGTTTAGTAATTGTTAAAACATTATTTTTTGAGAGATTTATTTAGAAGTTTGATTTAGAAGACTTATATAAATTTATGTTTTAATGAGAAATTACCATTTTAATTCTTATAGATCATTAAAAAAAATCTGGGCCGTCCTCAATTTTTTTTGCCCTAAAGTGCACCTCCTATGGGGCTTTATATATATATATATATATATACTACACCCAAAAAAAATGTGAATACAACAATAAGTATTCATGCTATTTACTTTGACTTAACATATTATTTTAGTAAGTTTTTTATTTTTTATGAAAAGACATACAGAAAAATAGAAAAAGTGATATGACTATTTATAATAATTTTTTGACTTTTTAACTAAAATGTATAATTGACAAATGAGGCCTTTGTATCGTTACATTTTACAATGAATATTTTAGTCTATCATTTTTTAAATGTAATAATTAATTATTTAAACTTTCAGCTAAATTGCAATGTATCCCCTCTGTTTGAATTAAATAGGCTAGAGACTTCACATTTTATAAAAATATAAATTTATTTTCTTCCGAGTTAGACAAGAATTTAGAACCATAAAATGAATCAAATTATTGAAGTTTGGCTTGTATTTGATAATTTAATAAAAACTTGCTTGTTATGTGAATAAATTAAGTGTGAACACATTTTGAAACTAAATAATTTTATGAGTTTGACTTGAACTCAATTTTTAATAAACTTATATCCATTATATAAAAATTCAAACAATTTGAATTCAGCTTAACTAAAGCATATTTGAGATTAGCTTGAGACATATATAGTGATGTCCCAAATTTTACTCTAAGGGCTAGAATAATGTTACTAAAGAGTCATTTAGTCAATAGTAAAAAAAGATCCTAAGAAGGTCGGAGAAGTCAATATAACCTCTCTTCTAAGTCCAATAACTGTAACAACCCCGATCTATGATTAGCCGAGAAACCATGATTAGTTATGCCTAATGAGTAATTAAGATAAAATTCTGAATTAATTACATGTCCATTGCATTATTGGTGTTTCTATCTGTCTCTTGTAGAAATATCTATTAGTGTCCCTATTTCGATTTACGAATTGAAGGCCTTATCGGCATCCAATCAGGAAATTGATTTGTTATCTGTGTTATGTGGAATTTTTAAAATTTTATGGTAAGTTTAATTGAAATTTGATTCGGAATGAATTAATTAAAATTAAATAATGCTCAATTGATTAGTGGTAAGCCTAATTAATTAAACTTCCTAATCAAGTGTATACAAGGCTATTACACCACTTTGAGTGATCCTCTCTTCATCATTTTTACACACGTGAGAAATGAAGGAATTGAATTCAATTAGGAGATGTGTTAGGGAATTAAGGGAATTGGCTTGGAAGCTTAAAGATATAGCAATCTAGAGCTTAAATCAAGAGTGAGGTAAGGATTTAAGCCTTTGCTTGTGTAATTGAGATGTATTACATGAATTCAAGAGAACTTAGAACAAGAATTGAGCTAGAAAAGGAGAATTAGGAAGGTTACCATACATGCATGCAAATTCTCTTGCAAATAGAGTTGGAGTTCAAGAACTTTCACATGCACGCCCATATCTTGGTTTAATTCAAAGGATTTAACATGTTTTTGACCTAAACATCTCATTTTCTCATGATTTGGAAACTTGGAGCTCAAATCATTTCATGCATGTCATGTTCATGTTATGTTTTCACATTTCAAGCTTGAGTTTGTATATTGACATAGTTATGGGCCTTGATTTCATGAAATGATCTTTGATTCTTTATGTTTTCCAAGTTTAGACTTGTTTTCTCAAGTTTTGGATTGAAAGGTTAAAGATGAGTTTTGAAGTTTGGAGGTGAATTTGGAAATTCTAGAATTCGACCTCACCGCTCGAACGACAGATCCTGCGCTCGAGCGACCACTCTGTGTTTTGCACTCTCGCTCAAGTGACAAATAGTTGGCTTGAGCGTGAAGTTCATGCTCCGAGAAGTTTCCTATCATTACAGACCGCTCGAGTGACAAGAGTTGCGCTCGAGCAAAGACCTCCGTCACACGCTCGAGCGACCATCGAACGGAAAATTCACACGACCAGTACTTTTGCAAAGTTTATAGACTGCTCAAGCGAAGGAAGTTGCGCTCGAGCGACCACTCACATATTTGGCCATCCACTTGAGTGAGGGAAGTTGCGTTCGAGTGAGACCCTTGTTTTCAGCAAATTTGTCTAAGTGTTGAATAGTATGTTTTGGCATCCTCATTACATCCTAGGCATTCCTAGGCCCTAGTTAAGACATAATAATGAGGATAAGAAGTAGAAACACACCTATGAAGAAAGAACTAAGTTAATAATTATGGGTGTGTAATTCAGTACGTATTCGTTCTATATCTGTATAGGTCACGCGCCGCAAGTTACCTGATTTGTCTGCTCTGTTGTTTGCTTTGGCGCCATCTCTGAGTAATAACTTTGTAAAGCTATGTTCACGTTTAAGTATTTTCCTACATGATATGACAAGAAATGATATGCTTTCATGAAATGCTATATTCTGTATCAACGAATGATAGTTCATATATTGAAAAGTATTCGTAGCAACAATTCCATGGCTCAAGTATATTATCTGTACCCAGTACTGGAGGTTCCTTTATGGAACTGACAAGTATGTTATCTGTTCCCCAGTATCGAAGGTTCCTTTATGGAACTAACAAGTATGTTATCTGTTCCCAGTATTGGAGGTTCCTTTATGGAACTGACAAGTATGTTATCTGTTCCTAGTGCCGGAGGTTCCTTTGTAGAATTGACAAGTATGACCCTTAAAGTTCTGTATTTGATCTGTTGCGCTAATAGATATATCACATATGAACAAGTATGAATTCTGATTTCTGTATATGATTCAAACAAGAATGTGAATATGAATTTTTTTTATTTTTCTAAATCTGGTGGGACATAATTCATTTAACCATTTACTCTGTTATTATTCATTGGGCTTCCGCTCATTGTTTATATTATGTACATAGGTGACCAGGTGCGTGACCAGGCCTAAGCTGCTGCTTGGAGTTTTGGTGTGTCAATCACCCTATTGTGTTTCCCGAGGAGGTTCCGGATTAAGTGAAGCCTTGTGGCCATGTTTTGTAAACGTTTAAGACTTTGTTTTCTATTGTTATGTGAGAAAACTTTTGTTTATCTATATATGGGGCTCAGTTCCCTTTTTGCTCCATTTGTAATGAATGTGACGTAAGACGGCTTTATTTTTGGCGTCACATATTTGCATACAAAGTTTTAAATTTCTATCCTATATCCGTCAGCACAACTCTATGGACAATGTGTTTTATATATTTACTTCCGCAGTCCCTAATTATATGTTATTCTGTTCAGAGGCCTTTAGTAATTCAAGGATTACTGGTCGGTTACGACGCTAAACCTATAAGAGCGGGTTTGGGTCGTGACAGAGTGGTATCAGAGCACGTGTTCTACTGCACACATGAGTCCATATGAGCTTAGGATGTCTTAGTCAGAAGTAGGGGCATTTTATCTGCATATGTAAGTGAGTGTGTTCTTTAAATGTAAAAATTGAACCTGACCATGAATATATAAAATTGAAATGAATGATCTAAATATTGTAAAAAGGACTATTTGCCTATGTTTATAGTGCTCTGTTTACCTATAGAAAATGAAAAATACAAGAATTAATGATGCCACCGAATCCTCTGAGACTCGCATGAGTCGTATGAAACAAATGCTTGCAGCTCTGACTGAAACACTAACACAACAACAGAGGCAACAACCTTTGCCCCCTCCGCCTCCACCAGCACAACATGAGCCAGATAATAATGATATAATCAACCTGACTCAGAAGTTTATAAAGATGAAACCACCAACTTTCTTGGGTGGCATTAAACCCTTAAAGGCAGAAACCTGGTTGCTTGAAATGGAGAAACTATTTGAAGTATTTCCTTGCTCCGAAATACAAAAAAATTCTTTTGGCCACCTACATGTTAAAAGATAAAGCTCGGAGATGGTGGTTATTGATCTGAACTAATAATGGGAACATGATGTTGACTCAGTTTAATGAGATTTTCTACAACAAGTATTTTTCCCAATGCTTCAGAGATCGAAAAGTGTCAAAATTTCAAGAACTTAAGCAAGACAGAATGTCTGTAGCTGAGCACGAAGCTAAATTCACTGAATTGGCTCGGTTTGCTCCACACATGGTGGATACTGATTACAAGAAGGCACAAAAATTCGAAAGTGGTTTGGATTTGGAAGTGTTTGACCGAGTTGGTGTTTTGAAGTTACCGACCTATGCAAAAGTACTTGATAGAACATTGATGGCAGACGCCATTTTGGCAGTAAAGAAACAAGCTCCAGCTCCGACAATTGAATGGAAGGGTAAACGATCTGGATTCAATTCCAAGAAGGGCCGGTCATTTTAAAAAAGGCAGAATACGGGATCCTTCAGCAGCTCTAGCCAGAGTAGTGGCTCTTTTTCAAACTATCCTGATTGTGGAAGGAAGCATAAAGGCACGTGTCACCATGCCTTGGGTGCATGTTTTCGGTATGGCAAGGCCGGCCACATGACTAGAGATTGTCCGTTGAGATTTGACAATGCTAATCGTCCTGCAGCAAGTTCACCAGATCTGCTCCTGTAATGAGGACCAATGCAAGAACTAATGCCAGGGGTAATACCAGGAATGAAACGCTAAGGTAAGGGAGAGTGTTTGCATTAGTGCTTGGAGATGTACAAAACACTGAATCTGTGATGTCAGGTATAATTTCCATCTGTGCTCAAAATGCATATGTCTTGATAGATTCTGGTTTTACACACTTTTTTGTGTCGCATGTTTTTTCACGAAAATTGACTCGACCATTAGAACCTATGAATTATTTACTATCTACAATTACACCTTCTGGAGGTCCTATGATATGCACTTATGTTTACTCTGCATGTCATATTGTGATTGGAGATGTGATATTGTATGTGGATTTGTTACCATTGAGTATTAATCATTTTGACTGTATACTTGGTATAGATTGGTTAACGAAATACTATGCCACCATTAATTGTGTGAGTAAATCTGTCGTGTTTAGACCACCTGGTATGCCTGAGTTTGTTTTTACTAGAAATGGGGTAGTTCCTCCGCCATACTTGATTTCATTATGAAAGCTGGAAAATTGTTAAGGAAAGGGTGTCGGGGCTACTTGTGTTGTGTGTTGACTGTGTCTTCGGATAGTGCTAATGTGGAACGATTCTTGTGGCCTGTGAATTTCTTGATGTGTTTCCTAATGACCTACTTGGGAAGTTAATCGATAGGGAAATTAAGTTTACCATTGATGTAGTACCCAAGACACAACCAATTTCTAAGACCCTTAATAGAATGTCAACTTCTGAACTGAAAAAGTTGAAAGTCCAACTTCAAGAGTTGTTAGACAAAAAGTTCATCCGACCGAGCACTTCACCTTGGGGTGCTCCAGTTTTGTTTGTCAAGAAGAAAGACGGATCCTTAAGGCTGTGTATAGACTATCGGGAGTCAAACAAAGTAACTGTTAGGAACAAGTACCCATTACCCCGAATAGATGACCTATTTGACCAACTTTAGGGGACACAAGTGTTCTCCAAGATAGACCTTAGATCTGGGTATCACCAGCTAAAGGTCAAAGCAGAAGATGTAGAGAAAACAACATTCAGAACTAGATACGGACATTATGAGTTTTTGGTAATGCCCTTCGAAGTAACTAACGCACCTGCAGCGTTTATGGACTTAATGAACAGGGTGTTTAAACAACTTCTTGATGAATTTATCGTTGTGTTTATTGATGATATTTTGATTTACTTCAAAAGCAGGGAAGAACATGAACAACACCTGAGAACTACTTTACAGATTTTGAGAAAAAAGAAGTTGTATGCAAAATTGTCCAAATGTGAATTCTGGCTTGACAATGTAGCATTTTGGGACATTTGATTGACAATGATGGTATATCAGTGGATCCACAGAAAATTGAAGCCATTATAGACTGACCAAGGCCAACCAATGTATTTGAAGTTAGAAGTTTTCTGGGACTTGCAGGCTATTATCATAGATTTGTGAAAGATTTCTCTAAGCTTGCATTGCCATTGACATAGTTGACACAAAAAATTGTACCATTTGATTGGAATGATCAATGAAAGTTAGCCTTTCAAGAACTAAAAACTAGATTGGTAACTGCACCAATCTTGACTTTGCCTAACGGAACCGATGGGTTTCAAATTTACAGTGATGCTTCCTACAAAGGTTTGAGGTGTGTGTTAATGCACAATGGGAAGGTAATTGCTTATGCCTCTCGGCAACTCCGTCCGCATTAAAAGAACTATCCAACACATGACCTTGAAGTAGCAGCTGTAGTGTTTGCCCTGAAGATTTGGCTACACTATCTGTACGGTGTGACTTGTGAAGTGTACACTAATCATAAAAGCCTTAAATATTTCTTCACCCAAAAGGAACTGAACATGAGATAGAGACGATGGCTTGAGTTGATCAAGGACTACGATTTACAAATCTTGTACCATCCGGGAAAAGTCAATACCGTTGCAGATGCCTTGAGTCGAAAATCTATTGGAAATTTTTCATGTTTGCTCACTAGTTAGAGAGAGTTGTTATGTGACTTAGAAACAAATGAGATTGAAATTGTGGTGCGTGAACATGAAGGGATTTTAGCCGCTATTTCCGCTCAACCTGTAATCATTGAAGAGATTAGAGAGAAACAATTGCAAGATGAATTTCTGAAAAAGATTGTGAATGAAATTGACTCAAAACCAAAGCCGAGATTTGTGATTGAAAATGGTGTGCTGAAATTCCATAATAGACTTTGTGTACCGGATTGTTTAGATTTGAGAAAACGAGTTATGGATGAGGCTCACAATTCAAAGTTTGCTATGCATCCAGGAAATACAAAGATGTACCACGATTTAAACAGAATTTCTGGTGGCCTGAAATGAAGAAAAGCATTGCTGATTTTGTGGCTAGATGCTTGCATTGCCAACAAGTTAAAGCTGAACATCAATGACCCGCTGGATTGCTTTAACCACTTCCAATACCGGAATGGAAATGAAAACATATCACGATGGACTTCATTGTGGGATTACCTCGTTCTTCTCGAGGTATGGACTCTATCTGCATAATTGTTGATCGTTTGACTAAATTCGCATATTTCTTGCCTGTCAAATCTTTGTATAATGTGGATATGTTGGCTAACTTGTATGTTAACGAGATTGTGAGATTACATGGTGTGCTAGTATCTATTGTATCTGACAGAGATCCTATGTTCACCTTAAGATTCTGGCAGAGTCTATAACAAGCTTTAGGAACTGAGTTAAGACTGAGCAGTGCATATCACCCACAAACAGACAGCTAATCAGAAAGAACGATACAGACTTTTGAGGATACGCTCAGAATGTGTACCCTAGATTTCCAAGGCAATTGGGAAACCTACTTACCATTGGCTAAATTTGTGTATAATAATAGTTATCATTTGAGTATTGGGATGGCTCCTTATGAAGCTCTGTATGGAAAGAAATGTCGATCTCCAATTTGTTGGGCCGAGGTAGGTGATAGACCTTTGTTGGGATCGAAACTTGTGCAAGAAACGACTGAAAATGTGAAATTAATTCAACAAAGATTGAAAACTGCACAAAGCTGCCAAAAGAGTTATGCGGATGTCCGAAGAAGAGATCAAGAATATGAAGTCAGGGACCATGTATTCATCAAAGTAACTCCTATGAAAGGGCAAACACGGTTTGGAGTGAAAGGCAAGTTGGCACTGAAATATGTTGGGCCCTATGAAATTCTTGAGAAAATTAATTCGGTGACGTATCGGGTAGCTTACCGCCGGTCATGGAGCATATGCATAATGTTTTTCACATATCTATGCTTCGAGAATATTTAAGATATCTATTCCATGTGATTGAACCAACTCATGTGCTTCTGAAAAATGATTTTACTTACGAGGAACGGCCAATACAGATTGTTAATCGTCGAATCAAAAGACTAAGAAACAAATAAATCCCATTGGTGAAGGTTGATTGGCAAAACCATGGAGGGACTTATGCAACTTGGGAGACCGAGGAAGATATGATGAAGAGATACCTAGATTTGTTCCCTCTAGACCCGACATTCTCCAAAACGAAGGTAATTCAAGTTTGGAGGACCAAACTCTTTAAGGGAGGGAGATTGTAATAACCCTGACCTATGATTAGCCGATAAACCATGATCAGTTATGCCTAATGAGTAATTAAGATAAAATTCTGAACTAATTACATGTACATTGCATTATTAGTGTTTCTATTTGTCTCTCATAGAAATATCTATTTGTGTCTCTGTTTCTGTTCGCGAATTGAAGGCCTTGTCGGCATCCGATCAGGAAATTGATTTGGTATTTGTGTTATGTTGAATTTTTAGAATTTTATGTAAGTTTAATTGAAATTCGATTCAGAACGAATTAATTAGAATTAAATAATGCTCAATTGATTAAAGGTAAGCCTAATTAATTAAACTCCCTAATCAAGCCTATATAAGACTATTACACCACTTTGAGTCATCCTCTCTTCATCATTTTGAGCCTACACGTGAGAAATGAAGGAATTGAATTCAATTAGGAGATTTGCTAGGGAATTAAGGGAATTGGCTTTGAAGCTTAAAGATATAGCAACGTAGAGCTTAAATCAAGAGTGAGGTAAGGATTTAAGCCTTTACTTGTGTAATTGAGATGTATTACATGAATTCAAGAGAACTTAGAACAAGAATTGAGCTAGGAAAGGAGAATTAGGAAGGTTACCATACATGCATGCAAATTCTTTTGTAATTAGAGTTGGAGTTGAAGAACTTTCGCATTCATGTCCATATCTTTGTTTAATTCAAAGAATTCAACATGCTTTTGACCTAAACATCTCATTTGATCATGATTTTGAAACTTGGAGCTTAAACATTTCATGCACGTCATGTTTATGTTATGTTTTCACATTTCAAGCTTGAGTTTGTATAATTGACATTCTTATAGGCCTTGATTTCATGAAATGATCTTTGATTCTTTATGTTTTCCAAGTTTAGACTTGTTTTATCAAGTTTTGGGCCCAAATGATGTGTTTTGAAAGGTTAAAGATGAGTTTTGAAGTTTTGAGGTGAATCTGGAAATTCTAGAATTTGACCTCACCATTCGAACGACAGATCCTACGTTCGAGCGACCACTTTGTGTTTTTGTCACGACCCAAACCCGGCCCTATGGGTTTAGCACCGTAACCGGCCAGTAATCCGAGATTACCAAAGGCCTGCTTAACAGTAGCACAGTAAAACAGAGTACAGGGCTTGGCGGAAGCCAAAACAGTAAAGAAACAATGTCCAATGAGCTGTGACAGTCTGTATGCAAAAAGACTTTTCATACATATATACATAAACAGTACAGAACAGTATGCACAGTATATACAATTATTCAGACTAGGGACTCCAACCCTTACATAGCAGTACAGTAAACGTTCAGTCTATACAATCCATTCGATTATTACAAAACAGCAAGACAGTACAGAAGGGGGAGTCCTAAAACACCCCTAAGCCTTAGCATGATAGGCTCGGAACCTCGCAGTGAGGCACATAGGCTGGCTTGACAAAACTAGAGTAACCCTGACGCTCCTAGCCGCGGTCTGGTGCCTGAACACCTACATATATATATGAGCAGTGAGCTAAAACCCAGTGAATAACATAATGCATAAAGAGGTTAAGAATGAATGTCCTTACAGTAATGAAAACAGTTCATTAAATCAGTATTTCAGTCGTTCAGTCAGTACAGTCATATGTGGTACATCCATTAGCATAATAGTACAGTAAACAGTAGGTCTTAAAAGACTGAGCAGTAAATGATGGCCATCAGTCAGTAACAGTAGTGGTTCCAACAAGGGAACCGACAGAGATCTCTGTAACAGTAACAATAAACAGTAGGTGCTAAGGATGCCACAATACAGTTCAGAATATAGGACATACATTCATTCAATTAACAATATTCAATTCAGAAACAGTACAGTTCAGTTGTTCAGAAAATAATCATTTTTGAACATATCTTTACACAATCGTTACTCACAGAGTTCTGGGCTACAGTAAGCTAGAGCGTGCCTCCCCAGTCGCCAACCCTACACAGTTAACAGATTGAACACACTAAGCTACACAGTTGGGAAAGATAATAACTTAATCCCTAATTTGCCTCGGTGTGTTCTACATCTATATCCTCAAGAAGATGTCTTAAACTAGGCCTAAGAATGCCTAGGATGAGATGAGGATGCAAAGATGTGATCAGAAAACAGTTTCAGGAGTTTTCAGAAAAACAGAGTCCCGCTCGAGCTCAGGTTTCCCCGCTCGAGCGGTCATGCAACAAAGGTACACGTTCGAGCGGCAAATATCCCGCTCGAGCGTACTGTAAAAGTACTGGATGGGTGAAATCTCCGCTCGACGGACGCTCGACGCCCGCTCGAGCTTGAGACACATGACTCCGCTCGAGCGCCCAATCCTCCGCTCGAGCGGACTGTAAAATAGTGCAGAGATACTGGATGCTCGGATTCCACGCTCGAGCGTCACTAGCCCCCGCTCGAGCGGAAGTGCAGAATCTGGAAAACCTAGATTGCACCTCCAAGCTCAAACCAAGTTTTTAACAACCCAAAACTCGACCTCTTGGGCTGAATTTCCAGAAAACATTTGTAAACACATAGAATAACATGGTTCAAAGCTCAATTTTGAGAAATCAAAGCCCAAGGGTGTTTAATTCAAATCCAATTTCAAACCAGTTTTCAAGAACAATCCTCAAACATGACATGAATGATCTTTAAATAACTTTCAAGCTTCAAAACATGCTCTAATGGGCCAATTGATTCACAAACAAGATGAAAACATGGCTTACACTCAAAACATGGACATGCATGCGACAATTTGCCATGAACTCAACTCAAAATCCAACAATACTAACATGCATGCATGAATTAAGCTATAATTCCACATTTTTGAACCAAATCATGACTTAGTTCCACAATGAAGTATGAATCATGCAAGAACTAGCTCAATGACCACAATAAGAAGATGAGTTTCCTACCTTAGTCTTGTATGCAAGATGTAGGAGCTCAATTATGAAATCAATCTTCAATTCTTCAAGCAATTCTACAAGTGAACTCAATTTCTCACTCCCCCTCTCTCTAAGGCCGGTTGTAAACTCAAACTATGGCTGAAGGAAATGTTTTGATTTAAGTGTATACAAGGCTCAACATGTGTGGAGTAGTGGCCACTAAGTGGTCTAATGGTAATTAAGTCCAAAACTTGCAATCCATCAATATTTAATCTAATTTAATCATACCTAATTAGTTTTCAGATAAATTTACCATAAAATCACATTAATTATGAGGATCATAAAACATCAATCAATTCCCGGTTCGGCAGCCGATAAGGCCTTCAATTAACAGTTTAAACATAAAACGTGAACAGATCAAATAAACAATCAAACAGATAGAATACAAATTAACATACGTACTCAGTCAATTCAGTTCCAGTTTTCAGTCAGTCAGTTCAGAACTTTAATCAGTTCGGTTTAACGGTAATCAATGTTTATCGGTAAGCAGTGGGGAGGGTTATTACAGTTTTGCAGTCTCGCTTGAGCGATAAATAGTTGGCTCAAGTGTGAAATTCATGCTCCTAGAAGTTTCCTATCTTTGCAGACCGTTCGAGCGACAAGAGTTGCGCTCGAGCGAAGACCTTAGTCACATGCTCGAGCGACCATCGAGTGAAAAATTCACACAACCAGTACTTTTGCATATTTTATAGACTGCTCGAGCGACGGAAGTTGCGCTCAAGCGACCACTCGCATATTTGGCCATCTACTCGAGCGAGGGAAGTTGCGCTTGAGCGAGACCTCTGTTTTCAGCAAATTTGTTTAAGTGTTGAATAGCATGTTTTGGCATCCTCATTACATCCTAGGCATTCCTAAGCCCTAGTTAAGACATAATAATGAGGATAAGAAGTAGAAACACACCTAAGAAGAAAGAACTAAGTTAATAATTTCGGGTGTGTAATTCAGTATGTATTCGTTCTGTATCTGTGTAAGTCACGCACCACAAGTTACCTGATTTGTTGCTCTGTTGTTTGCTTTGGCGCTATCTGTGAATAATAACTTTGTAAAGTGTAGATGTCCCCGAACGTCCCGGGAAAATCCCATTTTTTTCATTGGGCTCACTACAGTTTGGACTCCAAGTCACGGTTCTTAATCTGATCTCGCAAAGTGCAATACGAGATTGATAAATCACCAAAGAGTTCAAATCCGGCAAATCATTTTGAAAAACTGATTTTTAGAAAGAAGTGCCAAACATGGACTGCTTTGCCATATACAAAGTCGCCACCTAAATATTTTATTTTGGGAAAATTTAGGAAACCTTGACTTGTGCCTAAGGTCGCGTGTCCGTCATCACCAAAGTTGCCTCAGCTCGGGAACTTGGGTACGATTGGAGAAGGTCATGAAATGAGCACCCCCGCTCGCCCGATCAAAGATCGGCCACTACTCAATATGATATCTTGTTTTTGAAAACATATGTGTTCTTATTCCGGTTTATTAGCCTAGAATTGCTACGTGATGCGCACAACATACAAGTATAGACTGGATTGTCTAAGTTGGAACAAAACATCTCATGTTTGTTTTTTTGAAAGCGGTTTGCTACTCGCAAGTAGGCTAAAATGCGGATTTTGCCACATTCAAGTGGGCTTTAGAACATATGGTGTTTTGCCACTCTCAAGTGGGCTTAAAACTCGCAATCAATGAATTGTTCCAATTAAAGTAATCCAACCTTCACCCACAGGCATTCAGGCAGTTATATCACATAAGCAGTTAGCCTCATGGCAAGCATGCTATCATGGCAGTCACTCACACACATGCAAGAATGCTAAAGCATAAACACTTACTGAGTACTCCGAGCCAAAACAAAAGCTATGTTAGAAATCAATGCATGATCCTAGCTATGTCAAGAATGCCTAATGCAACACATACAAAATGCGACTAAGATAGGCTCGGCTATTCTAAAATGTCATGTGAAATGCAATTTGATACATGTATTCAAACAAGAATTAAAATACAATGCGGTTAGTATGATGCGCCGAGCCCGGTGCATGCAAGACAAATGAATGGATACAAACATGCGAGCATAAGGATGCTAATTGAAACATGCCCTAAAACTAACCATCGTAAGCTGATAAATAAAATGGAGAAAGAAATGGGGGTTGGAAGACATGCATCACACACATGCACACTTATTACAAAATTCGCCCTCTTGACGGAGGGTCCGAATAAATAATACAAAACCAACTAGCTAACCTAAGCTAATCTAATTAAACTAATTATTACACAACAAAATGGATAACAAGTCATAGCTAATTATTACACAACACTAATTAATTAACAAATTAACTAAGTTAGCAATTAAATTAGCATGCAAACTACATGAAAAGGGCTTCCTCAGCTCTGCTTTGGATGACAAAGGATGCATGCATGCTCGAGTTGCCTTGTTTAGAAATCCCTTGCGACGCCCCGACTTGCCTTTATTTGCAATTGATCTCAGAAACTTGCACAAAGCTCCAGAGAGATAAAACTCCACTCTGGGAATCTGTGGGAAGGCTGCTGACCGGCTTATAGGCATGGGAGACCACCTGCCGATCACCTTTTGTGGTGGAAACCAAAAAAAGTGGTCGGCCAGCCAGTAAACCTGGTCGGCCGACCAGTTTCCTCTCCTGGTTTCTGATTTTTCTGCAACAAAGGGAAAGAGAAAGGAACGACAAAGTATTTGTAACATATGTGTGCACGACCACTTTTCTCGTCATTGCATACGCTCAAGGGAGTGCAGTCCTCGACCCTTGGACCACTGGTCGCGTATCTCGATGCATGATGGCCGATGAGTCGAATTGCACGACTCAATGTGAAATGAATGCGTACACAAGCACCTAAAGCCAACAACTCCGTCATGGGTAGTCAAGAGTGTCGGCGACTGGAGATGGAGGTACGTTTCATCACTTCAAGTATGAAACGTCCCTCGCTTCCTGTGTTCGGACTAATTCCTATTCCAAACACAATGCAACACATAACATGGCATGCACCGATGCGACTCTAGCATGTAATCTCAATGCAATGCAACTAAGTCATGCAAACATGCAAAGAATAACAAGCAAACATGCAACTAGCATACACAATGCTATGAACTAACAATGGCATACTCAATGCACATGACACTTAGCATACACAATGCACATAGAAACTAACATACACAATGAGATGAACAAGGCATGCACAATGCAATGATCAATCATGTGACAACATGGCATACTTAATGCTATGAACTACAATGGCATACTCAATGCAAAATGGACTTAAACCAAAATGGATGGGCCTCAGCCACACCCAAATCAGTGACCGAACATGATGAAAACAAGACTCCAAAACTCATGCTAGCATACACAATGCAAGGACCTAAGCCCAAGGGCACAAAATGCAACTCTACAAAAGCATTGAAAGGATGAAATATGACATACAATGACACATGTTCCAGCTCTAAAATGACATACAAAATGGCTCCGAATCATGCAAACAACTCACACAATGCATGTTGAAAGGCTCAAGTACCGAAGCTAGTGAAGCACATTACACTAGAGGCATGCAAGGCGATGCTCAAATGACAAAACCAACTCCAAACAGACCTTAAGCAGGTCCAAAAGAGTGGCAAAATAAGCCAAGATGGTGGCTTGAAAGGCATAAGAATGAAGCTCAATTCGAAAGGCTCATAAATGGGGTATAATGATGCAACTCTCAAACATATTGAAAGAGTGACAAACATGAGAATATGGCCAGAAATAAACTCTGAAATATCATGCTCAATGATGCTAAAACATGCAAACACCTCAAGTTAAGCATGCAAGGGGATTCAAGACTCAAGGCTAAGCAAGGCTATTACACTACAACCATACATGGAAAGAATCATTTGACCAAGGGACCTCAAAACAAAGCTAAGACAGCCCAAAATATGAACAAAATCACTTTGGAGTATGGCCAAAATATGCTAGCATAGAGGGCCAAAACAACATGCATTATAAGCTAGTGAACATGATTTACACTACAAGCATGTGAAGCATATGAGAGGCTACCAAACCAGCCAAAAAAAGAATCATGGCATGCCAAATGATGGCCAAAAACCCACAGAAACATAACCAATACATGCAAGAATGAGGTGTTACTTTGATAGGCTATGCAAGGGATTGTTCTACACATGCAAGAGGCAAACAAAAGGTGACCAAACCAGCCATAGACAGAGTCTAGGCAGGTCCTAAAAGTCACTAAAAAGGGCCTGAACCAAGGCTAGGAAGTGTGAAAATATATGCTCCCTTGGAAAGCCAAAAATGCAAGCAAACAAGGCCAAAAGAGAGAGGGTCACCCCTTCTGATTTTGGCCCTCAAAACCACATGCCAACCACTGAAAATCTACTGGATTTCAGTGCTAAAGGGCCAAGCAAAGCTTAATACAAAGGTCTCATGGCATGGCTCAAAACAAGGCTAAATAGAGCATGCAAGAGGGTAGATGACCCCCAACACCAAAAGAGCCTTAAACAAACATGAAAATTACTTAAATATGAACCTTTTTTCAGTTGACAACAAAGCTCAAATAAGCATGCAAATGAGGCTAAGAGAAGGATCAAAATAATGCTTAAAAGAGGGAAAAATGGTTACCTTTGAAGCTCAGCAAAACCAGCAAACTTTGGGACCAAAAACCAGCTCTTTAGCCTCTGAAAACAACCTCCAAGAACCTCAAATCAATGGTGGAAGTGTATGGCTATGAGGTGTAGTGTAAAAAGGTCAAGAACAATGCACCTTATGAGCTAAAATATAGAGATATAGAGAGATATGTATTGTTTTGCCTTAGAGAAATTCTGAACCTGGTTTAAGGAGGGGGAGGGCCTCTCTTATAGACAAACAAGGCCAAAGCTTCTTCAAGAAGCTAACAAACAAGGCCAAAGCTTCTTCAAAAAGCTAAAAAATAAGGCTCAAGATCCTCCACGTGTATGGAGGATACAGTCTGTGCCTTCCAGTTGGCACAGCTGGCACCCACTCAAACAGACAAAACATGAGGGAGCTGGCCGACCAGAAAAGGTGGTCGGCCGACTAGGGTAGGTGGTCTTCCACACAAAAAAGTGGTCGGTGGCTCCATCTGGTGGTCTCTACTTTGAAAGCAAGCTAGTGGTGTGGTGGGAGACCAGTAAATGTGGCCCAAAGACCAAGAAAACCAGCTTCCTAACAAGAAAACCGGCTGGCGGGGAGAAAGTGATCTCTAAGGAGAAAAGGTGGTCTCCCACCCTTGTACCACCTCCAAAACAAAGAAAACAAGGTTCATGCCAAAAATGAACCAATATGGATGCAAAACGAGAGTTCGGGGGGCAAAGCGCGCGACCGAGTGTCCCGAAAACTGGCTATTGAGCACCAAAAGTGGCGTACGGCCACAAAAGTGGTCTCCCGAACCATAGTGTCCCTCTAGACAGAGGAAACAAGGTGTGTTCCAAAAACCGTGCCAAACGGAGAATGTTAAGCGGTCTCAAGTTGAGGCGCGCGACCGGCGACTCCGAAAACCGAAAACTAGTCTCCAAACGGGAACAGTGGCCTACGACCACGAAAATTAGTCTACGACCACTGAGAGATGGTCTACAAGACCTCTCCCTCCCTCCGGGAAGAGAAAACAAGACTTGGTCCGCGGACTGAGTCAAAGTACAAAAGGGTCCCGAGGTCCGGAGGTGAGGCTCTCAGCTAAGAACTCCGAAACCTTGAAACGAGCACAACATGCGCAATCACCGAGTGCTCAATCGATGGCGCCTGAGTCTTAAGGTCGGTCAAAAATGGGGTGTCTACATAAAGCTATGTTCACATTTAAGTATTTTCCTATATGATATGATAAGAAATGATCTGTTTTTATGAAATGCTATATTCTGTATCAATGAATAATAGTTCATATATTGAAAAGTATTTGTGGCAACAATTCCATGGCTCAAGTATGTTATCTATACCCGGTATTGAAGGTTCCTTTATGGAACTAACAAGTATGTTATCTGTTCCCAGTACTGGAGGTTCTTTTATGGAACTGACAAGTATGTTACCTGTTCCCAGTACTGAAGGTTTCTTTATGGAATTAACAAGTATGTTATCTGTTCCTAGTACCGGAAGTTCCTTTGTGAAACTGACAAGTATGACCCTTAAAGTTCTGTATTTGATCTGTTGTGCTAATAGATATATCACATATGAACAAAGATGAATTCTGATTTCTGTATATGATTCAAACAAGAATGTGAATATGAATCTGTTCTATTTTTTTGAATCTAGTGAGACATCATTCATTTAACCCTTTACTCTGTTATTATTCACTGGGCTTCAACTCACTGTTTATATTATGTATATAGGTGACCAGGCGCGTAACCAAGCCTAAGCTGCTGCCTGGAGTTTTGGTGTGTCAGCCATCCTTTTGTGCCTCCCGAGGAGGTTCCGGATTAAGTGAAGCCTTGTGGCCATGTTTTGTAAACGTTTAAGACTTTGTTTTCTATTGTTATATGAGCAAACTTTTGTTTATCTGTATATGGGGCTCAGTTCCTTTTTTGCTCAATTTGTAATGAATGTGACGTGAGGCGACTTTATTTTTGACGTCACATACTTGTATACAAAGTTTTAAATTTCTGTCTCACATATGTCAGTACAGCTCTATGGACAATGTGTTTTATATATTTGTTTCCATAGCCCTTAATTATATGTTATTCTGTTCAGAGGCCTTTGGTAATTGAAGAATTACTGGCCGGTTACGATGCTAAACGTATAAGAGCGGGTTTAGGTCGTGACAATAACCTTAGATAGTAAGCTATCTTTTTGACAGATCTTAAGATGTATTAACACAAGGTCTCATAAGTAATGCGTAGATAGGCATATGATTACAATAACAAATAATAATTCCACTTTTCAAATCTTAAATTACAAAACGAGTTCCATTACTATTACAATTCAAAAATAAATAAAATAGACGCAAGTCTTCAAATGTCTCTGACTCTTTGTCGGCCTTGTATGTTCCTTCGATACCTGGCATAAAACGCCATAAGTAATGAATACCTAGTAAACACATACACACCCCATCCCTTTTTCCCGATCCAATATACAATAGCAATTACAACAAAAGGGAAGGAAACATGATATTCGAGAAAATGACATGGGTTACAAGCTTAGCTGTTAGCAGTGTAGAAATCCCTTAAAGAGATTTCATCCTCCCAACCATAAGAATCGGACGTGGATTATTTGGTATGACCCTTTTTTGCTGCTTTGTTGCATACCTTACTTCGGATGCCTACCAACGGTTATATATCGCGTAGCGCTAACCGCAGGGTCTCAAAAGAGACGGTAAAATAGGGCCTTGCTCATTCCCTCCTCACACCAAACCACCTAGGGTCCGAATACAATCGCTCCATTCAAAGGTTCCGAACAACCATTTGCGTAAGACTTTAACTTTCAAAAGAGAACACGCACTTCCAACCAATTCAATTTGAACATAACTTTATCTCATAATAATACTCATATGATCGAAACCCCATTAGTCACTCCATTTAGTTTTTCCATTTAGATTAATGTTTAAAGTTAGTTAACACAAACAAATAACAAGAGAATAAATTTGCATAAGTATAAGCATCGATGAAGGACTAACATAAAAGGTATATTACCATAACACATGCAATATCATACCAAGATATGATCATATACTAATAAGCATATTCATGAAGACAAGAGCATAAAACACCACTACAAAACTAAATTTCTAAATTCAATACCATTTAAAGATCAAAATCAAAAGGATCATTTCAGATTTTTCTCGAGTCTGGACTTCCTTTGGTTCATAGATAATTTTATCTAGATTCCAGAACATCTTTCATAAATGGAATAGCTTTTCTAGATTTTTAGTTATTTAAGAAACATTCCAGCGCTACCCAGATTCGTCGACCGTTACAAAAATCGAATTTTCTTACAAACCGCTCACTCTTTTTCAATGAAACCAATTTTACTTGAAAGATAAATCTTGAAGGACGTTTTTGACATAAAACCAAGGTCTAGGAGATTGTTCTACATTTTTCTAAAATTTTTGAAAGTTGGTTGTAAAACTAGTTTTTCATGCACTATACTCAAAATAAGAATATTGGTGAGCAAAGTGGCCAACTAAAATTTTTTACTTCTTTTGTGATGAAAACATTCTAAATAATGTATCAATAACTTAGATTTTTAGAGTGATAGTATGCCTTTGGAAATAATGTGAGATATGGGAAGAAAAATATAGTTTTGCATATATTAAGAAGAAATATAAGTAGAAAAAGGATCAAAGCCTAATTCATCAGCTTTGAACACATGAACACCATTACAACACATCTGAAAATATGATTTTAAATATCTAATAACATGTATTTGAAAAAATAAATAAGAGAGATGATGATATGACTTGCTTGTTGCCTAGTTGAAAAGTTTTCACAAATGTTCTTCTCTTTTTCTCTCCTCTACCACCAAAGCTCTCTCTTTTTCCCTCTCTCTCTCTCTGTGCCAAATATGTAAGTGTGTGAGTGTATTTTGTGCTCAAAATTGTAGAGATAATTGGTGTATTTATAGAGAAAAAAGAATGGTGAAAAGTCCAAAATATCTTTAGTTCCAATTTAGTTAGGATGAAATGGAATGTATGATGATTAGAGCCCTAATTACACCTTTATACATGTTCTAGTTAGGCTTAGGTTTAATCAAAGTTGAATTGGTTACAAGTACAATCTATATATATATATATATATATATCAATATATAATCTTATTTGTGTCCTAGGTCAAATTTTCTTTCCTAAATCAAGCAATTTGTTCCCAATAGAACATCACTTATATATATATACACACACACATAGCATAGCCGGCCTTGGGGAGTGGATTTGAGGGGATTTCTTTTGATTTTTTTTTGTGTACAATTTGAAGATATTTTGTGTACAAAGTTATTTATTTAAGAAAGGTATAAGTATATATGTATGTAATGGTACTAACTTGGGATCAATTTGTAATTTGATTAAAATGTGGGGGTTTTGGCTTTAATTTATGAATTTGAACATTTAATTAAGTGTAGTATTTAATTTATTTAAGGTATGGAATTTTAATTCGGTTAAAATTTATTTGTTTTGAATTAAACGGCGAATTGTACTGAGAACTGAAAACCTAGGATTTTTGTGTGGAAAATATACTGACAAAATTATTTTAATTATTATTAGGATTTTAGAAATGGTTCCTGAGTTGTCGGGTTCAATTTAGGGCTTGCTAGTTTTCGGTTGTCGCATGTTTTTGATTCTAGGATTAAAATTAAAATTGATTAAAAAATTGAAGGACTATAAAGAAATAATTTAAAAGTAAGGATTAAAGAAAATATTGCAAGATAAGGGGCCTCACATATACACATTTTTAAACTCGTTAAATTTGCTTGTCAAAGATTGGTCAATATTATTACATGACTCGATTCAGCTTGTTTACCGCCCTAACAAATATAAGATAATGACACTGGTTGTAAATTAAAAATATCTCTTACCAATAATCAATTTTTTTTTAAAAAAAATATTTATTTAAATTATTTTTGTATCATAACATGTAAGCTTGCACCAAACAATTTGGTACACGCAACTTCAATTAACACGAATACCACTAGCGCGCATATATATATATATATATATATATATGTATAGAGAGAGAGAGAGAGAGAGAGAGAGGGAGGAAGGCGTGTGGTATTGGTGTAATCCAAGTTGAGAAAGCATGCAGTTAGCCACACTATCTGAATGAGGAGGGTAGCTCTTCTGTTGCAAACGGGACACTGCACTAAACTAAACCTCATCCTCTATTGACAATGTTTACAATGTGCGTTTATATATATGTATTATATATAATCTACCAAGAAATAAACAGTTTGCATTAACAAAAGCTTTGTTTTTGTGTGTGTGTCAAGTATTAGAGAGGGAGCGCTATGCGTAAGACGGGTCCACGAGACAAATTGGTGGCGCAACTTGTAATTGGTTTGCTTATTTTATCATGCAGCTGCATCTGCTGCTGCTGCTGCTGCACCACCATAGTGATGGTGGGGGTGAATGCTAGCGGCGGTGGTGCCGGCGGCGGCGGCGGTAGCGGTGGAGGTGGTGGAGGCGGTAGCTGCGGTGGAGGTGGAGGTGGAGGTGGTAGTAATAACAGTAGTGGTAGTGACAATGGAGGTGGTAGTAGTAATAGGGATCTGAAGAAGTTGGGGAAATGCCTGACAAGGTGCGGTGCAAAGATGGCAACATGTGCAGTGGGTTGCGGAGCGCAGAGAGCGACAACAGTACCATGCTTGCTTAAATGTAGTTATCAAAACTTCACCTGCCTGAGTGGTTGTGCTGGATCCAAGCTGCCCGTGCCACCAATCCCATCTCCATCCCCTAAACCCAACCCCCCAACCTCCCCCAACCATCCCCGACTCCATGGATAAATATTATGATTAATTATATAATCAATGTATGTTATGGATTGGATTGGATTGGATGGGATGGATATATAATGAATAAATTGGTGCCCTTAGTAGGCCTCGAATAAATAAATTGATTAATAAAAAAATACAAAACTCCATCTCTTTCTTTTTCTCTCTCCCTCTCTAGAAGTAAAATGGATATGGTCATTGCTAATGCTGTTATACGCATCAAAACACTTTGGATGGTATAAACAACTGCATCTGCATGGGGTCCCCGTCCATTGTTAACAACCCAGTTAAGTTTCTCAAGCAATTCTTGATGGATCCAGTGGATGTTGAAATAAGATACAATCCATAGATTAGATTTGTCAAAATAATAACCAAAAAATTCACATAACATAACATGCCATCATAATAGTTTTCCAGCAGCAGTGCATATATAGCTTTTAATGGCCATGTATCATCCAACATCTCAAGGTTAGTCTCATCCCAAACCTCTAAAAGCTTTTTGAAGATGAATATAAAATATTACAACCGGAGATGTAACACGCCACTCCAGAGTATAAATTGATCCAAATATGCGTTACACCACTGCATTCAATATAAATAACAAGCACAAAAAAGTAATATTTATTGTGCTCTGCTGCGACTTTTCTTCTCCTCAATGCCTGATTGTGAAAATCTGTGTCTAAGGACTTGGAAGACCTCTTCTGCTTTAACACCTTTGAGTGCCAACAAAACCATGGCATGATAAAGCACATCTGCCATTTCTGAGGCCGTCCGCGACTTATCCTCATTCTCCTCCAACGTTCGGCATAACTCATCTGCCTCCTCCCTGCAAAAGGAGATTTCATCCTTGTAAGGATCTCAAGTTGAAATACACATCTGAGTGTCCCTCACCCTCTGCACATTTTAGTTACTAAATTTACAAGCTGACTTAAATAAAACCATATTCACTCTAATAATTTTTTTCCCCCCTTCTTGGAAAAGAGAAGATGGGGAAGATTTGAAGCAAAGAATGAAACAAATCCAGCTCATAAAAAGGAAGAATACAAAATCAGAACTAACAAATCCAACATATCACTCATGATACCTGATTTTTGAGCAAAGCAACTTGTTGTCAATTAATAATCGTTTTGTCCACGAGAGTTTCTCATTTTGTGGTCCTGACAGTTCCGCTTTCCGTTGGGAGATTGTAGATTCCAACGAGTACAAAGTTGTCAAAGACATCTTCCTTTCCTCGACCTACATAACCAACCAATATCAAATTTTATCTGGAAAAAAAAAAAAAATTTGAAATGACAAAATTGCTGGTAAAAGAAATCAAAACAGAGAAAAGCAAAGTATATGAACCTGTGGATTTTTCAAGAAATCAAAAGCTGATGTGTAATAGCAGGTTTCTGCCCCTGTGTGGCAAGTAGGGCCATCAGGCTTCCCAAGGTATATTATCTGAAAATAGGTAAATCCAATAAATAGGGTAAACATTGATTAATGAATATGCATAATGATATAATTTAATGGAAGTGATTATAACTTACAGAGTCACGGTCACAATCAAGAAAAATGTCATGAATATTAATGAAATTCATTGAGGTCTCCCCCTTTGTCCATAACTCTGATCGTGACCTGCTGTAGAATGTTGCTTTCCGAGAGGAAATGGTTGTTGCTAGAGCATCCCTATTCACAAAGCCTTGCATTAAGATGGCTCCTGTGTCAACATTTTGGGCTATTGCAACTGCCAAACCTTTGTCATCCCATTTCACATTGTCTAACAAAATATCAACCTAGAATTCAACTTTGTTAGATACTTCATTAATTTGAATAGGCTAAAAGTCAGATCATAAGGAGACAGAAGAACAAATAATAGGAGAAGTAAAGAAAAATGCAATAGGGCATAAAAAAGGTAAGCCTAGTTTAGGCCCCATTGGATGGAGGTTAAGCATGGTTTTAGTCCCCATTGGATGGAGATTTGGGAGGGGTAGATTGCAAGGAACAACAACGGGCATAACTTTCTTATGATGAAAGAATTATTTAGATGCCCTTCTCTGCAAAGTGGGGTGGCTTTGGGACATTGAAACTGCATAACCTCACCTAAAGGGAGTAGTAGTACACCGTCATCACCATTACCATTGTATAACTTCTCCCTATTCCTCGGTGTTCCAATAAATTTCCTTCCTTTGACAGATATTCAACGGTTCCCACAATCATGCATGTGGTGAGACACCTAGCAATGTCTAGTCAAATTCCGCGAGAAGATTTGTTTTTTCAATTAATCGAAGCATGTTCATACTGTTCTGATGTAATATGAGTATCATGTGCAAACATCCATCCATCCATCCATCCATCCATAAATCAAGCCACTCATGTTACCAACTGTTCAAAAAACAGTTCAGTAAACCACATTAAACGTTCTACTAATGTGCATTAACAAGGCCAACAGAATTTGCTTGCTAAAAAGAACAATTCCCATATAACAAAACTGCCGACTTTGAAACAAGGGGTGGATTTATTGGTGTCAACAACATTTATAGAACTAACCCAATCTTATAGTGTATAAAGGGCAGAAAATGCAACCTCTAATTCTAGAAAGTATTATCTACTCTCCTAGGTTACTAGCTGATATATAAGGAGAGTAGGGTCCAGATGTAGCTCGAATAACTATTGTTTTAAATAATCGGGCCACGATGGACTCCATCAAGAGATATCTAAATGATTGATGAAAAACACATCAGTCAACTTTCCATCTGTTTTCCTTTTCCAGACTTCTAACAGTTGCAACCACAAAGACCAAGGTAGAAACCTATGTCTGGTATTTAAGCCTTGAGCACTCGTTAGCTAAAGATAAAAAATGACAACAAAAAAATTTGCCGAATATTAAAAATTATGCTGAACAATATAAAAAAGAATAAATGAAGGAAGAAATTAAAAGCTAGAATTACAATTTTCACTTTTTAAAACCAATGAAAAGAGAAGAAGAAGAAGAAGAAGAAGAAGAAGAAGAAGAAGAAGAAGAAGGAACGAGACTCTTATTTTTCCATGTTACCATGGCAAAAATATTATCACCAACAGAATGTCATACTTTGCAGAATCAGGATTATGGCTAGAGGGACAATATTGAAGTATCTACTGCAAGTCAAAGAAAAAATTGAAATGAATTTTTACATGGATTCACCAACAAATAAAAAATACACTGATCAATTTAATTGTATATCATTTGCCTTTAGAGAAGACACATAGTCTATTTTCGAGTGCATATGAATTATTGGTGTCAATAGTTATGGAACTAACCCAACCTTAACGGTGTATAAAGGGGCAGAAAATGCAAGCCCTAATTCCAAAAAGTATTATCTACTCTCTTGAGTTACTGGCCGATAAAATTATAAGGAGATGTAGGGTCCAGATGTAGCTCAAATAACTATTGATTGCAAATTTTTAGGCAACACTGGACTCCACCGAGAGATATCTAAATGATTGATGAGGAACCCATCCGTCAACATTCCCCATTTCTGTTTTTCCTTTTCCAGACTTGCAACAGTTCCAGCCACAAAGACACTAAGGTAGAAACCTGACTACATCTGGTATTTGAGCCTTGAGCACTCATTATCTAAAGATAAAAACGCATTAGAATTCAGAATTTGCTGAATATTAAAAATTATGCTGAACAATTTTAAAAAGAAAAAAAAAAATTAAACGAAGAAGGAAATTAAAAGCTAGCTTTATAGTTATCCCCTCTTTTTAATTAATTTACTTCTTTTTTTTTTTTAAAAAAAAAAAAACAAAGAAAGAAACGAAGAAAAAGGAAACAAGATTTTTTTTTTTCTTCTGTTATACCATGGAAAACATATCATCATGAAAAAAATGCCACTTCATGGTGTCATGGGGATTATGGCAAGGGGGATAATATTAAGGTAACTAAAGGTTATGTCAAGGTATGATTTAAAAATTTCTATGCAAGTCAAAGTAAAAACACTTACTGAAATTAATTTCGACACGGATTCTCCAAAAAAATAAAAAATACACTAATTGATTTAAATTATCAACATAGGCATATGCTGCTAATTCCATTTTTTCTCAGGTTTACAATCTCTTAAATACAGAAGTAAATCCATAGTATGAATTTAGATGGCCCTTTATGAGGAACTCCACTCACAATATTCTTGTAAAAGTCCTAGACTTGAAACTATATGATGTGATATTCACATAATCCTAGCAATGCAAGGTAGGTTTGTCGACCATTCAGCACTCTATTGTTAGCAATTGCACCCATGATTGCTTCATATGGATTAACGCAGGCTACATAATATAAATGAAATATGCCTCAGCATTTATCTATCGCACTGTTTGTATTGATCAGATTACTCATTGTATACAATTACTAGTTCTATATCCTAAGACGTTTTCTACTAGAAAAAACTCAGTCTTATATTCAACATATCTGTAACTTTCAGCATATTGTAGCCAACAACAATAACAAATTCATCAATGCATAACAGAAACCTTAAGAAAACAATAGCTTGCACAGAGATTTTAATTGCAGTACCTCAGATGATGCAACAAAAAGATCTTTACGCAATTTTGGAATACCAGCAACGACAAGACAGGATGTATTCTTTTTAAGGCTTGTTGTGCAATATTCCCTCCTAGAGAAGAAGTTGCCTCCTGGATAAACTTTGAGAGATTGAAGGGAGTGGGAATACATAGCAGCAGCCATCATGATAATAACAACAACAGCAACAACGACAATAACAGTCACAAATCCTCAAAGCTTGTCTTCAAAATTATATCAAAGTCTGTCCTGAGAACAAGTAAAACACATTCCTGTAAGCGCTGGTTTGACTATGGCGCAGTGGCGTACATGCTCACAATTTGTGGTTTGGTGAATTTTCAAGAAATCTTTTGCAAAATTAATTTTTAGAGAGTGCAAATGCGAATTAATTTAACCAAGGTTTTAAAGATCGGCAGCAACAGTTTTGATGGTAACAACCACCCATTGCGGTTGCTATAGCAGTGTGACAAAAATTCACATGTGTAACAGCTGCCAGCTGCTACCCTTACATAAAAGCCGTAACCGTCGTTACAACATCATTATGGCCATTATGCTTATTTTTAGCAATTTCGTATATAAGGCCAATTTTCTCTTTTTTTTACTAGTTTAAATCACTTAAAAAACATCTAGAACTTATGCGAAATTCTTAGATCTATATGCTTTCAATCTCCAATCTTCATGACCTACAACAATATTTAAGTTGCTATCAAGATTAGATTAGCTTAGTTTTTCTTTTTTCTTCTCCTTTTTTTACCTTCTATTACTTTCTCACTTGATTCCTTAGTTATTAACTTATATCTATTTGATTTTAGGTTAAATTCATTGAACAAAATTTGGATATCATGTTACATACATTCACATTAGTATGTTTGACATTTTGTACCATGAACTTGTGTTTATGAAATTATCATTTTTAATATTAAACATGCTTCCTGACTTTTTCCCCACATACAAGAAGAAAGTCGTCTTTGGTAAAGTAAAGAAAATTAAATACATCCAACAAAAGAAAAAAAATTCCAAACCAACTTAAAATTAGTGAAATAAATGCTGTGATAGGGAAGGAGCGGCGGGGGGCAATGGTGGGTTACCATGGCTTTACGTTCTTTTAGTTCACCCACTCCACCGTTATTAGCAGCTAGGGTCAATACTCTCGATCTTGTTACACCGTGAACGTTATGTTAATTGATGCAGGCTTGTAACATACCTTCACGATCCGCAGCAGACATCCACGGGGACCCACTTTATTGACATTGACCCGATGGTAGAGCCCTTTTCCCTTTCGAAAGCTTCACTCACCTATTAGTATTTGACACCTGCATAACATCTTAATCCAGCCTATGGGTCGCCTCGTCCACAACCTCAACCACAAAGCCGCACCCATAAGATCCCATAATTGCATAGGTGCGTCCGATCCTATACTGAGATGTGGTAGTTTGGCTCAGTGATACCAAATGATACAAGCCCATTCAGTAGAACTAACCCTTCAAAATCCTAATCGGCTTGCAAGGAGAGGGTGTGTAAGAGACTTATATGCCTATGGCCAAGGCCAATAATGTAACCGAGTGCAAAAGAATAGTAATTTAGTAAATAATAGACCGGAAAACACATGATTTCCAGAGAGTTAGACGAGACGCGTATAAAATTATTTTTCCCCTCCAGCACCACCACCACCACCACCACCACCAACACCCAAACTCTCACTTTCCCTTACACGTTTCCAATAAACAAATTTGATTGAAATATACTAAATACTAATAGTGTAGTTTTAGTTTCCCCAACCCCCACAATGCTAATTTTGTGTCATTTGTTTTTGGTAAGCTGGAGAGATAGATCAAATTAGAGACTTAAAAAAATATCAAAGGTTTGGGTTCCTACAAAAACCAATAATAAAATAAATACTAGTATTTCATTCATAACCCTGTAAGGTAAACGAGCTGAAATGAGTCAATTGAAAGAAAAAGGGCTTGAAATAATGTCACTTGCTTTTTGAAAAGCATGTCGTGGTTACCTGATGGGCTGAGAGAGAGCCGCAGAGTGAGACAGAGACTGTGACGGGCACCGGCAACCGGCAGCCGGAGATTGTGAACCGGAAGACTGACACCGTCAGATGCGACGGCAGCCGGTAGTCGCAAGTTGATTGGTCGGTGCTTGTGGGAATCGCGGTTCACGGACGGACCGAATGAGAGAGACAGAGAGGAATTGGGGCAGTAAAGAAATACCCGTACCCGTAATCCTATTGCTGAGCATCTCCAACGTTTGAATTAAAAATTTCATTAGTAAAAATTTGGAAAAAAAATTTAATTAGATACCGTTCATTTCAATATTAAAAGATTATTTTACATTCTCGATTGTCTGGAAAAATATCAGTGTGAATGTCCTGAAAATTATCTAAACATCGATAAAAAAAAGTTGTCAAAAATTATTTTTGGGTAGACATCAAGAAGATGTTCCGTTCAAAGGTAACGATTTAAATTTAATGAAAAATAAAAGACTCACCTTATTTAATGAAAGTTTTGATTCATTTTTTATTTGAGTTTGATGGAAGGATTGAAAGTTAAACAATTATTATTTTTATTAAATTTAAATTTGATAAAACATTAAATGTAGCGTGGGAAATAGTCTTATATGAACTGTTTTATTTAGGTTAGTAAAAACTGTGTGTCAATATCTAACTACACTGTCAAACTGGTACTCAGCTGGAGAATACTGGTAGAATAGATTGTCCGAACGACCTGTCATAGAAAAGAAGAGATTTCGGCGGTGGTTCGTCCACCCGGGGACACTCCGACAATCAAGTCAGTTATCTCTCAAAGATAGCAAAAGTACTTAACTCACTATTCAGAACATAAAAAGCATACCTCAGACCCATGAGAGTGCCTCTCTTTTATTAGCCAACACTTACCTAATCCCAATAGGATTACTGCTAATCTTAGACTCCTAGTAGGATTGGGATAAACTCTCTAAGAGTCTTATCTTTACCCAAACTGAAATCCTTTCTCATTCTAGGACTCTTGTCCCTTATCCACTTATCTCGGATTTCAGTATCTTCGCAGATAACCTCAGCCTAGCCGAGATGATCTCGGTGTTATGACCAAGACACGTGGCACCTCGGCTGGCAGTTCGGTGACACCTCAACCACGTGTTGTCATTCAAAAATTATGTCCCCACAACTGCCCCTAGGTTCTATTACCTAGGCATCCTGAGGTGATGGAACCTATATCATTCATTCCTTTAATCATGACTTCGGTTTAACTTTAGCTTGTAAATTTTTCTTAAAATTTCAACAAGTGTTAAACATGACCTCGGTTTAACTTAAACTTGTAAATTTTTAAAATTTCAACAAGTGTTAAACATTTCCTTGGTTTAACTTCAACTTGTAAATTTAAATTTCAACAAGTGTTAAACACATCCTTGGTTTAATTTCAACTTGTAAATTTAAATTTTAACAAGTGTTAAACACATCATCGGTTTAACTTCAACTTGTAAATTTAAAATTTCAACAAGTGTTAAACATGACCTCGGTTTAACTTCAACTTGTAAATTTTTAAAATTTCAACAAGTGTTAAACATATTTTCGGTTTAACTTTAATTTGTAAATTTAAATTTCAACAAGTGTTAAACATGATATCGGTTTAACTTCAACTTGTAAATTTAAATTTCAACAAGTGTTAAACCAACCTTAGCTTGTAAATTCCAACTCCCAAGCATCATTCTACAGCCCTTTTTGATTCGACGTGTCTTCTGGGATTCTCCCCTCCTTGATTCTCCATGTGTAGACACCCCATTTTTGACCGACCTTAAGACTCAGACGTCACCAATCGGGCGCTTGGTGATATTGCATAATGTGCTCGTTCAGGAGTCTCAGAGTCTTGGCCGTCAGCCCTGCCTCTGGATTTCCGAACCCTCTTCTGTGCCTTGCCTCGGTTTGCGAATCAAGCTCGATTTTCTCTGTTTCTTTTCCTGAGAGGAGGGAGAGGTCCCGTAGACCGTCTCTCAGTGGCCGTGGGCTACATTTGGTGGCCGTAGGCCATTTTGCCCATTTCGGAGCCCGGTTTCCGGTTTTTCGGGACCGTTGGCCGTGTGCCTCGGTTCGGGACCGCTTAACCATCTCCGTTTGCTCTAAATTTTGGCATGCATCTTATTTACTCCCTTTCGAGGGACACTGGGGTCTGAGAAACCCACTTCGTGGCCGAACGCCACTTTCGGTGCTTGGCAGCCCATTTTCGGGATCTCGAACTGCGTGTTTTGGCCCCCGAGCATTCGTTTTGCATCGATTTTCGTTCATTTTTGGCAGGTGCCTCTGTTTCATCACCAGAAAGGTCACTGGAGGGTGGGAGGCCAAAAATTATCTTGGCAACCAGTTATATTCCATTTTCGCCCTCCGACACCCGTTTTTCTCACTCCCGAGCCAATGTTGAACACTTTGGGGCCACTTTCTTCAACCCCAAACCACATATTTGTGTTGTACACACATGGGAGGATCCTAATATCATATGGCCGGCCAGAAATTCCATTTGACCCTTTTGAACCCCTCTTAAAAATGGCCTATTCTCTCTCTTGTTTTACAATTTCCAAATTCGAACCACAGGGTTGTGATTAGGGGACCTGGGAGGACATCTTTATGTGGTGGCCGGCCACTAAATGAACTTGGCCTTTTTGACCCTTGGCCGGCCGGCTAGGGGAGGTGGCCGGCCGGCCACCTGCAAGTCCAAAAACCAGCCGGCCATGTTCCTCACAAAAGGCACTTTACAGCTGTATAGCTGTTTCCCCCAGAAAATATCTCAATCCGGGGGATATTTTGTGGGGGAAAGCCTTGGTCCTTTTCCCCCACCCTTTCCTTCCATGCTCCCCCTCCTTTTGGTCCTTATAACCAGCTGCAAGCATTGGTATTGGGGGTTAGAAAAATTGGTCTTCAAGCCTTGATACACAAATCTCCCTCCATCTCTCTTATTTCCTTGAAAAACCTCTAAGTCCTACACCACCATTTCTTCTACACCACCAACCCCCACCCTTCCATCCTCCATTCCAGAAGTTTGAAGTTGTTCTCCAAGGCCTGAGGAGCCACAAACTAAAGCCAAGAGGCAACCAAAGTCAAGCCTTCAAGGGTAAGTAGTATTTTTCATTTTTTGAGCTTATTTTGGTACCTTTTCTTAGCCATACGTGCTTACTGATTTGAGCTCCGACCAAAACTGAAAAGGTCATTTTTTTGAGCTCATTTTCTTGTTTCATTAAGGGCTCAACCCTGTTTGAGCCCCCCATCTTGCACTTGCTTCAATATCTTCCTTGAATGCTGTTTTCTTGCATGCTTTGGCAGCCCATTATGCTTCCATATTTGGTCATTTTACAGAGCTAGAAATAGTCTTATTTTGGCCCATTATTCATGTTTCATTAAGGGCCTTTGGCTATTTGATGGATATTTAGTATACTTTGTGCTTTGGCCATCTTTTGGCCCATTTCTTGCATAAGAGCTTAGCCATATCTATATTTATTTTTGGGGTTTTTACAGTTCTGTAAATATGCATATTTTTGGTCCCTCTTCAATGTTGTAGAAGGGAATTTTTCAGTTTGGGCTTTGCATATGCCACTTGCTTCTTTGGCCACCTTTTGGCCCATTTTCTTGCATAAGAGCTTAGCCATATCTATGTTTGTTTTTGAGGTTTTTACAGTTCTGTAAAGTGGCTTATTTTTGGCCCCTCTTCAATGTTGTTGAAGGGCCCTAACCTATTTGGAGTCAGCAGCTGTGAGTTGCTTCATAATCTCATGTTTAGGGCCATTTTTGCATGCCATTGTTGCCCTATCTTTGCTTGCTGTTTGGCCATGATTTGTACTAGTAAAATACTAATTTTGGGGCTGCCTTGCTTCTGTATTTTCATTCCATGTATCAATTATGCATGCTTTGTATAGCTGTAGTTCATTCTATGCGCCTAATTTGCATTTCGGGAGAGATTCCATGCATCGGGTGTGCTTTCGCCTCATTTCGGGGCTGTTTTCCCCCATATTTCAGTGTTAAAATTCCATTAGCATGTTTGCATATCATTTTAGCCACATTGCATCGCGTATGCCATTGCCTCGGTTTGCGTGCCCGTGTGTACGCATTTCGAGGCACTTCATTTTCATCCATCGGCATCCTATGTGAGTGTGGCTGAGGCTCTCTCTCATGTTGGTATAAGCCCATATCATATTTTCATGTCATTTGCATTGCGTATGCCATTGCCTCGGTTTGCGTGCCCGTGTGCACGCGTTTCGAGGCACTTCATTTTCATCCATTGGCCTCTTATGTGAGTGTGGCTGAGGCTCTCTCATGATAGTATAAGTCCATGTTGCATTCTATATGCCATTTTAGCCATATTGCATTGCGCATGTCATTGCCTCGGTTTGCGTGCTCACGTGCACGCATTTCGAGACATCTCATTTTCATAAGCATTGTGCATACTAGGTTGTATCTTAGATCGCCTTCTGTCATTTTCTCAGTTTGCGTGCCTGTGTGCACGCATTTTGAGGCATCTCATTTTCACAACATAGTGCATACTAGGCTGTATCTTAGTTGCATTCATGCATGTCATGCATACTGCATTACGTTCGGAATAGGAGTTAGCCCGGGCGCGGGAAACGAGGTACATTTCGTACTCCGAGTGACGGAATGTGTCTCAAATTCCCCAGTCACCGACACTCCGGATTATCCATGGTGGAGTTAGGTTTTAGTTGTATTTTCATATGCATTCATTCTATATTGAGCTGCACATTTCGACTCCTCTGCCATCATGCATCGATATGCGTGATTGGTGGCACGAGGATCGAGGCATGCATACATTTGTGAAAATACATTGCCATGCCACTTTCTTGCTCTCTGTTGCAGCCAAATGAAGAATCAACGACCTTTTGGAGCTTGGCACGCATTTCAAGAAAAGGTGTAAACAGAGGCTAATTGGGGCATTGTCATGGATTTCCGCACAAAGGCAACCCGGGCATGCATCATTCATCAATCCGGAACGGAGTCAAGGCAGTCCCTGGCTTGCATGCCAGTTTACAGTTTTCTTAGTTAATTTGTTAATTAATTAGGAATTTGTACAATATTTGGACTGTAATATTCTTTTACTCGGGACTGTATATTTATTCGGACCCTCTGCGCGAGGGCAATGTTGTAATAAGTGTGGGTGAGTGTGATGTATGTCTTCCAACCCCACGTCTTTCTTCCCTTTTATTTACCTGCTTATGATGGTTAGATTAGGGCATATTTCAATTAGCATACAGTATGACAGCATGTTTGCATCATTCATCTGTTTTGCATGCACCGGGCTCGGCGCATCATACTAACTGCATTGTACTTTCAATTCCAAATTGAATACATGTTAGCTGTAGCATTTCATATGCCATGTTTAGAATAGCCGAGCCTATTTTAGTTGCATTTTTGCATGTGTTGCATTAGGCATTTCTGTATAATTAGGATCATGCATGGATTTCTAATTAGCTTCCTTTTTTGGCTTGGAGTACCCGGTGAGCTTTATGCTTTAGCATCCTTGCATGCGTGTGAGTGACTGCCATAACTAGCATGCTTACCATGAGGCTATTTACTTATGTGATATAACTGCCTGAATGCCTGTGGGTGAAGGTTGGGTTACTTAAATTGGAATAAATCATCAAATGTTTTAGGCCCACTAGATAGTGGCAAAAACATCTTTTCCTAAGCCCACCTGAGGGTGGCAAAATCTGTATTTTAAGCCTACTTGCGAGTAGCAAACCATCTTTCAAAAACAAACACGAAATGTTTTGCTCCAATTCAATCGACTCAGTCTATACTTGTATGCTGTGCGCATCACATAGTAACCTAGGCTAATAACCAGAATAAGAACATACAATGTTTTTAAAAATAGATATCATGGTTAGTAGAGGCCGGTCTCTGACCGGGCGAGCGGGGGTGCTCACGAAGTGACCTTCCCCAATCGTACCCAAGTTCCCGAGCCGAGGCAACTTTGGTGATGACGGACACGTGGCCTTAGGCAACGAGTCAGGGTTTTCTAAATTTCCCAAAATAAAATATTTAGGTGGCGACTCTGTATCTGGCAAAGCAGTCCATGTTTGGCACTTCTTTCAAAATCTGTTTTCTCAAAACGATTTGCCGGATTCGGACTCTTTGGTTCAGACTTAGAACCGTGACAAATTTGAGAGTCCTGAGCTGTAGTGACCCCCAAATGAACAGAACGGGAGCTCGTCCCTCCCGGGGCGTTCGGGGGACGTCTACACCATGCCCGACCTCCCATGAAGGCCGATGAGAATGCCCATTTGCCCTGTCGTGCTGAGGGATTGCAGGAACTGTATTCTGCCCTCCTTTCTGAGCATCTTTCTGTCCGTCGTTGGCCATCTATTCTCTTTTCTTTCCCACAGACGGTGCCAAATTGTGTGTGTCAATTTCCGACCACACTGCCAAACTGGTACTCAGCTGGAGAACACTGGCAGAATAGATTACTCGAACGACCTGTCATAGAAAAGAAGACATTCCGACGGTGGTTCGTCCACCTGGGGGCACTCCGACGATCAAGCCAGTTATCTCTCAAATAAGCAAAAGTGCTTAACTCACTATTCAAAACATAAAAAGCATACCTTAGACCCATGAGGGTGCCTCTCTTTTATAGCAAATACTTACATAATCCTAATAGAAGCCTAGCTTCAATGGACTTAAGATTACTGCTAATCTTGGACTCCCATTAGGATTGGGATAAACTCTCTAAGAGTCTTATCTTCACCCAAACTGAAGTCTTCTCTCATTCTAGGACTCTTGTCCCTTATCTGCTTATCCCAGATTCCGGTATCTTCGCAGATAACCTCGGCCTAGCCGAGATGATCTCGGTGTCATGGCCAAGACACGTGGCATCTCGGCTGGCACTTCGGTGACACCTCGGCCACGTGTTGTCATTCAAAAATTATATCCCCACAAACACTTAATTCATACAAAATTTTATTATTTTAATTATTAATATTTACAAAATTTATTACTTATTTATAATACTTTACATTACATGTCATTTACCATCCATATATCATTTTTTTTTAAAAAAACATAATGAATCTTCGAATATTGTTGGATCGGCCAAAGTAGCATTGCTTTATCAAGTCGTGCGTGTTGAATGATGAATCGATTGAATGGCAAATGTAGTACACTCTCTACAATATATATATATATATATATATATTGGTTTATGTCCGTGTCTGAACGTACCGTGTAAATAATGTTATAAGAAAAGCGAAAAAATAGAAAATGTATATGTAAGATATTTTTTGAAAAATATATCTTAGTCGTTGTTTTATAATTGAATAGATCTAAGCTGTTCAAATGACCTAATAAGACAAATGTGTGTAGGACAAATTTAAAAACCATTATGCTTTATTATATAGATGTTGAAGATTCATATAAGGTCTAAATTTATGAAGTCTATCAGGTATTCAATATATTTAAAAATAATAATTAATTGTTAAAATTCATTTAATTTGTGAACTATAAAATTCATTAATTTAATCTCCACTATACACAGCAAAATGTGACTCCTAATTCTGGGATCGTAAAATTTTTCATATAATATGAATAAAAATAATTGAACAAAAAGGAGAAAATAAAAAAACAAATAGAGAGAAAAATAAAAATGAGAGAAAATAAAAAAAATAAAAAGAAAAGAGAAAGGAAGGTGGGATTATGAGATTATAGATGGATGGGTGAAAAAAGGAAAAAGTAAGAGAGAGAAGCGGAAACATAAAAAATGTACATGTAAGATATTTTTTGAAAAATATATCTCAGCCGTTGATTTATAATTTGAATAGATCTAAGCCGTCCAAATGTCCTAGTAGGACAAACGTGTGTAGGACAAATTCAAAAATCATTCTGTTTCGTTATATAGATATATATTAGTTTACACACGCCAGTGCATGGCTGTGGGAGCCGAATGTTTTTGGATCAACAGGAGCGGACCAATCCGGTCCAGAACATAACTTTTATTCGGCATTGACCCTATCCAATTTTGGGGTCGAATAAAAGAGCTGGTATTCCTGCCAGTGAAACAAGGGCCGTGTAGAAGTACATGGCAAGGACTAGGAGTGGGCTAGGCCCCAAGGCCCCAAGAGAATACTATAAATACAAGATCTTCAGTCCTAAAGAGGTATGTGAGAATTATTGTGCTTAAACTTAGAATACAAGCTTCATCGAGTGTAGATACTAACATGGTCGTCGGAGTGATAATTTCGGCACCCCTGACCAGAGTGTTTATTCTTTTTAAGGTGACCAGAAGAGGATCACGAGCGTTCCCCAGGATCCTGAATAGTATTTCCAAACCACTTACCCACAATTGGTGCCGTCTGTGGGAATACTCAAGTACATCCATGGCGAGCGTGACGGAAGATCCTCCGACAGTCACTGTCGACCCTATACCTCACGATGAAACTACTCCAACAAACTTGCTTGGACCAGAGACTATCGCCGCACGACGTGCCTTGAATTTCGCCTTACCCTCGACTTCGGAGCACGAGACAATGCAGGCGATCATGGAACAAGCAAAGCAAAATGAACAGAGGCTGGAGAACATGATCGCTGAGAACGAACGTCTTCGTGAAGATTTGGCCTTGGAAATGGTGAAGTCCAAACAAGCTCCGCGCCTAAATCTGGAACGATCTCCGAAGGCAGGTGGTCGATAACCTCGAGCATGACAAGACACTGATAGCGATTTCGACTCATTATCCCCGGAGCCCAGGAAGAAGGGACGACATGAAACCACCAGTTCTTCCGAAGAAAGTCCCCGTACAATGCAGAAGCGAAGAACGAAAAGTTCAGACGAAGACCAACACGACCCCTTTGTACGACGGATCGCAAAGGCTGCGCTACCAAAGAAATTTAAAGCACCGTCGTTCACCCTGTACGATGGCAAATCAGACCCCACTGACCACATCCGCCACTACAAGCAGGCCATGACATTGCATGCAGACGACGAGGCCCTCATGTGCCGAATATTTCCCAGCAGTTTGGGACCGTTGGCGGTCCGGTGGTATTATAAACTGGAGCCGGCTTCGATCAAAACCTTCCACCAACTACAGAAATCCTTCAGGGCTAGATTCATTACCAACAAAGTCTAGCCAAAACAAGCCGACTCCCTCTGGGCAATGCAAATCCTGCCAGGAGAAACACTAAGAGCTTATTCGGCGCGATATTGGGAATGCTTTAACCTTGTTGATGACACTTGCAACGACTCCATGGTCATCACTGCCTTCAAAATGGGACTACACCCAAATAGTGCTCTCCGCAGTTCCTTGACTAGAAGACCCCCCAAAATAGTCTGGGGGTTGGTGAAGAAAGTAGAGGAATATTGCAAAGTGGAAGACGACGCCTTGTGGGTTAAAGCCGGACACGTGGTCAACAAAACGACCTTTCCCGAAATCGCTCAGCTAATAAGTTCCGCACCACCTCAAAGCCCTGAACCACGACAGCAGGCTAAACGAGACAAGAGACAGGATTCTCGTTGATCCAGTGATCGATGCCCACACCAAGCCAATGAGCAACTGCAGGTCGATAGCAGGCGCACAAAGTGCGCTGACAAGAAATATATGGAGCTGTCAGAGCCAATCAGCTCAATTATGCCCAAGATCCAACATCTTCTATTCTTCAAATGGCCGTCCAAGATGGTGGGACCTCATCACACGAGAAGGCGGGACAGACGTTGTGAATATCACAAAGATCACGGTCATGATACGGACAGCTGCTATGCCTTGAAAGACCACATGAGGAATCGGTCCAAGATGGTCGGCTCCAGCAACACGTCCGGAAAAGCACAATCAAAACTGTGGCCCTTCGGCAGGAGTCACCTCCCCTCGGCATTATACATATGATATACAGTCTTCCAACGCCACGTACCGTGCATGCAATCCATGCATCCCCCCAGGAGCAACGCGCACAAACGAAACAACCTTACCAAGCGCCGAGCATTATCTTCGACGATTCTGATCTTATCGGTATAACACTCCTCCATATTGATCCATTGGTCATTGAACTACATGTGAACCGGTTTACCGTTGAACGCGTCCTCGTTGACCAGTAGAGCACTTCGGAGGTCATGTATTATGAGACATTCATCAAACTCGGCTTCAACGAATCAGACCTGTCTCCGGCTCCTCATCCATTGTTCGGCTTTAACGCGAATCCGGAGTATCTGTTGGGGAAAATCACGTTACCCGTTCGGGCGGGCTCCCAAACGGTGGAAGTGGAATTCCTGGTCGTCAAGCTCCCTTTGCCGTGTAACCTCATTATGGGGCGGACTTGGTTGCATACTATTCGGGCCGTATCAAGCACCTATCATCAGCTGCTACGCTTCTCGACCGAACACGGCGTTGAGCAAATCCGGGGTTCCTGGCAATCCGCACAAGCATGCTATCTCCTTTTTGGAAAGACACCAACGGAGACGCAGGTTAACTCTATTGAAGTGTCAAATCGAGAGTCTCGACAAAATCGGACGGCTTAGTGATAAGAAGCCACGGAAGCTGTAGGCGATATCGGTAGCAGCTTTTTACGATGTCTAATCAACGCATCCAGCTGCGCCGCTGCACGCTGATAAAGTTGCCCCTGAAGGTATTTTTAGACGATAGAAGGCTGGTTGATGGAGAATTAGGCACGCGGCCTTGCTCCTAACACACTTGCGCGAGTTTTATTATAAAACCCGACTTGTGGGAATGATATTGGTTCTGAGCGGCTCACCATGTACACTTTCCATTTCTATATTGCAAAGATGCCTGTTTACGGACTCTACAATCCAGTTCAAAAGCCTCCGGATTCGGAACGCCCTTCGTGGATATCACGATTGGCCAAATTAAGTCTCCGGATTCGGAGCCCCATCGGCGCATGACGTCTTTGGGCCGATAAAGCCTCCGGATTCGGAGCGCCTTTCATGGATGTCACGATTGGCCAAATTAAGCCTTCGGATTCGGAGCCCCATCGGCGCATGACGTCTTTGGGCCGACAAAGCCTCCGGATTCGGAGCCCTATCGGCGCATGACGTCTTTGGGCCGATAAAGCGTCTGGATTCGGAGCGCCCTTCGTGGATGTCACGATTGGCCAAATTAAGTCTCCGGATTCGGAGCCCCATCGGCGCATGACGTCCTTGGGCCGATAAAGCCTCCGGATTCGGAGCGTCCTTCGTGGACGTGGCCAAATTAAGTCTCCAGATTTAGAGCCCCATCGGCGCATGACGTCCTTGGGCCGATAAAGCCTCCAGATTCGGAGTGCCCTTCGTGGATGTCACGATTGGCCAAATTAAGTCTCCGGATTTGGAGCCCCATCGGCGCATGATGTCTTTGGGCTGATAAAGCCTCTAGATTCAGAGCACCCTTCGTGGATGTCACGATTGGCCAAATTAAGTCTTCGGATTCGGAGCCCCATCGGCGCATGACGTCTTTGGGCCGATAAAGCCTCCGGATTTGGAGCGCCCTTCGTGGATGTCACGATTGGCCAAATTAAGTCTCCGGATTCAGAGCCCCATCGGCGCATGACGTCTTTGGGCCGATAAAACCTCCGGATTCGGAGCGCCCTTCGTGGATGTCACGATTGGCCAAATTAAGTCTCTGGATTCGGAGCCCCATCGGCGCATGACGTCCTTGGGCTGATAAAGCCTCCAGATTCGAAGCCCCATCGGCGCATGGCGTCTTTGGGCCGATAAAGCCTCCCGATTCGGAACGCCCTTCTAAAATGAAAACATTTACACATCTAAGTAGGGATATGTAGGCTGAAACTAGTACAATCGCATGAACAAGACAAAACGTGCCAGTATTCAAAGTAAGATGCTCAAATTAAACATACAAAAGTTCAAAACAAGATAAACTTTTAGAATGAAACATTTATTCAATTAAACGGTAATTACAAAAAATGCCATCCGCATTCGAAGCATTACAACATCTATTCTCATACGACATCGCATTGTACAAGCGGCAGCGCCAAATCAATGCCCGCTAATCAGAGGGCATTCGCAACTTGAAAATGCTTTGATTTGACCGGTTTGAGTCCACAATTCACCCCAACAAGATAATCGCCCTTGAGGCGGAAACCTTTGGCACTATAGACAATGTCAAGGCCAAGATCCAAGACAATAAAGGAACTCGCCATGAAAAACAGTAATACTTAACGACCGTGGAGCTACGTCGGCCCCATTTCTTGGCCACGGTTGCGGACAACTTCGCCATCGCTGTTTCTCTTTTCGAGGTGATCCGCTTTGACGACTTAAAGGCTGATGTTTCTTGAGCACCCTGCCTCCCGTGCGAGTGTTTTCCCCATTGCGATTCGTCGCAATATCAGACTCAACCAGAGTCCGAGCTTCTTCCCTGCTGAAGAAAAGCTCCATTCGACGATCACACTTACGTAACCCCACGCAACAAAATCGTTCTAAAACGAGTCTGTGCACAGAAAGCGAAGTCACTGGAGCGACAAATCCGAGGCATTTTATTTCTAAAATCTTTGTAGTAGCCCCAAGGCGATTTCATCAACACTAAACTCCAAACGACGGACGCCGAGCGACATTTGCCACAGCCACTTCATGCACTAATTTTTGCCTTGTTAAAACGACCTAAATTATATAAACGACAATTATGGGTGAATGCCTTGAAGTCTATGTACTGGCTGGGGCAAGGGCAGATTTATTAATCTAACCGGCCGAACATCTTGGCCCCATGCCGATCGATACGTGCCACAGCCACTTCATGCACTAATTTCTGCCTTACTAAAATGGCCTGATTATATAAACAGAAATTATAGATGGGCCGACAGTCTTCGGAGTCGGAGCCCCATCGGCGCATGATGTCTTTGGGCCGAAAAAGCCTCTGGATTCGGAGCCCCATCGGCGCACGACACCTTCAGGTCGAAATGGCCTCCGCAGAAAATACGCGTGTGCCGAATAAAATTTTCAACGAAGCAAAGTTAGAATAAAATGAGTACTAATATAAATAACAAGTACGCTACAGATTGAGAACTAAGCATTTTATTAAATTTGGTGAATAAATACATAATTTCACTTTCAATCTACGTAAGCATTACAAGGATTTCTTGGGTTCGGCGGCTTCTTCGTCATCGCTCTTCTCAATTTTGAATACGGAGAAGGGAAAATCATTCTGTTGATACAACGGAAATGCCGAATCCAACCCTCCCGCTTGGAGACTTGCAGCTTGCCGAAGCGCCTTGATCCAACCGTGCCTAAATCCACAATTTTCACATCAGTAAACTTCTTTGGCGAGTTTCTCCTTGGTCTTCTGAATTCCGACCTTTCGGCCGTCATGGAAGCCTTTTTCATAGGCCGTACCCCTCGCAGTCTCGATCGCGAATATGCTAGCCGTATTACAGTCGGCGATCGCATCGCTAATCAGCCTCTGAGTAACCCTCTCTTCAACAATCGGATTGGGGTGGCTAGTTCATTGGGGCCCGCCAGACTTGATTTTCCTTAGCTCGCGCTCGGCCTTCTCAGTGCGAGCTTCTAATTTCCGAATGCGTTCATCTCTCTGTTCTATGTCGCGGCGAGCGGCGCAGAGACGTATGTCGATCTCATAAGCCGTGTACAGTCCCCTTACCACCCCGTGAATGCCTTCACGAAACACTTCAAAATCCTGTTGACCTACCATCGACTGTTGAACTTCGGGCAGAAAAATCTGTCGAGCAAACTCGACTGCCACATTCGGATCTCGAATGATCGAGTTCGCCTCTGTCATTGGTCTATTACCCACGAAGACTGCAAAACTCAATGGGCGAGGAGTCGCGTCAGGTTGCCTGCCGAAACCAAGCCGAGGAGACTTACACTGTGGCTGTTTGTCCCTCTTGGGCGATCTACTCCGACGACGAAGAGATTGACGCCTCTCCCAATCCCTCGAAGTCCTACTGCCCGTGCGTGAAGGTTCACTGTTTCGACTCATATCTCCTCCCAGCTCAGCTAGAGTCTTCGCTTTGCCTCTGTTGTTGAATAAAAGTTTATTTGACATTTGCGCTTGTTCAATCTTCCTCAAACAGCTGGACTGAAATGCTGAATGAGCACATAAATAGGATCCTTGTTCATGAAGTACACACCCATTTATTCCCTACGGGGGCAGCACCTCCGAGGCAATCCCCTCAATGTTGAAGCGCCAACTACCCGGCACCGAACGAATCATATGCCCCAATTGCATCTATTCGGCATTCTACGATTGCGAACCCGTTGGGGCGAGGGCAGATTCATCAATCTAGTCGGCTTAAGTACCCCAGCCGTTCCCCGAATTGATGCCTCAACACAAGGTTCTTATGGACGTGTTATTTGGCGTTCTACGATCGCGAACCCGCTGGGGCAAGGTCAGATTCATCAATCTAGTCGGCTTAAGTGCCTAGTCGTTCTCTGAATCGATGCCTCAACATAAGGTTCTTATGGATGTGTCATTCGGCGTTCTACGATCGCGAACCCACTGGGGCAAGGGCAGATTCATCAATCTAGTCGGCTTAAGTGCCCCAGCCGTTCCCCGAATCGATGCCTCAACACAAGGTTCTTATGGACGTGTCATTCGGCGTTCTACGATCGCGAACTTGCTGGGGCAAGGGCAGATGCATCAATCTAGTCGGCTTAAGTACCCCAGCCGTTCCCCGAATCGATGCCTCAACACAAGGTTCTTATGGACATGTTATTCTACGATCGCAAACCCGCTGGGGCAAGGGCAGATTCATCAATCTAGTTGGCTTAAGTGCCCTAGCCGTTCCCCGAATCGATGCCTCAACACAAGATTCTTATGGGACGTGTTATTCGGCGTTCTATGATCATGAACTCGCTTGGGCAAGGGCAGATTCATTGTTTTAATCAGATCGCTAAGCTCAGTCAGTTTGTAAGTCTGCCGTCTCACGTAGTCTTGGAATTTTGTCCTAACCACTGATTCTCCTAATTGACTACTCATACAATAAACAATACGAGAAATATCTTGGAAACATATGAAATTTTCATTCATAAATTGGGCGCTAACAGCGGACATTTTACATATGAAAATCCAACACAGATGAAAATCTACTAAACAAAAACAGACATTGAAATCGAAAAAAATCTAACAAAACTAGAATGTCTCCCAAATCAAGTCTCAAGGTCAGACTCAAGCGGCTCAACGTCCAGTTGCTCGTAGGGAATTGGCGTGGCCAATGTAACTCCAGCGGCAGCAAGGGCTGTGAGCCAGCCGTGTTTGAACCTCTGATTCTCGAATTTGGGGACTTCTTCTACATAGTCCATAAAGGTGGAGCTCTTCCTAGCCTCGAACGCCGCCGAGGACTCAGAGTCGGCTTTCTCCTTAGCCTGCTTCAATTCTCCAAACTCGGCCTCCAGCTTGGCAAGCGCCTTCTTGGCTAACTTGAGCAACTCCTCGCTCGCATTTGCCTTCTCCTCGGCGTCAGCCCTGAGTTGATCAACAGTTTTGGCCCTTTCCTTCTCAGCCTCGGCTCGTGCGCTTTCCATCGCGGCTCTCATTGCCTCGAACTCCGCCCTGCTCCTTTGACCCTCGACTTCAGATTGCAAACGGCCAATCCTTTCAACAGCGTCATGCTGGCGACGGCCGAATTCTGCGATCCTTCCAACCGTCTGTAAAACAAAGGATCGTCATGTGCCAAGAAACATCAAATACAAACCAAACCAAAGATTCAGTCACGTACTAGAAAAGTCGACTGGGCAGCTAATGCTATTGTCGCCAAATTTGGCTCAGCATGAAACGCCGCCTTGTCAGCTGGTAAGGAGACCGAGACAGCCAGGCTTAGTGCCACAGCTGCATCTTTCAGAGCCGACGCTTCGGAGGAGATCGATATATTTTTTATCTTTGGCTCAATAACAAAAGGAGCAACCACAGCCGACTCCTCAAAGCGTGGCCGTTTGTCCAAGGGGCCCTCTTTGGAGCCGTCCTCACCCTCAGCACCTCGTTTTTCGCCCCGATCCTTTGAAATCGGCTAAACTTCCGTAATCGGGCGCTCGACCTCCTTTTCCGTCTCGGCCATGACAACGTGAGCCGTTTCTTGTACGACAACGGGAGCAATAGATTCAGTCGGGACAAGTCCGGAATGGATGGCTACCGCCTTTTGTCGGGCGGCCATGCGTTCGACATTCCTTTTTCGTGCCATCTGCGTAAGATTATCCCCAGCCATATCCTTAGAGAAATCGTCGGGAAGATCTCCCAAGTTCGTAAAGATATCTTCGGCGTCCCCTCCGCCTGATGTAGATGGAGGATCAGGAGAGTTCAACCCGGCTTCCTCAAAGGCCTAATTGATGGCTTCGGCAACTTCTGCGGCCAACTCCTTCGGGTCCTTGGCGATAGGTTCGGCAACTTGTCCTTCCACGTGCTCAGAATCAGACGATTCGAGGCCAATCTGCCTCAAGTTTTTGAAGCTGGGGAAGATGAGGGCCGTCAGTTGGTTAACGCCTCGCGCAATGTAGACGTCCCCCGAACGCCCCGGGGAGGAACGAGTCCCCCCTGTTCCGTTCGATATTGGGCCCACTATAATTCGGACTCTCAAATTGTCACGGTTCTAAGTCTGAACCAAAGAGTCCAAATCCGACAAATCGTTTTGAGAAAATAGATTTTTGAAAGAAGTGCCAAACAGGGACTGCTTTGCCAGATACAGAGTCGCCACCTAAATATTTTATTTTGGGGAAATTTAGGAAACCCTGACTCGTTTGCCTAAGGCCACGTGTCCGTCATCACCAAAGTTGCCTCGGCTCGGGAACTTGGGTACGATTGGGGAAGGTCACTTCGTGAGCACCCCCGCTCGCCCAATCAAAGATCGGCCTCTACTAACCATGATATCTATTTTTGAAAACATTATGCGTTCTTATTCCGGTTATTAGCCTAGATTTACTATGTGATGCGCACAACATACAAGTATAGACTGGATCGCCTGAATTGAAACAAAACATTTCATGTTTGTTTGTTTGAAAATGGTTTGATGGTGCTACTCGCAAGTAGGCTAAGACATGGATTTGCCACCCTTAGGTGGGCTTAGAAAATATGATTTTGCCACTATCTAGTGGGCTTAAAACATACATTTGATGAATTATTCCAATTCAAATAACCCAACCTTCACCCACAGGCATTCAGGCAGTTATATCACATAAGCATATAGTCTCATGGTAAGCATGCTATTCATGGCAGTCACTCACACGTATGCAAGGATGCTAAAGCATAAAACTTACCGAGTACTCTAAGCCAAAACAGAAGCTAATTAGAAATCTATGCATGATCCTAAATATGCTGAAATGCCTAATGCAACACATGCAAGAGTGCAACTATAGCAGGCTCGGCTATTCTAAACATGGCATATGAAATGCTACAGCTAACATGTATTCAATTTGGAATTGAAAATACAATGCAGTTAGTATGATGCGCCGAGCCCGGTGCATGCAAAACAGATGAATGAATGCAAACATGCTATCATACTGTATGCTAATGAAAACATGCCCTAATCTAACCATCATAAGCGGGTAAATAAAAGGGAGAAAGACGTGGGGTTGGAAGACATACATCACACACACGCACACTTATTACAACATTGCCCTCGCGCAGAGGGTCCGAATAAATAATATACAGTCCCAAATAATTACAGTCCAAATAATTACAAAAAATCCTAATTAATTACCAAATTAACTAAGAAAAATAATAAACTGGCATGCAAGCCATGGACTGTCTTGACTCTTCTCCAGATGATGGATGATGCATGTCCGGGTCGCCTTTGCACGGAAATCCATTGTGATGCCCCGATTAGCCTCTGTTTTGCAATATTTTTTGGAAAGCGCGCCAAGCCCCGGAAGACTGCTAATTCTTGATTTGCTGCAACAGAGAGTAGAAAAGGGGCATGGCAATGTATTTTCACACATGTATGCGTGACTACTCTTCAGGGAGTGTAGTCCTCGATCCTCGTGTCACCAATCACGCATATCGATGCATGATGGCCGGGGAGTCGATTTGCATGACTCAATATGGAATGAATGCACACATAAACACAACAAAACCTAAACTCCATCATGGATAATCCGGAGCGTCGGTGACTGGGAATTGAGACACGTTCTGTCACTCGAAGTACGAAACGTCCCTCGTTTCCTGTGCTCGGGCTAACTCCTATCCCAAACACAATGCAATATGCATGACATGCATGAAATGCAACTAAGATACAACCTAACATGCACAATGCTATGAAATGGCATACACGATGCACGAGATAACATGGCACACACAATGCGCTAACATGCAACCTAGCATACACAATGCTATGAAATGAAATGGCATACACAATGCACGATGGACCTACACCAATATGAGTGGACCTCAGCCACACTTACATAAGAGGCCATGAGATGAAAATTAGACAACTCGGAATGCATGCACACGTGCACGCAAACCGAGGACCGAACCTAAGGCACGGATGCCACTCTAACAAGACATGGCAAGGCATGGAATATGGCATGCTAGCATGCAAATTTCAGCGCTAAAATATGACCCAAAACAGCCCCGAATCATGGAAACATGGCACCCGATGCATGGAATGGGACCCGAAATGCAAAACTAGGCATGCGCAATGACCTATAGCTATACAAAACATGCACTATTTGATCATGAAGTGTGAAGACAGATTCGAGGCAGCTCCAAAACAAGCATGTTTACATTTTTAAGCAAGGCCAAACAATGAACACAAATGGGGCTAAGCTAGCATGCAAAAATGGCCCCGAAATGAGAGGTAATGAAGCAAGTGGCAGCTTCTGGCTCTAAATAGATGAGGGCCCTTCAAAAATGTTGAAGAGGGGCCCAAAATATGACCTTTTACAGTTTATGATCAAACCCAAAACAGTGCACAAGCATGCTCAAAATACTATGCAAAACAAGGCCAAAAAGAGAGTTATAACACAAAGTACAAAAAGGATGCCTCAAACAGTAAAATACTCTTAATGAAACATGAACAGGGAGTCAAAATAAGGCCATTTATAGTTCGGACCAGAGCCCAAAAACCGAAGCACAAGAGGCTAACAAATCATGCAAAAATGGAGCCAAAAGAGAGATATAAAGGCAAGTGGCAAATGGAAGCCTCAAACAGTGATGAGCCCTTCAACAATGTTGAAGAAGGGCTCAAAATAAGCCACTTTACAGTTTATAATAGAGCTCAAAACAGTTTACACGTAGGCCAAAAATACTATACAAGGAAATGGCATAAAAGAAAGGTAAAGAAGCAAGTGCCACAAGGAAGCCTCAAACAGTGAGAGGCTCTTAAACAAACATGAAATAGAGCTTAAAAAAATGATATTTTCAGTTAGGGTCGGAGCCCCAACATGCAAGCACAAAGAGCTAAGATGTGAACCAAGAAAAGGGTCAAAAAGGGGAGAAGAGGACTTACCCTTGAAGACTAATCTTTGACAGCCTTTTGGACCAAGAAATGCTGCCTCCTAAGCTCTGAGAAGACCCTCCAAGCTGCTGGAATGGAGTGGTGGTGTGGTGCTAGGTGATGGCGAGGAAATGGTGTAAGAATCAAAGGTTTTTTTTTAAGGCTTAGAGTAGAGAGAGAAAGAGATTTAATGTGAGAGCTCCAAACCAACATTTTCTAACCCCCAAAACACAGCTAGGGGGTCTGTTATATAGACACAAGAGGGTGGAAAAGAGGGGGAAAAATGGGAGGGAAATGAAATTCAAATTTCCCTCCAAAATTGGCCTAAAAGGGAGATAAAGGGGCAAGTGATAGTAGGAGATCTTAAACCAAAGAGAGCCCTTCAACAAAGTTTAAGAGGGGATCAAAATAAGACACTTTGTAGTTTATGACAAGCCACGAAAATAAATACAAGTAGGCCTAAACTATCATGCAAGAAAAGGCCTAAAAGAGGGGTAAAGAAGCAAGTGGCAGTAGGAGATCTCAAACAGCAAAAGGTCCTTAATCAAACATGAAAAGGACCTCAAAATATGACTATCTCAAGTTCGGGTCAGAGCCCAAAAATTCAAAATGAAGGTTCGGGAGCCAAAACACGCAGTTTGGGGCCCCGAAAGCGGGCTGTTAGGCACCAGAAGTGGTGTCCGACCACGAAGTTGGTCTCTCGGACCGCAGTGTCCCTCAAAAGGGAGTAAATAAGATGCATGCCAAAAACTGGAGCAAACGGAGGTGGTTAAGCGGTCCCGAACTGAGGCACACGGCCAACGGCTCCAAAAAACCAGAAACCGGACTCCAAACGAGCAAAACGGCTTACGACCACGAAACGTAACCTATGGCCATTGAGAGATGATCTACGAGACCTCTCCCTCCCTTCGGGAAGAGAAAACAGAGAAAATGGAGCCTGGTTCGCAAACCGAGGCAAAGCACAAAAGAGTTCGGAAGTCCGGAGGTAAGGCTCGCAGCCGAGACTCTGAAACTTCTGAACGAGCACAATATGCAATATCATCGAGCGCTCAACTGGTGACGTCTGAGTCTCAAGGTCGGTCAAAAATGGGGTGTCTACACGTGATGGAAATATTATCTGCCGCCGAGAATGTCGTGTAGGTTGGCTCGTATCGCAGGAGAATGTGGGCTGCCCTCCCTTGTTTTTGAAGGTCTGGACAGCCGACGAACTATAGCGCGGTTTTAATTTCTGCGAGCACAACTTCGTCGTCTGAAGTCAACACTCTCTTTAAGTCGCTGCCTGCGTTGACAAAACGATTAGGTGAGCTAAGGTACCGAATACATGCATATGTACGTAACAGAAACAGTGATTTGGTCGGCCACCTGGTTCGCCTTTTTGCCTTGGCACATGATCTAGGCGATCTTTCCCTTCGCCGAATTCCCAATTACCGCGGACCACGACCATCACGTCATCGACACGCTTGCGAGCTAGCAAGCATGGTCACTAAGTGGTGGTCAGTGTCCTTGGCTCTAAGGAAGTAGCGTCCCAGACGGCCAATAGACTTGGCTAGGACATAACAGTGCCGAATTTCGGGAATACCTAAATTAACTCTAAGACGCCGATTTATCTCTACAATGCCCATTATAATGCGGAACAAGTTCACATTGGGCTGGGAAGGAATGAGACCCCAATACCGAAGAACGGCCCTCAAAAGTGGCTGAAGAGGAAAACAGACACCGCCCTCAGCAATTGATAGGAGAGGAAAGACGATTGTGTTCTCGTTTTCCCTCACCATATCAATAGTGCTGTCTGCCAAAAGTGACAGATAGATGTTGTCAGGGATGGAGAAGTGGCGTCGAAAGCTGGAGATTCGATCCGCAGAAAGGAGCTCCTTCAAATGTTTCGCCATTCTTGTCGACTCAAGGATTACGGAAAACTAAAAGAAGATAAAGAGGGGGGATCAAAAAATGTAGAGAAGAAAACTTACAGGAGGCAAAGGAAAGATCGAGAAACAAGGGGTTGCAGAAGCCGCAGAATGCAGGAGTCCCACTGGAAGACGAGCCAGATATCTTCGAGTATTCAGAGCATACATTCGAAGAGACAAATTCAAATCGCATTAAATGGAGGCAGCGTACGAAGGGGCGGGAAAGCGTTATAATGACCAAGAAGCATGTATACGTTTTGACATGCATCGGGAAGAGGAATAACCGCCGGATTTCTAACCTCCAGACTAGAAGCCAAACACGCCGACTAACTGGTGCTAGTGGGGTGTTTGGGGGCAATTGTGGGAGCCGAATGTTTTTGGATCAACAGGAGCGGACCAATCCGGTCCAGAACATAACTTCTATTCGGCATTGACCCTATCTAATTTTTGGGTCGAATAAAAGAGCCGGCATTCCTGCCAGTGAAACAAGGGCCGTGTAGAAGTACATGGCAAGGACTAGGAGTGGACCAGGCCCCAAGGCCCCAAGAGAATACTATAAATACAAGATCTTCAGTCCTAAAGAGGTATGTGAGAATTATTGTGCTTAAACTTAGAATACAAGCTTCCTCGAGTGTAGATACTAACTTGCCCGTCGGAGTGCTAATTCCGGCACCCCCGACCAGAGTGTTTATTCTTTTCAGGTGACCAGAAGAGGATCACGAGCGTTCCCCAGGATCCTGAAGAGTATTTCCAAACCACTTACCCACAATGGCACAGAGTATTATTATGGAATGTTTAAGGTCCCGTTTTGCAACATTATTTTTTAATCTAAAAATCAAAAAAATATTAAAAAAAATCAAAAAACCAATAACCTATATCAAAAAGTCAAATATTTCATTTTCTCTCTACTTTTTATACATCTTTTTTGTAAAAAATCAAAAATTTATTTTTACATCATATTTTAGCAAAAAAGTCAAAAAGTTATTAAAAAAGTTTGCTTCCAAATAAGGCCTAAGTTTTGTATTTTGATAATTTTTTAAAAATTAAAATATTGTTATATAAAATTAAATAGAATAAATCATTAGATATATGATAGAATTATGTGGTATGATATGTATATTTTTTGATTTATTATACACCCCAATGATGTCGACTTCAATTCTATTACCATATTATTTTAAGTGAATTTATGAGTCATTAACATTGCTTCTGAATTTATAAAAAAAAAAAATGATGGTGGGTAGCTTTCTTAACAGATAAATATAAAACAAATATTAAAATAATTCTCCTATCTAAAAAAAACTACTAAGATTAGTCACTAAACTAATAAAGAAGTAGAAGAAAATACATATATATACAAACAACTAATTTTATTAATACATAAATCGTACTCGCATAGCAAATGATCAATTTTATTAATAAGTAAATTAACAATTTTTAATGATACGAAAAATATTTTTCAATTAACCCTTTTATTAATAAATAAATCATTAAGTCAATTAACAATTTTTAATGATATGAAAAGTATTTTTTAATAAACAATTTTGATAATTTATTATTACATAGGACAATATTTTTTTCCCTTTGAGTAATATGTTAAATTAAAATTTATAATAAACAATAGTTGTAATTTCTAATATTATAGGACTGATTCATATTTTAAACAAATTTTATAAGTGTATTTGTAATTTGTCAATTTTTTTTTTATGTTTCATAATTGACTAAAAATGTTTGCATAATTACGAAAAAAACTATTTCATAATTGACTAAGAATATTTGCGTAATTACGAAAAAACCTGTTGTATTATTAACCAAGAATGCTTGTGTAATTATGAAAAAACCTTTACTCAATATATAGGATACTATTAGTAAATTATTCAAAATGAAAGAACAAAATCAGAAATAAAAGACGAACCTCAAACAGCTAAGCGCTTCTTATATATATAGATATTATTTTTTTGATCGAGAACTCTTAAGGTCAGGCCTATTTATAACTCAACCCTACAAGTTAATTCGGGGAGAATATTGAGGGACCCACCTCTCACCTCCCAGTTTTAGTCAAGAATTATAAGAAGATTAGTAAAAATTTCAAACCTAAAATCTCCGATCACACATACAATTATCTTACCAACTCATCTAACTATTAGAATTACACGCTATCATATTAATAACGTAACCCAACACCTTTTGATGAGCTTAAAATCAACTCGATTGACCAATCATTTTAGACTTAGCCAATTAAGTCAACTCTGCTACTTCAAAACAAACTGAAAGGTTTAATGGTTGTCTCAAAATATTTGTGAGATTTGAAAAATAAAGACAAAAGTCATAGTAGATGATTGTTTGTTTAGAAATTGTTTATTTTAATTAATTTTTAATAAGGTGATGTACCAAAAAAAAAAAAAAAAACCAAATACAAAAGTAAAGATGTGAACTGAATGTTTGATTTTTTGCCAAACACCCAATATAAAGATAATTGTGGTCGTAGATATGGTAAAAGATGGTTACCTAAACTGCCGCTTAAGATCTACATGAATTTTTTTTAAAAAAATTATTACTATTGGATGTTCTTACTTTTAAAAGGTTTAACTAAATTAGGCTTTTTACCTATATTTAATTTGTCTCTAAAAGTTTTGAGTTATTATAATTTGTGGTTGAGACTTGAGAGTACGGAGTACAAAATGATTAAATAAGAGAGAGAGGTCTACCCAGGACTTGAGGCCTATGCCTTAAGCCCCAAAAAATTAGCTCAAAATAGAGCTCCCAAATTTTAAAAAGGATTATAATATATTACAAATATAAATAGGCTTAAATTATTTTTGTTATCTTAAGGCCAATCTAAAGGACCAAAAAATATTTTGTTGGACCCGTATTTGTTTATAAGTGTGGTTTGGCCCAATTGAAATTAAAATATCAACTCCGTTTTGTAGCTCGAAATGTCGTGGGTCGAAAGGCTTGAATTTAGACATTTCTTTGTACACCCACCCCTATTCTTTGTACACAGGTCATCCCATACAAAACTCAGACATTTCATTTCAAAAAAAAGAAAAGAAAAGAAAAACAAGAACAGAGTAGAGAGAGTGAGAGAGAGGACGCCAATGAGGTTGTGTGTGCAAAAGGGTGCTGCCGACGAGGCTACTGTCGCTTCTACTAGTACCGACGTGCACTGGCGCTGGCGCTATCGCTGTGTGTGCGAAAGGTGCTGCCGCTACCGCTGTGTATGTCGAAAGTTGTCGTCGTTGCTCCTTGATTCATGTTTCTTATGATAATTTTCTGTTGCTTATGATTGATGTTGCTTATGATTCATGGTCGTTGACCCATTAGTTGGTTTTGTTTTTTTTTTGTTTTTAATTTAGGGTTTCACATTGAACTCTGCAAAAATATCTTCCTGGAAATATTTGATGAAATGTCGATGAAAAAACTAAAAAGTAATTTTCTGTTAATGAAAATGATTTTGATCAATAGATTTCGACTCTACTTGGTGTTGCTTTCTGTTGATGAAAAAAAATGTTCTGTTGATGAAATCTGCTGCTGTTAAGGAACATTGTTGTTGATAAAAAATATGTTCTGTTGATGAAAAAATGTTTTGTGAAATGTTAATCCATGAAAAATGTTCTGTGAAAAATTTAGACATTGTTGTTTTGTGAAAAATCCATGTTTAATTTCGACCCTATGTTTTTAAAATCTCATAACTCATTGATTAATCCATGACAATTATGTGAAAAATTATGTAGTGAACTTCATGATTAAATAATTTGCACTGAGAAATGTTCCTTAATTCAATGTTCTGTGAAAAATTGATGAAATGTTCCTGAACTTCATGAAATGTTCCTATGTTAAATAATTTCGTAATTAATTCAATGAATAATTCAATGTTCTGTGTGTGAACATTTATGATAATCATGGATTTATGAAATGTTCCTTAATTCAATGTTCTATGAGAAATGTTTCTTTCATAATTCTTTATGCAAATGAACAAGTCCCAATGCTAACTACTTGGGGTTGTTTGTACAGATCCATTGTCTTTGGTTTGCTCCATGAAAAGAAATATCCTTGATCAAATTCAAAACAGTAGTTTCAAATATTTTCAAGGAACTTCGATTTGCTGGATTAATTTTGTAATAATGATATATAAACTAAAGTGTGTATCTTCATTTGCAGCTATGTGATGGACCTATTGTTGCCTTCACTGTCCTTCACAATGTGTGTTGTAATCATGGTCTTATACATGTTACCTTATAGCTAGGAAAGTGCACTGCTCATTGATTTTTCCTGTTGGTTTCTACATCATTTAAATTTTACCCTTGCCTTTGTTTCAGGGTATTCTGAAAATTTGCTAGCTGCCATCTGTATCATGCTATGATAACTATTGGCCTATAGAAAAAGTCAGTGTTCCTTTATTTTATAATCTGTTCATAACAAGGTATTTTCATATAGATTGCCATTTTGACATTGATCCACTTACTTGAAAGTTACGTTTTCTATAATCAGATTCCGTTGAAGGGCACTCCACATCAAGTCACTTACTTTGCTGAGAAGAATCTATACCCACTTATAGTTTCAGTTCCAGTAAGTGGATTCTCTTGCTTTTATAACATAAATGTTACTGGTATCTGCTTGTTCCTTGTGTTATGATAATCTCCTATGTTTTTTTTTTCATGCTGCCTATGATAATTTGTGCTCTCTTAATGTCTATTCTATTCTATTTCACTTTAAAGCTACAATGGATATTGATTCAATGAATAATTCATTCAATGTGAGAGAGGAAGTTGAAGAACAAGATAATAATGTTGAATTTAATGAGAGTGGTGAAGTTGCAGAACCGAAGAAGGGGATGTATTTTATCTCAAGACAAAAAGCATACACATTTTATGCAAAATATGCGAAACAACTTGGATTTGCTATAGCTTATAGAACACAAAATGTAACAAGGGATGGGAAAGTAAAGTACTTTGGAATTGAATGTACTCGGGCGCGGAATAGAACAAAAAGATCAGAAGTAAATCCCCTCGAACCATCTTTGTCGTCAAAAATAGATTGTAAAGCAAGGGTTAGAGCCACTCTACAAAAAAGATGAAAGATATAAGGTAGCCACGGTTATGCTTGAGCACACTCATGATTTGATTCCGACTGACTCACGGCATTTTCCAATATATAAGAGGATTCTTTTTCCGGTGAAGAGGAGACTAGAAGTTAACGATGCAGCAGGGATTGGGGTGGCTAGGAATTTTCATTCCATAGTTGTTGAAGCGGGGGGATATAAGGCATTAACGTTTGATGAACAAGATGTAAGGAATTATATTCAGAATGCTAGAAGATTGAGACTTGGGGTAGGAGACCCCGAATCAGTTACATTTTATTTTCATAAAATGCAACAACAAAATTCGAATTTCTATTCGGCAATTGACTTTGATGAAGATGGTCGGATGCGAAACTTGTTTTGAGCGGATGCAAGGAGTAGGGCGGCTTATAACGCATTTAGGGATGTTGTCTCTTTTGACACAACCTATTTGACAAACAAATATGATATGTCGTTTGCTTTGTTTGTAGGAGTTAATCACCATGGACAGTCAATTTTGTTTGGTTGTGGGTTGTTAAGTAATGAGAACACAGAGACATTTGTTTGGCAATTCAAAGAATGGTTAAGTTGCATATTAGATGCTCCCCTAAAAGCGATAATAACTGACCAGTGCAGAGCTATGCAAAATGCCATAGAAATTGTCTTTCCAAAGGCTTGGCATTGTTGGTGTTTATGGCATATTATGAAGAAAATTTCGGAGAAATTAAGAGGATATTCACAATATGAGTCCATAAAGGTTTCTTGAGTAATGCAGTTTATGATTCATTCACAAAAGATGAATTTGAGGAATACTGGGAAGCAATGATTGAAAATTTCAATTTGAATAATAACGAGTGGTTGGGGGTATTATACTGTGGGCGACATAGGTGGATTCCTACCTATGTTAAAGACATATTTTGGGCTGGCATGTCAACTACACAACGAAGTGAGAGTATGAATGCATTCTTTGATGGATATGTGAACTCCAAGACAACCTTAAAGCAATTTGTTGAGCAGTATGACAATGCGTTGAGAAGTAAGGTAGAGAAGGAGACAAAAGCAGATTTTAAGTCTCGTAACAAATTGTATGATTGATTAGCGGTGTATCGTTTTGAGAAGCAATTTCGTACAGCTTACACTAATTCAAAATTTAAAGAAGTTCAACTAGAAATGAAGCGTCTAGTGTATTGTCGTGCAAATCTTATCAAAGAGGAGGGAGCAATTTATACCTATCATGTAAGGGAGGCTGTTGTTGTGGGTGGATGAAGAAAGTGAAATTTATTGTGTACTTTAATTCAACTGAATGTGAGCTCCAATGTATGTGTCGGTTGTTTGAGTTTAGAGGTATTATGCGTGCCCATTCACTTTGTGTGCTCATTGAGAGATCTATATATGAGGTGCCAAATAAATACATTGTTTCGAGATGGAGAAAAGACTTGGAAAGAGGCTACACATGCATTCTAACCACATATACTAACTTTGGCTCTTCTCTACATCCAAAGTTGCATGATAACTATCACAACACGTTGGATGAGATCCTAGAACTTGCTACCAATGATGATGGTAAACACAAAATGATTCAACTTGGGTTGATGAAAATCAAGGATGAAGTGAGAACAATTCAATCAAGTAGTGAAAGTAATGTGCCATGTACTAGTACTTTACCACCTTTCCATATTTCACCAAAAAGTTCGCCTCATATCAATACTACAAAAGAAAGCATGACTCTCAAAGGTACTCAGTCCTTTGGTTGCTTGCCGAAGAGGCCGTCCATGTACGAAACGAAAGGTTAGCAAGGTTGATGCAATAATGAATCGGTTGAAGGGAAAGAATAAGAAGGCTAATCCGGTACAGGTACATTTTTCATTCCGCACTACATATGTATATTTCAGAATTTGTTAAACTTAAAATATTCATCAATGTTTGGTACTACAGGGTGAGAAGGTGCGTCAAGGTGAACCTCATAAGTTAAGCTTTCCTTGTACGGAAGGCGTGCAACACACTAAGTATGAATCGGTACGTGTTAAATATGAAGGTTGTTTCATGTTTTTTTTTACGAATTTAATTTTATTGCTTCAAATTACTAATTTACTTGTGTTACTATTTCATCATTAAGTGCTGTCAAATCCACCTGACTATTTGCCTTGTATGGATGCCACACAAGACAGTATGTATGTACCGGTACGTGTTGAATGTATTCTTGCTACAAATTAAATTTTATATTGGTGAATATGTTTGTGGAATTTTTTTTTGTAATATTTACTTTATTTTTACAGGCACTGGTTAGCACAATTGGGGACGACATTGGAAGCACATCTCATACTCAAGCTAGAATGGTCAACAACATTAACAGTCAAAGTTTGATAGTACCATCAAATTTGGATGATTTGAACATCGACGGGGATCCGAATGTCCCATTTTTTTTTAGTTTCGAAGTGCTAATTGTACGTGAATTTCATTTGTAAACTTTGGATTGTTTAGCTTCATTTGAAAATTGATGGAATTGGTGGTTTTGGGTTGAATTGAATTACAAGTTGAACACAATGCTTGGTGAAATTTGTTGAGTGAATTGAAGGTCCTTGAACTTGTTGACTTGAATGTCCCATTTTTTTTGTTGAATTGAAAATTAGTGGAATTGGTGGAAGTTGTTGAAAGAATAGAAACCTGTTCAATGAATGTCCTATTATTTATTTATGTCTGTGGAATTAGTAGAATTTGTTGAGTGAATTCAAGGTCCTTCAATACTTCTCATTTAAAAATAGAAACCTGTTGAGTGAATTCATTTAAAAATAGAAACTTGTTGAGCGAATTCAAGGTCCTTCAATGCTTCTCATTTAAAAATAGAAACCTGTTGCACATGGGCCATTCATGAGTGAATTTGTTGAGTGAATTTGTTGGTGTTTCTTTATTTCTTCCCTTTTATTTATGTCTGTGTTTTACACAATGCTTCTCATTCAAAAATAGAAACCTGTGTGTATGTGTTACCAAACTAGAAACCTGTGTGTATGCTTCTCATTCAATCCAACAGATTTCTTGAAATATTACTTACCAAGCCCCATAGAAAAAAATGATAAGCTAGAAGAAGACTTGGTTCATGAGACAGACATGACAAAATACAAATTGTCTGAGGAGTGCCCTCTATGAAGATGGTAGGCCTTATTGATTACAAAATACAAAATAAAAAATAAAATACAAAACAAGTATTGATTACATTCATAACATTGTCCAAAACCTAACAACTGATTCATTTAGATGATACAGTAAAAAAAATACACAAAATACAATGGCATAAGTCATTGCCTTGAAAATCTTCTCTATCCTTTGAAGTCTTCTATCATGCTCATGAATTGCATTGTCCATCTCACCATGTCGTCTCCTTAGATCATTAATTTCTTCTATTCTTGTATCTGTCTGTAACAACCCCGATCCGTAATTAGTTACTAAACTGTGATTAAGGACGTTAATCAAGTGATTAAAAATAATTATATGTTAATTGTGTAATTTTGTATGCTATTTGATTTTCTATCTGTTGTGAATTCTGTATTAATCTGAAAATAGAAAGCCTTACCGGTGTCTGAAACCTGAATTGATTACATGGATGCGTCATTTGGAATTTATAAAATCATTTGGCAGTTTTTATTAAAAAATTGATTCAGTTCAGTAAAAATCGCATGTGATTAAATTGAGCCTTGATGGGAACTATTTTGGATTAATTGAATCTTGAGCTAACCTGGATAAATTAAGGTTACTTGTGTTTGATTTAAATGATGCATGATTGGTACCTAATCTAATCTTGTTAATGATCCAAGATGTGATTAAGAGTATGGTGCGCTAAGGCCTTGGTGATGTTGAGTGTAGGGGATCACAATCTTTGTGTGTGTTGGAGCCTTGTATGCATAACCACGTGGGCATTTTGAGGAGAAGTGTATATGTGTATATTCAGCTGAGTGAGGGAGTGTTGTATCATCCCTTTTTGCTCATTTGGTCCCTTGTGTTGAGAGAGTTTGGCTAGAGAGAGAGAGAGAGAGCTCAAGAATTTGATGAGAAGGAAGGAAACTAGGGAGATTCATCTCACATTTCTGAAATCAAAGCTCTAGGTAGGAGTCTTGAGCATATTTTCTGTAGCCAACTTCCATGTATCATGACTTCAACACATCTTTAAACCAATTTCATGAAATTAGCAAAAGAAGTGGGTCTTTGGGCTTGTAGATGACTTGCATGTGCATACTTGGAGATTAACCTTTGGTTCCATCATTTTAAGTCAGAGTTTTGAAGTCATTGCAAGCATGTGAGTTCATATCTTGCATCATGTTTTGGAAATTCATGGATTCATATCAACCATTTGCATGTTTTGAAGAAATCAAGAAAATAGTTTGAAAATCTTTCATGCATAAGCTTTTGAGTTCAAATTTTGGCTAAATCCATGAGTTTTGAACTAAGGGTTTGTAAATGATCATATATTTGTGATTTAGAAAACTTTTCCAAGTGTTTTGAACAAGCCATCCACGAATTTGCCATTGAATTTGCATTTGGAAGCTCAAAGCCCTGTTTTGGAAACCCAGAATTTTTGAAAGTCGCTCAAGCGGGGGATTTGCCACTCGAGCGGACATTTCATGCATCCAGTAGTTTTGGCAGGCTATTACAGCTTGCTCGAGCGACCACTTGGACGCTCGAGCGAACCCTTTGCATATTGTTGATCCGCTCGAGTGTGGAAGTTGTAGCTCGAGCGTAGATTGAGACCAACCAGTACTTTCTCCAAGTTTGCAGACCGCTCGAGCGAAGGAAGTCTCGCTCGAGCGACCCCTCTCATGTTTGCATGTCCGCTTGAGCGAGGAAAGCTACGCTAGAGTGGGGACCTTATTTTTAGAAAATTTACCATGTGTTTCAATTCATGTTTTGGCATCCTCATTGCATCTTAGTGTAACAGCGCCCGCGTGGGACCTCGTGCTACAGTTCGGACTCGATTTGTGTCGCGGTTCTTAATCTTGAACCAAAGAGTCCAAATCTGACAAATCGTTTTGAGAAACAGATTTTTGAAAAAGTAGTGCCAAACATGGACTGCTTTGCCAGATACAGAGTCGCCACCTAAATTTTTTTAAAATGGGAGAATTTAGGAAACCCTGACTCGGTGCCGAAGGCCACATGTCCGTCATCACCGGAGTTGTCTCGGCTCGGGAGCTTGGGTACGATCGGGGAAGGTCAGCTATGAGCACCCCCTTTCGCCCGGTCCGAAGACCGGCCTCTACTAACCGTGATATCCGTTTTTGAAAACTTTATGTGTTCTTATACCAATTGTTAGCCTAGAATTACTATGTTATGCGCGCAGCAAACAAGTATAGACTAGATTGCCTAATTTGGAAATAAACATTGCATATCCGTTCGGTTTGAAAATGCTTTGGAATTTGCTACTCGCAAGTAGGCTAAAATACGGATTTCAACGAGTTCTTCCAACTCAAACAATCCAACCTTCACCCACGGGCATTCAAAACAGTTTAACACATAAGCATCTAGCCACATGTTAAGCATGCTGTCATGGTAACATTCACACTCATGCAATATGCTAAAGCGGAAATACTTACCTAGTACTCCGTGCCAAAACAAAGAACTTGTTAGCAAACATGCATGATCCAAGTCCATGTGAAGTGCCTAATGCATCGCATACAAAATGTCGCTAAGATAGGCTCGGCTAATCCTAGACATGTCATGTGAAAATGCACAACTTTCACATATTCAGTTTGGAATTTGACATACATATGCAGTTAGTATGATGTACCGAGCTCAATGCATGTAATACAAATGCATGGATGCACGCATGCATAGCATAAGGTATGCTAATTTAAACGTGTCCTAATACTAACCATTAAAGCGGGTAAATAAAAGGGAGGAAAGAAGTGGGGATTGGAAGACATTCACACACCCACACACACTTATTACAGATTTGCCCTCGCTCGGAGGGACCGAATAAATATTACAAATTAACTAACTACGCAAGCTAATTAATATTACAAATTAACTAATTTAATTAACAAATTAAATTAAATTAATTAAAGCAGGAAAGCGTCTCGGGAAACGCGCCACCATGCGCAAGCTGCCTCTGTTTTCCTCCCTTTCCTCCTCTGGAGGCTGTCAAAACCTCTGGACTGCATCCTTGGACAGAGGGGATCATCACCGGCTGAATGAAACTTCCACCGGCAGTGTAGTATGGCCATCGGCACAAAATAGGGTCTGTCGGCAGAGAAAATTGTGCCGGTCGGCACATTACACTGCCGGTCGGCAGAGTATTCCTGCAGAACCTGCAACTCACAGCAACAGAGGGCAAAACAAGGCATGGCAGCATATTTCAAGGTATGTATGCATCAACCATGTCTCTTATCATTGTGATGACTCAAAGGGACATGTGCCTCGGTTCTCGGACCACCAATCACGCATTTCCATGCATGATGGCCCAAAGAACCAAGTATGCAACTTTGGTTTCAAATGCAATGCACACCAATCAAACAAATTAGGCCCAATTCCTATCACCAATTCAAGGAACAAGGCATGCATGCAAGATGCAATGCAACCTAGGCATACAAGCTAAGGATGCAACATGGCATGGCAAGGCACTTATGCAAGCATACAAGCATGCATATGGCAATGCAAATGGATGCAAAGATGGACTTAAACATGAATTAGGCGACTCTAAAATAGGCCTAAAACAGTAGCCAAAATGACCAAAACAAGAAGCCAAAACACATGCACACATACATATGATGGAAGGCCTACACTTGGACACAATTTAAACAACCCTCAAGCACACTTGAAAGGGAGGAAACATGGACAATTAGCATGCAACATGAGCCCTAAAATCATGCTATAAAATGATGCCAAATCAAATTATAAATCAAGTCAAGCATGCAACAAAAAGTCCAAGTGTTCAAGGCAAGTCGATAAGGCATTGAACTACACTTATCATGACCAAACATGGCATGCATTAAACAACTAAAAACAGATTTTTAGCATGTTAAAACAAAGCCAAAAGACTCCTTAGATGGCATCTAAGTGGCCCAAATTCAAAGGCATGTAAAGGCACCAAAACATGGAGCATTGCAAAACATGCTTTCAAAGCATTAAAGAGACATGCAAGGCAATCCAACAAGCATGGAAATGGGACTGAAATGACATATAGAATGATCCCAAATCACCAAAACAATGCAAAGATGGCATGCTACACATGCACATACTCAAGGCCAACAAGCCCAAATGCAAAGGAGCTATATAATGCATGCTAAAATCGACCCAAACGACTATGGACAGATCTAAAACATAGCAAAATAAGCATATAATCTTCACAAATACAAGCCTAAAACATGCTCCAACAAAGGCTAACAACCTAGACATGTTAAGGCACAAATATGGCATTACAAGGCAACTATGCTAAACATGCATAAGGTTCCAAAACCAACTTGAAATCATGTTATATCATGGATATATAAGCATGAAAAACATATCAAACATGCTCAACACACACTCAAGCATAGGCTTCTTTAAGAGGCCAAAATGTGCCCTTTTCAAGGACAACAAGGAGAGGGGGTGGCCCTCTCCCTCTTGGGACTTCAAAGCATCATCTTCACCACTGAAATCCCTCAAGATTTCAGTGGTGAAGAGACCTCAACACCAAAATCTCGGAGCTAGCACAAAATGGCTCAAAATGAGGCCTTTTGAGGCCTAAGGGTGGTCAACAACCCTCAAACAACAAAACACTCTTAATAAACAATAAAGAGGGTTTAAAAATAGAACTTTTTTATGTTATACAATAATCACAAAAACAGCTCTAAGATAGGTATAAAATCAAAGCAAAAATAAGGGAAAAAGGGACTAGTTTCTTACCCTTGTAGCCTTCTTCAACAAAGATGCTCCAATGGCCTCCTTGAGCTTGAATCCAAGACAAAAACTTCAAAATACACTCTTTAGAACCTCAGCTCCTAGAGGAAGGTGAAACACTAGGTGTTTGTGTGCAATAGTAAGGCACAAAACACCTAGTGAACAAAATGGAAGAGAAAGAGAGATAGATTGTGTATGTCTAACCCTAACCCTAGAAAACCAGAGCTCTGCTCTGTCTTTTTTCTCTCAAAAATGTCTAAGCCTCCCTCTTTTTTGCCTTAGAGAGAGTCCTCCCTATAAGCCTCTTGTAAAGCTTATCAAACAAGCTTTGCAAGAGGGAGATCCCTCCATACACGTGTATGGAGGGGAGAAAAAGTTATACAGCTGTCCAAAAATATTTGCAAAAGCATATGAACAGCAATCGGCCGGCAAAAAATGCCATCTTGGCCAAACAAAGTGCCGACCGGCACAAAAAAGTGCCGACCGGCAACAAATAGTGCCGACCGGCAAACTAAATTGCCGGTGGCAGCAAAAGCCAGCCGGTGGCATCTAGCCACTGCCGGTGAAGGGTGGGGATGGTCTACAAGCCTCACCCTGCCTTTCCAAGGCAAAACACAAGTGTTTGGTGCAAAACCAGACACTAAACGGTCGAGTTCGGGAATCCTGAGGCAAGGCGCGTGAGCCGAGACCTCCGGGAACTCCAAACGAACACAAACATGGATAATCACCGAGTGTTCAAACGGTGACGTCCAAGTCTTGAGGACGGTCAAAAATGGGGTGTCTACACTTAGGCATTCCTAAGCCTTAATTAAGCCATAGTGATGAGGTTTTGGAATAGAGACACACTAAGAAAAGAATGTACTAAGTTAAGAGATTGCAAAAGTGTGTTTGGAACAATGTGTTAAGCAAGAAACCTATGTAATGAGAAAGTTAAGCCGTGTTGGCCATGTGTATGTGTAATGATACGATATGTTTGCGTTATGTACCTTGTGGTTGTAGGTCAAGACTCGAGGATCGATTGACCATTTATGGGAACCACTATGAGTAACATTTCTGTAAGGATATGTTATTATGAATTATGTTCCAAACAAGTTATGATTTCTGAAATGATATTGTTTACGTGAACGAATGTCCTATGATTGAAATTTATTATGGCATCCATAGATAGTCCCAAGTCATGGGGGACGGCATGTAAATGTGGGTCCATGACATATATGTGATTACGAGATCTCGTTAGCCACTTCATTGTGGTGATATGTGTTTAATTGGTATCCGGAACCGATTACTCTAGTCGGAAGACGATATGTGATGTGTTCTATAGGGTGTACCATTACTATGTTCAGATACGAGAATGATTATGTTATGATCTGTTTTACGCTTATGATATGTTCGGATTTCGTTCACTAACCTCTTTACCTTAATGTTATTTACTGGGCTTTAGCTCATTGTGTGTATATACATATATAGATGGGCATTTTGGAGACCGAGCCTAAGGGCTTTTGTTTGGATCTGTGTTCTGTTGTTAGCCAACCATTGCGCCTCACGTGGAGGTTCCGGACGTGTCGCATGTTATGAGTTCTAGTTATTTATGTATATCAGACTTTGATGTTTTTGTTAGCTATACTTAACTATGTGTGTGGGTATAATGCAAGACTGACTTTTGGTTATGTATATAAAGTTTTAAATATTATGTTTCATATAAGTTTACACAGCTCATTGGACAACTATATTTATGTATTTGCTTTCGCTAGCCCCTTAATTTCGTTAATCTGTTCAGAGGTCTTCGGTAATCCAGGGATTACTGGCCGGTTACGATGCTAAACCTATAGGGACAGGTTTGGGTCATGACACTGTCCGAGGTCTAGCATTGGAACAGATTGTGGAGGTAACGTCGTCGTGATCATCATCTACGAACCTGAAGTAATTGCAGTGTTGGTCCGCACTCTACAATGCACAAGAATCAGTTAATCAAATTAGACAAATGAAATTTGTAAAAAGTAAAAGATTAATTTACATAACAGATACTTACATATTTTGTTAGGCAAACAAAAACACACGTCCTTGATTTCCATTCTCATTGGTTCGTACAATATACATGGAAGCTGTTCTTCCACAATCACACAATCTTGGCTTTAATCTTATGTTCCTATTATTAGTAGAAGATGGAGCCATTTTTTTATCTACATAAAAAATACCAACAGATTCAACTACCTCATACTATGAACAAGCGTCATACTGATGCATAATGACGCATTCATAGTGATGTGATCCATAAACAGAGTTCAATCTTGATAACAAATTTGTTTAAAGAGTTCAATCTTGATAACAATGTTCAATCTGTTTAAATTCTGAAAAAGGAACTCTTTATGTGTTCTTGATGAATGTTGAACTCTTTAAATTCAATCTGTGTTCTTCATAACAGAGTTCAATCTGTTCAAATGTGTTCTTGATAACAGAGTTCAATCTGTTCAATCTGTTTTGTCAAATACTTATGAATGTTGAACTCTTTAAATTCTTCATAGATTCTTAAATGCTTAAACCAAAGTGGCATGCTATTATCATACAAAAAAAATGCCATATATTTTTTATTTTTATAAAATGCACTGGCCACATAGCTTCAATAAACTGAATGTGTTTGAGAAATTGGAAACAGATATTAAAATCTCTCCAAGCTATAAGAATTAGTTCTGACTCACTCATGTTATAGTGTATATCACAAAAATCTTACTTGCATTTAGAACCCTTGTTTCAAATAATCCCTCTACAATAATTTCGCAATTACCTTACCACAAATTTATCAATGAACACCACATATTCAACATTCAACATTCATAAGAGTTCAACATTCATAACAATTCAATATCCAACATTCATAAGAGTTCAACATTCATAAGCGAAATCCCCAAACAGATTCAACATTCAACTTGCATCTGTTCGTTTGTTATCTGTGTTAGGGTTCAACGAATAGATTTGTTTGTAGAGTTCAAATAACAGAATTTACAGCTTTCAAACAAAACCCCAAACATATTCAAAAAATAGAATCAAAATAATAAAATGATATTTCAAGCAAATATAAACACAGATGTATGAACTTCAAACCAAACCCATGTGTTTTTTTATCATCAAACGACCAAATTAAAGCCAAAACCCATTAAAGCAAATATGAAAGCAGAGGATAATAGATTCAAAGGCAAATCCCAATAGATATATTTTGCATGACCAAACTCATCACAGATGTGTATTTCAAGCAAAACAAATCAAATGTATATAGAGGATAACAGATTCAAAGGCAAATCCCAAACCCTAACACATCACAAATTAAAGCCAAATCCTAAACCCTAACCCAAATTGCAAGCAAAATTCAACCCCAAACACTCCCAATCGACTAATTTCTACAAAAATTGAAGCCAAATGTAAACCCTAACTTTGCGATTTCAGGTTTACCTCAGATTCGCTGTCGCAGGCATTTGTTCGTCTTCCATCGTCGTTTGTCGTCCTCTATCGTCGTTTATCATCCTCCATCATCGTTTATCCACCGTCTCGTCATCCTTCGTACTCCTTCAAGAGACAGGTGAGAGAGGCGAGACTGAAGAGATAGAGGGATAAGGCGAGAAAGGTGAGAGGGATGAAGCGAGAGTGAGAGAGAGGTAAGAGTGCTGATTTTGTTTAGAGAATATAGTGAACTGCTAAGGCGGAGAGGGAAGAGATCGAGAGGAGAGAGAAACTTGTAATTTCGAGCCATTCGAGCCCGATTTATTTGAGCTACGGATCATTTTTGTTAAAATATATACGAAATGTTGGTGGCCCTTGAATGAAAAACACTACATACACATATAAAATGTTGGTGGTCCAAAGTAAGCCCCCTAATTTTTTTACCTTATTTCTTTAGAAGATTTTAATAGAATAAATTTGTCATAGTTTTTTTTTTTGGAAGCTTTTTTGATAAATCCTCTTTCTAAGAGTTTTATTCCATCCAAACCCATATTCTTTTTGACAATTCCATTAGATCCTATTTGAGGTAAGAAGGTCAAAACACCCTCAATCTATCATGCTCCCTATTAATGTTGATATTTAATGTTAATTGTTATTATGTTTTGGTAGTTTTCATGCATCAAGATGTTGACTGTCATTATATTCATATTAATTTGAAATAGATTTTTGTCATTGTGTTGTCAATTACATGATGTGAATATTCACATAATGTAATTGAAATGAATATTCACATCATTATATTCACATTAATTTGAAATGAATTTTTGTCATTGTGTTGTCAATTATATGATGTGAATATTTATAGTAAAACATACGAATGTGAACGTTCACGTCACTACATTAGATGAGAAATAATGTTCATATGTTGTGAATGTTCACATCACTACATGTTGTGAATAAGAATGCGTTGTTAATTAAAAATAAGAAGGTTCACATGTTGTGAACGTTCACATCACTACATTAGATGAGAGAGAATTTTTCGGAAAGGTGTTGTGAACGTTCACATCAGATGAGACAGAATATTCATATTATTTTTAATGTGTTGTCAATTAAAAATATATTCACATTAGATGAGAGAAAATGTTCACATTATTTTTAATGTGTTGTCAATTAAAAATATTTTCACATTATATAATAATATAAAATAATAACATCAATGTCATTTAATTTGTGTATGAAATTTTCTATGCCTTGTTCATTTCCCTTTTCTCTCCTCCTCTAACATTAAATATCAATATTAAATATAATGGTATAAGAGTTTAAGAAAATAGTATAAATTAAGAAAAAAGGACTTTATGGAATAAAAGTATAAATACATGGGACTAAGTAGGTTAAAAAATTTCTTCATGGATTTCTTGGGTTAGAACATTTCTAAATGAGATTTATTAATTAAAATTCCTTTTTTACCTTATTTGTTTATCAGATTTTAGTGGAATAAACAATTAATTCAATCTCAATCACACTCATACACAACATATTCAATAAACAACAATGCAATCACACTCAACCACACTCATAAACAACATATTCAATAAACAACAATTAATTCAATACATATCTAATACATTTTAATTAAATAAAGTTTTCCTAATTTTGGGAACTTTTTTTTTCTTTGTATGAATACATTTTGATATCTATTTTGGTATCAATACATGATAGTGATACCAAATAGGGTGATTTTTTTTTTCTTTGTAAATATAAGCTTCCATTTTTGTTTCGTCTTAGACTCTTGAAAACTTAGGATCGGCCCTAGAGGTCATAAGAATTAGGAAAGACGTCAAAGCTAATAGTATAGCAATAAAAAAATACAAGAAATTGATGGGTAAAAAATGAGAAAATACAGTAACAAAATAAATTCATAGTTAATAAGAAAGGTAATTTAGTAAATTGACAGTAATATTATGGGGTGTTTGGGAAAGGTTTTTTTTTTTTGTCTTTTTGGATTAAAATTTACAAAATGATAAAATAGGTTAAAATAATTAATAAGACAAAATGTCACATCAAATTCATAATCATTTCACTTTTTTCTTACAAACATTATATCTAACTACAAAAAAATCTAACTATCTTCTCAAATACAAAAATTTTAATCTACTAAAATAGTCAAAAACTAAAATAAGCTACTAAAATAGCAACTTCCCAAACATCACTATATTAGACAATAAATAAGTAAAATTTGCAAAAAAAATTGATGTATATTGAAAAAATAATTTAGAGATTTTTGTAATTTTGATATAGAAATTTGAATTTATCTTTAAACAATAATTGAAGGATGATATAATGAAAAAAATTACAGAATTATAGGAGGATGAAGATGAGTTTGACTAGGATTGATATCGCATATCATGCGCGTATGAGCCACATGAGGAGGCATGTGAAGCCAGTGACTGATGCTTATTTGCTATATCCTTCACTCATGTCTCTCTTTCTCTCACAACTTTTTACACAATTTATACTTGTTATTCCGCTCATAAGCAAGATAAATTTTTGATCTCTTACGATTGTCACCATAGTCCGACGTCCTTATAATAATAACAAAGTCATTTATCCTTCCAATGTCACGTACCCAAGTGAGTAATTCATTTTTGTTGTCAAAAACATATATATAATGTCACACAACTTTCATAAGAACAAACTAAACAAACTAACTAATACAAATTATGAACTTACGAATTTTATGTTACAAGTTATCTATTTAGCTGTAAAATGACTAGTACAATCCACCATAATATCCGATTGAATCTCAGGTTCTTCAGTGCATGCCATCTAAGGAGGGGGGAAAAATTTCATTCTATTTTACAGAGCCGAAATAAATAAAAAAAATTTGGCACTAAAAAAATGAAAATAATAAAAAAATTCGGCACTATATAGCTGAAAAAATTAATTATATTCGGCACTTAAGAACATAAATAAATTAAAAACTCATAATTAAAGTGTTGAAATATATAAAAAAAAATTCAAAACTTTTGTAACGAAATATTAATGTTAGTTTGGCAATTGATTTCTAGATTCCAACTAAAAAAACGCAAAAAAAAAAAAAAAAAAAAATTTCTACACGATTTTACCTTTTCATCACTGATTTTGCTGTCATCATTGCTTGAGTTTGAACTTCCATAGGTTTGCAACTCTTCCATATCAAAATCAAGTAAAAATTGTTGAACTAATAATTAAATGATATAAATAATCGAGTATAAACCTAGAGATTAAAACAATATGAGAGATGTTTTAATAGTATTGCTTTTTGCAAGTAACATAGGAGTACAGAGTGAATAACAAGCAAAGTGACCACAATAGAAAAATTAGGGTTTAATTGTTTTCATTCCAAAGGTGTATATTGAGATATTTTTGTTCCTAAAAGATGTGTATAGAGAATTTATGTATATAATATTAGGAGTGTTGATAGATGTCTATTATAGTAATTTTTAATTAGGATATAATTGTCATTAAGTTAATTTTTCATTAAGTGTGTGTCCTGAATTTATCAGGTGGGTGGAAATAGAATTTCCCATAATTGATTAAGAATGTTTGCATGATTACGAAAAAATCTATTTCATAATTGACCAAGAATGTTTATGTAATTACAAAAAAACCTGTTGCATTATTGACCAAGAATGCTTGCGTAATTACGAAAAAACCTTTACTCAATATACAGGCCACTATTAGTAAATTATTCAAAATGAAAGAACAAAATCGAAAATAAAAAACGAACCTCAAATAGCTAAGTGCTTCTTATATATATAGATATTATTTTTTTGACCGAAAACCCTTAAGGTCAGGCCTATTTATGACTCGACCATACAAGCTAATTCAGGGAGAACGTCAAGGAACCCACCTCTCACTCCCTAATTTTAGTCAAGGACTATAAGAATGTTAATAAAAATTTCAAACCCAAGATCTTTGATCACACACACAGTTATCTTACCAATTCATCCAACTCTTAGAATTACACTTTATCATATTAATATCACAACCCAACACCTTTTGATGAGCTTAGAATCAACCTGATTGACTAATCATTTTAAACTTAGCCAATTAAGTCAACTCTACTAATTCAAAACAAATTGAAAGGTTTAATGGTCGTCTTGAAATATTTGTGAGATTTGAAAAATCAAGACAAAAGTCATAGTAGACGATTGAGTGTTTGTTTAGAAATTGTTTATTTTCATTAATTTTTAATAAGGTGATGTACCAAAAAAAAAAACAAAAACAAAAATAAAGATGTGATTTGAATGGATGCTTTGATTTTTTGCCAAACACCCAATATAAATGTGTGTGTTGTTTTCTAACCACACTGTCAAACAGGTACTCAGCTGAAGAACGCTGGCAGAATAGATTATGCCTGAACGACCTGTAACATAAAGATGAGACTCCGGCGGTGGTTCTTCCACCCGGGGGCACTCTGACGATCAAGTCAGTAATCTATATCTCTCAAAGATAACCAATTGTGCTTAACTCACAAGCCAAAATATAAAAAGCGTACCTTAGACCCACGTGGGCGCCTTACTTTTATAGCTAACACTGACTTGATTCCTATAGAAGCCTAGCTTCAATGGACTCTGGCTTAATGCTTATCTTGGACCCTCAAATAGATAGAGATAAACTCCCTAAGAGCTTTATCTTTATCCAGACTGAGGTCCTCCCCCATTCTAGGACTCTTGTCCCTTATCTGTTCATCTCGGATTCCAGCATCTTCACAGATAACCTCGGCCTAGCTGAGATCATCTTGGCATCATGACCAAGACACGTGGCACCTTGGGTGGCACTTCGGTGCCACCTTGGCCACATGTTGTCATTCATAAAATATGTCCCCACAATTGTCCCCTAGGTTCTATTACCTCGGCATCCTGAGGTGATGGAACCTATTATTACTTGACTATATAGCACGTCGGCTAAACTTGCTCTACCCTTTATTACCGAGGTTATCACACATCGGCTTTGACATGACAAAAACTTCAGCGTGTTTGCATCAATGCCTTAGAACCAAGAACCAAGTTTTTTCAAGTTCTCTAGCCGAGATCATCCCCATAGCCGAGGCCTTTGCTTCATTAAATCAAGAACTCCAAGAGTTTTTACATGCATATGAGTTGTCACACACAGTAATTAAACCGTTTTTGCCACGCATCTCTTCCTCATTGAACCGTACCTGACACGTGCCATTAAGTCGCATCACTCTTGTGTGCGCCGTCTGACAAGCACGTCATCCTAGGCACACTAATTGCGATTTGTCACCTTTTTGTGTTTTGACAAAAACACTCCCTCTCTCTTCGTTTTTTCACTTCACATTTTCTGATTTCTCTCTGTGCTTCAAGCTTTCTCTCTCTCTAAACCACCATTGTCACCTTCTCAAAGCTTTCTGCAACTACTTCCGTTCACCTCCACCGACGAAGTATTTACCGTTCTGCTACTCATATCACCAAGGTTCAACTCCGACGTACCTCACACCAGCGTCACTTCCTTTTGGTAAGTCATTACTTCCCATTTTTTCAATTTGTGTTTTCCTTTAAAATACTCCACTGCATTATTTGCTGCCATTGCCAACCCGTTCATGTTCTTGATTATAATTTTGTACGTTGAATTCTATCATGTATTTGGGTATGTTTGCCTCATGATTTTGCTTTTGCCCAATTTCTTCCTGAGTATACACACACTGCTCACATACTTATTTATTTTTGCCACTGATCTTGGCCTCGCACCCTTGTACACACTTTGTCATAGTGTTCTTGATAGTTCATTAATATTCTTGATTCTGAATCATACTCTTGTTTCTGTTTTCTTGTTGTGTTCTCCAGATTTCTACCTTCAATTCTTGTTTGCACAGTCTTAGGTTTTGGGATTTGTTGTAGAACTCACAAACTTTAGGAAAAATTGAAACAAATTCCCTTTAGATCCTCAAAAACCCTTGCCCTAGCATACGTTTAGGTTTTGCCGAGGTCCTTTAAACCTTAACAAACCACTTCCTTCCGAAATCCAACACCCTGCCCACTTAGCCGACGTCATGGGTATGTTCAGGTGGAGGGTAAACACCCCAACTAAGTTAGAATACTTTAGGCAGGAGTTTGCCATCCCTGCTGACGTTCATCTTAGGTTGGCTGGGGAGGAGGACTCTATCATACCCAAAGATGACTCCATGCCCTTCCCAGTGGTAGCCTTCATAGAGTGTGGACTTAGGTTCCCTCTTGACATCTTTTTTCGAGAAGTCCTTTACTACTATAAACTGAACCCAATGCAGCTTGCCATTAACCCTTACCGAGTAATCAATGGTATAATTGCCTTAGCCAAAAAAGAGAATGCTAGGGTTACCCTTGCCGACATCCAATACTGTTACACCATGTGTGGCTTGAAGTCAGAAAAGGGCTATATCTATTACCTTAAGCTGAGATCCATGGAATACAAGCTTGTCGCTGACCTCCCAGACTCCAACAAGGGTGCTGGAGACGATTACTTCACCGTCTCGGGCAACTGGGAGTTCCCACCAGATGATGACCTTCACCTCTATCCTCTAAGCCGAACAGTTTTCAGAGAGGGAGATGATAAGAGACAAGTGTCACCTTTACTTGCTTTCAAGTCTTTCTTACTTTGATGTTTTTGTGTGCTCTAACCTCTGTTTGTTTTATTTTGCAATTCTTCCTCAACCACCTAAGGACTTCCGCAAATCCTTCTATCCCGGCAAGGATTTCAAGAAGTTGTTGGGTTTGCCAGTTGACCAGTGGAAAGCACCTCTGCTGCTCAACTACATCCCAACTACATCCCAACCTATAAGTCCATACTTCCCGACGTCCCAAGAAAAAGCAAGTCTCCTCCTTCAACAATAACTCCTCAAGCTGAATCATCAAGGCCTGACCAAGGATCAATATCTGGTCCTGTGGATCAACCTCTGCTCTGCAACTGATCCCACCTTCGCAACGCCAACGCCGACGTTGAGCCCCATTGTTCGCACCCACAGGCAAGACTCGAAGTTGAAGACGCCGAAGTGCCAAGGTGTCCTCATACGATCTAGCGAACCCTCCAACTGCACTTCTAGTGATCCATTTTAGTACTAAGGTCACCGTTACCGTAGTCGCCGACGAGATGGGTCGTAAAAAGGCTGTAGCAAACGACCTTCTAGCCGACATCCCCAACATCGTCACCGTATAATCTTCATCATCGCAATCTTAGCCAAAGCCAAGAAGGCTGAAGAAAACCCAAGCAAAGGAAACGATAACTCAAATCGATTCTGAGGATACCTTGTCGATCTCAAAGATGGCCGAGGCGGAAAAAAGTGCGTCCGCCGCCGAAAAGAGGCCCACAGAGGCTGCTTCTTCTAAATCCACCCGGTCAAAGAAGCCGAGGTTAGAGTCTGCTACAACCTCTAGGTCCCTGAAATCAGATGCCCCCAGGGCCCCTCCAATCACCATTGAGGACAAGCCAATCAGAGTCGGCGATAGCGCGACTGACATTAAAGTCGGTGTTACCCTCTCTACTGCCTTGCTCCTTCCAAAAGACCTCGAACGTAATGCCAAGGTCAGCGAATATGAAAACTTCGCTCTGATGTTGCAGCACTCCGTACAAGTAAGCCCCTAACACTTGGTACTTTTCACTCTTTGTTTTTCTATACTTAGAGTTTTATTAACTTTTGTTCTGTCCATTTCTTCTAGGCGATCTAGCACGCCCACTCCTTTGCGATGCAGGCTTTTGACATCAAGAAGGAGTTGGTCAACAAGACCAAGGAGGCTGCTGGCTTGCTGAAGACCGTTAATAAGGCCGAGGCCAAGATGAAACTTTGATAGATCAGGCTAATGCAGCCAGGAAAGCTCAAGACGAGGCTGAGGAGAAGGCAGACGCTGCTGAGGCCGTTGCTAAGGTCCTTGAAGTCGAGAAGAAAGAGGCCGAAGTAAAGACCGCCGAAGCCCAAGCCAAGCTCATTGTTTCCTTGGCCACAAAAGATGCCGAGATCAAGGCGGCAGACGAGAAAGCATACGCCGAGGGGGCAGCCGACGTTCGCGAGTACTACAAGAAGCAAGTGAAGCAGGCATGCAACAAAGGTTTCACCCTTGGTTGGATGGCTGCTTTAAAGGAGTCGGCTGTCCCCGAGGATTCGCGTCTTCGAGAAGATAGCCACATTGTCCTGCCATTCCCACCCACTCCAAGCCAATCCGAGGACGAAGCTGAGTCCGAAGAGGAGGCCGAGGCCAAAGAGATCGAGGAGACCAAAGCTGCTGGGGCCAAGTCCCCAACTCTGAATGAGCAAGTTTAAGACTTGACTCATGATGAGGAGGACGAGGTTCAAAAGACCACCTCTGAGGCCGAGGTCGAGACTTCTAACAAGAGCCTGGACGATGCACTGCGTGAAATCAACGCCGAGGTCCAAGCTGAAAAATCTTCCCAGCTGTTTGCCGAGACTGACACAACGCCAATTGCTAAGGCAAGACAGTCTGTAGAAAATGCATAAACTTTAATATTTCCTCCTTTTAGTACTTGCTCTCTTTTGGACAATTGTAAATCTCTTTGTTTTGAACAATGTTAACTTTGTATTTGGCCAATGTGTTTTTTTTGTATTCTGAACAAGTAATCCTCTGTAAGCCGAAATTCCTTGTTTCCTTTTGAATGCAAATCTTCTTTTTTTCACTAAGTGTTTAAATACTTGTCTTTTCTTTACTGTCTTGTATGTTTATGATTTTCATACTTAGAATAATTCTGTATGTCTTCAGAGTACACCTTAACTGTGCAATCTCCTTGGGATAATGTACGTTGGATATATCTTCTAAATGTTTATCTCCGCCTTGGCATAACACTTGAAAACATTTGTGAAAATATTTTCACAAGTGCTTATTTAAAACCTTTCCACTTATCAAGACTTCTGTCTTCCATTATCTTCCAAGTCTTAGCAACATGGTGATCTCGGCAAGTACGTAGATACTTCTTTTAACATAACTTTGGCTTAACTTCAACTTGTAAATTTTTCTTAAAATTTCAACAAGTGTTAAACCAATCTTCTTTCAACATAACCTCGGCTTAACTTCAACTTGTAAATTTTTCTTAAAATTTCAACAAGTGTTAAAGCAACTTTATCTTGTAAATTCCAACTCCCAAGCATTATTCTCCAGCTCTCTGCCCCCTAATGTGAACTTAAGTTTCTCTTATGTTCACATTAAGCATGTACCTATGATCTTGTTGCCGAGATCAGATTCAAACAGAGATTGGCCGAGGTTATCAACCTTGGTTCTCTCTATTAATCTAACTGATATGTACTTGGTGCCATTCAAAGTTTTAATTGTGCAGATATAGCAAATCTAGGTTAATTCAACTTAGTTCAACTCTATTATATGCAAGTATAATTCAACTGTACCATATAATAAGTCTAAGTTATTCGTCATGTTTCAATCAGAAACATCGCCGACTTAGTTCAACTCTATTATATGTAAGTATAATTCAACTCTGCCATATAATAAGTCTAAGTTATTCGTCATGTTTCAATCAAAAACATCGTTAACTTAGTTCAACTCTATGACATGCAAGTATAATTCAACTCTATCATATAATAAGTCTAAGTTATTCGTCATGTTTCAATTAGAAACATCGTCAACTTAGTTCAACTCTATTATATGCAAGTATAATTCAACTCTGCCATATAATAAGTCTAAGTTATTCGTCATGTTTCAATCAGAACCATCGCCAACTTAGTTCAACTCTATTATATGCAAGTATAATTCAACTCTGCCATATAATAAGTCTAAGTTATTCGCTATGTTTTAATCAGAAACATCGCCAAGTGACTGGTTAATCGTTTTACACAAGTTTAAAAACATCGAGCTAAAATTTTATTAATTACTTCGGGTAATAACAAAAGATTCTAAAGAAAGAAACAAAATGAAATCTTAATGATAGAAGAATTTCAGGTTGCAAGTATTCCAGGGTCTTGGCAATTCTTTGCCTTCACTGTCTTCAAGCCGATATGCCCCATTGCCCAGGATCGAGATGATTCTATAAGGTCCCTCCCAGTTTGGGCCAAGCTTGCCCTCTCTGGGTTCCTTCTTGTTGTCGACGACCTTTCTCAAGACGAGGTCCCCAACTTGAAATTCTCGTGGGTTGATCTTTCTGTTGTAAGCCTTGGCAAGCTGCTGCTGGTATGCCCCCAGCTGAATTGCTGCCTTATCCCTTCTTTCTTCTAATAAATCCAGATCTCGGGCTAAAAATGCATCATTAGTCCCATTCTCCACTCCCTGGGCTCTGACCCCAGGGATGCTAACCTCTAATGGGATCACTGCCTCTGTGCCATAAGCCATGGCAAATGGGGATTCTCCAATTGATCTTCTCGGCGTAGTCCAATATGCCCAGAGTACACTAGGCAACTCAACCACCCATTTTCCCTTTGTTGCTTCTAGCCTCTTCTTAATCCCATCCAATATTATTTTGTTGGATACTCCTGCCTGTCCATTGTTTTGAGGGAAGCTTGGAGTGGAATAGTAGTTCTTGATCTTGTACTTTGAATAGAAGCTCTTGATTAGCTTACTGTCAAACTGCATACCATTGTCTGCTATTATTGCCCTTGGGATCCCAAACCTGGTGATGATGTTCTTCCATATGAAGTTTTTTACATCAATGTCTCAAATCTTTACGAGGGGTTCAGCTTCAACCCATTTGGTAAAGTAATCTGTTGCCACTAGCAGGAACCTCTTTTGTCCAGTTACCTGAGGCAGCTGTCTAACAAGATCCATGCCCCATTAGGCAAATGGCCAAGGGCTGGATACTGGGTTTAAATATACTGCTGGTTGGTGTATCAAATGTGCAAACCTCTAACACTTCTGACACTTTCTGACATAAGCTTCAGCATCTTTCTGCATATAGGGCCACCAGTATCCCTGAGTAATGGCCCTATGAGCAAGTGACCTGCCCCCAGTGTGGCTTCTACATACTCCTTCATGTATCTCATACAAGAAGTCTTCAACTTGTGAAGGATGCACACACCTCAAAAGGGGTCCAGTAAAAATCTTCTATAGAGATGCCCTTCTGCTGTCAGACTGAATCTCGCCGACTTAAGTCTGATCTTGTGTGCTTCTTTATGATCATCTGGCAGTTTCCCCTTTTTAAGGAATACTATTATTGCATCCATCCAGCTTGGTCCCATCTCCACACATATTGCTTCATGCTCTGTGTTCAATGGTTCTACACTTGGACCTGATAAGTAATCAATCATTATAGTCCTTGCCTCTCCTGGTTTCATTGCACTAGCCAGGTTGGCCAAGGCATCGGCATGGCTATTGTTATCTCGCCTGACTTGTTGTAGTCAGCAATTTTGGAACAATGCCATCAATTTTCCCAGCTCCTTTACATAGGTGTAGACACCCCATTTTTGACTGACCTTAAGATTTTGACGTCATCGTTTGTGCCCTCGATGATTGCACATGTTTGTGCTAGTTTTGAGTGCCTAAAGATCTCGGCCGATAACCTTGTTTTTGAGCCTCTAAACCCTCTGTGTTTTGGCCTTGTTTTTAGGCTAAACCTTGGTGCCTCTTGGCTGAAGGTGAGTGGGGCCTTGCTGGCCACTTTTGGCAGTTGCCAGCCGTTTTTTCTCCTTGCCAACTAGTTGGAGTGGTCGGCCAGCTAGTTGAAGTGGCCGGTCGGCCACTTAACTGGCTGGCAGCCATTTTTTCTCCTTTTTAGATATTTTCAGATCTTTTGAGCCAGCTGTGGCTCACTGAACTCATCCTCCATACACGTGTATGAAGGGGATGGATATAAGCTTTTAGCTTGTCAAGCAAGCTTGTGCTTGCATTGCTTTATATAAGGGGAGCTCCCTTTCCCTATTTGAGGCTTCAGATTTTTCAGAGTAAAAAAATCTCCCTCTCTCTCTAGAATTCTCACTCTCCCTGTATATTGTGCTATTTTGAGCCTTAAAGTGTTGTTTCTTCACACTTTTGCACATAAACACCTACTCAAACACCTTCACTTTGGAGCTGAGGTCCCTTGGAGCTTGTTTTGAGGTCTTAGACTTGGTTTTGGCTCAGAATTGTTGCTGAAGTTGCTGTCTTATTGTTGTTCTTCAAGGGTAAGACACTTGTCCCTTTTAAGCTTTGTTTTGATCAAGAGCTTGACCACCTTTGCATGCTACTTTAAGGCTGGTTTTAGCCTCCTAATAACTCTGTTTTTAAGGCTTTAAAATATTGGTTTGAGCCTTGTGTGGTTAGGGGGGTGGTTCCTCTCTTTTGCTCTTTGGCTTGTTAAGCCTCTGGAGCCACCTCTCTAAGCTTTTGAATCACCCCTTGCTTGGCCTTTAACCACTGAAACTCAGAGGAATCTCAGTGGTAAAAAGTTCTTGTGGCCCAAAATAGGAGGGGGTGATCCCCTCTCCTTGTGTTCTTGTTTGTTTGTTTTGGTAGCCTAATACATGAGCATGTATTTCTCCCTTTTTGAAGCTTAGTCCAAGCATGTTTTTGTGAATTTTTGGACTTGCCATGACTCTCTTTTTGGTTGGTTTGGTCATTGGTTTCTTGCATCTTACACTTGTAGTGCAAACCTACTTGTTGGCTTAACATGCATCATGCTTTATGCCTCTCATTCTAGCTTATGTTAGCTCCATCTCAGCATGTTTTTGCCATTATTTTAGCATGCCTTAGCTGTGTTTTGAATGTTTTTGGCCATGTGTGACTTGCCTTGTATGGTTGTAGTGTAAAGGGCCTTGACTAGTTTTGAGTTCCAAAGTCCGTAGCATGCTTTACTTGTGTTATTTACATGCCTTGGCTTCATTTCTCACATGATTTCAGTGCATATAGCATGGTCACACTCTCACATACTCCACTCTTTCAATGCTTCTGAGAGTTGTGCTTTATGCCTTGATCATGAGCCAATATGTATGCATGCTTGTCTAAGCTTTTGGGCTACCATTTCAGCATGTTTTAACCTTTGTTTTGGCATGATTAGGCTTTGTCTAGAGCTGGTTTGTTTGTTTAGGCTATGTATTGCATACCTCTTATGTGAAGCCATTGACTAGCTTTGAGTTCTAAGGACCCTAACATGCTATACTTGTGTGGTTTGCATGATATGTCATCATTTGGCATATGATTTCAGTGCTTGTACCTTTGTCATGCTCTCATATATATCACTCTTTCAATGTATTTGAAAGTTAAACTTTGTGCCTTGCTTGCGAGCAAATGAATGAGTATGCATTTCTTGCTTTTTTTGCATAAGTTTTAGTGTGTTTCGGCCACTATTTTGGAGTATCTTAGGCTTGTCCATAGCTGGTGTGACCATTTGAGATCGATAGTGCATGCCTCGTGTAATATTCTTCACTTGCTTTAGTGCTCTCCCCCTCCTTTGACATGTCTTGCATGCATTACATGATAGAGTTTTGTGCATGCCGCTTTAGCATTGAAAGATGAGCATGTTGTTTGCATTGCATTGTGTTTGGATCAGACTTTAATCCAAACACAAGGGATGTGGCACGTTTCATACTCAAAGTGATGAAACGTGTTGCGTTTCTCGGTCGCTAACATCCTTGATCAAGCATGATAGGGTGGAGGCTCTCTTGTGTGTTATTTGTGCATTCATCAATATGGTGCAAGCTTGGCCTTCGGCCACCATGCATTGAGGTGCTTGGTTGGTGGCTTGAGAGCCGAGTGCCACGCTTCTTTGAGCTTGAGACATGATAAGGAGTGTGGTAGTACACACATTGCTTAGAAATACATTGCTGTGCCTCTATTGTTCTCTGTTGCAGCAAAACCAGCAGCTTGCAGAAAAACTAGCTGACCAGCTAGTTTCACTAGTCGGCCGGCCAGTTTTAGTGGCTGGTAGCCACTTTTTTTGGCTGGCAACCTACCAGCAGATCCTTGTGTTGAAGCAGAGGCATTCTGGAGATTGGCACAATTTTCAGAGATCAAGGCAAGTGAAAACAGAGGCAATTGATGGCATAGCAACGGATTTCCGAGTGGACGGCAACCGAGCATGCATGCTTCCCTCGCCTGCAAGGCCATCTTCTCTTTATTGCTTTATTAGATAGTTGTTTCTAGCTATTTCAATGTGTTGTAATTGATTAGCTTAGATAGTTAATTAATTGCTTTAATTAGCTTAGATTAGCTAATTTTTCAATTCGGTTTGTAATTAATTAGTTAGAATAGCTAATTAGTTGTTTTGTAATAAGTAGCTTAGCATAGCTAGTTAGTTTATTATTCGGACCCTTCGTCAAGAGGGCACAATGTTGTAATAAGGGTGCGTGTGTGTGTGCATATCTTCCAACCTCCATTTCTTTCTCCCTTTTACTTATCAGCTTTTGATGGTTAGTTTAGGGCACGTTTTGATTAGCATACCTTATTCTCACATGTGTGCATCATTCATTCGTCTTGCATGCACCAGGCTCGGTGCATCATTCAAACCACATTGTATTTCAAAACACTTACTTGAATACGTGTATCAAAATTGTTGCATGCATATTCCATCTTAGATAGCCGAGCCTATTTAGTTGCATTATTGCATGTGTTGCATTAGGCATTGTTGACATAGTTAGAAGCATGCATTGTTTTCTAACTAGTTTTTTGTTTTGGCTCGGAGTACACTGTGTGTGCTTACGCTTTAGCATCCTTGCATGAGTGTCAATGTTGCCATGATAGCATGCTTGCCATTAGGGATGGCAATTTAAACCCGGCCCGATGGGGACCCGATCCCCCGACCCCGATTGGAATGGGTTTTCCCCGAAAATTATCCCCATAAGACCGGGGATGGTATTGAAAATTAAATCCCCGGTGGTTTTCAGGCAGGGGACGGGGATAGGTTCCCCAACCCCGCCCCTGGCCCGCCCTCGCCCCGACTGATCCCCGACTAATCCCCGTATAGTTATTATAATATATATATATTATATTATATGTTTAGGGTTATTATAATATATATATATATATTATATTATATGTTTAGGCCCTCTCTTTTACTCACATCACACTCACTTCTCTCAGCCTCTCTCCCTCTCTCTCTCTGCTGTGTAGTTCTTGTGATGAAGATTAGTGGCAGATAAGGTGTCTACATAATCATTGCCGAATAAGGTGTCTACAGGCGATGACGACGTTCTCTCTGACGACGACGTTCCACCGAATCAGACCCTCCTCCTCCTCCTCCTCCTCCGACGAGCTCCAACTGCTCTTCCTCCTCCGATGACGACGACGACGAGGGCCACCTCCTTCTCCTTCGAGACCTCCGACGACGACGACATTCCCTCTGCCACGCCAGATTTGAGCAGATGGATCTCTCTCTCTCTCTCTACTTAGATTTATCTCTCTCTACTCAGATTTGTGTGTTGTTGATGTTGTTTGACGATATTGTTGTTGATGATGTTGATGTTGAGGATGTTGTTGTAGAATTGAATCGTTGTGGTTGTTACTATTGTTTGTTTGTTTGTTTGTTTTTTTTTTTTTTGTTTTTGATCCGGGGAATTTTTGGGGTCGGGGAAACCCGATCCCCGTTAGGGGACGGGGACATTCTTACCATCGGGGATCGGGGACAGGTAGGGGTGTACGCGGTCTGGATTGGTTTGGTTATGAGAAAATCCAAGAATCGAACCGATCCCAACGGTTCTGTGATTTTGAGAACTAGACCAGACCGTTACACTTGTAAAACCGGACCAGAACCAAACCGAAAAAACAGTTCGGTTTCAGTTTGGTTTACGGTTCCAAAAATTTTTATTTACAAGAATAAATTGTTAATATTAGCAAAATAATTACTCAAACTAATTACATTTAACTCATGATAAAAACTAATAATATTGAGGCATTACTCAATATTACATATCTATACCATCCTAATATCATCAAAATTATAAAAAACCAATTAATAAAAATAAAACTTGATGTTATATATATATATATATCTTTTAAATTTTGGTTTGGTTTGGTTCGGTTCGGTTCGGTACGGTTTGGTTTGAACCGCGGTTTTTTCATAAAATTCATTAACCGAACCGTTTTTACGATTCTCATATTTCTTAATCCGAAACCAAACCAATTCTTAATAGAACCGAACCAAACCGTATGATTCGGTCTGGTTCGGTCCGAATTACCGGTTTGAACGGATTTTTGAACAGCCCTAGGGACAGGGAGGGTGATCCCCGGCCCCGCCCCGCCCCGCCCCGTCCCGTTGCCATTCCTACTTGCCATGAGGCTATTTGCTTAAGTGATTAACTGTTTGAATGCCTGTGGGTGAAGGCTTGATTGCCTGAATTGGGATAATTCACCAAATGTGAGTTTTTTTTTAAGCCCACTTTGCGGAGTGGCAAAATCATGTTTTAAAGCCCACCCGAGGGTGGCAAATCCGCGTTTTAGCCCACTTGCGAGTGGCACTTTCAAACCATTTTTGAAAAACAAACATGAATTGTTTTGTTCCAATTCTCATTATTGAGTCTATACTTGTATGCTGTGCGCATCACATAGTAAGGTTAGCTAATAAACCGGAATAAGAACACATGTGTTTTCAAAATAACATATCATGTTTAGTAGAGGCCGACCCTTTTATCGGGCGAGCGGGGGTGTTCATTTCATGACCTTCCCTCCTCAAATCCAAGTTCCTGAGCCGAGACAACTTTGGCGATGACGGACATGTGGCCTTAGGCACAAGTCAGGGTTTCCTAAATTTCTCAAAATAAAATATTTAGGTGGCGACTCTGAAATTTGGCAAAGCAGTCCATGTTTGGCGCTTTTGATTCAAAATTGATTTTTCAAAACCAATTGTCGGATTTGGACTCTTTTGTAATTTGTCAGTCTTACATTGCACTTTGTGAGATTAGATTCAAAACCGTGACAGGAGTCTGAACTGTAGTAGCTAGAACCCAATTTGCGCCCTCTCCGAAAGGGGGGCCTACGGAGAGAGTTCGGGCGGTCTACAGTTTCTGGCGAGAGAACTTGACTCGAAACTCATGATATGCTGTTTTATCTACATTTATGTGATTCTTTGCATTGCATTTGCATTGGTGCGCCTAAGTCACAGTGTTTGCCATCTGCTATTCCTGAACGGTTTGCCAGAGGCTTGCTTGGAAAAGCATGCCATAAGGTTGACTGGTTACGGGCTCTGCCACGATGGGAACACAAACCTCAGTTTTTACCGAGGCACACTTTTTGACCAATTGACCTAGTTGCATATTGGAAGCCATAGAGACCATTCCAAATTAGGACAGGTTGCTTACCCGACTGTAGGTTGTTTGAAACCACTGCGTGCGTAGTGAAACCCTAGCTCCTGACAAAATAGGACAGGAAAACCCTACCCCACCATAGGGGTGTTTTGGCTCTTATTTGCTTGATATGTGTTGTCAGAGTGCGTCTCTACAGGTTGTATGTATCAGTTGCAAGTTTGGGTATCAGTTTGAGGGCATCAGTTTTGCCTGAGGGTATCGGATTTGAGGCAGTGATTTGGGGGGGCAGAGATCAGTGTTTGAGTGCAGTTTATCCAGCTTAAGATATCAACTATGTGTTGTCTTTATCTAAGCCAAAATACTGTCCGTTTTTCTGATTTTTGTTTCTTTTGCTTTATTTATCTTTTTGCAATGTAGTATTGCATCATTGCTTCCAACGAGGCAGATACCTTCCAAGCACTTTGGACCCGAATTGAGAGAATTCATCGATCTGAGGATCTAGTTGACAGACAACCAGTGTTTGCTGCATTACCCCCGGTTCCAAGATGGAGGTCAGTTAGGCACAGGTCATCAGTACAGTAGTTACCAGATTAACGGTCATTATCCACCTCACCTGTGCGCAGCTAGGCTGAGATATCTGCTTCTACCTCAGAGAGGGGAAACACACCTGTTCAGCTAGATCAGCAGTTTTTAGTCAATATGGAGGACATGATGCGTCAACTCCAAGAGACCATATAGGCCATGCAGCGGGATGCTGCCCGCCAGGCAGAGGTTACTGCCCGTCAGGTGGAAGTTGTGGCTCAACAGCCAGAACTAATTGCCAGACTTTAGCAGTAGCAGCAACCCCAACAAGCTGGAGCGTCTGCTTCGCATCCACCCCCACCCCCACCTATGGTTCCAACACTCGGGGAGGTGGCTCACGTCCAGGAAAATACGGACGTTCCGACAGGGCCAGTCCCACTGCCAATCCCACCTCAGATGTCTAAAGCACCGGCTAATCCTTTGGACACACCGTTCGAATTCGAAGTGGATCCAACCGCTCTAAAAATGAGCAAGCTCAAAAAGCTGTTCAAGCGAGCTTAGGGAGTTAACTTGATCCCGGATATAGAAGACGGATACACTGATTCGGTCGTGACATTACCGGACAGGTTCAAGATGCCTCACATCGATCGTTTTGATGGGTCAGGAGATCCCATGGTCCACCTGAGGTTGTTTTCAGATGTTTTGTGCCCGATGGGCTTGACAAGGTTACAAAAGCTCTCCCTTTTTGGTCAGACCCTGTCGGGTATCGCGGCCATCTGGTACGCCAAATCGGAGGATTCAGTGAAACGAAGTTGGGAGGAGATGGCCGAGGCCTTCGTCACACAATATTCATACAATACCCAGATCAAGGTCACAACCTGTGATCTTGAAGCGACTAGGCAAGAGCCAAAGGAAGGCTTTTTTAACTTTGTCACTCGATGGAGGGCCAAGGCCTCCATGATGACGACTCAGCCTCTTGAGAAAGATCAGATAAGGATGGTTGTGCGCAACCTTCAACCCAAGCTCATGCAAAAAATGATCGTCTTACCCCTTCTCACCTTTGCTGACTTATATGAGATTGAGGTACAGATTGAGGATGCCATAAAGCAAGGTCTGATTGACCACGAGAGAGAGCAGCCTAAGAGGGCGTTTACCCGCGGTTCGAATGTAGGTACGAGTAGTGCTGCAGCCACAAGGACTTCTGACGTGGGCATGGTCACTACCACCACACCAAAAACAACCACACCCTTTACCGGCACATCTAGTGTCACCCCTCAACCAGCAAAATACCCACCTCGGGGCCAGAGGACTTTTACCTTGCTGTATATGCCTTTGTCCAAGGCCCTGGGGGCTTTAATTAGAAAGAGGCATCTGAAGCCCCTGGAACCGTGTCCACTACCAAATAACCTCCCTCAACACGTAACCCGGCCAAATACTATGCCTTTCACCAGCAACATGGTCACGATACCGACCTCTGCTTCAGACTGCGCTATGAGATCCAGGATCTTATTGACAACAAGGTGATTGCGCCTCTCGAAAAACCAAATGTCACTACTAACCCACTCCTACTCCATAACCGAGCTCCACCACCCAAGTAAATCAACCTGATCCAAACTACGGCCATCCCGTATGACCCTAACATATACATCACACCCTTCCACCTATCTAAGCCTGAGGTGTTCATCCCGGACAGCATGGATTTGTGCATGTTGAGCACCTCCCTAACCCAGCCCGAACTAGTGGTGGTAACTGTCAAAGACAGAACTAGGGTGACTTTGGAGGAAGGTGGGAATGTTGATTCAGAGCCTGAGGGATCTAGGGGCTTTACCGAGGCAGCATCTAACCCGTGTGGTTATATTGTGTCAACAGGTCAGGCTAAGCCGAGGGTAGAGTTTCCAACCGGTGCGGAGATTAGTGTGGTTCGGAAGGATGGACCAAGTCAGGGGCTAGATGACCTTGCTGAGCTAGAGGAGGATATCAGCAACCTTCAGGTCTTTGATGAGCAGGACCCAAGGGATGTGAACGTCAATTGGTTCGGCTTGAATGGATTAGCAGATACCACCGGGTGGTTCAGTGACGAGCTGGATGTTGTTGAGGTGCCTCAGCCAAAATAGGGACCGTCAGAAATGGGAACATCTACAGTGGCTAGAATGGTCGAGAATTAGGAAGAATCGCCAGAGAGCACCGGTGCGAAGAATTTTGCTTAGGACTTGGGTAGTTTGTGCACAGCCGACACCAAACAGGAGACTTCGTTGAAGAGGTTTGAGCATGAGAAAATTGAGAACGAAGGCAGGGCTAGAAAAGCCAAGGCACCTGAGGGGGCCGAGTGTGTTGTAAACACAGGAACAACTATAGCGAAACTGGACAGCTGTCTGTCGGTGGTCGATGGGATGTGGTGGGAAGACGATAACTTACGTCTTGCCCACACTGATGAGGACTGGAGGCAGAACCAACTGGATGACACCTGGTATATTGAGGAGGTTGACCATATGACCAGGAGTGGGCGGTACTTCAAGCCCTCACATTTGGACCAGCCGGAGGCATCTGAGAAAGACAAAGAGGCAGAGAGGCAGAAAGAAAACATGCTAGAGGAGGAAGCTGTGCTGAAATAGCTAAAGAAAATTCAAGCAGACATCTCCATCTGGGGACTGCTTATGGCTTCGAGGGTTCACAGACAAGTCATCCTTACAACCATGGACAGGGCTAAGCTTTCAATTGATACAACACTCGAGCAGTTGGTACGGTTGGTTTTCCCGGGTGGAGCTTTCCCACCCTTGATCTTTAGCGACAAGGAACTATCGCCAGAGGGCTCCGATCATAACAAACTGTTGTACATCTCTGTGGAGTGTAGAGAAAAATGGATATCGGTGGTCCTGGTTGACACGGGATCTGCAATCAATGTATGTCCGTCGAGAACGGCGTATGCCATTGGGTTGAAGCCCGCAGATTTCGAGCCAACAACCCAGGTAATTCGGGCCTATGATAACACCAGCCGGGAGGTAATGGGGACTGTACGGATCAAGACTAAGATTGGCCCGGGGCAACATGACATTGAGTTCCATGTCTTGGATGTTCCAGCCACCTTCAATCTACTCCTTGGGCTACCTTGGTTGCACCAGGTGAGAGCTGTCTCCTCCACCTTACACCAGATGCTGAAGTACCCCTACGAGAAGGGGGTGGCAATTGTTTTTGGGAACTCATCCATACATCCGCCGCCAGAGATTTCTACACCAGTTCTAGAGATTAAGCACGGCGTGGAGGATGTGTTTTTGTTAGGATTCACCTTAGTTGAGGCTCGGGTTGTACATGATATGCTAGCTGTTAATGAGGGACTACACGTCAGTGCGCAGTCTGTCTACCTCATGAACAAGCTTCAACACATGCCCAAAATGGGACTAGGACAGAGTGGCCTGAAGGGCGTCGCTATGTTGGCCGAAGTGCCACACAACCCATATACCTTTGGTTTAGGTTATCTGTCTACTAAAGAGGATTGGGCAAGGAAAGGAAGAGAGATGGCTGGAAGAGCCAAAGCAAAGCAAGCCATGAAGCACTACGAGTTGGTGCGTAGACCTATCCAAGGGACCCTGAACGGACGTTTTGCGGCTTTCCGGAGCCCTGACTGAATTCAGAGAAGCGGCGCTTGCCCAGCTTCGAAATCTTTTTTGACCTTCAGTTATCAGGGGATGAAGTTGTCGAAGAGCAGAGAGACCCACCAGCTGAGGCAGTGCAAGGAGGAAGAGTCCAAGAGCACAGAAATTAAGACGGGGGTAGCGCTGGTTTGTCTCCTCTCAGATCCTTAGATCGCGCCAGAGTGCTTGGGGGATAACTTCTCAGTTTCCATGACCGGGGATGAAGCGGCTGTGAGCCTATCTTCTGGCTTTCTCGATGCATCCATCGCACCTTCCCTCGTCTGGCAATACGAGGAGGGCTTTTTATCAAGCAGTTCTAGGTCAGGTAGTGAACCCGAATCTGATTCCACAGAGTTTATGGAGTCGGAATCAAATTCCAATTCTTCTGAGTCAGAGTCAGGTATTCCTGGGGGTGATAACCCAGATGCCACTGTCCTGTCTAGGTAATTTTTTTCATTTTCCTTTGAGTCGGTTGTAACCGAAGAATCAGACGGACTGGATGTTATTAATGAGAACTGTACAGCTGTGGCTTCTGAGTACTTTTCTGTGCCTTTAGTTTATTGCATTAATTAGGACTTTCAAAATTTTGATGAAAACGATGACGAAGAAATTCCTCCGATTTTGAAACATTTGCTTGATCAAGAGCAGGAAAGGTTTGTAAAACCTTTGGTTGATGAAATCACCTCAATTAATGTTGGTACTGAGAAGGACCTGCGGCTGGTCCAAATTGGGTCCACGTTGTCTTCTGAGGAACGCAAATGCTTAGTCGCTTTATTAAAAGATTTCAAAGATGTTTTCGCGTGGTCGTATGAAGACATGCCTGGAATCGATTCTGAGATTGTACAGCACCGGATCCCTCTTGACCCAGAGGCCTGACCTGTTAAGCAGAAGCTCCGAAGGATCCACTCGGACTGGGCTTTGAAAATCAAAGAAGAGGTCACCAAGCAGATTAACGCGGGGTTCCTGCTAGTATCTGAATATCCAACTTGGTTGGCCAATATAGTTCCGATGCCGAAGAAGGACGGCAGAATTCCGGTATGTATGGACTTCAAGGATTTGAACAAAGCCAGTCCGAAGGACGACTTTCCTCTACCGCATATCGACGAATTAGTGGACTTCATTGCTGGGCATGCGCTGCTCTCGTTCATGGATAGGTTTTCAGGCTAAAATCAGATTTTGATGGCGCTCGAAGACAGGGAGAAAACTGCTTTCACTACCCCGTGGGGAACCTACTGTCATAGGGTGATGCCGTTCGGTTTGAAGAATACAAGGGCTACATATCAACAGGTTGCAACCATGATTTTGCACGATACGATCCACAAAGAGGTTGAGGTGTACGTGGACGACATGATTGCCAAGTCCAAGGAAAGAGAAGGCCACTACACCGCCTTGTAGAAATTTTTCCAACGGATCAGAGAGTATCGGTTGCAGTTGAATCCTCAAAAATGTACTTTTGGTGTTATAGCTGGGAAAATGCTAGGGTTCTTGATCACACAGAGAGGTATCGTGGTCGATCCTTCCAAAATCAAGGACATCTTAGAAATGCCACTACCGAAGACTGAAAAGGAGGTGCAAGGCTTTTTGGGTAAAGTGCAATTTATAAGACGGTTTATTGCAAAATTAACCTTGACTTGTGAACCACTGTTTGATCTCCTGAAGAAAGGAAAGAAGTTCCAATGGGATAATCGATGCCAAGTTGCTTTCGAACAGATCAAGCAATATTTACAGAACCTACCTGTGCTGTCACCGCCAGAGATAGGGAAACCATTGAATCTATACCTATCAGTGACCGAAACGACGATGGGCTGCATGCTTGCGCATGAATCTGAGGATAAAGTGGAGAAGGCTATCTACTACCTGAGCAAGAAAATGTTAGATTACGAGACCCGCTACACTCCGCTGGAGAAGGCTTGCCTGGCCTTGGTATGGGCTACCAGGAAGTTGAGGCACTACCTGTTAGCTCACTCTGTAATACTGGTTTCGAGATTGGATCCCATCAAATATCTCTTTGAGAAACTAGCACTTACGGGTAGGCTAGCCCGTTGGTTGCTTCTTCTCTCCGAATTCGATCTGAAGTACATGACGAGCAAGTCAGTGAAAGGGAGAACGGTAGCAGAGTTCCTAGCTGATCACCTAGTGGACGGAGATGAAGCAGTTGAATATCTGTTCCCGGACGAGGCCATTCTGCATGTTGAAGAAGAAACCTGGACTATATACTTTGACGGAGCGTCAAACCAATACGGGTATGGGATAGGGGTGTTGCTGATAGCACCCGACAATTCCCGCATACCCTTAGCCTTCAAGCTCTAGTTCAAGGTATCAAATAATGAGGCATAATATGAGGCATGTATTGCTGGACTAGAAGCCGCCCTAGAATTAGGGGCAAAACGGTTGGACGTCATCGGGGACTCGAACTTTGTTGTATCTTAAGCTAAAGGAGATTGGAAAGTTAAAGAAGAAAAGATGAAAATGTATCACCAGACCTTGGACGTTCTGATTCTTCGGTTTGAGAAGATGAACTTTGCCCATCCGTTAAGAGAGAACAACAGGTTCGCGGATTCATTAGCAACTCTATCTTCTATGATAAACGTTCCTTTTGGAGTACGGATGCGTCTGATTATCATTGAACATAAATTTGTGCCGGCCTATGAGCTGATTGACACCATAGACGAAGTACAAGATCAGAACCCCTAGTATTATGGCATCTGGAACTTCTTGGAAAATGAAGATTATCCACCAGGGGCAAATGCCAAAGACAAGAGGGCAATTCGAAGAATGGCTGCGCAGTTCATCGTTTACGGGGGAAAACTGTACAAGTGGGGTCATCTTGGGATGCACAAGTTGTGCATTAATGCTGAAGAATCTAAGCGCCGGATGGAGGCCATCCATGGAGGAGAGTGCGGAGCACACATGAGCGGGGTGATACTGGCCCGGAATATTCTCAGACAGGTTTACTACTGGTCTACCATGGAGGAGGATTGTATTGGCTTTGTTCGGCGACGCCACAAATGCCAGATCCATACGAATCGCATGAACATTCCGCCGTCGAAGCTGTACAACATGACTTCGCCATGGCCATTTTCAGTCTGAGGGATTGATGTGATTGGGGCAGTTACTCCGAAGCGGTCGAACGGGCATGAGTATATTCTGGTAGCAATAGATTACTTTACAAAGTGGGTTGAGGTCCAATCCTATGTGGTGTTGAAGGCGTCTCATGTTGCTAAGTTCATCAGGAACAACATCATCTGTCGCTATGGGGTCCCGAATGAGATTATTTCGGATAATGGTTCCCACTTCAAGAAGGAGGTGATCGACTTGTTGGAGAAATACAACGTGACTTTTCATAAGTCATTTACATACCGGCTGCAAACCAACGAAGCTGTTGAGGCCGCCAACAAGAACATCAAGAACATTTTGCAGAAGATGGTGGAAACCTACAGGGACTGGCCATTTAAGTTGTCATTTGCTCTCTAGGGCTACCAGACTTCAATTCGAACCTCTACTAGGGCAATTCCATATTCCTTGGTCTGTGGGATAGAGGTTGTTCTGCCTATCGAAGTTGAGGTTCCATCATTGAGGGTTATGGCTGAATGCCAGATAGCTGAGGCAGATTGGCAGCAGAGCAGGTTCGAAGAACTCATGATGTTTGACGAGAGAAGACTGAAAGCACTGTATCACGTCCAGGGTTATCAACGAAGAATTGCCAAGGCTTTCAACAAGAAGGTTAAGTCCAAGAATTTAAAAGAAGGGGATTTGGTGCTTAAAGACAACTGAGCTCCCATCCACGATCCTAGGGGCAAGTTTAGACCTAATTGGACTGGTCCTTACATCATCAAGTTAATCCGGTCGGGTGGAGCTGTCGTTCTGATGGATTCAGATGGCCTCGAGTTCTCCCAGCCGATCAACATGGACAAGTTGAAGAAATACTATCCCTGAGCGGCTCGTTAGGCCGAAAACCCGAAAGGGCGACCTAGGCAAAAATTAGAGCACAGAAAATTTGAAATAATAAAAACTGAGCTCGCAAGGTTGAAAACCTAGAAAGGGCGGGCTTGGCAAAAGTTAGAGCGCAAAAGGAGAGTGTTAATACACGAGTGAACCTGAACCGAACTACGTAAGGCTTGATTCCCATCTTTGCGATACGTAGGCAACTTCATTCCGAAGTCCAGCCATAAACACTTCCTAATCAACTTTGTCCGTGTGATCATGTTGGTCATCTTTGTCTATTCTGCATTCAAGAGCTCGGTTGTGATCTCCAGTGCAGTGCTATTCAGACTAGGGGCAACTTTCCAGTTGCTGGGATCTGGGGTTGTACATCTCAGCGATAGATCTCAGGCGTGTCCAGTTGTGATCCATATCGAAAATCGTTTTGAAAAGTTTTAATAAAAGTTGATTTTGTTCAAATTAATCTTTTTACAACTTAGACCATTTTTGGACCAAACGAAAAATTTTCAATACCCACAACCTTCAATTTCATTAATTTCAATACAGAGTTCTCCTACTCTTGAATACAAATTGAAGTTGCTTTTTATTACAGTCATAAAGAAAACTTGAAAGTATAGATTAAAGCAATAAACTCGAGGCATAGTCAAGTTAGGTGTTCCTGCGCCCCCTCCCAGAGCTTGTGGAAGCCTCTGATGCCAAAGTAGGCCCAGCTTGTGCCTCATCTTCAAGCCAAGCAATGCATTCACCAAAAAGGGCACAACTGAAAGTGGGAGCGGGGGACCAGAAGTTCTCTTGTTCTCCATGCTGTGGCATACCGAGCTAACTGCGAGCCTCGGATCAGAAATGAAGCTGGGTATTCTATCCCCTCTTCTGGGCAAGTCTGGTCGTGGCCGAACTGACGCCAGAATCAAAATGGGAAGTAGAAGACATAGTGTGTTAAGCCGACCAACTGAATGCCTGGTTGGCGAGACATGCTGTAGCTTATTGCTGGTATATTAAGCCAGGGGCAGCGCCAAGCAATGTTGGCAGCAGATAGGCTGCACATCCATTCGCACCACCATCCCTCATCTGGGGCATCAACTAGTCGTTGTCGGAAGAAATAGCCGCGTGCTGAATATGTTGGGCATGAGTCCACCACTTTCAACTTGTCCATCAGCCATATCTGGAGAGGGATGAAAAATAAGAGAGATTAAAGAATAGAGAGGTGTACGTGGAGAGAAAATTGAGAAAAGGGTTTTGAGAGAAAAACAGAACCTGAGGGCCGAGTGATATGAGAAATACACATGTGAGAAGGGTGGGAAACATTACCTGTAAGAGTAGTGGACTCCCTGCGAATCTAGTCGTCTCTCAGCGATGGAAGGCATCCAAACCCATCAGAGTCTCGGCTAGCGTCATGCCAATGCAGCTCTTGCCCTCTTTCAAGCCTTGGGCAACCTCAATCAAACAGACGCTAGACCCTCCGAAGCCTGGGACAAGCAAGAAGTGAGACAACATGCACAAACAGAGGGCGTGTCGCCGAAAACTCTGCCAAAGATGGTCGCCGCAGTCACCGACGTCAGAAAAGCGATGAATCAAACTCGGGATGTCCAGTTCTCCATTGCAAATCAAAGACCGAGCGTCATGCAAAGTAAGCCCACACATTCGTCCTAAGGCTTGGATGTGGCCGAAACGGAATTGGGGCAAGATCTCTTCATCGCACTGAGATTCCATCAAAGCTTGGAAATCTTCAAAAGTGGGTCATATCTCTTGTCCGCCAAAGCTAAAAACATGAGTTACCGGATTCCAACACCTAACCGCGGCATGGAGGAATGAAAAATGCAGTGGGGTGCGGCTTAGCGTGAATAGTGCATTAATTCCAAAACCCCGGAAATTTAACTTTTCCAAGCCATCCAAGTTTGCAATCCAATATGTGAGGTTTTGGGCAAGAAATGCTTCCATTTGGGGCAAAAACTGAGTTAGAATGAAGGAACCACGAAGCTGGAACCTTTATATAAGAAAAGGCATTGAGTGGAGGACAAATGGCAGTAATCTGGAGCTTCCAAAAAAAACTAGCAGACCGGCCAGTTTTTCTGGTTGGCCGACCACTTAGGTGGCTGGCAGCTGTGAAAAGTGTCTGGCAATGAGGAAAAGTGGTTGGCAGCCACTCCTTGTCTCCAGCAAAGAACTTTTAGCCTTCCTGTGTGCCGAGGGATGCTGAAAATCTGTGTTTTGTTGCACTCTGGATGCGTTCGGCTGTGGTTTTGTTGACTTATTCTCAAGTTTGTCGCTTTTGCTTATCGAGTTGTTGAACTTTGCTTATCAAGTTGTTGCAATTGGTTTACCGAGTCGTTGTTTTGCTTATTGAGTTATTCTTTAAGTTGTTTTGTTTTGTTTGTTGTGTCAGTTCACTACCTGACTTTGCAATAAACAAATGTTCAATTTCCATTAATCTCACTTTTGCGCAAAATGGTGCGATGCGATGTTCGGAATACAAATGCAACACTTTGTAATCAAAAACTGTTTTCATTCCATCATGGTTTCTCTTTACAAAAAGTACAAAGTTTTAAAGAAAATAAAACTGCCTAAGGCTGTACAATATGCTAAAACTACAAGCAAAAAGGGAAATAAAGCAAAAACATCTAAGTCGACGCCAGCCACCTCAGGACTCAGAGGCCCTCTTTACCCTCTTCCTCGGCTGAGCAGTCACTGCATCATCGCCATTGGCGCCACTGTCCAAATCTGAGCCGGAACCAGAGCTGTCTCCGCTCCCGTCCTCAGAACCCTCCTCGGTATCGCCTCCCCCCCCAGATGACTCTGACTGAGGACTCGTCTCCTTCTCCTCCTCGCTGGACTTGTCAGTGTATCTGGCAGGCCTCCAATGCCTCCCTCGGCTGTGTGCCGGAGTCTTTCTCCCTGCTATTGGAGTAGGCTCTGAGGGTCCTGTCTGCAAGGGTGTGACCTAAAAGGACAGTTTGAATACATCAGCTGCAGTATATGTATCAGATGCAGGTATGGTATACGGGGTACATGCAGAAATCAGATACGGTGTGTGCATGCAGTGTGTCGCGTTAGATGTGATCTACGCAAACAATGAATCAGTGCAATGAAGTGTACAGTTTTAGAATATCAGCAGAAGTATGTTAAATGTAAGGAAACTGAAAAGTATCGGAATGCTGTGGGAGGTCAGCATCATCTCTCTCCGCAAGACCATACCCTCAAGTGAGGCCATCGCCTCGAGCAACCCCTCGACATATCCTATGGAGGGCTGCAAATGTAAGGTAAACCCATGAATGAATGAATGAACAAATATCTGAGTAAAGCTTAAATGCATAAAAGCTGTAAAGTATACCGGTGTTGAGTTAGGTGTCCTCACGTATCGATGATCAGGCAATGGGGGCTCAAGCGGGATCTGATAAGGCCCCTTACCAAGCCGCCAACCTGTCAGCTCAATCAGGGGATCCGGCCATCCAACGCACTGCCTAGTAGAAGGCATTCCTCTGATTTCATCTCTTAGCGCCTGAGCTCTGCTCGTCGAGGGGGCATCAGTAGCCCGAGCCCTGCTCGATGAAGCAATGCCAGTTGTCCTACTCATGGGAGCACGAACGCTTGCCAATAGAGGCATGAGGTATGCCTCGATGTAAGCCGTGTAATCCCCCTCCTCAATGTACCGGTCAGCATCTGCGCCTCGCTTGACGTCGATAAGCTCCTGAGAGAAGAGGCTCTCTGTGGCACGCATAGATGGTGGAGGTGGTAAAGGGATCGACTGTAGAGGCGGGCCCAGGACTTAGCGCATGAAGCGCTTTCCAAGAAACCAGGCTCGGCCTACGGGTCCCTCGAACAAGATCCGATATCGGGAGGCACCTCGAGCTCCGGCAAAATGAAACTGGGCAAACTCCGGCATCGCTGCCCAGGGCTGCCATGTGATCTACAGACGGCAAGTGCATAGACTGATAAGTTGCCATTAGATATGCAAAGTGAATTGAAATTGAAAGCAGGAAAAACTATAAATTTTGGATTACCTCTGTCGTCCTCACTGTGTCAAAATACTGCCGCAAGTACGAGAGGGTCTCCCGGGGCCTAGGATGGCATCAACCATCGTATCGGCGTGAGTAGGGTACCTCAAGCACCGGGAAATAGGCATATTCCCATAGCTGTGAAAGCAAGAGAGTGGCAGTAAGAATACAGAATACAGATAATGCAGAAAGCAAGGTGCATGGTATGGTGTATAGAAAATACAAATGCAGAACAGAGATTAGACTTTGTATGTGCAGTGTACAGTATACATAAATGCAAAGCAGAAAGCATAGTAGAAAATGTAAAGCTGAATAGTAAAGTATACTTCCCAGGCCCTCTAGTAGCTGCTTTTTGTGTTCCCGCTCTTGCGAGAGGTCGAGCTCATATAGCAGTAAAGGGTAGCAAGGCCGGCGCCCTCCCAATCATAGTGCCGCACCTGGGACAGGTCCACTAACGCGCTCAGTAAGTATAGCCCCACTGTGTTCGCTCTGTCGGCAAACAGGGTCGTGCCAAAGAGGAACATAAGGAAGCCTTGAGCGTATTGCTCTGTCTCCTCTACCGTCGTAGGCTCCCTCCCTCTGAAATGGTCGGCGAACCAAGTATATCGAACCGAGGCCGATGATCGGTAGACGGGTGGGTGTGCTCCCAATAGATGCGTCCAAGCTGCCTCCCACTCACCCATATCAGCATCATATGGGATCGGCTTGCCTCCCACCTCAAGGCCTGTCAGCATCACGAAGTCGAACGGGGTCATCGTCATGTCCCCGGTGGTAAAGAAATGAAAGGAGTTGGTGGTGTCCCACCATCTCTCTACCAATGCACCCAAGACAATCCGACTCGCGAAAAGACGCGAGAGCCCCGAGCAGAATAGACCAAAGCCTGCCTCGTTGATGATCTGCTGGACGTTGTCAGGCAGCTCCAAGTACTACTCCCTCGCCATAGTGGATCCGTACCCACGGGTGAAATGGGAGTCAACCTGCATGGATGAGCAGAGATACAGTATGAATGTGTTCAGAATGAGCAGAAATGTAGAAATACAATATGTATGTTCAGAATGAGAAGAAATGCAGAGATACAATATGTGTTCAGAATGAGCAGGAATACAGTGTGTAGTATGTGTGTTCAGAATGAGCAGGAATACAGTGTGTAGTGTATGTGTTTCAGAATGAGCAGATAAACATAATTAGGGGTGTGCGTGGTGTGGTTCGGACGGTTGAGAGTAAAATTACAAACCGAATGGCGGGTTGGCAGATTAGCGGATTGACAAATTGCAGTTTGGGCGGTTTTTGGCGGATTGGCGGATTGAATAATATTCTAACTAATTATCATACATTTGCATGGTATATAATACTAATTTGTATAATATTTTTTAGATATATAACACAAAGTAATTTTATATAATATGTTATATATATAACTACTAATTTGTAATAAATTTCATATCTTAAATCTCTCTCACACTCATTTTTACATTGATATTTCATTGGAAGTTAAAAAATATATATGTATTAACTATAGCGGAGCGGAGTGTAGACACCCCATTTTTGACCGTCCTCAAGACTTGGACGTCACCGCTTGGAACACTCGGTGATTATCCATGTTTGTGTTCGTTTGGAGTTCCCGGAGGTCTCAGCTCGCGCGCCCTGCCTCAAGATCTCCGAACTCAACCGTGTAGTGTCTGGTTTCACACCAAACACTTGTGTTTTGCCTTGGAAGGGCAGGGAATGCCTTGTGAGGCATCCCCATACACCACCGGCAGTGGCTAGAGGCCACCGGCTGGTTTTTGATGTCACCGGCAATGTATATTGCCGGCCGGCACTATTTGTTGCCAGTCAGCACTATTTAGTGCCGGTCGGCACTCTTTTTTGCCAAAATGGCATTTTTGGCCGGCCGACTACTGTGCACCTGCTTTTGCAGATATTTTAAGACAGCTGTCTTGCTTTTGGCTTCGCTCCATACACGTGTATGGAGGGATTTCTCTCTTGGAAGCTTGTCTTGTAAGCTTTACAAGACAATAAGCTTCTATAAAGAGAAGCCTTGTCTTTTGGCCTTAGGGTTAGAGACTTTAGACATTTTAGAGACAAAAAACACAGAGAGAATCTCTGGTTTTTAGGGTTAGGATCCATACATATCCTATCTCTCTTTTTCTCTCTTTGTGCTCTAGGTGTTTTGTGTCTTACTATTGCACACAAACACCTAGTGTTTCACCTTCCTCTAGCTACTGAGGTTCTAAGGGACTGATTTTGGTGTTTTGGTGTTGGATTCAAGCCAAGGAGGGCCATTGGAGCATCATTGTCGAAGAGGTCTTCAAGGGTGAGAATCTTACCCCTTTTTACCCCATTTTTGCATTGTATTTCTACCTATCTTAAAATCATTTTTGAGCTTAGTGTATAATACAAAAAAGTTCTGTTTTTTAGCCCTCTTGATTGTTTATTAAGGGTGTTTTGTGGTTTGAGGGTGTTTGACCCCTCTTAGGCCTTGAAAGGCCTCATTTTGTGCTATTTTTGTGCTAGTTTCGAGACTTTGGTGTTTGGGCCTCTTCACCACTGAAATCTTGAGGGATTTCAGTGGTGGAGATGGTGCCTTGAAGTCTCCAAAAGGAGAGGGCCACCCCCTCTCCTTGTTGTCCTTAAAATGGACCATTTTTGGCCTCTTGAGGGAGCACCATGTTAGAGTGTGTATTGATCATGTCTTGGTTGTTTTCCATGCTTAGTATGTCATAATATACCTCTGTTTATTGATGGTTTTGGTACACCATGCATGCTTAGCATACCTACCATGTAATGCCTTGTTTATGCCTTAATATGCCTTAGGTTGTTAGCCTTTGTTCGAGCATGTTTTAGGCTTAGTCTTGTGAAGATTTTGTGCATATTTTGCCATGTCTTAGGTCTGTCCATGGTTGTTTGGGTCGGATTTGGCATGCTTAGTATAGCCTCTTTGCATTCCGGCTTGTTGGCCTTAAGTATGTGCATGTATAGCATGACATCTTTGCATTGATTTGGTGATTTGGGGCCACCCTATGTGCTATTTCAGTCCCATTTTCATGCCTATGTGTTTGCCTTGAATGCTTCTTTAATGCTTTGAAAGCATGTGTGGTATGTTCCATGTTTTGGCCATAGTGCATGCTTTGAAATTGAGCCCCTTAGATGCCATCTAGGGAGTCCCTTTTGCATGGTCTAGGTCTGTCTTGAACCTATTTTAAGCCCTCTTAGCCTTGTGAGGCTTGGTTGGCTTAACCATGGTTCAAGTCCCCTTGACCGACTTCAAGTACTTGGATCATTTTGCATGTTAATGTTAGCCTATCATGTTGCTTGGTTTGACACCATCCTCACGCATTTTCAGAGCTTATGTTGCATGTTAATTGTCCATGATATGCCTCTTCCAAGTGTGCTTGAGAGTTGTCCAATTTGTGCCTAAGTGTTGGTCCTTGTGTGCATGTGTGTTTGCATGCCATTTAGCCCTCATTTTATAGCACTTTGGCTACTGTTTTAGGCCTATTTAGAGTTGCCTAAATCATGTATAAGTCCGTCTTTGCATCCATTTGCATGGCCCCATGTTTGCTTGTATGCTTGCATAAGTGCCTTGCCATGCCATGATTGCATCCTTAGCTTGCATGCCTAGGTTGCATTGCATCTTGCATGCATGCCTTGTTCCTTGACTTGATGATAGGAATTGGGCCTTGATTTGTGTGTTTGGTTTGCATTTCATTTGACATGAAAGTTGCATACTTGACTCTTTGGGCCATCATGCATGGAAATGCGTGATTGGTGGTCCGAGAATCGAGACACATGCCCCTTTGAGTCACAAACATGATAAGGGACATGAATGGTGAATATATGCCTTGAATTGTGCTGTCATGCTTTGCCTTGCCCTCTGTTGCTTTCAATTGCAGATTCTGCAGGAACACTTTGCTGACCGGCAGTGTTAAGCGCCGACCGGTAATCCCTTCTCTGTCGACAGCTTCATTTTGTGCCGATGGACATAACACACTGCCGGTGACAGTTCCATTCAGCCGGTGGCACTCCTCAGTGTCCAAGGAAGCAGTCCTGAGGTTTTGACAACCTCCAGAGGAGTGAAGGAAGGAAAACAGAGGCAAACTATGCATGGCGGTGCGATTTCGAACAAGATCCGAGCATGCGCTGCATTTGGCCCTCCCCCTGAGGCGGTTTACTGCTTTTCTTAGCTTATTTAATTTGTTAATTAATTAGGCAATTTGTAATATTAATTAGCTTGCGTAGTTAATTAATTTGTATTATTTATTCGGTCCCTCCGAGTGAGGGCAAATCTGTAATAAGTGTGTGTGAGTGGGGTGTATGTCTTCCAATCCCCACTTCTTTCTTCCCTTTTACTTACCTGCTTTGATGGTTAGTATTAGGGCACGTTTAATTTAGCATGCCTTATGCTATGCATGCGTGCATTCATGCATTTGTATTATACGCATTAGGCTCGGTACATCACGCTAACTGCATTTGTATTTCAAATTCCAAATTGAATACGTGCATCAAATTGATCACATTTTCACATGCCATGATTAGACTAGCCGAGCCTACTTTAACTGCATCCTGTATGTGTTGCATTAGACAATTGACATGAACTAGGACATGCATGTTTGCTAACTAGTTTGATTGTTTTGGCACGGAGTACGATGTAAGTATTTTCGCTTTAGCATCTCGCATGCGTGCAAATGTTGCCATGACAGTATGCTTGCCATGCGGCTAAACGCTTATGTGATAAACTGTTTGATTGCCCGTGGGTGGAGGTTGGATTGTTTGAGTTGGAAAAACTTGTTGAAATCCGTATTTTAGCCTACTTGCGAGTAGCAAATTCCAAAGCGCTTTTCAAAACAAACGGCTATGCAATGCTTATTTCCAAATTAGACAATCTAGTCTATACTTGTTTGCTGCGCGCATAACATAGTAATTCTAGGCTAATAAATGGAATAAGAACACATAATGTCTTCAAAATCGGATATCATGGTTAGTAGAGGCCGGTCTTCGGACCGGGCGAAAGGGGGTGCTCATAGCTGACCTTCCCCGATCGTACCCAAGCTCCCGAGCCGAGATAACTCCGGTGATGACGGACATGTGGCCTTCGGCACCGAGTCAGGGTTTCCTAAATTTCCCCATTAAAAAATATTTAGGTGGCGACTCTGTATCTGGCAAAGCAGTCCATGTTTGGCACTACTTTTCAAAAATCTGTTTCTCAAAACGATTTGTCAGATTTGGACTCTTTGGTTCAAGATTAAGAACCGTGACTACAAAATCGAGAGTCCGAACTGTAGTAGCATAAGGCCCCCTCCGCGGGCGCGTCTACAGTTTCTGGCGACTCTGCTGGGGATTTTAGAGAGCTTGACTCGAACTCGTGATGTCTTGTTTTGATTTCATTTATGTGTCTCTTTGCATTGCATATGCATTGGTGCGCCTAGGAACACAGTGTTTGCCATCTGCCATTCCTGAACGGTTTGCCGGAGGCTTGTCTTGTCAAGGCATGACCACAAGGCTGACCGGCTATGGGCTCTGACAGCATGGGAACACAAACCCCGGTTTTTACCGGGGCACCCTTTTCGACCATTCGACCTAGTGCATATTCGGATCCATGGTGACCATTCCAAGTTAGGACAGGCTGCTTACCTGATGTTAGGTTGTTTGAAAACTGCTGCGTGTATAGTGGAACCCTAGTTCCTGACAAAATAGGACAGGGAAACCCTACCCCAATATAGGGGTGTTTTGGCTCTCTTTACTTGCTATGTGCTTTTAGAATGTATTTCTACAGGGAAAGTATATATCAGTTTGTAGGTTTGAGTATCAGATCTGAGGACACCAGTATCAGTACTATTGAGAACCAGTTATCTGTGGGTATCAGTTCAATTTTGGGAACAGTGATTTCTGGGAACAGTGATCAGCAGTAGAGTACAGTTGTTCAGCTGCACCCGTGTTTGATCTGTTTGGGCTGAAATGCTGTTTGTTTCTCCTTTCAGTTCAGAGTGTCCAAAGCCGGTACAGAATAGGTAATGCTCCCCCTCGCCGAGGCAGGGCTTATGATGACGCAGAATTCAGAAGAGATCGTAGTTATGACAACTGCATTAGAGCAGGGGATCACCCTGCAAGGTGAGGCCAACACTGATGTGTCACATCCACCTAGGTCGCCTGTTGTGCACCCGGTCTGGGCCCCCCAGCTATATCAGGCTCGCGAGCCTACTACATTTGAACTGATGAGGATGATAGGTGATCTCCAGAGGTCTATGGCGGATCTCGCCTACGGAATGTCAGCTTCACCCCCAGCGGCACCATATACCGGGAATTTCATACCATAGGAGCCTCCGCTGCTGGGGCGGATTGTGATAGAGCTTAGCCAGCCAGAGGTGGCTTCCAGCTACAGCCACGACATGTCAGCAACAACCGGGCTTCGTTCTGAAGTAGCAACCCAAACCCTTGACCAGGCTGAGGCCGGAGGAAAAGACAAAATGAAGGCAGATGCCGATCCTATTGAACAACTGCTGTGGGCAGTCGAGGCTTTGAAAGCCGGGGGGATGAACAAGCAACAGATATCCGCAGTTGTGGCAAAAACTGTGGAGGATGCTTTCCCCACTCCACCTGAGGGTAGTTCAAGCCAGTCAGAAAATCGGGATAGGCCCCATCATGCCAAGACAGTTCCTCCTATTCCCGCCCCTGCACCCGGGAAAGATCAGAAAGCTAAGGTGGCGCCTGCCGACCCTTTCGCTTGTGCGGCTAGTAAGAGCGCTCAGACTCCAAAGTACTTGCCCCGGGGGCGCAGGACTTTTCATGCTCTCTACATGCCTTTGTCCAAGGCACTTCAGATCCTTGCCGAGAAAGGGCACCTTAAACCCTTGGAGCCTCGGCCTCTCCCGAAGAATCTCCCTGCTACGCATGATGCTGCTCAGTACTGTGCGTACCACCAGCAGACAGGCCATGCTACCGACAATTGCTTCCGCCTCCGTCATGAGGTGCAAGATTTGGTTGACAATGAGGTTATCCTCCCACCCACCTCAGCGAAGTCTGTTACCACCGAGCTGTTGGACTTTGAGGATACGGCAAGTATGTAATCAGAAGGTGAACCACCTGCGGGCGGCATCCGGTGTATTTTGAATGTGGCGTCTGGCACGCATTTTTGAGTGGCTGTGAACTCTAACTTTGTAAATCCTGGCTTGGGTATCGAGTCGGTCTTTTGTTTTGAGTCTGTCTCTTTGTCTTGAGTCAGTCTTTTTGCTTAAGGGTCTGTCTTGTTGTATCGAGTCAGTCCCCTTTGTATATAATACCAGGTGATTCTGGGGTTGTTGTCCCGAACACCGTTTTGTCTTGTAATTACCTGTTTTTGTTTTTTGAGTCTGTTTCTGCTGAGGGGCCAGTTACACCAACAAATCTGAATGAAACAGCTGTTGCTATCTCACTTTCATGCTTGCTTTCAGCATAAGTGCCAGAGAATTTGATTGGGCTGACAGTACATCTCGCCCGCTCTCCTGTGCGCCAAACTCATTGCATTAACCTAAGTTTTTCAAAAAAAAAAAAAACCTTTTGAACACCGCGGTGATAAAAACGAAGAGGAAGGAATTCCTCAGATTTTGCAAAACTTTGATCATTTTTGAGAGGAAGAGAGGCGTGCTAAGCCCTTAATGAATGAAATCATGCTTGTCGGCGTGAGTACTGAGAAGGATCCTGGCTTGATCCAGATTGGTTCCACACTATCTTCGGCGCGAGCGATTTGTCGCTTTCTTAAAAACTTTCAAAAACAAATGTTTTACGCGGCCCTGTGAAGACTTGTGTGGAATCGTTCTTGAGATTGCGCAGCCTAGGATCGCTCTCAGCCTCAAGATTCAACCCGTTCGTTTTCCGACTTTGAACCCGTTCAGAACGTTCAGAAAGTTCAGCGGTCAAACGTCATGTAAGGCCCGCATGGCCAGATCAGAAGTAGCCCTCGAGCAGGAGGCATCAAAGCCGAATCAAAACGAGTAGATCTCACCAGAAGAAGCTCGTAGAGCAACCATGATGGATTCTTCTGTAAATCAGTGCAACAGCCGTTCTCCTAGACACAGAGAGGCTTCAACTTCAAAAACCATTTGGCATGGACTTGTTACACTTTTACCCTTGAGAGGCTCGCTGGGCTGAAAACCCGGAAGGGCGACCCAGGCAAAAGTTAGAGCAAGAGAAAAATACAAAAAAGCAAAAAGCAAAAATACAAAAAAAAAACAAAAAAAGAAAAGAAAAGAAAAATGCAAAAAAAAGAAAAAGAAGAAAAATTCAAAAAAGAAGAGAAAAGAAAAGCTCGCAAGGTCGAAAACCCGCATCGGGCACCTTGGCAAAAATTAGAGCCAGAAAAGTGAAGGTTAAAATACCCGAGTGTACCCTAACCGGAACTACGTGAGGCTTGATTCCCATGTTTGGGATACATAGGCAACTTCATCATGAAGTCCAGCCCCCAACGCTGTCATAGCGTCTCAGTCCATGCAACGGTTTCGACTTCATCCCAAAGTCTAGTCGCCAACGCTTCCAAGGCGACTGTGTCCATATATTTGTTGCGACCGTCTTCGTCATCGCTGTGTCCAAGAGCTCGACCACCGCCAATGAAGACTGTTTGCAGACTGCTGCGGCACCATCCAAACAAGGGGCAACTTTCCGTTGCCACGAGACGCCGTTCAAACCAGGGGCAACTTTCCGTTGCCTCCCCCCCCCCCCTTTTTCAAACCAGGGGCAATTTTCCATTGCCTCCGATCCGAGGTTGCGCACCTCAAAGAGTAAGTTCCATGCCCGTTGAACATTCACTGTTTGAAAAATAGTTTTTGAAAATTTTTACTGAGGTTGACTATTTTCTCGAAAACTATTTCATTTTCCAAAACTGGACCATTGTCTTGGACCCAAAAAGGAAAATTTTCAGTGCTTGCAGCCTGACTTGCATACTTTTCAAATCAAAAATCGAACAAGTACGTTAATCCGACTCTTATTTTGATCAAACTTGTTTTAGTAGAAAACCAAAAACGAAAAGAATGGTTAAAATGATGAACTAGGGGCACAGTTGAGTTAGGCGTTCTGTCTTTCCCCCGTCATCGACGTACTTGCCAGAAGAGCGCTCTACCCGCCAGAAGAAATAGCCGTGAGCTAACGGTGTTGAGCATGAACCCGCAACTTCCTATTCATTCATTAAACACCCCGGGGAGGGATAAAAATGAGAGAATGAAGAATAGAGAGGTGTAAGTTGAGAGAAAAGTGAGAAAAAGGGTTTTGAGAGAAAATCCGAGCTTGAGAGTCGAGTGATGTGAGAATCACAAATCAAAAGGGGGTGGGAAACAATACTCAGAGAAACTGGCTCCTCGTGATCTGAGGTCCCCCGTCTTCGTTTGACGCGTCTGTATGTCGTGTCTTTTGTTTTGTTTATCTCAACCTTTGTTTTAGGCCTTTTCCGAGCGTGTCTCGTTGTGTTTAGGTCGTGTACCTTTTTGTTCGAGTCCTCCCCGCTGTGTTCAGTTGTAGGCTCGATACCCCGGTTTGAAAAACCCTCATTTAATTTCAGAATTGTTTATACCCAGAATGCTGTGCCGTTCTCTACATTGGAGCATGCTTCAACTCCAACCGGTTCCGTCTTTGAGCTCCGTCTTGTCAGATTGGGCTATTTTGTTTAAAGTTTGCTGTGTGCAGAATGAATCGAATGCTGTGTTATAGGCTGTATGCAGATTAATCCCCAACAGAGTAAGGGCTGTGTGTCCAGAATCAGGCAGTGGGTTGCTTGGGTTATTTTGCTGTTGGCTGTTTAATTATCTGATTATTACAGTGCAAGTGTTCAATTTTCAGACAACCAATCAATTTCATTTACATTGAGGTGTAACATGATGGAATGCGATGCAATACATGAGATATGTAAATGTAACACTTTTTAAGCAAGAAATTTGTTCATTTCATAATCTCTTTCAAAGTACAAAGTTTTGAGGAAAACAAAATCTGCCTGTGGCAGTACAAAGTATCCTGACTATCAAAAAGGAAAAGTACAAGAAAGAAAGAAAACAACAAAAACCAATGACAAGCGACTCCAGGGGCCATCAGTCTGTCCTAGTCCTCTTCCTGGACGAGGGTCCAGGAGCATCATCAGCATCGTCGTCAGAGCCCGAGCCAGTGCCGCCTCCGGTCTCCTCCTCCGATGACTCCGCCTCTGACTCGGCCTCCGCCTCCGACTCGTCATCCTCATCCCCATCGTCAGGGACGGGAGCCCGCGAACTGCTCCCGACATAAGTGCGCCCCGCCTTGGTGCGGGGGAATACTCTACCCTCCTCATCTCTCCCTCGGGCGGGGACGGAAGGTCCAGCCGGAGCACCTCCTACCCCGGGAATCTGGAAAGGAGGCTGCAAAAGTACACAAAAGGCAAATGCATCAGTATACCGTGGACAGTTTATCAGTGCAGAATGCAGTGTATGAGTACAGTGTGTGAATGCCGTGAGCAGTTTATCAGTGCAGAATGCAGTGTGTGAGTACAATGCGTAGATGCCGTGAGCAGTTTATCAGTGCAGAGTACAGTGCAGAATGCAGTGTATGCAGTGTATCAGACACTGTGAGATCAGTGTATCAGATATTGTGCCGATGGGATTTATTATTCAGCCGGTGGACAGCCGGTGGCCTCCTCTCCCGGCCGGTGGTGTTCCTACAGCCTTGTTTAGGCCATATGAGTAGTTTTTGGTCTTCATAGCTCAAGAAAGTGCAAGAAAGTGCATCTCCGACGCTCAACCGGCCTCTGTTGTGGCCTCGGGTCGTGTCTTCTGTGCGTGGCACTCGAATTCGTGCAAGGTGTATCCTTTTTGTATCCTTTTAAATTCAAAAGTTGCCCCATGTGCGTTGCACGCGTTCATCGCACTACTTTGGTGCATTACATCGCGCTGTCATGCGCCTCACATTCGCATTGTTATGCACATACTACATGCGTTGTAACGCGTACCCCTTGCATTGTCATGCACAACTCTCATGCATTGTCATTGCATTTTTATTCCGTGCATTGTCATGCATTCCGAAACACCTGCGTTGTTGCGCATTTAAGTCTATTTACATTCCGTATGGCACGCGTGTCACACTTGGCATCATTTTGCATTTCGTGTGGCATGCGTGTCACACTTAGCATCGTTTTACATTCCGTGTGGCATACGTGTCGCACTGAGCATCATTTTGCATCTTGTGAGGCATGCGTGTCTTATTTATATCATTTGGCATCCTATGGGGCATGCGTGTTTCATTTTGTGTTATTTTCATCGGCCTGTGCGCCTCGTTTGCATAGAACACGCATTCACTCGCACTATCATGTGCATTTACACTTTGTACCTCAATCGCACTGTTTTGTGCATTTCAAATCACTCGCGCTGTTTTGCGCATCGCACTGTTTTGTGCATTTCAAATCACTCGCGCTGTTTTGCGCATCGCAATGTTTTGTGCATTTCAAATCACTCGCGCCGTTTAGCGCATCGCACTGTTTTGTGCGTTTCAAATCACTCGCGCTGTTTTGCGCATCGCACTGTTTTGTGCATTTCAAATCACTCGCGCTGTTTAGCGCATCGCACTGTTTTGTGCATTTCAAATCACTCGCACTGTTTTGCGCATCGCACTGTTTTGTGCATTTCAAATCACTCGCGCTGTTTTGCGCATCGCACTGTTTTGTGCATTTCAAAATCAATCGCGCTGTTTAGCGCATCGCACTATTTTGTGCATTTCAAATCACTCAGGCTGTTTAGCGCATCGCACTGTTTTGTGCACTGCAAATCCCTCGCGCTATTTTGCGCACCTCAGTCGCACTGTTTTGTGCATTTCAAATCACTCGCGCTGTTTAGCGCATCGCACTGTTTTGTGCATTTCAAATCACTCACGCTGTTTAGCGTATCGCACTGTTTTGTGCATTTCAAAATCAATCGCGCTGTTTAGCGCATCGCACTGTTTTGTGCATTTCAAAATCACTCGCGCTATTTTGCGCACCGCATCGCACTATTTTGTGCACCTTACTTGCATCTTGCATGTATCCTCTCGCGCTATCTTGCGCACCTCACTTGTACTTGTTAGTACATTGCATTGTTTTGAATATGAACCGGCTTTGCGTAGCGTATAAGCCCAATTTTCAAAATTTTGCATTCCGTGTGGCATGCGTGTCACACTTGTATCATTTTTGCATCTTATGAGGCACGCGTGTCTCATTTGTTTCATTTTGCATTCCGTGTGGCATGCGTGTCGCACTTGTATCATTTTTGCATCTTATGAGGCACGCGTGTCTCATTTGTTTCATTTTGCATTCCGTGTGGCATACGTGTCACACTTGTATCATTTTTTTTCATCTTATGAGGCATGTGTGTCTCATTTGTTTCATTTTGCATTCCGTGTGGCATACGTGTCACACTTGTATCATTTTGCATCTTATGAGGCACGCGTGTCTCATTTGTATCATCTTGCATCATGCCTCATTTGCGTTGGCACATGTGCCCCATCTTCTTCATCGGCATGCGTGTCTCATTTTCATTGGCATGCGTGTCACATTTTCGTTGGCTTGTGTGTCGACGTTAGCATTAGCATGCGTGCCTCATTCTTGCATTGTCATGCATGTTGTTACACGGTCTGGCGAGACCTTAAACACGCCCGGTCTGGCGAGACCTTAAACACGCAAGGTCTAGGAGACCTTAAATCCTTTGGAGGTGCGAAACCTTCGGTGCATTGTCATGCATACATTTTGCATCCCGGTCTAGGAGACCCTAAATCCTCTGAAGGTGCAATTCCTTTGGTGTTTGTCGTGCCCGAACAACTTTCGGTGGTCTGGTAAAACCACCTGCCTATGTTTGCGATGAGTTCGTAGAAGACCAACTGGGATGGTGGAAACTAGAGTTCGAACGGCTAACACCTAGAATGTAAAGGTTCGGGAGTTCCGAGACTAAAGTCTGGTTTAAATACCCAGGGGTGTATCCTCGGCTTGAAATCTGTATGGAAGCCCCATAGATTGAGGCAGCGTGTCTACGCCTCAGTTCTGGATACTGAACCAACCTAGTATATCGCCCTGTTGGTAAGATAGGGAAAGTTGCAGTCATAGTCATTGCATCATAGTGCATTGTCATGCATTTCCATTGTAGCTTGCATGCATCCATTGCATTTTCCCAGTAGATCGCATCATACTGCATTTTGTAAATATCCATTCTATTGCATATTTGTAAATATTGCATCGTAGTTTGCATGCATTCATTGCATCACCTTCCATCTATGGCTCGCGCCTTTCCATGTTGAGCTTGGTCTGGTATGTGCCCTTACTTTTCACGTTAAAGCACAGTTCTGCATGTGTACGCGCCTATTCCACGCTGGTATGTTGGTTTGAGGGTTGCGGCACCTTTTCTGTGTTAGACATGGCTCGTATGAGTACATGCCTTTCCTAGGCAAGATTTGGTTTGGCCCGCGTGCCATATCCATTACATCCATTTCCATTGCATCGTAGATCGCATGCATTCATTGCATCACCTTCCATCTATGGCTTGCGCCTTTCCATGATTGAGCTTGGTCTGGTATGTGCCCTTACTTTTCACGTTAAAGCACAGTTCTGCATGTGTACGCGCCTATTCCACACTGGTATGTTGGTTTGAGGGTTGCGGCACCTTTTCTGTGTTAGACATGGCTCGTATGAGTACATGCCTTTCCTAGGCAAGATTTGGTTTGGCCCGCGTGCCATATCCATTACATCCATTTCCATTGCATCGTAGTTTGCATGCATTCATTGCATCACCTTCCATCTATGGCTTGCGCCTTTCCATGATTGAGCTTGGTCTGGTATGTGCCCATACTTCTCGTGTCGAAGCATAGTTCAGTGGACCGTTCTATGTTAGACGTGGCTTGTATGCGTACATGCTTTGCCTAGGCAAGATTTGGTTTGGCCCGCGTGCCATATCCATTACCCCCTCCCCAGCATTTTCATTTATATATTACATTGTAGTGTAATTTTTGCATCCGGCATTAGGATTATTGTCCTTTCTCCAGCGGGTTGTTTCCCCACTTATGTCAATCCCCCCCAATACTTGTTCTTGTGTCTGTCTACAATGCTCATAGTTCAGTTGACCGTTCTATGGTAGACAGACTTGTTACCTCCATCAATCTATTTGACATAGGTGTGGTCTCGAACCACTCGTGATTGGATCGTGATTCAATTGCTTTGCATATAATTTGCATTATTTCAATTACATTGCATCTTCATTTGCATTGTTTATACATTGTTGTGTATATATTGCATATCATTTTGCATCCATTCTTGCATTGTCATGCATGTTGCTAATGATATTGTACCTGTTAAGTTTGTTTTCTTTTCAGGCACGATATTGTATGTACGGTTCATTTGAGGCTGGTACAACCAGACGAGCCGCATAGGTATTGTATCCTCCGAGTGAGACGTATTGAGAATTACATAATTCTCTTACATCCTTTCTGCATTGTAGTGTAGTTTGGTGTATGCTAGCTTAAAACTGTCGCATGTTTGCTTCATTACAGCTTTCTTTGCATGATCATAAGTTATGCTCGGCTTCGTGCATTGTCTTGCATTTTGCCCCTGCCTTCGGGCGCATACCTTCTCTGTCTTGCATGTTTGTCTGAGTCTTCGGCCTTGTCAAAAATGGGTCGTTTCTGGGCTTTGACATTAACTCCCGTCATTGTTATGACTTTCGAGTTCTGTCAAAGAGGGGCAACTGTAGACACCCCATTTTTGACCGTCCTCAAGACCTGGACATCACCGCTTGGAACACTCGGTGATTATCCATGTTTGTGTTCGTTTGGAGTTCCCGGAGGTCTCGGCTCGCGCGCCCTGCCTCAAGATCTCCGAACTCAACCGTGTAGTGTTTGGTTTCACACCAAACACTTGTGTTTTGCCTTGGAAGGGCAGGGAATGCCTTGTGAGGCATCCCCATACACCACCGGCAGTGGCTAGAGGCCACCGGCTGGTTTTTGATGTCACCGGCAATGTATATTGCCGGCCGGCACTATTTGTTGCCAGTCAGCACTATTTAGTGCCGGTCGGCACTCTTTTTTGCCAAAATGGCATTTTTGGCCGGCCGACTACTGTGCATCTGCTTTTGCAGATATTTTAAGACAGCTGTCTTGCTTTTGGCTCCCCTCCATACACGTGTATGGAGGGATTTCTCTCTTGGAAGCTTGTCTTGTAAGCTTTACAAGACAATAAGCTTCTATAAAGAGAAGCCTTGTCTTTTGGCCTTAGGGTTAGAGACTTTAGACATTTTAGAGACAAAAAACACAGAGAGAAGCTCTGGTTTTTAGGGTTAGGATCCATACATATCCTATCTCTCTTTTTCTCTCTTTGTGCTCTAGGTGTTTTGTGTCTTACTATTGCACACAAACACCTAGTGTTTCACCTTCCTCTAGCTACTGAGGTTCTAAGGGACTGATTTTGGTGTTTTGGTGTTGGATTCAAGCCAAGGAGGGCCATTGGAGCATCATTGTCGAAGAGGTCTTCAAGGGTGAGAATCTTACCCCTTTTTACCCCATTTTTGCATTGTATTTCTACCTATCTTAAAATCATTTTTGAGCTTAGTGTATAATACAAAAAAGTTCTGTTTTTTAGCCCTCTTGATTGTTTATTAAGGGTGTTTTGTGGTTTGAGGGTGTTTGACCCCTCTTAGGCCTTGAAAGGCCTCATTTTGTGCTATTTTTGTGCTAGTTTCGAGACTTTGGTGTTTGGGCCTCTTCACCACTAAAATCTTGAGGGATTTTAGTGGTGGAGATGGTGCCTTGAAGTCTCCAAAAGGAGAGGGCCACCCCCTCTCCTTGTTGTCCTTAAAATGGATCATTTTTGGCCTCTTGAGGGAGCACCATGTTAGAGTGTGTATTGATCATGTCTTGGTTGTTTTCCATGCTTAGTATGTCATAATATACCTCTGTTTATTGATGGTTTTGGTACACCATGCATGCTTAGCATACCTACCATGTAATGCTTGTTTATGCCTTAATATGCCTTAGGTTGTTAGCCTTTGTTCGAGCATGTTTTAGGCTTAGTCTTGTGAAGATTTTGTGCATATTTTGCCATGTCTTAGGTCTGTCCATGGTTGTTTGGGTCGGATTTGGCATGCTTAGTATAGCCTCTTTGCATTCCGGCTTGTTGGCCTTAAGTATGTGCATGTATAGCATGACATCTTTGCATTGATTTGGTGATTTGGGGCCACCCTACGTGTTATTTCAGTCCCATTTTCATGCCTATGTGTTTGCCTTGAATGCTTCTTTAATGCTTTGAAAGCATGTGTGGTATGTTCCATGTTTTGGCCATAGTGCATGCTTTGAAATTGAGCCCCTTAGATGCCATCTAGGGAGTCCCTTTTGCGTGGTCTAGGTCTGTCTTGAACCTATTTTAAGCCCTCTTAGCCTTGTGAGGCTTGGTTGGCTTAACCATGGTTCAAGTCCCCTTGACCGGCTTCAAGTACTTGGATCATTTTGCATGTTAATGTTAGCCTATCTTGTTGCTTGGTTTGACACCATCCTCACGCATTTTCAGAGCTTATGTTGCATGTTAATTGTCCATGATATGCCACTTCCAAGTGTGCTTGAGAGTTGTCCAATTTGTGCCTAAGTGTTGGTCCTTGTGTGCATGTGTGTTTGCATGCCATTTAGCCCTCATTTTATAGCACTTTGGCTACTGTTTTAGGCCTATTTAGAGTTGCCTAAATCATGTATAAGTCCATCTTTGCATCCATTTGCATGGCCCCATGTTTGCTTGTATGCTTGCATAAGTGCCTTGCCATGCCATGATTGCATCCTTAGCTTGCATGCCTAGGCTGCATTGCATCTTGCATGCATGCCTTGTTCCTTGACTTGATGATAGGAATTGGGCCTTGATTTGTGTGTTTGGTTTGCATTTCATTTGACATGAAAGTTGCATACTTGACTCTTTGGGCCATCATGCATGGAAATGCGTGATTGGTGGTCCGAGAATCGAGACACATGCCCCTTTGAGTCACAAACATGATAAGGGACATGAATGGTGCATATATGCCTTGAATTGTGCTGTCATGCTTTGCCTTGCCCTCTGTTGCTGTCAATTGCAGATTCTGCAGGAACACTTTGCCGACCGACAGTGTTAAGCGCCGACCGGCAATCCCTTCTCTGTCGACAGCTTCATTTTGTGCCGATGGACATAACACACTGCCGGTGATAGTTCCATTCAGCCGGTGGCACTCCTCAGTGTCCAAGGAAGCAGTCCTGAGGTTTTGACAACCTCTAGAGGAGTGAAGGAAGGAAAACAGAGGCAAACTATGCATGGCGGTGCGATTCCGAACAAGATCCGAGCATGCACTGCATTTGGCCCTCCCCCTGAGGCGGTTTACTGCTTTTCTTAGCTTATTTAATTTGTTAATTAATTAGGCAATTTGTAATATTAATTAGCTTGCATAGTTAATTAATTTGTATTATTTATTCGGTCCCTCCGAGTGAGGGCAAATCTGTAATAAGTGTGTGTGAGTGGGGTGTATGTCTTCCAATCCCCACTTCTTTCTTCCCTTTTACTTACCTGCTTTGATGGTTAGTATTAGGGCACGTTTAATTTAGCATGCCTTATGCTATGCATGCGTGCATTCATGCATTTGTATTATACGCATTAGGCTCGGTACATCACGCTAACTGCATTTGTATTTCAAATTCCAAATTGAATACGTGCATCAAATTGATCGCATTTTCACATGCCATGATTAGACTAGCCGAGCCTACTCTGTATCTGGCAAAGCAGTCCATGTTTGGCACTACTTTTCAAAAATCTGTTTCTCAAAACGATTTGCCAGATTTGGACTCTTTGGTTCAAGATTAAGAACCGTGACTACAAAATCGAGAGTCCGAACTGTAGTAGCATAAGGCCCCCTCCGCGGGCGCGTCTACACGGAGCGGTTCGGTTGGAGAATTATAAATTTTAAAGTTTAAATCGCGGTTAGCGGTTAGAGCGGTGCAGATTAGTGCGGATAGGTGCGGTTTTAGCAGATTAAGCGGTATTTTGCGCAGCCCTAAACACAATGAGCAGATGAAATACAGTGCAAAAATGCGAACTATGCAAGAAATGTAAAGTACATCGCAGAAAATATAAAAGTGCAGTGTGTACACCTGGCGCATCATGGGACACATGGGACTCAGGCTCTCGTAATAGTAGATCCATGGGCGCACGTCGTGCAAAGTCAGTGAAGTGGCGCATTGTGCTAGGTGGTAGCACATGTGCTGCGGGATGGTGTAGACACCCCATTTTTTACCGTCCTCAAGACTTGGACGTCACCGTTTGAACACTCGGTGATTATCCATGTTTGTGTTCGTTTGGAGTTCCCGGAGGTCTCGGCTCGCGCGCCTTGTCTCAGGATCTCCGAAGTCGACCGTTTAGTGTCTGGTTTTGCACCAAACACTTGCATCTTGCCTTTGAGAGGCAGGGTGGGGCTTGTAGACCATCCTCACCCACCACCGGCATTGGCTAGATGCCACCGGCTGGTTTTTGCTGCCATCGGCAATATAGTTTGCCGGCCGGCACTCTTTGTTGCCGGTCAGCACTTTTTTGTGCCGGTCGGCACTTTGTTTGGCCAAGATGGCATTTTTTGCCGGCCGATTGCTGTTCATCTGCTTTTGTAGATATTTTTGGACAGCTGTATAGCTTTTGCTCCCCTCCATACACGTGTATGGAGGGATCTCCCTCTTGCAAAGCTTGTCTTGTAAGCTTTACAAGAGACATAGAGAGAGGAGCTCTCTCTAAGGCAAAAGAGGAGGCTTTAGACATTTTTGAGAGAGAAAATACAGAGGAGAGCTCTGGTTTTCTAGGGTTAGGGTTAGACATACACAACCTATCTCTCTTTCCCTCTCATTTTGCACACTAGGTGTTTTGTGTCTCACTATTGCACACAAACACCTAGTGTTTCACCTTCCTCTTGGAGCTGAGGTTCTAAAGAGTGTGTTTTGAAGTTTTGGTGTTGGATTCAAGCTCAAGGAGGCCATTGGAGCACCATTGTTGAAGAGGACTACAAGGGTGAGAAACTAGTCCCTTTTCCCCCCATTTTTGCATTGATTTTCTACTAGTCTTAGAGCTGTTTTTGTGATTATTGTATAACATAAAAAAGTTCTGTTTTTAAGCCCTCTTTATTGTTTATTAAGAGTGTTTTGTTGTTTGAGGGTTTTTGACCACCCTTAGGCCTCAAAAGGCCTCATTTTGAGCCATTTTGTGCTAGCTCCGGGATTTTGGTGTTGAGGTCTCTTCACCACTGAAATCTTGAGGGATTTCAGTGGTGAAGATGATGCTTTGAAGTCCCAAGAAGGAGAGGGCCACCCCCTCTCCTTGTTGTCCTTGAAAAGGGCATATTTTGGCCTCTCAAGGAAGCCTATGCTTGAGTGTATGTTGAGCATGTTTGGTTTGTTTTTCATGCTTATATATCCATGATATAACATGATTTAAAGTTGGTTTTAGAACTTCATGCATGTTTAGCATAGTTGCCATGTAATGCCTTATTTGTGCCTTAACATGTTCTAGGTTGTTAGCCTTTGTTGGAGCATGTTTTAGGCTTGCATTTGTGAAGTTTATGTGCTTATTTTGCCATGTTTTAGCTCTGTCCATAATCGTTTGGGTTGATCTTTGCATGCATTATATAGCTACTTTGTATTTGGGCTTGTTGGCCTTGAGTATGTGCATGTGTAGCATGCCATCTTTGCATTGTTTTGGTGATTTGGGATCATTCTACATGCCATTTCAGTCCCATTTCCATGCTTGTTTGATTGCCTTGCATGCCTCTTTAATGCTTTGAAAGCATGTGTTGCAATGCTCCATGTTTTGGCCATGGTGTATGCCTTTGTATTTGGGCCATTTAGATGCCATCTAAAGAGCCCTTTAGCCTTGATTTAACGTGCTATAAACCTGTCTTTGGTTGCTTAATGCATGCCTTGTTTGGTCTTGTTAAGTATAGCTCAATGCCACTTTGGTTTACTTTGAACACCTAGGCCATTTGTTGCATGCTTGACTTGATTTATAACTTGATTTGGCATCATTTTATGACATGATTTCAATGCTTATGTTGCATGCTAATTGCTCTTGTTTGCCTCTTTCAAGTGTGCTTGAATGTTACTTGCATTGTGCCTAAGTGTTGGGTCTTAACATGTGTATGTGTGCATGTGTGTTTAGCCTTCATCTTTGGGCATTATGGCTACTGTTTTAGGCCTATTTTAGAGTCGCCTAATTCATGTTTAAGTCCATCTTTGCACTCATTTTGTATTGCCATATGCATGCTTGTATGCTTGCATAAGTTAATTGCCATGCCATGTTGCATTCCTAGCTTGTATGCCTAGGTTGCATTGCATTTTGCATGCATGCCTTGTTCCTTGAATTGGTGATAGGAATTGGGCCTAATTTGTTTGATTGGTTTGCATGCATTTGAAACCAAAGTTGCATACTTGGTTCTTTGGGCCATCATGCATAGAAATGCGTGATTGGTGGTCCGAGAACCGAGGCACGTGTCCCTTTGAGTTATCACAATGATAAGAGACATGGTTGATGCATACATGCCTTGAATTGTGCTGCCATGCCTTGTTTTGCCCTCTGTTGCTGTGAGTTGCAGGTTCTGCAGGAATACTCTGCCGACCGGCAGTGTAATGTGCCGACCGGCACCATTTTCTCTGCCGACAGACCCTATTTTGTGCCGACGGACATACTACACTGCCGGTGGAAGTTTCATTCAGCCGGTGATGATCCCCTCTGTCCAAGGATGCAGTCCTGAGGCTTTGACAGCCTCCAGAGGAGGAAAGGAAGGAAAACAGAGGCAGCTTGCGCATGGTGGCGCGCTTCCCGAGGTGTTTTCCCGCTTTATTTAATTTATTCAATTTGTTAATTAAATTAGTTAATTTGTAATATTTAATTAGCTTGCGTAGTTAATTAATTTGTAATATTTATTCGGTCCCTCCGAGCGAGGGCAAATCTGTAATAAGTGTGTGTGGGTGGTGTGTATGTCTTCCAACCTCACGTCTTTCTTCCCTTTTATTTACCTGCTTACGATGGTAGATTAGGGCACGTTTAATTTAGCATACCTTATGCTATGCATGTATGCATCCATGCATTTGTATTACATGCATTAGGCTCGGTACATTATGCTAACCGCATATGTTTTTCAAATCAAAAACTGAATACGTGATAATTGTGCATTTTCACATGACATGTTTAGGATAGCCGAGCCTATTCTAGCAATATTTTGTATGCGACGCATTAGGCACTTCACATGGACTTGGATCATGCATGTTTGCTAACAAGTTCTTTGTTTTGGCACGGAGTACTATGTAAGTATTTCCGCTTTAGCATATCGCATGAGTGTGAATGTTACCATGACAGCATGCTTAACATGTGGCTAGATGCTTATGTGTTAAACTGTTTTGAATGCCTGTGGGTGAAGGCCGGATTGTTTGAGTTGGAAAAACTCGTTGAAATCCGTATTTTAGCCTACTTGCGAGTAGCAAATTCCAAAGCATTTTCAAACCAAACGGATATGCAATGTTTATTTCCAAATTAGGCAATCTAGTCTATACTTGTTTGCTGTGCGCATAACATAGTAATTCTAGGCTAATAATTGGAATAAGAACACATAACGTTTTCAAAATTGGATATCACGGTTAGTAGAGGCCGGTCTTCGGACCGGGCGAAAGGGGGTGCTCATAGCTGACCTTCCCTGATCGTACCCAAGCTCCCGAGCCGAGACAACTCCGGTGATGACGGACACGTGGCCTTCGGCACCGAGTCAGGGTTTCCTAAATTCTCCCATAAAAAAAAAATATATTTAGGTGGCGACTCTGTATCTGGCAAAGCAGTCCATGTTTGGCACTACTTTTTCAAAAATCTGTTTCTCAAAACGATTTGCCAGATTTGGACTCTTTGGTTCAGATTAAGAACCGTGACACAAAAATTGAGTCCGAACTGTAGCATGAGGCCCGCGGGCGCTGTTACAGTTTCTGGCGACTCTGCTGGGGAATTTTAGAGAGCTTGACTCGAACTCGTGATATCCTATTTTGATTTCATTTATGTGTCTCTTTGCATTGCATGTGCATTGGTGCGCCTAGGAACACAGTGTTTGCCATCTGCCATTCCTGAACGGTTTGCTAGAGGCTTGTCTTGTCAAGGCATGACCATAAGGCTGACCGGTTATGGGCTCTGACAGCATGGGAACACAAACCCCGGTTTACCGGGGCACCCTTTTTGACCATTCGACCTAGTGCATATTGAAATCCATAGTGACCATTCCAAACTAGGACAGGTTGCTCACCCGATGTTAGGTTGTTTGAAACCGCTGTGTGCGTAGTGAAACCCTAGTTCCTGACAAAATAGGACAGGGAAACCCTACCCCAACATAGGGGTGTTTTGGCTCTCTTACTTGCTATGTGCTTTTAGAGTGTATCTCTACAGGAATGCATATACCAGTTTACAAGTCTGGACATCAGGCCTGTGGGCATCAGTATTTGGGGAACCAGTTTTACCCGAGGGTATCAGTTTACAGGCAGATATTTGGGAAACAGTGATCAGTATTGGGTACATTCATCCTAGTATGCTCAAATCTGTTCCAGTGAAATTAGGCTGAGATGCTCTCTGTTTTCCCTTTTGCAAGGTAGTCCTGGAACCATAGCTTCAGAAGGCTCTAATATCCCTCGAGGTTCATCGGACTTGTGCTGATAGACTTTGTCAGGTCAGAGACTCAGTTCAAGGGTAATCAGGGCTAGAGAAGGCTAGTCAGGCACAGACCACCTGTACAACAGCTACCAGATCAGTGATCTTTGAGCAGTCGGGCTGAGATTCCCGAGCCTATTGCCGACACAGATATACCGGTTGCTCAGTTAGATTAGAACAGTATGTCAAGTCTGGAAGAGATGGTGCGCCAACTCCAGGACAGTATGAAAGCCATGCAGCAAGACACAGTCCGTCAAGCAGAATTCGCCAAGCAACAGGCTGTGGTCATAGCCCAACAGGCAGAGACAATTGCCAGATTGGAGCAGCAAACTGGAGTATCTACTTCGCACCAGGCTCCTCCCCCACCAAGAGTTCCCATACTTGGGGAGGCAACCCATGTCCAGGATAATACGGACATTCCAGTCGGGCCAGCTCCACCCCCGATTCTGCCTCAACTCTCCAAGGCACCCACTCCTATCAACCAATCAGATTCTCCCTTCGAGCCCGAGGTGGAGCCCGTGGCATTAAAAATGCACAAGCTTGAAAAGTTGTTCAAGAAATCCCAAGGGGTAAAGTCCATCCCGGGCATTGAGGACGGGTACACCGACGCAGCTGTAACTCTGCTGGATAGGTTCAAGATGCCTCACATCGACCGTTTTGATGGGTCAGGAGATCCCATAGTCCACCTGAGCTTGTTTTCAGATGTTTTGTGCCCGATGGGCTTGACAAGATTACAGAAGCTCTCCCTTTTTGGCAGGACCCTGTCGGGTATTGCGGTCACCTGGTATGCCAAATTGGAGGATTCAGTGAAACGAAACTGGGAGGAGATGGCCGAGGCCTTCGTCGCACAATATTCATACAATACCCAAATCGAGATTACGACCCGTGATCTTGAGACGATGAGACAGGAGCCGAAAGAGAGCTTCTCAGAATTCGTGGCCCGCTGGAGGGCCAAGGCCTCAATGATGACCATTAGGCCAACTGACAAAGATCAAATTCGGATGATTGTGCGCAATCTCCAGCCCAAGCTAATGCAGAAAATGATCGTGATCCCCTTCCCTACCTTTCCAGACTTGTATGAGATGGGAGTGCAGATCGAGGATGCTATGAAACAGGGCCTCTTTGACCAGGATAAGGAGCAGCCCAGGAGGGCATTTTCCCGCAATTCGAATGCGACCACCAGCGGTGACGCAGCTGCAAGGTCTTCTGAAGTGGGCATGGTCACCACCACCGCATCAAAAACAGCCACCCCATTCACCGGTGCGTCCGGAAGTAGCTCACAAAAAACCAAATATCCACCTCGAGTCAAGAGGATTTTCACCCCACTCCATATGCCTTTGTCAAAGGCTCTGGAGGTCTTACTTCGGAAAGGACATCTGAAACCGTTGGAACAACGGCCCCTACCCGATCCTATCCCTGCAAAGCATGACCAGACTAAGTACTGTGCGTACCACCAACAAACCGGTCATGAGACCGATAGCTGCTTTCGTCTGCGCCATGATGTACAGGATTTGTTTGACAACAAGGTCATTGCCGCACCAGCTCAGTAAAGTCTATCACCACTGGATCAGTGAACTCGGGGGATAGTACGAATATGTGATCAGGGGATGAACCACCTGTGGACGGCACTCAGTTTACTCTAGATGTGGCGTTTGGCACGCACTGTTTCGAGCATTTTACGAATGCTAGTTTTGTGTTTTCTGACTTGGGTATTGGGTCAGTCTTCTTAATTTGTATTGAGTCAGTCTTTTCATACTGAGTCAGTCGGGTCTGTCTTGTTGTATCGAGTCAGTCCTGTTTTGTTAAAGTCGGGTGATTCCGGGGGTGTTACTTCGGATATCACTATTTTGCTTTGTGTTTGTCCTTTTGAGTCTGTTTCTGCCAGGGAGCCAGTTGTGCCAACAGATTTGAATGAACAGCAGTGATTTTCACACTCTTGTGTTTGCTTCTGCCGTGTGCCAGTTGTGCCAGAAGTATTGAATGAGATGACAGTGCTCTTCGCCTGCCTTTTCTGTGCCTTTGAAGTCATTGTAATGACCTAAGTTTTCCAAAACTTTTTTCGAAACATTGTGATAAAAACAAAGAGGAAGGAATTCCTCGGGATTTGCAAAATTTTGATCATCTGAGGGAAAGAGAGGCGTGCTAAGCCCTTAATGAATGAGATCATGTTTGTCAATGTGAGTACTGAGAAGGACCCTAGCTTGATCCAGATTGGTCCCACACTGTCTTCAGCGCGAGCGATTTGTCGCTTTCTTAAAAACTTTCAAAAAATGTTTTGCGCAGTCCTGTGAAGACTTGTGTGGAATCGCTCTTGAGATTGTGCAGCCTAGGATCGCTCTTGGCCTCAAGATTCTGTCCATCTGTTTTCAAACCTCGGACTTAAATTCAGAATGTTCAATGGTCAACCGCCATATGAGGCCTGTGTGGCCAGATTCGAAGCAGCCCTCGGACAAGAGGCACCAAAGTCAGATCAAGAAGATCAGATCAAAGAAAGCTTGTAAAGCTAGATCAGAAGTACCCTTCAAACTAGGGGCAAAGATGTCAGACGTGCTCGAAGAGCCGAAGATGAGTCCTCTTGCAAATCAACAGCCACTCTCCTGGATACGGATGGCTTCAAAACCCTAAAACCATTTGGCATGGATTTGTTACACTTTTACCCTTTGAGAGGCTCGCTGGGCCGAAAACCCGGAAGGGCGACCCAGGCAAAAGTTAGAGCAAGAGAAAAATACAAAAAAAAATGCAAAGAAAAGAACAAAAAAGAAAATCAAAAAAAAAAAGGAAATGAAATGAAAAGAAATGAAAAGAAAAGAAATGAAAAGAATTGAAAAGAAAAGAAAAACAAAGCTCGCAAGGTCGAAAACCCGCATCGGGCGCCTTGGCAAAAGTTAGAGCCTAAAAAGGAGAGGTTAAATACCCGAGTGTACCTTAACCCCGAACTACGTAAGGCTTGATTCCCATGTTTGGGATACGTAGGCAACTTCATCTTGACGTCCAGCCACAAACACTTCGAATTCGATCATGTCCATGTAATGGTTCTGATAATCTTTGCCTTCTCTGTATCCGAGAGTTCGGTTGCAATCATCGCTTCGAGGACTGATTATAATACGCCGCGGAGCCATTCACGCAAGGGGCAACTTTCCGTTGCCATTCAATGCGCTGCGGTGCCGTGCAAACAAGGGGCAACTTTCCGTTGCCATGTAGCTCTCTTCGAGCAAGGGGGCAATTTTCCTCCAAATCCGAGGTTGTGCATCTCAAGAGTGGGTTCCGTGCTTGTTAAGCATTGGCCGTTTGCAAAAATAGTTTTCGAGAATTTTTACTGAAGCTGACTACTTTTCTCGAAAATTATTCCATCTTTTCCAAAAACTGGACCATGTCTTGGACCCAAAAAAGGAAAATTTTCAGTGCTCATAGCCTTACTCGCATGATTTCAAGTCAAAAATCGAACAAGTATGTTAATCTAACTCTCATATTGGTCAAAATTGTTTTAGTAGAAAACCAAAACAAAAAAAGGTCAAAATGATGAACTAGGGGCACAGTTGAGTCAGGCTTCCTGTCTTTCCCCCGTTGTCAATGCACTTGCCAAGAAGGGCACTCTACCTGCCAGAAAAGGGCACAACTGAAGTCAACAACAAAGGGCTAAAAGCTCTCTCATCCTCCAAGCAACGAGGAATCAAGCTAAGTGCGAGGCACGAACTGGAATGGGGTGAGATGTTCCACTCCCTCATCTGGACAGATCTAACCACGTCCAAACTTCCCAGCAGGGCATCATCAACCGATGTTAGCTGCAGATTTGCTACACACCCAGTTGTAGCACAACCCCTCTGTGGGAGGAATTCACTGTTGTGAACAAGAATCAAAAGCTGGTAGAATACCAGGGGCAAGAGCCCACAATTTCCAACTTATCCATCAACCACCCAGGGGAGGGATGAAAAACGAGAGATTAAAGAATAGAGAGATGTGCGCTGAGAGAAAAAGCGAGAAAAGGGTTTTGAGAGAAAACCGAGCTTAAGAGCCGAGTGATGTGAGAATCACAAATAAGAAGGGGTGGGAATAATACCCAGTGAAACAGGCTCCCTGTGCACGTCTGTGTGTCGTGTCTTTTGTTTTGTTTGTCTCGATTCTTGCTTTGAGTCGTCCCGAGCGTGTCTCGACGTGTTTAGGTTGTTTACCTTTTGTTTTCCGTTGTTGAGTCTTTCTCGCTGTGTTCAGTCGTAGGCTCAATACCTGGTCGAAAACTCATCTCTCAATTTCAAAAATAAATTGTTTTGTGCTCAGAGTGTTGTGCCATCCTTCACGTTTGTGCAAAACAAGATTCTTTTTTCCATAAAACTGCAGGGTCCACCCCCGATAAGTGTGAACGGTGAAACCAGGACCTATCTGAAGCTATGATGGTTCCAGACTGCAAAGCAAAGACAAAAGAGCGAAAATCGAAGTATCTGAGTTTGTGTCAACTTCAGAAAATTCCGTGATTGTACTCCGGACGTACCTCTTCAGGGCCTTGTCAATGCTCCGAAATATGAGTGTACCTCTACCTCAAGCGCAAGATCAATCCTGCTTCAAGGTTATACACTCTTCCACTTACATTGTTATGCACCCACTTCACTTGCATTGTAATACATTATACCTATCAAGTTTCTTCCTCAGTCATGCACGATATTGTATGCACGGTTCATTCGAAGAAGTTCCGTTTTGAGGTCATTCACTTTTGTGTATCCATCACACACACTCACTTTAGTGTATCAATCACACTTCATTCACTTAGTGTATCAATTACACTCTAATTTCAATTACACTCTAATCTACTTAGTGTATCAATCACGCTTCAGTTACGCTCTCATTCATATAGTGTATCAATCACACTTCATTTGCCTTAGTGTATCAATCACACTTCACTCGTTTTGTGTATCTATCACACACATTCTCGTTTTCTGTATCACACTTTCAGTGTATCAATCACACTTCATTGATTTAGTGTACCAATCACACTCTGTTCACTAAGTGCATCTATCACACTTCGTGTTCACTTTTAGTGTATCAATCACACTCTGTTCACATAGTGCATCTATCACACTTTGTGTTCACTTTTAGTGTATCAATCACACTTTGTTCACATAGTGCATCTATCACACTTTGTGTTCACTTTTAGTGTATCAATCACACTCTATTCACATAGTGCATCTATCACACTTTGTGTTCCCTTTTGGTATATCTATCATACTTGTTCACATAGTGCATCTATCACACTTTGTGTTCACTTTTAGTGTATCAATCACACTCTGTTCACATAGTGCATCTATCACACTTTGTGTTCCCTTTTAGTATATCTATCATACTTGTTCACTTAGTGCATCTATCACACTTTGTTCACCTTTAGTATATCTATCATACCTTGTTCACTTAGTGCATCTATCACACTTTGTGTTCACCCTTTGTGTATCCATCACACTATGCTCACCATACTCGCTTAGTGTATCTATCACACGCTCAACTACTGTATGTATCACATGTTGCTTCATATAGTGTATCTATCACATGCTCGCTTTGTGTATCAATCACACACGTTCGCTTTGTGTATCAATCACACACTCTCACTTTGTGTATCTATCATACTTGTTCACTTAGTGCATCTATCACACTTTGTGCACACCTTTTGTGTATCTATCACACACTCACACTTTGCTTCATATAGTGTATCCATCACACTCGCTTCACCTTTTATGTATCTATCACACTATGCTCACTTTGTGTATCTATCACACGTTCACTTTATGTATCCATCACACGCTCCCTTTGTGCATCCACCACACACGGTTGCTTAGTGTATCTATCACATATTTGCTCAGTGTATCCATCACACTTGTTTCGCTTTGTGTATCTATCACACTTTGCTTTGCTTAGTGTATCAATCACACTTTATTCGTGTAAGCATGTCCATCACACTCTCTTCACTTTTGTGTATCTATCACGCATGTTTGTCCACTTAGTGTATCTATCACACTTTGTTCACTTTTGTGTATCTAACGCACATGTTCGTGAGAATTGCATAATTCTCTTACATCCTTTCTGCATGAGGTGTAGTTTGGTTCATGCCTACTTGCTGGCATAGCATTCGCTTAAAATGTTGCATTTATTTTGCATAATTGCTTCATCACAGCTACATTTGCGCTATTTTGCGCACCTCACTTGTACTTGTTAGTACATTGCATTGATTTGAATACAAACCGGCTTCGCGTAGCGTATAAGTCCAACTTTCAAAATCGGCCTCGCGTAGCGTATAAGTCCAACTTTCAAAACCGGCTTCGCGTAGCGTATAAGTCCAACTTTCAAAATCGGCTTCGCGTAGCGTATAAGTCCAACTTTCAAAACCGGCTTCGCGTAGCGTATAAGTCCAACTTTCAAAACTGGCTTCGCGTGGCGTATAAGTCCAATTATCAAAGTCTTCCTGCATATCATTTGCATCCTGCCCCTGAACTACGCTGGTTTGATTCCTTGCAAAGGGATACAAAGGCAGCCTGTGGGCACAACCATTTATTTATCGGTATTTTGTTTGTTTGTCCAACTCTTCGGCCTTGTCAAAAATAGGTCGTCTCTGGGCTTTGACATTCACTCCCGTCATTGTTATGACTTTCGAGTTCTGTCAAAGAGGGGCAACTGTAGACACCCCATTTTTGACCGTCCTCAAGACTTGGACGTCACCGTTTGAACACTCGGTGATTATCCATGTTTGTGTTCGTTTGGAGTTCCCGGAGGTCTCGGCTCGCGCGCCTTGTCTCAGGATCTCCGAAGTCGACCGTTTAGTGTCTGGTTTTGCACCAAACACTTGCATCTTGCCTTTGAGAGGCAGGGTGGGGCTTGTAGACCATCCCCACCCACCACCGGCATTGGCTAGATGCCACCGGCTGGTTTTTGCTGCCACCGGCAATATAGTTTGCCGGCCGGCACTCTTTGTTGCCGGTCAGCACTTTTTTGTGCCGGTCGGCACTTTGTTTGGCCAAGATGGCATTTTTTGCCGGCCGATTGCTGTTCATCTGCTTTTGCAGATATTTTTGGACAGCTGTATAGCTTTTGCTCCCCTCCATACACGTGTATGGAGGGATCTCCCTCTTGCAAAGCTTGTCTTGTAAGCCTTACAAGAGACATATAGAGAGGAGCTCTCTCTAAGGCAAAAGAGGAGGCTTTAGACATTTTTGAGAGAGAAAATACAGAGGAGAGCTCTGGTTTTCTAGGGTTAGGGTTAGACATACACAACCTATCTCTCTTTCCCTCTCATTTTGCACACTAGGTGTTTTGTGTCTCACTATTGCACACAAACACCTAGTGTTTCACCTTCCTCTTGGAGCTGAGGTTCTAAAGAGTGTGTTTTGAAGTTTTGGTGTTGGATTCAAGCTCAAGGAGGCCATTGGAGCACCATTGTTGAAGAGGACTACAAGGGTGAGAAACTAGTCCATTTTTCCCCCATTTTTGTATTGATTTTCTACTAGTCTTAGAGCTGTTTTTGTGATTATTGTATAACATAAAAAAGTTCTATTTTTAAGCCCTCTTTGTTGTTTATTAAGAGTGTTTTGTTGTTTGAGGGTTGTTGACCACCCTTAGGCCTCAAAAGGCCTCATTTTGAGCCATTTTGTGCTAGCTCCGGGATTTTGGTGTTGAGGTCTCTTCACCACTGAAATCTTGAGGGATTTCAGTGGTGAAGATGATGCTTTGAAGTCCCAAGAAGGAGAGGGCCACCCCCTCTCCTTGTTGTCCTTGAAAAGGGCATATTTTGGCCTCTCAAGGAAGCCTATGCTTGAGTGTATGTTGAGCATGTTTGGTTTGTTTTTCATGCTTATATATCCATGATATAACATGATTTAAAGTTGGTTTTGGAACTTCATGCATGTTTAGCATAGTTGCCATGTAATGCCTTATTTGTGCCTTAACATGTTCTAGGTTGTTAGCCTTTGTTGGAGCATGTTTTAGGCTTGCATTTGTGAAGTTTATGTGCTTATTTTGCCATGTTTTAGCTCTGTCCATAATCGTTTGGGTTGATCTTTGCATGCATTATATAGCTACTTTGTATTTGGGCTTGTTGGCCTTGAGTATGTGCATGTGTAGCATGCCATCTTTGCATTGTTTTGGTGATTTGGGATCATTCTACATGCCATTTCAGTCCCATTTCCATGCTTGTTTGATTGCCTTGCATGCCTCTTTAATGCTTTGAAAGCATGTGTTGCAATGCTCCATGTTTTGGCCATGGTGTATGCCTTTGTATTTGGGCCATTTAGATGCCATCTAAAGAGCCCTTTAGCCTTGATTTAACGTGCTATAAACCTGTCTTTGGTTGCTTAATGCATGCCTTGTTTGGTCTTGTTAAGTATAGCTCAATGCCACTTTGGTTTACTTTGAACACCTAGGCCATTTGTTGCATGCTTGACTTGATTTATAACTTGATTTGGCATCATTTTATGACATGATTTCAATGCTTATGTTGCATGCTAATTGCTCTTGTTTGCCTCTTTCAAGTGTGCTTGAATGTTACTTGCATTGTGCCTAAGTGTTGGGTCTTAACATGTGTATGTGTGCATGTGTGTTTAGCCTTCATCTTTGGGCATTATGGCTACTGTTTTAGGCCTATTTTAGAGTCGCCTAATTCATGTTTAAGTCCATCTTTGCACTCATTTTGTATTGCCATATGCATGCTTGTATGCTTGCATAAGTTAATTGCCATGCCATGTTGCATTCCTAGCTTGTATGCCTAGGTTGCATTGCATTTTGCATGCATGCCTTGTTCCTTGAATTGGTGATAGGAATTGGGCCTAATTTGTTTGATTGGTTTGCATGCATTTGAAACCAAAGTTGCATACTTGGTTCTTTGGGCCATCATGCATAGAAATGCGTGATTGGTGGTCCGAGAACCGAGGCACGTGTCCCTTTGAGTTATCACAATGATAAGAGACATGGTTGATGCATACATGCCTTGAATTGTGCTGCCATGCCTTGTTTTGCCCTCTGTTGCTGTGAGTTGCAGGTTCTGCAGGAATACTCTGCCGACCGGCAGTGTAATGTGCCGACCGGCACCATTTTCTCTGCCGACAGACCCTATTTTGTGCCGACGGACATACTACACTGCCGGTGGAAGTTTCATTCAGCCGGTGATGATCCCCTCTGTCCAAGGATGCAGTCCTGAGGCTTTGACAGCCTCCAGAGGAGGAAAGGAAGGAAAACAGAGGCAGCTTGCGCATGGTGGCGCGCTTCCCGAGGTGTTTTCCCGCTTTATTTAATTTATTCAATTTGTTAATTAAATTAGTTAATTTGTAATATTTAATTAGCTTGCGTAGTTAATTAATTTGTAATATTTATTCGGTCCCTCCGAGCGAGGGCAAATCTGTAATAAGTGTGTGTGGGTGGTGTGTATGTCTTCCAACCTCACGTCTTTCTTCCCTTTTATTTACCTGCTTACGATGGTAGATTAGGGCACGTTTAATTTAGCATACCTTATGCTATGCATGTATGCATCCATGCATTTGTATTACATGCATTAGGCTCGGTACATTATGCTAACCGCATATGTTTTTCAAATCAAAAACTGAATACGTGATAATTGTGCATTTTCACATGACATGTTTAGGATAGCCGAGCCTATTCTAGCAATATTTTGTATGCGACGCATTAGGCACTTCACATGGACTTGGATCATGCATGTTTGCTAACAAGTTCTTTGTTTTGGCACGGAGTACTATGTAAGTATTTCCGCTTTAGCATATCGCATGAGTGTGAATGTTACCATGACAGCATGCTTAACATGTGGCTAGATGCTTATGTGTTAAACTGTTTTGAATGCCTGTGGGTGAAGGCCGGATTGTTTGAGTTGGAAAAACTCGTTGAAATCCGTATTTTAGCCTACTTGCGAGTAGCAAATTCCAAAGCATTTTCAAACCAAACGGATATGCAATGTTTATTTCCAAATTAGGCAATCTAGTCTATACTTGTTTGCTGTGCGCATAACATAGTAATTCTAGGCTAATAATTGGAATAAGAACACATAACGTTTTCAAAATTGGATATCACGGTTAGTAGAGGCCGGTCTTCGGACCGGGCGAAAGGGGGTGCTCATAGCTGACCTTCCCCGATCGTACCCAAGCTCCCGAGCCGAGACAACTCCGGTGATGACGGACACGTGGCCTTCGACACCGAGTCAGGGTTTCCTAAATTCTCCCATAAAAAAAAATATATTTAGGTGGCGACTCTGTATCTGGCAAAGCAGTCCATGTTTGGCACTACTTTTTCAAAAATCTGTTTCTCAAAACGATTTGCCAGATTTGGACTCTTTGGTTCAGATTAAGAACCGGGACACAAAAATTGAGTCCGAACTGTAGCATGAGGCCCGCGGGCGCTGTTACAGATGGTACGTAGTGGGGTCGAATGGCTGAACCCTGGGCAGTAGCTGAACGTGCTCCGGCTCCCCCTCTATCCCCGGAGGACCCCCGCCATGTGGCGCGTCGTCTGCCATCTGCAAAGAGGGTGAAAGATAGGCAAAAAATGAGCAAAATGGGGCGAAAATGCAAAAAGTCAACTCTCGAGAAGAGAAAAAGTAAAAAAAGTCAAAGCCTGGGAAAAGGGCGCCAAACTCAAGTCAAAGTTAACAGAAATATACCTCGAATGGTGAAAATGGAGAAATAGGCTCCGTAAACAACTTTTGTTCGGTTCAAAACGAAGAGAATCAAAAGTATTTCGCGAATCAACTTCGCGGGGGGTGTTGGAACACGCGTATAAAGTGCGGATTTGAGAGAGAGAAAGTGTCTAGGAACAAGGAGAAAGGTTTTTTGGCAATGGGTATGTGAACAAAAGTGATTTGGTATTATGTTTTTAAAGACCCGTGCGTTGAATGACCAAACTGCCCCGATTTTCCAAAAACTAGCCGACCGGCTAGTTTTTTTGGCCGGTCGGCTAGTTAACTGGCCGACATCTTTGTCAAGTGGCTGGCAGCTTTAAAAAGTGGCTGGCAAGCTTCTAGGGTGTCCGGCAGGTGCCTGGTATTCCTACTGTGTGTTTTCAGACTATTTTGAGTCCTTGGTTCCCAAGAAAGTGCAAGAAGAGCCCACTTTTTCAGCTCAAAATGTTTTTGTAGAAGTTTCAACTCATGTCTTCGATGCGTAGCTCATCGTTTCGATGCGTAGCTCATCGTCAGCCGGCATGCACGAGGTGTATCCTTTTTGAAATACGTTGCAACTCCTCCGAGAGGTAAATCAGAGGTCATAACTGAATCAGTCTTGCCAAGACGCGCATTTCATCATTGAGCATAATGCATCGAATATGCGTTGATTATTGTGCACAAAATATATTATGCACTTTTCACTTGCATTGCTATGCACGTTTCACTTGCATTGTTATGCATGTTTCACTTGCATTGTTATGCCCCTTTTCGTTTGCATCGTATATGCACACGTTTGTCTCGTATTGAAATTGTATCTTGATGTAGCGTTGAACATGTGTTTCTACTAGATTGTACTTGCCAAGATTTCTCTTTTGTGCAGGCTCGATATTGTATGTACGGTTCATTCAGAGGAATTCCGGGTAACACCATTCCTCTCTTTTATCTCGTTGGTTAGAGACATTCGGGTACGCCCGATGTCTACACTGACTTTTTGTCGGTTAGAAACACCCGGGATGCCTGGTGTTTACGCTAGCACCGTGTTGAAAGCATTTGGGTTGTAGGCCCGATGTTGTTGTTTTTTCCTCTCCAGCGTGTGATACGTTGAGAGGTGGTGTTTTCCTCTCCAGCTTGTGATACGCTGAGAGGTGGTGTTTCCCTCTCCAGTGTGTGATACATTGAGAGGTAGTGTTTCCTTCTCCAGCGTGTGATACGCTGAAAGGTGGTGTTTCCCTCTCCAGTGTGTGATACGTTGAGAGGTGGTGTTTCCCTCTCCAGCGTGTGATACTGTAGGCGCGCCCGTGGGCCTCACTACAGTTCGGACTCGATTTGTGTCACAGTCCTTAATCTGAACCAAAGAGTCCAAATCTGGCAAATCGTTTTGAGAAAACAGATTTTTTGAAAGAAGTGCCAAACATGGACTGCTTTGCCAGATACAGAGTCACCACCTAAATATTTTATTTGGGGGGAATTTAGGAAACCCTGACTCGGTGCCAAAGGCCATGTGTCCGTCATTACCAAAGTTGCCTCGGCTCGGGAACTTGGGTACGATTGGGGAAGGTCATCTATGAGCACCCCCTCTCGCCCGATCCGAAGATCAGCCTTTACTAACCGTGATATCCAATTTTGAAAACGTTATGTGTTCTTTTCCTGATTATTAGCCTAGAATTACTATGTTATGCGCACAGCACAAAAGTATAGACTAGATTGCCTAATTTGGGAATAAACATTGCATATCCGTTTGTTTTGGAAAAATGTTTTGGAATTTGCTACTCGTAAGTAGGCTAAAACACGGATTTCAATGAGCTATTCCAACTCAGACAATCCAACCTTCACCCACAGGCATTCAAGCAGTTATATCACATAAGCAGCTAGCCTCATGGTAATCATGCTATCATGGCAACACTCACACGCATGCAAGGATGCTAAAGCATAAATACTTACATCGTACTCCGTGCCAAAACAAAGAACTCGTTAGCAATCCATGCATGATCCAAGTCCATATTTAAATGTCTAATGCAACGCATACGGAATGTCACTAGAGTAGGCTCGACTAGTCTATGAATGACATGTGAAAATGCACAAGTAGCATGTATTCAAGTTAGATTTGAAATACTAATGCAGTTAGCATGATGCGCCGAGCCCGGTGCATGCAATACTGATGAATGATGCACGCATACATAGCATAAGGTATGCTAAATTAAACATGACCTATTACTAACCATCAAAGCAGGTAAGTAAAAGGGAGAAAGAAGTGGGGGTTGGAAGACATGCACACACTCACCCACACTTATTACAAATTCGCCCTCGCTCGGAGGGACCAAAAGAATAATACAATTCGGATAATGAATTAACTATCCTAGCTAATTGATTATTACAGACCAACTAAATTAATTAAACAAATTAATTAATTTAAGAAATCAAGAAAAAAGGGCCTTGGGAAGAGGGCTCAATGCACGCGTGCTCGGGTCTTGCTCGGAAGTCCACTGCCATGCACAAGCTGCCTCTGTTTTCCCTACTCTGCTCCTCTGAAAACTTCCAAAGTCTCAGAATTGCTTCCCTGGACATTGGGAGACACCACCGGCTGAGGAGAATGGCCACCGGCAGTAAGATGTGATCATCGGCTATTGATGAAGCTATCGGCCACGGGTGGATTGCCGGTCGGCACTATGTGCAGTCGATCGGCAAAAAGTTCCTACAGAATCTGTTTGACAGCAGCAGAGGACAGAGCTTTGCATGGCAATGCAATTCAAGCAATGTATGCACCAACCATATCCCTTATCATGTTTATGACTCAAAGGGACATGGTCCTTGGTTCTCGGACCATCAATCGCGCATTTCAATGCGTGATGGCCCAAGAGACCAATTTATGCATGTTGATTTCAAATGCAATGCAAACCAACAAACAAAAGGGCTTCTACCTCTATCATGACTCACTTCAAGAGGTGAGGCAATGCATGCGCAATGCAATGCAACCTAGGCATGGGAGCTAAGAATGCAACATGGCAATGCAATGTGTACATGCAAGTATGCAAGCAACCATGCGAGGTGAATATGCAAACAAGCAAAGAGATGGACTTAAACATGGTTTGGGCAGCCCTTACTAGGCCTAAAACAGTGGCAAAAGGTGCTCGAAAGTGAAGGGCTAATAGGCACACAAACACGCATGCAAATGATCTCCAACACTTCAAGCATTGAAGAGTAATTCTCAAGCACACTCAAGAGGATGCAAACATGGACATATAGCATGCAAATTAAGCCTTGAAAATCATGCAAGAACATGGTGCCAAACCAACCCAAACAATGCAATCAAGGTATGCAAGCAAAGTCCAAGATTCAAAGCAAGCTAAAGGGGTATTGAACCACACTTAACAAGACCAAACATGGCATGAATTAAGCAACTAAAATCAGGGTTTTAACATGTCAAAATGGACCCCCAAGACCACTTAGATGACATTTAAATGACTCACACATGGAAATATGCGCAAATGCACTTTCAAGGAGCATGAAATACAAACTCTTGAAACATCAAAGAGCCATGAAATGCAAGTATACAAGCATGCTAAGTGGGCTGAAATGACATGGAAAGTAGTCCCAAATCACTAAATCAAAGCAAGTAATGCATGCTATACATTCACATACTTGAAGCCTACAAGCTAAAATGCAAAGAGGCTATGCAATGCATGCTAAAGTCGACCCAAACAACTAAGGAAAGACCTTAAACATGGCAAAATAAACATGAAAGCTTCACAAAGCTAAGCCTAAAGCATGCTAGAACAATGGTTTACAACCTAAGACATGTTAAGGCAACAAAATGGCATTACAAGGCATGTATGCTAAGCAAGCATGGTGTACCAAAACTAACTTAAAACAATGCTATTTCATGGCAAAATAAGCATAAATAATAGCTAAGGCATGGTCAACAAGAGCCTAAGCTAGGTGCTCCCTCAAGAGGCAAAAAGTGCCCTTTCCAAGGACAACAAGGAGAGGGGGTGGCCCTCTCCTTCTTGGGACCTCAAGGCACCATCCTCACCTCTGAAATCCCTCAAGATTTCAATGGTGAGGAGGCCCAAACATCAAGGTCTCGGAGCTCTCCCAAAATGACACAAAATGGAGCCTTACAAGGCTTAAGAGGGGTCAAACAACCCCAAAGCTTGAAGCAACCTTAAACAACTGTTTAGAGGGCTTAAAAACAGAACTTTTTTATGTTATACACAAAGCCTAAAAACAGTTGCAAGATAGGCTAAAAAGCTATGCAAGAATGAGGTAAAAAGGGACAAAAGTCTTACCCCTGTAGACCCTCTTCAACAATGGAGCTCCAGCAGCTTCTTGAGGTTGAAATCAACTTCAAAACTCTAAAAACAACCCTCAAGGGTCTCAGCTCCAAGGAAAGGTGTGGTAGTGTGTGTTTGTGTACAAAACTAAGGCTTAAACACACACAATACAAGAGAATGAGAGGTATAGATATAGGATAGATACAAAACCCTAAACCTAGAACCAGAACTTCTCTAAAAAAATTTTCTAACCCTAATGCCAAGAGAGGAGCCCTCTTCTTATAGGCAACTCCCTCTTGTAAGGCTTCCAAAACAAGCCATCCAAGAGGGAAATCCCTCCATACACTGCCAGCTATCATAGCTGGCACAAAATATCTACTAAAAGTAGATGAACAGTGATCGGCCATTCAAAATTGCCATTTTGGCAAAATAAATGGCCGACCGGCAACAAAGAGTGCCGACCGGCAATATACATTGCCGATGGCATAAAATCACTGGCCGGTGGTCTCAAGCCATGGCCGGTGATGTGTGGGGATACCTCACAAGGCATTCCCTGCCCCTCCAAGGCAAAACACAAGTGTTTGGTGCAAAACCAGACACAACACGGTCGAGTCGAGAGATCCTGAGGCAAGGCGCGCAACCGAGACCTCCGGGAACTCAAGACGAACACAAACAAGGGTAATCACCAAGTGTTCCAATGGTGACGTCCAAGTCTTAAGGACGGTCAAAAATGGGGTGTCTACAGTTGCCCATCTTTGACAGAACTTGAAAGTCATAACAATGACGGGAGTGAATGTCAAAGCCCAGAGACGACCCATTTTTGACAAGGCCGAAGACTCAGACAAGCATGCAAGACAATCAAGATATGCGCCCGAAGGCAGGGGCAAGATGCAAGACATTGCACAAAGCCGGACATAACTTATGATCATGCAAAGAAAGCTGTAATGAAGTACACATGCGACAGTTTTAAGCTGGCATACACCAATGCAACTACATTACAAATGCAGAAAGGATGTAAGAGAATTATGCAATTCTCGATACGCCTCACTCGGAGGATACAATACCTGTGCGGTTCGTCTGGTTGCACCAGCCTCAAATGAACCGTACATACAATAACGTGCCTGAAAAGAAAGCAAACTTAAGAGGTACAATATTTGTTAGCAACATGCATGACAATGCAAAAATGAATGCAAAATGATATGCAATATATACAAAACTATGTATAAACAATGCAAATGAAAGTGTAATGCAATTGAATCATGATCCAATCATGAGCGGTTCGAAACCACACCTATGTCAAATAGATTGATGGAGGTAACAAGTCCGTCTACCATAGAACGGTCAACAGAACTATGAGTATTGGGGGGAATGACAAAGGTGGGGAAACGACCCGCTGGGGAAAGGACAATGATCCTAATGCTGGATGCAACAATTACACTACAATGTAATATATAATGAAAATGCTGGGGAAATGGCAATGGATATGCCTAGGCAAAGCATGTACGCATACAAGCCACGTCTAACATAGAACGGTCCACTGAACTATGCTTCGACACGAGAAGTATGGGCACATACCGGACCAAGCTCAACATGGAAAGGCGCAAGCCATAGGCGGAGGTGATGCGGTGAATGCATGCAAGCTACAATGCAATATCTACAAATATGCAATGGAATGGAAATGGATACAATGGATATGGCCTGCGGGCCAAACCAAATCTTGCCTAGGAAAGGCATGTACACATACAAGCTGTGTCTAACATAGAACGGTCTACTGAACTATGTTTTGACGTGAAAAGTATGGGCACATTCCAGACCAAGCTCAATCATGGAAAGGCGCAAGCCCTAGATGGAGATGATGCAATGAATGCATGCAAGCTACACTATATTACAATGATGCATGACAATGTAACTATTTTTTTTGTTTTGTTTTTGTTTTTGAAATGCAAATGCATGATGATGCATGATTTCGAAGTGCGCGACAATGCGCGGCTTTTAAGATGTATGTGAACTTGAATATGCGACGACACGAGTCGCTTGAAATACATGTATAATGCAACTTATCAAAAGTCGTTCGGGCACGACAAACGCCGAAGGACTTGCACCTTCAGAGGATTTAGGGTCTCCTAGACTGAAAAAAAAAAAATCCTCGATATGTCTCACTCGGAGTATACCATACCTGCCCGGTTCGTCAGGTTGCACCAGCCGTAAATGAACCGTACATACAATATCGCGCCTGCAAAGAAAACAACTTAACAGGTACAATATGATTAACAACATGCATATTAATGTACTTGAAAATGCGTGACAACGCGAAGCAAGTGGGAAGCATAACAATGCTGTGGAGGCACCGACATGTGAGTGGAGCACACGGTCTACGCAGGCAACGAGATTGATCATAAGCATGCGGTCTACGCAAGCAATGAAATTGGTTTCAAATGTGCGATCTACGCAAGTAGAACATGCGGTCTACGCAAGTAATGAATTTGAACATAAGAATGCGGTCCACGCAAGCAGAACATGCGGTCTACGCAAGCAAAACAAAAACATGCGATCTACGCAAGTAAAACATGCGGTCTATGCAAGCGAAACACGCGGTCTACGCAAACGAAACACGCGGTCTACGCAAGCGAAACATGCAGTCTACGCAAGTAAAACATGCGGTCTACGCAAGTAATGAAATTGATTACGAATATGCGGTCTACGCAAGCAAAACATGCGGTCTACGCAAGTAATGAAATTGATTACGAATATGCGATCTACGCAAGGAAAACATGCGGTCTACGCAAGCAAATGAAATTGATTACAAACATGCGGTCTACGCAAGCAAAACATGCAGTCTACGCAAGTAATGAAATTGATTACAAATATGCGGTCTACGCAAGTAATGAAATTGATTACAAATATGCGGTCTACGCAAGCAAAACATGCGGTCTACGCAAGCAAAACATGCGGTCTACGCAAGTAATGAAATTGATTACAAATATGTGGTCTACGCAAGCAAAACATGCGGTCTACGCAAGTAGTGTGATTGAATGCATGCAAAATGCAATAAGATGCGCAAAATAGCGCGATGCGTTTAGACAACGCGAGTGCACAAGACAGTGCGATTGATTTGAAATGCACAAGACAGTGCAATCGATATGTGATGCACATGGGGCAACTTTTGAGTTTTATAAAAGCCAAAAGGATACGAAAAGGATATACCTTGCACGAATTCGAGTGCCACGCACAGAAGACACGATCCGAGGTCAAAACGGAGGCCGGTTGAGCGTCGGAAATGCACTGTTTTACACTGTTTTGAGCACTAAAGGCCCTGGACCCCACACATAACTCAAACAAGGGTGTAGGAGGCTCCAAAACCACTGTAGGAGACCACCGGATGTCCACCGGCCATCAAAATGCATCACCGACCGTCCATCGGCCATTATACAATTTCCACCGGTACAATATTTTGCCGACCGGCAAAGAGTGTGGCCGACCGGCAAAAAGTCCCTGTATCGGGGCAGTTCAGTCATTTGGCCACAGGTCTTTTAAAATAGGGCTAGCCCTATTTTCTTTACTTCTCCTTGCTCGAAATCTTCTTCTCTCTCTCTCTAAAATATTTTTCGAGCCTTATTTCCTCGTTTTCCTTGGTTTTTGGCTTCGTTTCGTCGTTCGATTCGCGTTCACCCTTGCGTTTCGAACGTTTTGAACCGATTGAAATTTCATTTCAGTGTTGTTTTTTCAATTTCCGCCACTCGGGGCTTGTTTCCCTCGAGTTTTTCTCGATATCTGTGCCTTTTCCGCACTTTGGCTTTTCCGGTATTTTCCGGCCCTCTTGGGGTTGACTTTTTGTTGACTCTTCACATTCTCGCCCAGTTTTTCGTCTTCCGGCCATTTTCACATTCTCTTCGAGATGGCGGACGATCTTCCACAGGGCGGGACCCCTCCAGAGCTCGAGATGGATCCCGAGGCCGACCCCTTGCCACTTCATATCCGGCCGTTCGATCCAGAGACCTACAGGCCTGCGGTTCATGTGATGCTCCCCGATGGACTACGCTAGTTCCGGAGCTTCGAGAGGGGCGTGGCACCCGAGCTTCTCCTGCGTGAGCCCACCTCTCATCTGTCCTTTGGCGCTTTCGAGGTAACATTCTTTCTTCTGTTTTATTATTTTCCGCAATGTAGAACATAACTGCCATTAGTTGATTCTGTTCTCTAACTGCTTAGCCCGGATGCACCGATACACTGTACACTGTAGTTGATTGCAAACAAACTTACAACCGATATCTGTTTGAAACTTACACGTGCACACACACTGCCCTAACCCTGAATCACCCAAACACACGGCGCACACTGTATTTTACTACATACACACTGGTACCCGGTATCTGCTTGAGTCTGAAAACATGCACACATGCTGTATTTGCCCTGAACCACTCAAATACACGACGCACACTGTATTTTACTGCATACTCACTGGTACCTGGTATCTGCTTGAGTCTGAAAACATGCACACATGCTGTATTTGCCCTGAACCACTCAAACACATGGCGCACACTGTATTTTACTGCATACACACTGGTACCCGGTATCTGCTTGAGTCTGAAAACATGCACACATGTTGTATTTGCCCTGAACCACTCAAACACGCTGACACATCACACGTTGTAGTTCACTGTAAGTACACCGGTACCCAATGTCTATTCGAATTTGAAAACATGCACGCATGCTGTATACCTGTATGCTTCTTAAAACTGCGTTTTGAATATTGCCTCGCAATTGTTGTTTTTGATTACAGGGGGATTCCCATACCATCCGCGGGTATGGGAATATCGTTGCTCGGGATTGGTACTTAGAGCTGCCAGACACGGTTCGTCATATCATCGACGAGGCCGGTTTCGGCATCTTCTGCAGGGGGCTCTCTCGGCTTACGACCTGCAGGCCCTTGCTTGCCGCTTTAGTGGAGAGGTGGTGGGATACCACCAACTCCTTCCACTTCTCCGCTACGGGGGACATGACGATGACCCCTTATGATTTCTCGATGCTCACCGGCATCGGGGTAGGGGGTGATCCGATCCCCTTCGACACCGATATGGGTGAGTGGGACGCTACCCAGCTGTACTTGCTCGACACTCAGCCTCCCCTTGCTCGAGCAGGGTTTGTCAGGTACTCTTGGTTCGAGAGCCATTTCCAGATTCAGCTAGCCTTGGCGGAGGTGGCGCAGATGACCCCAGAGGAGGTGGATCAGTATGCGCGGGGTTTCATCATGTTCCTCTTCGGGATGACTCTTTTCGCCGACCGGGCGAACACCGTGCCTTTATGTCTGTTGAGCGCACTGGTGGATGTCAGGCAGATCCGCCGTTATGACTGGGGTGGCGCAGGCTTGGCCACATTGTATGGTTACATGAGCTCTTCTTCCCGCCTCAGCGGACAGCTTCTCGGCGGCTACTGGCGAGCTTGGGAGGCACATTTTCTTCCCCTTTTACATTTCTGCTTCACGTTTTCTGTATTCTGTACACTGCACACACCACGGTCTGCCGCTCACTGACTATATACTGCACACGCGGCAAACATATACTCTGCTTTACCTTGACTGTATACTACACACACTGTATACTCTGTACGATACACTGCACAACACACGGCTCTGCCATTTTTGCTTTATTCTGTATTTTGCTTTATCTGATAGTCATACTTATATCTATTCTGCAGTTATGGGTGTATGCCTACTTTCCCAGGCTTGCCCCAGTACCTGATGTGGAGACCCCACTCGGCGTCCCCTTTTCTCATCGCTTTGATGTGCGATGCGTGCGGAGACCACGGGAGTCTTTTATCTTCTTCCGCCGCTACTTCGACACCATTACCGCCACAGAGGTATGTTCAACTTTAGAATTTTGCTTAGGCTTCGCTTAGCACTGTATGTTTGATAACAGATAGATAACAAACTGCATTTCATTTTCAGATCACCTGGCGGCCTTGGGCTCCGTTGCCAGCCGTGGTAAGGGATCACTACGAGGGCGCAGAGGAGACTGCCCATTACCGGATTCTGTTGGAGGGCCCGGTCTGTCGGGCTTGGTACCTGGGCAAGCGTTTCTTACGTCAGACCCTGGGTTTACCGGAGCAGATAGTTCCGGGTTCGCCTCCTACACATATGAGGCATACAGAGGGGTTCTCTTTTGAGCACATGAGGGACTACACCGTCGGCTGGGGTGCAGAGTGCCACAGAGGCGAGGACGACTACGCAGAGTACGTCCGGACCTACATTATGCGACCCTTGAGCGGTGGTCGTCAGGCTGAGAAGGAGAGGCCAGCGGCGGCGGCAGCTGGAGCGGGAGGGGGGGCTGGAGCAGGAGCATCGAGGAGAGCTCGAGTCCGCGGCAGAGGCGGAGTTCAGAGAGGTCGGGGGGTTAGCTGGCCTGCTCTGCCCACTATACTGACATGCTGAGGGCAGGGTGGGGCGACATACCAGATTCCCTTTGCTCCTCCTCCGGCTGACCATGAGTTGGCCGGGTTCTATGATTTACCACCTCCGGTATGTATTACTCCCTCTTGCATCTTGCATTGTCATTTTATTTCAGTTTATTTTGATATTCCGCAGAATACTGATGCCTTTGATACTTTTGCAGGCGTCCTCTGAGTACACCCGGCAGTCCCTGGAGTTGAATGTCTCCATGATGGGGATGCTACAGCGGACCTTCGACCTCCTGACCCTCTATAGTATTCCGGTATGCTCTTCTGATCACGGCCTCAAACCATACTCATAAGCTGCTTCACATAATCTGGTGCACAACACAACACTTGATAAGCTGCTCACGTCATTCATACACCGTACTCATATACTGCATTCTGCATTGATAAACTACTCACGGCATTTGCACACTGTACTCATACACTGTATTCTGCACTGATAAACTGCTCACGGTATTTGCACATTGTACTGCATACATTGCATTCTGTACTGATAAACTGCTCACGACATACTGATGCATTTGCCTCTTATACTTTTCAGCCTCCTTTCCCGATTCCTGCTGTGGGAGGTGTTCCAGCTGGGCCCTCCATTCCTGCTCGAGGAGGGCGTAGAGACGCTGTACGTCCCCGTACCATGGCGGGGCGTGTTCATGTAGGGAGTAGCTCTCGGGCGCTGTCCCCTGATGATGACGATGATGATGATGATGAGTCCGAGGCAGAGGCAGAGGCCGAGTCATCTGAGGAGGCTGGAGACGACTCAGACTCAGGCTCAGATGGCGATGCTGATGACGATGCTCCTGGACCTTCGTCCAGGAAGAGGGTGAGGACAGATCCCCGAGCCCGAGACTACTGATGATGATCCAAATTGCTGTTTTTCTTCTTTTTTGCACTTTTTTTTTTTCTTTTTTTTTTTCTTCTCTTTGCTGGTAGTTAGATTACCTTGTACTGCCGCAGGCAGATTTTTGTTTTCAAAGCTATGTACTTGAAAAAAATAATGAAATGAACAAACTTTTGGTTTAAAAAGTGTTACATTTACATATCTCACGTATTGCATCGCATCACATCATGTTACACCTTAATGTGAATGGAATTGACCTATTGTCTGAAAAATCGAGCATTTGTACTGTAATGATCAGATAACCAAACGGCCTCATAGCAAAACAGCTCAAGCAACACACTGCTCAAACTGAATACTCTGTTGGGGATTAGTCTGCATACAGCCCCTAACACCACACTTGGTTCATTCTGCGCACAGCAAATCCTGAACAAACGGCACAATCTGACAAGACGGAGCACAAAGATGGAACCAGTTGAAGTTGAAGCACGCTCAAATGCCCCGAATTTTTTCTTCTTCTTTTGCTTCGCACAGATGTAGAGAATGGCACAGCACTCTGAGCATAAACGATTTTCAGAATAAAAAAAGGATTTTCAACTGGGGTATCGAGCCTACAACTGAACACAGCGGGAAGGACTCAAACAAAGGGGTACACGACCTAAACACAACGAGACACGCTCGGAAAAGACCCAAAACAAAAGTTGAGATGAGCAAAACGGAAGACACGACACGCGGACGTGTTCAACGAAAGACCTCAAATCTCGAGGAGCCAGTTCCTCCGGGTATATTTCTTACCCTTTCTGATTTGTGATTCTCACATCACTCGGCCCTCAGGCTCGTTCTTTCCTCTCAAAACCCTTTTTCTTACTTTCCTCTTAACTTACACCTCTCTATTCTTTATTCTCTCATTTTTCGTCCCTCTCCAAGGTGATTGATGAATGAATAGGAAGTTGCGGGTTCATGCCCAACGTCGTTAGCTCGCAGCTATTTCTCCTGGCGGGTAGAGGGCCCTCCTGGCAAGTATGTTGACGACGGGGGAAAGACAGAACGCCTGACTCAACTGTGCCCCTAGTTCATCATTTTGACCATTTTTTGTTTTGGTTTTCTACTAAAACAGTTTTGATCAAGATGAGAGTCGGATTAACGCACTTGTTCGATCTTTGATTTGAAATCATGCAAGTCAGGCTATGAGCACCGAAAATTTTCCTTTTTTGGGTCCCAAAAAATGGTCCAGTTTTGAAAAATAAAACAATTTTCGAGAAAATGGTCAACCTCAGTAAAAATTCTCAAAAGACTATTTTTATAAACGGCCGCCGCCCAACGAGCGCGAAACTCATTCTCGAGATGCACAAACTCGAATCGGAGGCAATGGAAAATTGCCCCTGGCTTGGAAGGGGTGGATGGCAACGGAAAGTTGCCCCTGGTTTGAATGGCGACATCATGGCAACGGAAAGTTGCCCCTTGTCTGGATGACGCCGTAGCATTTGGTAAACAGCTTCTGTCAGTGATAATTGCAAACGAACTCTCGGATGCTGAGAAGACGGAGATGGTCAAAACCAATATATGGACACAGTCACTTTGAAGGTGTTGAGGGCTGGACTTTGGGATGAAATCGAAACCATTGTATGGACTGAGATGCTATGAAAGCGTAGGGGGCTGGACTTCAGGATGAAGTTGCCTACGTATCCCAAACATGGCAATCAAGCCTTACGTAGTTCCGGTTAAGGTACACTCGGGTATTTTAACCTTCAGTTTTTAGGCTCTAACTTTTGCCAAGGCGCCCGATGCGGGTTTTCGACCTTGCGAGCTTTTCTTTCCTTTTTTCTTTTTTTTCTTGATTTTTTTTTGTATCTTTTTTTTCTCTTTTCTTTTGCATTTTTTTTGCATTTTTTTTGTATTTTTCTCTTGCTCTAACTTTTGCCTGGGTCGCCCTTCCGGGTTTTTGGCCCAGCAAGCCTCTCAAATGGTAAAAGTGTAACAAGTCCATGCCAAATGGTTTTAGGGTTTTGAAGCCATCCGTATCTAGGAAAGTGGCTGTTGTATTGATTTACTGAAGGATCCATCTTCGGCTCTTCGAGCATATCTGACATTTTTGCCCCTAGTTTAAGGGGGGGCTTCTGATCTTAGCTTTACAAGCTTCCTTTGATCTGATCTTCTTGATCTGACTTTGGTGCCTCTTGTTCAAGGGCTGCTTCAAAATGGCCACACAGGCCTCACATTGTGGTTGACTGTTGAACGTTCTGAACTCAGGTTCAAGGTTTGAAAGTGAGGGGTCGAATCTCGAGGTTGAGAGCGATCCTAAGCTGCACAATCTCAAGAGCGATCCCACACAAGTCTTCGCAGGACCACGCAAAATATTTTTTGAAATTTTTTTTAAGAAAGCGACAAATCGCTCGCGCTGAAGACAGTGTAGAACCAATCTGGATCAAGCCAGGGTCCTTCTCAGTACTCACATTAACAAGCATGATCTCAATCATTAAGGGCTTAGCATGCCTCTCTTTCTCTCAATTGATCAAGTTTTGCAAAACCTGACGAATTCCTTCCTCTTCGTTTTTATCACAATGTTTCGAAAAAAGTTTTGAAAAACTTAGGTCAATGCAATAATTCTCAAGGCACAGAAGAGCAGGTGGAATGCAGGGCCATTCCATTCAAAACCTCTGGCACAACTAGCTCAAAATTAGCGATAAACATAGAAACATGGTAGCCGCAGCTGTTTCATTTAGGTTTCTCGGATGTAACTGGCTCCACAGCAGAGACAGACTCAAAAAGAAAGCAAAAAGGTTAAATACAAAAACGGTGTTCGAGGCAACAACCCCGGAATCACTCGGCATCCGATACAACGCGACTGACTCGGTACCACAAGACAGACCCAAAAACAAAAAGACTGACTCAAAGCAAAGAGGCAGACTGAAAAACAAAACAGAGAACTGACTCAAAACCCAAGCCAGAAGCTACAAAACTACATTTACAAATGCACAAAAAGTGCGTGCCAGACGCCACATCTGAAATACACCAAGCGCCGTCTGCAGGTGGTCCAACCCCTGATCACATACTCACAGTATCCTAAAAGTCCAACAGTTCGGTGGTAACAGACTTCGCTGAGGTAGGTGGAAGGATGACCTCATTATCGATCAGATCCTGCACTTCATGGCGAAGGCGGAAACAGTTATCGGTGGCGTGACTGGTCTGTTGGTGGTACGCGCAGTACAAAGCAGCATCATGTGTGAGAGGGAGATTCTTCAGGAGAGGCCGAGGTTCAAGAGGTTTGAGGTGCCCCCTTTCGGCAAGAATCTGAAGTGCCTTAAACAGAGGCATGTAGAGAGCATGAAAGATCCTGCGCCCTCGGGGCAGGTACTTTGAAGTCTGAGTACTCTTACTAGACGCACTAGCAAAAGGGTCGGCAGACACTGCCTTGGTTTTCTGATCTTTCCCAGGTGTAGGGTTGGGAATATGAGGAACTGTTCTGGCATGACGGGGCCTATCCCGATTTTCTGACTAACTTGAACTACCCTCAGGGGGAGTGGGGAAAGCATCCTCCACAGTTTTTACCACAACTGCGGATATCTATTGCTTGTTCATCCCCCCGGCTTTCAAAGCCTCGACTGCCCGCAGCAGTTGTTCAATGGGATCGGCATCTGCCTTCATTTTGTTCTTGCCTCTGGCCTCGGCCTGATCAAGGGTTTGGGTTGCTACATCAGAGCGAAGCTCGGTTGTTGCTGACACGTCATTGCTGTAGCTAGAAGTAACCTCTGGTTGGCTGAGCTCTATCACAATCCGTCCCAGTAGCGGGGGCTCCTGCGGCATGAAATTCCCGGTATACGGTGCCGTTGGCGGTGAAGCCGACATTCCATAGGCCAGATCGGCCATGGATCTCTGGAGGTCACCAATCATTCCCATCAGCTCGAATGTAGTGGGCTCGCGAGCCTGATACAACTGGGGGGTCCAGACCGGGTGCGCGACAGGCGACCTGGGCGGATGCGATACATCAACATTGGTTTCATCCCACAGGGTGATCCCTTGATCTAGCGTAGCTGTCATAACCACAATCTCTTCTGAATTCTGCGCCATCATAAGTCCTGCCTCAGCAAGGGGGAACATTAGCTATTTTGTATCAATTCTCTGAACACTCCTGAACTGAAAGGAAAAACAAACAGCACTTTAGCCCAAACAGATCAATCGCAGGTGTAGCCAAACAACTGCACTCTACTACTGATCACTGTTCCCCAGAATCACTGTTCCCAAACTGAACTTGATTACCCGCAGATAACTGATTTCTCAACAACACTGATACTGGTGCCCTCGGGCCTGATACCCAGACTTGCAAACTGATATGTACGTTCCTGTAGAGATACACTCTAAAGCACATAGCAGATAAGTGAGAGCCAAAACACCCCTATAGAGGGGTAGGATTTCCCTGTCTTATTTTGTCAGGAGCTAGGGTTTCACTACGCACACAGTGGTTTTCAGACAACCTAACATCGGGTAAGCAACCTGTCCTAGTTTGGAATGGTCACTATGGATTTCGATATGTACTAGGTCGAATGGTCGAAAAGGATGCCCCGGTAAAAACCAGGGTTTGTGTTCCCATACTGTCAGAGCCCACAACCGGTCAGCCTTATGGCATGCTTTGACAAAGTCAAGCCTCGGGCAAACCGTTCAGGAATGACAGATGGCAAACACGGTGTCCTAGGTGCACCAATGCACATACAATGCAAAGAGACACATGAATGAAATCAAAACAGGATATCATGAGTTCAAGTCAAGCTCTCTAAAACTCCCCAGCGGAGTCGCCAGAAACTGTAGGCGCGCCCGTGGGCCTCACTACAGTTCGGACTCGATTTGTGTCACAGTCCTTAATCTGAACCAAAGAGTCCAAATCTGGCAAATCGTTTTGAGAAAACAGATTTTTTGAAAGAAGTGCCAAACATGGACTGCTTTGCCAGATACAGAGTCGCCACCTAAATATTTTATTTTGGAGGAATTTAGGAAACCCTGACTCAGTGCAAAAGGCCACGTGTTCGTCATCACCAAAGTTGCCTCGGCTCGGGAACTTGGGTATGATTGGGGAAGGTCATCTATGAGCACCCCCTCTCGCCCGATCCGAAGATTGGCCTCTACTAACCGTGATATCCAATTTTGAAAACGTTATGTGTTCTTATCCTGATTATTAGCCTAGAATTACTATGTTATGCGCACAACACAAAAGTATAGACTAGATTGCCTAATTTGGGAATAAGCATTGCATATCCGTTTGTTTTGGAAAAATATTTTGGAATTTGCTACTCGTAAGTAGGCTAGAACACGGATTTCAATGAGCTATTCTAACGCAGACAATCCAATCTTCACCCACAAGCATTCAAGCAGTTATATCACATAAGCAGCTAGCCTCATGGTAATCATGCTATCATGGCAACACTCACACGCATGCAAGGATGCTAAAGCATAAATACTTACATCGTACTCTGTGCCAAAACAAAGAACTCGTTAGCAATCCATGCATGATCCAAGTCCATATTTAAATGTCTAATGCAACGCATACGGAATGTCACTAGAGTAGGCTCGACTAGTCTATGAATGACATGTGAAAATGCACAAGTAGCATGTATTCAAGTTAGATTTGAAATACTAATGCAGTTAGCATGATGCGCTGAGCCCGGTGCATGCAATACTGATGAATGATGCACGCATACATAGCATAAGGTATGCTAAATTAAACATGACCTATTACTAACCATCAAAGCAGGTAAGTAAAAGGGAGAAAGAAGTGGGGGTTGGAAGACATGCACACATTCACCCACACTTATTACAAATTCGCCCTCGCTCGGAGGGACCAAAAGAATAATACAATTCGGATAATGAATTAACTATCCTAGCTAATTGATTATTACAGACCAACTAAATTAATTAAACAAATTAATTAATTTAAGAAATCAAGAAAAAAGGGCCTCGGGAAGAGGGCTCAATGCACGCGTGCTCGGGTCTTGCTCGGAAGTCCACTGCCATGCACAAGCTGCCTCTATTTTCCCTACTCTGCTCCTCTGAAAACTTCCAAAGTCTCAGAATTGCTTTCCTGGACATTGGGAGACACCACCGGCTGAGGAGAATGGCCACTGGCAGTAAGATGTGATCATCGGCTATTGATGAAGCTATCGGCCACGGGTGGATTGCCGGTCGGCACTATGTGCAGTCGATCGGCAAAAAGTTCCTGCAGAATCTGTTTGACAGCAGCAGAGGACAGAGCTTTGCATGGCAATGCAATTCAAGCAATGTATGCACCAACCATATCCCTTATCATGTTTATGACTCAAAGGGACATGGTCCTTGGTTCTCGGACCATCAATCGCGCATTTCAATGCGTGATGGCCCAAGAGACCAATTTATGCATGTTGATTTCAAATGCAATGCAAACCAACAAACAAAAGGGCTTCTACCTCTATCATGACTCACTTCAAGAGGTGAGGCAATGCATGCGCAATGCAGTGCAACCTAGGCATGGGAGCTAAGGATGCAACATGGCAATGCAATGTGTACATGCAAGTATGCAAGCAACCATGCGAGGTGAATATGCAAACAAGCAAAGAGATGGACTTAAACATGGTTTAGGCAGCCCTTACTAGGCCTAAAATAGTGGCAAAAGGTGCTCGAAAGTGAAGGGCTAATAGGCACACAAACACGCATGCAAATGATCTCCAACACTTCAAGCAGTAAAGAGTAATTCTCAAGCACACTCAAGAGGATGCAAACATGAACATATAGCATGCAAATTAAGCCTTGAAAATCATGCAAGAACATGGTGCCAAACCAACCCAAACAATGCAATCAAGGTATGCAAGCAAAGTTCAAGATTCAAAGCAAGCTAAAGGGGTATTGAACCACACTTAACAAGACCAAACATGGCATGAATTAAGCAACTAAAATTAGGATTTTAACATGTCAAAATAGACCCCCAAGACCACTTAGATGACATCTAAATGACTCACACATGGAAATATGCGCAAATGCACTTTCAAGGAGCATGAAACACAAACTCTTGAAACATCAAAGAGCCATGAAATGCAAGTATACAAGCATGCTAAGTGGGCTGAAATGACATGGAAAGTAGTCCCAAATCACTAAATCAAAGCAAGTAATGCATGCTATACGTTCACATACTTGAAGCCTACAAGCTAAAATGCAAAGAGGCTATGCAATGCATGCTAAAGTCGACTCAAACAACTAAGGACAGACCTTAAACATGGCAAAATAAACATGAAAGCTTCACAAAGCTAAGCCTAAAGCATGCTAGAACAATGGTTTACAACCTAAGACATGTTAAGGCAACAAAATGGCATTACAAGGCATGTATGCTAAGCAAGCATGGTTTACCAAAACCAACTTAAAAAAATGCTATTTCATGGCAAAGTAAGCATAAATAACAGCTAAGGCATGGTCAACAAGAGCCTAAGCTAGGTGCTCCCTCAAGAGGCAAAAAGTGCCCTTTTCAAGGACAACACGGAGAGGGGGTGGCCCTCTCCTTCTTGGGACCTCAAGACACCATCCTCACCTCTGAAATCCCTCAAGATTTCAGTGGTGAGGAGGCCCAAACACCAAGGTCTCGGAGCTCTCCCAAAATGACACAAAATGGAGCCTTACAAGGCTTAGGAGGGGTCAAACAACCCCAAAGCTTGAAGCAACCTTAAACAACTGTTTAGAGGGCCTAAAAATAGAACTTTTTTATGTTATACACAAAGCCCAAAAATAGTTTCAAGAGAGGCTAAAAAGCTATGCAAGAATGGGGTAAAAATGGACAAAAGTCTTACCCTTGTAGACCCTCTTCAACAATGGAGCTCCAGCAGCTTCTTGAGGTTGAAATCAACTTCAAAACTCTAAAAACGACCCTCAAGGGCCTCAGCTCCAAGGAAAGGTGTGGTAGTGTGTGTTTGTGTACAAAACTAAGGCTTAAACACACACAATACAAGAGAAGGAGAGGTATAGATATAGGATAGATACAAAACCCTAAACCTAGAACCAGAACTTCTCTAACAATTTTTTCTAACCCTAATGCCAAGAGAGGAGCCCTCTTCTTATAGGCAACTCCCTCTTGTAAGGCTTCCAAAACAAGCCATCCAAGAGGGAAATCCCTCCATACACTTGTATGGAGGGGAACAGAGTGGGTGCCAGCTATCACAGCTGGCACAAAATATCTACTAAAAGTAGATGAACAGTGATCGGCCATTCAAAATTGCCATTTTGGCAAAATAAATGGCCGACCGGCAACCAAGAGTGCCGACCGGCAATATACATTGCCAATGGCATAAAATCACTGGCCGGTAGTCTCAAGCCATGGCCGGTGATGTGTGGGGATGCCTCACAAGGCATTCCCTGCCCCTCCAAGGCAAAACACAAGTGTTTGGTGCAAAACCAGACACAACACGGTCGAGTCGAGAGATCCTGAGGCAAGGCGCGCAACCGAGACCTCCGGGAACTCAAGATGAACACAAACAAGGGTAATCACCAAGTGTTCCAATGGTGACGTCCAAGTCTTGAGGACGGCCAAAAATGGGGTGTCTACAGATACGCTGAGATGTGGTGTTTCCCTCTCTAGCGTGTGATATGCTGAGATGTGGTGTTTCTTTCTCGCGTGTGATACGCTGGGAGGTGTTTGTTTCTTCTCTCTCTCACGTGTGATACGCTGAGAGGTGGTGTTTCTCTTCCCTCTCTTGCGTGTGATACGCTAAGAGGTGTTTCGCTTGAGACTTCGGGTATTCCCGATAGTTGCTTTTAACCTTTCATGCGTGAGGCATTGTTAAGATTGCATATTTTTCTTACATCCTTCCTACTGAAATGTGTGAGACTGTTGTATCTTATTCGTTTGCTTAAAATGTTGCATTTACCTTGCATAGTACTTACATTCAGATGTTTCATCACAGCCCTCTTTGCATAATCATAAGTTATGTTCTGCATTCTGCATGCCATTTGCATTTTGCCCCAGCCTGTGGGCTCATCTGTTTTGTTATCTTGTTTATTTGTCTAAGTCTTCGGTCTTGTCAAAAATGGGTCGTCTTTGGGCTTTGACATTCACTCCCGTCATTCCAAGTTCTGTCAAAGAGGGGCAGCTGTAGACACCCCATTTTTGACCGACCTTAAGACTTTGACGTCATCATTTGTGCACTCAATTATTGCGCGTGTTTGTGCTAGTTTTGAGTGCCCGAAGGTCTCGGCCGATAACCTTGTCTTTGAGCCTCTAAACCCTCTGTGTTTTGGCCTTGTTTTTAGGCCAAACCTTGGTGCCTATTGGCTGAAGGTGAGTGGGGCCTTGCCGGCCACTTTTGGCAGTTGCCAGCCACTTTTTCTCCTTGCCAACTAGTTGGAGTGGTCAGCCAGCTAGTTGAAGTGGCCGGCTGGCCACTTAACTGGCTGGCAGCCATTTTTTCTCCTTTTTAGATCTTTTGAGCCAGCTGTGGCTCACTGAACTCATCCTCCATACACGTGTATGGAGGGGATGGATACAAGCTTTTAGCTTATCAAGCAAGCTTGTGCTTGCATTGCTCTATATAAGGGGAGCTCCCTCCCCCTATTTGAGGGTTCAGATTTTTCAGAGCAAAAAAATCTCCCCCTCTCTCTAGAATTCTCACTCTCTCTCTATATTGTGCTATTTTGAGCCTTAAAGTGTTGTTTCTTCACACTTTTGCACACAAACACCTACTCAAACACCTTCACTTTGGAGTTGATGTCCCTTGGAGCTTGTTTTGAGGTCTTAGACTTGGTTTTGGCTCAGAATTATTGCTGAAGTTGTTGCCTTGTTATTGTTCTTCAAGGGTAAGACACTTGTTCCTTTTAAGCTTTGTTTTGATCAAGAGCTTACCACATTTGCATGCTACTTTAAGGCTGGTTTTAGCCTCTTAATAACTCTGTTTTTAAGGCTTTAAAATATTGGTTTGAGCCTTGTGTGGTTAGGGGGGTGGTTCCCCTCTTTTGCTTGTTAAGCCTCTGGAGCCACCTCTCTAAGCTTTTGAATCACCCCTTGCTTGGCCTTTTAACCATTGAAACTTAGAGGAATTCCAGTGGTAAAAAGTTGTTCTTATGGCCCAAAATAGGAGGGGGTGATCCCTTCTCCTTGTGTTTTTGTTTGCTTGTGTTGGTAGCCTAATACATGAGCATGTATTTTTTCCTTTTTGAAGCTTAGTCCCAGCATGTTTTTGTAACTTTTTGGACTTGCCATGACTCTATTTTTGGTTGGTTTCGTCATTGGTTTCTTGCATCTTACACTTGTAGTGCAATCCTACTTGTTGGCTTAACATGCATCATGCTTTATGCCTCTTATTCTAGCTTATGTTAGCTCCATCTCAGCATGTTTTTGCCATTATTTTAGCATGCCTTAGCTCTATTTTGAATGTTTTTGGCCATGTGTGACTGGCCTTGTATGGTTGTAGTGTAAAGGGCCTTGACTAGTTTTGAGTTCCAAAGTCCCTAGCATGCTTTACTTGTGTTATTTGCATGCCTTGGCTTCATTTCTCACATGATTTCAGTGTATATAGGATGGTCACACTCTCACATATTCCACTCTTTCAATGCTTTTGAGAGTTGTGCTTTATGCCTTGATCATGAGCCAATACGTATGCATGCTTGTCTAAGCTTTTGGGCTACCATTTCAGCATGTTTTAACCTTTGTTTTGGCATGATTGGGCTCTGTCCAGAGCTGGTTTGTTTGTTTAGGCTGTGTATTGCATGCCTCTTATGTGAAGCCCTTGACTAGCTTTGAGTTCTAAGGACCCTAACATGCTATACTTGTGTGGTTTGCATGATATGTCATCATTTGGCATATGATTTCAGTGCTTGTACCTCTGTCATGCTCTCATATATATCACTCTTTCAATGTGTTTGAAAGTTAAGCTTTGTGCCTTGCTTGCGAGCAAATGAATGAGCATGCATTTCTTGCTTTTTTGTGCCTAAGTTTTAGTGTGTTTTGGCCACTGTTTTGGAGTATCTTAGGCCTATCCATAGCTAGTGTGACCATTTGAGATCGATAGTGCATGCCTCATGTGTAATGTTCTTCACTTGCTTTAGTGCTCTCCCCCCCCCCCCCTTTGACATGTCTTGCATGCATTACATGATAGAGTTTTGTGCATGCCACTTTAGCATTGAAAAATGAGCATGTTGTTTGCATTGCATTGTGTTTGGATCAGATGTTAATCCAAACACAAGGGATATGGCACGTTTCATACTCAAAGTGATGAAACGTGTTGTGTTTCTTGGCCGCTAACATCCTTGATCAAGCATGATAGGGTGGATGCTCTCTTGTGTGTTATTTGTCCATTCATCAATATGGTGCAAGCTTAGCCTTCGGCTACCATGCATTGAGGTGCTTGGTTGGTGGCTTGAGAGCCGAGTGCCACGCTCCTTTGAGCCTGAGACATGATAAGGAGTGTGGTAGTACGCACATTGTCTCAGAAATATATTGATGTGCCTCTATTATTCTCTGTTGCAGTAAAGCCAGTAGCCTGTAGAAAAACTAGTCGACCAGCTAGTTTCACTAGCCGCCTAGCCAGTTTTACTGGTTGGCAGCCACTTTTGCTGGCTGGCAGCCTACCAGCAGATCCCTGTGTTGAAGTAGAGGCATTCTGGAGATTGGCACAATTTTCAGAGATCAAGGCAAGTGAAAATAGAGGCAATTGATGGCATAACAACGGATTTCTGAGTGGACAACAACCGAGCATGCATGCTTCCCTTGCCTGTGAGGCCATCTTCTCTTTATTTCTTTATTAGTTAGTTGTTTCTAGCTATTTCAATGTGTTGTAATTGATTAGCGTAGATAGTTAATTAATTGCCTTAATTAGCTTAGATTAGCTAATTTTTTAATTCGGTTTGTAATTAATTAGTTAGAATAGCTAATTAGTTGTTTTGTAATAAGTAGCTTAGCATAGCTAGTTAGCTTATTATTCGGACCCTCCGTCGAGAGGGCACAATGTTGTAATAAGGGTGCGTGTGTGTGTGCATGTCTTCCAACCCCCATTTCTTTCTCCCTTTTACTTATCAGCTTTTGATGGTTAGTTTAGGGCACATTTTGATTAGCATACCTTATGCTCGCATGTGTGCATCATTCATTCGTCTTGCATGCACCAGACTTGGCGCATCATTCAAACCGCATTGTATTTCAAATCACTTACTTGAATACGTGTATCAAAATTGTTGCATTCATATGCCATCTTAGACAGTCGAGCCTATTTAGTTGCATTAGGTATTGTTGACATAGTTAGGAGCATGCATTGTGTTCTAACTAGTTTTCTATTTTAGCTCGGAATACACTGTGAGTGTTTACGCTTTAACATCCTTGCATGAGTGTGAATGTTGCCATGATAGCATGCTTGCCATGAGGCTATTTGCTTAAGTGATTAACTACTTGAATGCCTGTGGGTGAAGGCTTGATTGCCTGAATTGGGACAATTCACCAAATGTGAGTTTTTTTTTAAGCCCACTTTGCAGAGTGGCAAAATCATGTTTTAAAGCCCACCCGAGGGTGGCAAATCCGCGCTTTAGCCCACCTGCGAGTGGCACTTTCAAACCATTTTCGAAAAATAAACATGAATTGTTTTGCTCCAATTCCCGTGATTGAGTCTATACTTGTATACTGTGCGCATCACATAGTAAGGTTAGCTAATAAATCGGAATAAGAACACATGTGTTTTCAAAATAACATATTATGTTTAGTAGATGTCGATCCTTTGATCGGCCGAGCGGGGGTGCTCATTTCATGACCTTCCCTCCTCGTACCCAAGTTCCCGAGCCGAGGCAACTTTGGCGATGACGGACACGTGGCCTTAGGCACGATTCAGGGTTTCCTAAATTTTCCAAAATAAAATATTTAGGTGGTGACTTAAAATCTGGCAAAATAGTCCATGTTTGGCGCTTTTGATTCAAAATTGATTTTTCAAAACCAATTGTCGGATTTGGACTCTTTGGTGATTTATCAGTCTTACATTGCACTTTGTGAGATTAGATTCAAAACCGTGACAGGAGTCCGAACTGTAGTAGCTAGAACCCAATTCGCGCTCTCTTTGAAAGGGGGGCCCGCGGAGAGAGTTCGGGCGGTCTACAATAGGCCATCATCCTTTCATCTCGGGCTGCATATTCGCCTGTTGCCTGGTTGACGATAAGCTGGGAGTCGCAGAAAACCATTACCTCGTCAGCTCCCATTGTTGCTGCCAACTTTAATCTTACGATCAGTGCTTCATACTTTGCTTCGTTGTTTGAGGCCTTAAACCCCAAATGAATGAATTGTTCTAGCATTTGCCCATCCGGTGATGCTAGCATTACTCCTGCCCTTGCTCCTTGTCGGTTTGAACTTCCATCAATAAACAAGCGGAAGGAGTCGCCGAAGTAAATACTGCAGGGCTTGAATTTCTCTTCTTTCCTCTATTCTGCTATCCCCAACTGGGTTTCTCTTTGTTCACCTGGACATTGTGTACCTCGGCTCAATGGAGCCCGATGCATGATGGCGCCTGGTGTGAACTCGGCCACGAAGTTGGCCAAAACTTGGCCTTTGATTGTTGTTCTGGATCTGAATTCTAGGTCATATTGGCCTAGCACCACTGCCCATCTGGCTATCCTGCCTGTCAGATCTCCTTGCTGCAACAGGGACTTCAGAGGATGCTCAGTTAACACTGCAATCTTATGGGCTTGAAAGTAGTGATTTAGCTTCTTGGAGGCCATTACTAAAGCCAGTGTCAACTTCTCAAAGGGCAGGTATCTAGTCTCTGCATCTGCTAGGGTTTTACTCATATAGTAAACTGCCCTCTGTTCTCCCTTATCTTCCCTGATTATTATTGCACTTACTGCTTGCTTTGAGACCGCCAAATATAATAACAGCTTCTCTCCAGGTACTGGATTTGAGAGAACTGAAGCTGTGGTCAAGCATTTCTTTAAGTCGGCCAAGGCGACTTCGCACTCCTCTGTCCATAAGAAGTCTGTGGCTTTCTTTACTAAACAAAAGAAAGGTTTGCATTTATCAAAACTTATACTTATGAATCTGTTCAGGGTTGCAGCCCTTCCAGTCAGCATCTGCACTTATTTTGCCGACATTGGGCTCTCTAACTCCAGAATGGCCTTGATTTGATCCGGGCTTGCCTCAATGCCCTTTTTAGTGGCCAGATATCCCAGGAACTTCCTTGACCTAACTCCAAATGCGCACTTTGATGCATTGAGTCAGAGCCGAAATGTCTTTAAAATGTCAAAGACTGTCTTCAGGTCGGCCAGATGATCTTCAGGTTCTTTGGTCTTTACGACCATATCATCAATGTATACCTCCACTGTTTTGCCTATTAAATGCCTGAACATCCTAGTCACCAATCTCTAGTAAGTTGCTCCTACATTTTTCAACCCAAAAGGCATCACTCTGTAGTAATACAGCCCTTTTGGGGTAATAAATGCAGTCTTCTCCTCATCTAAGGGTACACGGCTATCTGATGGTACCCACTGTAAGCATCTGGGAAGCTCATCCTTCTATGCCCTAAAGTGACATCCAGCAATTGGTCAATCTTGGGTAGTGGGAAACTGTCTTTGGGACAAGCCTTATTCAGGCTGGTGAAGTCCACGCAAACCCTCCACTTCCCATTCTTTTTCTTCACAACAACCATGTTTGATAACCATGTCGGGTAGTTTACCTTTCGTATGGCTCTGGTCTCCAGAAGTTTATCCACTTCCTCTTCTACTGCCTCAACATGCATCAACGTCGGCCTTCTTGCTCGCTAGATGACAGGTTTAGCCGACCTGTCCATATTCAGTTTGTGGCAAGTGACCTCGGGGTCAATGCCAGCATCTCGTACAGTGTCCAAGCAAACACCTCAAGGTTTGCTCTCAAGAATGTTTCTAATTTCCTTTCCTTTTCCTCGGCCAAGCCTGAGCCGATGAGGAAGAAGCGCTCTTCATCCCCTTGCTGGACTAAGATCTTCTTCAGGGCTTCCTCACTTTTCTCGACTGGTTCTTGGCCGACGTCGTCAAGGACCTCCATGTCCTTATCTTCAATCTCTGCTGCTTCTGCCTCTTGTATGTTGCAGATGGATTTCATTGCTGCCATGGAGCAATTCTTCGCCTGCACCTGATCTCCTTTGACCTCCTCAATTCCATGCTCTGTTAGGAATCGCATCAGCTGGTGTAATGTTGAGGGAACAGCCCCCATTGTATACAACCATGGCCTTCCCAGGATAGCATTGTAAGGGGAATGAGTGTTAATTATTATGAACTTAGTTTTTACCTTCTTGGTGCCAGCCTGCACCTCCAAACTTACTGCTTCTAGGGGCCACATCAGCGTTCCATTAAACCCGACCATTGGACCATTGGATTGTTTCAAATCATCTTGGTGAAGGCCAAGCTCCTTGTAACACCTGACATACATGATGTCACAAGAGCTGCCCTGGTCGATCAGAATTTGTTTTACCTGGCACTCTCCAATCTGGAGGGATATTACCAAGGCATCGTTGTGTGGATACTGCACCATCTCTAGGTCGTCTTCAGTAAAGGACACCATTGGTCCCTGGCACTCGTCTGCCCTAGGTCTCTTCTGCTGAACTTGATACACATGTTGCAAGTGTTTTACCTTCTGAGTTTCCCCACGTATCTCATTCTCATTGACCTTCGAGTGAATCACATTGATCACTCGAGGTCCGCCTGCTTGCGATTGCGATGCTGGTGGTGGTGGTGCTGCCGGTGCCTGAGGCAGTCTCGCTTGCTCTTCCCTTGTCCTGGTTTCATCTACCAGGTCCCTTAGGTGACCTTGTCTTGCTATGTCTTCCAGATGTGCCTTTAGGGCTCTACACCCTTGAGTTAGATGCCCATCCTCATTGTGGTAGGCACATTGTTTCCCCAGACTTCTTCCCATAAATTCACCAGGAAGTTTCTCTGGTGCTCTATAATAGGGTTGATTCTGGATTCTTTCCAAGACTTTGTAAACCGAAATTCAGAATACGGTTGTGACTGCCTGTGTAGCCCTCAGTCATGTCTTTTGCTTGTTGTATCCAGTGTTACCTCGGTCTCGCTTCGGCGAGCCGTTTCTCTTCTCTTGTTTCGACGCCTTTGTCCCTGGCGTATTCTCCTCGACTCTCTATTCTGGCCATTAATTCTTCCATACTTTTCGGCAATGTTTTTGTCAATGATTTTCGAAGCAAACAATCATCTTTCAGACCGTTCTTAAAAGACACGACCGCCACCTCTTGGTTGCATTCTGGTATTCGGTTGAACACCTCATAATACCTTTTGGCATAGGTCCTAAGGCTTTCATCCTCGCCAATTCTTAGAGCCATCAGGGAGTCCACCCTCAATGGCTGTAGTTTGTTTGTCACAAATCTAGCCACGAACATCTTGGCTAGGCCTTCCCAGCTTTTCACAGTTCCTTTCGGCAACTTGTGAAACCAGTCTGATGCAATTTCCCCAAAGGATGAGGGGAACACTTTGCAGAGCAACGGCTCGTTCCCGGTGTACAGTGCCATTGAGTTTAGGTACAAGCCGACGTAAAAGTTAGGGTCAGACTTACTATCATATATCTGGAATCTTGGCATGTGGAACCTCTTCAGTGCCTCAAACTTGTCCAATTGAGAACGGCGTTCTCAGCTTGACCGGTGAGGCTACCTCGGCATCTTGTCGTTTCCTCTACAGGTAATCCCTCAGATCCTCCTTGGTTTGTCTAGGAGCTCGGCTATCCATGGATTTCAGTCTCTTTGGTGCGCTACTCCCAGTGTCGTTATGAGTCATTTTGGACCTTTCTCCATTAGTTACGTCGAAACAAAGTTCCTTTCCTTGAACATGCCGATGTTCTTTGGGGTCAGCTTCTTTGGTACAATGTGTCCTCCGAGAATCTCCCTTCATTGACTCTCCTCGCCTGACCTCCCTTGAAGGCCGATGAGAGTGTTCCTTGGTCCTGGTGTGCTGGGGGACTATAGGGACTGTTTTCTGACCCCCTTTTTGGGCATTGTTCTTAGCTGCTGGAATCGGCGTATCTTGTAACAGAAACGGTGGCTGCATGACATTGTTCTGCATCATAAAATTGACGACTGATTGTAGGTCTACCAATTTGTTCGACATTCCCTTCATCTCACCGTCCCTCTGCAGGCATCTATCTTTCCATACCTGGAGGTCGTCCTCGTTATAATACCCGCCTCGGTCTGGCTTCTTTAGTACGTCGCCCTCCTTGCCGACGTCTTTCTCTCCGGGATTTTGATCCTGAGTTTCTTTGTTACAATTATCCTCCTCCACATTAGGGTCAATGTGCTTACCACTCCCAGTAGGGATATCGTCCCCAACCTTTTCTTTCTGTCCGTCGTTGGCCATCTATTCTCATTTCTTTTCTACAGACGGTGCCAAATTATGTGTGCTATTTTCTAACCACACTGCCAAACAGGTACTCAGCTGGAGAACACTGGCAGAATAGATTGCGCCCGAACGACCTGTAACAAAAAGATGAGACTCCGACGGTGGTTATTCCACCCAAGGGTACTCCGACGATCAAGTCAGTAATCTACATCTTTCAAAGATAACCAATTGTGCTTAACTCACAAGCTAGAATATAAAAAGCGTACCTTAGACCCACATGGGTGCTTTACTTTTATGGCCAACACTGACCTAATCCCTATAGAAGCCTAGCTTCAATGGACTCTGGCTTAATGCTTATCCTGGATCCTCAAATAGATAGAGATAAACTCCCTAAGAGCTTTATCTTTATCCAAACTTAGGTCCTCCCCCATTCTAGGACTCTTGTCCTTTATCCGTTCATCTCGGATTTCGGCATCTTCGCAGATAACCTTGACCTAGCTGAGATCATCTCAGCGTCATGACCAAGACACGTGGCACCTCGGCTGGCACTTCGGGGCCACCTTGGCCACGTATTGTCATTCATAAAATATGTCTCCACAATAAAGATAATTGTGGTTATAGATATAGTTATGGTAAAAGATGGCTAGTTAAACTGTCGCTTAAGATTTTCAAGAATTTTTTTAAAAAAATATTGTTACTATTGAATTTTTTTACTTTTAACAGATTTAACTAAATTAGGCTTTTTATTTATATTTAATTTGTCTCTAAAAAATTTTGAGTCATTCTAATTTATGGTTGAGACATGAGAGTACTGAGTACAAAATGATTAAATAAGAGAGAGAGGCCATTAGAACTAGCCCTAGGCTAAGACTATTGAGGCCTATGCCTTAAGCCCCAAAAAATTAGCTCAAAATAGAGCTCCCAAATTTTAAAAAGTATTATAGTATATTACAAATATAAATAGGCTTAAATTATTTTTGTTATTTTAGGGTCAATCTAAAGGACCAAAAAATATTATGTTGGACCCATATTTATTTATAAGTGTGGTTTGGCCCAATTAAAATAAAAATATATACAAAATGTTGGTGACCCTTGATTGAAAAACACTACATACACATACAAAATATTGATGGTCCAAAATAAGCCCCCTAATTTTTTTACCTTATTTCTTTATCAGATTTTAGTGAAATAAATAAATTTGTCATAATTTTTTTTTACCTTATTTGTTTATTAGATTTTAGTGGAATAAACAATTAATTCAATCTTAATCACACTCATACATAACATATTCAATAAACAACAATGCAATCACACTCAACCACACTTATAAACAACGTATTCAATAAACAACAATTAATTCAATACATATCTAATACATTTTAATTGAATAAGGTTTTCCTAATTTTGGAAACTTTTTTTTTTCTTCTTTGTATGAATACATTTTGATATATATTTTGGTATCAATCCATGATAGTGATACCAAATAGGGTGATTTTTTTTTTTCTTTGTAAATATAAATCTCTATTTTTGTTTCACCTTAAACTCCCTAAAACTGAGGACCGACCCTAGAGGTCATAAGAATTAGGAAAGATGTCAAAGCTAATAGTATAGTAATAAAAAATACGAGAAATTGATGGGTAAAAAATGAGAAAATACAGTAACAAAATAAATTCAAAATGTAGACGCACTCCCGGGAACTCTCCGATATCCGCGCTTCTTACGAAGGCGCGAATCTCGTTTTGTTCTGAGCTACTACAGTTCGGACTCAATGTCACGGTTCTGAATCTAATCTCACAATGTGCGATTTGAGACTGATAAATCACCAAAGAGTCCAAATCCGGCAAATCGTTTTGGAAAACTGATTTTTATAAAGAAGTGTTAAACATGGACTGCTTTGCCAGATATAGAGTCGCCACCTAAATATTTTATTTTTGGAAAATTTAGGAAACCCTGACTCGTGCCTAAGGCCACGTGTCCGCCATCACCAAAGTTGTCTCGGCTCGGGAACTTGGGTACGATTGGGGAAGGTCATGTATGAGCACCCCCGCTCGCCCGATCAAAGATCGGCCTGTACTAAACATGATATCTTGTTTTTGAAAACACATGCGTTCTTATTCCGGTTAATTAGCTAGAATTACTATGTGATGCGCACAGCAAAACAAGTAAAGACTAGATAGCCTAATTTTGGAACAAAACATTGCACATCCGTTTATTTGAAAAATGGTTTGAAGTTTGCTACTCGTAAGTAGGCTAAAATGTGAATTTGATGAATTGTTCCAGTTCAAGTAATCCAACCTTCACCCATAGGCATTCAGGCAGTTATATCAATTAAGCAAATAGCCTCATGGCAAGCATGCTATCATGGCAACACTCACACACATGCAGTATGCTAAAGCGTAAACACTCATAGTGTACTCCGAGCCAAAACAAAAACTAGTTAGTAATCAATGCATGATCCTAGTTCATGTTAAGATGACTAATGCAACACATGCAAAATGCAACTAGAAAATAGGCTCGGCTATTCTAAAATGGCATGTGAGATACAGCAATTGATAATCATGTATTCAAATTGGAATCCAAATATGATGCAGTTAGTATGATACACCGAGCCCGGTACATGCAATATAGATGAATGGATGCACGTATGCAAAGCATAAGGATGCTAATTGAAAATATGCCCTAGAACTAACCATTGTAAGCGGTTAAGTAAAAGGGAAAAAGACGTGGGATTGGAAGACATGCACACACGCACGCACACTTATTACAACAATTGTGCCCTCTCGACGAAGGGTCCGAATAAATAATACATGCCAACTAATTAACTAATTGACAAGCTAATTAATTATTACATAACCAAATGAATAACTAGCTACAACTAATTCTTACAAAACTTAATTAATTAACAAATTAACAAATTAAATTACAAAACCAAATGCTAACTAACAAGTAAGGAAAATAGTAAATAATGTTGTTCCAGGTCTGGTTGGGAGAGAAGGGGATGCATGCTCAGTTCTTGTCCCGAAAGCTCTCCAGATGCGCTTTTGAGGCTCTGTCTGTAGGGTGTCCTCAAGGAATTCCTGCTGAACCTTACCAAAACCAGTCTACGGAATACATAAGTGGCCTGCCGACCATGGGGAGCCACTACCGACCATCCTGCCGACCAAGAGTGGCACTGCCGGCCAAGAATGAAGGACTGCCGGCCATCTGATGTGCTGGGACACCAAGCTACAACAGAGCACAAAATAGAGAAAATGGAGGGTCTACTAAGGGTATGTACGCACTATACCACCCCATATCACCTCGAAACATCAAGGGAGAGGCATAATCGGATCGGCGATCATCAATCACGCATTCCGATGCATAATGGCCAAAGATCCAACTTGTGCAAATCAATGTAAAATGAATGCACAAATAAACATATAAAGCCTAAAACTCTATCATGTGTCATCAAGAGCGTCAGTGACCGAAAATTGAGACACGTTTCATCACTTGAAGTATGAAATGCCTCTCATTCCTCGTGCTCGGATTAACACTTTAATCTAAACGGCAATGCAACACAAGTATGGCATACACAATGCAACTCAAGCAAGCAAACATGCAATATGACTTAAGCATGCAAACATGCAACTATGTGGCATACTCAATACAATGTGAAATAAGCATACAAGCAACATGCAAGTGGACATGTCAAATGGACTTAAACCAAAAAGGGGGTAGACTTCAGTCATGCCCCAAATCAGTGGCCAAAAGTGTTGGAATAAGGGCACAAAAGCAAGGTATGCATGCATAATGCATTAGCCCAAGAATTAAAGCATAAGGACACAACTCTCAAACATGAGCAAAGAGTGATAATCATGATAATGTGGCAATGAGGTAATCTCTGAAATCATGCAAAGAGTGATGCCAAACCACCCAAACAAGTCAAACATAGCATGCAAGAAAGCTCAAAGTACGAAGCCAACAAAGGGACTTAAACCATGGCCATGCAAGGCAAGCCGGGAAGGACTAAGGGCACCTAAAACAGTCCCTAGGCAGGTCAAGGTGAGACTAAAAACATGCTTGAACCTAACCAATACAAGCTAGAACAAAGGTCAAAAACATGGAGCATGCAAGGCTACAAAAGGGGTATTACACTACACCTATTAAAACCAAACATGGCATGACTTGGACAGCATAAAATAGAGTTACATCATGGTATAACTGTAACCAGCCCGCGGAGGGGGCCTCGCTACGGTTCGGACTCGATTTTTGTTGTCGCGGTTCTTAATCTGAACCAAAGAGTCCAAATCTGGCAAATCATTTTGAGAAACAGATTTTTGAAAAAGTAGTGCCAAACATGGACTGCTTTGCCAGATACAGAGTCGCCACCTAAATATTTGTTAATGGGGAGATTTAGGAAACCCTGACTCGGTGCCGAAGGCCACATGTCCGTCATCACCGGAGTTGTCTCGGCTCGGGAGCTTGGGTACGATCGGGGAAGGTCAGCTATGAGCACCCCCTTTCGCCCGGTCCGAAGACCGGCCTCTACTAACCGTGATATCCAATTTTGAAAACGTTATGTGTTCTTATTCCTAATTATTAGCCTAGAATTACTATGTTATGCGCTCAGCAAACAAGTATAGACCAAATCGCCCAAATTGGAACAAGACATTTCATGTTCGTTTTGAAAATGGTTTGCTACTCGCAAGTAGGCTAAAATGCAGATTTTGCCACCCTCAAGTGGGCTTTTGGAAAAAATGGTTTTACCACTATCTAGTGGGCTTAAAATTCACAGTTTTAACGTATTATCCCAATTTAAGCAATTTGACCTCCACCCACAGGCATTCAAGCAATTTATCTCATGTAAACACTTAGCCGCATGGCAAGCATACTATTATGGCAACATTCGCACGCATGTTGGATGCTAAAGCATAACCACTTACATTGTACTCCGTGCCAAAACAATAAACTAGTTAGCAAATGTGAGTGTCCTAGTTCATGTTATTTTGCCTAATGCAACACATACAAGATGCAATTTTAGTTAGGCTCGGTTAACCTAAATATGGCATACGATATGCAACCAACTGATTCATGTATTCAATTTTGGAATTTGAAAATACGAATGCGGTTAGTATGATGTACCGAGCCCGGTGCATGTCAACAGATGCATGAATGCGTGCATGCACATCATAAGGTATGCTAATTTCAAAAATGCCCTAATCTACCATCATAAGCAGGTAAATAAAAGGGAAGAACGAAATGGGGATTGGAAGACATACACACACTCACCCACACTTATTACATGTTTACCCTCACTCAGAGGGTTCGAATTAATATTACAGTCCCAAATAATAAACGAATAAAATTATTACAAAAATAAATATTCTAATTTAATTTAAAGGAAAGGTGGCGAAGGAAGGAAAAGGGTAGCCGCAGCCTCTGCCTCGGGATGCGCGAGTGATGCATGCTCGAATCCGCCTCGTCCGGAAAACCCGTACTGTGCTCCTGTCGTCTCTGTTTGTACTGCCTTGTCTTTCTGAAAATTGCCAAAGTACTGGAGCAAGTTCCTTGCATCCTGCAGAGCACCACCGGCCGGACAGAATTGCCACCGGCACTTCACAGTTCCCATCGGCACTTTATTGGATTCATCGGCACTCCAGATAGTGCCGGTCGGCAGAAACTTCCTGCAGAAGACAATTTGACAGCAAACAGAGAACAGACAGTGCATGGTATGGAGTTCTTGGACACATGTAAGCATGGTCCTACTTCTTATCATATTTTGAACTCAAAGAAGCATGACCTTCGACCTTTGAGCCATCAATGGTGCATGATGACTCGAAGGATCAAATTTGCCACTTGATGTAAGGATGTATGCAACAAACAACATGAAAACCGAGGCCTTATCAAGTTGGAGTCAAAGGTCCCGATGACCGGGAATCGAGGCACATTGCATCACTTGAAGTATGAATGGTCCTTGATTCCCACACTTGGTTCGACACCCCAAACCAAGTAAATGCAATGCATGTAATGCTTACAAGCCTCAAATGTATCATGCCACCAAGATGTAAAGCACAACAAGCATTATGCAACCAACATGACAAACGTATAATACCAAGCATACAAGATGCAAACATGATACAAACATGGACCGAATTGACCATGGGATTGATGTGCTACAAAGCTTAATGGAACGACTATGCAACAAACATGGAGCAAGCATGCAAGAGGGCTTAAAATGGCAAAGGGGCAGGCCCTCACCCCTCTCAAAACAGTGGCCAAAAGTCCTCAAAATGATGGACAATCAACTCATGTTAACAAGCAAACTTATGGTCCCAAAGTTAAGGCACAAAGGGAGACAACTTCCCCCCCACCAACATGACCTCTCATGGCATGATCAAAACAAGTAAAAACAGAGTTTTTGCATGCAAAATAGGACCCCAAAAACTCCTAATATGGCAGCTAAAGTAACCCCCATGAAGCATATGCACTAAGGCTCATTTTTAGGCATAAGAGGACACACCCTCAAGGTATGAAAGAGGCCATGCATGCACACATACAAGCATGATTCTTGGACTAAAATGTGGTCCTTAGATGATGTTAAATCATAAGGATAATCACAAACATACATATTAGAGGTCAACATGCTCAAAGCTTTTAGGCTAAAATACAAAGAAACCCTAACAAACATGTCAAGCATGACTAAATAGATAACCAATAAACCTTAAGCATGGAAAAACATCACTAAGAACTTCATGGAACTAAACCAACTCTCACAAGAATCATGGCCTAATCATGAGATGTATTTCTAAGCAAGATGGAGCAATACAAAGCAAGTATTACAAGCATACAAGGAGGCCCAAATCCGACCAAAAACAGAGGTTATATATGACCTAAGATGCCTAAAAAAAATACTGAAATGAAGCCAAGAAATAACAAGCACACATGCTATCCTTTTGAGCCCAAAAGCAAGAAAACAAAGCCATAAAGGGAGAGGGGTGTCCCTCCCCTATGCAAGACTTCAAACCAACTTTTTTGACACTAAAATACACTGATTTTTAGTGATGAAAAGGATCAAAATGCTGAAGTGAACAAAACCTTATCAAAGAGGCACCAAAAATAGACCAAACAAGGCCTATGAGGGTGAGTTTGCACTCAAACCACAAAATGACCTTAATGAAAGTGCTAGAGCAGGAAAATTTAAGCCTTTTTCATGTTATACACAAGAGCTAAAACAGTAAACAAAATAGGTAGAAAACCAATGCAAGTTTGGGGAATAAAAAGGAAGATGCTCACCCTTGAAGAACCCTTGAAGAACAAATGGTCTAGCCTCCTTCTTTGGATCAAAACCAGTCTAAAACTCAAGAAACAACTCCTCCAAGTCCCTCAATCTCGGAGTAAGGTGTAATGGTGTGTGTAATGGTGCAAAAGTAAGGTAAAACACACCTTTTGAGCTAAAAAACACACACAAAGGAGGAGAGAGGGGGAGGTATAGAGATAATATGTATCTATATTGCTAAGGGCTGGTTTTTGCTTCTGTTTTTCTAACCTAGAACCAAGAGGAAAGCCCCTCTCTTATAGGACTCCCTCTTGCAAAGCTTATACAACAAGCTTGGCTAGAGGGAAATCCCTCCATACACGTGTATGGAGGGGGGGAGAGTTGGTGCCAGCTATCACAGCTGGCACAAAATATCTCCATAAAGTGGATGAACAGTGGTCGGCTGCCCAAAAATGCTATTTCGGCAAAAAACAGTGCCGACCGGCAACATATTATGCCGACCGGCAATAAAGTGTGCCGACCGGCAAACAAAAGTGCCGATGGCAGAAAAAGACCAGCCGGTGGCCTCCAGCCACTGCCGGTGGTGTGGGGGGATGCCTTACATGGCATTCCCTGCCTCTCAAAGGCAAGATGCAAGTGTTTGGTGCAAAACCAGACACTAAACGATTGAGTTCGGAGATTCTGAGGCAGGGCACGCGAGCCGAGACCTCCGGGAACTCCAAATGAACACGAACATGGATAATCACCGAGTGTTCAAACGGTGACGTCCAAGTCTTGAGAACGGTCAAAAATGGGGTGTCTACAGTTGCCCCTCTTTGACAGAACTCGAAAGTCATAACAATGACGGGAGTGAATGTCAAAGCCCAGAGACGACCCATTTTTGACAAGGCCGAAGACTCAGACAAACATACAAGACAAATAAGATATGCGCTCGAAGGCAGGGGCAAAATCCAAGACAATGCACGAAGCCGAGCATAACTTATGATCATGCAAAGGAAACTGTAACGAAGCAAACATGCGACAGTTTTTAAGCTAGCATACCAAACTACACTACAATGCAGAAAGGATGTAAGAGAATTATGGAATTCTCAATACGTCTCACTCAGAGATAAAATACCTGTGCGGCTCGTCTGGTTGCACCAGCTTCAAATGAACCGTACATACAATATCGTGCTTGAAAAGAAAACAAACTTAACAGGTACAATATGGTTAGCAACATGCATGACAATGCAAATGCGGTGTACTCGAAATGCGTGACAGCGCAAAGCAAGTGGGGAGCATAACAATGCCGTGGAAATACAAACATGTAAGTGGAGCATGCGGTCTACGCAGGCAACGAAATTGATCATGAATATGCGGTCTACGCAGGTGATGATATTTAGCAAATATGCGGTCTACGCAGGTATTGAAATCAATCATGCGGTCTACGCAATCAAAACATGCGGTCTACGCAGGTAATGGAATTAAGCATGCGGTCTACGCAATCAAAACATGCGGTCTACGCAGGTAATGGAATTAAACATGCGGTCTACGTAATCAAAACATGCGGTCTACGCAGGTAATGGAATGATTACAAATATGCGGTCTACGCAGGTAATGTAATTAACATGCGGTCTACGCAAGTAATGGAATTAAACATGCGGTCTACGCCATCAAAACATGCGGTCTACGCAGGTAGTGGAATTAAACATGCGGTCTACGCAATCAAAACATGCGGTCTACGCAGGCAATGGAATTAAACATGCGGTCTACGCAGGTAATGTAATTAACATGCGGTCTACGCAAGTAATGGAATTAAACATGCGGTCTACGCCATCAAAACATGCGGTCTATGCAGGTAGTGGAATTAAACATGCGGTCTACGCAAGTAAAGAATTGACATGCGGTCTACGCGTGTAATGGAATTAGGCATGCGGTCTACGCAATCGAAACATGCGGTCTACGCGGGTAATGAAATTTAAACATGCGGTCTACGCAAGTAAAGGAACGTACTATTACACAGCATAATCGAAACAATTTGCGGGGCTCACAAAGCATGAAAAAGGATACGGGGCGGGACATTCTTCGCACGCATCGAGTGTTGCTCGCAGGAATTGTGGCCTGAGGTCAACTCAAAGGTTCACGTTTCAAAGGTGTGATTTCCCGTATTGTAAGGACGTCCAACGACGTGGCTGACCCGAACAAAAATGCGGAAGGTGCATTAACCGCAAGGGGAGTTTCACCGGTATCAATTCTGATACTTGGCTACCCTGCCATTCTACGTTTTATTTCCCTTTTTACTAGTAGTTTAAGCACATTGCACTGCCTCAGGCAGGTTCATTTTCTTTCTCAAAATTCACACACTTTGCAAAACATGTGATGGGAATGAAACGAATCATTTTATTCAAAAGATGTTGTATTTGTGGATCTTCTGTGCATCGCATCGCAGGGTATCACACCACAATGTGAACGAAATTGAACTTATTTTGAAAATTTGCCATCGTAATAATCAGGTAGTGAACCGACTTACAACTCGATAAGCAAAACAAGGACATGACACAACCAAACAAGTGTGAATACAACTCGATAAACAAATCAAGAGCTAAAAGAGAGTGAAATACAACTCGATAAGCAAATGTTCAAAACTCGACAAGCAGACGGGCGTGGCTTCGTAAGAGTTTATCGTCGGGGGGGGTTTGGAAGTGGTGAAGTCCCCCACTTCTTAGCATAAATAGCTCAGGAAACCAGAAGGAAGTCCACCGGCATGGTGTAGGGACCACCGGCTGCAAGGAGTGGCTACCGGCCATATATCTGTTTTGTCGGCAAACTAAAATGGCCGGTCGGCATATTTTTTGGCCGGTCGGCACTAAACGAGGGGGACCGCCAGAATGTTGACACCTGTCCCCCACTCAACCTTATCTCCTACAAAAGATCCCAGCTTCGTAGTTTTTCTCATTTTCACACTGATTTGCTCCAATGGAAGAGTTTCTTGCCCAAAATCTCACAGCTTGGATTGCTAGCTTGGATGGCTCGGAAAAAGTGAATTTCCGGGGCTTTGGCATAAATGCACTGTTCACTCTGGGTCGTACCCCGTTACATCTCCCGTTTCTTCATGCCGCGGCGAGGTTTTGGAATCCGGTGACACATGTCTTTAGCTTCGCCGGGCAAGAGGTGTGTCCTACCTTCGAAGATTTCCGAGCTCTAATGGAGTCCGAGCGCGACGAGGAGCTCCTGCCCCAACTTAATTTTGGTCATGCCCAATCCTTAGGGCGAATGTGTGGACTCAGCATGCGTGACGCTCGGTTTCTGATTTGTGACGGGATGCTGGACATTCCGAGTTTGACGGATCGGTTTTCCGATGCTGGTGATCGCAACAACCATCACTGGCAAGGCTTCCGGCGTCATGCCCTCTGCTTGTGCATGCTATTCCATTTTCTATTCGTCTCAGGTTCTGGAGGGGCTAGTGTCCGGCTGATTGAGGTCGCCCAAGGCTTGAAGGAGGGCAAGAGCTGCATTGCGATGACTCTGGCCGAGACGCTAATGTGCTTAGACGCCTTTTACCGTCATGAGACGTGCAGATTGGCGGGAGTCCACTACTACTACAGGTAATGTTTCCCACCCGATCTCGCATTTCTGTATTGCTCACATCACTCGGCCCTCGAGCTCAGTCTTTTCTCACAAAACCCCATTCTCACTCTTCTCTCCTCGTACATCTCTCTATTCTTTAATCTCTCATTTTTCAATCCCTCCCCAGGTGTGGCTGATGGATAAATTGCAGGTTGTGGACTCCTGCCCAGCATATTCAGCTCGCGGCTACTTCTTCCGGTATCGTCTAGTCAATGCCTTGGATGAGGAATGGTGGTTTGCTTGGATGTGCCACTTGTCCGCAGACCGTATTGCTTGGCGGTGCCCTTGGTTGAACCTTCCGGCAATGAGTTACAATATGCCTCGGCAGACTGGGATTCAACTGGTTGGTCTCACTCATTGTGTATTCTATTTCCCATTTCGGATTCGACGTCAATTTGGCCATGATCAGACTTGCCCGCCAGAGGGGATAGAGTATCCTGCTGCATTTCCAGCCCGAGGCGCGCAGCTTGCTTGGCAGGCCACTGCGTGGAGGATGAGAGAACTCCTGGCCCCCGCTCCTACTTTTAGTTGCACTTTGTCTGATGAGTGCATAGATTGGCTCAATGAAGAAGCACAGATCGGGCCCAGCTTGGCATCAGAGGCTTCGACCAGCTCCGGGAGGGGGCGCAGGAACACCTGACTTGACTATGCCCCAGATTTATTGCTTTATTAGTACTTTCAAGTTTTCTTTTATGAATGTAATAAAAAGCAACTTCAATTGTATGTAAGAGCAGGAGAACTCTGTTTTGAAATCAAAGAAATTGAAAGTTGTGGCACTGAAAATTTTCCACCTTGGTCCAAAAATGGTCAAAGTTGTAAAAAGATTATTTGAACAAAATCAGCTTATATTAAAACTTTTCAAAGATATTTTTGATGTGGATTAGAACTGGACACGCCTGAGATCTGTCACTCGAGATGCACAACCCCAGATTCCTGCAACTGGAAAGTTGCCCCTAGTCTGAAGAGCGCCGCAGCACTGCACAGCAACGGAAAGTTGCCCCTAGTCTGAGTGGCACTGCACCGGAGATTCCAACGAATGCTGATGAACAAAAATGGCTGAGATGATCAAATGGACAAAGTTGATCGGGGAAGTATTATGGCTGAACTTCAGGATGAAGCTGCCTACGTATCCCAAACATGGGAATCAAGCCTTACGTAGTTCGGGGTTTGGGTTCGCTCGAGTACTTTCACTCTCCTTTTGCGCTCTAACTTTTGCCAAGGCCGCCCTTTGCGGGTTTTCAGCCTTGCGAGCTCAGTTTTTATATTTTCTAATTTTTTGTGCTCTAACTTTTGCCTAGGTCGCCCTTTCGGGTTTTCGGCCTAGCGAGCCTCTCAAGGATAGTATTTCTTCAACTTGTCCATGTTGATCGGTTGAGAGAATTCTAAGCCATCTAAGTCCATCAGAACCACAGCTCCGCCTGACCAGATAGCTTTGATGATGTAGGGACCAGTCCAATTGGGACTGAACTTGCCCCTCGGGTCATGGATGGGAGCTCGGTTGTCTTTGAGTACCAAATCCCCTTCTTTTAGATTTCTGGACTTAACCTTCTTGTTAAAAGCCCGAGCAATCCTGCGCTGATAACTCTGAACGTGGTACAGTGCTTTCAGTCTTCTTTCGTCAAAGAGCATAAGTTCCTCGAACCTACTCTGCTGCCAATCTGCCTCAGCTATCTGACACTCGGCCAATACCCGTAAAGACGGAACTTCAATTTCAATAGGTAGAACAGCCTCCATTCCATAAACTAACGAATACGGAGTTGCTCCGGTAGAAGTTCTAATCGAAGTTCTGTAGCCCCACAGAGCAAACGGCAACTTATCTGGCCAATCTCGATAGGTCTCCACCATTTTCCGCAGTATATGCTTGATGTTCTTGTTGGCGGCCTCAACTGCTCCATTGGTTTGCGGCTGATACGTAGATGACTTATGAAAAGCCACGTTATACTTTTCCAACAAGTCGACCACTTCTTTCTTAAAGTGGGATCCATTATCCGAGATGATCTCATTTGGCACCCCGTAGCGACAAATGATGTTGTTTCTGATGAACTTTGCGACGTGCGACGCTTTCAACACCGCGTATGATTGGGCTCCGACCCACTTTGTGAAATAATCTATCGCTACCAGGATATACTCATGTCCGTTCGACCCCTTCGGGGTAACAACTCCGATCACATCGATCCCCCACACGGAAAACGGCCACGGGGAAGTCATGTTGTACAACTTGGATGGTGGGATATTCATACGGTTTGCATGGATCTGGCATTTGTGGCATCGCCGAACAAAGCCGATACAATCCTCTTCCATGGTCGACCAGTAATAGCCCTGTCTAAGGATCTTTCTGGCCAACATTACTCCATTCATGTGTGCACCGCACTCCCCTCCGTGGATGGCCTCCATTAGGCGCTTCGACTCTTCAGCTTCTACACAGAGCTTATGCATTCCCAGATGACCTCTTTTGTACAGCTTACCTCCGCAGATGATGAACTGAATAGCCATTCTTCTAATGGCCCTTTTATCCTTGGCGCTTGCCCCTAGGGGATACGTCTCTTTTTCCAAGAAGTTCCAAATATCGTAATACCAGGGGTTGCCGTCTTGGGCTTCATCTATGGCGGAAATTGACTCGTATGCTGGCGCAAACTTCTGATCAATGATGACTGGACGCATCCGGACTCCCGACGGGATGTCTATCATGGAAGATAGAGTTGCTAATGAATCTGCGAATCTGTTATTCTCTCTTACGAGGTGGGTGAAATTTAGCTTCTCAAATCGAGGAATTAACAAATCCAAGGTTTGGTGGTAAATTATCATCCTTTCTTCCTTGACTTTCCAGTCTCCTTTTGCTTGAGACACAACAAGATTCGAGTCCCCAATGACGTCCAACCGTCTTACCCCTAGCTCTAGGGCTGCTTCCAGACCAGCAATACATGCCTCATACTCTGCCTCATTGTTCGAGACTCTGAACTGCAGCTTGAATGCTAAAGGGATACGGGAATCGTCAGGCGCTATCAGCAACACCCCTATCCCATACCCATACTGGTTTGACGCTCCGTCAAAATACATCGTCCAAGTTTCATCCTCGATATGCAGAATGGCTTAATCTGGGAATAGGTACTCAACCGCTTCATCCCCCTCAACCGGGTGGCCGGCAAGGAACTCCGCTACCGCCCTCCCTTTCACCGACTTGCGTGTTACATACTTCAAGTCAAATTCGGAAAGCAATAGCAACCAACGAGCTAGCCTACCCGTAAGTGCTGGTTTCTCGAAAAGATATTTGACGGGATCCAAGCGTGAAACCAACATTACAGAATGAGCTAACAAGTAGTGCCGCAGCTTCCTGGTAGCCCATACCAAGGCCAAACAAGCCTTCTCCAGTGGTGTATAGCGGGTCTCATAATCCAGCATCTTTTTGCTCAGATAGTAGATAGCCCTTTCCACTTTGTCTTCTAACTCCTGTGCGAGCATGCAGCCCATGGTGGTCTCAGTTACCGAAAGATACAATATCAACGGTCTCCCCAATTCTGGCAGTGACAACACAGGCGGGTTCTGTAGATACTCTTTGATCTGTTCAAAAGTTGCTTGACATCGGCCGTCCCATTGGAATTTCTTTCCTTTCTTCAGGAGGCCAAAAAGTGGTTCACAAGTCAAGGTTAATTTAGAGATAAACCGCCTTATGAATTGCACTTTACCTAGAAAGCCTCGCACCTCCTTTTCAGTCCTCGGTGGTGGCATTTCTAAGATGGCCTTGATTTTGGAAGGGTCGACCTCGATGCCCCTTTGCGTTATCAGAAACCCTAGCATCTTTCCTGCTGTAACACCAAAAGTACACTTCTGGGGATTTAGCCGCAGCCGAAATTCTCTGATCCTTTGAAAAAACTTTTGTAAGGCGGTGTAATGGCCCTCTCTTTCTTTGGACTTGACAATCATGTCGTCCACATACACCTCGACCTCTTTATGGATCATATCATGCAATATTGTGGTTGCTGCCCGTTGATAGGTAGCTCCCGCGTTTTTCAGCCCAAATGGCATCACTCGATAACAATATGTACCCCACGGGGTAGTGAATGCAGTCTTCTCCCGGTCTTCGGGCGCCATTACTATCTGATTATAGCCTGAGAAACCATCCATAAACGAAAGTAGGGCGTGTCCTGCCGTGAAATCTATCAGTTCATCAATGTGCGGCAAGGGAAAGTCGTCCTTCGGACTGGCCCTGTTCAAATCTCTGAAGTCTACACAGACCCGAATTCTGCCGTCTTTCTTCGGCACCGGAACAATGTTGGCCAGCCAAGTCAGATACTCAGACACCAACAGGAAGCCTGCATCAATCTGCTTGGTGACCTCTTCCTTGATCTTAATGGCCCAATCAGGGCAGATCCTCCTGAGCTTCTGTTTGACAGGTCGGGCCTCGGGATCGAGAGGGATCCGGTGCTGTACAATCTCAGGATCGATTCCAGGCATATCTTCGTAGGACCACGCGAAAACATCTTTGAAATCTTTTAACAAAGCGACTAAGCGCTCGCGTTCCTCAGAAGACAACGTGGACCCGATCTGGACCAGCCGCGGGTCCTTCTCAGTACCAACATTCACAATAGTGATTTCATCCATTAAAGGTTTAACAAATCTTTCCTACTCTTGATCAATTAACCGTTGCAAAACCGGAGGAATTTCTTCCTCGTCGTTTTCATCAAAATTTTGAAAATCCTGATTTAAGCAATAAATCAAAGGCACAGAAAAATACTCCGAAACCACATCCACGTCATTCTCATTAAATACTTCCGAGCCGTCGGATTCCTCTGTTACAACAGACTCAAAAGAAAATGAAAAAGACGACCTAGACAGGACTGTGGCATCCGGGTTATCACCCCCGGGAATACCGGACTCAGACTCAGTTGAGCTGGAATCTGATTCCGACGTACAAGATTCGGTAGAATCAGATTCCGGCTCACTACCTGACCCGGTGCTGCTTGATAGAAAGCCTTCTTCATATTGCCAGATGAGAGAAGGTGCGATGGATGCATCCAAAATAGCTGATGGTAGGCCCGCAGCCGCTTCATTCCCAATCACACATACCGAGGAGCTATCCCCCAAGCACCTCTGTTCGATCGGAGGATCTGAAAGCAGACACACCAGCGCTGCCCCCATTTCATTTTCAGCGTCCTCAGACTGTACCTCCTTACTTTGCTCAGCCTCAGCCGATAGATCTGCCTGCCCTTCGGCAATGTCATCCTCAGGTAACTGTAAATCAAAGAAAATCTCAAATCCCGGTACGCGCTTCTTCTCCGCGTTGAGCCACGGCTCTGGGAAGCCACAGAACGGAAAGTCCTCCCCTTCCCGGACGAAACGTCCGTTCAGGGTCCCCCGAATGGGATGGTGCATTAAGTCAAAGGGCTTTCCCATCTGTTTCGCCCTGGCCCTTCCGGCCATTTCCTTTCCTTTCCTTATCCAATCCTCTTTGGTGGGTAGGTAGCCCAAACCAAAGGTATGGGGGTTATGTGGCACTTCGGCCGATGTTGCGGCGCCTTTCCTACCGCTCTTGCCTAATCCCATCCCGGGGATGTGCTGGAGTTTGTTCATGAGATAAACTGCTTGGGCACTGACATACACCCCTTCGTTAGCTGCCATGATGTTCTGTACGACCCGAGCCTCGGCCAAGGTAAAACCTGATATGAACACATCTTCTATACCGTGCTCAATCTCTAGAACAGGCGTAGATACCTCTGGTGGCGGATGAATTGATGAGTTTCCAAAAACAATGGCTACTCCCTTCCCATAGGGGTATTTCACCACTTGATGTAAGGTAGAGGAGACCGCCTTTACCTGATGCAGCCATGGCCGCCCCAAAAGCAAATTGAACGTTGCAGGAACCTCCAAGACGTGGAAATCTATCTCGTGTTGTCCTGGCCCAACCTTTGTTTGAATCTTAACTGTCCCCATTACTTCGCGGCTTGTGTTGTCATACGCCCGAATCACCTGGGCCGTTGGTATAAAATTCGCGACTTTCAAACCAATCGCATAAGCTGTCCTTGCCGGGCAGACGTTGATGGCGGACCCCGTGTCGACAAGTACCACAGGTATCCATTTATCTCTGCACTCGACAGAGATGTAGAGCTGCTTGTTATGGTTCGCACCCTCGGGTGGTAGCTCTTTGTCAGAAAAACTCAATGCTGGGGAACTTCCTCCCGAAAAGACTAAGCCCGCCAGCTGTTCGGGCGTGGTATCTATGGAAAGTTTGGCCTTATCCATGGCTGATAGGACAGCCTGCCTATGTACTCGAGAAGCCATAAGCAGTCCCCAGATGGAGATGTCTGCTTGTATCTTTTTCAATTGTCTCAATACGGCCTCATCTTCGAGTTGCTTCTCCTTTTGTTTCTCTGCTTCATTATCTTTTCCAGACGCCTCTGGTTGATCTAGGTGTGGAGGCTTGAAATACCGTCCACTCCTAGTCATGTGATCGACTTCGCCGATATACCAGGTATCATCTGGTTGGTTACCTTTCCAATCCTCGTCCGTGTGGGCCAGACATAGATCGTCGTCTTCCCACCACATACCATCTGCGACCGACAAGCATCTATCTGGTTCTGGCACAACTATCCCGATACTTGCAGTACCTTTTATCCCTATGCTCGCAGCATTCTCCATTTCCGTACTTGCGGCGGTTTCGACCCCCACGTGGCCTTTTGCTTTCCTGATCCTCTCAGAATCCTTGAATCTTCCTTGTTCTGACTGTGTCAATGCAGTAAGTTGCTCACTGATCCCTGTACTCAAAATGCTCCATTCCCGAGCGAAACTCTCGACACCGGCGCTCTCTGGCGATGCATTCTGCTCTTCGACACTCCCGGCCGTTGTTGACATTCCTGCCCCTGCCGGGCCTTGTTCTGACTGGAACTCCCCTATTACATCCGGCTGATCGTCTAACCACCCCGTGGCTTCTGCTGACTCTTCATAATCGAACCAGTTGATGGCTGAGTCTTGGTCATCGTGAAATTGGAACTTGACAAAATCCTCTTCCATGGCTTCCAAATCATCTGTTCCCTGTCTTGGACTGTTCCCTCTAATTACACACAGCTCTTCTTCGATTGGAAATCTGACATTTGGTCTATTCTGGCCCACTGGTGAGATGTAGTCACTCGGACTGTAAGCATTCCCAACATCATTCTCAGACTCCGCAGACTTCGGTTTGACAACCTCTTTCCTGTTCTCGATGGTCACCACCACTGGCTTGGGTTGGGTTATGGAGACGTCCATCATGCACAAATCGGTGCAATCAGGGAGGAAAACTTTAGGTTTAGGCAGGTAGGAGGGTGTGATGTAGATACGAGGATCGTAGGATACGACCCCAGTGTAGATGAAGTTGATTCTTTTGGGTGGTGGTGCTTGGTTATGTGTGGGGAGAGGATTTATGGTAACATTGGGTTTCTCAGGGGGTAAAATCACCCCATTATCAATGAGATCTTGAATTTCATGACGTAAACGAAAGCATAGGTCGGTGTCATGACCGTGCTGCTGGTGGAACGCACAATATTTGGCTGGGTTGTGGGTGGCGGGTAGTCTGTCGGGTAAGGGCCGCGGCTCTAGGGGCTTCAGATGCCCTTTTCTGATCAAAACCCCCAAAGCTTTAGACAGGGGCATATAAAGTGGAGCGAAAGTTCTGGTGTTTCTGGGAGGGTATTTGGCTGTTTGTGAGTTGCTTCCGGACGCACCGGAGAATGGTGTGGCTGCCGTGTTTCTTGGGGAAGGGTTAGTGGTGACCATACTCACTTCGGAGGCCCTGGCAATCGTAGCGCCACTCAGGCCTGCATTAGTACTACGATTGAAATTTCTGCGGGGTTGATCCCGGTCATTGTCAATCCACCCTTGTCTTAGGGCGTCTTCGATCTGCACCCCCATTTCATGCAGATCAGCAAAGGTAGGAAAGGGGACTACAATCATCTTTTGCATTAGCCTCGGCTGGAGATTGCGCACAATCATCCGAATCTGGTCCTTGTCCGTGGGTCTTAAGGTCATCATCGAAGCCTTAGCTCGCCATCTGGTTACAAATTCTGAGAAACTCTCCTTGGGTTCTTGTCTCGTTGTCTCGAGATCTCGGGTCGTGATCTCGATTTGTGTGTTATATGAGTATTGCAGGATGAAGGCCTCAGCCATCTCGTCCCAACTTCTCTTGACGTCATCCTCCAACTTGGCGTACCACGCGGACGCTACACCCGACAGGGTACGGCCGAATAAAGACAGCTTCTGTAATCTGGTGAGGCCCATTGGCCTTAGGACGTCTGAAAACAGTCGCAGGTGTACCATGGGATCCTCAGATCCGTCAAAACGATCGATTTGGGGCATCTTAAACCGATCCGGCAGCTTCACAGCCGTGTCGATGTATCCATCTCCAATGTCCGGAATGGACTTCGCACCTTGAGATTTCTTGAACAGCTTTTCAAGCTTGTGCATTTTTAACGTCATGGGGTCTACCTCAGACTCAAAGAGAGAATCCGATACATTAATGGGAGTGGGTGCTTTGGATTGTTGAGGCGGAATCGGGGGTGGAGCCGGCCCCGTTGGGATGTCTGTATCTTCTTGGACATTCCGGGCGTTTGGTGTCTCTTCGGGTATTGGAACCCTTAATGGAGGAGGGATTTGCTGCGAAGGTGATGCCCCAGTTTGCTGTTGCAATCTCCCGATTAAATCCGCTTGCTCACTCATAACTGTAGCCTGTTGCCTGGCAAATTCTGCCTGTCGGGCAGCGTCTTGCTGCATCATTTTCATGCTTTCCTGAAGTTGGCGCACCATCTCCTCTAAGCTAGCCATACTGTTCTGCTCTGGTTGAATTGCTGGTATGCGTTCCCTCTCTGTGGGTGAAACGGGATCCTGATCCCTACTATACACAGGTGGGGTAGACAAAGCCCTCTGTACTAATTGTTGAACCGGTGTCCTCTGCCTAGTTGCTTTCCGTTTAGTAACCGGGGGCAGAGAATGGTACACTGGTTGTCCTTCTATCAGATCCTCAGATCAATGGAGCCGGCGACCTCTGATCCAGAGTGCTTGGGGAATGTCTACTGGGTTGGACGCAATGATGCTAAACTACCTAGCAAAAAGATAAATAAATCAATAAACAAACCAACAACTGGACAGCACAACGGCATAAAATAAACAAATAATATACAGTTGGATATTCAAAACACATAGTCGATAAGCCGAACACACTGTTCCTCGATACTGATCACTGTTCTCAAAATCTCTATTCCCAATACTGAACCCTGATACCCGCAGATAACTGATTCTCTTAAAGCTGATACTGATGCCCTCAGGCCTGATGCCCAGACTTACAAACTGGTGTGTTCATTTCCCTGCAGAAATACATTCTAACAGCACATAGCAAGTAAAGAGAGCCAAAACACCCCTATGTTAGGGTAGGGTTTCCCTGTCCTATTTTGTCAGGAGCTAGGGTTTCACTACGCACACAGCGGTTCTCAAACAACCTAATATCGGGTAAGCAGCCTGTCCTAATTTGGAATGGTCACTATGGATCCGAATATGCACTAGGTCGAATGGTCAAAAGGGGTGCCATGGTAAACCGGGGTTTGTGTTCCCATGCTGTCAGAGCCCATAGCTGGTCAGCCTTACGGACATGCCTTGACAAGACAAGCCTCCGGCAAACCGTTCAGGAATGGCAGATGGCAAACACTGTGTTCCTAGGCGCACCAATGCACATGCAATGCAAAGAAACACATAAATGAGATCAAAAACAGGATATCACGAGTTCAAGTCAAGCTCTCTAAACTCCCCAGCAGAGTCGCCAGAAACTGTAACCAGCCCGCGGAGGGGGCCTCGCTACGGTTCGGACTCGATTTTTGTTGTCGCGGTTCTTAATCTGAACCAAAGAGTCCAAATCTGGCAAATCATTTTGAGAAACAGATTTTTGAAAAACTAGTGCCAAACATGGACTGCTTTGCCAGATACAGAGTCGCCACCTAAATATTTGTTAATGGGGAGATTTAGGAAACCCTGACTCGGTGCCGAAGGCCACATGTCCGTCATCACCGGAGTTGTCTCAGCTCGGGAGCTTGGGTACGATCGGGGAAGGTCAGCTATGAGCACCCCCTTTCGCCCGGTCCGAAGACCGGCCTCTACTAACCGTGATATCCAATTTTGAAAACGTTATGTGTTCTTATTCCTAATTATTAGCCTAGAATTACTATGTTATGCGCGCACAGCAAACAAGTATAGACCAAATCGCCCAAATTGGAACAAGACATTTCATGTTCGTTTTGAAAATGGTTTGCTACTCGCAAGTAGGCTAAAATGCAGATTTTGCCACCCTCAAGTGGGCTTTTGGAAAAAATGGTTTTGCCACTATCTAGTGGGCTTAAAATTCACAGTTTTAACGCATTATCCCAATTTAAGCAATTTGACCTCCACCCACAGGCATTCAAGCAATTTATCTCATGTAAACACTTAGCCGCATGGCAAGCATACTATTATGGCAACATTCGCACGCATGTTGGATGCTAAAGCATAACCACTTACATTGTACTCCGTGCCAAAACAATAAACTAGTTAGCAAATGTGCGTGTCCTAGTTCATGTTATTTTGCCTAATGCAACACATACAAGATGCAATTTTAGTTAGGCTCGGTTAACCTAAATATGGCATACGATATGCAACCAACTGATTCATGTATTCAATTTTGGAATTTGAAAATACGAATGCGGTTAGTATGATGTACCGAGCCCGGTGCATGTCAACAGATGCATGAATGCGCGCATGCACATCATAAGGTATGCTAATTTCAAAAATGCCCTAATCTACCATCATAAGCAGGTAAATAAAAGGGAAGAACGAAATGGGGATTGGAAGACATACACACACTCACCCACACTTATTACATGTTTACCCTCACTCAGAGGGTTCGAATTAATATTACAGTCCCAAATAATAAACGAATAAAATTATTACAAAAATAAATATTCTAATTTAATTTAAAGGAAAGGTGGCGAAGGAAGGAAAAGGGTAGCCGCAGCCTCTGCCTCGGGATGCGCGAGTGATGCATGCTCGAATCCGCCTCGTCCGGAAAACCCGTACTGTGCTCCTGTCGTCTCTGTTTGTACTGCCTTGTCTTTCTGAAAATTGCCAAAGTACTGGAGCAAGTTCCTTGCGTCCTGCAGAGCACCACCGGCCGGACAGAAATGCCACCGGCACTTCACAGTTCCCATCGGCACTTTATTGGATTCATCGGCACTCCAGATAGTGCCGGTCGGCACTAAATTCTGCCGGTCGGCAGAAACTTCCTGCAGAAGACAATTTGACAGCAAACAGAGAACAGACAGTGCATGGTATGGAGTTCTTGGACACATGTAAGCATGGTCCTACTTCTTATCATATTTTGAACTCAAAGAAGCATGACCTTCGACCTTTGAGCCATCAATGGTGCATGATGACTCGAAGGATCAAATTTGCCACTTGATGTAAGGATGTATGCAACAAACAACATGAAAACCGAGGCCTTATCAAGTTGGAGTCAAAGGTCCCGATGACCGGGAATCGAGGCACATTGCATCACTTGAAGTATGAATGGTCCTTGATTCCCACACTTGGTTCGACACCCCAAACCAAGTAAATGCAATGCATGTAATGCTTACAAGCCTCAAATGTATCATGCCACCAAGATGTAAAGCACAACAAGCATTATGCAACCAACATGACAAACGTATAATACCAAGCATACAAGATGCAAACATGATACAAACATGGACCGAATTGACCATGGGATTGATGTGCTACAAAGCTTAATGGAACGACTATGCAACAAACATGGAGCAAGCATGCAAGAGGGCTTAAAATGGCAAAGGGGCAGGCCCTCACCCCTCTCAAAACAGTGGCCAAAAGTCCTCAAAATGATGGACAATCAACTCATGTTAACAAGCAAACTTATGGTCCCAAAGTTAAGGCACAAAGGGAGACAACTTCCCCCCCACCAACATGACCTCTCATGGCATGATCAAAACAAGTAAAAACAGAGTTTTTGCATGCAAAATAGGACCCCAAAAACTCCTAATATGGCAGCTAAAGTAACCCCCATGAAGCATATGCACTAAGGCTCATTTTTAGGCATAAGAGGACACACCCTCAAGGTATGAAAGAGGCCATGCATGCACACATACAAGCATGATTCTTGGACTAAAATGTGGTCCTTAGATGATGTTAAATCGTGAGGATAATCACAAACATACATATTAGAGGTCAACATGCTCAAAGCTTTTAGGCTAAAATACAAAGAAACCCTAACAAACATGTCAAGCATGACTAAATAGATAACCAATAAACCTTAAGCATGGAAAAACATCACTAAGAACTTCATGGAACTAAACCAACTCTCACAAGAATCATGGCCTAATCATGAGATGTATTTCTAAGCAAGATGGAGCAATACAAAGCAAGTATTACAAGCATACAAGAAGGCCCAAATCCGACCAAAAACAGAGGTTATATATGACCTAAGATGCCTAAAAAAAAATACTGAAATGAAGCCAAGAAATAACAAGCACACATGCTATCCTTTTGAGCCCAAAAGCAAGAAAACAAAGCCATAAAGGGAAAGGGGTGTCCCTCCCCTATGCAAGACTTCAAACCAACTTTTTTGACACTAAAATACACTGATTTTTAGTGATGAAAATGATCAAAATGCTGAAGTGAACAAAACCTTATCAAAGAGGCACCAAAAATAGACCAAACAAGGCCTATGAGGGTGAGTTTGCACTCAAACCACAAAATGACCTTAATGAAAGTGCTAGAGCAGGAAAATTTAAGCCTTTTTCATGTTATACACAAGAGCTAAAACAGTAAACAAAATAGGTAGAAAACCAATGCAAGTTTGGGGAATAAAAAGGAAGATGCTCACCCTTGAAGAACCCTTGAAGAACAATTGGTCTAGCCTCCTTCTTTGGATCAAAACCAGTCTAAAACTCAAGAAACAACTCCTCCAAGTCCCTCAATCTCGGAGTAAGGTGTAATGGTGTGTGTAATGGTGCAAAAGTAAGGTAAAACACACCTTTTGAGCTAAAAAACACACACAAAGGAGGAGAGAGGGGGAGGTATAGAGATAATATGTATCTATATTGCTAAGGGCTGGTTTTTGCTTCTGTTTTTCTAACCTAGAACCAAGAGGAAAGCCCCTCTCTTATAGGACTCCCTCTTGCAAAGCTTATACAACAAGCTTGGCAAAAAATAGTGCCGACCGGCAACATATTATGCCGACCGGCAATAAAGTGTGCCGACCGGCAAACAAAAGTGCCGATGGCAGAAAAAGACCAGCCGGTGGCCTCCAGCCACTGCCGGTGCTGTGTGGGGATGCCTTACATGGCATTCCCTGCCTCTCAAAGGCAAGATGCAAGTGTTTGGTGCAAAACCAGACACTAAACGGTTGAGTTTGGAGATTCTGAGGCAGGGCACGCGAGCCGAGACCTCCGGGAACTCCAAACGAACACGAACATGGATAATCACCGAGTGTTCAAACGGTAACGTCCAAGTCTTGAGAACGGTCAAAAATGGGGTGTCTACAATAACAAGACCAAAAATGCACTGATATTATGACCCAAAGGCCTAGGCTTAATGGCTTACACAATGATCCATTCATGAGGCATAAAACACAAACTCTTTAAGGCATTTAAAGCATGTCAAATGCAGGTGTATGACCAAATTTCATGGACTGAAATAACATTCAAAATGATGGCAAAGCATGCAAACACCACATGTATGGCATGGTAGAGGCCTTAAAACCCAAGGCTAGCCAAAGCATTTACACTATAGCTATACAAAACATGAGTGATATGGCCATGGCAGCCCAAAACAATCCTAGAACAGCCCAGAATAAGAATAAAATCATGCTGGAGCAAAGCCAAAATACGTTGGAATGATTAGTCAAATCAACATGCACATAAGGCTAGTAAGCAAGATTTGTTCTACAAGTATATGGAGCATGCAAAAGATGACCAAACCAACTTTAGAAAGAGTTATGTCATAGAAAAACATCACCAAAAACATGCTGAAATGGACTCAACATAAGCTAGGCAAACATGCTACTTTGATGAGCCATAAATGGGATTACACTACACATATAAGAAGCATGCAAAAGATGACCAAACCAGCCATGGACAGAGCCAAGGCAGGTTCTAAAAGTCACAAAAAAAAGGCCTGAACCAAGCCTCAAAAGTATAGGGATACATGCTCCTTTGATACGCCAAAAACTCAAGCAAACAAAACAAAAAGGGAGGGGGTCACCCCCCTCTGGTTTTAGGCCTCAAAACCACATGCCTACCACTAAAAATCCACTGGATTTCAGTGGCTAAAAGGCCAAACCAAGACTACCTTGAAGGCCTTAAAGCATGGCACAAACAAAACCAAACAAGGCAAACAAGAGGGTTGTGCACCCTTAACACCAAGAAGACCTTAAACAATCATCAAAAGCACTCAAATATAGAACTTTTTTCAGTTGAAAGCAAGGCCTAAAGAAATATGCAAGGATGGCCAAAATGAGGTACAAATAAATGCTAAAATAGGAAATATACTCACCCTTGAAGATCAACTTCGAAACCAGCAACCTCAGGGGCCAAAAACCAAGTTTCAGAGCTCAAGTAACACTCCCAAGAACCTCAACCCAAAGATGGTGGTGTATCTCTATGTGTTGTAGTGTAAAAGTGCAAGAAAAATGGACTTTAGAACACTATTCTATACAATATAAAGAGAGAGAATGAGAAATATAGAGAGAAAGAGAGGTCTTTCTTCTCTAAAATGACTGAACTTCTGCTAAGGAGAGAGGGCCTCTCCTTATATAGAAGAGGAGCAATGCAAAGCTTGTTGAACAAGCTTGGCAAGAGCTTCATCCCTCCATACACGTGTATGGAGGGGAAATGAGTGAAAACCAGCTGGCTCAAAAGATCTGGCGTGAAACCTGCTGAGACAAGGGTTCTGCCGGCCATCAGCAGTGGCCGGCAGTGGCTCATTGATGGCCGGCAGGCTTCATCAATGGCCGGCAATAACAAAAGCATGGCCGACAGGGCCAAAATGAGGCCGGCAATGCACCAAGAGAATCAAACTGGAAGGGCCAATACATGGTCCAAAAATGGGGCAGAAAGGATACAGGGTTTGGGAAGCTCAAACCTATGACGTTCCGCCGCGACAGTCGAGTACTCGACGAGCAATCGAACTAGGTTTTGGATGTACCTGCAAGCACAACCAAGTCTTGAAGACGGTCAGAATGGGGTGTTTACAATTGCCCCTCTTTGACAAAACTCGAAAGTCACAAAGTGACGGGAGTGAATGTCAAAGCCCAGAGACGACCCATTTTTGACAAGGCCGAAGACTCAGGCTAACATTCAAAAAAAAAAACAAAATAGAGATGTGCCTGCAGGCTCGGGCAAAATGCAAATGACATGCACGATGCAAGAGCATAATTTATGATTATGCAAAGAAAGCTGTAATGAAGCAATTATATACAATAAATGCAACAGTTTTAAGCAAGCGAATACAAATCAAACTACATTACATGCAGAAAGGATGTAAGAGAATTGTGCAATTCTCGCTATGTCTCACACGGAGTGCATACAATACCGTGCGGTTCGTCTGGTCGTGCCAACTCCAAATGAACCGTACATACAATATCGTGTCTGTAAAAGAAAGAAACTCAACAGGTACAATATCGTTAGAAACATGCATATCACTGCAAGTAAAAAGTGCGTGACAACGCAACTGAAATAGTGCATAACAATGCAAGTAGAGGGGTGCAAAACAATGCAATCCTGAAGGTGCGAGACAACGCGGGTGGAACATTCATAACAGCGCAGGATAGAGATATGTGCGTAACAGCGCAAGTTAAAGAAATGCGTAACAGCGCAAGTAAAACATGCGTAACAGCGCAAGTTAAAGAAGAAGACATGTGTAACAACGCAAGTAAAACAAGTCAAACATGCGTAACAGCACAAGTAAAAGAAATAAAACATGCGTAACAGAGCAAGTTAAAGAAGAAGACATGCGTAACAGCGCAAGTAAAACAAGTAGAACACGCGTAACAGCGCAAGTAAAACATGCATAACAGCGCGAGTAAAACAAGAAGACATGCGTAACAGCGCAAGTAAAAGAAATAAAAAATACGTAACAGCGCAAGTAAAGAGGTGCGAAACAACGCAATTAACGAGCGTAACAGCGCCAGTAAAAGAGGGGTGCAAAACAACGCAATTAACGAGCGTAACAGCGTAAGTTAATGAAAGGGGTGCAAAACAATGCGATTAACGAGCGTAACAGCGCAAGTTAAGGAAAGAGGTGTGAAACAACGCAATTAACGAGCGTAACAGCGCAAGTTAAAGAGGGGTGAGAAACAACGCGATTAACGAGCGTAACAGCACAAGTTAACGAAAGGGGTGCGAAACAACGCAATTAACGAACGTAACAGCGCAAGTTAAAGAGGGGTACGAAACAACGCAATTAACGAGCGTAACAACGCAAGTTAAAGAAGGGTGCGAAACAACACAATTAACAAGCGTAACAGCGCATGATATAGATATGCAAAACAATGCATGATATAGGAGATGCAAAATAATGCATGATATAGGAGATGCAAAACAATGCATGATAGAGGTATGCGAGACAATGCATGATATAGATATGCAAGACAATGCATGATAGAGATATGCAAGACAATGCATGATATAGATATGCAAAACAATGCATGATAGAGATATGCAAAACAATGCAAATTAAATGAGGTGCAAAACAACGCAAATATACAGAATGGATATTTAATACAACAAGTATATGCTAGGTGACAACAAAAGCATGCTTGATAAAAACATCTTGAAGACAACTCCCGGTTTACCTCCCAAAAGATTTGCGATGTATCAAAAGGATACACCTTGTGCGCTTTTATGGGCGATGACCACCGTACATTGAAGACATGATTTCCGGGTTTCCACGAAGGCGTTTTGAGTCAAATTTTGAGCACTCCTCGGAATTTTTGGAACCCAAGGACACATACCAAGGTATAATAGGCAAAATAAGCTGGTGGAGGATTTCCGGCCATTGGGGAAATCCACCAGCCCCCTGCCGGCCATCATAGGCCACTGTCGGCCATCGATGTGCCCCTGCCGGCCATCGATGGCAGATTTAGGCAAAGTGGTCTTTTTGGCCATGGGTCTTTATATATACCCAAAATTACTCCATTTGCTCACAAACCCTTGCATAGAAAATATTTTCCTTGCCCTCTAGGTGTGCCTTCTCTCTAGATTCGCGCGTTCTACGCATTTCCCAACACCCTAAACAACCTTGAATCGCTAAAACCCCTTTGTTCTCTTCGATTTGAACCGATCAGAAATCGAATCCGAGGTGCCTTTTATCATTTCCCCGATTCAAGGATCATTTTCCCCGAATTTCTCTCGAGGTTAGTTCACTCTTCCCGGGTTTTCAACTTCATTTGAATTTTCTGTTTCTTAGGGTTTGGTTTGTTCAAAACTTCACAATTTTGCTCATTTTTGCTCATTTCTGTATCTATTTCAGATGGCTGCCGATGTCCCGCGTGATGGGGGTTTCCCGGCACTCCCTCCAGTGGAGTTTGCCGCGGACTTTGCGGCTGAGCCAGGGGTTGAGCCTGAGCCTTTACCACTGAGTGTACGTCCCTTCGACCCCGCGAGGTATCACCGGAGACCCATATTATACCAATGGTGGGAGGCATCCATGCCTTTACCGATTTCGACGAGGACGCGCCAGATGATCTCCTGCTGAGGGAGCCGATGTCTCATTTGTCGGCCATTGCTGTGGAGGTACCAACTCCGCTTTTCTGCAGTATTACTTTCACATATTTGCATTTCTTGCACTGTTTCGATTTGATTGCATCACATGCTTTGATCTGACTGTATCACATACTTCGTTGCTCTGCATTTAACTGTATTTCACGTATCATTGCCTCGTATGTACTGTATACGAGTGCACCTCATGCGTCTCTACCTTGAATTCAACTGTATTTTCAATACTCCACTGATTTGCACATAACTGTATTTTCAATACATCGCTGATCTGAACTGAACTGCATTTTCAATACATCGCTGATTTGACTTGAACTGCATTTTCAATACATCACTGATCTGACTTGAAATGCATTTTTAATACATCACCGATCCAATCTGAACTGCATTTTCAATACATCCCGATCTAATCTGAACTGCATTTTCACAGGATGGATCCCGCTCCTTCAGAGGTTATGGTGCTACGACCGCTCAGGACTGGTATGATGTGCTTCCTACGAGGGTTCGCTAGATCATTGATGGGACCGGCTTCGGTGTATTTTGCTGCAGCTTGACGTGAGTCACAGTGAGTTGCCCTCTTCTAGGGGCTCTTGTGGAGAGGTGGTGGGACACTACCAACTCTTTCCACTTCTCCACGGCGGGAGAGATGACGACGACGCCGTTCGACTTTGCCATGATCGCTGGCCTGGGCGTAGGAGGTGATCCAATTCCTTTTGATCCGGACATGGGAGAGTGGGTAATCATATGAGATGCATTACTCGGAGTGCGTCCATCGATATTTCAAGCGGGTATGGTTAGATATACCTGGGTCGAGGAGCATTACAGAGGGGAGGATCTTGAGACTGATGAGGAGGTGGAGCAGTACGCCAGGGGCTTCCTCCTATTCCTTTTCGGTACCACCTTGTTTTCGAACAGGTGGAATACCGTGGGTTTATACTTCCTGGGCGCTCTGGTGGTGCTTTTGCGGGTTCATTTCTACGACTAGGGGGCAGCCGGCCTTACTACCCTCTATGGATACATGAGCTCGACCTCTCGGATGTGCGGGAGATTCATCGGCGGCTACTGGCGAGCTTGGGAGGTACACAGCTTAGTTCCCCCCTTCATTATTTCGCTTAGCATTTCCTGCTTTCGTTGTGTTCAACACTTGTACTTTCTGTATTCTCTATATCTGCTGTTACACTGTATGCTTTCTGTTTTGCATTTTCTGTACACCATACATACTGCACACTGCATACCACACACTGCACACCACACACTGCACACACAAAATCTAATGTCTGCTCTAGACCTGCACTCCTTATGCATCATGCTGCGTTCTACTTTCTGCATGTTCTATACTCTGTTCACACACTGTGCTGATCTCATCTTTCTTATAGTTGTGGGTGTACACATACTTCCCGACACTTGCTCCAGAGCCTATGGAGGAGACCCCAGCGACAGTCCCATTTTCTGATGTGTATGGCAGCCAGCTCCGTCGTAGGACCCGAGAGAGCTTCATGTTCTTCCGGCAGTATTTCGATTCAGTCACAGCGCATGAGGTAATTCTGCGACGAGGTTATTTCAGTTAACCTGATACACCCACATTCGTTATTTGACAAATGATCGTCTTGTTCGTTCTCTCTTCTCAGATCACGTGGCAGCCATGGGGTGCGATCCCGTCAAGACTACGAGATCAGTACCACACTGCCCGGACTGTGTCTCAGTTCCACATCCTGTTCGAGGGCCCGATTTGTCGCGCCTGGTTTTTGAGTGAGCGCTTCGTACGCCAGACCTTGGGGTTACCTGCTCCATTTGTACCGGCGGCACCTCCACCATCGATGAGGGAGACACACAGGCTGTCTGTCGACCAGGTGATTCAGTTCATGGTAGGACTGGAGACGGATTATTTTCGCGTAGAGGGCGACTACACGACCTTCATTCAGACGCATCTAATGCCATCTCTGTCCGGTGTCTGAGGAAAAGATGGAGCGAGGGCTCCAGTTGCAGGAGGAAAAGGTGGAGCGACCAGATCTCGTAGGAAGAGAGGTGCTGAGGGAAGACAAGGGGCCGTATGGCCAGCGCTGCCTACTACTATGACATAGCGAGGATGGGTGGAGAGATTTATCAGGTTCCCTTCGCTCCTCCTCCAGCTAGTCATGAGCTTGTCGGAGTTCACGGCTCGACCCCGGTATGCGCTATACTTTTCATTTTGCACAGTCATTTCATTTCATTTGATATCTCGCAGATTACTAATGACTTTGACACTCTTGCAGGCTTCTATTGAGTACACTCGTCAGTCTCTAGAGCTGACAGCCTCGGCGATAGGGATGCTGCAGAAGCCTGGACCTGCTCAGCATTTACAGTATTTCGGTAAGTTCTTTCAAGCTACATTTCCGGCCACAAAGTCTTGTCTTGACACTCCATCACTTGCACAGTTCCACACTGCACTGATCTGATACATTGCTCTCATACACCGCTCACGATGCACCTACACTGCAAATCATCCACTGCTCATAGCACATTAGTCTTCACATCTAATACATTTTGATTACTAATGCATTTTGGTGAATTGCCCTTTTCCAGATTCCTTTCCTGGCGCCAGGCCCATCAGGTGTCCCAGCAGGAGCAGGGGCGGGTCCTTCAGCACCTTCCCGAGCAGCAGGGAGAGCGGGACGAGGGACTGGTTAGTGGGGGCCTGCCCTAGATGACGATGAGTCTGACGAGAAGACGGTGAGTCCGCGAACAGAGTCACCTCAGGACGGAGATGAGGCTGGAAATGGCTCAGATTCAGACTCTGACGGTGGAAATCCTAGACCTTTGTCTAGGAAGAGGACCAGGACGGATTCCCGCACTTGAGGCTACCGGCGCCGATCCAGACATTTTGCTGATTCAGATGCTGCTCTTATTTTTTTGCTTTATTTTTCTTTGTATTGGTAGGTTTGCACATTGTACTGTGTCAGGCAGGTTTTATTTTATTCAAAACTATGTACCTTTTACAAAAGAAAATATGATGGAATGAGACAGCTCTTTTTGTTGAAAAAGTGTTATATTTGTACATTCTATGCATCGCATCGCATCACATCACATCGCATTACATAGCAATGTAAATGAGATTGAATTTTGTTTTGAAAACCAAACACTCGAATCGTATTAATCAGGTAGTGAACCAACTAACAACAAAACAACTCGATAAGCAAAACAAAACCTTAACAAGTTTACAACTCGATAAGCAAGTTACAACAACTCAATAAATGAAATGAATATGATTACAATTCGATACAAAAATGAAAACTAATACGTCTTAAACAAGACATAACAAAGTCCAACAGGACAAAAACAAGACCTCAAAAGAGACAAGTAACAGGACTCCACTGCAGTAAATAACTGGGTCTTCACCAAGAAGGTCAGTGGGCAGGAGGGAGAGGCTGTAGGCCACATAGGAAGGCCTGCCGGCCATCAGTGTGCCACTGCCGGCCACTGATGAGCCACTACCAGCCATCGATGGCAGACTCTCTGAAACGTTGACATATGTCCTTCACTCACTTCCTTATCTTCTATATGAGTTCCAGCTTCGGGATTTTCTTCATTTCAACTCAGTTTTGCATCAAATGGAAGCAATTCTTGTTCAAAATCTAACAAATTGGATTGCCAACTTGGATGGCTCGGAAAAGCTAAATTTTCGGGGCTTCGGCATAAATGCACTATTCACGTTGAGTCGCACCTCGCTGCGTTTTCCGTTCCTTCATATCGCGGCAAGGTTTTGGAATCCGGTGACACACGTCTATAGCTTTGGTGGACAAGAGGTGTGTCCTACTTTCGAGAATTTCCAAGCTTTAATGGAATTCGAGTGCGAGGAAGAAATCTTGCCTCAACTCCGATTCAGCCACGTCCAAGCCCTAGGGTGGATGTGCGGCCTCACTTTGCATGATGCTCGGTCATTGATTCACGACGGGGAGTTGGACATTCCGAGTTTGGTTCGTCGATTTTCTGGTGCCGGTGACTGCGGCGACCATCATTGGCAGGGTTATCGGCGACATGCGCTTTGCTTGTGCATGTTATCCCATTTCTTGCTTGCCTCAGGTTCTGGTGGGTTTAGCACTCGTTTGATCGAGGTAGCCGAGGGCATAAGAGAGGGCAGGAACTGCATCACCATGACGCTAGCCGAGACATTGATAGGATTGGATGCTTTTCATCGCTGGGAGATGACTAGATTTGCAGGGAGTCCACTACTATTGCAGGTAATGTTTCCTATCCCATCTCACTTATATATTGCTCACATCGCTCGGCCCTCAGGCTCGGTTTTTCTCTCAAAACCCTTTTCTTACTTTTCTCTCAATGCACATCTCTCTATTCTTTAATTTCTCATTTTTTTATCCCTCCCCAGGTATGGTTGATGGACAAATTGAGAGTGGTGGACTCATGTCCGGTGTATTCAGCTCGCAGCTATTTTTTCTGACAGCGTCTAGTTGATGCCCCGGATGAGGGATGGTGGTATAACTGGATGTGCAATTTGTCCGCGGACCACATTGCTTGGCGCTACCCTTGGCTTAATCTGCTGGCGATGAGCTACAGCATGACTCACCAGCCCGGGATTCAGTTGATTGACTTGACACACTATGTGTGATATCCCTGTTCCGTAATATGTTAATTGGTCCTTAACATGAATGTGATTATGTGTTTAATATGATTTTGTGTCCCATTATGTGAAAATATGTGGTTTTGAATTTCTATCTGTTCACCGTAGGAATATCTGTTTGATTATCTGCTTTGGAAATTAATTTGAAGGCCTTATCGGCCACAAAACCCGAAATTGATTGCGCCATTATGATTAGCGTAATTTCCAGAGCCTACAGTGAAATTTAATTAAAAATTGATTCGGATCAAATTAATCAGATTGAATTTGATGAATTAGTGCTCAATTATTTTATATTAAAATAATGTGACCAAGGGAGCTCTTATTAAGGCCATTACACTCTCATTTTTGTTTCTTTTGAGTTCAACTTCTAAAATTATGCTCTAGAGAGAGAGAGGGGCCGGATTAGTGAGAGAAGAGGCTCAAAGTAGAGATTTGCTAAGGAACTTGGTAATCTTGAAGCTACGCTCAAGAATTAAGCACAAGTTTAGAAGATTAAAGCTCCTAGGTGAGTAATCAACCCTTAATTCATAAGTTCGAATTGTGAGTTTGTGAATTGAAGATTAAATGGTGGGTTAGATCATGAATTGAGTTGTATTTGTTGAATTAAAAGTCAATAGATGCATGCATGTAGGAAATTACTATGAATTTCCATATTTGAGCACAATGTGTATGATCCATGTTGAATTTTTTGTTTAAGTCCATATATTTGATCACCTCTTCACCAATTAAGTTGAGGATATTGTGTATATTCCATATGCAAGTGCAAATCATGGAAGTATGAACCTTAAATGTTTGAATTTAGTGTGTTGGTGATGAGTTTGAGTCAATTTGGGACATGCATGTGCTTGATTCATGAAATTGAGCTTCATTGTGTTGTGATTTGGTGTTTATACCACGTTAGTACATGATAATGTGAGATTTGAGCCAAAAGCATGCATCTAGAACCATTGAATGTCGAATTGGAGCTCAAGAACATGTTCTGGAAAACCCAGAAAATTTGATGTCCGCTCGAGCGGTGAAACTGCCGCTCGAGCGTGAATTTCGTGCTCCCAGTATTTTCTGCAGACATAGTGTCCGCTCGAGCGGGGAAGTTCAAGCTCGAGCAGGGAGCCATGTAGAGAGGCCTTCCGCTCAAGCGCCATAGTTCGCAATCGAGCGTAAATTTGACGTATCCAGTACTTTTGCAGGCCTCAAGGGTCCGCTCAAGCGGGGAAGTCCACGCTCGAGCGGGGACCCTGTTTTCTAAAATTTTGAAAAGACATTTTGTGTTTCATTTTCTGTTCTCTTTCACTTCCAAGTACTCTTAGGCATGTATTGAGCATTGTAATTGAATTAAAGAGATATGAATGAAGCCTAAAGAGGAAAATGTGAATTTAGAACGGATCGAATTGTTTGTGACCCTTTTGTGTTCATGGAATGTGTAGGGTCGAGCTCCAGGGCAAACCAACCAACCGATCACTGTGAGTAATATCTTAACAGAGATATCTGAAATATGTTATTGTCCAATTGCTACTTTTATGTAAGTTTTATAAGTTCATTGATTCGATTGGTGGACAATATTTGCTATACCAAATGGGTGGGCCAGAGGCCAATCTGATCTGAATAATAGAATGAATGGGTCAGAGGCCGTTTTGACACGAATGGATGGGGCAGAGGCCATTTTGACATGAATGAATGGGCCGGAGGCCGTTTTGACATGAATGAATGGACCGGGGGCCGTTTCGACATGAACGAATGAATGGGCCAAAGGCCATTTTGTTATCTGAATGGGCCAAAGGCCGTTTTGACACAAATGAAAGTTTAAATAGGCCAAAGTCCAGTTTGTTTGGAACTGTAGTCATTTGACCTAAATTGTGTATATATGTTAAATAGAAATATGAATTGGGCCTAAGGCCGTTTGAAGCATGTTGTTCTACATATCGTCTGTATAGCTTCTTTAATTGATATTATTCGCTGGGCTTTCGCTCACGCTCATTCATGTGTTTGTAGGTGAGCTAAGGGAAGTCCAAACCCAGCCCTAGTGAAGTCTATATGGAACAACAAAGGTTTTGGGAGAGTCAGCCCCTGTGTCTCACGCACGAGACCCGTCTTTGCCCTTTTGTTATGTATTTATATTCTGTCATGTTGGCGAAGACTTTGCATTTGTTGTATATAGGTGTGATGGGTTGACTTAGACTTATATGATCCTGTATGTACAGAACCTTATGTAGTACATATTTTGTTGTGAGTTATTAATATGCATATGTATGGTTTGTTATGATGTGCCATGTAAGCACAGCTCTGTGGACAAAGTTTTAAATTGCTTCCGTTTGGCCCCCATTAACTCTGTTAAAATATGTTTGGTTTGGTTTGAGGCCGTAGGTAATCCCATGATTACTGGCTGGTTATGTCCTTAACCCACGGGGGCAGGTTCGAGTCATGACACTGTGTCTTTTACTTTTCATTTCAGATTCATCGCCAGTTCGATCATGATCAGACTTGTCCAAAGGAGGAGATAGAGTACCCTGCCACATTTCCGGTCCGAAGCGCACAGCTAGCCCAATATGCCACAGCATGGAGGACGAGAGAGCTTCTGGCCCTCGCTTCCGCTTTCAGCTGCACCCTCTCTGATGAGTGCATAGATTGGCTCAATGAAGAGGCACAGGTAGGGCCCACTTTGGCATCAGAGGCTTCGACCAGCTCTTGGAGGAGACGCAAGAACATCTGACTAATTGACGCAAGAACATTGTTCGAGACGCAGGAACATCTGACAGATGATGTTGTTCCTGATAAACTTTGCAACATGCAAAACCTTCAAAACCGCATAAGATTGGGCCTCAACCCACTTTGTGAAATAGTCTATCGCGACCAAAATGAACTCATGTCCATTGGACCCCTTCGGAGTAACAGCCCCGATCACATCAATCCCCCAGACTGAAAATGGCCATGGCGAAGTCATGTTGTATAGCTTCGACGGCGGAATGTTCATGCGGTTTGCATGGATCTGACATTTGTGGCATCGCCAGACAAAACCAATACAATCCTCCTCTATGGTGGACCAGTAATAATCTTGTCTGAGAATTTTTCGGGCTAGCATCACCCCGTTCACATGCGCTCCGCACTCTCCTCTATGAATGGCCTCCATCAGGCGCTTCGATTCTTCGACATCAACACATAGTTTATGCATCCCGAGATGACCTCTCTTGTACAGTTTTCTTCCGTAGACGATGAACTGAGCAACCATTCTTCTAATTGCCCTTTTATCTTTGGCATTTGCCCCTGGTGGATACGCCTCTTTTTCCAAGAAGTTCCAGACATCGTAATACCAGGGGTTCTCATCTTGTACCTCATCTATGGTGGCAATCAGCTCGTAGGCCGGCACAAATTTCTGGTCTATGATGATCAGACGTATCCGGACTCCAAAAGGGATGTCTATCATAGAGGATAGAGTTGCTAGTGAATCTGCGAACCTGTTATTCTCTCTTAATAGATGAGCAAAGTTCAGCTTTTCAAACCGAGGAATCAACAAGTCCAAGGTCTGGTGGTAGATTCTCATCTTTTCTTCTTTGATTTTCCAATCTCCTTTAGCTTGAGATACAACAAGGTTCGAGTCCCCGATGACATCCAACCGTTTTGCCCCTAGTTCTAGGGCGGCTTCTAAACCAGCAATACATGCCTCATACTCTGCTTCGTTGTTCGATACTTTGAACTGGAGTTTGAATGCCAGAGGGATACGGGAATTATCGGGTGCTATCAGCAACACCCCTATCCCATACCCGTATTGGTTTGACACTCCGTCAAAGTACATTGTCCAAAACTCGTCTTCGACATGCAGAATGGCCTTGTCTAGGAATAAGTACTCAACTGCTTCATCCCCTTCCACAAGGTGATCGGCTAGGAACTTCGCTACCGCTCTTCCCTTCACTGACTTGCGCGTCACATACATCAGGTCGAATTCGGAAAGCAGAAGCAACCAACGAGCTAGCCTACCCATAAGCGCCGGTTTCTCAAAGAGATATTTGATGGGATCTAATCTCGAAACTAGTATTACAGAGTGAGCTAACAGGTAGTGCCGCAGCTTCCTGGTAGCCCATACCAAGGCCAAACAAGCCTTCTCTAGAGGAATGTAACGAGTTTCGTACTCCATCATTTTCTTGCTCAGATAGTAGATAGCCCTCTCCACTTTGTCCTCAGACTCTTGCGCGAGCATGCAGCCCATTGTAGTTTCAGTCACTGAAAGATACAGAATCAACGATTTTCCCGGCTCAGGTGGTGACAACACAGGTGGGTTCTGTAAATATTGTTTGATCTGTTCGAAAGCAACTTGGCATTGGCAGTCCCATTGGAATTTCTTTCCTTTCTTCAGGAGACCAAAGAGTGGTTCACAAGTCAAGGTTAATTTAGCAATAAACCATCTTATGAATTGCACTTTACCCAGAAAGCCTCGCACCTCCTTTTCAGTCCTTGGTGGTGGCATTTCTAAGATGGCCTTGATTTTGGAAGGGTCGACTTCGATACCTCTCTGTGTAATCAAGAACCCCAGCATTTTTCCTGCATAACACCAAACGTACACTTCTGAGGATTCAGCCGCAACTAAAATTCTCTGATCCTTTGAAAGAACTTCTGCAAGGCGGTGTAGTGGCCCTCTCTTTCCTTGGACTTGACAATCATGTCGTCCACGTACACCTCCACCTCTTTATGGATCATGTCGTGCAAAATTGTGGTTGCAGCCCGTTGATACGTAGCCCCAACATTCTTCAGCCCAAACGGCATCACCCTATAACAATAGGTTCCCCACGAGGTGGTAAAAGTAGTCTTCTCCCGGTCTTCGGGTGCCATCAATATCTGATTGTAGCCTGAAAAGCCATTCATGAATGAGAGCAACGCATGACCAGCAGTGAAGTCCACTAACTCGTCGATATACGGCAGAGGAAAGTCGTCCTTCGAACTGGCTCTATTCAAATCCTAGAAGTCCACACATACCCGAATCTTGCCATCCTTCTTTGGCACTGGAACTATGTTGGCCAACCAAGTTGGGTATTCAGATACCAGCAGGAACCCTGCGTCAATTTGCTTGGTGACCTCTTCTTTGATCTTGATAGCCTAGTCTGGGCGGATCCTTCTGAGCTTCTGCTTAACAGGTCGAGCCTCTGGGTCAAGAAGGATCCAGTGCTGTACAATCTCAGGATCGATTCTAGGCATGTCTTCGTAGGACCATGCGAAAACATCTTTGAAATCTTTTAATAAAGCGACTAAGCGCTCGTGCTCCTCCGAAGACAACATGGACCCGATCTGGATCAGCCGCAGGTCCTTCTCAATACCAACATTAATTTGGGTGATTTCATCAACCAGCGATTTTACAAACCTCTTCTGCTCTTGATCTAGCAAATATTTCAAAACCGAGGAATTTCTTCCTCGACGTTTTCATCGAAATTTTGAAAGTCTGAATTAATGCAATAAATCAAGGGTACAAAAAAATACTCAAAAGCCACAGCCATCCCATTCTCATTAATTACTTCCAAGTCGCATAGTTCTTCTGTTACAATAGACTCAAAGGAAAAAGAAAAAGACGACCTAGGCAGGATTGTGGCATCTGGGTTATCACTCCCGAGAATACCGGACTCAGACTCAGACGAGCTAGAACCTGATTCCAACTCACTAGACTCGGTGGAATCAGATTCTGGCTCACTACCTGACCCGGTGCTGCTCAGTAATAATCCCTCATCATACTGCCAAACGAGGGAGGGTGCGACAGATGCATCCAGAATGTTTGGAGTTGGGCTCGTAGTCGTTTCATTCCTAATCATAGACACTGAAAAATCATTGTGACAACCCTCACCTCTGATTACTGCTAAACTGCGACTGAACATGATAAGTAACTGATTTGACTGAAAATTGAATTGATTGCAAGAGTATATTGCTTTGCTTGCATTTTTATCTGTTTGTCATTTGAATGATCTGTTCATGTTTTAACTTTGAACTGCGAATTGAAGGTCTTATCGGCGACCGACTCAGAAATTGACTGGTGTTTTATGCTAATTAGAATTTATGTGATTTTATGGTAGATTTAATTAAAATGTGATTTGGTATGATTAAATTAGATTAAATATTGTTAAATTACATTAGTTGGCTTTATTTTCTCTTTTGCCACTTAGTGGGCCACTTCCACAAAACAATTTAAGGCTTAATTCATACATGTTTGGCACCTTCTTCAGCCATTTTGAGACCAAAACTGTGAGAGTGAGAGAGTAAGATAGGAGAATTGGTTTCAACAAGAGATTAACTTGGAGAATTATAAGGAATTGAAAGGATTTTGCAAAATTGAGCTCGTAGACTTTGAATTCAAGACCTAGGTAAGGAATTCATCTTCTTGAATGTGAATTTAAGTCATTTCTTGCATGATTCATGGAGGAATAGGAGTTTAAGGTCAAGAATTAAATTATGAGTAGAAATTCATGCATGCATGTACATGTTCTTGCATTTTGAGGTTGTTTTGCATGAATTCCTTGCATGCATGTGTATATTTTGAATGTAGTCCATGAATTCACCATGATCTTAAGCTTAATCTTGCATTTGGCCAAGTTTTAGAGCACTTGATTCACAAGAGTTTTTGCATGTTATTGTTTTACATAGTTCATAAGAGTTTCTTTGAAATTGTGTTCAATTGACTCATCCTTGGGCTTTGATTTTATAAATTGATCTTCATAACATGTTATATTATGTGTTTAAAGTGTTTTCCCAAAAAATGGGCCCAAGAGGTTGAGTTTTGAGGTGTTGAATGCTTGATTTGAGCTTTGAAGGCAAATCTGGAAATTCCAGAATTTGGCTTCCTCGCTCGAGCGAAGGATTCCACACTCGAGCAACAATCGTTTGTTCAGAGCTCCGCTCGAGCGACGGAATGCTGGCTCGAGCGTAAATTGCAAGCTCTCAGGTTTTTGGTGCATGCAGACGCACGCTCGAGCGAGGGAACCTACGCTCGAGCGAGGACTGTACCTCACGCTGAGCGGGCGTCGAGCGAGCATCGAGCGGGGATTTTCAACATCCAGCACTTTTTGCATCTTTACAGACCGCTCGAGCGAGGAAGTCCGCACTCGAGCGACCCCACTGTTTTGACAAGCTCACTCGAGCGAAGAAAGTCACGCTCGAGCGAGAGCCCTGTTTTATGAAAATTTTGAAAAGTGTTTTAAAGTACATCTTTGCATCCTCATTTCATCCTAGGCATTCCTAGGCCTAGTTTAAAGCATCTTAATGAGGATATTGATGTAGGACCACACCGAGTCAAGTTAAGGGGCTAGTTTGTCCATCCCAAGTGTGTAACTTAGTGTGTGTTCATTCTGTAACTGTGTAAGGTTGGCATCCGAGGACGCTCATTAGCTGCTTGTAGCCCAGTGCTCTGTGAGTAACAATGTTGTAAAGATATGTTCAATTATGAATATTTTCTGAATAATCAACTGTTCTGTTTACTAAAACGTTATTATTTAATGAACGAATGTTTGTCCTATTTGTAAACTGTATTCGTGGCATCCTTAGCAACTTACTGTTACTGTACTGTTACTGCTACTGTTACAGAGATCTCTGTCAGTTCCCAAGTTTGGAACCATTACTGTTTACTGTTATGATGGCCATCAACTGATTGTTCGGTCTGTTAAGACCTACTGTACTGTTTTGCTATTGGATGTACCACATATAACTGCTATGGTTTCTAAATGACTGATATGACTGTTTAATGTCTGAAAGGACATTCATTCTTAACCTCTTTACACAACTGTTATTCACTGGGCTTTAGCTTACTGTTTATATTTATATGTAGGTGTTCAGGCACCAGATCGATGCTAGGAGCGTCGGGGTAACTCCCTTTTTGTCAAGCCAACCATCGTGCCTCACTACGAGGTTCCATGTCAGTCCAAGCCAGGGCTTTTTGGGGTGTCTCAGTTCACCCTTTTGCTTCTGTTCTATAATACTGTTTTAGACTTGTACTGTACAGTTTGAAGAAAGGACTTGGTCCCTAACCTGAATATTTGTACATACGATGTATAAATGTTTTGCTTATGAATGTGAATATGTTTCAGAAAAAGTCTTTTTGCATACAGACTGTCACAGCTCATTGGACATCTTTTATTACTGTTTTGGCTTCCGCCAGCCCCTGTACTCTGTATTACTGTCTTTACTGTCAAGCAGGCCTTCGGTAATCACGGATTACTGGTCGGTTACGGTGCTAAACCCATAGGGGTGGGTTTGGGTCGTGACAATCATCCCCAAGCACTCATGTGATCGGAGGATCTGATAGTAGACAAGCCAGTGTTACCCCCATTTCAATCTTGGTGCTCTCGGAATCCACTTCCTTACACTATTCAATCTCAGCTGATGGGTCTGCCTGCTCTTTGGCAACATCATCCCCGGACAACTGCAAGTCGAAAAAGATCTCAAAACCCGGCAAGCGCCTCTTCTTAGCATTCAGCCATGGCTCTGGGATGCCACAGAATGGAAAGTCTTCCCCCTCCCGGACGAAGAGTCCGTTTAGGGTGCCCTGAATAGGCCGATGCATCAAATCAAAATGCCTCCCGGTCTGCTTGGCTCTGGCTCTTCCAGCCATCTCTTTGCATTTCCTCACCCAGTCCTCTTTGGTGGGTAGATAACCCAAGCCAAAGGTATGCGGGTTGTGCGGCACTTCGACCGATACTGCAATGCCTTTCCAGCCACTTCTTCCTAGTCCCATCCCAGGGATGTACTAGAGTTTGTTCATGAGGTACACTGACTGTGCACCGACATACAATCCCTCATCAATAGCTAAGATGTTCTGTATGACTCGGGCCTCGGCTAGGGTAAACCCTGATAAGAACACATCCTCTGTGCCGTGCTCGATTTCCAAAACTAGCGCGGACACCTCTGGTGGTGGATGAATTGACGAATTCCCAAAAACTATAGCCACCCCCTTTCCGTGGGGGTACTTCAACATCTAGTACAGGGTGGAAGAGACCGCCTTTACCTGGTGCAGCCACGGCCGCCCTAGGAGTAGATTGAAGGTTGCAGGAACGTCCAAGACATGAAAGTCAACATCATGTTGTCCTGGACCAACCTGGGTCTGAATCTGCACAGTCTCCATCACCTCTCTGCTAGTATTGTCGTAGGCCCTTATCACCTGGGCAGTGGGCACAAAGTCCGCAGGCTTCAACCCGATTGCATATGTCGTCCTCGACGGGCACACATTAATAGCGAATCCCGTGTCGACAAGAACCACTGGTATCCACTTGTCTCTACATTCCACGGAGATGTAGAGTGGTTTGTTGTGATCCGAGCCCTCAGGCGGTAGTTCCTTGTCAGAAAAGGTCAACGTCGGGGAAGCTCATCCCGGAAAGACCAGCCCTACCAGCTGCTCAGGCGTGGTGTCTATTGAGAGTTTGGCCTTGTCCATTGTAAAAAGGACAGCCTGTCTATGTACTCTTGAAGCCATAAGCAGCCCCTAGATGGAGATGTCTGTCTGTATCTTCTTTAGCTGTTTCAACACAGCCTCTTCTTCGAGTAACCTTTTTTTTTGCTTCTCCGCCTCCTTGTCCTTCCCGGATGCTTCTGGTTGATCTAAGTGCGGGGGCTTAAAATACCATCCGCTCCTAGTCATGTGGTCAACCTCTCCCACATACCAAGTATCATCCAGCTGGCTTTGTCCCCAGTCTTCATCTGTGTGAGCAAGACATAGGTCGTCATCTTCCCACCACATGCCATCGGCAGCCAACAGACACCTGTCTGGCTCTGTCACAACTATTTATGTGCCCACAGCACCTTCCGTTCCTGTGTCCTCAGCACGCTCTGTCCCCTCAGGGGCTTTGGCTTTCCTGATCCTCTCAGAATCCCCGATCCTTTCCCGCTCAAACTGCTTCAGTGCAGCCTTCTGTTCAGTTTCTTTCGTACCCAAATTGTCCGTGTTCTGAGCAAAATTCTTAACATCAGTGCTCTCCGGCGATGCAGACTGATTCCCGGCCCTTCCAGCCACTGTTGATGTCTCCGTCCCTGGGGGACCCTGTTCTAGTTGAGGTTGTTCGACAACATCTGGCTGGTAGTCAAGCCACCCAGTAGACTCTGTTGACCCATCAAACCAATTGACTGCCACGTCCCCTGAATCCAGTTCTTCAAAGAACTACAGATTTGCCATGTCTTCTTCCAGATCCACTAGGTCATCTAGCCCCTGATTAGGTTCATCCTCCCGTACTACACAAATTTCTACCTCCACTGGCAATTCCATATTCGGCCTATCCTGGCCTACTGATGTAATGTAACCGCTCGGGTTATACATGAAGCTCGCAGACCCCTCAGGCTCTGACTGACCATTCTCATCTGTTCCCAAAGTTAACCCAATTCTATTTTCGATAGCCACCACCACCGTTTCTGGTTGGGTTTGGGAGATGCCCAACATGCACAAGTCAGTGCTGTCAGGAATGAACACCTCCGGCTTGGGTAGGTGAAAAGGGGTGATATATATACTAGGGTCATATGACACAACCCCAGTTTGGATTAGATTGATGCGTTTGGGAGGTGGAGCTTGGTTGTGTGGTGGGAGAGGGTTGGTTGTGACATTCAGGTTTTCTGGAGGTACGATCACCCTGTTATCAATGAGATCCTGAATCTCATGACGTAATCAAAAGCACTAGTCGGTGTCATGACCATGCTGTTGGTGATAGGCACAATACTTAGCTGGGTTATGGGAAGCAGGGAGTCTGTCTGGTAGTGGCCGCGGTTCTAGGGGCTTCAAGTGTCCTTTCCTGATCAAAACCCCTAGAGCTTTGGATGGGGGCATATATAGTGGGGTGAAGGTTCTTTGGCTTCAGGGTGGATACTTGGTTGTTTGTGAGCTACTTCCAGACGCACCGGTGAATAGTATGGCTGCAAGGGTTCTTAGAGTGGTGGTGCTGGTAACCATGCCCACGTCTGAAGATCTGGCAGCTGCAGCACTGCTCGTACCTACATTTGTACTGCAGTTGAATGCCCTCTTGGGCTGCTCTCTATCCTGGTCAATCAGACCCTGTTTCATAGCATCCTCGATCTGCACCCCTATCTCATGTAGATCTTCAAAGGTAGGGAGAGGGAGAACGATCATCTTCTACATGAGTTTGGGCTGGAGGTTGCGCACCACCATCCGTATTTGATCTTTGTCAACACGCCTGATGATCATCATCGAGGCCTTAGCCCTCCACCGGGTTACAAAATCGGAGAAACTCTCCTTAGGCTCCTGCCTAGTTGTCTTGAGGTCACAGGTTGTAACCTCAATCTGTGTATTGTAGGAGTATTGAGCTATGAAGGCCTTAGCCATCTCCTCCTAGTTCCTCTTGACGGAGTCTTCCAATTTGGCGTACCAAATGGCCGCTATACCCGACAGGGTCCGGCCAAATAAGGAAAGCTTCTGTAATCTGGAGAGCCCCATCGGCCTTAGTATGTCCGAAAACAGTAGCAAATGCACCATAGGATCTCCAGACTCGTTGAAATGGTCTATGTGCGGCATTTTAAACCGATCTGGCAGGGTCACAGCTGAGTCGGTACACCCATCCTCTATATCCGGGATGAACTTCACGCCCTGGGACTTCTTGAACAGCTTTTCAAGCTTGCTCACTTTTAGTGCTGTAGGGTCCACTTCGAACTCAAAGGGGGAATCCGGTAGGTTGGTCTATGCTTTGGATAGCTGGGGTAGGATCAGGGGCGAAGCCGGCCCGATTGGAATGTCCGTATCTTCCTGGACATTTGTCGTCTCCCCGAGTATTGGCACTCTTGGTGGGGGAGGAGCCTGATGTAAAGCGGATGCTCCGGTTTGTTGTTGTAGCCTGGCAATTAACTCTGCCTGTTGGGTCATGACTTCGACTTGTTGTTTGGCAAATTATGTTTGACGGGCAGCGTCCTGCTGTATGGTTCTCATACTTTCCTAGAGTTGACGCATCATCTCCTCTAAGCCTGCCATATTGTGGTGTTCTAGTTGAATACCTGGTATATCTGTCCCTGTAATAGAAACTGAGACCTCAGCCTGACTGTTCACTGGTGGGGTAAACCACTGATCTGGCGACCACTGCACCGATACACTGCGTCCTCTTGACCTTTGTCTAGTAATCGAGGGTAAAGAAAGGAACACTGCTTGTCCGTCTATCAGATCCCTAGATCGATTAAGTCTATGACCTCTAACCCAGAGTGCTCGGGGAATATCTATCTGGTCGAATCCAATGGTGCTAAACCACCTTGCAAAAAGATAAATAAAACATAATAAGGAAATAATGAACAGAAAAACGGACAGCATAACAGCTTAAATAAAGACAACACACAGTTGGCAGACAACACACAATTGGCAAACACACGCTGAATGAGCTGTTCTCAACCACCGATCACTGTTCCCAAATTCACTGCCTCGAATCTGAATCTGATATCCGCAGATACAACTGATTTCCAGATACTGATGCCCGTAGGCCTGATACCTGAACTTGCAAATTGATACACACAACCCTATAGATACACACTCTGACAGCGAATATCATGCAAATAAGAGCCAAAACACCCCTATGTTGGGGTAGGGTTTCCCTATCCTATTTTGTCAGGAGCTAGGGTTTTACTATGCACATAGCGGTTTCAAACAACCTGCATTCGGGTAAGCAACCTGTCCTAGTTTGGAATAGTCACTATGGATTTCAAATATGCACTAGGTCGAATGGCCAAAAAGGATGCCCCCGTAAAATCGGGGTTTGTGTTCCCGTCGTGGCAGAGCCCGCAACCAGTCAGCCTTATGGCATGCTTTTCCAAGCAAGCCTCCGGCAAACCGTTCAGGAATAGCATACGGCAAACACGGTGTCCTAGGCGCACCAATGCAAATGTAATGCAAAGAAACACATAAGTGTAATCAAAACATGATATCATGAGTTCGAGTCAAGCTCTCTAAATCCCTAGCAGAGTCGCGAGAAACTATAGACGCGCTCCCGGGAACTCTCCGATATCCGCGTTTCTTGAGAAGACGCGAATCTCGTTTTGTTCTGAGCTACTACAGTTCGGACTCAATGTCACAGTTCTGAATCTAATCTCACAATGTGCGATGTGAGACCGACAAATCACCAAAGAGTCCAAATCCGACAAATCATTTTGGAAAACTGATTTTTATAAAGAAGTGTCAAACATGGACTGCTTTGTTAGATACAGAGTCGCCACCTAAATATTTTATTTTGGGAAAATTTAGGAAACTCTGACTCATGCCTAAGGCCACGTGTCCGTCATCACCAAAGTTGCCTCGGTTTGGGAACTTGGGTACGATTGGGGAAGGTCATCTATGAGCACTCCCGCTCGCCCGATCAAAGATCGGCCTGTACTAAACATGATATCTTGTTTTTGAAAACACATGCGTTCTTATTCCGGTTAATTAGCTAGAATTACTATGTGATGCGCACAGCAAAACAAGTATAGACTAGATCGCCTAATTTTGGAACAAAACATTGCATATCCGTTTATTTGAAAAATGGTTTGAAGTTTGCTACTCGTAAGTAGGCTAAAATGCGGATTTGATGAATTGTTCCAATTCAAGTAATCCAACCTTCACCCACAGGCATTCAGGCAATTATATCAATTAAGCAAATAGCCTCATGGCAAGCATGCTATCATGGCAACACTCACACACATGTAGTATGCTAAAGCATAAACACTCACAGTGTACTCCGAGCCAAAACAGAAACTAGTTAGTAATCAATGCATGATCCTAGTTCATGTTAAGATGGCTAATGCAACACATGCAAAATGCAACTAGAAATAGGCTCAGCTATTCTAAAATGGCATGTGAGATGCAGCAATTGATAATCATGTATTCAAATTGGAATCGAAATATGATGCAGTTAGTATGATGCGCCGAGCCCGGTGCATGCAATATAGATGAATGGATGCACGTATGCAAAGCATAAGGATGCTAATTGAAAATATGCCCTAGAACTAACCATCGTAAGCGGTTAAGTAAAAGGGAGAAAGACGTGGGATTGGAAGACATGCACACACGCACGCACACTTATTACAACAATTGTGCCCTCTCGACGGAGGGTCCGAATAAATAATACATGCCAACTAATTAACTAACTGACAAGCTAATTAATTATTACATAACCAAATGAATAACTAGCTACAACTAATTATTACAAAACTTAATTAATTAACAAATTAACTAATTAAATTACAAAACCAAATGCTAACTAACAAGTAAGGAAAATAGTAAATAATGTTGTTCCAGCTCTAGTTAGGGGAGAAGGGGATGCATGCTCGGTTCTTGTCCCGAATGCTCTCTGGATGCTCTTTTGAGACTCTGTCTGCAAGGTGTCCTCAAGAAATTCCTACTGAACCTTACCAAAACCAGTCTAGGGAATACATCAGTGGCCTGCCAGCCATGGGGAGCCACTGCCGACCATCCTGCTGACCAAGAGTGGGCACTGCCAGCCAAGAATGAAAGACTGCTGACCATCTGTAAGACACTGTCGGCCACTGATGTGCTGGGACACCAAGCTGCAGCAGAGCATAAAATAGAGAAAATAGAGGGTCTCCCAAGGGTATGTGCACACTATACCACCCCATATCACCTCGAAATATCAAGGGAGAGGCATAATCGGATCCACGACCATCAATCACGCATTCCGATGCATGATGGCCAAAGATCCAACTTGTGCAAATCAATGTAAAATGAATGCACAAATAAACATATAAAGCCTAAAACTCTATCATGTGTCATCAAGAGCGTCGACGACTGAGAATTGAGGCACATTTCATCACTTGAAGTATGAAATGCCCCTCATTCCTCGTGCTCGGATTAACACTTTAATCCAAACGACAATGCAACACAAGCATGGCATACACAATGCGACTCAAGCAAGCAAACATGCAATATGACTTAAGCATGCAAACATGCAACTATATGGCATACTCAATGTAATGTGAAATAAGCATACAAGCAACATGCAAGTGGACATGTCAAATGGACTTAAACCAAAAAGGGGGTAGACTTCAGTCATGCCCCAAATCAATGGCCAAAAGTGTTGGAATGAGGGCACAAAAGCAAGGTATGCATGCACAATGCATTAGCCCAAGAATTAAAGCATAAGGACACAACTCTCAAACATGAGCAAAGAGTGATAATCATGATAATGTGGCAATGAGGTAATCTCTGAAATCATGCAAAGAGTGATGCCAAACCACCCAAACAAGTCAAACATAGCATGTAAGAAAGCTCAAAGTACGAAGCCAACAAAGGGACTTAAACCATGGCCATGCAAGGCAAGCCGCGAAGGACTAAGGGCACCTAAAACAGTCCCTAGGCAGGTCAAGGTGAGACTAAAAACATGCTTGAACCTAACCAATACAAGCTAGAACAAAGGTCAAAAACATGGAGCATGCAAGGCTACAAAAGGGGTATTACATTACACCTATTAAAACCAAACATGGCATGACTTGGATAGCATAAAACAGAGTTACATCATGGTATAACAAGACCAAAAATGCACTGATACGATGACCCAAAGGCCTAGGCTTTATGGCATGCACAATGATCCATTCATGAGGCATAAAACACAAACTCTTCAAGGCATTTAAAGCATGTCAAATACAGGTGTATGACCAAATTTCATGGACTGAAATAACATTCGAAATGATGGCAAAGCATGCAAACATCACATGTATGGCATGGTAGAGGCCTCAAAACCCAAGGCTAGCCAAAGCATTTACACTATAGCTATACAAAACATGAGTGATATGGCCATGGCAGCCCAAAACAGTCCTAGAACAGCCCAAAATAAGAATAAAATCATGCTGGAGCAAAGCCAAAATATGCTGGAATGATGAGTCAAATCAACATACACATAAGGCTAGCAAGCAAGATTTGTTCTACAAGTATATGGAGCATGCAAAAGATGACCAAACCAACTTTAGACAGAGTTATGTCATGGCAAAACATCACCAAAAACATGCTAAAATGGACTTAACGTAAGCTAGGCAAACATGCTACTTTGATGAGCCACAAATGGGATCACACTACACATATAAGAAGCATGCAAAAGATGACCAAACCTGTAACAACCCTCACTTTGCCTTAGTCATGTTCACATGTATTTATATGATTTTGTCTTGTTAAGTTGCATTCATGAAATCCTGTTTTGTTTTATCTAAGTGTTGCTTGCATGCCTTGTTCCTTGCTTGGTGTGAGTTTAGCCGAGGTCATCTTAGGCCTAGGTCACACCTTTGAATCTCTTATACCTAGGACCATCTTGGAACCACTTTGGTTGACCTCCACCTTCGCCTTGGCATATTGGCCGAGATGTCGTCATCTTGGCCGAGGTGTGCATCACCTAGGCTGAAATGTGTATCATCTACGCCTAGATGTTATCTTTTAGGTATTAGAGATCTTTGATCCCTACACCTGGTGATCTTGTTCCTGGACTGGTATGACCTAGACCAAGGTGTGGCACATCTAGGCCGAGGTGTGGCACAGCTAGGCCAAGTGTTGTCCTTCCTAGCCGAGATCATTGAGACCCTACTTGCCGAAGCTTTGTCCTAGCCGAGATCATTACCCGCCGAAGTGCTCATGTTACCTTACTTGTTGCTTACACTTTGTCATGCTCTTGTCTTATCAATCTCTCACCTTTTTGAGGGGATCTAATCAGCCGTTGCCACGTGTCCCAACAGAGGGTTAAGTCAGCCGGTAGAGTTAGAAATATATCATTTTGTGTCATATCTCTTGCATGGTAGAGAGAGAAGCTCTAGGAAGAGGAGAGGAAGTTGGAGTGAGAGACCTAGATCCCAAGCTTGATCTTTAGAGTTTGAGCCGTTTAATCCGTGTTTTGAGGTTAGAATCTTGATTTACTCTTGTTATTCTTTATGTTGATCCGATTGCATTGTATGATCTAGCATGATTCATGAGCCATGCATTGATTTAAAGTTGTTTTAGAAAGAGAAAATGGTGTTTTTGTGTTCTTGAAGAAAAACCATGTTTTGATCCGAAAGTTTGTATCATGATCCATATTTTTGTGTTTGTTTTCTTAAGATCTTCTAGTATGGGTACCAAGGTCCATGTTTTTGAACTCATAGCATGAAATCCCAGATTTTGTAATAAGAATTTATGATTTTAGCATTCATGTTCTTTATGTTCTTCATGTTCATATTTTTCATGTGCTTCAAGGAAGGAAACCCAGATTTCTAGACTTCACCTTTCCCTAGGTGTGGTCACCGAGACCACTCTTGCCTAGATCTTACACTTAGGCCAAGCATCGTATCTCACCTTGGCCTACCTTGCATGATCACTTGCACCATTAGCCTATCTTGCATAAACACCTCGGCAGACAGCCGTTCGCCGAAGCCTTGGTAACCACACCTTGGCCAAGAGGTGTGGGACCTCGACAAAGACCTGGTTGGTACCCAGCATGTTTTCCCGAGATGAAAAACAGTGTTTTAACTTCCAGCATGTTTTGCTTTGACTTGACCTAGTCTTGAAGGAAATGCCGGGATCATTTGCATTCATGTGAGGCTTGCCTTGAGAGTGCATTCCATATCCATCTTTGAGCATTCTTTCTTGTCTCTTTGAAGTGCATTCAGTAGACTTTGCCATGTGTTTGTAGGACTTGGACCCTTGCTTTAACCCCGACGTCTGAAGAGCTATGTGAGTGGTATTTTTAATAAAGCTATGCTATAAAGTTTTGATAAAGCTTTGCTTTGTTTTAGAAACATATTTGATCAAGCATGAATGATTATCCCTGATTTTTGTATCAAGTATTATATTTGTTTTGATGACATTCTGGGAAAGTCCTTAGTGTCAGGGGACTATAATGCAATTGCACCCTTGTTTTGACAGTCTTTAGTGCCAGGGAACTATAATGCAACTGCACCCTTGTTTTGGCAGTCCTTAGTGCCAGGGGACTATAATGCAACTGCACCTTTGTTTTGCCACTGACGGTTTTCCGCGTGGGTTTGTTTGTTCGGAATGTCATCCTTTGGTATTATGTAGATGTTATTAACATCCAAGAAGCTTTGAAAGATTTGATGGATGAACTTGATTCATCCCTTTGATTTGTAAAGATATGCTATGTATTGTTTTGGAAAAGATCTCGGATATCATTCATTCAAACCTTTATTACTTACACCATTCACTGAGTATCCAAGCTAACCCTTTCCTTATATATATGTAGGTGTTGTGCAGGAAGGCGGTGACGCCTAGGTGTATTTTGCAAGCTTGTTTTGGATTCATACTTTTGCTAGCATCTTGAAGATTATGCTTATTGGCTTGTAGTTTACTTCTTTGTTTATGTCAGCTTGAGAAGCCTTTTGATCAAGATGTATTATATACTTATTTTATTTGTATTTAAGTTGTAAGACCTTGATAAGATGTATGTCATTTCATTTAATCTATGCACAACTCTTATGGACTAATTAGATTGAATTTTATTGCTTCCGCACATTTAAACCCCATATGTATACTCTGATTGTGTGTGAATCCTTGTAAGTTGGCCTTTGGTAATCTCGAATTACTGGCCATCACGACACCATTCTACTATGGGCGGAGTGGGGTCATGACAAAACTAGCCATGGACAGAGTCAAGGCAGGTCCTACAAGCCACAAAAAAAAAAGCCTGAACCAAGCCTCAAAAGTATAGGGATACATGCTCCTTTGATAGGCTAAAAACTCAAGTAAACAAAACAAAAAGGGAGGGGGTCACCCCCCTCTGGTTTTAGGCCTCAAAACCACATGTCTACCACTAAAAATCCACTGGATTTCAGTGGCTAAAAGACCAAACCAAGACTACCTCAAAGGCCTTAAAGCACGGTACAAACAAAGCCAAACAAGGCAAACAAGAGGGTTGTGCACCCTTAACACCAAGAAGACCTTAAACAATCATCAAAAGCACTCAAATACAGAACTTTTTTCAGTTTAAAGCAAGGCCTAAAGCAATATGCAAGGATGGCCAAAATGAGGTACAAAAAAATGCTAAAATGGGGAATATACTCACCCTTGAAGATCAACTTTGAAACCAGCAACCTCAGGGGCCAAAAACCAAGTTTCAGAGCTCAAGTAAAACTTCTAAGAACCTCATCCCAAAGATGATGGTGTATCTCTATGTGTTGTAATGTAAAAGTGCAAGAAAAATGGACTTTAGAACACTATTCTATACAATAAAGAGAGAGAGAATGAGAAATATATATAGAGAGAGAGAGGTCTTTCTTCTCTAAAATGGCTGAACTTCTGCTAAGGAGAGAGGGTCTCTCCTTATATAGAAGAGGAGCAGTGTAAAGCTTGTTGAACAAGCTTGGCAAGAGCTTCATCCTTCCATACACGTGTATGGAGGGAAAATGAGTGAAAACCTGTAATAACCCCAATCTGTAATTAGCTACTAATCTGTATTTAAGGATGTTAATAAGAGGATTAAAATAAATTATGTGTTCATTTCGTAGTTTGCATGATTTTGGCTTTCTATCTGTTACTTGTAGAAATATCTGTTTAGAATTCCGCTTTAATATGAAAATTGAAAGCCTTATCGTCATCCGAAATCGAAATTGATTACATCAATGTGTTATTTGGAATTTTTAGAACGCTATGGCAAATTTTATTAAAGATCGATTCAGAACGATTAATTAAGTTGTGTTTGGTTGGACCAATGTTCTAAGTGTTGTATTATTTAGCATTTCAACTATAAGTGGGCTTTAGACTCATTCTTGAACTCACACATATTTTCTTTGAGTGAAAAATTCTGAGACTACATTTTAAAAAGAGAGAGAGTTCATCTTTAGAGAGAGAGAGAGTGTAGAAATTAAAGAGAATTGAAGGCTTTGGCTTGAACTCATCAAGATTGTGCAAGGATCTAGTTAATTCAAGACTATAGGTATGAATTTAACCCCTAATTTATGAATCTACGTCATCAACATGAAGATTACGAGTTTAAATGTGCACATTGAGCTTAGAATAAGTATTTGAGTTACAATTCATACATACATGCCCATGTAGGTGTTAATTTACCATGTTAGTTTTGTATTTCACCAATTGTGTTGAATATGAAGGTTGAATGGTACATGCATGCATATTTCATCAAGTTTTGTAAGTCAATCCCATGTTTTTGAAGTCTTGAAAAAGAATTTGGAAGAGAAATCCACATGCATGCATGAATATATGGAGTTTTGGCATGTTAAGTTTGATTTTAAGCATCTAAGTTATATTAGTAAGTTATTTGGTGCTTGCATGTTAGAATTGTCATGTTAATCACTTAAGTTCATGTTTTGTAAGAGAATTTCTTACATGCATGGAGCTTATGAGCTCAATTTGATAGTTTCTTGAGTTTTAAATAAAATAGTTTGAAAGATTTTACATGCATGCTTTGTTTCTTAAATTTCAAGATGAACTGTGAGCTTTTGACAAAACCTTGGGCCATGATTTTGTGAAATGATCCTAAATTCTTCATGTTTTACAAGTTTACTATGTTATCTCAAGTTTTGGGGCCTAAGAGATGTGTTTTGGAAGACTGAATTTGAGTTTTGAGCTTGGTGATCAAATCTGGAAATTCCAAAATTTGCATCCACGCTCGAGCGTGGGAGTTCACGCTTGAGCGACCACTCTGAGTGCGTGCACTCCGCTCGAGGGACCAAAAGTCTGCTCAAGCGTGAATTGCAAGCTCCCAGAAGTTTCATGTCTTTTACAGATCGTTCGAGGGAGGGAATATGCACTCGAGCGACCATTCTCATTTTGTATGTCCGCTCGAGCGTGGAAGTTGTAGCTCGAGCGTAGATTGAGACCAACCAGTACTTTCTCCGAGTTTGCAGATCGCTCGAGCGAAGGAAGTCTCGCTCGAGCGACCCCTCTCATTTTGCATGTCCGCTCGAGCGAGAAAAGCTACGCTCGAGCGTGGACCTTATTTTTAGAAATTTGCCTAAGTGTTCCAAGGCATGTTTTGACATCCTCATTGTATCTTAGACATTCCTAAGCTTTAATTAAGCCATAGTAATGAGGTTATGGATTAGAAACACACTAAGGTATGAATGTACTAAGTTAAGGGAATGCAAATAGGTGTGTTTTAAGCAATGAGCTAAGAATTAACAAGAACCAACGTAATGTAAGCTAAGCCGTATTGGCCACTTAAATGCGTAATGATAAGACATGCTTGTGTTATGTATTTTGTGATTGTAGGTAAAGACTTGAGGACTGATTGACCGCTTACTGGAACCACTGTGAGTAATATTTCTGTAAAGATATGTTGATATGAAATTATGTTCCAAACGAAGTGTAATAAGCTATGATTTCTGAAATCATATCTGTTTTCGTAAACGAATAGTCCATGTTTGAAATCTATTATGGCATCCATAGATCGTCCCAAGTCATGGGGGACGGCATGCGGGTCCATGACATACAAGTAATTACGAGATCTCGTTAGCCACTTCATTGTGGTGATATGTGTTTAATCGGTATCTGGAACCGATTACTCTAGTCGGAAGACGTTCTGTGATGTGTGCTATGGGATGTACCATTATTATGTTCTGATATGAGGATGATTATGCTATGATCTGTTTTCTGCTTATGATATGTTCGGATTTCGTTCACTAACCCCTTTACCTTAATGTTATTCACTAGGCTTTAGCTCACTGTTTGTATATATATATGTATACGTGAGCATTCTGGAGCCCGAGCCTGAAGGCTTTTGTTTGGATCTGTGATCCGTTATCAGCCAACCATTGTGCCTCACGTGGAGGTTCTCGAAGCGTCCTGTGTTTAAGTTCTGTGGTTTCTGTTTATATAAGACTTGATTTGATGTCGTTGGCTGTACTTGAAATACTGTAATGTGTGTAGGTATAATATATGAATGATTTTTGATTATGTATATAAAGTTTTAAATATTTTGTTCATATAAGTCAGCACAGCTCATTGGATAATTATATTTATGTATTTGCTTCCGCTAGCCCCCTTAATTTTGTTAATCTGTTCAGAGGCCATCGGTAATCCAAGGATTACTAACTAGTTACGATGCTAAACCTATAGGGACAGGTTTGGGTCGTGACAAAACCAGCTGGCTCAAAAGATCTAGCGTGAAACCTGCTGAGACAAGGGTTCTGCCGGCCATCAGCAGTGGCCGGCAGTGGCTTATTGATAGCCGGCATGCTTCATCAATACCCGGCAGTAACAAAGGCATGGCCGGCAGGGCCAAAATGGGGCCGACAGTGCACCAAGAGAATCAAACTGGAAGGGCCAATACATGGTCCAAAAATTGGGCAGAAAGGATACAGGGTTTGGGAAGTTCAAACCTGTGACATTCCGCCGCAACAGTCGAGTACTCAACAAGCAATCGAACTAGTTGTTGGATGTACCTGCAAGCACAACCAAGTCTTGAAGACGGTCAAAAATGGGGTGTCTACACATAATTAATAAGAAAGGTAATTTAGTAAATTGACAATAATATTATGGGGTGTTTGGGAAAGATTTTTTTAACTTTTTGGGTTAAAATTCACAAAATAATAAAATAGGTTAAAATAATTAATGACACAAAATGACACATCAAATTCATAATCATTTCACTTTTTTTCTTACAAACATCACATCTTATTACAAACAAAACTAACTATATTCTCAAACACAAGAATTATAATCTACTAAAATAGTCAAAAACTAAAATAACCAACTAAAATAACAACTTTCAAAACACCCACTATATTAGACAATAATTAAGTAAAATTTGCAAAAAAAAATTGATGTATATTGAAAAAATAATTGAGAGATTTTTGTAATTTTGATAAAGAAATTTGAATTTATCTTCAAACAATAATTGAACGATGAGATAATGAAAAAAGGGTAAATTACATTGACACCTTATGAGGTTTATGTTTATTACAGTTCGTCCCCTCATCTTATTGAAAACTGCATCCCTTTCCCTGAAGTTTAAAGTTTCATTACAGATTGCTCCCTCTAGCAATTTAATTTTTTTAAATACCAATATTGCCCTCACTAGGTAAATTACATTGGCACCTCTCACATTTTAGAAATTACAATCCCCTCCCAAAGGTTTAAAGCAGCATTACCAATTGCCCCCTCGGTTAGTATTAATTGAAAAGAAAAAATAATTGAAAAAAAAATTAATTAGAAAAAAAATTAATTGAAAAAAAAATTTGTTAGTTAAATTTTTAAATTTCTGTTTAAAAACTGAATTTATGTTTTTTCCTCAAATTTACAAATTGAGACAATCATTTATAAATCAAAAAAATTATTAAACAAGTTTTTATGACAGTTTTTAAAAAAAAATTAAATATAAATTGAAAACTGAAAGCGAAATGGTTACCAAACAGGTCTCGGTAAAAATATCGTAAAATTAATAAATAATTAAATAAGTTACTAACGTAAGAAATGACTTATCAAAAGATTCTTAAGTTATTTGTGGTTTGATTTTTAAATTTTTTTTAAAAAAAATTAAAAATTAATTTGGTTAAGAAATAAAAAATAAAAAATTATTATTATTTTTATATAATTTTTATCTTTCGAGTGTAATAAACATAAATCTCAAGGGGTGTCAGTGTAATTTTTATCTTACGTTAGTTTTTAAACAGAAATTTAAAATTTTGATAACAAATTTTTTTTCAATTAATTTTTTTTTCAATAATTTTTTTTTTCAACTAATACTAACCGAGGGAGTAATTGGTAATGATACTTTAAACCTTGGGAAAGGAATTGTAATTTCTAAAATATAAAAAGATGCTAATATAATTTACCTCGTAAGAATAAAATTGATATTTAAAAAAATTAAATTACTGAGAGAAACAATTTATAATGAACTTTAAGGAGTTGTAATTTTTAAAAAGTGTGAAAAAATTGTAATAAATATAAACCCATGAAAAAAATTACAAAATCGTAGGAGGATAAAGATAAGGATGAAGACGAGATTAGGATTGATATCGCATATCCTTCGCGTATGAGCCGCGTGAGGAGTATGTGAAGGAAGTGACCGATGCTTATTTGCTATATCCTTCACTCATATCTCTCTCTCTCTCTGAACACGGAGAACAACAGATGTGGCGCTCGATTGGGACCTAGGCTCTTAGCAACTGACCGATGCTTATTTGCTATGTTTGAAAATGTACAGGACACACACAGGCACAGACAGAGAGATGAATAAAGATGATTGATAACATAACAGGTTGTTTGTGTGTGGTTTAGTTTGTCCGTTACTTTCGACAACAGGTAGGTTGGTCCGATGGCAATGGAGCCCGAATTTGGAATTTCTACTCCGCGAAACCCTTCTCCGGTTTGATTGAGCCTCTCTTCCCGAATTATTTTTATCATTTCTCTGCATTCCATAGTTTGATTTGTTTTCTTTAATTCCTTATTACCTTCTACTGCTGTCTATTTTGTTGGGTTGGGTTGGGTTGATTTATGCTTGTATTCGTTTGTTTAGATCTTGCATCTCTGCAGAGAAAATAGAACATTTGGTAAAAGTGAATGATGCACAATCTAAAATTTTCCAATTTTTTTCTCCACTATACAGCATCCAAATCCAAACATAACAATAGGGTTTAATGCTTGTTTACAACCAACCTTTATTTTTCACCTTCTCAGAAAACGTCATATTGTTCCACGGGGTAACGATACACCCTAATCGTTTCAGATGACATTTTCCCCTTTCTGCTAGTCGTTCCAATTTAATATGCAAATTCAATTCTAATTATTTCTTAACAAATTCTTTGAGTTTGAATTTCTGTTGTTTTTATTTTTAAATTTTCCAGAGTTGACATTAGAAAGGAGAAAGTAAGCATTTCTAAGCTTGCTTAAGAATTACGAGACTTGCCATGAAGTTTGAATCACTTAGCTGATATTGCAGAAATGCATGAGTAATCTTTACAACCAATTATTCTGAGTGACTACTCAGCAAATGTTTGACATCTTAGTGGCCTTGACCTTTTTGGCTTTTACTAATTGAAATTAGGTTTCTTATAGGAGCCCCTTAGGCCTAGTTTGGTAAGACTAAATAAGTGCACTTTTTGACTTTTTATGAAATATGGGTTGGATTTGGGTTGGGTTTGAAGTGATGTGTTAGAGAGGTGATGTGACTTAAATAAGATGATGTGACTTCAATAGGATAGTGACTTTTTGACTTTTTGTCTTTTTTCAATCATGCCAAACTTGGCCTTAATATATATATATATATACACGTATTTTATAGACAACATATGGGGTTGTCACACTTTTTACTCATTAGGTCAACTTCTTGTTGGTTGGGATCTGACTGTTGTCTCTAGGCTCATCAGTTTGTCATCACATTTGGATTTATTTGGTTAGCTGGTAGCACAATTTATTTATTTATGCACACAGTTAGAATGCTTGCACTCGAACAGGGTGGATGGTACCATTGTGTTTCATGTTGTATGCTTATGCTGCAAAAGTTTTGCTTTAAACATTGTCAATTCTAAACTTTGACATGTGCAGGGTATAAATTCAATAAGGGAATCTGCACAAGTCCAGTTTTGTTGTCACTACTTTTAGGACCGACCTTGAGTTTTATGGGGTCCTAGGTAAACTTTTAAGATTGGATAAAATCAAATTATCCACAATTTTTTTAAATAAATTTGTTAAGTGATTATAACATAAATTAAAATTTTGTTATAAATTTCTTTCTAGCATGCTTAGGGATGGTAACAGGGGTGACTATTAGTTCAATGGTAAAATCTTGGCCTAATAACCTTGAGGTTATGGGTTCAAGTCACAAGGCAACCACTTTGTGCACTATGCTAAAGGTTAGGTGTATACTCAATCTTTTCTCTCCCAAACACACATTAATGTGTATTAATTAGGCGTTGTTCTGCTTAGGGATGGTAACGGGTCGGGTTTTTATTGGGTTTTGCGCGCGAATTGTTGATTTTAAACTCAACTATTTTACTAATACAATTTAATATTTTACTCTAACCCTAACAGCTTTAACCTACCTACCCCTATACTTTACCCGACACAATCAATACTGTCCCAAACCTTTTTTTTATTCAAATCAGGTTGGAATAAATACAATCAGGTCGGGTAACCCCAAGGGGTTTGCCTGGTGGCAAGGTCTTGGGTCTTGGGGGGTGTGCTCCCTCTAAGGTGCAGGGATCGTGCCAATAAAATTATAAAAAAAAAATACAATCAGGTCGGGTAATTTTCCCATGCAATTTTCTATTAATACAAGTTGTTTAAGAAATTCTCTTGCAATTAATTCTAACTCTCCTAAAGTTCCTATTTGTTTTAAGCCATGAATTTAAATTTTTTTGGCTTTTTCAAGGTTTTCTATCCTAAAACAATTAATATTAACTCACCTAAAATTCCTATTTGTTTTTGGCTGTCTTGGTGGCCTTCACCCATGGCTAGGCATGCTAGTTTTGGCATTAAATTGCAATTCTAAGTCTTTTTATTATTTTTGATATATGTTGTGGTAATATGATGTCTATGGTTTTGCATTTATCAGTGCACTAGTCCATCACGTCATTTTCAAGTATTTTACACCATGCAGACTGTATTTCACATCTCCTAAGCTGATGAATGCTGCATACATATTAGGGACAAGTAAAAGTGTGCCGAACCTGCATCTTATGCATAGTTAACTGATTTTGAAGACCAACATCATGGACTAATGGGGAGTCAAACATAATTAGTGTGTTTGGTTTGAGTTTTTTGGATTAAGTTTTTTGAAAATTGAGTTTTTTGGTTTTCGTATTTTTTAATTTTTAGTGAATATTTTTAAAATTTTAAACATTTTTTTGTACTTTTTTAGATGTACCTTACTTAGATGTATCTAAAAAGTAAAAAAAATTGTATAAAAAAATTGTATAAAATATTTCAAAAATTAATAAATACATAAAAATACAAAAAAAATGTACTGAATTTTCGTAATTTTTTTTTGTATTTTTGATATTTAGTAAATTTTTAAAAGGTTTTTTTCACAAATTTTTTACTTTTTAGGTAAATTTATGTTAGATATGTCTAAAAATTGAAAAAAATGCTTAAAATATTAAAAAAATTCAGTAAAAACAAAAAAATACGAAAAATAAGAAAGTAGAACTTTTTAAAAAGTGTTTTTGGAAAACTCTAACCAAGCATATTGAATAGTATCTCAAGTTGATGACGGAATCTTATGTTTTGAGGTGACAAACCTTATTTGCATGCATGCACCATAGCATGTTACTGATTCAATTCACTTAGGATTATCATTATCATGTTCCATGAACAAATGGGGAAGCCAGAAGTGGCTCCTTTTTGTATCTTTTGTCTGCCAGTGATAAGCTTGAGTAAGCTAAGTAGGATTATATTAGAACCAAAATTACTTACTATGTTTTAGAATCTAAATGTATAAGATTAGAAATGAGTGAAATTGTTAATAATGATGATGAACAAATACCAAACAACAACCATTTTCAGTATCTTGAAATGCTTGTTCCTATGGCGTAGAGATTGATTTTGACATTTTTTTTAATGGAATTAGAGTAGAATGGACATAGTAACATGCATTAGGTGTCTTGTGTGCCTACGAGCTCAACCATGCTTTGTAAGGTACCTGTTTATGAAACGACTGTAAATGGATTAGCGCAATGAGAATGAGTAGTGAGACAAGAAAGATAGGGTAAGCAACAAAGGCATTTTGAAAAACTTAAAGGTAACACGAATGTATGAGAGAAGCTTACAACTTCTGAAGAAATGGCCCTAGATGAGTTGCATGATGAGAGAGTATAAGGCTCATAAAAAAAAATTGATGAGAAAGGATGGATCCTCACCAACACATACAAGCCATGTGCACTGGGTAATCCCAGGAAAAATCAAACCTGAGATGTCTGGTCACTGGCCAACTTACCTTTCTTGGATTTCCCTGTTCTGTCTTGTTTGCAATATCTATGGTTTAACGTCATATTAATGTGAACAGTTTATCATGTTTGAACAATGCATCAATCCAATGAGTTTTGAACTTGAACTGAACTTAATATATGTGGCCTTGCAGTATTCATGGGTGAATCTCTCGAGGAATCTAATGCTAGCATACCAAAGCTTTGGTGTGGTATATGGAGACTTGAGCACTTCACCTCTTTATGTTTTTAAAAGCACATTCATAGGGAAGTTGCAGAATCACCAGGATGAGGATGCAATATTTGGTGCATTTTCATTAATTTTTTGGACCCTGACGTTAATTCCTTTGCTCAAATATGTGTTATTGGTATTGAGTGCCGATGATAATGGCGAAGGTGCGCCTAGACTTTCTTTTAATGAAATGCTCATTGATAAGGTTTGTCTCTGGTTATATTTTACCAAATCTAATTCAATTATCAGGTGGGACATTTGCTCTTTACTCGCTGCTTTGCAGGCATGCAAAGTTTAGTTTACTTCCCAATCAACAAGCGGCTGATGAGGAGCTGTCTGCTTACAGATATGGCCCCTCAAGACAGGGTCCAGGTTCTTCATCACTGAAGAGATTTCTTGAAAAGCACAAAAAAGTGCGGACATCTCTACTTATTGTGGTGTTATTGGGGGCTTGCATGGTCATAGGTGATGGTGTGATTACTTCTGCAATTTCAGGTAACTTAATCTTAAGTCATTTATGTTTTCAAGTGGAATAACCTGAAATTTCTTACATATTGTTATCATCCACAGTTTGGCTTTTGTAGTTGAATCCATGAATTTATATTTCCTAAATTGCTTTGCAAATCTACATTTTGAATTCTAATTTGTTTCACCAGTGGGACAATAAGCAAAAGTAATTGATGTTATATTTCGTTGTTTTTATTTTTAATTTTTTTTTTTATTTCTGTGTTTTTGAACTGTACCGATCACCCAACTCACACGTTATGATGTGTCAATTCTGCTTATCATGCGATTCTGTTGGTCTGACAAACTTACCATAGGTTATGCACCAAAACTACTTACTGCAATACTTGTCCTACATTGTAATTGTATCATTAGATGGTTGGGTCTTCTGGGTTCACCTTGCTGCCTATTCTGGTTATGGAAATAATTTTATCTCCCAAATATAGGATTTTATCTGCTGAATGTTCTGTTAGTAGCATTTTCCTTTTTGCATGCGGTTTTATTTAGAGACTTAGATTTTCAATGGTTTGTTATTCTTGGTTTCTTTGAGAAATATGGAAGTGCAGAACCCGTGTCTTTTTTAATTTTCTTGTGGATCAAAGAGGTCTAACATTGGGCTCATGTTTTTTTTATTGCAGTTCTGTCATCAGTATCAGGGCTTCAAGTTACTGAACATAAGTTGACCGAAGGTAAGGTGTTGATTCAGTTTTAGTTTCACCATTTATATCTGTTCACAATCTAACTGGGATTTCCATGTGCTGACTTTGTTTTTCTTATCGTTTGTGCTACTTTTTATATGTAGGTGAATTGGTATTGCTTGCCTGTGTCATATTGGTTGGACTATTTGCATTGCAGCATTATGGCACTCACAGGGTAGCTTTTGTGTTTGCTCCAATTGTTATTATCTGGTTGATATCAATTTTTTCCGTTGGGCTGTACAACACTATACATTGGAACCCAAAAATTGTACTTGCAATTTCTCCACATTATATCGTGAAGTTCTTTAGTGAGACTGGTAAAGAAGGATGGGTTTCGCTTGGAGGGATCCTTCTATGCATAACAGGTATGTTGGAACTGTGCACTAGTGACTTGTTTCAGGTTTACAGATATGCTTAGTATTGCAGGTATGGAAAAATGAAGTTTAGTTTTTCTTCTCTCTTTTTTTGGTTGAAACAGTTTAGTCATTTTCACGAATCTAGACAGTGGTTAGTATTTGTTATACATATACAATTCATTACTTCATGAAACTAAGAATACTGATTATCCTTCCTTGAATTGTGCCTCCTAATCGCTGAGCTTTGTTGGGCTTGTCAGGTACTGAAGCTATGTTTGCAGATCTTGGCCACTTCACTTCCTTGTCCATAAGGGTAAGTCCTAATCTGATCTGTATTCTGGAAATAGGAATTACTGAGGCCAGATGTTGATAACAATAATAGGTTACTGGTAGTGGTATTCTGATGCTGGGTTGAGGACCCACCATATTTTCCAGTCCTGTTAGGTCTCAAATGCATTATTTTATTGTTTAGTCTATTGCATTGTGTGGAGAGTCGGAAACTAAAGTTTGAAACAGGTAATATAGGTCAAGCATTACCACTGCTGCTGGTTCTCTTATTATTATTATTTTTGCATTCAGTTATTACTATCTCACATAAATCCTGGAGAATTGGAGGTTAGCGGCTTCACTATGAACGAGGGGAATGGATGAGTTGTTAAAATGTGAACTCTGTGAATTAGTATATTGTCTTTTGTTTTAAAAAGAAGTGTCATGGATATTTTTGGAAGAATACAGGGAATGTCTACAAAATGTCATATATCTACTGCTGGTTCTATACTCCAACCGTGGTTTGCAGGCCTCACATGTCTAAACACTAGAGGCATGGCATGTGCATAGAGCGTGGATATTTTTGGAAGAATACAGGGAATGTCTACAAATGTCATATATAAAGCATTTCCTTTTTCTTTTTTCTTCTTCCTTTTTTTTTTTTTTTTTTTTTTTTTTTTTTTGTGCGCGCGTGTGGCATTCAGTTATTACTTTATCAAATCAATCCTGGAGAATTTGATGCTAGTGGAGTTGCTATAATGAGGGGAATGGATAAGGTGTTAAAATGTGAATTCCATGAAATTAGTATATTGTCTTCATAGATACTTCCTATGCTGCTGGGTGTCGTTAACATGTAGGCAGGGATATGTACCTTACACGTCATGACTCATTGGAAGTTGCACGTAGCCTTCAGGGACATGTGTAGGTCCATGTGTTAGGTCATAAACGGAACTACATTGAAGGAATTGCGTGCATCTCGTATATGCCCCCATCCTAAAAATCAAGCCTGCCGAACTTACACCCATTGAACTGTTCCATCTCTTCCCCATTCTCTCTTAGCTTGACTGTTCCATCTCTTCCCCAGTCCTCCTCTGGATGACGTGTTCTAGCACTCTCCGGTGAACTTCTGATCCCTATCACCCCAATCACATTCTTCTCTTTTAAAAAGAGCTGACATGGATATTTTTCGAAGAATACATGTAATGCCTAAAACATTGTGCCCTGTGTATATAAATTGTATGGACATCATATAATTTACTACAATAGTACATATCCATTTTAATTATGTACAGTTAGTGATCTGAACATTCTTCTTATCTGTGCAGCTTGCATTTGCATTTGTTGTATACCCCTGCTTGGTTGTGCAATACATGGGCCAGGCTGCTTTCCTGTCTAAAAATACCTCATCCATTCCTAACAGCTTCTATGACTCAATACCTGGTTTGTTCATTTTCACCACACTTGGAACTTTGAACATTTTGTTGATTAAGCCAAATTTTGTCTTGATCTTCTTTTGATCGTTGGTTATCTTGCAGATGCTGTATTTTGGCCTGTCTTCATTATTGCTACTCTAGCAGCTATTGTTGGAAGTCAAGCTATCATCACTGCAACGTTCTCCATTATCAAGCAATGCCATGCCCTTGGTTGCTTTCCGCGAGTCAAGGTTGTGCACACCTCAAAAAATATTTATGGGCAGATATATATACCAGAAATTAACTGGATCCTCATGATCATTACTCTTGCTATAACAATTGGGTTCCAGGATACAACTTTAATTGGAAATGCTTATGGTAAGAATCAATTTGGGAATTGCATGATCTCTCTCTTTCTCATAAATCTTTGAGCATTATATTGATCTTGCCTATAGCTTATTTATATTTCCAAAACTAGTTTTCCAAGTCTTGCTTTATTTATTAATGTCATCTTCATATTTCTGTTTCATAATCTGACCTGTGCACACACAAACACATAGGACACATGCAATGTATAGACATAAGCATGTGTCACAGATATGGAGACCTGAATGATGCTGTCTATTTTGGCCCCAATTAAAAGAAAAAGAAAAAATGCATCAAAAAAAGCAGAAATGTGGACATACATGTAAGCATGTGCTACATAAACAGACATTGCACTCTAGCTCTCCGACCCCACCCTAAAAGCATGTGTCACAGGACACATATATAGAGACCTGAATGACCCATTTGCCCCCAAATTAAAGAAAAAACCCACATCAAAAGGAAGAATAAGAAACGTCTTGACATACACGTAAGCATGTGCAAACAAATAAAATAAAAAAAAAAGGTAGAAAGTATTAGATCATGATGTGCATACTTGCGAGCTGCACAGAAACACTTATTTCTAGCTCCATTGAGGTTTCTGACAAATACATGGACCTCCCCTGTAGTTTCAATAATTACAAAAACCTCCCCTATTTTAACTAACAATATCAAGATTTCCCCAATCCGTTAGTTTTGCACAAACAACATTACTTGTCTATACAAAATGACCATATTACCCTTTAATTTAAGTGTGAAAAGACGAAATACCCTACAAAGTATGCTGTTTTACTTTTTTAACCCAAGCCACCATCCATTACTTCTCTATTTCTTTCTTTTCTTTCATTGTCCTATTTCTTTCATATCTCTCCTTCTCTATCTTCCTAACAGTGAAATCAAACCCTATTCTCTCTCTCTCTCTCTCTCTCTTTCTCTCTCTCAACCCAACCCAATCCAACGGTGCCTCTCTTTTTGGTCTCCGACTCCGACGAGGAGACCACCGACGACGAGATCGGACCTCTTTTTTTCTCTTGTGACGACGACCAACGACCCTCACCACACCCAACCTAACCTACCCTCTCCAAACAAACTCTACAATCAGACTACCACCAACACTTGTTTCTCCTTTTCTGCAATCGAACAACCACTGTAGAGTATAGTTCTGAATCGCACAAATCCAAACCAAACCCAAAGAGGTGATGGTTGGTATGGTTGTAATAGTGGAGGAAAAGATTGTGGCTGAGGTAAATGCAACGATGGTGGTTTCAAAGGCGAAAAGGGGTTGTGTTGCTAGATTGGTGTAAGAGATGGTAAGGGATAAGATTAAGCTTGCCTTTTACTCACTCCACAAATTCCCTCAGTTTTTGGAGTCCAGACAAGAGGTTTCAATTTCCAACTAGTCTCTGCCTTGCTGATATAATTTATTTGATTATTAGATTTTGATTTTGTATGGGAAAATTATTTGGTGGTGTTTGGCCAATTTTCTGTTGTTCTTTATTTGATTTGTATGGATTAAAATAATGGAATCTAATATTGTTGTATTGATTTTTAGTACAAAATAACTTGGAACTTTTGTAATGAATAATATATGAATATCAAACCCACAGAGGTGATGGTGGTTATGGTTTTAATAGTGGAGGGAAAAGGTTATGGCTGAGGTAAACGCAACAATGTTGGTTTCAAAGGTGGAAAGCGGTTATGCTGCTAGATTGGTGTAAGAGATGGTAAGGAATGAGATTAAGCTTGCCCCAGTTTTGGGAGTCAGGACAAGAGGTTTCAATTTCCAACTAGTCTCTGCTTTGCTGATGTAATCTGTTTGATTGTTAGATTTTGATTTTGTTTGTGAAAATTATTTGGTGGTGTTTGGCCAATTTTATGTTTTTATTTGATTTGTATGGATTAAAATAGTGGAATCTAATATTTTTGTATTGGTTTTTATTACAAAACAAGCTGACACTTTTGCGATGAATAATATATAGAGAGTTTTTTTTAACACCACCAAATCCACGATCACAGATTTGATGGCTGAATGGTGGTTATTGTAAGTTGTGGGTGGTGGCTTTGGGAGATGGGGTCACTTGGTAATTTTATGAATAAATGGTTGAGTGGTGGTTATTATAAGTTGTGGGTGGTGGCTATTCTGTGGTTTGTAACAGGAGCAATGTAGATAAGAAACAAGGTAGGACGAATAGAGGAGAGAGAGAAATAAGAGATGGATGGGTTCAAGACACTTAAGGGTATTATAGACATTTTAGTATTTATCTTTGATGACATCAGCATCTTCTGTTAGTCATATGAACGGCAGTCAAAAAATGGGAGAATCTTGATATTGTCAATTAAAGTAGGGGATGTTTCTGTAATTATTGAAATCACAGAGGAGGTTCCTGTATTTGTCAGAAACCTCAGGGAAGGTAAATGTAATTTACCCAATTTATAAATAAAAGAGAAATGTGAAGTTACTTGTAACTTCTAAGCACTCCTACACATAAACACATGGATGCACACATACAACCACACATTTGCACTCTATCTTTTGCTATTGCTTGAAAATTTGTTAGATCATAAATATAGATTATATTGGTAACCGAACCAATTTACCATTAGGAATGTCCATTTGGGGAGCTCCAAGCTTCTTTGCATCTGCCATTCATATGACACAGGCAGGAGAAAAGCTTTGCCTTCCTTTCTCTGTGTCTAGTCAGTTTCTTATTGAGTGTCTTACCTTTCTGCTGTTTTGTTTGTTTTAACGGATTATCTTTCTTATTGTCTGGTTTTTGATTCCCAGGTCTCGCTTGCATGACAGTTATGTTTATCACAACTGGTCTCATGGGACTTGTTGGACTCTTTGTCTGGCAGAGAAACATTATACTAGTTACAGCATTCCTTCTCCTTTTTGGGTTTATTGAGGGTGTCTACCTGTCATCTGCACTCATAAAAGTTCCTCAAGGCGGATGGGTCTCTCTCGTTCTTTCTTCTGTCTTTCTGGTTATCATGTGTGTCTGGCACTATGGAACCCGCAAGAAGTACAACTTTGATCTTCACAACAAAGTTCCTTTGAGATGGATACTTGGCCTGGGCCCTAGCCTTGGTATTGTCCGTGTGCCTGGAATAGGCCTCATATACTCAGAATTGGCGACAGGAGTGCCTGCAATCTTCTCTCACTTTGTGACAAACCTCCCAGCATTCCACACCGTATTGGTTTTTGTTTGTGTAAAATCTGTTCAGGTACCCTATGTCTCATCTGAGGAACGATTTCTTATTGGTCGCGTATGCCCAAGACCCTATCGGATGTACCGTTGCATTGTGAGGTATGGGTATAAAGACATTTCACGAGATGATGGAGACTTTGAGAACCAGCTTATCCAAAGTATAGCGGAGTTCATCCAGATGGAGGCTGTAGAACCAAGTTTATCGAGCTCAGACAATGCATCATTTGATGGGAGGATGGCTGTCATAAGCAGCACCAGAACCATTGAATCAAACGCATGCCTAATAGTATCTGAGCAAGAGGATTTAGCTGCGAACAACTCAATCCAAAGTAGTAAATCTTTAACCCTCCAGAGTTTGCGATCGTGTTACGATGACGAAAGCCCGCAGATGAGGAGGCGCCAAGTGAGGTTTCAATTGCCACAGAGGCCTGGGATGGATCCATCGGTTAGAGAAGAGCTAATGGACTTGATCCAAGCAAAGGAAGCAGGGGTTGCCTATATAATGGGGCATTCTTACGTGAAGGCGAGGAGAACTTCATCATTTTTTAAAAAGTTTGTTATTGACATTGCATATTCATTTCTTCGTAAGAATTGCAGGGGCCCTGCTGTGGCGCTTCACATTCCCCACATCAGCCTTATTGAAGTTGGCATGACATATTATGTTTAGCGGTTTGATCATATTGTTGAAGGAAACTAGTCTCCACAATGCCTTTTTGGCTATATTTCTTGAAAGAAAGAAAGAAAAAAGACGCATGTTGTGGACAAAATTTCTTTGCCAAATGGCAGTTGCATGGTATCACTCTCACAATTTAGATGGACTCGAAGCTGCTCTACTATTTTTTTGGCTTCTCTGTTTGGGTTGTTATATCTTCATCTTCTGTATATAGATAAGGCTTTGTTCACAATAAAGGACAGTTGAAGAAGAACGGGTATATTTCCAACTTGCGTTTTGTTTTTGTGGATTTGAAATAAATCTTCCGACTGCTTTCTAACTATTGTGATACAATTTGAGGGGGTGAGGTGTGGGTAGGTTTTGTTTAAATGTGTTGTTGCTCCATGAACCAAATGTGTGCCAGAAAAAAGGTTTCTGGGTCAGATTGGGGAAAATCTAGACATGAGCTGGGGTGCAGGTCGTGTACAAGGAGAGTGATATTCCCCGCACTCACTCACTCTCTCTCTCTCTCTCTCTCTCTCTCTCTCATGGTGGATTTATCCATGCGAAATGTAGGACTATGGGCATTGGCCTATGGGTGGGCATCGATCCGACCAGGTTAGGTCGGGGCTAGATTTGCACGCTATAGCAAAGCAAGGATATATGTATTATCTGAAGTTTGATTTGACTCACTATTTTACTTAGATGTTTTTTGGCAATTCAATATTTTAGTTTAAAAGTCAAAAAATTACTAAAAAAATTTAATAGCCAACAACTTATATTAAAATGCTAAAGATATCCTTTTTTTCTCTATTTTTTCCACATATTTATGTAAAAAATTAAAAAGTTATTCTAAACATATTAATTTTTTTATTTCATATTTTAACTAAACAATCAAAAAGTTACTAAAATAGATTGTTTCTAAACGAGATCCTAGTTTAGCTATCAAGACTAATTCTAAAGTAACTATTAAATTTCAAACCCACATAAATAACTCGGTATATATATGATTTTAAAATTTTGAAGGGCTATTAAATAAATTTAGGCCATTAAAAAAATTTATTTGTTATTTATTGTGAACCTTTTAACAAATGTTTGGATTTAAATTCTAAAAAAAAAAAAAACATATAATAATGCACATCCATTACATGAATGTAAATAATAGTTGGTGTGTTATTGGCTTAACAATATTTCCAAACGCAAGTACATACGAGAGAAATTCCTTGCCAATAATTTGACTTTCTATTTGTCCCATTTACATACTAGATTGTATATTGTTCAGTCTTTATAATTTGACTTTCTATTTTTCCCGTTTACATACCATTATAGATTGTATATAAATAAATAGGAAGTGGTCCCGTTCAGTCTTTAATTTAAACTGGACGGCATTGCTTAGGCTCGTGAGATTCATTATAAGTTTTGCTTCCATGATTCGAACTGTTTATTTTGTTATACATTTCGTGTATTTCATTAACACAAAAAAAATTAAGTCGGTCCGATAATCGTAACATGTTCAATTCGCATAGATTATGATTATCGAATCAATCTAATTTTTTTTTGTGATTGATATACAAGAAATATGCGATAAAATAAACGATTTGAATCATTAAAATAAGATCTGTGGTAAATTTACGGCCCAACAGGGCCATCTATGTTCAACTAGTTCCTTAAGATGCTTAGCTTCTTTCAATTTCTTATTGTGAAGTCAATTGGATCTTTGTTTTGTGCGCATGGATATCTTTCTTTTTCTCTTTAAAATTATTTCTGAGATGACAAATTTTGTTGTTGTTTTTCAAAAGAAGGAAAGTAGCTCAACCTATTCAACGGTCTTGTATACCGCCTTTGTTCATCCTGGCTCCAATTAAAAGAGTCAAATACAAGGCCATCAGTTGGATCACCAACTCCATCCAACAACTGCATGATGGCATGTAAAGCTCCTCTATCTCTGTGTGTGTGTGTGTGTGTCATATATATAATACAGAGAGAGATCATCATAAAAAACACAACACAAAATTGAAGTTAGTACAGTACAGTACAGTACAGATAATTAATTAAAGATGGGGATGATGAGGAGGAGGAGGTTTAACATTAACTTGTGTAGGGCAGGCAGTGAAAGTGAGAAATGGATTGTTATGGTTATGGTTGTGTTGGGTATCATGATGATGATTACAGATCAGTGCTGGGCTCAACCACAACCACAACCACAACAACAACAACACCAACAACAGGGCAGTAGTATAACGTCGTGCGTAAACCAGCTTATTCCATGCTTCAACTACCTTAATCTTAGAGGGAGCCATGACAACCCACCAGATAGTTGTTGTAATCCTCTCAAATCTGTGATTAAATCAAACCCTGAATGCTTATGCAGTATGATTAGCATCAAGGCCACCAATGCAGCTCAGCAGTACGGCATCAACCTAACCGACGCTCAGCAATTGCCCGGCAGATGCGGCCAGCATGTTAACCCCATCGCCTGCCTTACTACAGGTATACCACACGCACACATATATATGTACTCCCACACTCCATTCCTTTTTCCTGTGTTTTGGATCACAAATTTTGGACAGATTTTAAATATGAAAACGAACATTTTTCTCATATTTTCTTTTCTCTTTTTAAATCTTTATACAAATTCATAATCTAAACACAATTTATAATCGAGTCAGATGCAAGTTTCTCTAGCAAATTACATACTGTTTTTGGCAAATTTTTTTACTTGTCATTCATATATATTCCACTTTCTTAGTCATGAGATTCTCGGATTCAAATTTCATATCTATCCTAACTGTAGTATTAATTGATGAATTGCAGGTTCACCCAATTCGAAGAACTCAGTTACAAATTCTGCAAGTTCATCATCATTGGTCTCGTCTCAAAGCATCACGTCCATGCCCATGGCAGCTTTATCCATTATTTTTTCTTTCTTATTTCTTTGGAGGAGTATGTGATAATTACTAATTCTTGGCAAAACAAGATGTGTTATTTGATTACAGGAACTTTTACACCTGTGTTTGATTTTAATAAAAATAGTGAGACAGACAAGAGTGGCAGTACTTGTAGTATTTCAATATTAAGGCCAAGTTTGACCTCTACTAAATAATACAAAAAAGTCAAAAAGTCACTATCTTATTTAAGTCATATCATCTTATTTAAATCACATCACCTCTCTAACACATCACATCAAACCCAACCCATATAAACCAATAAGTCAAAAAGTATATTTTTTTAAAACATTCCAAACCAACCCTAAATTCTCACTATGAAGCTTATATTTTCAGAAAAAGCATTTCTACTACACCACCTATTTTAATTTAATTTAATTCTAAAGTCCATTTCTCTGGTCTACAGTAGGGGTGGTGATATGTCGGACTGGCCTAGGGCCACACTACATAATAAGGGACTTTATTTTTGTCCAAGCCCGGCCCGATCTTAACATCAGGCCTCTACATCTGTCAAACCCTAGCTCAAAAAAAATTATAAATTTAAAATCCATCCATTGAACTATATATTAAAAAAAAAATAAAACATTTCATAATTAAATTCAATAATACATTATATTTTTTAAATAAATATATTAACATCATTATAAATGAAAGGATTTTGGGTATAAATTAAAGGAATTCTTAAATAAATTCAATCACACACCACCACAAATGAGAGTTTTAATAAAATCAATAAAGATAAAGTTTAGATCATAACTGGCCAAACAGGGCTAGACTGTGTTATAATTAATTTAATGTATTATAATTAATTTAATAACAGGCCAAACAGGGCTAGACTGTGTTAAAAATATAAATCTCAAGGCCAACCCATTAATATATTGGGCTAAAAATGTTACCCAACCCTACCTAATAAACTATACAACAATGTTAGGTGGCCTGAAAAAATATGGCTCGAATGACTTAAAACACTCAAAACGACATCATTTTAATACATTTAAACCATTCAAAGTACAAAAATTCAGACCATCAAACATTTTCCTAACCTATAATACATCATTTCCAAATCCTAAAAAAATAAAACGGAATCGGGGAACCAATGGCCCAATGCCCACCCCTGCTGTAAAGTGCTGAGGGTTGGTTCTCTTTTGAATACCTTTCTGTGTTTTAGATAAGACCAGACCAACTCGTCTTTTTATTATCAAAATGGCAATGATAAAGTTAAAATATCAATTTTGACAATGTTGGGTGCAAATGTCATTTTGATACATCTAATGCCTCGTTTAGGAATAGATTTTTTTAGTAATTTTTTGACTTTTGAATAAAATATGATGTGAAAAATTAGTATGTTTGGGATGATTTTTTGACTTTTACGAAAAGATATGGAAAAAATAGAGAAAAAATAAAATAATAAAATCTTTGACTTTTTTGTATGAATTGTTGGCTTCTTAATTTTTTTAGTAACTTTTTAACTTTTTGGCTAAAAGAAGCACTTGCCAAACGAGGCCTAAATCAAAATATTAAAAACTATGATGAAAAATGAAAGTAGTAAAAAATATGATGATTTTTTTTTTTCAATTTTTTAGAAAGTATTTTATATTAATTTAAATGACAACTAAAATATGCTTGTTAGTTTGAAAACATTATTTTTTAGATAAATTACATTTACCTCTCCTGAGCTTTCTGACAATTACAGAGATCTCCTATGTGATTTCAATAATTACACTAATCTCCCTTACTTTTGAAACTAATATCAAGATTCTTCCACTGTTCGGTTATTTAATAGAATTTACTGATGTCATACCAAAAATGACAAAATTGCCCATTAATTACTTTATTTATTCAAATGACAAATTTCACTCGTCTCTCCTGAGGTTTTGCATATATATTATCACAAACTCATACATATTTTATCATTATTTAATAAAATTCTTTAATTTCATGCAATATTAAATAAAATATTTAAATTGTTAAGACATTATTAAATTATTTAATGCAAATATTTTTTTAATTTTTATTGATAAAATACTTAAAGATATATAATATCTCTAAAGTTAATGTTAGATAACATCCCAATAATATAATATTATTTCACACCACATAAATAACTTAAAATTTATTATTTTAAGTAATGCATTTATTATTTGAATTTTTTTTAAAGTTAAAATAAATAGATTTATTTTTTTGGGGCAAGTTGCATTACTTATTTATTCATATGTAAAAAAATTATTATTTTATCTTTTATCAATCATATATTATTCTCAAATTTTAATTTTTATCTTTGAGTCATTAAATTTATAGTTGATGCATATTTAAAAAAATGCAGGTCAATATTTTTTACATGATTAAAAAAAATAAAAAATAAAAATAGAAGTAAAAAATTTAATTGCCTCACAATAAATTAAAATTAGTTAACAGGGAATGAAAGATCAAGAAATCATTTGAAAATAATAAACAATTCAAATAATTTGCCATTTCTTATACCTAAAATTAAAATTAATTTTTACTTGAATGGAGAAATTATTTGAGAATAATAAAATACTCAATTAATTTGTTAAAATCTATTTCTCCATCTTTATTTATCTCATTTAAACTATTTTTATTAAATTAAATCTTAAAATTTGTTTCTCACCTTCATTAATGGTTGAATTTTTATTTTATTTTTTGTTTATAAAAGTTCAAAAACATGTTGTGGAAAAAAATAGAGTCCGGAAATTACATTTATATTTTTTAAAAAAAATATGAAAAATAAATAATAATTTCATATATATTTAATAAGGTAAATCAAATCATATTTATATTTTTTTCCTTTAGAAAATATTTTATTTCTTTTTGTGTTTAAATTAGTATTAGAGTTTGATTTCTTAGTCTTGTCTATAAAATTATATAAGTATTGGATATACGGAATAAGTAAAATTAGATAATTTAAATAATAACACTTTGCTATAAATAATAATAGAATAAAATAAAGATGAGAAATTAAAAAATAAAGTAAACCATTAATGAAGGTGAGAAATTAATTTTAAGATTTAATTGAATAAAAATAGTTTAAATGAGAAAAATAAAGATGGAGAAATATATTTTAAGTATCATACAATAATTAATTGAGTATTTTAGTATTCTAAAATAATTTCAATTTTATTTTTAGGTGCAAGAAATGATAAATTATTTGAATTGTTTATTATTTTCCAATGATTTCTTGATTTTTCCATTCCGTATTGACTAATTTTAATTTATTGTAAGGCGATTAGATTTTTTTTTACTTCTATATTTATTTTCTAATTTTTTTAATCATGTAAGAATAACCTACATTTTTTTTTTAAAATATGTGTCGACTATAAATTTAATGATTCAAAGATAAAAATTAAAATTTGTTAATAATATCTTAACAATTTAGGGATAGATAGTTTTCTAACATATGAATAAATACGTAGGACAAATTGCTAGAAAAAAAATTAATCCATTTGTTTCAACTTAGAAAAAAGAAAAGAAAAAAGAAATTTAAATAATAAATACATTAATTAAAATTGATAAATATTTCGTTATTTATACAGTGTAAAATAAGTCTTATAAGTATTGTATTAATTATTAAGGTCTTATATTAAACTACTAGGATGTTAAGTTAAAATATGCATGGATTTTTAATAATATATATGCAAAATCTTAGTGGAAGTGAGTGAAATTTTTTATTTAAATAGTTTATTAGTTCAAAGGGACAATATGGTCATTTTGAATAGAAAAGTAACAACGTTTGTGCTAAATTAACGGATTGGGAGAATCTTGATGTTATCAACAAAAGTATGGAAAGTTTCTGTAATTATTGAAACCACATGGGAGGTTTCTATTTTTGTTAGAAACTTTAGGGGAGGTAAGTGTAATTTACCTTTCTTTTTTGGGGGGGGACAAACCCACCCTTAGTCTAGTTTCATTATTCCACAATTTTCGATTGCTACTGCCATCTTCGGCCGCCAACGATCACCTCCGGCAACAACTTTATCTGGTGACTAATTTTTCAACAAATCTTTGGTGAAGCAGAATTTTATTGACTTAATATAGTAAAATATCACTTTGTTGAAGAGTCACCGAAAGAGTCATCCTATATCGAATCTGGAACTTTGGTTCTTCTCATAATTTGTACTACATTTATAATGCATATAAAATAAAATTGTGGTTCATACCAAGCAAATTATTTGTTTTTTAATATAAATGAAAATGGTAGTGAAAATAAAACCCTCGAATGAAAAAAAAAAAAAATTCAATTAAAGAATAAAAATCAAAAAGAAAAATAATCAGTAAGTCAAAGAGATCTTAGATCAAATGTACAAAATCAAGTAAATCTTAAATTTGTTCCCTCAACCGAATAAAAAGATATTGAAGAATATTATTTAGAATCAAACATGGAAAAATGTAAAAAGAAAAAACGATGAGTTGTGCCTATGCCACGCCCTTTTGAACCCTTGCCTTTTTATCAAAGGGTGTGAGGCAAGGAATGAAAACTCATGTTGTAATAGTACATACAAGGAACTATCCTTGAGGAATAGTAAGTATCGAGATCTAGGACTAAACTTGGCCTTTTTTTCCAAGTTGCCTACGTATAGGGATCAAGTCATATGTAATTTTCTATCATTTCATCGATTAGCTTGTATTACGTGTCTTAAGTACAATTTGCCTTATCTTTCTCTTTATATTGTCACTTATGACATGTACGGGGAGCAAATATTCTGGCGTGCCTGTTCTCTTTTCTACCAAGCTCCTCGTCTGTCCGATCGACCTGCGAACACAACGGTGGTGAGCTACCCGATGGTGTGTGGCCGGAAAACCCCTCCGACAGTCAAGTTAGCACACATTCAAGGATATAGAGAGAGAGAGAGAGAGGAGAGAGTTGAGCGTTCTAGTGTTCCTTACAAAATTATCCATGCCCAGCATGGGGAGCGCAGTTAAGCTTATATACTCTCTGCACTCCAAATCTGCTCCCATTAGTCTCTTGACACGTGGTGCTGCTTTCCCATCCGTCAGCACAAATCCAACGAACATCGCCTAACCAAACCGCCAGACAACATTAGTGGAAACTCGGTAGCTTGGCGGCATCACCTGGCCTCCTTCGACCGAGCTACTTATCGAGCCTAACAATGTCACTCGCTGAGCTCCATCACAACCGAGCTCCGTAGCACCCTAGTACGGCCGAGCTCCGTAGCACCCTAGTACGGCCGAGCTCCAGACAGGTTAGGTCGGTCCAAGAGAGACCTTCCCGCCGAGCTACATGCGCGACCATAAGACCCAGATCGGCAAACAATCATCTCAGCCTCCTCCGACCGAGCTACTTATCGAGCTCAACAGTGCCACTCAGCAGCACTCCGGTTCAACTGTGCTCTAGACAAGTTAGGCCGGTCTGTGGCAGATCGCGATCACCGAGCTAAAAAGAGCGAACAAGAGAAGATAAGCTGGCAAAGGATCTTCTCAACCAACTCTGGTCTGGACTTCGGCCGAGCAAGCTTTACCTCGGCTCGGCCCAACCCAGCTCGGCCCAAATACGCTTAAACCACATTCAGCCCGGCCAGAACTGCGGCCCAAGCCGAGATTACAAAAATCCCCCTCTCATAACATTATTAGTTCCAAGGCTTTTAGAAATAATTCACTACTCAAATTATGCAATTGGTCTAGTAGCATATTGAGATCATTTCAAGTTACTATACTTGCAGAGCTAACCATTTGAGCTAAGCCTCTGTGTGATTGCAATCCGTACAAAATCTACTGCCTTTAACTTTGATACAGGACTATCTGGAAGCATGGTGAAATTCTTCGATAGTTGTTTTTGGCGACTCTCGACGAAGTGAAATTTTACTATGTTAAATTAATGAAATTTCACTGTTCAGAAAATATATATATATAAAAAAAGGTTCAATTATAAAAATTACAAAATTGTATTTAATTTTGTCAATTAAATAATGTTCTATATATATTTTTTTGTTGTATTTGTTTTTTGTATGCATAATAAAATTGATGAAAAAAATATATGAAAGATAAGAGTAACTTACAAGTGTAATGAAATAACAGTTATATCTTGTCAAATTGTTTGGACTTGTAATTTGAGTAGAAAATTTCGTTCTATAATAATTTTGTTGTTTTAATTTTATGGTTAACACTGACAATTTTTTTTGTTTTTGTGGGAATAATTATGAAATACAATTGGTGTAATTAATGATTATATTTAGTTTTTGTACAATTTCCAAACTAATAATACATACAAATATGAAAAGAAGGGAGCTTTTTTGATAAATCCATTTTCTAAGAGCTTTATTCCATCCAATCCATATTCTTTTTGACTATTCCATTAGGTCCAATTTGAGATAAGAAGACCAAAATACCCTTTTCATCTACTTATGTTCCATTTAGTTCACATTATTTTATTATATTTCAATAAGTCCTATGGGTGACATAATTACCAAAATACCCCTAATGTGAATGTTCACACCGTCAATGTAAATGTTCATATCGTCAATGTATAGGGGTACGACCCATGTTGTAACAACCCTCGTACTGTTTACTGATTTATGACCGATTGATTACCGTTAATCACCGATTACTGTTAAACGAAGCTGATAATGACTGATAACTAACTGATAATCGAACTGAATGAAATACTGAACCGACTGACTGAAGTTGAAACTGAATTGACCGAGTATATGTTAGTTAATTGCATTCTATCTGTTCGATTGTCTGATTATCTGTTCATGTTTATATGTTTAAACTGCTATTTGAAGGCCTTATCGGCGGCCGAACTAGAAACCGATTGATGTTACGTGACCCTCATATTTAATGTGATTTTATGGTATAAGTATCTGAAAATTGATTAGGTATGATTAAATTAGATTAAAATAAGCCAATTGAAGAGTTGGACTTAATTACCGTTTTGCCATTGAGTGGGCCACTATCTCACACACATACTTGAGCCAAGAACAACATTTCCTCAGCCATTTTCCTTCTCATTGCCGACCAAGAGGGAAGAGAGGAGAGAGAGTGAGAGGAATTGGATTCTACCTTGGGTTTTGCTTGGAGGATTGAAGGAATTGAAGTATAGATTGCATATTTGAGCTCCTAGTCTTCTAATTCAAGCTCTAGGTAAGGATCTTATCTTCTTATTGATGCTATTGAACTAGTTCTTGCATGGTTCATGCTTCATTGTAGAACTAAGTCATGATTTGGGTCATTAATGGTGAATTGAAGCTCATTTCTTGCATGCATGGTTGAATTAATGAGTTTTGAGTTGAATTCATGGTAAATGGTTACATGCATGTCCATGTTGTAAGAGTAGACCATGTTTTCATCTTGTTTTGAAAAGAATGAGCTCATTTGAACAAGCTTTGAAGCTTTGATTTGGTTTAAATCCTTGCATGTTTGCATGTTCTTCATATTCTTGAAAATGGGTTTGAATATGGTTCTAATTGACTCACCTTTGGGGCTTGAATTCATAAATTGAGCTTTGAAACTTGTTATACATTGAATTTAATGATGTTTTCCAGAATTTGGGCCCAAGAGGTCGAGTTTGGAGTGGTTGAATGCTTGGTTTGAGCTTGGGAGGCAAATCTGGAAATTCCAGATTTGGCTTCCTCGCTCGAGCGAAGGATTCCCCGCTCGAGCGAGCACCTTTGTCCAGGGCTCCGCTCGAGCGACCATCGAGCGACCATCGCGCGTAAAATTTCAGCATTCAGTACTTTTACTGTTTTGCAGACCGCTCGAGCGAAGGATTCCTCGCTCGAGCGAAGCCTTTGATTTTGGACTTACGCTCGAGCGTAGAAAGTCTCGCTCGAGCGAGGCTACTATTTTCAGCAAACTTTGCGAAATGTTTTCTAAGTGTATTTTTGCATCCTCATCCCATCCTAGGCATTCTTAGGCCTAGTTTAAGGCACCTTGATGAGGATATCATTGTAGAACACACCAAGGCAAATTAGGGATTAAGTTATGAGTTTTCCCAACTGTGTAGCTTAGTGTGTTCAACCTGTGAACTGTGTAGGGTTGGCAACTGGGGAGACACGCTCTAGCATACTGTAGCCCAGAACTCTGTGAGTAACAATTGTGTAAAGATATGTTCAACTGATTATCTTCTGAATACTGAACTGAACTGTTTACTGAACTGGTATTATTTACTGAATGAATGTATGTCCTTTATTTCTGAACTGTACTGTGGCATCCTTAGTATCTACGGTTTACTGTTACTGTTACTGTCACAGAGATCTCTGTCGGTTTCCTTGTGGAACCACTACTGTTTACTGACTGATGGCCATCATTACTGTTCGGTCTTTTAAGACCTACTGTTACTGTTATGCTAATGGATGTACCACATATGACTGTTTACTGTACTGAACAACTGAATGACTGATTGAAATGAACTGTTTTCATACTGTAAGGACATTCATTCTAAACCCCTTTACGCTTTATGTTATTCACTGGGCTTTAGCTCACTGCTCATATATATATGTAGGTGTACAGGCACCAGACCGCAGCTAGAGGCGTCAGGGTTACTCCAGTTTTGTCAAGCCAGCCTTTGTGCCTCACTGCGAGGTTCCGAGCCTACTGTTAAGGCTTAGGGGTGTTTTAGAATTTCCCCCTTTTTGTACTGTTTCACTGTTTTGTATAGACTGACTGTTTACTGTACTGTTATACAGGGATTAGGTCCCTGTACTGTGTGACTGTTAATTTTGTATACTGTGTTGTACAGACGGAATGTTTTCTGTACTGTTATGTGGGGTTGAGTCCCTAGTTAAGTGGATGTGAATATTGTGTATACTGTTCTGTACTGTTTTTGTATAATGTATGAAAAGCCTTTTTGCATACAGACTGTCACAGCTCAATGGACACTATTTATTTACTGTATTGGCTTCCGCCAGGCCCTGTACTCTGTTTCACTGTATTACTGTTAAGCAGGCCTTCGGTAATCTCAGATTACTGGCCGGTTACGGTGCTAAACCCATAGGGCCGGGTTTGGGTCGTGACAGAGTGGTATCAGAGCGATACTTACCACGAGTTATACCGCACACACGTGTCCAAATGAGCTATAGGGGGTCCTAGAAAAAGTAATTAGGACATCTCATGAACTTGAAAAGTGTGTGGCTATGTTATGACTGAATATCTGTTAATGTGTTAAACTATGAAACAAATGATTGCTTATGTTTAAAACTGTTATAACTGCTTATAGTGAAATGGACAATGCAAATGAACCTGAGTCCTCATCTACTGAGGCAAGAATGGAAAGAATGATAGAACTGATAACTGCTAGACTGGAACAACAACAGAACCAACAGCCTCCTCCTCCTCCTCCGGTACAGCCGGAACCCAATGCGAATGCGGATGATGGGGATATTATTGCTCTCACCCATAAATTCAGTAAGATGAAACCGCCATCCTTCCAGGGAGGCCTTGAACCGTTAAAAGCTGAAGCGTGGGTGCTTGAGACAGAGAAATTATTTGAGGTGTTCCCGTGCTCTGAAGCGAATAAAGTACTGTTAGCTACCTTCACCTTACAAGAAGAAGCTAGAAGGTGGTGGATGTTAATCCGTGAAACAAACACTGTTATGACTTGGGCTCAGTTCAAGGAGTCCTTCTTTGAAAAGTACTTCCCTCAGTGTGTCAGGGATAGAAAAGTGACCGAATTTGAACAGCTGAAGCAGGGCACAATGTCCGTTGCAGAATATGAAACCAAATTTACTGAACTTGCCCGTTATGCACCGCACATGGTGGATACTGAATATAAGAGGCCAGAAAATTTGAAGGTGGCCTTAATGTGGCAATACTTGACCGGATAAATGTTTTGAAACTACCAACTTTTGTGGGTGTTCTCGACCGGGCGTTGATGGCCGAGTCGAACATTGCAGCAGTGAAACAATCTGAAACACCAACAACTGAATGGCATGGAAAAAGGCAGAGTTTCAAATTTAAGAAAGGCAAGCACAACCCAGCCAACAAGAAACAGAATACGGGGTTGACAACTAGCCCCAGCCAAGGGAGTGGTTTCATACCACCCTGTTCTGAATGTGGCAAGAAGCACAAAGGGGTTTGCTACAGAATATCTGGAGCCTGTTACAGGTGTGGCAAGGTGGGCCACATGGTTAAAGACTGCCCCTCTGCTCCACAAGCCAGTGGTAAAGCTGCACCAAGCGCAGCAGTATCAAATGCTCCACCAAAGCCTAACCCTAAAGCTACCGGGAAAGAGCCTATGAGGCAAGGCCGAGTGTTCGCACTAGTACCGGGAGATGTGCAGAATACCGAGACCGTTGTGTCAGGTATTCTCTCTATCTGTACTCAAAATGCATATGTACTGATTGATTCGGGGTCTACGCATTCTTATGTATCATATGCTTTTTCACGGAAATTGGATAGACCCTTAGAACCCATGAACTATCTGCTAGCCGTATCATCACCCGTAGGGGGATCCATGACATGTGCTTATATGTACCCCGCATGTGAAATTATTGTTGGGGATATGCGTCTGTTTATTGATTTACTGCCATTGAACATTGATCATTTTGACGTAATATTGGGGATGGATTGGTTACAAAAATATCATGCCACTATTGACTGTGTGACCAAGCAAGTTGTTTTCTGTCCACCTGGTTTGCCTGAATTTGTGTTTAATGGGAGTGGAGTAGTACCTCCTCCGTATTTGATTTTGTCAGTGAAAGCTGTTAAATTAATTAGAAAGGGGTGTAAAGGATATCTGTGTTCTGTACTGACTGTGTCTACTGATGATAGTGTTAAAACTGATGTGAATTGTATTCCTATAGTCAGGGAATTTCCAGATGTTTTTCCAGATAATCTTCCAGGAGATTTGACTGATAGGGAGATTGAATTTACCGTTGATGTGATTCCCGGAACACAACCAGTTTCTAAAGCTCCTTACAGAATGGCTCCAACTGAACTGAAGGAACTGAAAGTGCAATTGCAAGAACTGTTAGATAAAAAGTTCATCAGACCTAGCACTTCGCCATGGGGTGCTCCTGTTTTGTTTGTCAAGAAGAAAGATGGCTCACTGAGACTGTGCATTGACTACCGTGAACTGAATAAGGTAACTGTAAAGAACAAATACCCTTTGCCACGCATTGATGATTTATTTGATCAGTTACAGGGTGCACAAGTGTTTTCTAAGATTGATCTCAGATCGGGGTATCATCAACTGAAGGTTAAACCGGAAGACATTGATAAAACTGCTTTTAGAACAAGGTATGGACATTATGAATTTCTAGTTATGCCTTTTGGAGTCACGAACGCACCAGCTGCTTTTATGGACCTCATGAACAGAGTTTTTAAACCGTACCTTGATGACTTTATTGTTGTATTTATCGATGACATATTGATTTACTCCAAAAGTATAGAACAGCATGAACATCATCTGAGACTTGCCCTACAAACCTTAAGGGAACAGAAACTGTATGCTAAACTGTCTAAATGTGAATTTTGGCTTGACCATGTTATGTTTTTGGGGCATGTTGTTAGCAAAGATGGAATTTCTGTTGATCCGCAGAAAATTGAAGCTGTGGTGAACTGGCCTAGACCAACAAATGTGACTGAAGTCCGAAGCTTTTTGGGATTGGCTGGATATTACAGAAGATTTGTCAAAGATTTCTCCAAAATTGCCCTACCGTTGACTCAGTTAACTCAAAAGGGGACATCATTTGACTGGACCGACCAAAGAGAATCTGCTTTCCAGGAGTTGAAAACTCGACTTGTGACTGCACCAGTTTTGACTTTACCCTCAGGTACGGATGGTTATACTGTATTTAGTGATGCTTCTCATAAGGGTTTGGGATGTGTTTTAATGCAGAATGGGAAGGTTATAGCTTATGCTTCCCGACAACTGAGACCACATGAAAAGAATTACCCGACCCATGATCTGGAACTTGCTGCAGTAGTATTTGCACTGAAAATCTGGCGTCACTATCTGTACGGGGTGACATGTGAAGTATACACCGACCACAAGAGTTTAAAGTATTTCTTCACACAGAAAGAACTGAACATGAGACAGCGGAGATGGCTGGAACTGATTAAGGATTATGACCTACAGATATTGTACCATCCGGGAAAAGCCAATACCGTTGCCGATGCATTGAGCTGGAAATCGATTGGAAACTTAGCCTGTTTGCTTACAGGACAGAAAGAGTTGCTTTGTGACCTTGAAAAATCTGAAATTGAAATTGTTTTGAGAGAACAAGGTGGAACCTTAGCTGCTATTTCTGCTCAACCGGCACTGATTGAAGAGGTTAAAGAAAAACAACAACTGGATGATTTCTTGAAGAAGATCATCGAGGAAAGAGAATCTAAACCGAGACCGGGATTCAAATTTGAGAACAACGTACTGAAATTTCAAGAAAGACTGTGTGTACCAAATGATACTGAACTGAAAAGAAAAGTTCTGCAAGAAGGCCACAATTCGAAATTGTCTATCCATCCGGGGAATACGAAAATGTACCAAGATCTGAAACAGAATTTCTGGTGGCCGGGAATGAAGAAAGAAATTGCTGATTTTGTATCCAAATGTCTTCATTGCCAACAGGTCAAAGCTGAACATCAACGACCTGTCGGATTACTGCAACCCTTACCCATACCGGAATGGAAATGGGAGCACATCACGATGGATTTTATCGTTGGGTTACCTCGCTCCAGAAAAGGTATGGATTCAATTTGGGTTATTGTTGATAGACTAACCAAATCTGCTCACTTCTTACCTGTCAAGACGATTTATAATGCGGACAAATTGGCTGTTATCTATATTGATGAAATCGTTAGACTGCATGGAATGCTTGTGTCTATTGTTTCTGACAGGGATTCGAAGTTTACATCGAGGTTTTGGCAAAGCCTACAGACTGCATTGGGCACTGAATTGAGGCTGAGTAGTGCCTATCATCCTCAGACAGATGGCCAATCTGAAAGGACCATCCAAACTCTGGAGGATCTACTGAGAATGTGTGTCCTTGATTTTCAGGGAGACTGGGAAAGCCATTTGCCCTTAGCTGAATTCGCCTACAACAACAGCTACCATTCGAGTATTGGTATGGCGCCTTTTGAGGCATTGTATGGCAGAAAATGTAGATCTCCAATTTGCTGGGCAGAAGTTGGAGATGGGCCTTTGCTTGGGCTCGAGATTGTATATGAAACAACTGAAAAAGTGAAACTGATACAGCAAAGATTGAAAACTGCACAGAGTAGACAGAAAAGTTATGCAGATGTCAGAAGACGGGACAGAGAGTATGAAGTGGGTGATCACGTTTTTGTGAAAGTGACACCAATGAAAGGCCAGACTCGTTTTGGAGTCAAAGGCAAGTTAGCACCGAGATACGTCGGACCTTATGAGATTATTGAGAAAAATTAATCCGGTGGCGTATCAAGTTGCGCTCCCTCCTGAAATGGAACACATGCATAACGTCTTCCACATTTCTATGTTGAGAGACTATCTCCGGGATCCCTTCCATGTAATAGAGCCTACCCACGTAGTGTTGAGTGATGACTACACTTACGAGGAACGGCCTATACAGATTGTAAACCGACGGATCAAGAAACTGAGGAACAAAGAGATCCCGTTAGTGAAAGTTGACTGGCAGAACCATGGTGGCGTGTATGCCACTTGGGAAAGGGAAGATGACATGGCTAAACGATATCCTGAACTGTTTCCACTGAATCCTGTTTTCTTCCAGAATGAAGGTAACTCGAGTTTAGAGGACTAAACTCTTTATAAGGAGGGGAGACTGTAACAACCCTCGTACTGTTTACTGATTTATGACCGATTGATTACCGTTAATCACCGATTACTGTTAAACGAAGCTGATAATGACTGATAACTAACTGATAATCGAACTGAATGAAATACTGAACCGACTGACTGAAGTTGAAACTGAATTGACCGAGTATATGTTAGTTAATTGCATTCTATCTGTTCGATTGTCTGATTATCTGTTCATGTTTATATGTTTAAACTGCTATTTGAAGGCCTTATCGGCGGCCGAACTAGAAACCGATTGATGTTACGTGACCCTCATATTTAATGTGATTTTATGGTATAAGTATCTGAAAATTGATTAGGTATGATTAAATTAGATTAAAATAAGCCAATTGAAGAGTTGGACTTAATTACCGTTTTGCCATTGAGTGGGCCACTATCTCACACACATACTTGAGCCAAGAACAACATTTCCTCAGCCATTTTCCTTCTCATTGCCGACCAAGAGGGAAGAGAGGAGAGAGAGTGAGAGGAATTGGATTCTACCTTGGGTTTTGCTTGGAGGATTGAAGGAATTGAAGTATAGATTGCATATTTGAGCTCCTAGTCTTCTAATTCAAGCTCTAGGTAAGGATCTTATCTTCTTATTGATGCTATTGAACTAGTTCTTGCATGGTTCATGCTTCATTGTAGAACTAAGTCATGATTTGGGTCATTAATGGTGAATTGAAGCTCATTTCTTGCATGCATGGTTGAATTAATGAGTTTTGAGTTGAATTCATGGTAAATGGTTACATGCATGTCCATGTTGTAAGAGTAGACCATGTTTTCATCTTGTTTTGAAAAGAATGAGCTCATTTGAACAAGCTTTGAAGCTTTGATTTGGTTTAAATCCTTGCATGTTTGCATGTTCTTCATATTCTTGAAAATGGGTTTGAATATGGTTCTAATTGACTCACCTTTGGGGCTTGAATTCATAAATTGAGCTTTGAAACTTGTTATACATTGAATTTAATGATGTTTTCCAGAATTTGGGCCCAAGAGGTCGAGTTTGGAGTGGTTGAATGCTTGGTTTGAGCTTGGGAGGCAAATCTGGAAATTCCAGATTTGGCTTCCTCGCTCGAGCGAAGGATTCCCCGCTCGAGCGAGCACCTTTGTCCAGGGCTCCGCTCGAGCGACCATCGAGCGACCATCGCGCGTAAAATTTCAGCATTCAGTACTTTTACTGTTTTGCAGACCGCTCGAGCGAAGGATTCCTCGCTCGAGCGAAGCCTTTGATTTTGGACTTACGCTCGAGCGTAGAAAGTCTCGCTCGAGCGAGGCTACTATTTTCAGCAAACTTTGCGAAATGTTTTCTAAGTGTATTTTTGCATCCTCATCCCATCCTAGGCATTCTTAGGCCTAGTTTAAGGCACCTTGATGAGGATATCATTGTAGAACACACCAAGGCAAATTAGGGATTAAGTTATGAGTTTTCCCAACTGTGTAGCTTAGTGTGTTCAACCTGTGAACTGTGTAGGGTTGGCAACTGGGGAGACACGCTCTAGCATACTGTAGCCCAGAACTCTGTGAGTAACAATTGTGTAAAGATATGTTCAACTGATTATCTTCTGAATACTGAACTGAACTGTTTACTGAACTGGTATTATTTACTGAATGAATGTATGTCCTTTATTTCTGAACTGTACTGTGGCATCCTTAGTATCTACGGTTTACTGTTACTGTTACTGTCACAGAGATCTCTGTCGGTTTCCTTGTGGAACCACTACTGTTTACTGACTGATGGCCATCATTACTGTTCGGTCTTTTAAGACCTACTGTTACTGTTATGCTAATGGATGTACCACATATGACTGTTTACTGTACTGAACAACTGAATGACTGATTGAAATGAACTGTTTTCATACTGTAAGGACATTCATTCTAAACCCCTTTACGCTTTATGTTATTCACTGGGCTTTAGCTCACTGCTCATATATATATGTAGGTGTACAGGCACCAGACCGCAGCTAGAGGCGTCAGGGTTACTCCAGTTTTGTCAAGCCAGCCTTTGTGCCTCACTGCGAGGTTCCGAGCCTACTGTTAAGGCTTAGGGGTGTTTTAGAATTTCCCCCTTTTTGTACTGTTTCACTGTTTTGTATAGACTGACTGTTTACTGTACTGTTATACAGGGATTAGGTCCCTGTACTGTGTGACTGTTAATTTTGTATACTGTGTTGTACAGACGGAATGTTTTCTGTACTGTTATGTGGGGTTGAGTCCCTAGTTAAGTGGATGTGAATATTGTGTATACTGTTCTGTACTGTTTTTGTATAATGTATGAAAAGCCTTTTTGCATACAGACTGTCACAGCTCAATGGACACTATTTATTTACTGTATTGGCTTCCGCCAGGCCCTGTACTCTGTTTCACTGTATTACTGTTAAGCAGGCCTTCGGTAATCTCAGATTACTGGCCGGTTACGGTGCTAAACCCATAGGGCCGGGTTTGGGTCGTGACACATGTCGATTCTCGTGGGTGCCCGGAAAAATTCGAGTCGGGCCGGGCTGGCCCACAGGCCAAAAAAATAGGCTCGGCCCAGCCCGTTGATAATGTGAATATTCACATTGACAAGTTAACATTCATATTAATATGAGTGTAAAATTGGCCCGTGGGTGGCCCATGGCCAACCCGCCTCCCGGGGCGCGCCCGGGCCGGCCCGTTCATAATATGAATATTCACATTGATATATTAATATTAACATTGATAAGAGTGTAAAATTAGCCCGTGACCCGTGGGCAGCCCGAAGCCCGGGCTCGGCCCCGGGCCGGGCCGAGCCGGGCCCGGGCCGTTGACAATGTGAATATTCACATTGACATGTTAACATTCACATTGATAGGAGTGTAAAATTAGCCCGCGGCCTGTGGCTGGCCCGAAACCAGCCCCTGGCTCGTGGGCAGGCCCGGCCCGACCCGTTGATAATGTGAATATTTACATTGACATGTTAATATTCACATTGATAAGAGTATAAAATTAGCCCGCACCCCGTGACTGCCCGAAACTAGCCCACGGAGCGTGGGCGGCCCGGGGCGGGCCCGGCCCGGCCTGTTGACAATGTGAATATTCACATTGACATGTTAACATTCACATTGATAAGAGTGTAAAATTGATTCGCGTTCCATGGGCAGCCCGAAGCCCGTGGGCGGCCCGGGGCGAGCCCGGCCCGGCCCGTTGACAATGTGAATATTCACATTGACATATTAACATTCACATTGATAGGAGTGTAAAATTGGCCCGTGGCCCGTGGGCGGCCCGAAGCCCGCCCGCTGCTTAAGGCGGGCCCGGCTGACAATGTGAATATTCACATTGACATATTAACATTAACATTGATAACAGTGTAAAATTAGCCCGTGACCCGTGGGCAGCCCGAAGCCCTGCCCCGGGCCGGGGCGGGCCCGGCCCGTTGACAACGTGAATATTCATATTGACATGTTAACATTCACATTGATAAAAGTATAACATTAACCCGTGCCCCGTGGCTGCCCCGAAACTCGCCCACGGCCAGTGGGCGGCCCGAGACGAGCCCGGCCCGGCCTGTTGAGAATGTGAATATTCACATTGACATGTTAACATTCACATTGATAAGAGTGTAAAATTGACTCGCGTCCCATGGGCCACTCGGGGCGGCCCGGGTTTGGGGCCGGGCCAATCCCGGGCCGCCGGCGAGCTTTGGGCAGCGGACAAATTTTACACTCCTATCAATGTTAATGTTAACATGTCAATGTGAATATTCACATTGTCACGGGTCGGGCCAAGCCCGCCTCGGGCTGCGATCTGGCTTCGGGCAGCCCAACGGGCCGGGCCCGCCCTGGTCCGCGGTCGGGCTTCGGGCTACCGACGGGTCACGGGCCAATTTTACACTCTTATCAATGTAAATGTTAACATGTCAATGTGAATATTCACATTGTCAACAGGCCGGGCCCGCCCCGGGCCGCCCACGAGCCGTGGGCGGGTTTCGGGCAGCCACAGGGCGCGGGCTAATTTTACACTCCTATCAATATGAATGTTAACATGTCAATGTGAATATTTACATTGTCACGGGTCGGGCCAAGCCCGCCTCGGGCTTCGGTCGGGCTGCGGGCCAATTTTACACTTTTATCAATGTGAATGTTAACATGTCAATGTGAATATTCACATTGTCAACGGGCGGGGCCGGGCCGCCCTGCCCCGGGCCTCGGGCGGGCTTTTGGCTGCCCATGGGCCGCAGGCCAATTTTATACTCTTATCAATGTGAATGTTAACATGTCAATGTGAATATTCACATTGTCAATGGGCCGGACTGGGCCCGTCCCGGGCCGCCCATGGGCCGCGGACGGGTTTCGCGCTGCCACGGGACAGGGGCCAATTTTACACTCCCCATTAATGTGAATGTTAACATGTCAATGTGAATATTCACATTGTCAACGGGCCGGGCCGGGCCGGGTCAGGCTCGCTCTGGGCTGCTGGCCAATTTTATACTCTTATCAATGTGAATGTTAATATGTCAATGTGAATATTCACATTGTCAACAGGCCGGGCCGCCCACGGGCCGTGGGCGGGTTTCGAGCAACCACGAGGCGCGAGCTAATTTTACACTCCTATCAATATGAATGTTAACATGTCAATGTGAATATTCACATTGTCAACGGGCCGGACCGGACCCTCCCCGGGCCACGGGCGGGCTTTTGGCCGCCCATGGGCCGCGGGCCAATTTTATACTCTTATCAATGTGAATGTTAACATGTCAATGTGAATATTCACATTGTCAATGGGTCGGATCGGGCCCGCCCGGGCCGCCCATGTGCCGCGAGCGGGTTTCGCGCCGCCACGGGACGCGGGCCAATTTTACACTCCTATTAATGTGAATGTTAATATGTCAATGTGAATATTCACATTGTCAACGGGCCGGGCCCGCCCCGGCTCGTGGGCGGGTTTCGGGTCGCCCACGGGCCAATTTTACATTCCTACCAATGTGAATTTTAAAATTTGAATATTTACATCATTAAATTGCTAATCATTCAAAAAATATTTATAAAGGTATCAAAATTGAATATAAGGGCATAAGTGTCCAAGAAAATAGTGTAAATCAAGAAAATGGACTTTATGGAATAAAACTATACATACATAGGACTAAATGGGTTAAAAAATTCCTTCATGAACTTCTTGGATTAAAACACTTCTAAATTGGACTTATCAATAAAAATCCCTGAAAAGAAATTCCATTTTGTATCCCATCCGCAGTTGACACTTGCCACGTCTTCATCGCTGCCAACCAGTGGTGCATTCTCTCTCTCTCTCTCTCTCGCCCGATCTAAAGTAGGCACTCTCAGTGGAACTAGGAAGTGAGACCCCAGAACGATAGAAGAGAAGCTTATTTGTTGTTGTTGCTCTAATTTGGAGCGATAGAAGAGAAGCTTATTTGTTGTTGTTGCTCTAATTTGGAGACATAAGAGTCGCAGCACTTGAGAGAGAGAGAGAGAGAGAGAGTTTTACAGAGACTTGTCCAACACAACACAACACAACACAACAGCCCCCCACATTCGAAAATCAAATCCGACAAAAATGAGTTTTCAAGATCTCCAGAATGGCGCCAAAGCCTCGTCCTCGTCCTCAGCTGGTCGAATGGCTTCTCAGAATCCTTCACAAGCAGTGGCCGCTGGCATATTCCAGATCAACACCGCCGTTGCCGGATTCCGTAGACTTGTCGATGCTATCGGCACCCTCAAGGATACTCCCGATCACCGTCAGAAGCTGTTAGTTTTCTCTCTCCCTCCTTCCTCATTGGTTAACTTAAAAGACTAGATAGATATATCCTTCAAGGAAAGGGGAAAACAAAAATTACACAACAGATAGTCCCAATCCTAGACCATCATGATCATGGGTTTTTGAAAAACAACACTTTCTTTCTATGATCCACCCAAACCTCTCTCTCTCTCTCTCTCTCTCTCTCTCTCTCTCTCTCACACACACACACACACACACACACACACACACACACAATGACTGATTGATCCGTCTAGTAACACTTTGGCAATATTTTAACTTTCACTACTTTTGGTATTATGGTTTTTGCTTTCTTTTTCTTCTAGATGAAATAAAAATTAATTCAATGGTGTGTGTGTGTGGTGATGGGGCAGGCACAATACAAGGCAACGGATAATGTTGTTGGTGAAGGAAACTTCTGCTAAGCTCAAATCCCTCAGCGACTCTGACCACGCTACCAATGTCGATGTAAATTTATCAGCCTCCCCTCCCTCACATTGTCTTCTCCATGCTTTCTTTACTATTCTACCTATTTACTCCTTTTTTAAGTAATATCTGCATATTTGTTCTGCTTGTCATCGTCGGCATTAACCACAAATTGAATTGGTAAGATTGTGTTTTATGATTGATGATGCCCTTTTAGCATTTAAAATGAGTGACTTTGTGAAATTGGTTTTGTCTTATCAACCTATGTACTTAGCCGGAGGCAGGCAGGCAGGCAGGCCGTTGTCAGGCAGGCTGTAGTTTACCTCTTATGTTAATTTAGTCATTGTAGTTCCAATTGCAACAATTTAATCCTTTAATTTTATATTTTGTGTTTGATTGGCCTAATTAATAACAACTATTAGGACCTTTGACAGAAAATGACCGCATCCTCTCAACATGCCCATTTTAAAATGAGAAAACAAACAAAAATCAATTACACCGGTCATTCCTGTGGTTTACAATGTATTAATTTGGTTTGTGTAGTTTATTTGTAGAAAGTAACAAATTTGCCCCAATAAAAATTTTGAAAATAGTTCGAATTGAAAATAATTATGAGGATTTTTTTACAAAAATAATTAGCACGTGCAGCTCATGTGACCAATCTAGAGGGGTATAACAGAGATAATGGTAGCACTCATTACTAGGCATACTCAAAGAGAGAGAGAAAGATGGCACAGAGTTGTGTGAGGGTTGTCATATTAGAGTAAGAAAGGATAGAAGATGGGGAGAAAAAAAGGGATACAAGGAAGGAATAAATGAGAGAAAGAGAGGTGGTTGTAGTGGTGCTCACCGTTGTTGTGATCAACCAAAGTAAGAGAGGTTAGTCAGTGGTAGGTCTTGGATGAAAAAATGTATTGATTTCTCTATTATGCCTCTCCAGAGAAGCCACTCCCTTCCTTCTAGCCATCCTTCTCCCTCCAATGACCACCCCTCTCTAGCAACTCACCAAACATGTTTTCTTGTTCTTTAAAAAATGGGTGTATCTAACATGTAATTTGTCTTTGTTTTTGGAAAAAACAAAACAAAAACATGTTTCCTATTTTATGTTAATTGGAAGCTTTACCAAACGCGACCTTAGTGTACTAATTTTCTGTACATGATTGTTGTTATGGAATGAAATGAATTGGAATGACTGTCAGGATGTTTTGTATGAAAGATCTAACCAGTTCAAGTTGAATATTCTAAGTTGTCAGTAGTGCCTAAATCTATTGTAAGGATAACAAAATTGTTTGGGTGAATTCTTCAGCCAAGTAAGAGAATAGAAGATGCTAAGCTTGCAAGAGATTTTCAAACTACCTTGCAAGAATTCCAGAAAATTCAACAGCTCGCCTCTGAGCGCGAGTCTACATACTCACCCTTTGCCCAACCATCTACTATGAGCACAACGTATGCAATCACATGCTTTTCTTTTATAATCCTCAACTTCTGTTTCCTAAGTTTATAATCTTGTTAATATTACCAGTAATTCTTACAGAGTTGTGCAATTGGATGCAGCACTAGCTCAGTTGAATATCCAGCACCTACAATGGACCAGGAGAACCAGCCATTTCTCATGGAACAGAAAAGGTGGGCACGTTAAATATTAGAGTGACTTTTATAGTATTTTTATCATATTCAATTTTCTTGTTAACAAAAATTTGTCGTCGTTTCATCTCTGCAGTAGACTACATATACTGGTGGAATGCTGTTTCAACATTTTGTAGTATTGTTGTTAAAATGAGTTGAATTGTGAGGAATTGAGTCTTCATGTGTCAGCACCTTTCAGGGCATCATTCTCTAACTGGAGGATTGGGGTACCTTGTTTTTGCTTTGAAGTTTTTTTTATTGTCTCATTTAGGAAATTAGGATGAATTGGATAGTTGGATATACAAAGCCTATTGCTGGCTAAAAAGAGCTGTAGATCACCTGTAAAGATCCTCCAGATGATTGGGGAGTAATTGGTAACTGCTGACCTATGTTATATGAACTTTTCTAAATTAGTGAAGCATATGTGTTGTTGGACACTCGACACTAGAGCTAAGGTATGAGATATGTGTCTATCATGCTTAGTTGGACATGCACCCATCAATTATGCTTAAGCAGTTGGGCTAATTATATAGGTATACTATTGTTCTATGTTAGTTTGAAAATACCATTTTACCCTAAAAAATAAAAGAAGTATTTAAGGAAAATGAATTCTATGATTCTAGCCATTTCCTTGTGCCTTAGACATGAGAATAGGATGAATCTTACGCTTAACCACATACCTGCACCCAACATTCGCTCAGGGTCCATGTAACATAGCTTTTAACCTTCTATGCCTTAGAAAATGATATAGGCACAATAATGGGTTGCTGGTGACTGACCTCTAAAATTTGATGACAACTTGTAGATTATTTAACCAACTTTGGGTGTTGACATTGTCCCAATACACAAAGTAACTATGAAAACATTGAGTGGGAACCACGCAAGAAAAGACGAACATAGTGATTCTGTTTTCAAATTTTTGGAGGGGAATAAGTCTGTTTGTTGTTTTCAAGTCTAACTTCTGGAACAGAGCCAATTCCAATGCTAGTGAAAACACTGAGTGGGAACCAACTTTGGGTGTTGACATTGTCCCAATACACAAAGTAACTATGAAAACATTGAGTGGGAACCACGCAAGAAAAGATGAACATAGTGATTCTGTTTTCAAATTTTTGGAGGGGAATAAGTCTGTTTGTTGTTTTCAAGTCTAACTTCTGGAATAGAGCCAATTCCAAGGCTAGTGAAAGGATGAGGGTTAATTAAATATACAATTACAATCAATTCCTTGTCCAAGATCAAAATGAATCTTGAGGATTAACAGTATTATGCTGTAAATTTCCTTCAAAGCGATTTGGCACCTCATTGAATAACTGCAGATTTTCCTCATCTGCAAGTGATGGGAAGCAATGTGCTGATTTTTAGCTAATGCACCTTTATCAGATGGGAATCCAATGTCTCCATATCTAAACCTTCTTTATGCTGATCTTATGGGTGTTTGCTTTCCTTGGAGCTGGGCTCAAATTCCTGCCTGACTCGTGTTTACTGGACAAGAGAAAGGAAGAAAGCACTCTAGTATCAGAAATTTCCTCTAGTCTTTGCTAACAGCTCTTCTACATGTTGTTGCAATAAATTTTGGCTTGAAAGGTTGACAATGGTGTGAATAGGAAATTGAAAGAACAAGAGAATAGCTCGAGAAGTTCCATTTTTCAGTCTGTGAGCAACTACATACGTGGACAGGGATAATTTTGAGAGCTTTCCTTCTATAATAAAAATGAAAATTACAATATTGAATCCAATCTTGGTAAAATCTTTCAAGATAATGAAACTCTACAATTATCTGAAAGGTTATGGATTATCTAATACACTTTCCAATGAGGATTCTTGGAGTTCAACCTAGGAGACTGTGATGCATGTTTGTACATGCCCATCAGGGGAAGAATTATTACTCTGTTAGTGGTTACAAATGGCTTATGAGCCTGACCGTGTTGATTGTGTTGTTTCTATGCATTTTGCATCCCAATTAAGCAAATATGTATTTTCTGTTCCAAAATGTATATTTGCTCTTTCAAGACTTGCATGTGTAGATATCTAAGGGTCTCTTAGTTGGATTGGACACCTAATAAGTATTTGGATATCACCACACACTGGTTTCTCATTATTTGTTTAGGAGAAGCTTGATAGAACCTTTGTCCACAACAAATATCCTTGATGTCAAAAATATGCAGGCAAGAGTTATTACTGCTGGGAAATGAAATTGCATTCAATGAGGCCATCATGGAGGAAAGGGATCAGGGTATTATAGACATACAAGATCAAATTGGTCAAGCAAATGAAATATTTAAGGACTTAGCTGTTCTAGTTCATGAGCAGGGTGTTGTTATTGGTAAGATATGAAATACCCACAAGAATGCATTCCAGTTCTCTTTCTTGTGCTTTTATTTTGCCTTTTTGAAAATCGTTTCATTTTAACAGATGACATTCACTCAAACATTGAGGCTTCCTCTGCTGCATCAACCCAGGCTAGAGTACAGCTATCTAAAGCTTCCAAAACTGTCAAATCTAAATGTTCGTGGGTGAGTAATATTATACTTGCACTCATTTAAGCTTATACATGAAATATTTATTACTTACTACCCACGGATGCAGTGTGTTGGTTTTTATAATTAAAACAAACAAATTGATAGCCCAAAAAAGTGGATGAAATATCATGCTTTTATTTCTGAAGATAGAATCCTACAATGGCGCAAGATATGTTGGTTGTTTATGTGAAAGTATTTCTCAGTGAGAAATGATCAAGTTATATGTAAAAGTGGGATGCTTATATAAAAAAGGATAAATAAAGCCAAAGACCACTGATAAGGAGAGAAATGGTGGAACCAAATTATAAACACAGATTTTTGATCTTGTACTACAATTGATGTATCTGGGAGTGGAAAATTTGGTGTTCATATGTGTGACTCTTTAGGTTGGTTGGTTATTCCTGTTTTTGTTTTTAAATAATCAACTAAGAATAAGAAGACAGAATGCCTGATAATACTAATGGCAAATTGTTTGGTTAATTTCTCAAATGATTTTAGTTCACTTTTTATTCTCTATCATATTTATGTTAAAATTTTTGTATTTCATTTTGATTATGTTGTACCTTTGTAATAACAGTGTTGGTGGGTGCTGGCAATTTTCGTAGTGGTGTTGGTGATCGTGTTCATTGTCTTTATCATATAGCATGCGAGTACAAGTCTGCAGCTGTAGTGTGAGATTTGTAGATGAAACGTGTAGTGGTGCCTATCCTTTCTAATTGGTATCCGTGTGTTGAATCTTCATGTTCTCTGTTGAAAAGAGAAATTAAAAATAAAACCGGAAAAGAGGGGAAAAGTGTGATGGATTTTAATTTATTTTAAGAAACATGTGTTGGAGTGGATGTTTTCTTTTTGCAGAGCCGGCCCTTTGCCGTGCTGTCCTGAGCATGAACAAATAGTGCATCTGATGTATATTTTATGTTTGTTTTGGGTTTGATTGTCATAATTGGTGTGATTGGAACCAGCTCCTATTGTTCTCCGATTTGCGATTTGTGATTTGTGATTTGTGCTTTATGAAGAGAATGTATTGCTTAGACTGCCAATGTATTTATATTGTTTGTAAGATTTGTGCTCCTTAGTCTATTGTTCTCGGCCAATTGTGTGGTTACACCCCTCTCCCTCTTTAAAAATATGTGTACATGTTTTTAGTTGTCTCAAAATAGACGTGGTTATGAATCAAAGTGTTGTTATGACTTACAGTAGAGATCTAATCAAGTGAAGTCAGTCTATTTTCTAAATCAATGTGGAACCAACTTTGGTAATGAGAATAAGTGGTGTTTGATTATGAGATAAAAGTAATATGAATAAAAATAAAAAAATTCAGTGTTGGTTATAGTTTAAGGGGTTATGAATATTAATGTGGATTTGTCTATTTAGATTCAATGACCAAAAGTTTGGATTCATCCATTTATATTCAACTACGTTTATTTTTTGAGAAAGAACAGCTAGAGATTTGGATGTACATGGTATGATCTTTTTGGAGTGTATAGTAAATCTTTTTCATTGTTCTCAGATTTTTTTTTTTTTTTTGTTCTTTTTTTCTTTTTTTCTTTTTTGGCAGAACAAAATTATAGTTCAGCGTCTAGACTATGTTGATCCCACATCATCGTAATTTAAGCCCACTACAAATTTGAAAAATATCAAATAAATTTTACTTTTTTAATGAAATTTCTATTGAGTTCTATTAAATCTCACCTTTTCTTTTCTTTTCTTTTCTTTTCCTTTCTTTTTTATGTTACTCCAGATCCCACTTTGATGTTTTGATCCAAATAGACTTAGCCTCCGTTTGGGAAGTGGGTTGGCTTTTTGATTTTTTGGCTATTTTAGCATGGACTATTTTAGCCTGGTTTGAGAAGGGTTTTTTGACTTTTTAACTTTTTAGCTTTTTTGACTTTTTTTGTGAGAGAGGATTGTAATAATTATGGGTTGGATTTGATGTTTTGTTTTTTGTGGTTAAAATAGTCTATTTTGTTTTTTATGGCTATTTTAGCCAAAAAAAGCCTGATTTTTTTCTTCCCAAATGGAGCCTTAGATAACAGGTGGCAATATCAACTATTACACCTATAATTAAGTGGTGTTTTGACAAATTGGTAAAAAATTAATTTTTTTTGATTTTTTTACAAAAAATTAAATTTTTTTAAATAAAAAAATTGACTTTTTTAACTAAAAAAATTAAAAAATTAAAAAGTTGATTTTTTTAACCTCCTTCCAAAGTACCTTTATGATTATTTAGAGAGATTAAAAGTGGGATAGAATTGCGAATCCCTATATATGGAGGAATTATTCCATCCAAACAGCCTATAGTTGCTTTTATAGGATATTTTCTCAAATGTGTTATTTTTTAGGTACACAAAAACTACTTAAGCTTCTTTTGACAATTAAATTAAAAGTTAATTTATTAATTTTTTTAAATTTTTTAGATCATATTTTCTTTTTATTTTTTATACGCTTTTATAAGAAAATGTCAAAAAATAAATAAATAAATAAAAAATTAACCTGTTTTCTAAAATAAGTCTCGTGATGGAGTGGGCAAGTCACATAATTATTTTTCTAATATATATTTCATTAACAAAAATGAATGCTATGACTTTGGTTAAATTAAGTTATGAAATGTCAAAGGATGACCTAAGCTTTAATTTGAGTATTAAAATTGAAAATTTTAAACATCAATTAGTATATGAATATATGTTATAATATTATTATTTTAAAATAATACAACTCATTCATTATATAAATTATAAAATTTAAAATTTTTAAAATTATGTTATATTATATAGTCGTTAATAGATTAATTAATATATTAATTAATTTCCATAACGTTATTCATTTTCATCTGAGATGGGCCCTTTCTAATGATTTTGGTTTTTTGGGTTTTTTATTTATTATTTTTAGATTGATTTATATTATAATGATTTTGGTTTGGTTTGGTTTGGTTTGGTCTTGCCTTGGAGTTCCACACTCTGAATTCCGCCATTGTTGCATCATCCTCCTAGTATAATCAACGACGACGATGTTGCAAATCTCATCCTCCTCCTCCACCTCCTCCTCAACTTGGAACTAGAACCAACACCACTGCCACAGCACCCTTCGATCAACCTGTGTCTGTCTGTCTGTCTGTCTGTCTGAGAAGAAGAAAAACGGGAGGGGAAATAAAAAGAAGAAGAAGAAGAAGAGAGAAGTAGTTGTAATTTTGTGGTAGAAATGGCTGCCCTAATCTATCAGATATTCTCATCGTCAGCTCTGATATCCATGGGACTGTACCATCTCATTTCCACCACCAGGAACCACATCAAATCCCCTCGCGACTACTTCGCCAAACCCTACCATCCCTTGTCAGCCTCATCCTCATCCTCATCCTCATCCTCATCTCGTCTCAAGCACCTCCAGCTTTACCTTGTCATCATCTGCCTCCTCATCGCCTTCGTCCACCAAACCCTAATCTCCACGGACTCCGACCCACTCCTCAAGGGCCGCACCCCCGTCCACCGCTTCACCTCCCTCCAGTCCGCCGGCGTCCTCTTCCTCTTCCTCATCCTCTCCCTCTCTCTCCTTATCTCCGACTCCACCTCCCTCCTCCCCTTCCCCCCCGATCTCTTCTTCGGCCTCGCCTCCGCCATCTTCTTCCTCCAATACTCCATCTCCTCCACCGCCGCCTCCCTCCAGACCTCCGATCTCCAGGCCAAGTGCGACTCCGTCTCCGCCCGCATCTCCGCCCTCTCCGCCCTCCTCTGCCTCTCCCTCGCCTGCCACCCCAGGCTCTTCGTCGCCGACCTCGCCCTTGGGGCTTCCCTCTGCCTTCAGGGACTCTGGGTGCTTCAGACCGGCCTCTCTCTCTACGTCGATGCCTTCATACCTGAAGGATGCCACAAGCTTCTCGACGTTGTCCGCGGCGTCGACGGTTCCACCAAGTGCGATTTGGACGACTCCAAGCTCAGGGCCGTCGCAATCCTCGATCTGATGTTTGTCATCCACGTCGTCTTCGTTGTCCTCGTTGTCATGCTCACTTATGCTGTCGTTGCCAAGACTGTTGGAATCAGGAGGTTTGGATCTTACGAGGCCTTGCCTACTGTGGCTTCTGCTGCTGCCGCCGACTCCAATCACATCCAGATGAAGGCTATGACGGGGACCCAGGCCTGATCTCTCTCTTTCCTTTGTATTCTTTGGATCATTTTTTTTTTTTTTTTTTTTAACTATTTCCTTTTTTCTAATTTTGTTACTCAGTGTTCTGTTCTGTGGTAATGCTTTGAAGAACTTCTTGTCCCTATTTTTGTTGTTCACAACATTTGTAACCTCTTAGCATTTTCAAGGGATTTTAGTGTATACAAAAACAATTTACTCTTTTTTCTTGTTTGGCTTACTTGGCTGGCTCCTCAATCCCCTGCGTTTTCTTGTTTCCTGCCAAACGAGATTTTTTTGCTCACGCTGTCTGCTGAATGTAAGTATTCTTTGCCTCGGTTAGATGTGCTTGAACCCTTGTTGTATTGTGGAATTATCTTCATTTCTTTCTTACAACTGGAAGTTTAATAGATTTTCTGGGTTTTAGCATCCTTGATAGCTCGCTCATAAGTTGCATTCGTTCTCTTGGATTGATACTGCATCATTTAATACCAAACGTGTTTCATTGAAATTCTCTTATCCAGTAGGGTGTTTTATTAAAAAACACTACATCTTATTGGTTTGTTGAGTAATGTGCAATGGGAGGTGATGTTATATCAAATGTGTTTTTGGCCTTTAGGTTGCACTACGATTTTGGGCTTTTTAAACAAATAGATTCAGGCTTAAGCACTGAGGGATTATAGCTTAGATGTCAGGCACAGATGCATTGAGAGGTTTATGGGTGTGGATTTGAAATTACAATTAACATGGTGAAGGAAGTGATTTAAAACCCTTGCCACGAAAGATTCTAGATGTATGAGGACAGGATCCTAGATAGATCTCCCCTACCTGCTTTATTAACCGCCTTAGATCTCCTAATTTAACTTCAATAGTCAATCCTCCTACCTAATATTTTGAAATCTAAACCCCAAATCCTTTCATGTCAAATTCACCCACCCAAATGTAACCTTATTACCTTTGTGGTGATACATTAGCTTTTGTTTGATACATTTTTTACCCTTTAAAAAGTAGTTGGAGGTGGAGGCTGGATTTGATACATGTTTGCTTTGTGGTTAGAGTGGAAGTGTTGAGTTGTAAACTTCATCCTCATTTGGATAATCGTTTCCTATTGTGTTGAACTGTTGTGTTAGGTAGAAAATTGGCAGCCATAAATACCTATGTATAAATGCCAGGATAAGGTTGTGTTGGAGCTTGGAGGTCCTCCATCTCTTTCCTTGGTTTTTTGATGTTATTGTAATGTTTTCTTTTCTTTTCTTTTCTTTTCTTTTGATAAGCATGTTACTGTAGTTCATTTTAGAGTGATTGGTTGACTATGAAGTTGAATGATCTTCGAAGTCCTTAATGATTAGAAAGAATAAAAAGTAAGTGAAATTACATTACATGGGTTTCAGTGGTTAATGTCCTCCCATGCATAGTCTCAATGTTTTGCACTTCCATGCATAAATGACTAAGTTTTCAGTGACAAGTCTTTAGTATCCACGCTCTAGTGCTCAACTTCTCTCTCCTTAAGTTTGCGATCAACAAAAGGTGACTGACCCACTTTCTTTTCCCTTTGTGGCTCCCCCCTTATCCCTTCCTTTCAAGTACAATTATCCTTAGGAATGCTTTTTCTAACAATGATTCATGGGTCCAATTTTGGGTCATGTGGGCTATTATCTCGTTTAGACTATGACTACTATATCTGTCAAACAATTATTATAATTATCTAAAAATCTCTAACTACTAAAACTGAGGGAGGGAGTGAGTGGGGGCGAACCATTATACCTGTCCAGCAGTATTTGGAGACTCAAACTAAACCTAAATATGATTTAATAAGCCCTAGGTGTACTCCATGTGAAATTCAAGATCTGCCTTTTTTTTTTTTTTTTTTTGTTCACATCAAACACACTCCATTTTGTTATTTTGTCAGCCAAATAGTACAGACTATTATATAATAGATCAATGGACAGCATGAAAATGGATTTGTAAATTAGTGTTCTATTTTAGGAAGTGGAAGCAAATAAAGTCAGCAAAAAGAAGAGAAACAGGTTAAGCCTTTTGTTTGATCACCATAGGTTATCATGGTTTGACCTTATGTAATTTGATTATCTCCGAATGTAATTTGCTTTACTTATTAAAAAATAAAATAAAAACTATGGAACTAAAAAGTAAAGAAAGAAAAGGGTATCTCATATGAAAATCAGCCTATCTCCCCCAAAACCTTAAATCAATTGATTGAAAGAGAGATAGGGAGAGAGGCTTCAACCTAGGAAGAATAAGGGCAACCTGTTTTTCAGTCAGTTAACTAGTCTTCAGACTCCAATGCTCCACTCCGTCACCCTGTAACTACCACACCTATACACCTTTACTTTTTTTGCTTCCCCCTTCCCCGACAGTTAACCTTAGGATTACTTTTTGTGCTGTTGATTCATGTGCCCTATTTAGCTTTTGTGTGCTAGTCCTATTTGGACATGATCAGGTGGGCATGAGTGTGAATCCCCTTTGTAAATGTGTATGAAGAAAAAATTGAACACACCAGAAAAAAAAAAAAAAAGAGTTAAAGAAAGATAGACGATAAAACTAATTCCTTTTGTTGTACATATTATTTTGTGGTGTCCTTGATGTGTCGTGTCCCGATTGTTTTGAAATTTATCATGTTTATGTATCTGTGTCATGTCACACACATGCTTCTTAGATGGAGGATATTGCCCCTTATGAACATGATTACGTGGGTGTGGGTGTGAATCCCCTTTGTAAATCCGTATGAAGGGGAAAAAATGAACATACCAAAGATAATAATAAAGACAGACAGACAGACTCGATAAAACTAATTGCTTTCATTATACAATTATTTTGCCTTGTCCAGATTGTGTCATCTCTTGATTGTTTTGAAATTATCACGTTTAAATGTATGTGTCATGTCATATCCATGTTTCTTAGATGGAGGATATTGAACAACTCAGCTTTACACTGCATTTTGTGATTAGATGTGTAATTTATAAAGAAAAGAAAAGGTGAATGCTCAACAATTCTTAGAAGAGAAGTCATTTTAAGGCTGCTTCATCCCCTTCTCTGCATTGATTTTGAGAATCAGAGCCTTAACTTGCTGTACCATTGCTGATGAGGGGGGTTTCTAGTTCGGAATACAATGTACTGTAGAGGTTTATAGAGATTGAGTGGAAAGCATATTATACTGTCAAACTCTGCGTTTTACCATCTTTGGCTAAGTGTCTCAGTTATTTGTCTAAAGACATAAATAAATGGTCCCTGTGGATCATGTTATGTTGATGCTTGTAATATTAGGCTCTCATCTGTCTGGAATTACTGTGGAAAACATTTTCAGTTATAAGACTTGTATTGTGCGTTGTGTGACTGTTGTTTTGGTTTAATGTTAATGGACCTGGTTAGTGATTTTCTTTCTTTTTGTTTCTATTGTTTGCTTTGTTTTTGTTCACGACATTAATTCTACCCTAACTAGTGGTCTCAGGGTAGGAGTTGGAAGAGAAATGGTTTACTGCTCTGTTTACCGGGAACCATATATCACAATTCTTGGGCCTTGATATATCTTGAGATTCTTGTTAGAAACTAACAAGTTGCGGAAGGTTTTGTGGCATTGATGAGGATATCCTTCAGATAATGGGACTACTTTGTGCATAACTTATAAGCTACCTATAGCTTCTTTTTCTTTTTTTAATTGTGTCAAATTGTTTAGTACAACTTCTGCTTACTGGTTATTAGGTAGAAATAGCTAAAACAACTAATTATCTGTAGATTTACTGCTGTGTGTCATTTGGCAGCTCATGGAATTGAATCTGATATTCATGACCCGCTCTGTAATGGTCTACTTATTAAAAACTCAATGTGGATAAACCTCCTCCTCACCCATTACATGAGGAGGTGCCATCATTGGTTCTTTTGGCGACTTTAAACCCGTTTCCAAGGAGGAGGAAGTCATCTTGCATTCGATTTGTCTTGCCTATTTATTTTTTTGTGTTAGTGGTGAGGCTACGGCCTATGAATGAGTTCAGAGACATAAATGAGAGAAAGATGTTTGACATTCCGAAGTTTATCACTGTAGAAAGAAATAGTAAAAAATAAGAATAAGATAACCATATTTGATTATTTGAGTATCCCTTTGCTTCTCTACGTGGATTTTCAGTTGCATCTGTTGTCCATGTATACATGGTGTCTTAGGAATCTAAAACCATGAACAATGCGGGCACATTTTGTCACGACCCCATTCCGTTCTTAATAGAATGGTGCCGTGATGGCCAGTAATCCGAGATTACCGAAGGTCAACTTTCAAAATTCACACACAATCAGAGTATTACATATAGGGCTAACATGTGCGGAAGCAATATATTTAAATCTAAATAGTCCATAAGAGCTGTGCATAGATCAAATGAAATGACATAGATCTTAGCATGGTTTTATAACTTGAGTACAAATAAAATAAAGTACATGTTACATCTTGATCAAAAGGCTTCTCAAGCCGACATACAAAATACATGAAATATAAAGTCAAGAAGCATAATCTTCGAGATGCCGACGTAACATGAATCCAAAAACATCTTGCAAAACAACACATCTCGGCGTCACCGCCTTCGTACTTGTTACCTACATATATATAAGGAGAGGGTGAGCTTGGATACTCAGTGAATGGTATAAGTAATAAAGGGGTTAAATGAATGATTCCCGAGGTCCTTGTCAAAACAATGCATATATCATAGCTTGTTCAAAACATGGAATGAATCAAGTTCATCAATCAAATCTTGGTCTTTCAAATCTTCTTGGGATGTTTAATAACATCTACATAATACATGGGGTGATGACATTCCTGACAAAACAAACCCACTCGTTCATAGACTGTCGGTGGCAAAACAAGACAAAACAAGGGAATAATCGATCCAGAATCGATTAGACAAATCCACTCGCACACCAGACCGTCAGTGGGGCCATCCATTCATAGACTGTCAATGACAAATCCACCCGTTCACAGACTGTCGGTGGGGCCATCCGTTCATAGACCATCAATGACAGATATCTCTCAAACGTGATGCTACATGGGCTTAAAGTCCCCTAGCATGGGAGGACTTTTCAAGAATGTCATCAAAACAAGATAATGCTTGATACAAAAACTAGGGATAATCATTCATGCTTGACAAATACTTTCAAAACAAAGCAAAGCAAAGCCTTTATCAAAGCGTATAACATAGCTTTATTAAAAATACCACTCACATAGTTCTTGGGACGTCGGGATCAAGGGAAAGGTCCAAGTCCTACAAACACATGACAAAGTCTATTGAATGTACTCTTAAAAACAAGCTTTACATGAATGCAAATGATCTAGGGAAAACATGCTGGAAGTTAAAACACTGTTTTTCATCTAGGGAAAACATGTTGGATTCTTCTAGGGAAAACATGCTGGATTCTTCTAGGGAAAACATGTTGGGTACCAACCAGGTCCTGGAATGGATGCACAGAGATGATCTAGACTAAAATGACCTAGCTGGGTGAACTCAGGAGGTCTTGGCCGAGGTCCCACACCTCTGGGCCGAGGTGTGGTTACCTAGGCTTTAGTGTGCAGCTGCCTGCCGAGGTGTTACAAGGTGCCAGCAAGGGTGTACCATGGTCGGCCTAGGTGTGCAGTGGTTAGCCTAGGTGTGCAGAGGTTGGCCTAGGTGTGCATGCAAGATAAACTAACGTGCAAGTGATCATGCAAGGGAGGCCAAGGTGAGATACGATGCTTGGCCTAGATGTGTGATCTAGGCAAGAGTGGTCTCGGTGATCACACCTAGGGAAATGAAGCCTGGAAATCTGGGTTTCCTCCTTGAAGAACATGAAGAACATGAATGTTAAAATCATAACTTGTTATTACAAGATTTGGGATTTCATGCTATGAGTTCGAAAACATGGAACTTGGTACCCATACTTGAAGATCATATGAAAACAAACACGAAAACATGGATCTTGATACAAACTTTCGGATCAAAACATGGCTTTTCCTCAAGAATACATGAACATCACTTTCTCTTTCTAAAACCGAACTTCAAAGCAATGCATGGCTCATGAAACATGCTAGATCATGTAATGTAGCTAGATGAACAATAAGAACAACAAGAGTAGACCAAGAATCTAACCTTAAAACACGGATCTAACGGTTCAAGGTGTGAAGATCAAGCTTGGAAATCTACCTCTCTCTAGAATTCCTCTTCCTCTTCCTCTTCCTCTTCCTAGAGCTTCTCTCTCTTCTAAGACAAGGATATAGCAAATGATATGTTTTTCTCTCTCTGCCGGCTGATTTAACCCTCTGCAGGGACACGTGGCACTACCGGATTGATTCTCCTCAAAAAGGTGATTGAAAGAAGACAAATGTATGACAAAGTGTGTACAACAAGCTAGATGACATGGGTACTTTGGCAGGTAATGATCTTGGCTAAGGACATAGGCTTCGGCAAGTAAGGTCTCAATGATCTCGGCTAGGAATGATAACACTTGGCCAAGCTGTGACACACCTCGGCCTAGATGTGCCACACCTCGGTTTAGGTCATTCTAGTCCCGGAACAAGATCACTAAGTGCAAGGATCAAGGATCTCGGACGCCTAGGTGATAACATCTCGGCCAATATGCCTAGGTGATGGTGGAGGTCAACCAAAGTGGTTCCAAGATGGTCCAAGGTGTAAGAGGTTCAAAGGTGTGACCTAGGCTTAACATGACCTAGGCTTGAGACAGTAAGGAAGGAACAAAGCATGCACACAACACTTAGACAAAACATGATAGCATCAAGACAAGACAAGAATCTTTACCTAGGCAAAACAAGTCTAAGTCTACAAATGCAAGCTTAAAAAGACAAAATCATGAAAATGCACATAAACATGACTAAGACATGAATGTGGGTTATTACACATTTTTTGTTTGACTTCTCATTTCAACAACCAAACTACAGGTGTAGTAGCACAGGTCAATTTTATGGCATTCTATAAAGCATTTCTATTTTAGATTATTATTATTTTTTCCCTTGCCGGGTTCATAAAGCAAATCACGTCATACAGAGATGCCGATCTCTGAATGTAAGAGAAGATTACAGATAGAAGCACAATGTATGCATGTGTGAAAAGATTAGTGCTAACCCAAATAACCAATCTTGCAACAACAATTTTCTTGGCAACAGTGAGTAAATGGACAACTACTGGATCAAAGTGAGTAAATAATCAAAAAGGTGTTAAAAAAATTGAGTAGGCCAAAAGATCAATGCGGATAAGTAAAACACATCTATCTACATACTAAAGAATCAAAGCATCTCAGCAAAAGGTGGTTTTACATCGGTTTTCTCCACTCAACCAAGTCAATTAGGCCTATAAAATTGATTACAATGATGTTTGGAAAGCATAAACCAATGCTGCAAATGAGATTGCCCTCCATCTCTACAACCAAACAAAATTAACTATAATTTCCTTGCACAAAATGGGGCAAAAAATTGTTTCACTGCTGAGATCCACCAACTAACACATAATAGGAACATGCGCTAGTATCAGCAACATCCAGAGTAAGAAGCAAGCCTGAAAAAAACAACACACAAAAAAAAATGAAAAAATAGAACAGTAAGAGTAGAAGGGAAGGGAAAAAATAATAATAATAATAATAATGGAAACACAATGAGAATGACAGATAAATCTAAATTCGAAATGGGAGAGAATACCACAATACTATGTTTATTTAATTCAAAACTGCAGTACCATGAGTTAGTACACACTGCAGTATCATAATTATTTAATTTAGATGTTACAAACTTATACAACTGTACTATCAATTTGAAAGTGCAAATGAATTGACAAGACCAATTGAATTAACAAAAATATCAATCTCTCTGATGAGTGATCATGAAACTCAATGAAGTGTTCTACTGTATCAAATTCCAAACGACTTGGAACATTAAAAGTAATATTGCAAGAGTTCTGGATCAACTTATCATGGTTTAGTGCTGTAGAAAAATATATGTATTATTATTGATTGATGTTCTACAAGATTAATTTATTACAATTCCTATACAATCTATATATAGAAGAAAATGTGGTAGTAGGTGTAGTGGAGGTGATAGTGGGTTAGGTGAAGTGGAGTGTGTGGTGAAGTGGAAGTAGGTGAAGTGGAGTGTGTAGTGGAGTAGGTGAAGGTAAAGATGGGAAATTCTAACAGCCCCCCGCAAACTCAAGGAGGATAGAAACTAACCAACTTGAGTTTGGAGAGAGGAACAAAACAAGAAAATACATAAAAATAAAAAGGATAGGAAACACTGTATGGTCGTGTCAGACCGTTGGTGAAGACACTGTATGGGGTGTCATAACGTTGTAGAGGACACTGTATGGTGGTGTCAGACCGATGTAGAAGACAGTTTATGGGGTCATGTCGGACCGTTGTAGAAGACAGTTTATGGGGTCATGTCGGACCGTTGTAGAAGACAGTTTATGGGGTCATGTCGGACCGTTGTAGCAGACAATGTTGTGACAGTTGTGGTGACAGTTTACGGAGTCTTGCTGGACCCTTGTAGAAACTAACCGGAATCAATGTCGGGACAGTTTACAGAGTCTTGTCGGACCCTTGGAAAAGCTAACCGGAATCAAATGTCGGGACAGTTTACAGAGTCTTGTCGGACCCTTAAAAAGTCGCACCCTCAAAAGGTGTGCCCAATTTTTCAAAAAGCGTGCCATCAAAAGGCGTGCCCAAGCCATAAAAAGGCGTGCCATCAAAAGGCGTGCCCAAGTCATAAAAAGGTGTGCCTGACATGATGGCGAGGCACGTGGGCGCCTTGGCTTGCGCGCCCGTTGGTCGGCTGTCGGCAAGTGGCGCGCGATGCGCGGATCGACCCTGGCTATTTAAACCAAGGTTGAGGCAGAGGCTGAGGCAGACAAAAAACTTCTGAAAATCCTCTGAAAAAACTCTTCGTTGTGCTGAGAGAGAGTCTGAAAAACTCTTCGTTGTGCTGAGAGAGAGAGTCTGTAACACTCTGAGAGAGAGAGTCTGTAACACTCTGTTGCCTAGAAAATGGCTTCATCGTCTTCCCGCGGGCTTCTCACCCTCTTTCCCGACCTCAACGAGTCAACGAGAGAGAGAACTGGTGCGGTGGCACTGGAAACTCAACCAAGCGCCCCGGAGTTTGCTCCGTTGAACTTTCCGATGCGGTCGGTGGAGCAAAGAATGGCAGTGCAGTCAGATGTGGAGGCCAACCAGTATACTTTGAAGGCATGCGTGGAAAGCATGACGGCGGTCACAAACTTGTCGAACCGGCTGCAGAGTAGGACAAATGAGGTGCAGCAGTTAACCTCCCAGCTGGCTCTGCTCCAACGCATGTATAAGGATGCGCGAGCAGAGATAAGTGTGCTGAAAGCAGAAAATAAGGAGCTAAAGCGGAAGGCCACCGTGATGTGGCGATTTGGAGGTCCGCCATATGCTGCAGTGGAGGAGCAGGGGGGAGGCAACTTGCTTGGTAGTCTAGGAAGCACGGAGGCAACACCGGCAAGGGCCGCCCAGGACGGAGGCAAGAAGAAGAGACCGGCGGCAGAGTAGAGAAGAAAAATCCCACCTGTGGATGTGGGTGGTTTGTGTGTTGGTTGTTTTTTTTTTTTTTTTTTTTTTTTTATGTTTTGTGTAAAATGGTGATCGGGGTGGATCCCCAGCATGAATAAAAGGAGTGTGCAGTTCGGCTTCTGCCTTTCCTTTTTTTTTTTCTTTTTTTTTTTTTTTTTTTTGGTTTTAAATAAATAAATAAAATAAAGAAATAAATAAAATAAAATAAAATAAAAAGAAAGGGAAATTGGAGTCGTAGACAAAGAAGGAGAATACCCATGTAGTGGGAGAGAGAATGAGTGGGGTGAAATATTTAAGAAAAACAAGTGGTTGGGTGGAAAGGAGAAAATGATGATTATGTTTTCAGACCATCCCATGTGCCCTTTACTTTCTATCTGGTTGGACTTAGCTGGCCATTACCTCTATCTCGGTAAAAGAAGAGGGAATTAGAAGAAGCCATCGATCTGTCCCATATACGCAGGAGATTATCATTTCCCCCACTTGCTAACTGTTGACCCGAGGCTGACCATTTTAGCCCACAGACTTCTTGATGGTGTCCCCTGTAGGTTTCAAGATTACAGGCCAATGAAAGCATGCAAGGACAGAGCACCCTTGTGTGAGGCCATCAGAAGCAGACCCAGAGAGGCAGCGCAATTGGAGGAGGTGATTGAGGATGAGGATTGGTCAGTGACGCCGTGCCGCCTTGCCGGTGCTCTTCAGGAGGCGCTTCGTCACGTAGGACGCGTCCGAAGCCACCTGTTTGCCCCTGTAGACGATCGGAGACTGCGATACTGCGTTCGAAACCCTAGATAGAATGCCATCGTTGCCACTGCTGCTCGAGCTGGTGAGAGAGAGGCGCTTTCCGCCCTTATTAGACGCCATGGGAGACAGAGAGAGGTTTGTCCGAGAATAGAACAGAGAGCTATTGCTTGATCTGGAATTGTAAGTGCCCTTTTCCACCATCCATCGAGTGTGTGCGCACTGCAATAATTAATCTGTGGAAGTAAGAGATACTAAACAGGTGGATGGAGCCCGGCCTATTCCTCCGGAGGAGATTGCAGATCCAACTACAGTGGTAAAGAGAGGTCCGGCGGGCGGCCAAGGCGAGGCTGCCACCCGCCGGTGAAGCAGAATGATTAGGTTGTTAACCTTGCTCTGATACCATGTAGAAAAATATATGTATTATTATTGATTGATGTTCTACAAGATTAATTTATTACAATTCCTATACAATCTATATATAGAAGAAAATGTGGTAGTAGGTGTAGTGGAGGTGATAGTGGGTTAGGTGAAGTGGAGTGTGTGGTGAAGTGGAAGTAGGTGAAGTGGAGTGTGTAGTGGAGTAGGTGAAGGTAAAGATGGGAAATTCTAACAAGTGCATTAATTGAACATGAATTTTATTGAGTATCGGCTTAGGTCACAATTCCCTCGTTAAAGAGACTCAAGTTCGAGTCTCCTTATCTTACCTATCAAAAAATATTGTATTTAATTGGATTGATTTAGTTCCTTTTGGTGTACTACCTATGTGTCATGCGCAAGAGTATAATTGCCACTGAGAAGGTGATAGGAATTGATGTAAATCTTTTTATCAATTTCAGTAATATTCTTCTGTGGCTACATGAGTTTTAATTATTCCTCCCAAATAGTGCCATCACTTCCTTGGGGCCATCGGACTAGAAAAAAACCCTTGAATTAACTATGGTGTACTTGCAGAAAACTCCATGCCGAGAGCTTATGCACCCCTTGGGATTAGTCAGGCGTTGATCTGGATATCCCGGTGCCAATCAAAAAAAAAAAAAAGTATTCCTCCCAAATAGTGCCATCATGTTACAAACAAAAAGATTTAATTAATAAAGAGTAAACAATATAAAGGACTAATGAATTTCGTGAAACCTTTACCCTTGTGCCAATAATCATAAACTGGATAAGCCAATCTTTCCATTCCTGCATGGCAGCAGTTGAATCTCAATAGTAATATGCAGGAGAAATTCTTATATCATCTTGTGCCTGAGTCTAACAAATCACATAATGTTTTCACCTGATACACAGAGCACTCTACACAACTGAGAAGTATGAACTACAGAATTCTGGTGAGAACCGTTATCGTTTCATCCATTCTTTAAAGTAAGACTGCATCTTATCTCGATTAGCAGCATTTCCAATATTTACAGTTGGAATTATCTTGTCAGGCCTGAGAAACTGGAAAATGGATAATGACATTGACAATTATTAGTCAGGAATGGCTATCTTATCCATGAGTAAAATTTCAGAATCAAACCTGAACAAACTCTTGTAGTTCTGTGAAGCTGGAGTGCTCGCTATATGGAACTCCTGCAGAAATAGCCATGGAGCGTTGGTTGTCATTGATAACTAGGATCATCTCAAACCATCAAAAAAATCTTGAAAAAGTGGTAGCCAGGTATGGCCAAAACTAAGCTTCCAGCCTCTTGATATAGTAAAAATCAAAGTTTGCTCAATAAACCATATCACAGTGGTTCATATACAGACACTAAATATTCGTATTTGTGGAGGGTTAATGCATCAGTGCTTTGTATGTTAATATTGCTCATAAAATCCCATTCTCACCATAAATTGTGACAATGCCTCTGGAAGTGGGTTTTATTAGGTCCAAGCAATTACCAATCGTTTCAGAGTAAGTCCAACCTGAAGAAGAAGAATAAGCATTCTTCTGCAATTAATAAGAAAAACACCCATATAGATTACAATGTCAATCAGTTGCAACGGGATCTATGTCTGACCTGTTGGCCTAAATGCCAAAACTGCTGTATATTGATTCATATACGGCTTTAAGTAATGCTCTAGGGCCTTCAGAAAAAAGAAATGGTGATCATCTGATATAACATCAAAATGGTTCTACCAAAAGATCAAGCGGTCTATTTAGAACCAAACCTCGAATCTCAGAGATGACATGGGCAGTACATGGAGAGGTGTTTCATTCCCTTGTGAACACAGATTCCCAGAAAGTTCAGGCCAACCAAAAGACTGCAGAATACGCCTCCTTGTGGTGTTTGTATATATTTTAACCTACAACATTTATATGAACAGTTATAACTAGTTAAATCTTAATCCGTGTGTCTTTCAGTCTATGAAACAAACTTCACAGCATAACTATGATGCTATTTTCACATAAGGGGAAGAGAAGTTAAGCTAACAAAAGTAGATTCCTTACATGTGGTATTGACAGCCAATGAGATTGTTGTTGCATCTAATGTAAGGCATTATAACATCCATCCAGGAGTTTTAACTTATTGATGAGATTTCATTTCTGAAAACATCTTCAGCAATATTAAGATGATTGAGCAAAATAAAACCCATTAAGTTCAATATAGTTCTCAGTTTTTTATTGTAAATGGGGCATATTATGAGTCAATCATCAACATGGTTTTCAATCAGGCCAAATAATGAATTTCATTAGGTAACTACCACAAGATGAAAAGTGAGAACACACAAGAAGAAAAAAAAATTTAGTCCAGCACCAAAATAAAATGAAAAAATTAGAAAAAGTGAACAAATGTACCCCTAAAGCCTTGGAAATTGCAAGATAAACACATTCCTTCCCGATGCTATACGCCCCAACAATAACAAGGGTTTTGGGTTGCTTCCTCAGACAGTTCTGCGTGATTCTCACAACAAAACTCATAACATCTTCTTTGGAAGGGAACCTGCTTATAATCTCAAAACTTTAATACATCAATTTTTATAAGTTAGTTTACAAGATCTGATAAGAGCAGTTTCTCACCTGTACTTTGGGTTGCAGTACGTCGTGTCAAGATAAAGTGCCTTGACTCGTTGGTTTATGAGAAGGGGATAAGCATGCATAAGTTTACTGGCTCTAAAGTCTCCGGTGTGCAAATAACGTTGTCCATTTGGAAGACAAAAGTGAATAAGAGCTGCACCGGGGCAGTGATTAGCTTCTAACATTGTCACTTTGATTCCATCAATGACATGTTCAGTACCTAATTCCAAAGGACGGATGAATCTGTAGAGCACAGAAAGCAGATATCAAATTGCAGGATTAAGCAGAGCATGAGGCAAGAGGGAAGATCAATAAAAACAATAACATAGTTACAAAGTGAAATTACCAAAAAGGGGTAATCTACAAATTTTAACTGCATGTATAGTGCATATAACTAAGCAGCAATCAAACAGGACAATGAGTTCCTTACAATGGATTAACATACAGACACATTCTGAGCAGCCGAGCGGTGAGAGGGGTACAATAGATGGGGCCATGTGACCATCCCTTGGTCAAGCCACCATAATGATCAGCATGGAAGTGACTTAGGATATATGCATTGCAACCTTCAATGCAGCCATAGCGGAATGCATCTACAGTGAAGGGTGTCCCTGTTGAATAAAAGAGAGCAAAATAACAAATTTCAGGAGAAAATGCAACCAGTGACATGATTGAATGACTGGGTTTTTAATGCTGAACTGAATAGTGTTGATTTTTAATGTTGGGTGGGTGGTCGGGCCTGAAACACCAGAGAAGTCCAATAGCAAACTCGGGCGGGCATCTCCTATGGCCAATGGTTCTTGGGATGTATGTAGACTATTGTACAAGGGAAAGGGAAAATATTGTTTGAATCTATTTACAAAGCCTCCACAAATGCATTGAATTGAAAGCATAATAACAAAAACAAAATTGGGGACTTGTGTTGGCGAATCTGCATTATACTATGATTGACCCTGATGCTGAATGAATGTATTCAAAAAGGGGGCAAAAACCAGAAAAGAAATTAGAAACTTGAAGTGGTTTTCAAAACTATAACTAGTGGTGGGAGGGAGGGAGCAACAAGTGGAATAATTCCTCTTGTAGGCATGTCCTGAACCTATTCAAAGTTTTATACGGAATGAATCTTAGCTCAGATGCCAAGAAGACACATAAAAACCCTAAAATAATCAATGTGGACATGCTCAAAATTGAGAGAGAGAGAGAGTATACTGTACAGTATAGTGTGTATTGTTAGTAATGGGCGCCCATGTGGCATGACCACTTGAATTTGAATCTTATTCAAATAGGTTTTGAAATTGAATTCAAACCTATTTAGATAACCACTCAGGATACAGATATTATCTCCATCAAGTGATATGGATAGATAATAATAATACATTATATATCTGGTATATGGTACATGGTATATCGGTTATGGTTGATTTATGGTTGATTAAGAGAGAAAAAACGTATGATCTGAGTTTTACCCATATAGTGACTCTCTCCCAAAAACAACGATCAAGTCATTTGCACATTTGTGTGGGTGATATTCACTGCTGGATTGGTTTATCAATTCTGGAAGCAATTTACCCACGAGGTTCTATCATCTAATCTAAATATTTTATCCGCCGCATTTTTTATACTTTGATTTACATAGTGTATAGTAGTGGTGGGAATGTGATAAGAAAAATGAAGGGACAGAACATAACCTGGGATTTTCTTATAGAAGGGGCAAAGACGGGGACGCTGCTGCTGCTGCTGTTTGTTGGCAAATCCAGAAGAAGTATTAGTAATGCTACTAGTTTTGCTCTTCTTGTTGATGTTGATGTTGGTGTTGGTGTTGGTGTTTGATTTCATTTTGGAAATGGTGGTGGAGGAAGGGGAACCAGCAGAGAATATGGACTTGATCTTCTTATTTGGAGGAGGATGGTGATTATCATCCACAACATCATGGTTGTTGTTGTTGTTGGGGGAGCCCCACCCCCACATCTGGAAGAGATTGGTCTGTTTGAGGCGCCGCCCCAGACCCAGCATGGTGGCATTGCGATGGTTGTTGGTGGTGGGCTTGTGATTTTCCAACAAAGAAGACCAATCTGTTCCGCATCCATAGAAATCTGATGCGAAGCTACTATCTTCTTCTTCTTCCGATTCTTCAATTGATCGGATAGTATCTCTTCTGATGCTGCTATTATTCTCATCATTATTGTCGTTGTGTCGAGGAAAACCATCGTCGTCCATCAGATTCAGAAGAGATAGGGTTTCATCCTTATCACAATCACAATAATTGGAATTGGAATTGGAATTGGAATTGGAGGAGCGATCATGGTTTTCTACTCTTCCGTCGTCTGCGATCGCAGCCGCCGCCTCCTTTTCCATATTTTTCCTCCTCCGTCGTATTGTATAGCAGCATATTTTAAGGAAGGAGGATTTCAGAATTCCGACAGGACTTGGCGCCCTTTTTTTAGTATTAAAAACTACACCGACACATTTGAGGCTTTTTTTTTTTTTTTTTTTTTTTTTTTTATCTCTCCCCGGTTTTTTGTGACTCTGATGAGTTGCTGTTGAACAATAAAATTTGCAACTGTTATGAATTAGGCGTGCACAAGCCAAGCCAAGCCAAGCCACTGCCCTTGTTTTTAGGTATGTTACACGGTATATTAAACCGTAGCCACTATTTTGATTTTTTTTTTTTTAGTCTTTATGATTTTTAATTAATTTAATTTTAATTTTGGGTTAATATTTTTTTTTTTTTTTTTTTTTTGGGTTTTCCATGGGATTAATATTTTGTTTCAATTGTGAAATCCATGACATTTGTCAGTAATTTTTTTTGAAAAAAAATTGTTCGTCATTGGTGTTATCAAAAAATTATTACAGATTAATGTAACAATTTATAATTTTAATTATTAATCTGTATAAAAGTTATCACTTATTTGTATTTTTTTTTTTTTAAGTATACATTGAATTGAAATTTCTCCATTTTTAAAAATTAAAAAATGTAACGTGAGCAACATGTGTTCTATGTTTTTTGGGGCAAAATTATAAGAGAAATACTCAAAACTAACAAATTTATCACAATGATGTAACCATATATGATTAAGTGTATGACATGACACTGACTATATTTTTTTTATTGTGAATCAAATTTTTTTTAAAAAAAAAAATCTAAAGAGTTCAAATATTTTACAAATTTTAAACTTGCCAAATCAGCAACTCATTTAACAATAATAGAGGGTTTTAGATGATGAGATGGGGTGGCAAGCGATGGAGTTGAAAAAAAAATTAGTTTATTTGGTTTCATAATTCAGTGTTCATTTTTTTTTTAAATTAAAGCTTTTGTTTTTTTGTTTTTGTTGAATTTTTTTAATATTATTTTTTTAAAAAATTTAGATACACTTAACATAAATGCACTTAAAAATATAATATTTGTGAAAAATCTTTAAAAATTTCACTAAATTCCAAAAATAAAAATAAAAATTAAATTCAATGCATTTTTCATATTTTTGTGTATTTATTGATTTTTTACAAATATTTTACTTTTTAGATATATCTAAGTAAGGTGTATTTAAAAAATTAAAAAAATTACTTGACATTTTAAAAATATTCACTAAAAATAAAATAATATGAAAAATAAAAAATTCAATTTTCATAAAATTGAAAATCAAACATATTGAATATAACTGTGCGAGAAAGTGGTTATGAAATACTCCTTTTATCCAAACAAGCTATTGTGAGATCTTCCCAGCTGTTACCTGAAATATAAATAAATAGTTAATTATCAAAAAGTCCTGTCTACATATTTGGTGGTAGCTTAGGTCCTGTCAAAAAGTTTTTAAACCAATAAGTCTCATTTATAGGTAAAAAGACGTTTTGCCCTTTAATCCCAAAATTGAGAATATTCTCAATTTTAAAACTGAGAATGATTTCAGTATATAATTATCAAAATTAAAAAATTTATGTTTGGTTTCTGAGAAAAGTATGGGATTGAAAAAAAAGATAATTCTGTGAATATTCTAAGAAATTTATAATTATTAATTTTGAGAAATTTCTCAATTTTTTCATGATTAAAATTGAGAATATTATAAACTGAGAAGGTTCTCAATTTTAAAAAACTCTCTCTCTCTCTCTCTCTCTCTCTCTCTCTCTGCAATTTGTCTCAATCTCCTGATTGGTTCTCTCCTCACTGTCTTCAAGCTTGGAATTCGCAGATCTACCTTTCTACTCCGAACTCCAACCGAAACCCTAGCACCACCATTCGAAACCAGAGACAGAAGCCTCCGTGAACTGGCGTCGACTGGGAGAAAGTGGAAGGAGGTTTTCGGTGGGAATTTCCACAGAAGAGAGATGTCTCCGGTGAGGAGAATAAAAGGATGACGACATGTTGAAGCCGAGCACGACAAAGATGATGAAGAGGGGGTGGTGGAGAAATCAGATCTGATGATCTCTCAGGCGATCTCACCAAGCACGATTCACTGTTGTAAGGATAAATTAGGATATTAAAAATTAATGGGACTTGGAGAAGCAAATGATTTTATTTAGGACTTAATGGAGTATAAGTTCACAAAATGGGACTTGTATGTAAATGCCCCATAAATAAAATTTCGAACAATGGTACTGGAATTAGCACTCCAACGGGCAAGTTAATCTCTGTAGAAAGATTGGTGTTTTTTTAGTTTATTGAGGTTCAGGGTTCTTAACACATACTTGTTTTTCAAACCTCCCTCATTCTTTTATAGAGTCATTCTCCTCAATATTTACTTTATATAGGTTACCCTTCCATCATTATTCTATCAAGGCCCATCACCCTACTATACTTTCTTGAAAGGGACAGTCTAGTCCCACCTAATAGGATTATGTTGATTTGTTCGATACACTCGGTTCTGTTGTTCAGCACGAGTACACGTAACTCGGCACTCCCTAATTTTCTCATGTCCATTCAGCAATGATTTAGTCTGGTAGGCTTTGGTTTTATTCAGCCCATCTTAGATGAGTTTTGATTCTGTATTTACCATTTTAAGGGTAATTTCTTTTCGGCTCCCACAAACTACAACAAAAAGGGTTTCAGATGACGGGACTAGAAAAAAAAAATATGAGATATGAGAGGATGAGCATGGCGCTCTTAAAATATTTATTATATATAATAATATAATACTTATCACAATTATATATATTATAATAGAGTATTCGGCTCGGTGTACACGTACTTTGACTAATTATGGAAGATCAATCCCAACGCCCGCTTGTTTAAATTTGAGACATGGAATGAGCATACATTAGACTCAAAGTTGCGCCCACTAAATCAATCCCTTGAGATTCATCATTTATTTATATATAATGCTTTGTCAACAAGTAGATTAAGGCATCATAAAACAGTATAAATAGATGATTATGTCGCATTCGGTAATAATATAGTACTTTTAGAACATGTTTGTTTGGAGGGATTGAGTTATGAGATAAGATTTCATATCCGATAAATGGAATAGTCCGTTATTTGGTTCAAAAATTCTGCATTGTATTATTAATTCCAAATATATTGGATTTATCTATCCCATGGGGGGACACAAATCTTAGAATAATTCATCCCATGAGATTAGATAATAGAATTACATTTTTGACTCTCTACTATTTAATATATTTTTCCTCATGAGATGCATTTTTAATGTTGCTTGGTGCATGATTTAAGGAATGACAATAGGGAGTAGCACATATAGATTTCTAGTATATTGTTTTTTTTTTTTTTTTTGAACTGATGATTCAGTTAGAATGGATTCTTGAAGGACTAACATGATAAATATTTATGTTGTAATGGATTCTTGAAGGACTAACATGATATATATTTATGTTGGATGTACTCAGATTGAACATTAAATAGAGCAACTAGATTATTGTATTTAAATATATGCTTACTTTTATGATTACTTTTATGACAACATCAATTTATTTTTTTCTTTAAAAAAAAAAAAAAATCATATCTGGTGTTCCAAATTCAGTGTTGGGTTTTCTTTGAAGTAATTTTTTTTTTTTTTTTTTGTATTTTTGATGCATTCACGGCATTAATTATATTGTCTCCGGACTATTTGGTTGGACTAGATTTATATCATATGTTTGTTTAATTATGTGATTAGATGTCTGGATTGGATTATTCTATTGAATCTTATGTTTGTTTAGTTATTCAATTAGAAATTTGGATTGAATTATTCTATTGAATCCGATATGTATCATATTTTATTTAATTTTTTTACTAGAACTTTTAAAAAATTAAATAAATAGACATCAATAAAAAGCTAAATAAATTTATTTTAATTTTTAGTTGAGATTTTTTAATTTGAACTTTTAATTTTATTTTTAATTTAAATGATATAAAATTTATTTTATTTTTATTTTTATTTTAGTTGAGATTTTAAATACTCCCTTAAGATAGAGTTGTCTAATTGTTGGCTTTTTGGCTTCCGAAGGTTATTGTTGTAATTGCGAGCGTGCCAGCAAGGATCAATTAGTCCTTACAGAAAATTAATTGCCAACCAATTATCAGACGATTGTGTTTTAGTTCTTTCAGTCTCAATTAAGAGAACTTTTACTAGTGGCTTGATTTTGGAGAATTAAACAGATAACAATGAATTGAAAAACAGTCGAAGTATTTCATTAAGATGAAAAGACTTACAATGATCCAAACTCAGTTCATAGAGGTTTACAGCAACTCTACTTGGAACTACTCCTATGAAACGAAGTGCAGTGCAGGAATTTTAAAGTACAATAATGTAAAGAACTGTAAATGTAAAGCTGGAAAGAAAAATAAGTATAAAGGACTGGTTTTTTGGATCTGAGTCCCGAGGGCTTTTTCTAGGGCCTTCTCTACTATTTATATTGCTCCAGGTTGACCATCGAATTGCATTTCCAACCGTCAAACTGCTCCTCCATGATCATCGATCATTTTGCCCCAATATTAGCTCCATTACTTGCAATTAAGCTTCCCTCCTAAATTTGAATCTGAAATGCGAGTAACCGTTGAGGCCACGTCATTTTGTATCTCTTTGTTGATCCGTTGCTACTCAGATCTCTTAATAACCAATACTAACTGCCACGTGTACGATTAGGATCGAGGACCTGAATAGTCTTCCTATATTACCCTTATTTCGCCACACGTCGAATTATAATTGGCTTGTACAAAATATGTAGCCAACATTACCCCCCGCACTAATATACCCAATACTTGGTGATATTAGTGGATCAAAGTCTTTTCCCACATCTTAGAACGTGCATGGTTTCCAGAAATGCAACTGTCATTTATCATCTGCATTAAACTCCCCTTCAATCTTTTGAACACCTCCACCACCTTAGTATTCGAACAGACTAGTACACTTTTTATGGCTGAATCAATTACCTCCTTCATTGATCAAGCACATGAAGAGTCATATGATGATGTTGTTCCTCCTCGAAAGAACCTTCATGCATTAATTGGTCACCTTTAGCCACCCTTCTATATTCAGGTCATGGATACCTTTGCAGATTACCAACCTTTGGACTTCGAACATATTGCCCTTAATCCTTCGATTCAGAAACTTACAAATATGGACATGAGAAGGTCCTTTTCTGACTCATCCTCAGACTACGAACAAACTGCTCTCAATCCTTTGATTCAGAAAGTTGTAAATATGGGCATGGGAAGTTTTCCTTCACAGCCTTCTGCATGGGATAAGGATACAACTTCTTCCTCTTCTGGGGCTTCTGACTGGACAAACTAGTCAAAACCCGAGGCTTGTGATTTAAGGGAGCGAATCAACCATCACTTTGTCGAGTTTACTGACCCTTTAGAATTCCCTTCCTATGCGTGAAGCTCGGTGGTCTATCCTTACGTGCCCATTGACCACCGACGCGTTTGGAAGAGAATCTGCTTGTGGCATGGTATACATCTTCCATGCCTACAAAGACAGTGCATGTCGCCCGATGCCTAGAAGAGGCACTAGGGTACAATCCATCATTCTTAGCCCAGAAGGCGAAGATTTGTTCTTCTGACTGGCTCGATTATATCAATGCCTTTGTTCCTTCTGCCCTTGCTTCACCTCCTGAGATAGAAGCATCCACACCTTCTCTTCCGCCAAGTCCTTGTTGGACAGAGAAACTGAGGCTTGTCCTCTCCTCGGATAAGGTCTTTCCATCTTATAAACCTCCACTTTCCCCTATTCTGGCTGAGCGGAAGCAAGCTCAACTTTTGCTCACGGCTTTCTCCCATTTGCCCTTCAATGTTCTTAAGGACGAAGTCCCTCTTAAGAACCTTCGATGGGCTTGTGATATTCTGACTCGGGATCACGTCCTCAACCCCCTCGCACAAGCAGAGTTTCATATGTTTTTGGACCAACTTCCATTGCTTCTCCACTAGTATCGGACCTCTATGACCATCGCACAATCTTTAGACCAACTTTCGTCCCTTCGAATTCATGCCCAGTACGAAGCAGAAAACTTTATTGAAGAATTCAATGATTTCAAGAATAAAGATTCTGCATACTGGGATGACTTGGATATGGACTAATTGGAACAAGGATTGAGAGAAACAGCTTTCGAAATAAAGGCTAAAGAGCTCTTTTATGAAGTGAGAGCACATCAACTCATGCAGCCAATGTTAGAAGAAATAGAGGACAGAATAAAGAAAGAACAGCAATTCATTGAACATAGTTGGACTAAATTTCATGATCTTGTTATTTATTCCATTCCCTATTTTTATGAGCTTGAGTTTGTACCCAAATAGGACCATTCGATGTAACTACTTTTGCTTTAATACTACTAAGACTTCTCTTTGTTTGATATGGTTTGATCTTGTCTCCATTTGTCTTTAAAAGCAATTTCAGAGCTTCGAACTGAACAATCTTTTCCTTTGAATCTAGATTCAATCGTTTTAAATGAATATTAACAAAACGACCATGAACTTTTCCAATTTATGGAATGTAGTAGATAGTTTTTGTTGTTTTTCCATTTGGGATCCATGCTTCGAATCTAACAATCTTACTCTTCAAAACTTGTTTCAATCACAACCAACATATGGTCAATGATTTAGTATGATCAATCAGTTTTAAATTGATCTTTTTGTCTTGAACAACAGTCCATACTTTCAAAAATATGGATGCTCCTTTTGAGGGCTACACTGTTTTTGTTCAAAAAGACAACTTTTCTGACTATATATAAACCAACTATTGGTTTCGATGTTTCGAATACCAATTTTCATTCCTAAGGGATTCCTAGTTTTACTTCGAAGAACATCACTTTCATTAAGAAACCTAAAACAGGTCTTTAATCCCTTTGAAGTAAACAAATACTTGAGCATTCTTGCATCCATTGAGTACGGAAAGTGCTTCGAAGCTGGCTTCTTAGTTTCGAAGCCGTTGTTATTGGACTTTTGGCGTCAAAATCTGGTGTGTTATGCTTTGAACACCAATTCCCATCCTCACAAGGTCTCAAGTTTCACTTTGAAGGTCATTGTTTTCATTAAGAAGCCTAAAACAGGTCTTTAATCCCCTTCGAAGTAAATGAATACTTGAGTATTCTTACATCCTTAAGCATGGAATGTGCTTCGAAGCTGGCTTCTTAGTTTCGAAGCCGTTGTAATTTGACTTTTCTTCGAAGCCAAACATTCTACTTCGAAGCTGGTATCAACATCTGGGATGTGTTTTTCCCTCCAAGAGTATCAATATTGAAGAAAATTCTTCGTATTCGTACTTTTAGTACTTAACGAATTTACGCGATGTGCCTTTCAGATACAAAGGCTTTTAAAACCCTTTTATTCCGCATTCTGAAATTACTTGCTCGCTCAACATACAAACCCTTTACCTCTATTCGTCTCTCATTTCTTTCTACTCCCTTTCCCAGCTTCGTCCTTTGAGAAAGCGTTCTATCAATGGCTTCCTCCTCATTGAAAGTGCCAGTTGAAGAGCGTGTGAGCCCATCTGTAGCCCTGAAAAGGCTCATTGATGCAGAATGTGAAAAGTACAAAGCTGGGGAGAAAAGTGTCATTGACAGACGCATCTTCATTCCTCGTCGTCATGTGCAACAAGACTATGTGCTTGGCCCCATATTCAAGGAGATTCCTATTGAGCTTCCAGCTCTATACCCTCGTCTCGAAGACCATTGTCTCCTTTACGAAGGTGGCTTTGACTGAAGGAATTGGAAGACGAACCGCCCCCACAGATGCTAGCCCATGGTGAGACCGGACTAGCAAGAATGGTATGATCGAGTTGTCCCTAGTAGGACCCTGGACCTTCAAGAACTCTGCGTCCTCGACGCCCTCCGATTATCCAGGTTAACCATTTCAGAGGACCCCTTTTTAGTTCCTGCTGCTCTGTGCTTTTGGAATTCTGTTTTTAATTTTTTCCAATTCAGATGTGGGATGATGGCCCCTACTATTCTTCACATTTGCCATCTTTTAGGATTATCTCCCATTGGACTAGATTATCCTGACCTAATAGTCCCTTTTTCCCTCTCCTCTCTTAACTCATCCTATAGTGATTTTGTCAAGGCTAAGAATAGAATGGAAGGTCTTGTGACTGATAGGGAATTCTTCTCTTTCTTATTATATTGGCTTTGCAAGTTCCTTTTCCGCACCTCCTCTCAAAGAATTATGCTTGAATTTGCCCATCTTGCCAAAGTCCTTGTTTTACAGAAGATGGTGGCTTTAGCTCCATACATTCTAGGTCACGTATATAGAGCCTGTTCTCTTTTCTGTGACAAACCCTTAGATGTCAATCAAGGGGGGCCGATTTGGATTCTTCAGCTTTGGCTTTTTGCTTGTTTCCCTAAGTTACAATCCAAATGCCTTAAATTTTCTGAACCAGACCCTCCTACTCATGGCATGAGGCTAGCCGATGCTTCTCTTTATCTTTCTACTTTTGCTTTTTACTTCTCTTTTTTCCACCAACTTTCAGCTTCTTCTCTTTCCTACTGCTTTCGTCCCTTTGAACCCACTACTATTGGCCCACTTTGGTTGAAGAATTTCCTAAGTGATAGGCTCTGTGCTTCACCTGCTCACAAAGATATATGGGTCTCCATTTTAATCCCCAAAGAATTATTCATTGGGACTATGAACCCCAGAGCTTACAAATGCATTGCTGAGCCCTATTGTCCTGCACAATTTGCTAGACAATTTGGCTTCACTCAGGGGGTCCCAATACCTCTCTGTAGTAACACCAATCTAAGTCTTACCACAAGGGATGTGAAAGTTCGAAGGTCCAGACTGGAAGAGGCAACTTCCAAATTTATACAGGACTTGATCGATTTTGAGTATATCCCTTTCCTTCCCCAAGGTAACTTTTTGAAGAAATACCAAAATTGGTGGGTGACCAATATGGAAGTGCACCTAGCCATTTCCTCTCAAGACCTACTGAAGGTGTTGGGTGTGCCCAAGCCCAAAGGAGTTGGAGTTGCTACTTCTTCCACTGTTCTGACCACTCCAGTTCCTGTGCCTGCCTTCACAGAATCTGCTCCTGCTGCTTCAACTCCTCCTAGAGTTACTCGGGCCACCTCGAAGAAAGGTATATACCCCCATCTATTCTCTTTTTACCTTTTTTATAATGCTTTTAGTTTTATCTTTAGTTCTTCTTTTTGTGAAGGTGGTGTAGGTGCCTCACAGGGAGACTCTCCTCAGAAGATTCAAGCTCTAAATCTCCTCAAAAGCAAACGGCAACAAAAGAAAAAGAGACTTTTACTTGAGCCTAAAAATGAAGTTTTTGAGGTGCAAGCAGAAGAAGAAGAAGAAGAAGAGTTTACTCAAGAGCAAGAGTCTTCCCTGAAAAGAAGGAAAAGAGTGACCGTCCCTTCTTCTGACTTGGTTCAAGATCCCACACATGAGACAATTGTCAGAGTGGAAGAACTCACTTCTGAAGAATCTGAATCCCAGATTGGAAAGAAAAAAATTGAGGAAGAACATTCAATGCCTGTACAAAGAAAAAAGAAAAGGAAGATGACTGTCTCTCCTTCTGATTTTGTTGCAGACCCTATACATGAGGCAGCTGCTAAAGCAGTGGAACAAGAGCACTCCAAGGCCATAATCGTCTTTGAGAGAGCTGAGAAGAGACGGCAACAGCAATTCTTAAGAGATGAAGCTGCTGCTGCTGATGCACTTCAAAGAGATGCTACAAGAAGACAACACATTGCTGAGCACTACTCTCTTCGAAGCTCTCGTACTGCTACTGTCACTTCTGAAACAAGTAACTTCTTTAAAGCCTCTACTGTTTTTCCTTGTTAATCTTTTGGGTATTGAGCCTTGACATCATTTTGTCCTTCTCTTCTTTTGCAGCAACAACTCCTGAGCTTATTCTCCCAATGAGAACTCCCTCAATTTCAATTGAGGTTGATCAGATGCAAAATGTGAAGACCATTCAGATAATACTCCCACTTCCTAGGCCTACATTCCATGTACCCCCTTTGAGGCCAAACATTCCTGCATCTTTTCCCTTTGAATTAAATCCATATCTCCCTTTCTTATCTTTGGATCTACCTCTATTCGATTCTTTTCCGAGCCTTGCTTTTTCCCCTCCCTCTAAGGAAATTCTAACTGTTACTCTATCTCAAATGATAGCCGATTCCCCAAAAGAGGGTGCTAGTGGCTCTCCAACCCATGGTTTATTACCTTTATCTACTTCCAGCCTTGCTTCCCTTTACATATTGGTGGCTAAGACCATAGAGACTGCCGAAGATGTTCCATCCATTTCTCCTATCCCTATGCAGTCTTCTGCGTCTTTTACCACTAATCTTTCTGCACCCCTCATGTCCATAGACGAAGTAGATGTCTTCGAAGCAAGACTAGCTAGTCTTTTCGACATACCCTCTACCTCTCCAATAACTAATGATGAGGCTGAGCCGTTGGTTCTAGCTGACTCCTTGTTAGAAATTCTTGAGAGCTCCTTATCCTCCAGTAGGAAGCCTTCCGCACCTCTGATGGATTTAGACAGTTGTCTGGAATTACTGATATCTTTTTCAAGGATTCCTTTCGAGGCTTTACAAAAGCCTATAATAAGAAATGGCTTCCTACAGTGCTGCAAAGTTGTTAAGCAATCCAGCATGACTGTCTCAAGTCATCTATCTCAGACAGCAGCTACTATTGACTTCTATATCAACATGTGTCATACTGCCAAGGCTGCAGAGGAGAAATTAGTGAGAGATCAGAGCTTTGTTTCCACAGTACATTCTAAAGTCTCAGTGCTGAAGGAACAACATTCCTCTGTCTCTCATTTTCGAACTCAACTACTGGAGAAGAAAGCTCAACTTGAGGAGGAGCTATCTGCAGTGAATCAAGCCTTAATTCGAACTGACACCAAACTGCAGATCACCAACCAAGGATTGGCCGATCAAAAGCAATAAATGACCACAGCCATTCAGTTGGTTCCCTCATTTAAGAATAGGAAGTCTGTTGTAAAAGAACAATTAAGGCATTGTAATGATTTTTGGGCCAATTTGTGACAGAACGTATTTAACTCTTTATGAAGAAAAACAAATTCTGATTTATCATTTGAGTACTCTTATGTTCTTTTGCTTGACATTTATTCTACTCCTTGTGTTTCCCAAATAGTTGGAAAATAAGGCTTCAAATATCTGTCATTGATCTTTTTGGGATGTATGTATCCATTTAAATTTCTCAAATGGTATGCCCCAAAAGGTAGGACTCTATGAATTTGATATGGTCCTTCCTAGTTAGGTGACCATTTACCAAACTTATGGCTCTTAATTCCTATTGGGAGTATTGTCTTCCATACCAAATCACTTTCATCAAAGCCAATGTATTTGACTTTCTTATTGTAATTTTTGGCTGTTTTTTTCTTTTGCAAGAGAATACTGTTTAATGCCAGAATTCTGGCTTCATCTATGCCTTTTAATTCCAAGCACATACTCTGATGGTATTGCTCAGGATCTAGCTGGTATTGGCATCTTACCCTTGAAGACTTAACATTAATTTCCATAGGCAACACTGCATCATGCCCATACACCAAGGCATAAGGAGTAACTCCTGTGCTTGACCTTGGGAAAGTTCTATAGGCCCACAATACATCCAACAATAAGTTATGTCAATCCCTAGGATTGTCTTCCACAACCTTTTGTATTCCTTTCTTCAAGGACTTATTAGATGACTCAGCTTGACCATTGGCTTGTGCATAATAGGGGGTAGAGTTAACAAGGCTAATTCCAAACTCTGCTACAAAAGGACTTCACCATTTTCCCATCGAACACAGTCCCATTATCAACAGTTATAGTTTGTGGGATGCCAAATCTATGGATTAAATCCTTGATGAATCCAATGACCACAGTCTGGTCTACAGCCTTGTATGGCTTAGCTTCGACCCACTTAGTGAAATAATTAGTGGCTACTAAAATGAAACAATGATGCTTCAAAGAGGGTGGGTGTATTTTTCCCATCATATCCATGGCCCATCCTCTGAATGGCCAAGGCTTCACCACTGCATGCAGGTCAGTTATGAGCACATGCCTTACTGTGCCATGCTTTTGACATGCCTGGCAACCTTTTGCATACTCTATGCAATCTTTAAGGATAGTTGGCCAATATTAGGAATGCCTTTGAAGCAACCACTTCATCTTCACACCAGGCTGATGAGCACCACAGATGCCTTCGTGAACCTCAGTCATAGTTGTTAATGCTTCTTTTGGGCCAAAACATTCCAACAATAAACCATCTCCCTCCCTTTTGTAGAGAGCATTGCCGTATATGATGTATTGCATGGATTGTAATTTAATTTTCTTGCTGGCCTTCGAGGATGGACCGGCCAAGTATTGCATTATTGAATGCCTCCAATCTTGTTCCTGTAAGTCATTATGATTGACTTCCAAGACCACATTCCTTTTATTTAAGGGTGGTATAGATTTCTGGTATGTTGTTTGGTTTATGTCCCTTCGAGTATTATCTCTTCTCTTAAAATTCGAAACTTTCTGAGCCACATCATTAGCTCTATTATTCAAGAATCTTGGGACATAAGTTACATTTGCTATTTGAAATTGAGAAAGCAGATGTAATGCAACAACATAGTATGGCAACATGCTTATACTTTGACATTTGAAAATCTCTTTCACATAGTTAACCACCAATTGAGAATCTCCAAATATGTCAACTACATGTACTTGTAATCCAATAAGAATTTCCAATCCCACTATGAAGGCTTCATATTCAGCTTGATTATTAGAACAAGTAGTTTCATCCACTCTGAAACCATGGGTGGTTTCTGAGAGGGTAATTTTTGGGAAAAATTGGGCCGAGCTGAGAGTTGGGCATTGAGGCCCAAAACGTGAAGGAATACGTAAAAAGGCCGTACTGAATACTCCGGCTTAGAGGGCAAGGTTACTCCGGCCTTGGGGAGACAAAGTTACTTCGGCCTAAGGAGGTGAGTTTATTCCGGCTCAAGAAGAGATAGTTACTTCGGCCCAAGGAAGAGTAATTCTACTCCGGTCCAGAGACAACTCGGAGTAGGGTCTTAGAGTTAGTCCGGTCGCGATGTGTACAGGGAAGGCCGGATTCGGGATTAATCCGGTCGTCACATACTATGGTTAGGTCGGTCAGAACTTGTTACTGGGAAGGTTGACCTAAGCACACCAAGGTTGAACAAGGGCAGCCGGAGTAATGAGTTAGAGGAGAAGACCGAGCTAAGGATAGTTCGGCCTTCTATGTGGCTCAACATAGCCAATGTTATTTCGGTCATGTTGTAGTTCGGCCGTGAAGAAAACCATCCCACTTGGTTTAAGCAGTGGGGAGGGTGTAAAAGGATAAGCATTATCCTTAGGAGAATGAATCCTAGGAGGACTCTGCATGGAGAAGTACAAGTCCTACTAGGATTGTGCCACGGGAAACTTATAAAAGCCTACAAACATCACCTTGGAGGAGGTAATTGAACACAATCTTTCTGAAAACTTAGAGCCTTGTCTATTTGTCAAGTTTTCTGACTTAGGCATCGGAGAGGTTTCCGGCACACACACCCGCCGGCTAGCTCACGTTTGTGTTTTCAGGTGACAAAGCGACGTCGTACGGAGGAGCGTGGACTTGGTCAACAGGATTATACGAGGAGAATTATTTCCTCCCCGTACAATTGGCGCCGTCTGTGGGAAGAACAGACAAGAACAAAAACCTCTTGACTAAGCTTCTCCTTTTCTCATTCAATGGCGCACATTGAAGACTTGCCACAGTCCGCCGTCGACGGACAAACTCCAGAAGGGGGCGCAAGGCGTGAAGGATTACCTACCGTCCCTCCCATGGTGGACTTGGAGCCCCAACAACATAATTCCAGGAGGAGTGCCAGGGGAAGGCGGAATAGCAGCCCTCGTCACTCTCAAAGTCCCGACAGGCAAAGGAGGAGGATTGATCCTCAAGCCCTGGAAGATCGCGTAAAGGAACAGGATGAACTAATTCGAAGGATGGCGGCGGACATGGAGACTTTAAAACGCCAGATGAAGACTAAAGATGTGGCGACAGGAGAGGGGCGCAAGCATAAAACGCCCCCTCGCCACTCAGAGAATCGTAGTAGGAATACTACGCCCTCCCAAGGAGAGAGCAGAAGCCTCAGGACAGGCGACACTCACTCCTTATCTTCAAGAACTCGTCACTCCAGGTCTGAGAAGACGAGATCCGAAAGATCATACACTGAAGGAAGCACGTATTGGCCTTCACATTCACACCAAACCAGATCCAGACAAACCGAGCTACCCAGGTCATCCGACTTACGAACCGTGCTAGAAGAAAAAGCACGATGCAAGGAGGATGCCAGGGCAAGGGATCCACACCGAGTTTCGGCCTTACAACGGTTGGCTCCTCGGACGCACGGAAGCGTCGAGGTTGGAATGCCAATACCACGACCAGCCTACGAACCAACGGACAAGGCATTGGCAAGACTACAGACCTCGCCGTTTGTCCCAGCGATCGAAAACGCACCCCTACCATCAGGCTTCCTTCAGCCGAAGTTCAATACATATGAAGGGAAGACGGATCCGTATTCTCACCTGAGCCACTTTCGCCAAGTCATGGCTGTGTACAGGCGAAACGAGGCCCTAATGTGCATACTCTTCCCATCAAGTCTGGGCGACTTAGGCTTGACTTGGTTCGAAAAGCTCCCAGAGGGCAGCATAGCCTCCTGGGCCCAATTGGCAGAAGCGTTCGTGACAAGGTTTCGGACAAACACAAAAACACCGGTGGAGATAGACCAGTTACTCTCCATCGACATGGGTGAAAAAGAGACCCTCAGATCTTACAACAGTCGCTACTGGGAGACATTCAACCAAATTGGAGACTGCCCAACCAATCTAGCCATTGCGCAGTATAAAAGAGGTCTACCAGTAGGGAATAGACTAAGGGATTCAATTACAATGACGCCACCCCTCACCATGGAAGCCCTGATGGAGAGAGTGCATCAGCACATCAGGGTAGAAGAAGATGGCGCACGTTCCAAAGCCAAAACAAGTGCGGCCACGGTACCAGAAAAGAAAACCTCAGCAAAGGTTAATACGGTGGACCGAAGTAACAAGAACGGACGTGGCAAACGAGATAACGGAGAAGACCCAGACAAAAGATGGTTGAGAATCCGCACTGCCATAACAACGGTGTTCAAAAAACCAATATATCGGATTCTGAGCGAAATAAAAGACAAGCCTTTTGTCAAGTGGCCAGCCAAGCTAGGGGAAGGCCAGAAGAATTACGATGACAGATCACGGTGCACTTTCCACAAAGAAAAGGGGCACCGAACTGAGAATTGCACGCCACTAAGACAGCACTTGGAAGAATTGGTGGCAGCGGGCCACTTGGACGAATACATTGAAGGAGGAGTGCAGCCGGCCCCCCAAGATCATAATGACCATCCCAATAGAATGCCAAACGATGCACCACCACAAGGCATTATCAATGTAATCCATGGAGTTTTTGAACCTGAGCGCGTATGCGAGCTCAGAGGTTCAATCAAGAAGGCTGAGCACTTTAGAGAAGTGTTAAGTACCCAACCTGCCGCCAAGAAGGAGAAAACAGAGGCAACAAATGTCATGTCCTTTTCGGATAAGGACTTAGAACGAATTTACTGCCCCCATAATGATGCCCTGGTCGTCACTCTCCGAGTCAAGGATTTTGACGTCAAGCGGATTCTGATTGACCAGGGTAGTTCATGTGAGATCATGTATTACGAAACATTCAAACAACTAAAGCTGCAAGACAAAGACTTGGCACCTGCAGTTTCTCCCCTGATTGGATTCAACTCCATGCCAGAGTGGCCTGTCGGCAAAATAATCCTTCCAGTCAGAGCGGGAAGTGTATCAAAACAGGTGGAGTTCTGGGTATTGAAGGTCCCCTCCACCTACAACATCATCCTGGGCAGAACATGGCTGCATGCCATGCGTTCGGTAGCGTCATCATACCATCAGGTAATGCGGTTCCCCAATGACGCCGGTATAATTGAAGAAATCTATGGCGATCAGATCATGTCAAAACAGTGCTTCGCCACAGCAAATGGAAGCCGAGCTGCCAAAGGATACGTTCATTCGGTGGAAGAACCAGAGAGTAATGGACTATTCGCAGACGTCGGTAAAGAAGCTGATCAGAAAGCGGTGGAAGACTTGGTGGAGGTAAAAATAGATGAGAAGAACCCGGATAAGTTCTTCTTGCTTGGCTCATCATTGTCCAGCGCTGAGAGATTAGAGGTCATGGAATTCTTGACCTCTAATATCGAAGTGTTTGCCTGGACACCGTACGACATGCCAGGCATTGATCCAAACTTCATCAGTCACCAACTCAATGTCCACCCATCCGCCAGACCAGTCATTCAACGCACACGCAGATCGGCGCTCCACCACGCCGAAATAGTGGCAGAGGAGGTAGGCAACCTGTTGGAGGCAGGAGCAATAAGGGAAGTGCACTACCCAAAATGGATCTTCAACACCGTCGTAGTGCCAAAAAAGAATGGTAAATGGCGTGTCTGCGTCGACTACAAAACAGTCAACAAAGCGTGCCCAAAAGATAGCTTCCCTCTACCAAGGATAGATCAACTGGTGGACTTAACAGCAGGACATAACCGACTTAGCTTTTTGGATGCATACAGAGGCTACCACCAGATCGCCATGCATGAACCAGACCAGGAGGTCACTTCCTTCACAACACCAAGAGGGTTATATTGCTATAAGGTCATGCCCTTTGGCCTAAAGAACGCAGGGGCGACATTCCAAAGGATGGTCACCAAGATGTTTGAACCATTGTTAGGCAGAACAATGGAGGCTTACATCGACGACATGGTGGTCAAAAGCAAGGATAAGAATGACCATCTGAAAGATTTGGGCGAGATGTTCCAGATCCTGAAGAAACACAAGTTGCGCCTCAACGCATCCAAATGCGCATTCGGAGTTGGATCTGGCAAATTCTTGGGCTTCCTGGTGACCAACCGAGGTATAGAAGCAGACCCCTCTCAGATCAAAGCAATCCAGGAGTTGGAGAGACCAAACTCAGTCAAAGAAGTGCAGCATCTCACTGGTATGGCGGCTGCGCTAAACCGGTTCATAAGCAGGTCGTCAGACAGACTACGGCCATTCTTCCAAGCTTTAAAAACCAAGTTTGAGTGGGATGAAGAATGCGACCGAGCTCTGGATAGCTTGAAGGAGTACATGTCTTCCCCACCACTACTTGTAACTCCAGTTCCTGGTGAAGAACTCGTTTTATACCTGGCAGTTTCTCAGCACGCAGTTAGCGCAGTGTTGGTTCGTGCAGAAGGAATACAACACCTGCCCATCTTTTATGTAAGCAAGACATTGTTGGGAGCCGAAACAAGGTACTTGCCCTTAGAGAAGCTAGCATTAGCGTTAATGATGGCATCCAGAAAGTTGGCGCATTACTTTCACGCCAACACCATAGTCGTCCTCACAGCCTTTCCATTAAAAGCTCTGTTTGAAAGGGCGAACTTCAGTGGGCGAATTTTGAAATGGGCAGTAGAGTTGGGACAATTCGACATCAAGTTCCAACCCAAGACCCCAATAAAAGCTCAATCTTTGGCGGACTTCGTCGCAGAATTTACTCCTGGAAGTCATCATATCTGCCCAGTCGACCTGACTGACTCAACCGAACTAGGGACGGAAGTTGACGCCGGAATAACGCAACCCCTAGTGGAAGGTAGTCCATCAAGCACAAAGGCAGACCATACTAAGGACAACAAGGAGGAGCCAAACAAAGGCTCACCAGCAGTGCAAACAGAGAACGAAGGGCAGACAGCCAACCTGGACTTTGAAGAAAACACCCTTCTTGACCTCACGACATCATCTGATCCTTCCACTTGCTGGAAACTATTCGTTGGAGAGATGTGGAAGCTCTTTGTGGATGGAGCATCCAACCGACATAGTGCAGGGCTTGGCGTAGTCCTCATCTCTCCAGACGGCCTGGTTATAGAGCAAGCAATCAACTTTGGCTTCCCAGCATCCAACAACGAAGCAGAGTATGAGGCACTTCTCGCAGGACTCAAGTCGGCACACTTCATGAAAGCAACCGAATTAATGGTATACAGTGACTCACTGCTGGTGGTAAACCAAATTTCTGGCGAATACGAAGCAAAGGATGACAGAATGGCCAAGTACCAAGAGCTAGTCAGAACGGAGATCAAGAAGTTTGATGTGGTAAGGATAGAACAAATTGGCAGGGAGGAAAACAGCCGAGCGGACGAGCTAGCAGGCCTTGCCTCAATGGCAGATACATCAATCCCTCATCCATTGCTCGTCGACTTCTTACCAAAACCAAGCATAGAAGACCCCGAAGCAGAAGAAGTATATTGCGCAGAATTAGGGCCCTCTTGGATGGATCCCATCATCCTGTTCCTAAAAGACGGCATCCTACCAGAAGAGAAAAAAGAAGCCAACAGAATAAGGGCGAAGTCACAGCGGTTTTGGTTATCTCCATCTTTGGCATTATATAAGAAGTCGTTCTCTGGGCCTTACCTCAAGTGCGTTCATCCCAGCAAAGTAGAAGCCTTCCTATTCGAAATACATGAAGGGGTATGTGGAAGTCATCAAGGGGGAAGGTCGCTCGCCTACAGGGCTATTTCGCAAGGATATTGGTGGCCATATATGCAAGCAGACTCAGAAAAATATGTGAAAAAGTGTGAAAAATGCCAGAAATTCGCGCACCAAATACATCAACCAGCAAGAGAACTCCTACCCTTAACTAGCCCATGGCCTTTCGCAATGTGGGGCTTAGACATAGTAGGACCACTTCCAACAGCATCCGGAGGCAGAAAATTCTTTCTCGCAGCAACAGACTACTTCACAAAATGGGTGGAAGCAGAAGCATTGGCATCAATCAAAGAAAAAGATGTGAAGAAGTTCGTTTGGCAAAATATTATCACTCGGTTTGGCATACCAAAAGCACTGATCTCAGACAATGGAACTCAGTTCGACGGCAGAATCTTCAGAAGCTTTTGTGAAGAATACAAGATAGAGTTCTACAATTCCACACCGGCGTATCCTCAAGCAAATGGGCAGGCTGAAGCATCAAATAAAGTCGTCTTGGATGGACTAAAGAAAAGGCTAGAGAAAGCAAAAGGCAAGTGGGCGGATGAACTTCCTCATGTTTTATGGGCTTACCGCACCACACCTCGGCGATCAACTGGAGAAACACCATTTTCCTTAGCCTATGGCATGGAAGCAGTGATCCCACTAGAAGTTGGCCTTCCCACAATTCGAAGCGAAAATTTTGACCCAGACTTAAATGGAGAAGCCATAGCCTTAGAACTCGACCTTGTAGAAGAAAGAAGAGAAAAAACAATGGTTCACATCGCCGCCTACCAACGAGAGTTAATCAGAAAATACAGCAAAAAGGTTCATCCAAGACAGTTCAAGATTGGGGATTGGGTACTACGCAAAGTAATGGGGAACACCTTAATCCCAGGAGACGGCAAGTTAGGCCCAAATTGGGAAGGTCCTTACAAGGTGGTTAGGTTAGCAGGCAAAGGGGCATACCACCTAGAAGACAAGGATGGCAAGGCAATCCCTAGGCCATGGAATACGGCCAATCTCAAGTTATTTTACTTTTAAGCTTTTCTCTTTTTTAACATATGTAATTTTTTCTTTCCTTCAATAAAACGAGCAATTCTTTTTAGCACAAAATATTCTTTGTAAAAGTTAGTTTTAGAAACTATGTTTATTGCAAAGCATTCTATAGTTAGCTGGAAAAACGAACTCGGGGGTTGGCTGGATTAAACCAACATCCTTCCTAAGCACAGGATAAGGATCCAAGCTGCAGAACATTTGGTCGGAATAACCAAATACTATAAGTTAGCTGGAAAAACTAACTTCAATAGTTGGCTGGATTAAACCAACACTTGTTACTCTTCAGCCGAAGTAAGGGTATGGCTGAAGAGTGGTTGGCTGGATTAAACCAACACTTGTTACTCTTCAGCCGAAGTAAGCGTATGGCTAAAGAGTGGTTGGCTGGATTAAACCAACACTTGTTACTCTTCAGCCGAAGTAAGGGTATGGCTGAAGAGTGGTTGGCTGGATTAAACCAACACTTGTTACTCTTCAGCCGAAGTAAGCGTATGGCTGAAGAGTGGTTGGCTGGATTAAACCAACACTTGTTACTCTTCAGCCGAAGTAAGGGTATGGCTGAAGAGTGGTTGGCTGGATTAAACCAACACTTGTTACTCTTCAGCCGAAGTAAGCGTATGGCTAAAGAGTGGTTGGCTGGATTAAACCAACACTTGTTACTCTTCAGCCGAAGTAAGGGTATGGCTGAAGAGTGGTTGGCTGGATTAAACCAACACTTGTTACTCTTCAGCCGAAGTAAGCGTATGGCTGAAGAGTGGTTGGCTGGATTAAACCAACACTTGTTACTCTTCAGCCGAAGTAAGGGTATGGCTGAAGAGTGGTTGGCTGGATTAAACCAACACTTGTTACTCTTCAGCCGAAGTAAGCGCATGGCTGAAGAGTGGTTGGCTGGATTAAACCAACACTTGTTACTCTTCAGCCGAAGTAAGGGTATGGTTGAAGAGTGGTTGGCTGGATTAAACCAACACTTGTCACTCTTCAGCCGAAGTAAGTGCAAGGCTGAAGAGTGGTTGGCTGGAATAAACCAACACCTGTAAACTCTTCAGCCGAAGTAAGTGCAAGGCTGAAGAGTGGTTGGCTGGAATAAACCAACACCTGTAACTCTTCAGCCGAAGTAAGTGCAAGGCTGAAGAGTGGTTGGCTGGAATAAACCAACACTTGTTACACTTCAGCCGAAGTAAGTGCAAGGCTGAAGAGTGGTTGGCTGGAATAAACCAACACTTAATACTCCTCAGCCGAAGTAATTGTGTCGGCTAAGGAGTGGTTGGCTGATAAGTATAGTTTAACCAACCAAAAACCGAAATAACACCTGGAGTGAAAGGAAGACATTACAAATGCAAGCATACACACAATAACCGGAAAAAGAGAAGAAAAATTTTTTATTCAAAGAGAAGTCATTACAAGAGGGCTTAGTTCGGTTACAAAGGAGAAAAAGTAAAAAAGTCAAGAGAAAAGTTCATCAATTTCAGCGTCGAAAACCGCATCGGCATCAACTTGAAGACCGGTCTCCGGAGGGAGCTCATTCACACTAGGAATTTGAGCTACTTCGGCTACGGTTCCACTGGGAGGATCAACAGTTAGGTCTTCAGCAGTGGGCACCGACCGAACTGGCTGGTCCACATTTTCGGCCGGAGTATCTTCATCAGAGGCATCATCAGAGTCAGAGCCTTCCAAAAACTGTTGTTGCAGAGCAGCCGCGTACTCCGCCAGGGACTTCGGTATAAAATAATCTGGAGGGTTGAAGACCTCGGTCTGTTGATCTTGACCGAGCTTCTCCACTGCCGCCCTCCAGCCGCATTTGAAGAACAGCTCCTTTGCAGCATCACATTGTTGGGCGTAAGCATCCTCTGCCCTCTTGAAACCTTGTTTCTCAGCCTCCTTCGCCTTCTCCTTCATTTCGGCGTCTTTCTTTCTTTCAAGCTTTACCAGCTCACGCAAGTACTTGTCCTTCAGCACAATGGCAGTCTTTTGTTTCTCGGCCTCGGCCGAACTAACCATTCCGGTCAAACGACCGACCTCACCTCGTAGTTCGGCCATTTCCTCTCTGGCTTCTTCGAGTTCGGCCGATTTCGCCTCTGCTTCGGCCGCTGCTTGCCTAGTCACTTTCCTCAGCTCCAGTACCTTCCTGTGGGTGATTTGGTTTTTCTGTATAGCCTGCCAAAGCAAACAACTTCCCTTTAACCGAAGAAAGAGTTTAAAAGAAAAAGAAACATAAACAGAAAAGCAACCGAAGTCACTAACCAGAATCATGGATTTAGTAGCAGACCGGATGGACTTCAGCTCGGTGGTTAACTGTTTTTGGTGATGTTCCATGTCTTTGGGCAGACACACGCTCTTGGCCAGGTTGATGGCCAACAGGTGGTCTTTCTCAGCAACGACCGAGTCTGTGTCTAGAATGTCTCGGTCGTTGAAGGTTAATTTCGGTGCCCAGCAGCCGATGGTTCGGTCGGAAGACTCCGGTTGGGGGCTCGGTGGTAAGCTCGGCTGAATAGGAGTTTCTTCATCAATCAGAACTCGTTCGGGTTCGGAAGTTCGGACACGTTTGGTTCGGCGGGAAGAGGATGGCTGTTGGGAAGGAAGGGCGACAACAGCAGGTTGCGGTTGGCTGGGAGGCGCCACTTCGGGCCTAGCTGTTTCGGTTAGAAGGGCCCTGACCCTGCTCCTTTTCGCCATCTCTTCTTCTGCGGTTAGAGGGACAAGTCTTATCTCGGGCAAAGTTGGGTCCGGTTCCGGTGCCTCTTCAAGAAGGAAGTCAGTCACCTTTGCTTTCCGTCGACCGCTGTAACGGTAGGTCGGTTCGAAATTTAGAAGCTTGGCCCAATCCCTTTCTTTAACCCGAAAAGCGGCTCGCAAGACTCCGAGGTTAGGATAGCTATACAGGGAATGGAGATGGGCAAAATCTGCAAAAAAGAGAGAAGTGTTAGTTCGGCTAACAGACTAAACAACCGAGATAACTTACAAAGCAGAAGACCGAAGTAAAATTACCAGGCTCTCCCATTTTCCAATTTATAGGTCGGCCAGGAATTTGAGCTTGAAAATCCTCAAAGTTCCCAGAGACCCAAAAGAAATCGTCATCGTTAAGATCTTTGTCCGGAGTGTGCTTGATTATCTTCTCTCGGCGGCGGCGAATTCTAAGGTAGTAGACCCACCCAGCATTCTTTGAGCCGATAGAGTATTGATGAAAGATCTCGGCTAGACCAAGATTCAGTCCGGTTTGGTGGTTTAATGCGGCTATCCCCATGATAATACGATATGTATTGGTGGATAGTTGGGTGGGACATAACCTAGTCTGTCTAAGAAATTCGCAGATTAGCGGTTGGACAGGAAACCGTAGTCCGGTCTCTATTATGGATTGAAGGGTAAAAGGCACAAAGCCTTCATTGTTCCAGGGGGTAGCATCTTTTTTGGCCAACGCCAGATGGACATCATCAGGAATCTGGTAATCTTGCCTAAATTCGGCCAGGCCACCAGGGGTTTCGACTAAATATCTATACTTACCCATTTATTGTATAATTTATGAATAAATTATTTCGGTACCAAAACTAGGCTCAGTAGCTCGGTTGAGCACACGCGGGAGTGCCTGGGCAACCTAAGTCTGCAAATTAGAAAACAAAGGGGTTAAGCACAGATCGTTGGACCGCGCTACAAATTATAAGCAAGATATACAAATCCTACTTCGGTTTAGCGGGCTGGTTCTACCTCGGCTCATCAGAAGGTTTCTTAGCTCGGTTTCGAGCAGTTTAGACCGGTTTAACGTCTAGGGGCAGCTTTCTGAGTTCGGTCTAAAAAACTAAGAAAGCTGGTTTAGTCCCAAGGCCTAAATCGGTTGCGATGTGAGAAAAGTTACTCCGGCTGAGCCCCTAGGGGCGGCTTTCTGAGTTCGGTTTCAGAACTAAGAAAGCCGGCTTGGCCCCAAGGTCTTAGCTCGGTTGGAGACCGAAGTACCTAGTTCGGTATATGCAAGCTTGTTCGGTAATCTTATCTTGGCTAGAGTGGTTCAGAGGAAGCTACTGACATTCCTACAAGTTCTAGTTCGGTTATTGACTACAGAAGTCTACGTATTAGGGGCAAACAGAATCCTAGTTCGGTCGCAATGTGATTTTGGATCTGAGGCTTGTTTTTCTACATAACAGTTCATACACATACAAGTTCTATTCATTTTTTCATGAAAGTACAGAAGCAAAAACAAAGAATACACGAGCATGCTTCACCCAGATAGAAAAAACAGAAATGAAGAAAGCGAACAACAACAACAAGTTTTCTCAGAACTTACCAGTTTGGAGAAGAAGAAGTTGAAGATGAAGCAGTGGCAGCAACGGAAGCACGAACACAGTAAGCTTAAAGCTCAAGAACTCGAGCAGCCAAAAAAGCAGAGGGAGAGTATGAAGGGTGGTAAAAGTGAAGATACCCTAGCCTTAGGGTTCACTTTTGTTAGAGAGCCCAAAATTTGGGCGGGAACCGTCTCGAGATCTCAAAGCACGAAGACGGCGTGACAGCCGTCCTTAGCCCATCAGAGCCTGCCACGTGTCACTGGAATGGGAAGCGTTACAGACACTATGATTGAAGAGACGTTTTGACCGGACATAGTGATGCCTGAGGTAAACTTAGCTCGGCTGGAAAGGCTAAAAGGGTTTTTTAGCTCGGCTGAAAAAGTGTAACAAACTCTAGCTCGGCCAAAAGGCTGGTAATCCCAATCATGTTGCACAGATGGAATTAAGGGGCAATTGAGAGGGTAATTTTTGGGAAAAATTGGGCCGAGCTGAGAGTTGGGCATTGAGGCCCAAAACGCGAAGGAATACGTAAAAAGGCCGTACTGAATACTCCGGCTTAGAGGGCAAGGTTACTCCGGCCTTGGGGAGACAAAGTTACTTCGGCCTAAGGAGGTGAGTTTATTCCGGCTCAAGAAGAGATAGTTACTTCGGCCCAAGGAAGAGTAATTCTACTCCGGTCCAGAGACAACTCGGAGTAAGGTCTTAGAGTTAGTCCGGTCGCGATGTGTACAGGGAAGGCCGGATTCGGGATTAGTCCGGTCGTCACATACTATGGTTAGGTCGGTCAGAACTTGTTACTGGGAAGGTTGACCTAAGCACACCAAGGTTGAACAAGGGCAGCCGGAGTAATGAGTTAGAGGAGAAGACCGAGCTAAGGATAGTTCGGCCTTCTATGTGGCTCAGCATAGCCAATGTTATTTCGGTCATGTTGTAGTTCGGCCGTGAAGAAAACCATCCCACTTGGTTTAAGCAGTGGGGAGGGTGTAAAAGGATAAGCATTATCCTTAGGAGAATGAATCCTAGGAGGACTCTGCATGGAGAAGTACAAGTCCTACTAGGATTGTGCCACGGGAAACTTATAAAAGCCTACAAACATCACCTTGGAGGAGGTAATTGAACACAATCTTTCTGAAAACTTAGAGCCTTGTCTATTTGTCAAGTTTTCTGACTTAGGCATCGGAGAGGTTTCCGGCACACACACCCGCCGGCTAGCTCACGTTTGTGTTTTCAGGTGACAAAGCGACGTCGTACGGAGGAGCGTGGACTTGGTCAACAAGATTATACGAGGAGAATTATTTCCTCCCCGTACAGTTTCTATTCCTTGTGGTGACTTAATCACTATACCAATTCCAGTTAGGCCATTGACTTTCGATCCATCGAACCACATTTGCTATGGCTCAACACTAGCCATACCAAGTTCCATTATCTCTTGGCTCTCTGTTTGAGATGGATGGTCTGCCAAAAAATTGGCTAAAACTTGTTCTTTCACTGCCTTTTGGAGAACATATTCTAAATGAAATTCTGACAAGGCTAATATCCACTTGCCGATTCTTCCCCTCAACATAGGTCTAGATAACATATATTTAACCAAATCTGTGGTTGCAATTACCAAGACAGTTGTAGGCAAAAGATAATATCTTAATTTCATTGTAGCAAAATACAGTGCAAGGCAAAGCTTTTCTACAGCTGAATATTTACATTCACAAGAATTTAAAAACCTACTAAAGTAATAAACAGCTTGCTCCTTGCTTTCTTCATTGTCTTGGGCTAAGAAAACTCCCAACGAATCTTCTGCTACAGCTATGTACAACTTCAAGGGCTTGTCACCTTTTGGTGGCATCAGCACTAGAGGGTTGGCCAAGTAGGCTTTGATACCTTCGAAAGCAGTTTGATGCTCTGCTGTCCACACAAATTCCTCTTCATCTTTCAGTCTTAATAAGGAAGAAAATACTTTAGTTTTCCCTGCAGTGTTAGAAATGAATCTTCGAAGAAAATTAACCTGTCCAAGGAACTTTTGTAATTCTTTCTTACTTGATGGAGGTCTGACTTCAATGATGGCTTTGGCTTTATTCTGGTCAATCTGTATTCCTTTCTTGTGTACTACATAGCCCAAGAAGTTTCCAGATGATACGCCAAAAGCACACTTAAGAGCAGCTTCAATTTGAACTTTCTCATTCTTTCAAAGGCTGCTTCTAAGTGAAACAGATGTTCCTTCATGGATTGGGATTTAACTACAATGTCATCAATATAACACTCTAAATACCCTACAATAAGGTCATGAAAGATAGTGTTCATAACCCTCTGATATGTGGCCCCAACATTCTTTAGGCCAAATGGCATTTTAACCCATTCGAAGGTTCCAATATTCCCAGGACATCTGAATGCTGTCTTGTGAACATCCTCCTCTACAATGCATATTTGGTTATAACCAGAGTGCCCATCCATCGTTGATAAAATTTGATACCCTGCTGAACTGTCCACCAGCAAATCTACTATAGGCATAGGATATTCATCTTTTGGAGTTGCTAGATTTAGGTTTCTAAAATCAATGCATACCCTCATTTTGCCATTCTTCTTAACTACAGGCACAATATTAGATAGCCATTCAACATACCTGGTTGTCCTAATAAAGCCTGCCTTGAGTAGTCTAAGAATTTCTTCTTTAACTTTCTGAATCACTTCTGGACCCATTCTTCTGGATTTTTGTTTGTATGGCTTGAAGTTAGGCTTCATAGGGAGCCTATGTTCCACTAATGACCTATCCAATCCTGGTAGTTCATTATAAGACTATGCAAAACAATCTTTATATCTCCTCAGAATAGACAACAACTGGTTCCTGTCAAGAGTATTCAACCAAGCACTTATATAAATGGGTTGTTGTACAGAATCTTCCCCTAAATTTATTTCTTCTAAGGGGTCTTGTATCTGAGCACTTACTGGAGCTCCTTCTTTGATTCCTTCAGGCTTCGAAGCAATCTCCTTACCGTGTTCTGTTCCCAGGCTCTTTGATTCAACCTCTTTATCCTCCTCCTCATAGACGAAGTCTATCCACAAGGCTTATTCTTCCTGTATTTCTTAGACTTTTGTTTCTATGTCCAATGCACAGTATTTATCAAGGGCCAAAACTCTGGCTTGTTGCTGCTCCTGCTTGTAGCTAATTATCATGACTTCTTTCTCTTGTTCCTGCACTTTCTGGACTATTGACTTTACATCCAATATTGAAAACTTAATTAAAGCCAAAGACTTGGCTTCCGGTGCTTCATCTTGCTGCCTACAACCAAGCATCATTGTCATCTTTAACGACCACCTCTTCATCAGCACTCTCCTGGACTAATTGCTTCAGGTGTGTCACTTCCTCATCAGTCGTTACTTCAGCTGAGCCATCAGATTTCATCAGTATACTGAGTGGTGTCACTCCCTCAATATACAACTTGGCTTCTGCGAAGTCTGCGCAGGCTATGAAAGGTTGACAATCTACATCAATTTCCTCTGTCTCCCCATTACCTAGAGCCATCATTATTTTTTGATGCAAAGAGGAAGGCACACATTTGTTAGTGTGGATCCAATCTCTACCAAGTAAAGCATTGTACTTAGCATTATTGTCGATGACGAAGAACGCCGTCATGCAGTCCCTGGTTCCCACACTCGCAAAACCAACGATGGTTGTACTGGTTGGGATTAACCTGAGATTCCTCTTCCCTAGTTTCTTCAAGGAAGATTTCGGTAGTAAGTTCACCGCTGCCCCATTATCCTCCAAGACTCGGTTCAACTGTATCCCATCGAAGAAGGCCTTAATATACAAAGGCTTAACATGTTGTGTCATAGAATTCGAGGGATACTCAAAAGGATACGAGAGGTTAATACTTACCACTTCCTCACTCTCATATTCAGTTTCCATTGGGGTGACCATTGCGAAATTATCTTGTACCATACTCACTTGTGAGTCTTCATGAGAGATTGGAATTGGGTCAATTTCTTGCCCCTCTTGATTCTCATCTCCAGCTTGGAATTCATGCGGTAGTATGTGTACCATGTTCACTAACACTGAGCCAAATTGGATAACTAGTTATGTCTGCTTCTCCTTTTGGCCACCTTGTTCAGTCACTCCAGCAGCATCCTTCATGCTGTTCTCTGGTACCTCATCCTTTGAATGGTCTATCACGACTGGTTTTTTGACCAGAAATGTTTGTTCAGCCATGAAGGCTTCGAACATCTCTTCTTCAACCATTTATTTCTTTTGGCTTAAGCCAACTTCCGTCTCTGCCTCGCTGTCACTTTCCATCAATGCCCTCTTCAATCCCGCTAAACTGGATTTCTCTCTGGCTTTTAATTCAAAGTGAACTTTGGCCAACTATTCTCTACTGCAACCCATTTTGCCTTGTAGAGTTGGTTTTGGAGTATGGTCTGACTTTGGATCCTTCTTTCCTTTCTCTTTCAGGTCTCGCTGGTACTGAGTGTACCTACGCTGAATTTTTCTCCTTTGTGATCTAGAAATCACGGAGACCATATCTGGTTTCTTTGTTTTTGGGTGCTTAAGCAAGACCTAATTGTTTGGAGCCACCACAAGAGGTTTAACCATCCTACTTTGGTTTCCAGCAACCTCTCTCTGGGTAGACACCTCTCTAGGTTTGTTTTGCATTACGAACCAATTTGGGACCCCAGGTACCGACGAACTTGCTGACTCTGCCGTTGAACTACTTCCTTCTTCCTTCGAAACCTTCCTCGAAGCTAGCTGCGATGGCCACTGCTTGATCCTGACTTCATGCTTTGGGCCTTGCTCCGGCCTTCGATGAAGGTGCCCACTTTCTACCTTGCGTGAAGCTGGTCTAGGGGACCAATCTTTGGCTTTAATCTCATAAGCTGAACTTCTCTCCAACCTCCTCCCAGAATGACTGCTCCCCATTTTGTAATAATTAGCTGGCCTGGATTCATGTAAAGGCTTCTTGCCTTTGAAATGCATCTTGTCAACTGTTGGTTCATCCCTCAATGGCTGCTGCCTGACGCCAGATGGATGTGGCCTTTTATTGTAAGCATTGGTTGGTTTAGGACGTCTCTGCACATCCTTGTAGTATTGCTTCCCATCAATCGGGAGTTCTTTTAACCATTTGTAGCTTAGTTTGCACCTAGGACACATCCTCTGCATTACAGCTGCTTCTAAGGAATCGTCATCCAATGCTTCTTCCTCAGAGTCTTCCCTCTGGTGCGAGAAACCTTGTCCAATAGCTGGCAGATTTCCAGTATCTTTCTTGATTGCTGTCTGGTTGGCCACATGCATCTGCACATTGACTTCTTCCAATTCTTTCAAAGACAGGTTCTGAAAATCTGGCATAATGGCATTGGCTGCCACCTCTCTAATTTTCAGCTTTGGCTGGGAATTTCAAACTCCCTTTCCGAATTTGTTTTTGGATCTTGTCTCAAAAAACAACACAGTTTTTAGTGAAGTGAGACTAAGAATTATGCCATTTACAATATACTTTCCCTTTAAGTTCATCAAGAGATGAAATTTTAACCCCTTTTGGTAACTTAAAGAAATTGGCCGCAAGCAAATGATCAAAGATGTCATCTGCCTTAGTTAAATCGAAAGAGTATTTTCTGTGAAGGTCTTTCTTTTTAAACTGCTGGTCAATTGTTGTATCCTTATGAATCAATGCTTCACAGATCACAGGTTCCTTCCCCACAATCTTTGCTGCATCAATCTCATAGTTAGGATCTTTGTAATATGTCTTGTATGATGTATTATTTCAATCTTGCTCCTCTTCTAGTAATGCTTTATATCTAGATACTTTGTAAGTCAGTTCCATTAAGTCTCTGAATTCTGTTGAGTCAAACTTCTTTCGAAGCCTAAACTCTAAACCATTTTGAGCTAATCTTACGAATTCTGCCTCCGGCAAAATGACTCTACATTTATTTCGAGCCCTTTTAAATTTGACAATAAACTGAGTAGCCTTCTCTTCAGGCCTTTGACTCAACCTTGCCAGGTTTGCCATAGAAACCTCTGGCTCCGATTGGAAGAATTGGGCATGAAATGCCTCTTTCATTTGTTGCCAATTTTGGATTGAGCCAGGTGTAAGGTTAATGTACCATACAAATGCTCTCCCAGTTAGAGAGTTTGGGAACAGTCTTAGCTTCATATAATCATTATTAGTGAATTCACTGCATTGAGCAACGAACCTAGCGATGTGCTCTACTGTTGACTGGTTTCCATTCCCATAAAAAATGGCAAAATCTGGTATCCTGAAGCCTCTTGGGTATTCATGTACCCTATCTATCCAGTCTGGGTATGGTTTTCTGTATACAGGAGTCTGGACCCCCCGAGCCATTGGTCCACACATCTCCCTAACGATGTCAGCAATTTGGTCCCTAAGGACCATATTTTGTGCCTGTTGAACCACCGCTGGAGGAACAAACACAGGATTTGGTGGACAAACTTGTGCTTGTGGTCCTCTTGGTCCATAATGTGGCATGTTTGGAACTAGTTGTCTTTGTGGTGCAGGTTATTGTTGAGGGTGTGGGTAACCCCTTTGAATTTGTCCTACAAAAAAAACTGCGAAAGATGCTGGAACTGGTGTTGTGTCTCTTCCATTTGTAGGAAAACCTTCCAACCCCCCGGGTATAAATTTGAATAAGGGAATAGTGAACCCCCTTGTGCCAGGTATGGCTTCGAACATGGGATTTGGAATCATTCTTATGCCATTTTCTTGTACTGGACCAGTTCTACCAAATTGCATGGCTTCACTGTTAAGTACTGAGACATTTTGACCTACTACAGGCCTTGGAACAGGCTCGTACCAAGACTGAGGTGATGGTCTTTCATGGTTCTGATTACTAGTTTGACCATTAGAATGTCTATTAACTTGCATATATTGTTTATCTCTAGCCAATCTTTATTGAGGGACATTCGAAATTTCCTCCATGTGTCTTACGTTTGTTAGTTGGTGATTATTCATTCGATCCAAAAATGATGTTGCCCACCTTTCTATTGTGTTCATTAATTGCTGTCCCATTGCATCTATTAATCCTCCACATGGATTCATTGGCTGAGTAGATGGGACAGTGGATGGTCCAATTCCTTGGTCTCGTCCAATATTACGAACATGTGGTATTTGTTCTGAAGTATTGGTCTGTTCGACCATATGTTCTGATAAAATGGGAGTTTCCACAGGATGTGTTATCACATTATCCTCTGGATTAGGTATCTCTACCTCTCCTTCCACGCCCTCTTCCAAGCGTTCATTTTCTCATTGTCTTCTACGTTTAGCCATTTTAAATGTAGTCCCACTGGGCGTGCCAAAAATATATGTTGGCTTTTTGGCTTTCGAAGGTTATTGTTGTAATTGCGAGCGTGCCAGCAAGGATCAATTAGTTCTTACAGAAAATTAATTGCCAACCAATTATCAGACGATTGTGTTTTAGTTCTTTCAGCCTCAATGAAGAGGACTTTTACTGGTGGCTTGATTTTGGAGAATTAAACAGATAACAATGAATTGAAAAACAGTCGAAGTATTTCATTAAGATAAAAAGACTTACAATGATCCAAACTTAGTCTCGTAGAGGTTTACAGCAACTCTACTTAGAACAACTCATATGAAACGAAGTGCAGTGCAGGAATTTTAATGTAAAGAACTCTAAATGTAAAAAAATAACTGTAAATGTAAAGCTGGAAAGGAAAATAAATATAAAGGATTGGTTTTTTGGATCTGAGTCCTGGGGGCTTTTTCTGGGGCCTTCTCTACTATTTATATTGCTCCAGGCTGACCATCGAATTGCATTTCCAACCGTCAAACTGCTCCTCCATGATCATCGATTATTTTGCCCCAATATTAGCTCCATTACGCCATTACTTGCAATTAAGCTTCCCTTCTAAATTTGAATCTGAAATGCGAGTAACCGTTGAGGCCACGTCACTTTGTATTTCTTTGTTGATCCGCTGCTACTCAGATCTCTTAATAACCAATACTAACTATCACGTGTACGATAAGGATCGAGGACCTAAATAGTCTTCTTATATTACCCTTATTTCGTCACGCGTCGAATTGTAATTGACTCATACAAAATATGTAACCAACACTACTATATAGGAGATTATCAATTTGGATGAATTCACAATCCAATACAAAATTTCTAAACTAAACAATAGACTATTTTATCTATCAAACTGTGAATCGTATCCCATAGTCCAATCCAAGCAAACAAATGTGTTCTTTGTGTTTCACGCTCCTAAAATTAGGGAACAGTAAAAACCTATATTGCTACAATTAAGATGTATTTGAGAGCATTGACCTGTTGTGCTGACATTGAGGGACAATTTGGGAAGATTATCGTTTTAATTTTTTTACATAAAAGTAAAAAAAATTATTTTTTACTACCTTCTCAAAACCTGCTGAATAACAAATATTTTTTCTGATATAGATTTTATTGAAGAGAGTGAGAAAAAGAAAAGAAAAGTACAATTATATTTAAATTTATTTACAAGATTTTCAAAAGCACACATTCTGCCGATTAAATATTAGATAGATTAGTCTTCAAATAGTTAGGATACACGCCAGCTAGCCAGGCTGCCACAACCTGAGAACAATTTTCTTGATTCAGGTTCGTCTCTCCGCTCGTCGACGCCACCTTTCGCAATCGGTTGTTATGGTTTTTGGATAAATCCCAAATAAAATAATTTTAAAAAAAGATACTGTTATATATAAAATTGAATTTTGAAGCTCTACTACGGTTTGTTGGTTCATCATCAAATCTTCCGAGGGAGGAGAGGCTGTCTGTCTGTCTGTTTGTCTTCATCATCATCATCATCAACACAGGATTTTTGTGTTTCCCCACGGTACAACTTGCATTTTAAACTAGCTCATCTCGCTCTTTATCCTCTTTGTTTTTTTCCTGTCATTATTTTTGTTTTTAATTTCAAATTCCGCCATCAAATTCCTTAATTATTAGATGTTTCTAATAATGGATCGGCCAGATCAACAACTGCCGTGTTCAATTATTGTTATTATTATTATTATTGGGTTGATAGATATAGATATAGATATAGATATAGATATAGATCATCAGTTTTGTTTGTTTCTTTTATGGCTGGCTGATTAACCCTCTTATGTTGTTGATCTTGTCATCTTCAGTTTTGTTTCTTATTCTTTTATTTGTCTGGCAAATTTATGTATGAACCCTGTGCCTTTTTTTGGTTGATCCGGTCTGGTACCTATTTATGCAAAGAGATTCACCTCAAGAGTCGCAGCCAAGTCACATAGGCATCAAATCCAATAATTAATTTGGTTGTGTGAACCAAGTATGGCAATTTGTTGAACTCCGCAGGCATTCAGCTGCAATTTTCTTCAATATATTTTACCTACCACTGGAATTTTAATTAACCATTATCATCTTAGGCATGCTTCTTTCCGTTTGGAGTTTGATTATTGATGAATATGGATCTCCCCCCCTCTTTTATCCTCTGTATCTATGTATGTGTCTTTGAATTTGTTTCAATTATGATACAGAATATAGCAGTTTGCGGGTAATACTCAATGTTTTCAGAATTGGCTGCAAATGTTTGCTTCATGTCGGCCCTTAAACCTCAGTGATGGATGCAAGACAAATTACTTTTCTTCAATCAGTTGTTTCTTTCAACAATTCTTGTGCCAGAATCAGTGAAGAAGACTTCACAAGGAGAGCATCATCATATTCTAACTATACTTAAAAGAGAAGGTTCATTGGCATCTTTTTTCCATGGGAGAGTGGGTAATTGGAGCTTTTATCAATCTCTTTGGCAGCATTGCCATCAATTTTGGGACCAACCTTCTCAAATTAGGTCATGATGAGGTACTTCTTTCCTTTCTCCTCCACCCCCACTTCACCCAAGCACAAGCCGGTCGGAACTAAATGTTCAACTGTTAATGGCTCCATTCTGAATGGTGGTTGTTGTGTTGGTCTTCATGGCTCCTGTGCTTGTACATTTGTATGAGATTTCATTATAGACAAAACTCAAAAGTCATAGTTCACGAGTTTGTAGATTTGCATGATATATCCAGACAAAATTGAGGAAATAAGTGACCTGGCAATATATAACACCCAACTCAACTTGCTCAAAAGTGGTTTCAACGAGTCATTGTTGGTACATGAACCATTCTTTTCTTGTATGCCCTTTCTGGAGCCATTGTTTATTAATTTGATGTTTCTGCCTCAATGCACATATTTTTTGGGTTTCCATTTGCTCGCTTTACCGTTAAACCTGCCCATTGACTCTTTTGTTATTGTGAAGTTTGAGTCTTTTTTACGCTTTGACAAATCGCTTGGATCCATTTCTTTTGCCTTGTCCATGAGAGGTGTTTTCCAAACTTCTCATAAATTTATTCAATTTGAATATTATCTATCCTCGTTTGTCTTGCCACTTATTTATCTTGACATCCGTATGTAAGCCACTTCCATAGTATGCTTGTTGTTTCTTGTATTCCAAACATCATGCCAGCATTTTACAAATTTATTCCAGTATTTGAATCATTTCAAGTTCCAACAATTATCATTTACGTACATTTAGAATAAGTGCTGCTTGGGAAGACCTTTCAATAGTCTGTCTAATACGGAAGTATCAAATGCTTGAATAACCATGAATTCAGAAGTGTCACAAATTTTATACTAATAATACTAGGCCTGGTTCCTTAGAACCTTTTCAAACCTTTTTTCGATGGCACAATTGTGGGTGCTGCTTCTGAGGCCATGAACCACGATAGAGATTGGGAGTTGGATGTTCATTTTGATTTATTACCATGCAAATCCCTCAAACAATAGTACCACATGTATACATACACGCATGTATGTATAACTATTATGTAGTAGGATGACTATCGGTTGATCTTCTATTACGATGATAATCAGGCCTTAAATCCAGCACACACACCTTTATATTTGTTTTAAATTTTAGCTTGAAGTTTTGAGTTTAGATTGAGAAACCACAACAATAATTGGGACTTTTTTCTGGTAAGATTCTGTTTTTTTCCCAATATGTCCCAATGATCTGTATGTTACAGAGTTAACTGGTTTGCACATGGAGGTTCTGTGTGTGTGTGTGCGTGCGCGTGTGGGGCATTTGCATTTTCTGTTCTACTGATTGATGGATTTATAGCTTCATACGCTATGTAAACACATTGAATTACAGATTTGCCTTGGGGGCCCAAACATTTTGCTCATTGCTGAAATTTCTGACAGCTGACCTTGTGCGCTAAATTTTTGTTCTTTTTCCTTACTTTGTATGCCATGACTCCTAGTGAGCACACTTCAGTTGGTAATGAAACACCACTGAAGGATTAAATAGTTGATAAAGGAGAGATTAATCACCCAGAGCAATTTTTTAGATTGGAATTCCACCTTGAGTTTGTATGCTTCGAATCTTCTTATTTTTATTTTATCTTCCTTCTTTCTTTCTTTCTTTTTTTTGGGTCTCATAGTGTTACTGGGAAATATTCCAGCTTAAAATTCAATTTTTCAAATGGATTGCTGACTTGGCAGTTTCAGCCAACACTCATCAAGTAGTTTAAGTGTCATATATGCCCATTTCAAACTAAATCCCAACACAACAAAGCCTTCTCTCAATTATTTAAGGTTGGCCTCTAAACTTTACCAGTAGTTGTGTATTCTTGATTACATTTGTTATGTTGCGGGTTTCTTCCCAATTCCCACCAACATCTGTTACCGCACTTTTGTTTTGGCTTCACTCTTTGTTGCAAGATATTATGAGTTACTGAACTTTTGCAGAGAGAAAGGCATTCTGTGCTAGGCGGTGACAGTACAAATGGAAAGATTGTAACGAAACCCATCATACACTTCCAGACTTGGAGAATTGGTAAAATTTCATTGTCAAGTGCTTGTTTCTTTACAAATGTTCCTCTTATCATGCTCCATTGTTTCGTAACCCAAATGCATAATTGTTGGCATGCAGGTATTCTATTTTTTGCTCTTGGAAATTGTCTTAATTTCATTTCCTTTGGATATGCTGCTCAGGTCTGTATGAAATACAATATATGGCTCCTTTAGTGAATAGATGAAGACAATGTTAGAATTGTAAACATAATTATCTTTCCATTTTGATGACTTACACATGCTTACTTGTTAGATAATATAATTTTTTTGGCAATCAGTTTTTTGTTTCTATCTAATTTCCTTCCATCCTCTCTCTCGTTAATTATGTTTTATTTTTTGTTTTGCAGTCACTTCTTGCAGCCCTGGGATCTATTCAATTTGTGTCCAACATTGCATTTGCATACTTTGTTTTGAATAAAACAGTGACTGTCAAGTATGTTATGCTAAGTGAGGGCATGTTTTTAGAATGATGATGTGAGTCGTATTTTTTTTTCCCACCTGACTCTAGCTGAGTTTCTGTATCAAATATATTGTTTCTTTTACAGAGTAATGGTTGCCACAGCTTTTATTGTCCTTGGAAACACTTTTCTTGTTGCTTTTGGGAACCACCAGTCGCCTGGTATGTCACTTACGTCTGAGAATAAGTTGCTTTAATTTCCTAAGAATGTTGACGCGTGCCAAAGATCACTTTCTGAGCCATATTTTTCAGTTTAATACAATCAAGGACTTGAATATTGATGATTCTTGGCGTGTTCAAAAGTTTGGCATAAGCTGTTGACTTCTTGACTCCAAAAGTGGATGTAAAGAATTGTCTAAAATTAGCAGGATGATGTAGATTGCACACTATTGAAAAATGTCACAATAAACGTATTCATACCCAACTGAACCTAAACATCACAGAAAATTCCTTAGATATATGTTAAGAGTCAGCTACGAGGGAAAACATTTTATATTATATATGTGGACAATTGAAGAGGTTTTAAATTGAAGTTTACCATATGGAGTTCTATTTGAATATGGTCTGTTATATAACAGCCTTTTTTCCCCTCTATATATGGTCACGGCAGTGGTTAGTAAGTTTTCGTACAAACATCCTTTCATATGAATGATCATGTGGATATTTCATTATTGCTGTCAACTTAGTAAGGTCTTGTGCAAAAGGTCTTTCATACGAATGAGCTCTTAGATGTGGCATTATCACAGTTACCCCACTCCCTGCAGAAATCCATGCAGTTAGTGGTGCACTTGAGGAAGTTTCCTTTCTTGTGGCTGTGTAAGAAATTCATGCAATTGCACTGGTCACACCTATGCTCATTGTTAGTATAGGTTCTCTTACGCTGTATTTGGTTGGGGGATTTGGAAAGGGAAAGAGAAAATATAGGTGAAATGTGAATAAAATATACTTATATTTCACCTAGTTTCACACGCCTTTTCCCTTTCCCTTTCCATTTCCAAATTCAATCCCAAATCTCTCAACCAAACACAGCTTTATTGAATTTTGTTTTTGTTTTTGTGGTCAAGTGAATTTTTTATGTTCTCTTTTGCTCTTGACAGTTTACACACCAGAGCAGTTGGCAGAAAAGTATAGCAACATTACATTCCTCTTTTACTGTCTCATTTTGGTCTTGGTTGTTGCCTTTCATCACTCTGTGTACAGGTAAAGACTACTGTATATGTTGTTTATAGGGTGAGATCCAGCTGGATGTGCACTTATAGGAGCTAACCTTTTTTTTTCTCCTTCTCATCCTTTCTTTTATACCTTCCTTTGTATAATAAATTAATCACCAATCTGCTATCTCAGTCATCTCAATAAAAACTGGAAAATGCAGGAGGGGAGAAGTACTTCTTGCAATACCTGGATATGACCTTAAGCCCTACTGGCAAATGCTACTTCCTTTTTCCTATGCCATTGTATCTGGTGCTGTAGGATCATGCTCGGTGTTGTTTGCAAAATCCCTGTAAGTAAGCTGAAGCTTTAAATTTTTATATTACATTGACCTCCTTTGAGATTTAGAGAAAATACAGCAAACCTCATAATTTTGACAAAATTACATTGAGTGCCCTTGAGATTTTAATTCATATAACTCTTAGCCCCCTTTTCACCAATAATTTATTAGTTATATGGATGAAAAAATGATGTTGTCATCTCTTGTACACGAAAATGTATACTTTACATTGTTTATTTTTGTGTTTTCGTACCATCTAGATTAGTTTTGGTGCATTTAACCTTACTAAAAGGGAGGTCAATGTAATTATGTCGAGACTGTGAGGCTTAATTGTATTTTTTCCAAACCTCACGGGAGGTCAGTGTAATTTTCCAATTTTTATTTTTATTTTCCATCTTGGATGGTCAAAAAAAGAAGACAAAGAAAAGTAGAATTGTAATTCTTTTTGACATGATTTTTGCAGCTCTAACCTGCTAAGATTGTCCATGTCTGGTGGCTATCAGTTGCATAGCTGGTTCACATACTCCATGCTTTTATTATTTCTTAGTACGGCTGGCTTTTGGGTAATGTTTACATGAATAAGTCAATTTTTTTTCTTCATATTTCTACAATGTACGAGTTTGTGGAGACAATGAACTTTGGGAATCCCTGATTTTATTCCTAATTTGTTACAACTGCAGATGGCAAGGTTGAATGAAGGATTATCACTCTTCGATGCAATACTTATTGTTCCTATGTTTCAGATTGCATGGACTTTCTTCTCCATTTGTACAGGATTTGTATACTTTCAGGAATATCAGGTTCTTTCTCTCTCTCTCTCTGTGTGCGCATATCAGTACCTTAAGACTTTATCAAATCTAAATCAACTCTTAGTCAATGTGGTGTTAGGTTGATGTTTCAGGTAAACTGTCCAGCCCCGAAACCACCCAAATATAAAGTTTAATAAAAATAAATTTATCATATAATATTGATTAGTGTGAGTTTATCAAGTGTATGCAAATTAAAATGTGGTCTTATAAAATCTATGTATTCATATTTCACTACTTGATAAAGAACCGGCTAACCTCATTACACATTGTTTTGATTGTGGGTTAAAAGGAACAGAAACAACTGTAGTGAGCTCAGCTTTGGTTTGAGACTGAACCAGACCAGATGAAATCAAGTTGTACTTCTTGACATAATGGGTCGGTGTTCTTTCCTGGTTATGTAAAACTTGGACAGCCAATTTATTCAAATAATTGGGATCAAGCGAGAGCAATTTGCTCTGGGGCAAATTGAGGTCAAATATCTTGCTTAGTTGCTCCATGTGGACTTGAAGGTTAGAGATGTCCATGTGGTGGGAATCATGTATGATGTATCCTGTAGAAAAAAGTGTTGCACCTTTGATGTTTACTCAATATTAACCCGCTTTAGTTTAGTCTGTTGGCATATGTCCAGTCTTGCTTCTCTTGAATTCACACACACATTGGCAGACTATTGACTGTTGCGTAAGCAGGTATTTGGTGCTCTAAGGACAACAATGTTCATATTAGGAATGATTTCTGTATTCATAGGCATTTCTTTGCTGGCACCAGACGAGGCAAAAGGTATAGTTGTGGGTCATGGAGTTCTTTTCTTAATTCTGTCTAGCTGAGGATGAAGATAGAAACTAATTAGGACTTTTTTCCAGGAGGTGAAGCCAAGGATAGCGCTTTAGTTTCTGTGGCATCTTCAAGCCTTTCAACTGAAGTAGACAGGTGCATTACATTTTCATGCTTACAAGATTCAAGTTTCTGGATAATTTTTGGAGATTTAAGTTTCAACTGACTTGTATCCTTACAATTGTGCTTGGATATTGGATTTATGAAGCAAAAAAGAAAAGGAATAGGGAATATAGAGAAAAATGAAGTAAAAGAAGTTCCCACAACACCCCCCCCCCCCCCCCCCCCCCCCCCCCCCTTCTCTGGCTAGGCTAGAAAGTGGGAAGAAAATTATCAGATATATTAGACATCATTTCCCTAACATTTTCCATTCTCTTGACAAATACAATATCTAAGCATAGCCTACCTGTTTGTAAAGGAAAAAGTTGAAAATATGAACAAGTGAAGAATAAGAAGACAGGCAAACTATGAGTAATTTTTACATGATTTGGACTCTTTGCATGTCTTCTTTGAAACAATGTATCCATTTTTGTATGGTTTTGCAATTAAACTAATCAAACACTCGTTACAGGCTGGTTGTGCTACCTGAAGATACCCAAATTAAAGACATGAGATCACTTGTGAGAGCAATGGTGATGAAGGCTGCCAATATGGTAGTCAAGGCAAAGGTTCTGATTGGCTGGTTGACTCTCTTTTAAGATGAAATGAAAATTTGTTTATAATTCTTTCTTACTTACAGATAAGTTGGTTTCCAATTCCATGCAGGCTGCTTGCTCATTATCCATAGGTTTGGGAGAAGACACAATTCATGCATCTTCAGTTCTTGTGATGCCCATGGTTTCTTCCAAGATAAACGGTTTTAGAGGAAGTAGTTTTGATCGGGCTAAGTTTTCGAACACGAGAAGATATGGTTGGAGTAATATCTCAGGGGAGGATGAAGAAGGTATGAAAATGCTGGAGACGACTGCAATCCATGAAGTTGCCCATAGCATTGAATAGGTGTTGTAGTAGAGGAAGGTATGAAAATGCTGGATCAGACTGGTATGCATTTAAGTCACCCATAGCATTGAATAGGTGTTGTAGGTAATAGGGGTTATATCATTATATGAGCGAGTGAAATTGTCTTGCCACTGAACATTAATGTTTGTTGTTGTTCATTATCACATCACACGCATTTAGGAAGGATATATATCCTAATCCTTGTTTGTTTCATATGTATTTAATAGTGTAATAGCATTTTTGTAGTTTGAAAAAGAATTTGATGTACCTGTCTGTTGTTGTACTGTACACCCTTGGTCATATATTGAATAAGAAACAACCGTCCACCATTATTGTTTTCTTTCATTCTTCCTCTGCTCTTTGCTTTCACTTTTTGTTCCTTTGTTCTTTTATTTATTGTTGTCATTATTATATGTGGTTACACCTTTCAAGGTTTTGCAGGTTGGGTTTTTTCCTGAGAAGTTTTAGAAAACATCTCTTTCTTTTTTTTTTCTTTTTTCTGTTTCTTTTTTTGGGGCAACAATATGAAAATAATGGGTGTTTTGAGCAACAGCCCAATTCACAAACCTTATGTAACAAGAAAAAAAAGATTCTCAGTGGTGGGGGAGGAGCTTGGGAGATTGGGAAGGGTGGGAGAGGGGTAGGGGAGGGCAGAGGAGGGAGAGGGGGGGAGAGCAGGGAGAGGAAGATAGGAGAAAGAAAGAAATAGAAAACAGACAAAATTTTACATTTTTGTAATTATTTTTAAATTTCTTACCTTGAGTGAAATTAATCCATTAATTTATATATATATATATATATATATTTAAAGTTTTCCCAAATGTTAATTGGTTGTGAAGAACTATCACACAATTATGATGATACACGTGGCCTCCCTCCCTCCCTGAAAATTTTGTTGGGCAGTTGCGTGTGCACACATCTATCTACCAATCTAAGCTTGCTGGGCCAATCGAGACATATAGCTTGGTAGGTAAGTAAGGAATAAGAGAGGGGTGTTCGTGTTCCCGCAGGGTGGATTTAAGATTTTGGGGAATTATTTTCGTAGTCTGTAGAATTTGCAATTGCCAACACCAATGGGGTCATCACCAAGATCGCTAGATCTGAGAGTGATGTATTGCAAAGATCTGAAAGCATTCAATTTCTTCCAGAAGCTCTCAGTTTATGCTGTCGTCTCTCTCGTCAGCGACAATCCCAGCATGATGAAGCAGCTGCAGCAGCAGCAGCAAAGAACGCCCACAGATACCGAAGGAGATGGAAATCCCGAGTGGAATCACCAGATGCGATTCAATCTCGGACTTGGAGGTGATTATGATGGTGATGATGATGATTATCACCTGATCAAAAAAAATCATCACCACCTCTTTCTTCATTTTGATATGCGGTCTGAATTAGTCATATTTGGAGACAAATCTGTTGGAGAAGTTCGAGTTCCGCTCAAGGATGTGATTAATAGAGAAGAAGAAGAGGAAGAAGAAGTAGAGTCCTCCAATGGAATTATCCGCTTTGTGAGTTATGAGGTCCGTACTTCTGATGGGAAACCTAATGGGGTCCTCAATTTCTCTTACAAGGTACTGAACGAATGTAATGGTAGTAGTTCCCCCGAGAAGAAGAAGAAGAAGAATGCCCACATTGACAGTTATCCTATTCTTCATATCAACCACCACCACAGTCACAATCACAATCATTTACATTACCCATCGTTGCTGCCGGATGACTACTTGCAAATTCCCTCAGGCTCAGGGTCAGGTCAGTCTCAGGAATCTTACTACTCGGCCACAGCTGTGGATGCTCCTCCTCCTCATCGAGTTCACTATCCCTCCTTGGAAATACCATATCCACCACCACCACCACCACCACCACCACCAACAGAGGAAGATTATAGAATGAATTATCCCCAGCCACATGATCAACTTCATTTTCATTATCCACCACCACCACCTCCCCTCATATCACACCCACCATTTCCACCACCGCATCTGCGTCTGCATCTGCCTCCTCAGGCGGTGCAACGCGCAATTGTTTATTATCCGCAGTTATATGAACATCCTTACCCTAATTAAGCAACCACAATAGGGGGAAGGGACTAAAGTGTTGTTGCTGGAGATCAAGGGGCATTCCTTCCTTGACCACCACATATTAGACACAAAACCCACCAGTGCCAATAATTGTCAAAGCTTGGAAGGAGGTGAGGGGATACATACATACCATACATAGATATATGACAGGGATAATGATGATGATGCTGATAATATATCTTGTTATGAATGGTGGCTGAGTGCGGCGTCCTCCTCCTCCTCATCTAATTGGTTTCGAATTGTTCTTTGTTGCTTTCCTACTTTTTCTGCCTGCCTGAAATTCGAGCTACCAAAAATATATTACTCCTTTATGTTTTATTTATTTTTTTATGTATTGTACGGACCCTGAATTTCTCCGCATGTGAACATTTTGTGATCAAACTTGATTCCTTGTGAACGATGTTGTTCTCTCTGCAAAAGACAAGTCAAATGAACTACTGGGATGTGCTCCAAAAAAGCCCCTCTGATATACCCTAATGCTATGTTTAGTTGTGGGATTTGAGGATGGATTTATAAAGGAAAATAAAAAAAGAGTATTGATAGAGACCCCCTCCAATCACTACCCCCACCACCCCACACACGTGGCGGGTGGTGATTGGACGAGAAGGAAAAGAAAAAAAATAAAAAAGAAAAATTGGCCAATAGGAGGGAAAGGGGATCAAAGGGGGTGGGTGGAAAAGGGGGTCTCAAACATTTTTGATAAAAAAATTAAGTGAAATGTGAATAAAATATACTTATATTTCATTTAGTTTCATACATATTTTCTCTTTCTCTTTCCAAATCACTCCTCAAATTCCCCAACCAAACACACCATAAATATTGTAGGTTTGTTACTTAAAGTATATCCACTTCGCATACTAAGGACCGGACCAGGCTAACCGGATCACCCCGGTTATTCCTGCAACCGGATTAGCTCAGAGGCAACTAGGTTATGGACTGAGAATTTGCACTGCATTTTACTCAAGTCAAGTGTTCCTTGACCTGGCACCATTCCAGCTCGGCCCGATGTCTCTATCGGGCCTACATGGGCTGTTGTGGTGCTGATGGTGGTATGGTGTGTGCTGCTCATGGTGGTTTTGGGTTGGGTGGTGGTGGAAGAAGAAAAGTTTTAGGAGATAATCTTAAAAGAAAAATATTTGGGAATTCTAATTGGACATTCTTAATACACCCATCATGTAGAATGGATTTAATTCCTCACTCATCATCATTCCTCTTTCTCTATCTCTCTTTCACCTCATTAGAAGTCAAAATAGGAGTAATATATTAGAGGATGTAGCACCACTCTCTTTAAAATACCTTTTGACAAATATTGATAATATTAAAAGAATGTTCATACAATTAGGTTTTTTTTGGTGTAATAGAATAAACTTGTCTTAACATCTGGAGAAAAAAGTTTAACTTTGGCAAATTTATTCATCGACCGCTTTCTTTGACAGATATTGGTATTTGTTCTTTGAAAAAAAAAAAAAAAAATTGCTATTGTCTACTCTAAATTCAACCATTTTTTTTTTTTTTTTTTTTGGGTACCATCCATAAAAAAACGAAGAAGAAGAAGTCATAGCATGTTAACCAAACAACAAAATGTTTTTTCAATACTAGTAATATTGTATGCCCATCGAAATGTATCATTTCTTTTCATTTTGAATAATTCTATCAAATCAAATATATATATATATATATATATATATTAAATCATGTTGATATTAAATTATGGATTTCATTATTTTTTTTGTTTTTTCTTTTGTTTTCTTAGAAATGTTTTGTCTGTGTTTTATTTTACTTTGAAAATACGCAGATTTACTGAATATTATTTTAGCAACAAGGATGATTGCTCTATTTTCTTAAACTTAGGGGTGGTTTGGCATCCCCTATATAATTCATCTTTTTATCTTTTTTCATCACATCACCTCTCTATTTTTCTGCATATCTTTTCGTAAAAAGACAAAAAATGCACTTATTTAGATCATCCCAAACAATCCCTTAGTAGGAAAAATTTTAACGGTTGTACTACATGCATTAATTAGTATACACATTAATGTATCAATTAGTGTTATGATATTATTATTGATCACATTTATTATACAAGTTATAAATACTCAAAATCATACAAATGATACCACATCATCTATTAATACACTAGTGTGCACATTAATTAGTATATATAGTATTATTCTAATTTTAATGGGATGTTAAGTACACTTAATAAAATCACTTCAACAACAACCTTGTTAAAAATGATGTTATTTATTACTCAGAAAAGAACGTTTGGATTTTATAATGAATAATGTTATATGTACCAATTAATATATTAACTAATGTACTAATTAATAATGCGACATAATTTAAGAGATTTTTGGTATTTGTAATTTGTAATTTGTATAATGAGTGTGGTCAATAATAATGTCATAACTAGTGTTGGTACATTAGTTAGTACACTAAGGCTCCGTTTGGCAAGAGCTAAACAGGGCTTTTTTGGCTATTTTAGCCACAAAAGACAAAATAGGCTATTTTAGCCACAAAAAACAAAATATCACATCCAACCCATAATCATTACATTCTTCTCTCACAAAAAAAGCCAAAAAAGCAAAAAATCCAAAAAGCCCTTCCCAAACCAAACTTTTTAGCCCAGGCTAAAATAGCCAAAAAAGCCAAAAAGTCAACCCACTTCCCAAACGGAAGCTAATTAGTGCACGTTCTATAATTTAGGCGTGAGATATTTAGAAATAAAAATAAATAAGAATTGAAATGTGTTAAAATGTGTTGGTAAAAATCTATTTTAGGCTCAATCGATAGTGATTTGATCAACAAGCTTAAACCAATCTTTAAATAAACACAAATAAAAATCAGATTTTGTGGTTGAGTTCTATATCTTAAACAAATTAAAGACTTCTTTGGAGGTAATTACGCAAAGAAGAGATAGAACAGAAAAAGAATATGTATTAATTAGAATAAATTGTCACTTGTGAGTAGTTATAAGAACTTAAACAAGAAAAAATAAATAAAAAAAATGCAACAATCGACAGAGAGAAGATAAGTGGGGGTTGGAAAAAGCTACTTGTCATGACCCAAACCCGACCCTATGGGTTTAGCACCGTAACCGGCCAGTAATCCGAGATTACCGAAGGCCTGCTGAACAGTAATACAGTAAAACAGAGTACAGGGCTTGGCGGAAGCCAATACAGTAATTAAACAATGTCCAATGAGCTGTGACAGTCTGTATGCCAAAAAGATTTTTCATGCATTCATACATACACAAACAGTACAGTCTATACAGAATTTACAGTCACACAGTACAGGGACCTAATCCCTTGATAACAGTACGGTAAACATTCAGTCTATACAGGACAGTTAGACAGTATGAAGACAGGCGGGAGAAAACAAACAAAACACCCCAAAGCCATAGCATGGCAACTCGGAACCTCGCAGTGAGGCACAAAGGCTGGCTTGACAAAACTGGAGTCTAACCCACGCTCCTAGCTCCGATCTGGTGGCTGAGCACCTACATATATATATAAACAGTGAGCTAAAGCCCAGTGAATAACATAAAGCGTAAAGAGGTTTAGAATGAATGTCCTTACGGTAATGAAAACAGTTCAATTCAATCAGTACTTCAGTTGTTCAGTACAGTAAACAGTCATATGTGGTACATCTATTAGCATAACAGTAACAGTAGGTCTTGAAAGACCGAACAGTAATGATGGCCATCAGTCAGTAAACAGTAGTGGTTCCACGAGGGAACCGACAGAGATCTCTGTAACAGTAACAGTAACAGTAAACAGTAGGTACTAAGGATGCCACAGTACAGTTCAGAAATAAAGGACATACATTCATTCAGTAATACCAGTTCAGTAAACAGTTCAGTTCAGTTTTCAAAAGATATCAGTTGAACATATCTTTACACAATTGTTACTCACAGAGTTTGGGCTACGGTATGCTAGAGCGTGACTCCCCAGTTGCCAACCCTACACAGTTCACAGGTTGAACACACACTAAGCTACACAGTTGGGAAATATCATAACTTAATCCCTAATTTGCCTTGGTGTGTTCTACATCTATATCCTCATTAAGATGCCTTAAACTAGGCCTAAGAATGCCTAGGATGGGATGAGGATGCAAAAATACACTTAGAAAACATTGTGCAAACTTTGCTGAAAATAGGAGCCTCGCTCGAGCGGGACTTTCTCCGCTCGAGCGTAAGTCTAAAATCAAAGGCTTCGCTCGAGCGAGGAATCCTTCGCTCGAGCGGTCTGCAAAACAGTAAAAATACTGGATGCTGAGATTTTACGCGCGATGGTCGCTCGAGCGGAGCCCTGGACAAAGGTGCTCGCTCGAGCGGGGAACCCTTCGCTCGAGCAAGGAAGCCAAATCTGGAATTTCCAGATTTGCCTCCCAAGCTCAAACCAAGCATTCTACCACTCCAAACTCGACCTCTTGGGCCCAAATTCTGGAAAACATAAATAAATTCAATGTATAACAAGTTTCAAAGCTCAATTTATGAATTCAAGCCCCAAAGGTGAGTCAATTAAAGCCATATTCAAACCCATTTTCAAGAATATGAAGAACATGCAAACATGCATGGATTCAAACCAAATTCAACCTTCAAAGCTTGTTCAAATGGACTCATTTCTTCAAGAACATGATGAATTCATGGAGTATGACCAAAAGATGGACATGCATGTGAGGAAACATGGACTTACAACCTCAAAACTTCAATATATGTACATGCATGCAACAATTAAGCTTCAATTCAACAACAATGAACCAATTCATGACTTAGTTCTACAATGAAGCATGAATCATGCAAGAACTAGCTCAATGACATCATTAAGATGATGAATGATCTACCTTAGTCTGGTGTTCAAGGTCTAGGAGCTCAAAGTAGCAATCAACACTTCAATTCCAAGCAATTCAAGCCAAACCAACAAGAACAATTCTCTCTCTCTCTAACTCTCCTCTCATGGTCGGCTAAGCTCAGGAGAAATGGCTGATGGAAATGTTTTGAGTCAAGGATGCAAGGCTCTAGCATCACTAGGTAGTGTGCCACTAAGGGTGGCAATATGGTAAATAAACCAAACTCTTTAATTAGCTTATTTTAATCTAATTTAATCATGCCTAATCAGTTTTCAGATAATTATACCATAAAATCACATTAATTATGAGGATCATAAAACACTAATCAATTCCGATTTCGGCCGCCGATAAGGCCTTCAATTAGCAGTTTAAACTTATAAGCATGAACAGATAATCATACAGTCAAACAGATAGAATGCAATTTAACTAACATATACTCAATCAATTCGGTTTCCAATTTCAGTCAGTCAGTTCAGTACTTTTAATCAGTTCAATTATCAGTCAGTTATCAGTCATTATCAGTTCCGTTTAACAGTAATCGGTGATTATCGGTAATCAATCGGTCATTAATTAGTAAACAGTATGGGGGTTGTTACAGTCTCCCCTCCTTATAAAGAGTTTAGTCCTCTAAACTCGAGTTACCTTCATTCTGGAAGAAAACAGGATTCAGTGGAAACAGTTCAGGATATCGTTTGGCCATGTCATCTTCCCTTTCCCATGTGGCATACACGCCACCATGGTTCTGCCAGTCAACTTTCACTAACGGGATCTCTTTGTTCCTCAGCTTCTTGATCCGTCGGTTTACAATCTGTATAGGCCGTTCCTCGTAAGTGTAGTCATCGCTCAACACTACGTGGGTAGGCTCTATTACATGGAACGGATCCCGGAGATAATCTCTTAACATAGAAATGTGGAAAACATTATGCATGTGTTCCATTTCAGGAGGGAGCGCAACTTGATACGCCACCGGATTGATTTTCTCAATAATCTCATACGGTCCGACATATCTCGGCGCTAACTTGCCTTTGACTCCAAAACGAGTCTGGCCTTTCATTGGTGTCACTTTCACAAAAACGTGATCACCCACTTCATACTCTCTGTCCCGTCTTCTGACATCTGCATAACTTTTCTGTCTACTCTGTGCAGTTTTCAGTCTCTGCTGTATCAGTTTCACTTTTTCAGTTGTTTCATACACAATCTCGGGCCCAAGCAAAGGCCCATCTCCAACTTCTGCCCAGCAAATCGGAGATCTACATCTTCTGCCATACAATGCCTCGAAGGGCGCCATACCAATACTCGAATGGTAGCTGTTATTGTAGGCGAATTCAACTAATGGCAGATGACTTTCCCAGTCTCCCTGAAAATCAAGGACACACATTCTCAGTAAATCCTCCAGAGTTTGGATGGTCCTTTCTGATTAGGGCTGAGCAAGGAATCCGTGAAATCCGTAATCCGATCCAGTCCAGTCCAATCCGATAGGTTTGGATTGGTTTTTTGAATCCGCGGTTCGGTTCCGGATTGGAACCGATCCGGACCGTATACAAATAGTCTATATTTTTATTATACATCCTCCCCCATAGTATCTTCTCTTATTCTATATAAAATCTAAACTCAAACCTAAAACCGTATAATATCTTATTTTATTACTTTTGTTTGTATTTTCTTATGGTTGTTTAAATTCAAGAGCAGTATGTCACTATTTTAAAAAAACATGTTGCTATTATGGAACTGATATAGCGCTATGTTTATATTTTTATGAAATTAAAGTGTTATATATATATATATTTGTTATTTAATTATGTGAATCCGTGGTCCTAAACCGATCCAATCCGTATTTAAATGGATTGGTTCGGATTGGTTCCATGATTTAAACGGATTGGATTGGTTCCAATTTTTCAGGAACCGTAGATAACGGATTGGTCCTGGTTTTACCCCAATCCGGTCCAATCCGGTCCATGCTCACCCTTATTTCTGATTGGCCATCTGTCTGAGGATGATAGGCACTACTCAGTCTCAGTTCAGTACCCAGTGCCGTCTGTAGGCTTTGCCAAAACCTCGATGTAAACTTCGAATCCCTGTCAGAAACAATAGACACAGGCACTCCATGCAGTCTAACAATTTCATCAATATAGATAACAGCCAATTTGTCCGCATTATAGATTGTCTTGACAGGTAAGAAGTGAGCAGATTTGGTTAGTCTATCAACAATAACCCAAATTGAATCCATACCTTTTCTGGAGCGAGGTAATCCCACAATAAAATCCATGGTGATATGCTCCCATTTCCACTCTGGTATGGGTAGGGGTTGCAATAGTCCGGCAGGTCGTTGATGTTCAGCTTTGACCTGTTGGCAATGAAGACATTTGGATACAAAATCAGCAATTTCTTTCTTCATTCCCGGCCACCAGAAATTCTGTTTTAGATCTTGGTACATTTTCGTATTCCCCGGATGGATAGACAATTTCGAATTGTGGCCTTCTTGCAGAACTCTTCTTTTTAGTTCGGTATCATTTGGTACACACAGTCTTTCTTGAAATTTCAGTACATTATTCTCAAATTTGAATCCCGGTCTCGGTTTAGATTCTCTTTCTTCGATGATCTTTTTCAAGAAGTCATCCAGTTGCTGTTTCTCTTTAATCTCCTCAATCAGCGCCGGTTGAGCAGAAATAGCAGCTAAGATTTCACCTTGTTCTCATAAAACAATTTCGATTTTAGATTTTTCAAGGTCACAAAGCAACTCTTTCTGTCCTGTAAGCAAACAGGCTAAGTTTCCAATCGATTTCCGGCTCAATGCATCGGCAACGGTATTGGCTTTTCCCGGATGGTACAATATCTGTAGGTCATAATCTTTAATCAGTTCTAGCCATCTCCGCTGTCTCATGTTCAGTTCTTTCTGTGTGAAGAAATACTTTAAGCTCTTGTGGTCGGTGTATACTTCATATGTCACCCCATACAGATAGTGGCGCCAAATTTTAAGTGCAAACACCACTGCAGCAAGTTCCAGGTCATGGGTCGGGTAGTTCTTTTCGTGCGGTCTCAGTTGCCGGGAAGCATAAGCAATAACCTTCCCATTCTGCATTAAAACACATCCCAAACCCTTATGAGAAGCATCACTAAATACAGTATAACCATCCGTACCTGAGGGTAAAATCAAAACTGGTGCAGTCACAAGTCGAGTTTTCAACTCCTGGAAAGCAGATTCTCTTTGATCAGTCCAGTCAAATGATGTCCCTTTCTGAGTCAGTTGGGTCAATGGTAGGGCAATTTTGGAGAAATCTCTGACAAACCTTCTGTAGTAGCCAGCCAATCCCAAAAAGCTTCGGACTTCAGTCACATTTGTTGGTCTAGGCCAGTTCACTACAGCTTCAATTTTCTGCGGATCAACAGAGATTCCATCTTTGCTAACAACATGCCCCAAAAACATAACATGGTCAAGCCAAAATTCACATTTAGGCAGTTTAGCATACAGTTTCAGTTCTCTTAAGGTTTGTAGGGCAAGTCTCAGATGATGTTCATGCTGTTCTATACTTTTGGAGTAAATCAATATGTCATCGATAAATACAACAATAAAGTCATCAAGGTATGGTTTGAAAATTCTGTTCATGAGGTCCATAAAAGAGCTGGGGCATTCGTGACTCCGAAGGGCATAACTAAAAATTCATAATGGCCATACCTCGTTCTAAAAGCAGTTTTATCAATGTCTTCTGGTCTAACCTTCAGTTGATGATACCCCGATCTAAGATCGATTTTGGAAAACACTTGTGCACCCTGTAACTGATCAAACAAATCATCAATACGTGGCAATGGGTATTTATTTTTCACAGTTACCTTGTTCAATTCACGGTAATCAATGCACAGTCTCAGTGAGCCATCTTTCTTCTTGACAAACAAAACAGGAGCACCCCATGGCGAAGTGCTAGGTCTGATGAACTTTTTGTCTAACAGTTCTTGCAATTGCACTTTCAGTTCTTTCAGTTCAGTTGGAGCCATTCGGTAAGGAGCTTTAGAAACTGGTTGTGTTCCGGGAATCACATCAACGGTAAATTCAATCTCCCTGTCAGTCAAATCTCCTGGAAGATTATCTGGAAAAATATCTGGAAATTCTCTGACTATAGGAATACAATTCACATTAGTTTTAACACTATCATCAGTAGACACAGTCAGTACAGAACACAGATATCCTTTACACCCCTTTCTAATTAATTTAACAGCTTTCACTGACGAAATCAAATACGGAGGAGGTACTACTCCACTCCCATTAAACACAAATTCAGGCAAACCAGGTGGACGGAAAACAACTTGTTTGGTCACACAGTCAATAGTGGCATGATATTTTTGTAACCAATCCATCCCCAATATTACGTCAAAATGATCAATGTTCAATGGCAGTAAATCAATAAACAGATGCATATCCCCAACAAAAATTTCACATGCGGGGTACATATAAGCACATGTCATGGATCCCCCTACGGGTGATGATACGGCTAGCAGATAGTTCATGGGTTCTAAGGGTCTATTCAATTTCCGTGAAAAAGCATGCGATACATAAGAATGTGTAGACCCCGAATCAATCAATACATATGCATTTTGCGTACAGATAGAGAGGATACCTGACACAACGGTCTCAGTATTCTGCACGTCTCCCGGTACTAGGGCAAACACTCGGCCCTGCCTCATGGGCTCTTTCCCGGTAGCTTTGGGGTTAGGCTTTGGTGCTACAGTTGATGCTGCTGCGCTAGGTGCAGCTTTACTACTGGCTTGTGGAGCAGAGGGGCAGCCTTTAACCATGTGGCCCACCTTGCCACACCTGTAACAGGCTCCAGATATTCTGTAGCAGACCCCCTTGTGCTTCTTGCCACACTCAGGACAGGGTGGTATGAACCCACTCACTTGGCTGGGGCTAGTTGTCGACCCTGTATTCTGTTTCTTGTTGGCTGGGTTGTGCTTGCCTTTCTTGAATTTGAAACCCTGCCTTTTACCATGCCATTCAGCTGTTGGTGTTTCAGATTGTTTCACTGCTGCAATGTTCGACTCGGCCATCAATGCCCGGTCGAGAACACCCACAAAAGTCGGTAATTTCAAAACATTTATCCGGTCAAGTATTGCCACATTAAGGCCACCTTCAAATTTTCTGGCCTTCTTATACTCAGTATCCACCATATGCGGTGCATAACGGGCAAGTTCAGTAAATTTGGTTTCATATTCCGCAACAGTCATTGTGCCCTGCTTTAGCTGTTCAAATTCGGTCACTTTTCTATCCCTGACACACTGAGGGAAATACTTTTCAAAGAAGGACTCCTTGAACTGAGCCCAAGTCATAACAGTATTTGTATCACGGATCAACATCCACCACCTTCTAGCTTCTTCTTGTAAGGTGAAGGTAGCTAACAGTACTTTATTCGCTTCCGAGCACGGAAACACTTCAAATAATTTTTCTGTTTCGAGCACCCAAGCTTCAGCCTTTAACGGTTCGAGGCCCCCCTGAAAGGATGGCGGTTTCATCTTGCTGAATTTATGGGTGAGAGCAATAATATCCCCATCATTCACATTCACATTAGGTTCCGGCTGTACCGGAGGAGGAGGAGGTTGGGGCTGTTGGTTCTGTTGATCAAGTCTAGCAGTTATCAGTTCCATCATTCTTTCCATTCTTTCCATTCTTGCCTCAGTAGATGAGGACTCAGGTTCATTTGCATTGTCCATTTCACTATAAGCAGTTATAACAGTTTTAAACATAAGCAGTCATTTGTTTAACAGTTTACCACATTAGCATGTATTCAGTCATAACATAACCACACACTTATCATGCTCATGAGATGCCCTAATAACTTTTCTAGGACACCCTATAGCTCATTTGGACACGTGTGTGCGGTATAACTCGTGGTAAGTATCGCTCTGATACCACTCTGTCACGACCCAAACCCGGCCCTATGGGTTTAGCACTGTAACCGGCCAGTAATCCGAGATTACCGAAGGCCTGCTGAACAGTAATACAGTAAAACAGAGTACAGGGCCTGGCGGAAGCCAATACAGTAATTAAACAATGTCCAATGAGCTGTGACAGTCTGTATGCCAAAAAGATTTTTCATGCATTCATACATACACAAACAGTACAGTCTATACAGAATTTACAGTCACACAGTACAGGGACCTAATCCCTTGATAACAGTACGGTAAACATTCAGTCTATACAGGACAGTTAGACAGTATGAAGACAGACGGGGGAAAACAAACAAAACACCCCAAAGCCATAGCATGGCAACTCGAAACCTCGCAGTGAGGCACAAAAGCTGGCTTGACAAAACTGGAGTCTAACCCACGCTCCTAGCTCCGATCTGGTGGCTGAGCACCTACATATATATATAAACAGTGAATTAAAGCCCAGTGAATAACATAAAGCGTAAAGAGGTTTAGAATGAATGTCCTTACGGTAATGAAAACAGTTCAATTCAATCAGTACTTCAGTTGTTCAGTACAGTAAACAGTCATATGTGGTACATCCATTAGCATAACAGTAACAGTAGGTCTTGAAAGACCGAACAGTAATGATGGCCATCAGTCAGTAAACAGTAGTGGTTCCACGAGGGAACCGACAGAGATCTCTGTAACAGTAACAGTAACAGTAAACGGTAGGTACTAAGGATGCCACAGTACAGTTCAGAAATAAAGGACATACATTCATTCAGTAATACCAGTTCAGTAAACAGTTCAGTTCAGTTTTCAAAAGATATCAGTTGAACATATCTTTACACAATTGTTACTCACAGAGTTTGGGCTACGGTATGCTAGAGCGTGACTCCCCAGTTGCCAACCCTACACAGTTCACAGGTTGAACACACACTAAGCTACACAGTTGGGAAATATCATAACTTAATCCCTAATTTGCCTTGGTGTGTTCTACATCTATATCCTCATTAAGATGCCTTAAACTAGGCCTAAGAATGCCTAGGATGGGATGAGGATGCAAAAATACACTTAGAAAACATTGTGCAAACTTTGCTGAAAATAGGAGCCTCGCTCGAGCGGGACTTTCTCCGCTCGAGCGTAAGTCTAAAATCAAAGGCTTCGCTCGAGCGAGGAATCTTTCGCTCGAGCGGTCTGCAAAACAGTAAAAATACTGGATGCTGAGATTTTACGCGCGATGGTCGCTCGAGCGGAGCCCTGGACAAAGGTGCTCGCTCGAGCGGGGAACCCTTCGCTCGAGCGAGGAAGCCAAATCTGGAATTTCCAGATTTGCCTCCCAAGCTCAAACCAAGCATTCTACCACTCCAAACTCGACCTCTTGGGCCCAAATTCTGGAAAACATAACTAAATTCAATGTATAACAAGTTTCAAAGCTCAATTTATGAATTCAAGCCCCAAAGGTGAGTCAATTAAAGCCATATTCAAACCCATTTTCAAGAATATGAAGAACATGCAAACATGCATGGATTCAAACCAAATTCAACCTTCAAAGCTTGTTCAAATGGACTCATTTCTTCAAGAACATGATGAATTCATGGAGTATGACCAAAAGATGGACATGCATGTGAGGAAACATGGACTTACAACCTCAAAACTTCAATATATGTACATGCATGCAACAATTAAGCTTCAATTCAACAACAATGAACCAATTCATGACTTAGTTCTACAATGAAGCATGAATCATGCAAGAACTAGCTCAATGACATCATTAAGATGATGAATGATCTACCTTAGTCTGGTGTTCAAGGTCTAGGAGCTCAAAGTAGCAATCAACACTTCAATTCCAAGCAATTCAAGCCAAACCAACAAGAACAATTCTCTCTCTCTCTAACTCTCCTCTCATGGTCGGCTAAGCTCAGGAGAAATGGCTGATGGAAATGTTTTGAGTCAAGGATGCAAGGCTCTAGCATCACTAGGTAGTGTGCCACTAAGGATGGCAATATGGTAAATAAACCAAACTCTTTAATTAGCTTATTTTAATCTAATTTAATCATGCCTAATCAGTTTTCAGATAATTATACCATAAAATCACATTAATTATGAGGATCATAAAACACTAATCAATTCCGATTTCGGTCGCCGATAAGGCCTTCAATTAGCAGTTTAAACATATAAGCATGAACAGATAATCATACAGTCAAACAGATAGAATGCAATTTAACTAACATATACTCAATCAATTCGGTTTCCAATTTCAGTCAGTCAGTTCAGTACTTTTAATCAGTTCAATTATCAGTCAGTTATCAGTCATTATCAGTTCCGTTTAACAGTAATCGGTGATTATCGGTAATCAATCGGTCATTAATCAGTAAACAGTATGGGGGTTGTTACACTACTAGTTTAATCTACTCTTAAAATGGTAAATTAAACTATTCCTAGATAAATTATTTGCGAGTATAATTGATGATTGAGATTTCCTTTTTTCGTTGTTCAAATTCTCCTTTTATACTTGCTTGGCCACCTCATATTGTAGCTATTAATCCATGATCTTCCTTAATTTTTGTTCCACTCAATCATATCCCATATTTTCATAAGAATTACTTGCAGATTTTGTATTTTGATTTGATATTGATCTCTCGATTTTAGCATATAGTTTCTAATTGATTTCAACAAATACCTTTATTGTCTTTATTTAATCTTTTTAAGTCACATCATTATCTCTTCCATGTCACGTTATTAGCATATTTGTACGCCATGTCAACATACTATTGACAGGAATAATAAAAATAATTGTGATCAAGATTATTCTTTAAAAATAATTTATAATTTCAATCGACGGACCATAATCAAACTTAGCCATAACTAATATATCACAATTGACCAAAAAAAAATAAAATGTGATGTAATTAAATAAATAAATAAATAAATAAAGAAAAGAAAAAAAATGATATTTTAAAAGTAAGCTCATAATAGCGCGTCAAATGACAGCATTCATTGACAAATAACGAATGAATAATTAAAAGAAGATAGTGATCCCGTCACAATTGGATTATCGGGGGCAAGCTGGGAGGGCAATAGAGGAAAGGAAATGGTCTTTTACTTATTTATTTGGAAAAACTCACGATCCAACTTACGTCTCTCTCTCTCTCCATCCGTAGATTTTGATCGGAGATTGTTGTCTTGTCTTGTCTTCTCTTCTATTCTATTCTCTTCTCGTCGGGCCATTTTTCCGTTTCTGTTCTCTCTCTCTCTCTCTCTCTCTCGGGTGAGAAAACCCTTCTTACTCACTCCTTTGTTTTTTCTTCTCAAAAGTTTCGCATCATCTACTCATTTTTTATTGTTATTTTCATATTTGATTGTATTTGTATTTGTATTTGTATAACAGGTGTTTGGATTTCTGTGTAGATTCTTGAAAGCAGAAGAAACAAACAAGCCGACAGGTTCTTGAAAGCATTTCCGATTCATGTTTGTTATGAATTAGCTCTATTTTGATTTGATTTGATTTGATCGCATCGCGTTCAATAATAGCTCCGTCCCTTTCTTTTTCGATTTTTCATGCCTTGCTGAAATTTTCAAATTGCAATTGTTATGATGTTAAATTAAACAATATGTAACCATCTACATGCTTTATATATATATATATATATAGATTTCCTCGATCAAATTCAAATTTCATCTGCGATCAATAGAATTGAATTGAATTGAATTGATTTTACTTTGTTGCTATGTTAGACTTAATCCCCACTTATGCATCTCAGGGGGACATGAATTGGGTCCGTATACAGTTGGCTTTTAGGCTTTAGAATGTGTGGTGTGGTGTGGCTGATTTTTATCTATATATATCTATCCCCTTTTTTTCTGTCCTGGGGAGGCCCGATCTACTCTAGGAACCTAGTGTTGAATTTTTTTTATTGCTGTAATACAACCATATCAAACCGGCTCATCCATTCACCATTCTCATAGATCTCCCTGTTATGTGCAAACCGAGTCGTGACTGGGTCATGGATAAGATGGCTATCTTTGCACATTGTATTCACATGTTGGTTTGGTGCTACAGTATTTCTGCATACTACTAGACAGTCAATCATTAATGCACAGAGAATCATAAGTTAAGGTTGTTTTGAGCTTCAGTGGTTATTATATCAGGGCGTCATCATGACTTGTCTCCCTCGTGTGTTCGTTTCTCATGTTGCACTTACTTAAATCACACTCAGGAGGATCTCAATGAAGTTCATAACATATTTCTCACATATTCCACGGCATAATTAGGGCTGCCCTGGTGTCCTTTAAGCTATGTCATGGCCAACTCAAGAATGCTCATAAGATGTCATAGATTAGAAATAATTGAATAGGGTATCATCTTCATTATTGTGTCAACAAATCTATACATGAAAAGTGGTAGTTACTTGTTGAATCTTATTTCACTTGCAGCTGACTTTCACTTTGTGCCTGTTCATTGCTTGGAGAGGCTACACCGTGGTGCCCATTTGCATTATGAGAAATGAAACTCAGAGCGTGGGTGAATCTTCTAGCTCGACTTCATTAAGCAGTCAGCAGGACGTTGATGATGACAGAATGATTGCTGTTGTACTATCTGAAGAGTATGCTAGCTTAGATGGTGCAGTTGGTCGGCGCCTTTCCAATCTTGCACCAGTTCCTGTAAGATATTTGATCATTCTTCTTAATCTATTCTGTTATAATAAATTTTCTATTGCCAATAGAATTTTAGTTAGAATTCATTTATCGCTAATTTCCGAAATTTTCTCTCTACTTCCACCTAGATATCAATGAAAAGAAAAGTGCAGTTGTTATCTGAAGCACCGCACCATAATACTAACTGTACCAGCATTTTTAGATTATGAATGTATGTTATATGGACTCTTTCAAATAAATCAAATACCTGTGTCGGACACCCAACACTCAGACAAAGGTATAGGATATGTATCAGATACTTTTCAACAGACACTTCTTATATAATTGTATATAACACTATTACTATATGTACATATTGTAGTATAATTGCTATAAATGTCTTTGTGACACTGTAAGTTAGATATAGTATCATTTTATCTCACATACTTAATTAAAATATAAAAATATTGACATTTTTTTACCGAGTCCGCTTACCCTTAAATTTATGATTTGATGAGTCCGGCCACTAGATACATACTCGTACCCGTACCTGAGTCCATGTAACATAATTTATCATTTATATTTTAATTCTATGACTAATCAACATGCATACTATTACTAAGTTGAAAAGAGATTCATTCAAATGGACGACCAAACTAAGCCACTGCTTGTCTTATTATGTTATTAGTCCAATTTGCGAACTGTACTAGAAATGATGTTTTTCTATTAAATACATTGAGCTCTATACCAAATTACATTCTATCTTGAATAATGGATGGTCGTTAATCCTATGGATGACATCTAGCTTAGTTTCTCCTCCCAGGTTGATATGAAATATATGTATTTGCTTGAATAATGGATGGTCATTAATTCTATTTTCTTGCTTGCTAGTGATATTTTAAGATCAACTTGGAGAAAATTCCATGTATTCTTGCTTCTCTATAGAATATGTTAAATTGATCTTCTATCACATGGCTATATGTATCATAATTGGTTTTTTTTTCTATGTTTTCTCAAATTTGGCCATAAATCTTTGTTAACGCTTCAGAATGCTTATATTAGAGATGAACATATTTGGATGCAGTTTTGGTGCCTAATGAGGTGGTGGATTTGAGGTTGAGTTGTTCCCCTAGTCTCATGTGCAAATTGGACATTAAGAAAGCATTTGATCAGGTTATTGGGAGTTTATTTTTATTAATTGGAGAGGATGGGTTTTTGTCACAGATGGAGGTCTTAGATCAGATTCTCTATCTCTATGGTTAGGTTGTTTGTTTTGGTTAATGCTTACCCAACAACTTCTTTCATTCTTTGAGCAGTCTTCACCATGGTGTTCCATTGTCCCCGTCACTTTTTATTTTCATTATGGAGGTGTTCAGTAGGATGATAGAGAGAGGGTGTGCAAAAAGGCTTCCTTGGGAGGTTTTGAAATTTGGTAGCTCAATGAAACCTATGTTGGCGGTTTTCCATCTTCTTTTTGCTAAATGACACTATCATCTTTTGTGGGGCAGTGGAGCAACAATTGGGATATCTCTGATGTATACTTTTGTGTTTTGAGGTAGTTTTGAGGTTTGAAGGTGAGTACCGGGAAGTCTAGTCTAATTCCTCTTGGGGAGGTGCAATGTGTGGAGGCCTTGGTAGACATTCTTGGGTGTAAGGTTGAGCTTGTCTTTCACTTGGTATTGTTTCAAGGGGAAGGTGCTTTGGAGTTTGGTGGTTTAACAGATTTCAGAAACGCCTTGCAGGTTGGAAGAGACAATATATCTTTCTAAAGTTGCCGAATTATTTTGATCAAGAGTAATTTGTCCAACCACCCTACCTGATTTACTATCCTGATTTTAATGGAGAAGATGCAACATGACCTTATTTGGGGAGGATAGGGGAGGAGTTTAAATACTATTTGGTTGATTAAGACACAATTTGTTGTCCGGTTAGGGTAGGGACTTGGGCATTCACAGACTTTCTATCTTTAAACAAGCTTTGCTTGGGAAGTAGTTGTGGAGGTTTGTTTTCTAGAGGGAGAGGTATTGACTGAGTGTGGTGGAGTGTAAATATAGAAAGGCATCCTTTGGGTGTGGGATTCTTCACTTGTCACATCTAGTTTGGGGTGGGTAGTGGGATTGAGTGAGGTTTTGAGTCATGATTGGCATTGGGAGGAATAGTTGTAGGTGACTTTCCGTAATATTGCCGATGTTGGTCTTATTAAGGAAGCTCTTGTGAGTGAGAATTTGATGGTAAATGTGTGTGAGATATTGCTGTTCAGAGAGAGTTTAATGATTGAGAGTTGGAGGAGTTGATCACCTTTCATGCTTGTAATATGCTCCCCATATTGGTGATGAAGGTGATGTCATTCAATGAATGATATTCTTCGGATTCTTTGAAACCCTTACGGGTCATAGATGGTTTTCCTTACCATGAAAAGAGCTGTGAGGATTACTAAGCCCCCATCTAAGGTGTTTTTCTTTTTTTGCCCTTGGTTTGTGGTTCGTGGCAAGATCCTCACAGTTGATAACTTGAGGAGGTAAGTGCACATCAATTGGTGTTATATGTGCAAGCATGATGAGGAGAATGCGAGTCATTTTCTCATTCATTGCAAGGTGGCTCAGGAGGTGTTGTGGTTCTTGATTCTATTCTTGTTTGGAGTGGATTGGACGTTCGCCAGATGTAGGGAAACTTCTTGACTCTTGGAGGAGGGTTTGGTGCGTGGCCCCTTTGGCTATTTCGTGGCTTCTTTGAAGAGAAGAATAGAAGAACTTTTGAGGGTGGAGAAGAACCAATTTTGAGGTTGAAGAGTTTATTTTTGTCCACTTCATGTTGGTCTATCAATCAAAATTGAATTAGTTGTAGGGAGACCTTTGATGAAGATTGTGATGTACAGCTGTTTTTTCTTCTTCCTCTTTTATGTGGGTTACACCCCCTTGGTGCCTCTTCTCAATAAAATTTTTGTACAAAAAAAAAAAAAAAAAAAAAGCAAACAAGATTGGAAGTCATCAATGCCCTGTTGGAGCTTTGCTGCTTCACGAAATAAGCATCATCATTGTGGGTGTTAATGCTCACATATTGAAATGCCAAGTTGTCCTAGTATACTCAAACTTGTGTAAAATATATAATTTTTGCAAGTCTATCTTCGACTAGGAGCTGTTGATCTTGTCATTAATATGTACAGATATCACACAAAAGAATCCTTCAACTCTTTGATTCAATGTAGTTTCATTAGGTGGCTGTGTTTCAATTTTGAAATGTACTCTCGTAAATTTTTTTATTAACATAGGTATTGTTGAAATTTCAGCATATTCCGCGAATAAATTCTTTCATCCCCAATGTAAATGATGCCAGTTTAGATCACCAACGGTTGCTGCAGAGGTATGTCTTATACATGGCAGTTTTAAAGTTTCACTTTTTTGGTGGATTTTTTTTATATTAAATATAAGTTTTGTTTTTTCGTTTTTAAATGAAAATTAGAATATGAAAGATTTTTAGCTAAGCGCCAAAACATTAGGATATTGAAATTATTTGTCATTAAACTTTTTTCAAAGTACACAAGATTCTAGAAGTATGCTATTTTTATGGAAATATTATTAAGGTCTTTTTTTTTGGCTGGATTTCAATATGAGATTTTGAATTTCCTAGAGTGTTTTTTTAGCTTGAACCCTGGAATATTAGAAACTCAAGGAATCTAAAATCGTAATATCTTTCCAAAAAGCATGGGCTACATAAAATTTATTGCCTGCTTTATTACATGAGATTTGACACGTTTACTCAAGGTTAGAAATGGACTTTTTTACTCCCAAGGAGTTAGAGTCTTAGTACTTTCATGTTTGTTGCTGCAGTTTGTCCTTTTTCTCTACAAACTTACACAAGTGTCATAAACTTACATTCATACAAACACGAATATGTCTTGTACATACTTTATCTGTGAAGTTGTACACATCATGTTTCCTCTTATTTTTTAATGCGAGTGTTTTGAGGTTGAAGTTCCAAATGGCTATGCCTAACACTTCTGCAGAAGCTGGGCCTCATGCTACAGTACTTTGAGTTATGTTGTCAGATGAATGATAGGGTCTTGCTAACAAGTGCCCCTAGGGCACAAGAATTTAGTTCACTTCTTATTGAAATCAATACACTTTAATCTTTTCACCTATTTTCAGGACACTTTTTATGTCAATCCCAATATTAAACAAGGCCCGTGGGGCACTCGTTAGCATTTTTCTTATTGATATAGGTGCTGTGCTTATCATTGTCATCATCATCTTACCTCTTCATCATAAAATAAGGTAATGAGTAACTTGCTTTACACTTTTTTTCCAGGTTAAATGTTTATGGTTTATATGAAGTGAAAGTCTCTGGGGATGGAAATTGTCAGGTTTGTGCAGTTCCGAAGTGACTTTGTGTTATTATCTTAGAAATTTATTGACTTGTCTTTCCTTTTGGCAGTTTCGTGCTCTTTCAGAACAGATGTATAAGTCGCCTGAATATCACAAGCATGTTCGGAAAGAAGTTGTCAAACAGGTTGTTATAAAAGTAGTTTTTAATTGGCTGAAAGACTTTTCTAATGGTGCATTTTGTGGGGGAAGAATTGCATTTGAGCCCCTTACACCTGCCTTGCTTTATGTTACACCCCCTAAGTGATACCAAAGTTGTTCTCAAATCTAAGGATGGTATTTAAGAAGTATGGACACTTCTTAAAACAAAAACAAAAACAAAACTTTCTAAAATTATTTTTATTATTTTTTCTTAAAAGGTGTCATTATTTTATTATTTTTTCTTAGAATAGGACACTTGGGGTCCATCACTTGGAAGTTGGACACACATGAAACATATTGCCAAACATGACACTTTTGATAAAACAAAAACAACATGGATTTATACCTATGAATCCATTCTTCTTTAAACTTTTGATTCTTGGGAATTCTAAAATCCAAAACACATAATTTGTTTTTGAACAAAACTTTCTAAAATTAATATTAGGACTTATTCACATTTGTAATATGTGGAATGTGAAAATTGATTTTTTACTATTTTGTAATAATAAAATATAATTGTATGAGTAATGTAAAAATTGAAATTGAAGTAGTAGTTATTATTTTCATTTATATTTATTTGTATTGTATTCCTGTCATGTCTTGATTTCATTTTAATTTTTTGGAAATTGTTGTGTCGGTGTGTCCGTATCATGTCATATCATTATCTTGTGTCTGTATCTGTGATCCTTATTATGGTATTTTAGTTAATAACAGGAATTTTAAAAATCTCAAAGAAAGGATCCTTTGTTAATGATCTCTCTAGCCAAGCCAAGCCCTCTAATAAAAATTTGCAATGGTGAAAAAACTTATCTATCAATCCAGTGAGACCTATATGATGTTGGGACCTAATTATGTGACACATATACTCCACAAAAGACAACATATGAATAAATCATTTTAATATTTTGCTTCTGGATACAGCTCGGACATGGGAAGGGTGCTGGAGCAAATAAAATAAGGGTTTGTATTTAAATTACGAACCTTTAGGGTCTAATTGGAAAATTAAAAATAGGTCTAATTGATGGTTAACAAACAAAGAAAGCTAAATCAGTTTTTAGGGCTCCTCTTCTTTGTTATTTCATTTCTCCATTGGTTGAATCTTTAAAAAAATCCTCCACAACAAAAGCAAGCCATAATTCCTCTCCACGACAAAAGTAAGCAATTGAATCCTTAACAGTCAAATGTAAATCGTGTTTCTTTTTTTCCTCTGCTTCAAGAACTGAGGCTCTATTATATTGTTAACAATATGTCAAATGTTAATTTTGATTGCAGGAAATTGTTGATGATAATGCTGTTTTAGTGCTAGTTTGTAGAAAATTAATGTTGTGTTGTTGCCTCTGTTTACAAAATCCATAATTTTGGGAAAATGAGTTCGGGAAGTTTAGGTTCAACGAGTGGTGATACTTAACTTAATAGGAATTTATAAAATAAAAAATGTAAAATAAATAAGAATTAAAAAGGTATTATGGCCGCAACTGTATCAACTTTTTAAGGTTTTACCATATCATATCGTATCATATGTGTCTATTGCCCATATCCGTGCTTCATAATGACCAAATCATCTGGGGATGCTAGTCTACTGGTATCAATTGGTTTTCAATATGGAGTCAGCACATTGTACGCTATGCCAAACCTATTATCTCTGATGTGTGTCCATACTTGCTGCCTCTCTGATGTGTGTTTATACTTGCTAATGTTGTATGACATTTAATTTTCTAGCTTAAAGACTACAAGTCTCTATATGAAGGATATGTCCCGATGAAGTACAAACACTATTACAAGAAAATGGCCAAGTAGGTTACTTCACTATTACTTGAAAAATCATTACTTCCACCACTGGATGATGGTTGCTTTAAGTTACTTCACTAATTGATTTGTGAAAATCCTTCTCAAATTCTTATATAATGCAGATCTGGTGAATGGGGGGACCATGTTACCTTACAAGCAGCAGCTGATAAGGTCTAGTATTCTTTGTTTAAACAGGGTTTTTTTTTTTTTTTGACATACCAGTTTTGTGAATATGTAGTGTATTTGATGTGCTTTGATGGGTTGTGGGCAATGTTCATTCCCAATTTTCTTTTATTTGTTTCTTGAATGAACATTTCAATGCTTAAACAAGATGTTCTGATAGGTTGTTAGTCCAAGAATCCATCTTTCACCTTCAGATTCAGACATACTCTTTTTCTCCCATTTTTCTTCCCCTCTTTTTTAGATGTGTAAAGTGGGCAGGTTGGGTTGGGTACTGCACGTTTAGCTCTAGGTGTGTTGCACCATGTTGGGCCCATTAGCATGGGCATTCCTTGAGCATGAATGGCCATGGGCATGACCTGACCATTTTTCATTTGAATTTTGTTGTAAATAAATGTATTACTTTGGTTGTTAAAATCCTAATGGGTTGTTACAATCCATTTGGGTAAAATTGATTAGATCATGTAGAAAATCCCTTCTAGGTAGGATCCTTCATCGTGAGAGTTAGTTGGGTCGTGGAATCGTAAGAATCCCAAACCATGCCCAATCCTACAGATCCAATATCCAACTCTTGTTTTGCCTTATATGGCTTCTTTTTTGTCAATTTTGATGTATGTGTCCTATACACCAATTTTGCACGGTCTAAACGGAACAAAAGTAAACTATATTGAATTAAATAGACTAAAGAAAAATAGACATTCAAATATGGCCATAGTAGTCATTGTGCTGTTTTATGAATGCCATTTCTTGTAAATATCAGCAAATAATCCAATGTTGATTGTCTATGATTAAAGCTTATTTATGGTGGTGGTTTTTTCTTGCAGTTTGCTGCAAAGATATGCCTTTTGACTTCATTCAGAGATACTTGTTTTATTGAAATTACTCCGCAATATCAGGCACCTAAACGAGGTAATATTAATTACTATTCAGGCCACTAGCGTTAGAAGTAATTGTAGTAGTCTCTCTCTATGAAGCAAGATGTTCACAATTTCTTTTATCTTCTACAGCTGTTTCATCTCTACGCAAGACAAGTTACGTATTTTTGTAAGAATTTTATATATTCTTTCGAAAGTTTTAACAGTTTTTTGTTTGCATGGTGCAGAGCTGTGGTTAAGTTTTTGGTCAGAGGTGCATTACAATTCACTTCACGAAATTCAAGGTTTGTTTTGTCATAAACGTTATTTCAGAACTGTGGGCTTCCCAAAAAAAAAAAAAAAGAAAAAAAGAAAAAAAAAGGTAGGTTGTAAAGATGTTTGTATGAATGATAGAAATGGATATTCTGTTGTGCAGATGCTCCTATACAGAATAAGCCAAGGAGGAAACACTGGTTGTTCTAGAGGGGGAGGAAGAGAGGGTATATATTTGTTATTATTTCCATACCATGTATATTTTCTATACATGTTTTCAGTTTGGCTTCCCCTTCATATAAATATTCTAATCTTTTATTCCTTTTAACATTCCCCCCCCCCCCCCCCCCCTTCAGTATGATTTCCCTGTATTTGGTGTTGAGACAATTATAAGATTATTAGGTTATTCTTAGATGACATAAGTTAGTGGTGTGTGTTGTTATTGTGGAATTTGAGATATAATTGGTTTTTATGGATTAAAGTACACATATATTTTTCTTTTGGTTGGTAAACCGGTCCTCATGCATTAGATTAGATTAGACAAACGAAATTAACAGAACATACTCGCTCCCAATAAATAAAAAAAATAATAATAATAATGGTTAATGACGGACAGTGTAGTCCTCTTAACCACACACCTGCCCATAAATTAAAAAATAAAAATAAAAATAAAAATAAAAAGGGAAAATTTAGAGACTGATAATGAAAAAATGAAAGTGAAAGGAATGTGTAGTGGTTTAAGCAGAGCAGAGCAAAGCGTTGAAAAGCAAAGTATCTTTTTAAAAGAAGAGGTTCGTTTAATTTCGTGTTTTTTTTTTTTATACCTGATGACAAATCGAACCATATCTCTTTTTTTTTTGTCAGTCGTTCCTTTTTATTTTATTTTATTTTGTAATACATAAATGTATACACACGCACCCAATTATCCATTCTCACTTTACTAAAGAATTGGCTTTGCTTTAAAATAAAACTAAAATAAACCCACACAAGTACCACCTCCAACATATGTATAGGGTTGTTTTGGTAATTCAGTTTAAAGTCAATTTTTAATTTTTAATTTATTTTGAGTTACATCACTTCTCACATTTTTTATTTATAAACAGAAAAAATAGTTAAAACGAAACTAAAAAGTCAATTTTTAATCAACTTCTTAAAACACTCCCTATTATATATAAGATTATGATTCAAGTGGTTGCTAATCAAATTATTATTATTATTATTATTATTATTACTATTATTATATATATATACTTACTCTTAAAGAATAATGCTTGGGACTCCCTTTTGGGGGTCACCCCCTTACCCTCCTTTGCCACGTGGTAGGTGGTGATTGGAGGAACAAGAAAAAAAAAAAAAAAAAAAATAACCAATGAGAGAGAGAGAGGGGGTCAAAGGGGTGGAGAGAAAAAGGGGATGAATCATTACTCATACTTAAATTATTCATTTTATGGAGTTCAACTTGGAACGGCATCTCTCTCTCACCATTATTATTTTATTATAATTATAATTATAACAATTATTATATCATTCTGAAAAAGATGGGATGGCTGGCTTGTTAATCAATCAATCCCAAGTCCACCAGCCACGTGTATGGCCCTTGTCCTCTTTAACAAGACGGGAACAAATATCAGCAATTGGAAATTGAAAGACAATCAAAGATGGAAAAAAGAAGAAAGGAAAGAAAAGAATGGTGCATTTTTCTTATATGTAATAGTAGTGAACTAGGTACTCTGATAACAATAAACAAATAATTACACCTAAAGTACCCCCAACCCAACCCAACCCAACCCATCCCATCCCATCCCATCCCATCCCATCCCATCATTATTGTCACTAGGGGAATTTTCATTTCGTGAAAAATTAATTTCATTTTTATGGTGATGTAAATCGCTTCTGTGTATGATACAAATCTTTTTTTTCATATTTTATGCTAGTCCTAAGACTCAATTATAATTTTTTTCTTATTATTATTAAAATTTCCATTATAGTAACAATTAACAATTGCAGCAACCTAAGAAGAAGGAAAGTGACCAACAAAGAGGAATTATTCACTGCTTTTAAAGCAAGTCTAGGTGATGCTTAAAATGAATAGTTATTGACTTTAATTTTTGTATAAGCTCATTAGTGTTGTGCTAAAATTTTAAAGAGAGTGCTAACTAGTAAATGAAATGGAGAACACTGAATAATTTGTCCAACAAAGATTGCATCAAGCCAAGCCCAGCTCGGCTGCAGGAGTGGTAAAAAATTAATCAATTTTATTGGCAGAGGCGGAGCTGCCAAGGTAGATAAAATATTAGGCCTCGTTTGGGAACAAGCTAATTTTGTAATTTTTTAGCTATTTGGCTAAAAAAATAAGTAAAAAAAACTTATATGTTTGGGATGACTTTTTGACTAATTATGAAAAGATGTGCAAAAAGTAGAGAGAAAAGAGAATCTTTGACTTTTTTGTATGAGTTGTTGGCTTTTTGACTAAAAAGGTAACTTTTAGACTTTTTGACTAAAAAGATAAGTCCCCAAACGGGGCCTTAATATTAATATAAATCTTAACAAACAAGAAGTTTGAGTTTGAGTGAAGAAGCACAACTGCCACGTTAATCCAAATATACCCTGCAACCAGAACTAGAAGAAATGTGTTTCTTATAAAAAAAAAAAAAAGAAGATATATATATATATATATAATCATGCATGCATGCTTGGCTGCCTGCCAACAAGATTCAGACCAAACCCAGTTAACATTTACTATTACGAAGTATCAATCAAGAATCAATATATAAAATTATAAATAATAAAATAAAAAACCGAGCCACATTCAGAATATGATGGTTGGAGTTGCCGGGTGGGGAGGGGAGTGGGTTCAAAATTTGATGGAAGCGACATACAAGGCTCCAACAAAGCCCACCATGGGCTCCCAACCCCAACCCAACCAAAACCCAAGTGCTGAGGGCTACCTCTCAAGATCAACCAAAGATACACAAAAAACAGCCCATCCAAAATATGCAGACAATTTTCCAGAAGTCAATGAATGTTCCATGAGAGAGAGAGAGAGAGAGAGAAGGAGAGAGAGAGCAACATCACACGAGCAAACTCGAGACAGACATACAAACAGACACAATATGCACGCATCATGCATGGTTTCCATTCCATTTACAGAATGTAGTAGCAGTACCCCCACTTGACCATATCTCATAAAATCCCTTGTCACACTAAAGCTTCTCTCAATAAGAAATTAACAAAACACGTTTGTGATTCTAGCCTATAGCCTATGTGGAGCACTTGACACTTGACACATACACCATACACCGGGAACCAAAAGGAATGTCCTAGTATGAGACACAGCAATCCCTCCAATTGCCAATTGTGAGAGAGAGAGATCAAGAGAGGCAGATGAACACCATATGTATTCGTATAGCACTAAGTTAGGACAGAGCTTGGACCCTTAGGGTATGGGATAACCTCTCTAAACTCTTGTGGTGCAAAAGAGTACAATTTACCTCCTAATATGATCCATAACCATATTTTCCTCAATTAGGATATATACCAGCTCATGTGTATTACACCGTATCAATCAGTTAAAAAGATTTATATCGATCCCCAGCATCCACACACAAAAGGTTTCATGGTGCTCTCTCTCTCTCTCTCTCTCAAATGGTCTTGACCAAATATAGTGTTCACTCAGAGATTGACAAACTGAGCAACACCTCTCTATCTCTAGCCACCAAGCCACACCCATGATCCCAGAGTCCAGCAGCACTACATTGAAAAGCTCAGTATAGCATTAGAACTGCGAACGAATGGAGCCGAGACGAACTTTAATATGTTTGGGCTTGTTAAGATTTTAATGAACTCAAGCTCGAGGTCGAGCTCAATAAAAATTTAATGAACCAAGCTCGAGCTAAGTTGGCTTAGACTTGACTTGAACTCGAGCTTGTTCACGAACTTTAATGAGCCAAAAAAATTATAAATTCATATTTGCGTATGAGACTAAAGTTACAATTAAAACTTTAATTATACAATTATATATACAATATATATAAATATTCTTAAAAAAAATTAATATTTTATCAAAATAATAATATCTATTACCACTATTATATAAATGTACTATCTATAATTAACTATTATTTACATTTATATTTTTTAACTATATAAATAACATATTTATCTTATTCTTTATACATATTTGTATATTATTTAATTTATAAATAATAAATATTAAACGAGCCAGCTAACAAGCCAAACTTTAAATTATTTGGACTTGTTTATTAAAAATTTAACGAGCTCGAGCACGAATGCAAAAAAAAAAAATTAATGAATCAAGTTCGAATGAACTTTTATCGAGTCGAACTCAAACTTGTTCACAAACGACTCTGTTCATTTACAGCCCTACATTCCATAATCTAGCCTCTTTGACTTAGGGGCATTAGTTGGAGGCTGGTGCATCATATCTACATCCACTGCGGGTAATGGAGGTCACCGCAGCAGCGATCAAATATGAGATCAAGTACCTCATGCCTTGAAAGCCTACTTTCTCATTTAAGATCACTTGGACTGGACACCTGCTGGGTTTCATATTTATCCTCGGTCCAGCATGTACACAACACATCACTAGCTCCGTATGCAACTCCATAGTGGTAAAGTGGGAATAATTATTGATGTAATGTAACAGGGACATCTTATATGATGATGTCACCTGACCAATAAAATATCACAAACAAAATTAGGTGGACATTAATATGAAATTTTGTTAGTAGTTTATAATATGACCACATGATATCACTATTATATATCTAACAACTAACTATAAAGTTGCATGCAACGCTAGGCATAATTATACAAAGAGAACATCGGTAAATGAACGAGGAAGGGTGAATTTGCGTACTATTGCTTGCAGAGAAAGCTGTCCTCAAATGCTTTATGCTTTGAACAATATCAAAAGCTACATATATTATATATAAAATAAAAGCAAAGGCCATTAAGCAACCTTCAGAATTCCCAGTCTGACCCACCTTCTGGCCTTATATTTATATTTTTTTGACATATATATATACAGGCTAACAATCCAACGAGTAGTCGCAAGCATAGGCCTCTCTCTCTCTCTCTCTCTCTCTCTGGTGTTTTGCTTCTTCAGGCTCGACTCGTGCCTTTTCACTTCCACTAGAAAACTGAGTCAAGAGACATGGCAAAGCAAGTAGACTTCAAGGTTGACAGGCCTGATAATCCCCACTTGCTCAACTCCATTTTTTACTTTCCCTACTTACTTTCTTTTCTTTATGCAACTTTTCTTATCTGGTAGTCTGAAACCGAAGTATTGCCTTTGTTCCAGAAGGTTGAATTGAGAGTTTCAGTCAATTGTTGTGATGGATGTAAGAAGAAAGTCAAGAAGGTATTACGAAGTATTGAAGGTAATCAAAGCAGAGAGACCCAGACGCATTTCTTTCCAGTCAACTTATTTTGGTCTTAATTAAGCTCCCCGTAATATCACTAATTTTTCATAATTTCACGGATCTCAGGGGTTTACAAGACTGAAATCGACCCTTTGCAGCCCAAAGTGATAGTCGTAGGGAATGTGGAGCCGCAAACTTTAATAAGGAAGCTATTAAAATCCGGAAAACAAGCAGAAATATGGAACTACGAGAATTACAGTGCAGGAAAAGAAAAGAAGGAAGTACAAGAAGCAGTGATTACGAGAGAGGAAGACAAAGAAAAATCAAAATCTGTGTATTGTGAGCAGGCAAAATGCTCAGAAGCTACTGTCACTGCCACTGATAAGATCAAAGAGAGGGTGAATGGAGGGGAGGAAGGCAAGAATAGATCATCCGAGGATCACAAGGATACAAACTGCATGGCCAACACCACCACTAGCCCTTACATAACTGAAAGAGAAAAAACTCTTCCCCCTCAACCACAAGTAACTTGCATCATACATCCAAGCATGTTGTATGATAGGGGTAAAGTAAGAACTGATACACAGTATTGCTACATGATAGAACCTTGCACAATTGCCTTACCCTCTTATCCTATACATTCATACCAAGCACCTCCTCTCTCTCTAACATGTTGCAGCCAGGAACATGGCAACTGCAACAATGGAGGGCCAGTATCTCAACCATCAGTGATCCAGACACCAGCAGCAAAGGTTGGGGACTATTTCAGTGATGAGAATACCACTGGATGTCATGTGATGTGAGTACTCCAACACTTTGTTCAAGGAAGACAAAGAATTGGGAAGGAATGGTTTCTTCTTCACATGTGAACTTCCTAGTGCGATTCCCAATGTTTGATTTAAGGATGAATCGCTAGTCTTTTTGTAGTCTACTACTTGGTGAGGTTTTTGTTTCTCCTTTCTTCTATGACAATGAGAGCCACAATTATGAAGATGACCTATTTAAAAATTTTCATCATGAACAATGATATTTACAGATACATCCATCAAAAGAATGAAATGACAGGGTAGACAGGCTGCACTCATGAATTTTCTCTTAAATTTAATGCCAGGGGTTAGCCTAGTGGCTAGAACTTGTGTACCTCACTAGAGGTCACAGGTTCGACTCTGTCCTTCCCCTCCAATGTACCTAAAACAAAGAAGAATGATTTTCTCTTTAATTTCAAATGTTCAGTTAAGCATAAATCTCATGTTTCTTTACAGTGGGTATCTCCCATAATATAGACGAAAACAATTAACTTCATTGGCAACAGAATTGAATTGAAGCACTTCATGGAATTTGAAAAAGAAAGAAAGAAATGAAAACACTATGTGGAATTTGAACATTGGAAACAGAATTGTTAAAGATTGTTTAACTGATTGAGGAAACAAGACTTAAACTTCTTGGCATGGTGATGGGGACGGCCTTTTGGTATAGAGAAGGGAGAAAGAAGAAGATAGAGGTAGCAGTGATCATATGACACAACATAATTGGTAAAGCACTGCTCCATGCATCCTTCAAGATAAAAATAAAAAGGTTTTCCAGATTCCTTTGGAACTTGTCTCTGCAGTTGAATAGACATTCTCTGGTGGATTTGGTCCATGCATAGAGAATCAGAGAGACAATATAAGAACCACAAGAAGAAACCATCCAAGTAATTTTTGACACACTTTTATAGAGAAGGGAACAAAGCAACTACTACCTGTCAGTAAATTCAAGAAAATGAGTTTCCAAGCTTATTGAGGTATCATGGATACTTACTGACTTCATTGGCCAAGCTACCTCTCAGTAATGTGTGCCTAAGGGCCCCAGTGCTAACTTGATGGGAAAAACACTCTATAATGCTTTTTTACTTTTTAGTTAATTGAGAATATAGCAATCCAATGAAACAGTCTTTTCTCATCTAAAAATCCAATCTGCTCCAACCCAACCAATTATTTGATATCTTAAAGTAGACAGCTCCTATGCAAAACATCCGTTACCCAACAGCTGTCTTGATTCCAAATTCTTTCAAGAGAGCATATTTAAGCCTGCGAAGCCCCATTTCATCCAATGATATGCAAAGGTTGCCCGAAGAACCTTGTTCAAGACCCGTAGCTTTGTTGTCTTGCGTGTATTATGTACTGATGTTTTAATATTTTTAAATGTACTTGCATATGAACTAAAAACTTCTCTCGTTATACATCTAAGAAATAACATTAAGAAGCATAGGCATGGACATGGCGGACATCACAGGAACCCAGCAAGGAATGTGTATATATATTATATAACATGTGGATACTTAGAAGGTGGGAGATCACCAGAGATGGAGCCCCTTGGACCCCGTAGGGATCATCTCAACTACCCTAGTATTCTAGTATTCTAAGGCCAAACCTCAGGGATCATGTCATGGGGTTGACAGTGTGTAGCAATGATATGTCATCGCTTTAGAGGTCTCGGAGAAGCTCAATGTTAGGTATTTGGCTTTCAAGGTGTAACATGGCTAACACCCCTCTCTCTAACACTAGTCTAGGTGAGCCCCACTTCAAGGACAAGGGTGAGGCACCGAGACGAACCTTGGAATCTATCTACCCTCCAAGCCACAAGTCCTTTAGTGATCTCGAGCAAGGTACCTTGGCCTTGGAAGGAGAACATGGCACCACTCGACGAGGTTGCAAGTGAGTCAAACAAGGTGAGCAAACATCATAGAAGCACGCTAGCACAATATGGGCTCAATGGCGAGAGCAATTTTGAGTAAAAAGTGCTTGACTTGACAAGCCAGGGAAATGCTCAAGCGACCTCGGTCAATGCTTTAAGCTTAGGGCTAGGGCACCACGAAAGCTTACAGCCTATTTTCCTAGCCTCCCATGAAAGCTTATAGCCTATGAAAACTTATAGCCCAAGAGGGTCTGAAAGCGTATAACCAAATGGCCCACATGGAAGTGTAGCCACAAGGCTCAAATCCACACTTGCCAGAGCGTATTATAGCCAAAAGGCCCAAAACCAAGCTCCATCTCTCCCTCCATGCAAGGGTGTGACTTGGGTGGATTGAACTCGACCCTAGCTCGAGAAATTTTAGGACTAAGACAGTATTGTAAGTGCCATACCTAGGGTTAGGCAAAAACTCACGGGCCCAAATTAATTTCGATTCAGGCTTGGGAGGGTTTAGGTAACCCAAACCCGATTCCTCTTATATATAAGAATATTAATGTGTAATTGATTTCCCATCAAGCACGAATACTTCAAAAAGGGAGACGTATCCGTATCGAATATTTATCGAATACCGATACTTCTTGGATACTCGCAGATACGTATCGAACACTTATTAATTAATTTTTTTTTATTAATTTTAGAGTGTCAGATACTTAATTTTGAAGTATCAGATACTCGAAATCACATATTACTTCTAATACTTTATTTAGTTCTTTGATAAAAAAGGAATATAGTAAGAGTCAAGGTAATAAAATTTGTCAAATTGGTGTATCCTTATTGTCTCTCTTACTTCTCTTTCGCTCTCTCACTCTCACGTTTCTTCTCTCTGCTCTCGTTCTTTTTTTGGAGTTGACATGTAAGGATTATGTTTAATTTGCATTTAGTTTTGAATATTTTATGAATGTTCGAAGACTCTTAACTTAATAGGAATCCCTCTCTTTATTTATCAATTTGCTTTAAGTTTTATTTATATATATATTACATTATTAAAATTATAAAAAATAAAAAATAAAAAATAAAAGAATTACGAACCTATCCCCCACAGTACCCATATCCTATTTTTTCAGATTTTGACGTATCGCCATATCCGTATCCCCGTATCCGTGCTTCCTAGTTGATTTCTAACACTATCTCAACATACACACACAAACACACAATGCTGTAATATTGTATGGTTTTCCCATTTTCCAAAGTGTTCTCACATGTTATAGTAATGTAGCTTTACCACTTTCCCACAAATAAAGTCTTATCTCTCTAGTTTTCTCACTAAAAAGTCTTCTTGCTCTAGTTTCTCCGCTTTCCCACGAAGAAATCTTCTCCCTCTGCATAATTTATCTCATCTCTCTCTTTGCAACATAGATCCTCATCACCAGCCTCATCCAATACCTAGGTGAGATAGAGATTGAAAGGCAAGGGCTTACAAAATGACAAAGAAGAGAATGCCCCATCTCCATTGTTGTCCAACAAGACCTAAGCATCTAAGAATGATGTAGTGAGGAAGATGACAACTAAACCATTCTTTGTCAGTTTGTCTTTCTATAGGAACTATTCATCGCCAGTCAGTCCATCATTATTTGGTAGAATCATTCTTCTCTCCTTACCTCCTGCGTTCGTTTTTCTCCTTAACCATTTATGTGCGCCATTTTCATCAATCATCTATCTGTCTTGCTCCAAGGCAATAGCAAACCAGAGCCTTTTCGTTTATGTCTCAGCAACTCTAAACACAAGATATTTTTTGTATTAATTCAGGCAACCTGAGCTTAAAATCAAGCTCTACGAGTTATGCTCAACTTGGGCTTAGACAAACCAGTTTGAGCTTTGACAAATTCCTTCATTCTTCGAATTGCGCTTGGGCATACAAGTGTCAGACATGTGTATAGCTTGGGGAGCTTGTTTGTGCTTTGTAGGCAACGACCAACTCCATTTAAAAAACAATTTCAAATAAGGGTAACATGTCAAACATACTCAACAGCCAGGATCCACATGCTAAACTTGAAAGCTATGTCAGTTGCACTCAAGCTTCAACTAAGCTTTGTTGAATCAACAGTGAACTATGAGACACGTAAATGAAATAGAAAATAAGTAGGTAGTGAATCTTGAGAAATAAGCATTAAAAAATTTTAGAAAACAGTTTTGCCATCTTGGCAACAACAAAAACCTAGATGGTGAACAACTACATTCTAATACACTTGAGTTCAAGTAAACTGGGAGTTGCATAGAGGAATGTCCTAAATATGTAAGTTTGGACTACATTCAACTAGCCAAACTACATGCACTCTTTCCATATTATTATTACAAAAATTAAAATTAAAAGAATCAGTTTTTGCACTGATACACGTGGGCCTCAATAGAATTAAATTGGGTCTTTAACAAAACCCAACAACCCAGAGTTCCTAACTCTTCCTTGAATGCTTATGACAGAGGACCTTCCCACTAAATTACCAGAAAGAAACATATCTGAATCGAAGTAAGGTTTTTTATCAATTCAATTTCCCAAAGCATAATGATATATGGGATAACCTTGTTAGGCAGTTCATAAACCCTTTTCTCCTAGAACACAGGCTCTCTCATATGCCAATGACGAGAATCAGTAAGCACAGAACTATGACCCCTGTTTACTAGTAACCCAAAGCAAGCAACTTCTGGTACTTGATTAGCTCTTCTAAAATTTCTGAGGCCAAATATGCATTCCAGCCCAAAGCCCAACCTAACCCCTAAATCAGTAACATGGTCAACAAAAACCTCTTAACTTGGGGGAAGGCAAACCAAGTAGACAGAAAATAATGCACAAGTACCACCATCATCACTGAACAAAAAAAGAGCAACAGCAGTTCAGTAATAGAAATTAAACAAACATTTTTTTTGTTTTGTTTTGTTTTTTTGTTTTTGTTTTTTTTTTTTTTTTTGGTTTTTGATGAAAGGGCTGAAAGATTAAAGGAAAAAAAGAGAAGAAAAAAAAGGGGGGGACAATTAATTTGCCTTTTTGTAACCTAAGACTAAGAAGAAGAAGAAGAAGAAGAAGAAGAAGAAGAAGAAGAGAGAAACCCTAAAATAAAACCACGAATCAAACATCCAATCACATCATACCCTCAGAATCTGAAGCTTGGTTGAGAAGGCAATAGCGACCCAATCAGGCTGGGAAGAGGACCACTGCAACTGCTCGATTTCAGCACCGGCGGTGTAAGCGAGAATGGGATCCAAGCCACCCTCAATTGGCTGGCCCATGGAGGACAAGTCCCAAATGAGGGCCTGGGAATCGTCCCCGGCGGTGCAAATGTGGCAGGAGCTGTGAGGGGCCCAGGCAATGGCATTGACGCTGGCCTGGTGCCTCTGGAGTTCGACAACGGGAAGGGTGGGGAAGCGGATATCCAGAACGACGACCTTAGCGCTGTCCATGATGATGGTGGCCATGTACCTGGGGTCCTGCTTGTTCCAACCAAGGCGGACCAAGGGGGTGTCCGGCTCGGAGCTCTCGTAGATGATGGTGGAGTGCTCCTTGTCCCGGAGATCGAAGACCCTAACGGAGCCGTCGGCGGAGACGGAGGCGAAGACGCCGACTCCGCCCCAAGCGATGTCGTAGACCTCCTTGTCGTGGGCGATGAGCTGGGTGTCTACGGTCTCCCGGTCGATGTCCCAGATGGTGCAGGTGGTGTCGATGCTGGAGGTGCCGATCTTCTTGGGGTCTGCCTCGTTCCAGTCGAAGGAGGTGAGGGGCCCGCAGTACTCGCTGTTGCGGTTGTTGTTGAGGAGGCTCTTCATTTCGACACGACGGTGAGGGTGGGGGTGGGGGTGGGGGTGATGGGGGTGGTGGTTGTGGTTGTGGTCCTCATCGTCTTCGTCGGATGAGGAGATGCGCCAGACGCGGAGGAAGTCGCTGGAGGTGGCTAGGAGGTCTGGCTTCTGGCACTCCTTGTCAGGGATGAAGATGGCCTTGGTGGGAGGGTAGGGGTGCTCGAATGAGAGGTTAGGGTCGGAGCGGATCTCCCCGTTGGAGTCGTCGAGCTGGACGATCTCAACCCTGTTGGAGTAGTTCTCCACAAGACTAGCGATGGCCAGCCTGTACTTCTTGTCCCTACGGACGCTCCAATTCATCGCGTATATCTGCCACGGCGCCTCGTACGTGTAGATCTCCGACCGCCTCTGCTGTTCGTCTGACCCCTCTTGATTCGGATCGCTACTCGCCCCCATCTCTCTATCTCTCTACTCCCCAATCAAATTCTCCTCCTCCTCCTCCTCGTATCCTATAATAAACAACGCCGCCACACCACAACAGTAGTCACCAAACCAACCCCCCCCCCCTCTCTCTCTCTCTCTCTCTCCTATTCCGTCGTCTCCTCTGGGTATTTTATTTTTAGCTAGGCCTAGGCTAGCAGACGAAGATATCATACTCCCTCCGTCCCATAATATTAGTCCCTTATTCCATTTTTCATTTTCCAAAATATTAGTCCAAAAATCATATAAATTTCCCATTTTACCCTTCTTTTAAATTCATAAATAATATAAAAAGTACAATCATAACATTGATATTCTCAAAAAAGTGTACTATCAAAGGGTAATTTTGGAAAACTAACTTTTTAAAAGTACAATAATTATACTACCAAAAAAAGTTGAATTCCCCAAAAGGGACCATTATTTTGGGACGGAGGGAGTATCACTTTTTGATCCTTGTCTTTTTGTTTTCGTCCCCAAAATGCACTTTTGAATTGTCTTAAAAAACAAAAATTATTCAATACTCCGAAACACCATGACATTGTTTTGGTTGTATTTAAGAAATATGTTTTGAGATAAAAAGTATAAAAATTTATTTGGTTTGATTTTTTTTAAAAAAATGTTTTGAAAAATTATTTTGAGAGAGAGTTTTGAAAAAGGTAAAGGTGATTGATTTGATGTGTATAAGAGAGAAATTTATTTGGAAAACTTGTAAACCAAACAAGTTTTGAAAAAAAAAATTGGAAAAATTTGTTTGGTTTCATTACTTTTAAAAACTTATTTGTAGAGAATTTTTTTCAAAATTTTTTGAGAAACACAAACCAAACAAGGCCCATGTGTCTATATTCTAAACTAATCATTAATTATTTAATCTTATGTTATTTATCCATTGTTAACATAAATCGTAAACCCTTATATGTTTTTTTAATTAAAATCTTATAAAGTACCACGTGTCTATACTCCGAAAGTACTGAATAATAACGCTTCAAAAAAATACACTACTAAAAAAAACATTTTAATTTGGAAAGAAAACTTTTTGCGCTAAAAGTCACAAAAAAAAATAAAAACACAAAATAGACTTAAATATTAGTTTTTTTATCGCATCATCTCTTTATTTTTTTTTCATAACTTTTTTAATAAAATAAAATATCACATCAAACTCATAATTATTTTACTTTTTCTTTCACAAATATCATATTCAATTATAAAAAAAATCTAATCATCTTTTTTAATACTAAAACTTTAATCTATTAAAATAACTAAAAAATAAAATAACCTACTAGAATAACAACTTCCCAACATTTATGGAGAAATTTAAAAATAAAATAAAAATCAAGGTTTGATACTAAAATCAATTACCTTGATTTTGTGAAAATTAAATTTTTTATTTTCTACATGCATATATATTTAAAAAAAATAAAATATTTATAAAAATATATTTTAAGAATTTAATAAATACATAAAAACATAATTTTAAATTTTTTTTCATAGATGTTATATTTTTAAATATATCTAGGTTAAGTACATCTAAAAAATAAAATATATATATTAAAATATTAAAAATTTTAACTAAGAATAAAAAAACCACAAAATACAAAAAGTGGTGGTATTAGCATCTCATCTATTATTTTGAGCCCCTAGTTTCTTTAAACTCTCACTTATAAAATTTGAAACCCTTAAAATTTCTTTTCTTCCCCCAAATAATACTAAAATTATCCTTGTAAAAATATTTTACCTATTCAATTGAATGTACACCCCCCACATCCCAAAAAAACCTCTCTTCTAAAAACCCTAACAAAACCCACGAAGAAGAAGAGGAGCCAAGTGTGATTATTATCACTGCTCTCTCTCTCTCTCTCACCTTATCCTTTTCTTCGGTGATTAATGTTCTATTATCGGCTCCTGAACAAATAATAAATGTTCAACTACCGGTTCCCGAACAAATAAACAATGTTCGGCCTTATGCTCTCGAATTTCAGTCATATGTTCAAGGAGTTTAGTCCCGAAATAATAACAAACAGATTTTATTATTTGCTTTTTTTTTTTTTATAAAGAAACTTACCCTTACAAGACTAATCTCCTCTGAGTTAAGAACACCATCAAAGTTATGAACTTCCTCTAAACTTTTATTGTTATACTCTTCTCGTCTCATGGAGTTGTGGTTGCCGAAAAAATTTTCACTCATTATCATTGCTAGATAAGTGTAGATAATCAAATGGTTGCCACTATTATCGTTGGAATATTGCCGTCAAAGGGTTTTCAAGATTTTGAGAGTGGGTAAGTTTTGAAGGTGAGATCTGGGAAAGATGGATGGGTGGTAGTAGAGATGGGTACTCTTATAAACCTTAATTCATAATACAGTGGTGTGCGGGTTTAATTTGTGAGATGGAGTGTCCCAATATTAATGATGTCTTTTTTAGTAATTTTATTTGAAGTTATTATTGCAATAAAAAAAGAGCTAAAAATTAAGTGATTCAAAATAATTCATAGAGTACTAATAGCAGCACTTGTAAAAAATTTAATTTTTTAAAAAGTGAGCTCAATTTTTTAAAACCAAAAAACAAGGTGAATCAAATCCTGAATCTTGAATTTATTCTCTCAAACATCCATATTTTCAATTCTTCAATTTAAACATTTATTTTCTTAATTAGTTACAATGGGGTGTTTGTTACAACTTAAATGAGATAATTATAATTTATTTTAGAGTTGTTTGGTATAATTTTTACTTATAACTTATTAGACAGAAATAACTTAAATAAATTAATTATTTAGAAGTTGTTTCATGTTTACTAAGGCCTCGTTTGGGAACAGGCTAATTTAGTAACTTTTTGATTATTTGGCTAAAATATGAGCTAAAAAAAATTAGTATGTTTGGGATGATTTTTTGGCTTTTTACGAAAATATGTGCAAAAAATAGAGAAAAAAGAGAATCTTTGACTTTTTTGTATGGGTTGTCAGCTTTTTGGTTTTTTTAGTGACTTTTTGGATTTTTAGCTAAACGGGTCGCTTCCCAAACGAGGCCTAACTTTTCATTTCAAATAATCTCTTCTAATTTGTTATTTAAACAAAAAAAAAGTCATATCCGCAGAGATTAGTTTCGGAGGTGGCCTCTTTGGCGATAAGCTCTCTTGCGGAATTTTTAAATGTTCAAAGAAGTATAGCGGTTCCGGGTTTTACCCCTTGTTGTACAGTGATCCGAACTTGATTCCGTGAATGGTAGTGGTTATTTATATTTTGTTTACATCCTTTCGTACTTTGTATTTGAGTTATAGGATGTATTGGGCGTGTTCTGAACAGGTAGATTGAGTTTTAGTCTCAAGTGCAGTTGCCCAGGTTTTTTGTGTTACGCTCGAGCGGATCATTCTGCGCTCGAGCAATGTTTGGTTTTTGGTTGTCAACTCGAGCGGGACTTCTTGCGCTCGAGCGGGATTTACACACTCCCAGTATCTCGTGTCCCTGCAAAACTTCTGCAGGTGTGTTTTTCACGCTCGAGCGGGTATGTTGGCGCTTGAGCGGGTAGTGCTTTGTCTGTGAAAGTTCTGGGAGGGGGGAATCTACGCTCGAGCGGACTGGTTTTCGCGCTCGAGCGGATGTACCTTATCCTTGTGTCTTGGGGCTCGAGCGAGCCTTCTTGCGCTCGAGCGTGTCTAGATTTTTGTGCTTGACGTTCGAGCGTTCTATTCTCCGCTCGAGCTGGAGTGTCGTATATTAGTGGACAGCTGGGTAATTTTGAATCACTTTTTACATTTTCTCTCTCTCTCTCTCTCTCTCTCTCTCTCTCTCTTACTTTTCCAAAATCGTTTTTGAGAGCCTCTCTCTCTAGGATCTTCCTTCTCTCTAGGGTTTGATCTAGTTAGAGTGTCTCCCTATCCTTCGGCCCTTGTAAAACGTGTGTTGATCGTTGAGGGCTACGTTTTGATCCGAGAATCTTGGTGTTTGGAGCATTTTCGTTTTCTTCATCTTCTCCGATTGAGCTCTAACTTCGAGGTAGGGATATCCTACTCCTCTTTATGAGCTTTATCTTTAAATTTTAGCATTTTGATATGTTGGGGATTGTTGGGTAATTTTGAGAAAGTTTGGGGCCTTTATGTAATTTTACAAAAGAAAGGGTTTTACTTATATAAACCTATATGCATGTTTAGCATGGAGAAATGAAATAAATGTTGGGTTATTGATAGAAATGGAACCTTAGGGTTGTTTTGTTAATTAAGGGAAATGCCCTAATTACATTGATGAATTAATATGTGAAATTTGTTTTGAGAAATGAGAAGTTGAATTGAAAATGTTGAAATTGGGAACGTATGGGATTAAAGGGTGTAGTTGGATCATTTATCACTCACCTAGTTGAAATGTTGATATTTTATCCATTTGGTGCATTTATTTTCTATTTAGAAATAACTGCTTTGGGCTATCGGTGGAGGATAGTCTTGATTGTTGTAGACAATACATGACGATTAGGCAAACTAAAACTAATTGATTGAGTATACTATCGAGTATAACGGTTGGAATAATACATTAACTTTATGTATTAATTGATCGTGTATATGATCTAGGTTTATATACATTATGTGTGGGAGGAGATAGGGGATGTACTCCACGGTTTAGGGGAAGATAGAGAATGGACCTCTAAACTGGATTTTGTATGACATTGATACAGCACGACAATGTGTATCAAGTGTGGATTATGGAAGTGTTTGAATTGATTTGATATAGCACTAAAATGTATATCGTTATCAATTGTGAAGTATAGAAATGTTTCTATGTGTTATTGATACAGCACCAAAATGTGTATCCATCATGAATTTCGAAAGTGTTTTAAAGATGAGTCTTAATCTCATTAAGTTATTTGGCTAGGTTCTAAGCCTTGTTTTCAAACTCGAAGTTGAATAAGAAATGGAAACTGAAGTGTGCCATGGGCATGACTGTCGTGAAACTGTAATACGACATATGTTGGAGTACAAGTGTGGACCATCTATTGAATGTTATTATTTTAGCCATTGTTTATAGTTGGTTTAGTATAATTCTACTGGGCTGTAGCTCACCCTATATGGGACATCATTTTCAGGTACAGGTAGCATGCCACCTCCAATGACATAGCTTGGAAGGCTTGAGACTGTTGGGCTGTTTTGTGTTTTGATTGTATTACATGTATATCAAGCCAAGGGCTTTCTGTGTATAGAGGTAGTACTTCTTTTTGTAACCAAGTGTTGACTTGGAAAGTTGTAAGCCCATAGGGTATTTACTTTTGATGTCAACATGTAATACATTTTGTAAAGATTACTCTGGTGGAAAATATTTATGTTTCATTCACTTATGTTTAAGCATGCTATTGTTGGATGATTTATGAGTTTATTTTCGAGGGCGTTACAACTTGGTATCAGAGCTTACCAGGTTCGAATACCTTGGCACGTGGGAAATGATTAGTATCACAATGGGTTTGTCTCGCTTGTTAGAGACTTATGTGTGACATTATGTGTTTATTTGATAACATGTTTATGTAACTACTTGGGTATGGGATTTAGTTTCTAGGATGTTGATTAGATCCTTGGGTTTCTGTGAGTCTTGTTGGAAAAACACTTGATCAATGCTGTTTCTCACCGGAACTCTAGTAACGCCTCGAGACTATCATTATCCGAAAATAAAATTCGTAAGTGCTTATGTGTTTTTGTGCTTACGTTGAGTGAATTACAGTTGTCCATGTATTAGGACGCGAGTGTTTAGTTTTGGCACACTTATGAATGTGCTAATGTTCTTCGTTACCTTTATTAGGATGTCAGGACGAGGAAGAGGTGGTAGACGTGGCAGACGTGGTAGGCAGGAAATGCTTTTACCAGGTGATATTCCGGCACAGTAGGAAGGGGTTGGCCAGGCCAATGTGGCCGAACCAGCAGGTCAGGAGGCCATGGGCGCTTTAGTCCGAGAGATAGCCGACGCTTTGAGGGGGTCTATGGGTATTCTCAGAGCTGAGAATCCAGTTCAGGCTCCAGTGCAAGCCCAGGTTGTTAAGGCAGGGACTTCCTTCTTGAAGAGGGAGTTCTTCCGGTCTAACCCGGACGAGTTTATTAGAGATCCAAATGAGCCATTTAAGGCTGACAAGTGGTTGGAGCAGATGAGTAAGACGTTCGAGATGCTTGGCATCGAGGACGGGGCGTTGAAAGTGACCCTGGCATCTTTCCAGCTTAAATAGGGTGCGGGTCAGTGGTGGAAATGCATGAGGGGCCGTATTGCTGGCACGTGGGAGGCTTTTGTAGAGGCTTTTCAAGAGAAGTACCTATCTCCAGCAGTTAGGGAGAAGCTGAGAGACTAGTTCTGCCAGCTTTTGCAGTTGAGTTCTTCAGTGGCCGAGTATGAGGCTGCTTTTACTAGCTTGTCCAGGTTCACACCTGAACTTGTGGCGTCCGAGAAACGACGCTGTATAGAGTTTGAGAAGAGGTTGAGGCGCGGCCTCAAGATGAGAGTTGGGGGTTCTATGATCCGAGACTATGGCCGCTTGGTTGATATTGCAGCCCATATAGAGATCATGATGCATAAGGATGAGGGACAGAGGGGCTCTAAGAGGAGCCAGGATGGTCAGGGTGATGGCAGGAGACAGAGGGGTGCTAACCCTCAGCAATCTCAGGGGGGTGTTGCTAGGTCGACCTTTCCAGTGCCGAGTGCAGGCTCGAGGAGAGGCAATCAAGGAGATTTCACCTGTTACAAGTGTGGTCAGCTGGGCCACAAGGCTACGGTTTGCCCACAGAGGGAAGGAGGTCAGAGAGCTGCTTCATCTTCAGCTAGACCGCAGAGCCTGAGTTAGGACAGAGGCCAGCCCTTGTCTTGTTATCAATGTGGTCAACCTGGGCACCTGAAGAGGTTTTGCCCACAGTTGAGTGCCACTTCAAGCGCGTCTGGTTTTAGGCAGACGCAGGGTTTTCAGCCATCTCAGTCTGTGCAGGCCTTGAGGGCCAATCTGGGAGCTTCGTCGTCCCAGTCTGTGCAGCAGTCGTATGCTCTGAGGGGTGAGCAGGTGGATCAGGGGCCTACTAGGCCCGTATATGCTGTTACAGCGCAGGATCTTGTACCTACTCCATCAGTTGTGAGAGGTACCTTCTTGTTTTGCAACTCGGTTGCTAGTGTATTGATTGATATGGGTGCATCTCATTCTTTTGTATCTGCTGCATTTGCATCTGTTTTGGAATTAGAGTTGGCACAGCTACTATCTCCTATTTGTGTAGTGTCACCTATTGGGGGTGAGTTGATTTTGAAACAAGGATGTAGGGGTTGTGATATAGAAGTCGCCGATCACCGGCTTTCGTTTCCTTTTGTAGTTATGCCCATGTCGGGATTTGATATTATTTTGGGTATGGGCTGGCTATTGTCATACCAGGCTGTTATCGATTGCTACCGCCGGAGGGTTACGGTATGTACCTTGAGCGAGGAGTGTTTCCATTTCTTAGGGGATCGGGTTGGTAGTGTGTTGCCACCAGTGTATAATCCACGAGGGTGGGGTGAGCTTAGTGGTCTACTTGCTAGCTTTTTGAGTAGTGAGTGCGGTGAGACCCAGACTGTGTTGTCGAGAGTGGTTTGTGAGTACTCGGACGTCTTTCCCGAGGATCTCGTTAGCTTGCCACTTCATCGAGAGATCGAGTTCTCTATTGATTTAGTGCCCGGCACGGCGCCGATTTCTATGGCACCTTATCGTTTTGCTCCAGTCGAGTTGAGTGAGTTAAAGATTCAGCTCCAGGAATTGTTAGATAAGGGCTTCATTCGCCCAAGTGTTTCGCCATGGGGAGCACCGGCCCTCTTTGCTAAAAAGAAAGATGGTGCCTTGAGACTTTGTATAAATTACCGGAAGTTGAATCGGGCTACAGTTAAAAATAAGTACCCCATGCCCCGTATAGATGATCTGTTTGACTAGTTGAAGGGATCCTGCTGTTTCTCTAAGATAGACTTGAGGTCGGGTTACCACCAGTTGAGGGTCAGGGAGGAGGATATCCCGAAGACGACATTCCGTACGCGGTATGGCCATTATGAGTTTCTGGTGATGCCATTTAGGCTCACCAATGCACCGACAATCTTTATGGATTTGATGAACCGGATATTCTGGGAATTCTTAGATCGCTTTGTGGTCATTTTTGTGGACAACATTCTCATCTATTCACCTTAAGAGGAGGAGCATGAGGAACACTTGAGAGTGGTGCTCGAGTTACTTAGAACCCATAGGCTGTATGCCAAGTTTGGGAAGTGTGAGTTCTGGCTAGGAGAGGTCAAGTTCTTAGGCCATGTAGTTTCCGGAGAAGAGGTGTCTGTTGATACATCTAAGATTGAGAGAGTGCAAGATTGGACACAACTTAAGAGTGTGTTTGAGATCCGCAGTTTTCTGCGATTAGCTGGGTATTACCGCCGGTTTGTGAAGGATTTCTCCAGGTTAGCTTCGTCGTTGACTAGACTGACTCGGAAGGGAGTCAAATTTGTATGGAGTGAGACTTGTGAAGAGCCGTTCCAAGAGCTGAAAGTTAGATTGACCACCGCTCTGGTCTTGATTATTCCGGAGAAAGGGTTGGGTTATGCGATTTATTGTGATGCCTCACGAGAGGATTTAGGTTGTGTGTTGATGCAAGAGGGAAAAGTGGTTGCCTATGGCTCACGTCAGTTGAAAATACACGAGAGGAATTACCCTACACATGACATAGAGTTAACAGCAGTGATATTTGCCTTGAAGATTTGGAGGCACTACCTTTATGGTGAGAGATTCGAGGTGTTCTCAAACCATAAGAGTTTGAAGTACTTGTTTACACAGAGGGACTTGAATTTGAGACAGAGAAGGTGGATGGAGTTCATTAAGGACTACGACTTTGAGTTTCCCTATTACCCAGGAAAGGCCAATGTAGTGGCTGATGCCCTTAGCAGAAAATCCATTCGTGATGTAGTTTGTATAGGCATCCGGGAGTGGGAGATGTTGGGTGCACTTGGCGAGTTTGATTTGCTTTTGGGCGAATCCGTTGAGGCTGCGGCCTTATTTTCTGTTGTTGCGCAGCTTACACTTGTGACTCGAGTGTTAGAGGCACAGGGAGGTGACCGTGAGGTAGAGTCTTTCCGAGAGAAGATTTCCTGTGGGAAGGTTGAGAAGGGTTTGACGGTGTATCCCGACCAGAGTGTGAGATACCGAGACCGTTTGTTCGTGCCGGAATCATGCCGAGAGGAAGTACTCCAAGAGTTTCACCATTTACGCCTTGCGGTGCATCCGGGGGGCACTAAGATGTATCGAGATTTGGGTAGCCAGTTTTGGTGGCGGGGTATGAAGAGGGATGTGGCGGCTTTCGTATCTAAGTGCCTTACTTGTCAGCAAGTGAAGGCCGAACATTAGAGGCCAGCGGGTTTGTTACAACCCTTTCCTATTGCCGAGTGGAAGTGGGAGCATGTCACTATGGACTTCGTTGAAGGTCTTCCGAGGACTCAGCGGGGTAGTGATGTTATTTGGGTGGTTGTAGATCGGTTGACTAAGTCGGCGCACTTTATCTCTATGCGCGTGAGAGATTCGGTAGATCATCTTGCCGACTTGTATATTCGGGACATAGTGAGGTTGCACGGGGTCCCAGTGACGATCGTCTCAGATAGAGACCCTCGTTTTATTGCTAGGTTATGGCAGAGTTTGCAGAGTGCCTTGGGCACTAAGTTGACCTTTAGTACGGCTTATCATCCTCAGACTGACAGACAGTCAGAGCGTACTATTCAGATCCTTGAGGATATGCTTCGAGGTTATGTCCTTGACTTTGGTGGGATGTGGGAGAGGCACTTGCCCTTGGTGGAGTTTACCTACAATAACAACTTTCAGTCGAGTATCAGTATGGCACCATTTGAGGCCTTGTATGGCCGACCTTGTAGGTCTCCAGTTTGTTAGGCCGAGGTGGGTGATGCACCTTTGTTGGGCCTGAAGTTGGTTAGAGAGACGACGGATAAAGTTGAGATTATCCGTAGGAGGCTTGTTACAGCCCAGAGTTGCCAAAAGAGTTATGCCGACCGTAGGAGGAGACCTTTGGTATTTGAGGTGGGTGATCGTGTCTTTCTGAAAATATCACCTAGGCGAGGATTAATGAGGTTTGAGAAGAGTAGGAAGTTGTCCCATCGGTTTATTGGCGCTTTTGAGGTCCTCGAAAGGATTGGCGAGGTTGCCTATCGTTTAGCTCTGCCGCCGCAGTTATCCAGAGTTCATGACATGTTTCATGTGAGTATGCTTCGGAAGTATGAGCCGGATCCATCGTATGTATTGGATTGGACCGACTTAGAGGTTGACAAGGATGCCTCGTATGACGAGAGACCGGTTCGGGTCTTGGATAGGCGGGATCAAGTCTTGCAGAGCAAGACCATCCCTTTGGTAAAAGTTTTGTGGAAACATCACGGGGTGGAGGAAGCCACTTGGGAACGTGAGTTGGAGGTCCGAGAGACATATCCGGATCTATTTGTGGATGTTTGAGCATATGTTATATATTTTGTTGTATTGTTGAACCTTAAGAGTATTAAAAGTATCTTAGGTTGTAAAACATTATGTATGCTTTGGTTTAGTGGAAGTATTTTGGAACTTACCTTGAAATGGAAGTTTGATATAACATTGCATATGTTGAATGTATTATAGAAATAAAAATTATATCATGAATATTGAATATGATATGGAAATGGGAATCATGTACATTTAAAATTGTTGAAATGGCAAGGAAATGCATGTTAAAATGTATATGTTGTGAAATGCCTCTTGACCAGAGATGGAATGACCGAGAAAGGTCGAGTTATTGAATGTTGAATGTAACATTATTTAAAATGGAGAGAAACTTGTTCTTTTGAAAACTTGCATTTAATTTCGGGGACAAAATTCTTTACGGGGGGAGGTTATAGCGATTCTGGGTTTTATCCCTTGTTGTACAGTGATCCGGACTTGATTCCGTGAATGGTAGCGGTTGTTTATATCTTGTTTACATCCTTTCATACTTTGTATTTGAGTTATAGGATGTATTGGGCGTGTTCTGAACAGGTAGATTGAGTTTTAGTCTCAAGTGCAGTTGCCCAGGTTTTTGGTGTTACGCTCGAGCGGATCATTCTGCGCTCGAACGGAGTTTGGTTTTTGGTTGTCCGCTCGAGCGGGATTTACACACTCCCAGTATCTCGTGCTCCTACAAAACTTTTGCAGGTGTGTTTTTCACGCTCGAACGGGTTTCCTACGCTCGAGCCGGTCGAGCTCGAGCGGGTATGTTGGCGCTCGAGCGGATAGTGCTTTGTCTGTGAAAGTTCTGGAAGGGGGGAATCTACGCTCTAGCGGACTGGTTTTCATGCTCGAGCGAATGTACTTTATCCTTGTGTCTTGGAGCTCGAGCGGGCCTTCTTGCGCTCGAGCGTGTCCAGATTTTTGTGCTTGACGCTCGAGCGTTCTATTCTCCGCTCGAGCGGGAGTGTCATATATCAGTGGGCAGCTGGGTAATTTTGAATCACTTTTTACATTTCCTCTTTCTCTCTTACTTTCCCAAAATCGTTTTTGAGAGCCTCTCTCTCTAGGATCTTCCTTCTCTTTAGGGTTTGATCTAGTTAGAGTATCTCCCTATCCTTCGGCCCTTGTAAAAAGTGTGTTGATCGTTGAGGGCTACGTTTTGATCCGAGAATCTTGATGTTTGGAGCATTTTCGTTTTCTTCATCTTCTCCGATTGAGCTCTAACTTCGAGGTAAGGATATTCTACTCCTCTTTATGAGCTTTGTCTTTAAATTTTAGCATTTTGATATATTGGGGGTTGTTAAGTAATTTTGAGAAAGTTTGGGGCCTTTATGTAATTTTACAAAAGAATGGGTTTTACTTATATAAACCTATATGCATGTTTAGCATGGAGAAATGAAATAAATGTTGGGTTATTGATAGAAATGGAACCTTAGGGTTGTTTTGTTAATTAAGGGAAATGCCCTAATTGCATTGATGAATTAATTTGTGAAATTTGTTTTGAGAAATGAGAAGTTGAATTGAAAATGTTGAAATTGGGAACGTATGGGATTAAAGGATGTAGTTGGATCATTTATCACTCACCTAGTTGAAATGTTGATATTTTATCCATTTGATGCATTTATTTTCTGTTTAGAAATAACTGCTTTGGGCTATCGGTGGAGGATAGTCTTGATTGTTGTAGACAATGCATGACGATTAGGCAAACTAAAACTAATCGATTGAGTATACTATCGAGTATAACGGTTGGAATAATACATTAACTTTATGTATTGATTGATTGTGTATATGATCTAGGTTTATAGACATTGTGTGTAGGAGGAGATAGGGAATGTACTTCACGGTTTAGGGGAAGATAGGAGATGGACCTCTAAACCGAATTTTGTGTGACATTGATACAGCACTACAATGCGTATCAAGTGCGGATTATGGAAGTGTTTGAATTGATTTGATATAGCACTAAAATGTATATCGTTATCAATTGTGAAGTATCGAAATGTTTCTATGTGTTATTGATACAGTATCAAAATGTGTATCTATCATGAATTTTGAAAGTGTTTTAAAGATGAGTCTTAATCTCATTAAGTTATCTGGCTAGGTTCTAAGCCTTGTTTTCAAACTCGAAGTTGAATAAGAAATGGAAACTGAAGTGTGCCATGGGCCTGACTGTCGTGAAACTGTAATACGACATATGTTGGAGTACAAGTGTGGACCATCTATTGAATGTTATTATTTTAGCCATTGTTTATAGTTGGTTTAGTATAATTCTACTAGGCTGTGGCTCACCCTATATGGGACATCATTTTCAAGTACAGGTAGCATGCCACCTCCAAGGACATAGCTTGGAAGGCTTGAGACTGTTGGGTTGTTTTGTGTTTTGATTGTATTACATGTATATCAAGCCAAGAGCTTTCTGTGTATAGAGGCAGTACTCCTTTTTGTAACCAAGTGTTGACTTGGAAAGTTGTAAGCCCATAGGGCATTTACTTTTGATGTCAGCATGTAATACATTTTGTAAAGATTACTCTGATGGAAAATATTTATGCTTAATTCACTTATGTTTAAGCATGCTATTGTTGGATGATTTATGAGTTTATTTTCGAGGGCGTTACAAGAAGGGTGCAATTGGTGGCTAATCTGAATTTGATAATGAGGTGGTGTCCTGCTGTTACTAGTTGTCATAAGGTAAATATGATGGGGCAGTGTTCAAGACCGAAGGGTTTTCAAGAATTGGTGTGGTTATTCGAAATGATCAGGGATTGGTTATGGGGTTGTTTTTTGAGCGATCTCCATTGATGTTGGATATTGAGTGCTTTGAGGCTATAGCGTTGCTTCGGGGTGTGTTTTTTGCACAAGAGCTACAGTTAGAGGGTGACTGTCTCAATGTGATCGTTTGAGAACATGTTATTTTAGTAATTTTTTGATTTTTTATGAAAAATGTGCAAAAAAATAAAGAAAATAATGTGATAACTTATAGTGACTTTTTAATTTTTTAATTTTTTGACTAAAATATATTGCCGCCAAACTCAAGTGGTGCATTATTTAGCTCGAACGGCCGTTCGTTTTGAGAAAGGGCAAGTATGGATAGAAGATGCTTTACGTTCTATACAACTGCTGGTAGGGGTGCTCGCGGATTGGTTTTGTGCGGTTTGTTGTTTGGTTTTGACCCGCCCGCATCCATGCGGTTTGAGAAAAAGTCAACCCGCAACCGCCCGCAGTATAGTTTGCGGTTTGTGCAGATAGGGTTTGCAGATGTGCGGGCGGTTGCGAACGGTTTGCGGTTTACATTTTTTTCTTTAAAAATTAATTTTTTAGTTTTTTTTTTCCATCGAATTTAGGCATCAGATTCATTATATATATTTGTGATTATTTGACAACAATTTTCTGACGAGTTTACAAATAAAAATTGAATATCAATGCATTAAATGAAAGTACTCAAAATAAAGAGACCCTACACTAGCATTTTTCCCATGAAAAAAATGTATATCAATGCATTAAAGGTTGTACTCAATTAGAATTGTCAGTTCAGTAATCAATAATCAAATTATAAGCTCCATGACCACCAAAAAGAAAATTTTATTAGGAAAAAGTGGATGAGTCACCAATGAAAATCATATAAGAAACCAAGTTTAGGACTTGATAATTCTACGGCATTAAGAAAGTTGAGAAATACTTAAAAATAAGGATCCTAGTGTCATAGAGAATATAATGGTGCTCCTATTAAAGTTACACAGTTAGTAGATAAAAATAAATAAAAAAAATAATTAAAGTGCGGGCGGTATTTACGGGTTGCATGTTTAACCCGCGACCCACCCGCAACCCGCAAATTTGTCATATTTCAAACCGCATCCGCCCACATTATATTTGCAAAACCGCCGATTTGTATGTGGGTTGGGCGGTTTGAGCAGTTCGGATAAACCGTTGCCCACCCCTAACCGCTGGTCCTCCTAGATGAGTTGCTTGCTGGGTCCTAGTTTTCTATGTTTCCCCTTCTAGAAACAAAAAACAAAACTAACAAAAATCATATTTGGTTTGGTTTTTAGGAACTTGATTCATAATTTTTTTTAAATACTAGAAGTTAATTTGGTGAAAGAAATAAAAAAATAATAAAATTATCATTTTTATATAATTTTATCTTTTGAAAGACCATAAATAATTTATAAAAGTTTGAAAATACCTTTTTAATATTTATTTTTATCAAACTAGTTTCATATATATATTTTTTTTAAATCTGAATTTTTGTTTTAAAAATAGACCAAACAAGGCCAATTTTGTTAATCTACAATTCTTGTTTCACTTTCTATGGTAGATGCATATATATACATTTTTATGATAATCGTCATCTCACCATCATCATTACCTCTGCATTACCACAAATTTATTAAATCCTAAATTTTTTGAATGCCTACTTTCAATTTCAATTCTATTTACATCAATCTTAATTTCAATATAATGAAACTCAAATTTCTTAAGAACAACTCCAATGGTGAGATAAAATAGCACAGAGTTCACTTTTTTCATCTTTAATGGTAAGCTATCAGAGCTGCTAAATCATATATACTTTTGCTATATTTTCCGTCAAATTTGGCACCAGTTTTACCTATAATTAAAAACTGCCAGCGCAACAATTTTGGGAGGCTGATGGATGACCGAGTGGTCAATCACTTGGTGGAAGTTGCAAAAAGTGCTAAGCTATAGAATTTTGAAACCCATAGGTTGTCCGGTTAAGCTAAAAAAAGCAATTTCACCGTTGGAGCAATATTGTTATTGTACAACTTTTTTGCACTGTTCATTGTTAAATTATAATTTTAGCTATCCTTTTTACCAATTGACCGTTGGAGTTGCTCTACGGGATAGAGTTGTTGAAACAGGGGGTTGGGATTGAGGAGGGTAGGTGTCATTGGGGCAACGGGTTAATGTTTAGGGAGGTTGCGGTAAGGCTGCCAGAAGAAAAAGCTATCAAGTAAAGGTAAAGAATTACTAGAACGAGTGCGTTGGGGTGAGGCATTAGGATTTGAAGGGCACTAGGACAGGGGGAATGGAGGGTTGAGAAATAAGAGAAATGTGAAGGAGATAAATAAAATAAAATAAAATAAAAAAATTGTGGCTAACCACTAAAGAAGGAGAGTTGGTGATTGTGAAATAAGGGACAACGATGGAAAGAATTGGGGGTTATGTAATGACCCCAAAATGCATATCACGGTAATATTAATTTAATTATGTGTTTAATTTTAATTGTGATATGTGCCATGCGTGATTTGAATTGTGTTACTGTTAACAGATGTGTATAGGATATGAATTGAACCTGTCTGAATCAGTAATTTACACAAGGTTAAAATTAAATATTTGAAAAGGTAATTAGAGCCTAATTCACATTAGCATGATTAAATTTAGTTTAATTTGAATTAGATTATGATGAGAATTGATTTAATCGAGGTGAATTTGATATAATTTAATTTAACCTTATAATTAAATCAAGGCTTAGGAAAATTAGAAATTAATTACAAGTCCTAAACCTACTCATCAATATAACTAGAGAAAAAGATAGAGAATGAGTGCATTTTGTTGGAGAGAAATACAACTTGAGGAGTTCTAGAAAACTTAAGAAGAGGAAAAAGAAGAACAAAGAAGAAGAAAGCACATCTTCAACAATTCAACCATCTAAGGTATGTGTAACGCCCCAACCCTTCACATGTCATCGATATTGTCCGCTTCGGGCCACGCCCGCACGGGTTCTTCCCAATAGGTTACCCATTCTAGAACTACTCCAGCCTAAGCACGCTTAACTGGAAAGTTTTGCTGAGGATTTCACCACTTGGGAAAAGGCCTCGATGCTATATAAGGGTCTAGATTTTTACTTTTATAATCCAGGAACTTCCACTCCATTCCAATGTGGGACATCGGGACCTTACAGTATGAGTTCTATGGAATTTAAGTTTGAGATGTAACACTCATAAATCTATGGAATTTAAGTTTAATTAAGAAAAAATAAGCTTAATTGGTAATTTTATGAAGTAGAATATATAAATGAACAAGATAAGGAAGAAATTGTAAGAATTGAGCTCATACCATGATATGGATGGTTAGATTTGAAGAATTTAGCTCGATATTTTGACATGCATGACTTCATTTCATGGAATTCTTGATCACACATTTGATTTCTTGCATGATTCTCCAAATTTGAGGAGAAAACTCCATTGATTTTGAAATTAGAACTCAAAGTATGCATGTTTTGTAATTTCCCAATTTATTGAAGTTTTAATCTTTCAATTGACAAATTGAGTTTTGTCAGAAATTTATGTCCATATTTTTATGAATTCTTGCATGGTTCATAAAAAGTGAAGAGAAGACTTCAAAGATTTTGAATTAGAACTGATGTATGCATATTTCAGTGATCTTATACTTCAATTCAAGAATTGGAAGTTTTGCATAGCAATTAAGTTTTGATTTGAAGTTATGGTTTTTGTTTAAAGTTAATATGCTAAATTCAAAATGTTTTCAAAGAGTTTTGGGCCTTAACATACATGAAATTGAAGTTTAAATTACAAACATTAGGTTCCAAAAATTGAGTTGAAATTCAAATTCTTTGAAAACCTAGACCGCACGTGCGGCCAGCCTCCTATGTTCCAATTTGCATTCTGTTTTTATGGCACGTGCGGAGCGCATGTGCAGTGGTGGTTCCGCACGTGCAGCCAGACCCTCCACACATGTGATTTTCAAGCCAGCATCCATTTCGTTTTCTCTATGTTTTTTCGATTTCTGGGCCTCAATGTGCATGGTTTTCATGTGTCAAATTCATATGCATATATCATGAACACAAGAGAAATTAAAGAACACATATAAATAGCTGAATGAATAAGTAACGAATGAACCGAATAGGTTTAAGAACCAATTGAATGAATTGAACCTGTTTTGAAATGTTGTGCTTGAATGTTTGTGTAGGTTAGACGCCGCATTGTAATCATGTCACGCCCCCAAAATACACAACAGATATAACCCAAAACATACATTAATAATTGTATCAGAGTAAGTAGTTCTTTCATTACATGAAGCTAAAGATACAAAAGAGTTTAATATAAATAAATGTCCTATTGGCTTACATCTTTCCAAACCTTAACTTGGTTACAACAAAAATGAGCTTCACTCGTTACATATTTAGCCCTAGGCTATACAGAAATAAAATAAAATAAAACAAAACATGAAGCTCTTGCTTCCAAACGATCCCTCCCATGTTATTGCCTTAGAGGAGGCATGCCATCATTACCTGAAAATGTTATTCCCAAATAAGGTGAGTCATAACTCAGTAGAAATTATCTAACACAATATATGAAACTTAACAAAGATATAAGTACAAGTGCACAAACAATGCAATGTGGTAAAACGTTTCATAACTTTATATACTTGTGAGATATCAATTTCAAGTCTTAATCAATTTCCTTTCAATTCATAGTCTGTTCACTTTTCTATCTCCATTCATGAATCAATTTCATTATTTTTCAACAACCGAATTTAGGCTACTAACTCAATAATTTTCAAATCATACAACACCTATGCATAAACACTCCAAACTTCTATTTCACGGAAATTTCATTCGCGGGCAGCCGTCAAATGGGACCCATGTAAACGTAGACTATACAAGCACTACAATTGTCATTTTACAGATATTTCGTCCGCAGGCTAGGCACCCATGTATAATTCCGAGACTTTCACCCAGGATAGTCCGGCCAACTTAATTATAATGGAGTCCATCCCCTTTCTCTTCCCAAACAAATATTCATACATATGCAATGTATTTAGACAGATAATCAAACATGAAGCACATCCCTTTTCCACTTTTAAACAAACATACATATACAATGTATATAAACAGAGTCATATTCAATGACAACCATCAAAATATTCGTTTCAATTCACCTAATCCACATGCAATTTCTACAACAATCGAAACTATCCTCCACCAATAGCCCAATACAGTTATCTTTAAACAGATATTAAATCTTAAACAAATAGTTCGTTCAAAACTTCTAGATGACTGAGTTAATACATAACCAATCTCACTATTCATATCAATACCTTCTCAATTTCACATTTTCAATGCCAATTCCAGTTATTTGTACAAAATAATAGTTGATCCAATCAGGGCAACTTCCCCATTTTTCCTAAATATTAGCTAAGTGCCAAAATCATCATATTAGACATAACACCACATCATTTTCAAACCCCACAAGCATTTATTTCACCTACACCCAAAACCCCTATTTTCATTTTATGCCCAAACCCTAGGTTTGTTTAAAACATCCCCAAATCACACCATTGTTACACAAGTGACAAATATCTAAGCTAAATAACATATGAAGAGATAGAAAGATCTCTACCTCAAAGAAAGAAGATGAGTCACGCAAGAGAGAAACTCCAAGAACATCGAAACCCACTTCTATTCGGATCAAAATATAGATCTTGACGAGCTCTACCTTTTTATCAAAGGCACTGGGTGGAAATCCCGATGGATCTAGATGAAATCTAAAAGAGAAGGTGAATTGTAGAGAGAGAGACTCAAGAACAAGCTTTTTGGAAAGTTTCAGAGAGAGAGAGATATGAAAAAGTGATTCAAAATATCATCTTCTCGGACTGTTACATGTGTAGTCCGCTCGAGCGTGGAAAGCGACGCTCGAGTGTCAGACACAAAGTTCCGCTCAAGCGTGAAAGTTGGCGCTCGAGCGTAGAATACACATTTCCAAAAGTTTTACAGACGAAGGTCCCCACTCGAGCGTGGGACTGGACGCTCGAGCATCCAATGCACTTTCCTAGTATTTTAGAACTGTAAAAGAAATGCTGAGAATTGACAAATCCCGCTCGAGCGCAAGAATGACCGCTTGAGCGGATGAGCAAAATTTGTGAAGACTGCTCGAGCGGAAGAGCCAAAATCTGGGCAACAAAGGTTTGGAAAAACAAGCAACTAACTTGTCCCAAACGCACAACTACAACCCGATAACTAAAATAAAGAAGAAGATAAGGGAAATGGATATGAATAACTATTCAAAATCAAACCAACCCGAGTCCGGAATGCAATAAGTAACGGGTCAAAACCGGAATTATTATAAATCACCTTGTAAAGCTATGTTTAAGATATAAGTATTTTCTGAATTGTAGAATGCTTTGTTTATGAAATGGTGCTTTTTAACTAAATGAATGATTGTCCTATTTTTTAAATATACTCATGGCATTCATAGCATTTGTTATTATTATTGTTACTGTTACTGTTACTACTACTGTTACAGAGATCTCTGTCAGTTCTAATATTTGGAACTACTAGTTACTATATTAATGGCCATCAATTATAACTGTTCGGTCTTATGTGACCTATTGTACTGTTTTACTATTGGATGTACTACATATAACTACTATAATTTCAATATGATTTGATATGTTATGAGATATTGATTCACTGATGAAATTGACTGTTAAATTATTGAAAGGACATCATTCATTATCCTTTTATACCGTTATTATTCATTGGGTTCTAACTCACTATTTTATATATATGTATGTAGGTGATCAAGTGCAAAACCAGACTTAGTAGCGTCAACCTGAACTCTGCTTTTTGTCAAGCCAACTTCTGTGCCTTATTGTGAGGTTCTAACCCGGTCAAGCTTCATGACTTCATGGGTGGTATAGAGTTCACCATTGTCTTTATAATTAAGTATTTTGAAATGTTACTGAGATTTGTTCTATATGTTATTATGACCGTTTTGTTTTGTTATTGGGAGTTAATCTCTAGATTATATTTTGTGTTATACATAAGCTTGATCTTGGACTTATGTGTATATGTATATCGAAATTTGTCTTGTTTCATTTAAGTCTGCACAGTTCAATTGATGTTATATTTTATTATTTATAGGCTTCCGACAGCCTCTATTATTGTATTATTGTTAAGCAGACCTTTGGTAATCTCGGATTACTGGCCAGTCACTTCTCTAATCCCTTAGGGCAGGAGTTGGGTCGTGACAGATTAATAGTGGTAAATAAGAGAGAAATTGAAAATGAGTGATGGATCTATGACCAAGCTCATATGGGTGTTTATGATAAGTGGTTTAAATTTTACAGATATTAGATAAATAGTGATAATGATAGAGTGTGTTAAATTTAAAATTACAATTAATATGCGTTTTTCATAGAATTTATTCCGTTGGTTCAATTAACAAAACTAGATGGAGATATGTGAGTGTAACCGTGATTAGAATTTTAAATGGAAGAAATTTAAAACTCATAATCTATATATATAAAAGGAAAGGGGACTTTTTGGCCAGAAATTTTTTAGGAGCTCTAAATTTTCATTTTAATTGTTTTGATTTTCTTAATTTTAAATAATTCCTTTTATTTGATAATTTCACATCGAGAAAAGAATAAAAAAATAAATTGTTTTATTTATATAAAGATAATCTTATACTCTCATTCCATTCAGTGGGGAGCCTTGTGAGAGTTTCAATATCTCATACTAATTTCTTGATTTTTTTAATTTTAAATAATTAAAAAAATTTCCATTAGCTAATTTTAATTTGATAATCTCACATCGAGAAAAGAAGGAAAAAGTAAATTGTTTAGGTTGGGATAGATTAGGTTGGAAATTTTTATCATAGTTTAGATTGATGGTTCACCAAACTGTACGGCTTTTTTAAAGGCCAACTTATATAATTTAAAGATTTTTTTCAATAATTAATGTTGTTATTATTATAATAAAAGAGTTTCGAAATTTGGAGGCCGTCACCCATCTCTCCCAATTAGGCCGTCACCCATCATACAAAATGATCGAGTATAATAAATTCATCAACCTAAACTATGCCTCTCTAATTCCCGTTGGCTAACTTTTATTTACCTTTTATTTTACAATTCCATATCAGAAAAAGAAAGAAAAAGTGAATTGTTTCATTTACATAAAGTGAATCTTATGCTCCGATTTATATAAGTAAAATGAGAAATTTAGTGAGAAGCCCTATAATCAATATCTCATACTCATTTTTTTTTTATTTTCTTAATTTTAAAGAATTAAGAAAATTTCCATTGGTTAGCTTCCATTTAACTTTTATTTTACAATCTCACATAATTTTGATTTTAAAATAATTTTGTATGAGATTTTGAAACTCTTATAATATTTAACTTAAAAATAACTACAATCCCACATCGAGAAAAGAAAGAAAAAGTGAGTTGTTTCACTTATATAAAGTGTTACAATATCATATTGGGGAAAAAAAAGAAAAAGTTAATTGTTTCATTTATATAAAATGAATCTTATAAAAAGAGTTTTAAGGGAGAAGCCTTCTAGAAGTTCCAAACACTCATTCTAAAATTATTGAATTTTTTTAATTTTAAACAATTAAGAAAATTCTCATTGACTAACTTTCATTTACCTTTTATTTTATAATCTCAAATCGGGGAGAAAAAAAAAAGGTGAATTGTTTAATTTACATAAAGTGAATTTTATGTTCCAATTTATATAAATTATTAAAATTTCTTAATTTTAAACAATTAAGAAAGTCTCCATTGGTTAGCTTCCATTTAACTTTTATTTTACAATCCCACATCGGAAAAAGAAAGAAAAAGTGAATTGGTTTACTTATATAAACTAAATCTTATACTCCTATTTATATAAGCAAAAGAAGATTTTTAATGAGAATCCCTATAATCAATATCATTTTTTTGTTTTTTTGATTTTCTTAATTTTAAACAATTAAGAAAATCTCCATTGGTTAGTTTTTCTTTAACTTTTGAGGTACAATTCCACATAGACGTTTTGATTTTAAAATAATTTTGTATGGAATTTTGAAACTCTCATAATATTTAACTTTAAAAGAATTACAATTGCTGATCGAGAAAAAAAATAAAAAGTGAGTTGTTTCATTTATATAAAGTGAATCTTATACTCTCATTTAATATTATAGTATTGTGCATGTTTCAGTTCAAGATGGTTTAAATTTTCAAATAAAATTTAAGTGTTTTAATTAATTAATTTTGTTGTAAATTGATTGGTCTTTCAACTTAACCGATTAGGCTGAATCATTTTCAGTTTGACTGATTCACTGGTTTAACCACGATTTTAGTTGTTTTATCAAAATATAATGTATAAATTTGTTTGAATGACTGAGATTGCCTGATTAAAAATGAACTTCTCGTCTAAACAACTGTTAACTTTTATTTTACAATCACACATCAGGAAAATGTGGAAAAAATAAATTGTTTCACTATATAAATCTTATACTCTCATTTAATATTATAGTGTTGTATATATTTCAGTTCAAGACAATTTAAATTTTAAAATTAAAATAAAATTTAAAAGTTTTAATTAATTAATTTTTGTATAAGTTGGTTGGTCTTTTGACCTTGCCGATAGGGTGAATCGTTTTCGATTTAACTTATTTGCTGGTTTAACTGCGATTTTGACAATTTTATCAAAATATATTAGTTAAATTTGTTTGATTCGAAATAAATTAAAAATTAACCTAATTAAAGATTAAACGTTTAAGATTGCTTGATTCGAAATAAATTTTCCACCCAAACAATTGTTAGCTTTTAAACAAATAAGAAAATCTCTATTGACTACCTTTTATTTAATTTTTATTTTATAATCTCACGTCGAGAAAAGAAAAAAAAAAAAGTGAATTATTTCACTTACATGAAATGAATCTTATACTCCTATTTATATAAACAAAATGAAATTTTTAGTGAAAAACCTTATGATCAATATCTTATACTAATTTTTTTGATTTTCTTAATTTTAAACAATTAAAAAAATCCCGATTGACTAGTTTCTATTTAACTTTTATTTTACATAATATAAAAAAAAATTAAATATAATTATCATCTTTTAATTAAATAATATATTATTTTATCCCGTGCATAGCACGGATAATATGCTAGTTTAATTTATCACAAAGGTTAAATCTTTTCTTCTTACTTGTCCAAAAAAAAAAATATTTTCTTCTTCTTTTTTTTAATAATTTTTCCAAATCCATTTAACATTGGCATAGTTTCAAAAATATTTATCAGTTCAACCGCTTTTTAATCTATTGATTTTGGCCATTTTTGCATATATCCTGTTTATTATTAATAATAATAAAATACATAAATTGTTAATTAAAATATATTTATAACATTATTAAAAATTATTAATTAATTTAATAATTTATTAATAAAAAAAGCCATTTGTTATACGATTATAAACTTGAAGGGACATAATGTAATTTTCAAAACTATCTAATTCGTATTTTAAATAAATCTTACGCGTATATTTGTAATTTATCCTATTCATTTTTATTAATGCTTCAAAATATATATTTATTTTATTGCATTCAATTCGAGGGATCCAAAAGAAATACAAAAAATAAATCACTTTGAAATTGTTCTTGTGTTTCTTTCTGTACTAGTTGGAACCCCGCCCTGTTGTCGGCTGAAATTCTGCTAAAGACTATTACAGAGCACTTCTACCATTCATCAAAATCATAAAACTATTACAGAGCTCACTTCAAATTATCTACTACAATTCACATGCCCTGAAGATACATGCAGACATTCAAAACGTTCAATGCATCACGCACCATTTGAAAATTTAATTACGTTATGTTTGGTTAAGAAATTTGGAAAGGAATTTAAAAAAAAGAAAGGAAAGGAAAGAAAAAGTGTGCAAAACTATTACAGAGCTCACTTATCTTTTTCATTTCCCTTTCCAAATCTCTTTTCAAATTCTCCTACCAAATATAACTTTAGAGGCCATGTTTTAGACCAAAAGCCAAAACTCATAAAGAAGAAAAGAGAGAGGGAACGCTTGCTGGCAATAGAAGTGACAGTTTGTGGAAAAATAATTTATTTTGAAAAACAATTTTTCAAAGAAATATCCCTTAATTATACAATTTAAAATACCTCAATCCAAGCTTTTGATAATACCTCACAAAGCAATCAAGTGTCTTGCCTCCAAAGTGATTCACCTTGCACCCTCTTAAATTTATTTTTGTGTATATTTTTCTATAAACCTTAAAAATTCTGATGGCTAATTTTTGTATCAAATACATCTGATATATATACACAACACATGATAGAGAAGGATCTCTATCTTTTTGTTGTGGGGATAAAATAAAAGATGTATCTTTCATCTTAAATATGCAGGATACAACTTATCTAATTTTTCATTAATTATCTTTTAAATAGATAATATAGAACTTCCACTAATTACAATAATATCCATCAACACATTACAATTAAACCCCTAAAAGTAAAGAATTACAAGTAAGGCCCTTTCTTACAATTAGTCACAATTCTTCCACCAAACTATATTCCACATGAGCTACTAGGTATGGACAAATTTATCACTATCAAAAAACCCTAACTCATGTAACCGAATTCTAAATTTTTCCTTTTTCTAATTGGACCCCAAAAGCATTTTTCAAAAATAGTACTTTTGTAATTATATATGTATAGAAATATTTTTATGAAAAAGTAACCAGCCGGTTTTCTTTTGGTCCAACGTTAGTAGAAAAAATTGCTTGAATATGCTTTCTCACTTTGAGAATGGTAGATTCCATGTTAAGCACCTATATATAAATCAATTACCACTCACACAATCCAACCTGTCCATATATAGCTTTTGGTTCGGCGTTACCGATTGACAATATCAAAGTTAAATAAATGGTTAATTAATTTATACAAGCCTATCAGGTTAAAGGAAAATAAATGTATTGTAATAGAACTATCTTTTAAACTGACAGTGATCATTCCATAGGTGCTCTCAAAACCGATCATGTTCAATGCATGTACTTATTGCACAACACCCACCTATTTGGTTAAAGTCATGTTAAAATTCACCTACCACACACCTACCACTACCACCTACTACACACTCACCTACTTCACCTACTCTCCGCCTGCTCCTCACCTACTCCATACCTACTACACTCACCTACTCCATACCTACTACACACTCACCTATTCTCTTCCCACATCCTCTCTTCTATATATAGGAATCATTGTAATATATCAACATATCAATCAATAATACATTTATTTTACATGGTATCAGAGCAAACATCCTCACCTTACCCATTGCATAAGCATTGACAACAGCATTTTGAAGCTTTTGTCCTCCGCAAGCTGCAGTGTACTGCTGCAATATATATTGAGCAGAGGATGATTCAATGGGGGTGTCTTTGATGCTAAGATGAGGCAAAGGGTCATTGTTGCTAACGTGCACCGGAGCCAGAGGCGCACCCAAAACACTGAGCAGCAACCTCAGATCGGACCGTTGATAGGCAGAGACCGAGCTGGCCCTTCATCCAGTGGCCCCACCTCTCCATCCTGGAATCCCCACTGTCCGATTCATCAGGATCAGGCCCTTCCATTAACGGCGACAGCGCCTCCGCAGGCCTCAAGCTCTCGAATCTCGAAATGAACACGTCCGGGCCCGCCACGTGGTGGCCGGCGGCGGGTCTCCTCCGGCGCAGAAGACCCGACCCGGGAGAAACACTCCTGGATGGACTCCTCCCCCTAGACCTCCCCGGAGACAGGCCCCTGCCGACTTCGTCTTTCAAAGCCGAGAAAAATCCTTGTTTTCTCTCCATCTTTTGGTCTCCCTCAAATAGCAACAAAACTCAGCGGGCACTATAAAAAGAGGTGGAAAAAAAAAAAAAAAAAAAAAAAAACGAAGCAGGCACTCACGCTCACTGCACTGTTCTTTCTTAACAAAAAAAAAAAAAAAAAACAAATATTTGCACATATTAATTTCCTGAAATCAAATTAATATATCTTTCACTTTGCTTAAAAGCAGGCACTCACTGCACTACCCACATTAAAAGCAGGCACTCACTGCACTGCACCTATTCTCTCTCACTTTACTTTTTTCATCACCCATGTGACCCATTCTACAAAACTATATCTTTTGCCGGAGCAACCTGTACTCTTTTTTTCCTGAAATCCCCTTTCTTTTCTTTTCTTTATTTTCCACTTTCAAACCCTTTATTTTTTTATTCTCTTTAATCACCCCCATGGCTGACCCAACACCACTCTTCTATTATTTCACATTTTTTCTTTTATTTTAAGATATATATATATATATATATCTATATTTTTTATTATACTATATTTCTCCTATCCCTACTTTTATTTTATTTTATTTTATTTTTTTTATCTTTCTTTTTCCCTTATCTTATTATTATTTTTTATATTCCAAAAAAAACAAAAAAAAACAAGAGAGGAAGAAGACGAACTGCACACCATCTTATTTTATTCATGTCGGGGCTCACCCCGATCACAATTTTACACAAAACAAAACAAAAAAAAAAAAAAAAAAAAAAACAACAACAACAACAGCAGCTTTGTTTTCTTTTCTGCAGCCGGCCACCAACCGACCTCCCTTCTTCACCTATTCCGCCGGTCTTTTCTTTTTGCCTCCGTCCTGGACGGCCCTTGATGGTACTGCCTCCGTGTTTCCCAATCCACTGGGCATGATCACTACTCCCTGCTCCTCCACTGCAGAATATTGCGGACCTCCAAAACGGAACATCACGGTGGCCTTCCGCTTCAGCTCCTTATTTTCCACCTTTAGCACACTTATCTCTGCTCGCGCATCCTTATACATGCGTTGGAGCAGAGCCAGCTGGGAGTTTAACTGCTGCACCTCATTTGCCCTACTCTGCAGCCGGTTCGACAAGTTTGTAACCGCAGTCATGGTTTCCACACATGACTTCAATGTATACTGATTGGCTTCCACATCCGACTGCACTGCCATTCTTTGCTCCACAGACCGCATCGGAAAGTTCAACGGAGCAAACTCCGGGGCGCTTGGTTGAGGTTCCAGTGCCACCGCACCAGTTCTCTCTCTTGTTGACTCGTTGAGGTCGGGAAAGAGGGTGAGCAGACCGCGGGACGACGAAGCCATTTTCTAGGCAACAGTGTGTTACAGAATATTACCGAGTTTCTCTCTCCGACAACGAAGAGTTTGTTTTTCAGAGTTTTTTCTCAGTTTCTTGTCTCAGCCTCTGCCTCGGCCTCCGCCTCCGTCTTGGTTAAATAGCCGGGGCAGCCACGCGTATTGCGCGCCACTTGACGCCAGACGACAAACGGACGCGCCAGCCAAGGCACTCACGTGCCTCGCCATCATATCTGGCACACCTTTTTATGAATTGGGCACGTCTTTTGATGGCACGCCTTTTTATGGATTTGGCACGCCTTTTGATGGCATGCCTTTTGACAGATTGGACACACCTTTTGAGGGTGCGACTTTTTAGGGGTCTGACAAGACTCTGTAAACTGTCCCGACATTGATTCCGGTTAGCTCCTTTATGGGTCCGCCAAGACTCTATAAACTGTCCCGACATTGATTCCGGTTAGCTCCTTCATGGGTCCGACAAGACTCTGTAAACTGTCCCGACATTGATTCCGGTTAGTTTCTACAAAGGTCCAGCAAGACTCTGTAAACTGTCACAACAACTGTCACAACATTGTCTACTACAACGGTCCGACATGACCCCATAAACTGTCTTCTACATCGGTCTGACACCGCCATCCAGTGTCCTCTACACCGTTATGACACCACCATACAGTGTCCTCTACAACGTTATGACACCCCCATACAGTGTCCTCTACAACGTTATGACACCACCATCCAGTGTCTTCACCAATGGTCTGACACGACCATACAGTGTCTCCTATCCTCTTTTATTTTTATGTATTTTCTTGTTTTGTTACTCTCTCCAAACTCAAGTTGGTTAGTTCCTATCCCCCTTGAGTTTGCGGGGGCTGTTAAAATTCACCTACTACACACCTACCACTACCACCTACTACACACTCACAAACCAAACTCAAGTTGGTTTGTGTCTAACCCCCTTGAGTTTGAGGGGGGCTGTTAAACCCACTAAACCTAACCCACTACACCACTACCACCTGTAAAATAAATGTATTATTGATTGATATGTTGATATATTACAATGATTCCTATATATAGAAGAGAGGATGTGGGAAGAGAATATGTGAGTGTGTAGTAGGTATGGAGTAGGTGAGTGTAGTAGGTATGGAGTAGGTGAGGAGTAGGTGGAGAGTAGGTGAAGTAGGTGAGTGTGTAGTAGGTGGTAGTGGTAGGTGTGTAGTAGGTGAATTTTAACAAGTCACTACCTTAATGATGGAGTTAATCATTCTATCATATAGCAACAAAACAGGTGTAGGCCATAATAGTGCAACGCCCAATCAACACCCATAGCCTAGAACATTAATTGGGTCTACAAGGCACCGAAAAATCATAACTCCCAGCTTTTGGTTCATTAACCATTAGCATGTTTTTCTACAATGTTATCCAAGGGACCTTATGTTCACATCATATGTAACATTAAATATAACATTACCCATAATAATATACAAAATGCAAAATAAAATGCCAAACAAATTTATATAATCAATTAATAAAGTCACTAAAATGATTTTTCAGGGCACAAATGCTAACATGAAGTCCTTTTTCTAGCCTACTAACCTATAGTGACAACATGGATCTAGGACATAATCCTCGACATAATCGTAATATTTCAGGGCATTTATGAACCACCTCATATCATTAAAATAAGAAAATTAGATAGCTGCCACAGATACGTCATTGACCAAGTAATTAGATCTGAAATACTATTCAAGGATCTCTAGTTTTAAGTTTAATAGGCAATTAAAGGTTCATGATAAATTGCAAATGGCATTTGACTATACATAAACAGATTAAATAGTATGAATAAGTAATTTATATGATTGACTACTAAACAATATCTTTATAAATGGAACATTCTTACCTGAAAAATGTCATCAGCAAGATAGTCCTAACATTGGAATAATAGCACACCCCTTTGTATAGGTTTTATCATCAGAAACTTCATCAATTGAACGAGCATGATGTATCTCAACCTCCAAATATATGCTTGCCAACGTCAAATGGACAAAACTGGATTTCATGGTGCACTTTCAAACAGCAATACCTGTTGAAGTAAATAGCTCCAATATTAGGGTATCATATTGTTTGTGAAGTTGTCAAATAAGGTGGACCTACAGCTTGTTTCTATCACTCAAATTGGCACAAGTGAGCACGTGTGGGCTCTGCTTCATGCTTATTCGCAATCACACGCATATGCGCATGCACTCAGAAGTGGTGGTGGCATCATTATGGATCAGCTTGGTAATGTTGCTTTGAAGTCAGTATAACAGGCATCAAAATTGTTGATGGAAAAGCTATTTCTCAAAATAAATTTTGTAATTATAACCATATAAAGGATGCCATTGACTCATTGTAAATCACAAACACGTAATGCATACACCTTCAAACCTGTTTTTACCTCAATTGGGTGTGAGGTTTCCAGTGCACCCAAATGTAAACCCCAGCAGTGTCTTCAAGAAATTTAGTCCAGATTTCCCACTCAAGAAATAAGGTGTCAGTAACTAAATAACTTACCTGAATAAATAAAAGTAGGAGAGAACAGTACAGATATAACATCGCATCAAAGGAAATTCCCAAAAAAGCAGAAGCAACGAAGTAGAAAGACTAAGATTAAAGGACTACCCATGTTGCAAAACCTTCATTAAGCCATAAATGAGTCCACCATTCCATTGTTACCAGGTTGCCAAACCATTGATGTGCAACTTCATGTGTCACCACAATTGCAAGCTGGCAGAACAAAAGTATTCAACAGAAAAACCTTTGTAAAAACTGGTACTTATTTTCTATGAATATAAATATGAAGGAAACGAAGATGAAGTAAACATAAAATAATCAGCAAAAACCTTCCACTTATGTTAAAAAAAACAACGCCGAATTCGTATACATTAATGTGAGTTTGGGAGGGAAAAGATTGAATACACACCTAACTTTTGGCATAATGTACAAAGTAATGGTCCCAAGACTTGAATTCATAACCTCAAAGTTATTAAGCCAAGTCTTAATCATTGAATCAATGGTCACCCCTATATTCTCAAAAGTGGAAAAAAAAAAAAAAAAAAAAATTGCGGCAAAAAGGTTGGTGCTTTTAAATTATTATTATTATTTTTTTAAATCCTGGGATCATCAAATTATGAAAGAGAATACAGCACTAAATTTTCACTCAAACTTGTCACTTGCCCTCTGTTTGTTAACAGCTGTAGAATACAAGCTATCATAAAGCAGCTTGGATTCACGATAGGTGATCAAACCATAATTCTCCATGGCCCCATAAGGAAAATCGGGGACAGCAACCGTATCCAGCTTAGGAAGAGTGTAAGGCATGGAAAAGAACCTAAACAGTAACCAGAATTAACAAATCAATCGAAGAAAATTTACAGTGGATTCTGGAAGTAGAATGTATAGTGCACAACAAAATCAAAGTTGGTTTTTGAGATAGTGAAAGGAAAATTTTCTCAAACTTGACATTGTCAATTACCACATCTATGTTCAATTTTCTCTATTATACTTCATGTTTGTTGAACTATATGGTGAATTGATTCAACCTAAGCAATCTTCTCCATAAGTTTCTGATGATTATTTCACATCGAATTATGGTTGGAATTACTTATTCTTTATCTAAAAAGCACGGGCATAGATACGGACATGGATGCGGACACGGGACATGGTGATTTAAAAAAAAAATAGAGACACGGGCACGGCGAGGGCACGGCAATAATATATGTTTTCATATATTTTTATTTGCTCTCCAAATTAATATTACATCTACAAACAATCAATATTAACAAAAACTAACTCTAATTCTATTTTTTTTATTATAAAAAAAGTACTTTTAAATTAACACTTACAGTTTATATCTTTTTTTATAGATGACCTATTAAGTATTTAAATCTAAGAAAAAAAATAATAGACATCTAACATTCTTCAAAAGCACTAAATAAAATGAGAGAAAAGACAACTTGGCATGTCTCTAGTATGTTCCTTGAAAATAAATTAATTAAATAAGAGGCCACGCCATGTGGTGTGTCCCATACATGTCCCTGAAGTGTTCGCATGTCCCCGAAGTCTCCGTGTGTCCAACAAGGATACGACACTTGTTTTGAAGTGTCGGTGCTTCATAACTTCTTATATATATTAAGTGACTTCGCTGCAACATCTAAAGCAAGCCTTCCTTGATCACTCTTACCAACAGGACAGTATGCACGAACCTTAATCCCTACAGGAGAATTAGAGAAACTATGGAACAGAAACAAAAATCTGTTAAAACAATTGAAATAAGCCTTTTAACTTGTATGCATACCATCGGTCGTTGTTTCTTCTATATGATCAAATAAACCAATCACAACATCCACCAAATAAATTGACATAATTGGTGATTCTTCGAAATTTACTGTTTTTAGATGCCCGTTAAGCTTTTCATGAACTACTGGCATATTAGACAATTCAGTCAACTCGGATGGCACGTTCAGTGTTATCTTGAAGGTGGCCTGTCAAGCATATAACAATAGTGCCAAATTGTTTTAAGAACCATGTAGGTTTCAATTCAAAATACAAGAGAAAAGCACAAGCAGAATCATGATAGACTATCACAAATAACCTTTCAATTTTTCTACACTATAAAATTGGTAAGATTGTAAGTAGGATTGTTGATAAATGACTTTTCTAATTGATTGTAAGTAGGAATTGCCTTTGTTCGTATTCTTGTCCATTTATTTATTTATTTATAGAGGATTGCATAGCAATGGGGTTCCATGCATGGATTTGTCATATTTTTTGGTGCAATATACGTGGTTGACATGTAAGGCATATAAAGCATTCATTTGTTATATATATTTTTATTTGATTGATAATCATATAAAGCATTCATTTCAAAACTTCCATGATCCCTTCCCGAACCAAACATGAATCTTTCAATTCATTTGACTCTCACGCTCAATTACTTATTTATTGTTTCCTTTGTCCTGTAATTTCTGTTTCTTTGTTGGAACTTGTTACTTATGAGTGGTTCTTTCTTTTCTTTGAATTGGGTTTTTTGTTCTGTGATTAATTTTCAGCCCTTTTCTTGATGTATTTGGATTTGGGTTGGGTTGTTTTTCTTGTTCTGTTTATAAAAACAGCAGTGTACTTGTTGCTGACACCGATTCAAATCGCTGATAACTCAACAAGCTTTTTCTTCAAACCCTCGTTGACCTCCTTCTCCTCAACGTCCTCAAATTTCAATTTGGGCCAAAAGTGGTTGCCTCTTCAACTACCATCATTGAAACCAAGCTGGTATACGTCAATTTGATTTTTATCTCTGTGGTGGGACAAATTTATTAGTTGTTCTTCAAGTTAATTGAGACGATTAGTAGATTGCTGAATTTAGTTAGAAAGCAATATATATTTTCTTTTGCTAGTTGAGAAACGACAACGGTGGTGGTTGTTTTTTTGTCCTTTTCCCGAGAAAACATGGGAAAATTTTGAGGATTTGCGTAAAAGGCCCAAATTTGATCACGAGAAAAAGGATGTGTACATTATTTTTCCAAATTTTCCAGTTGCCATTTTAAAACAGTAGATATAGAAACTTATAAATCTTGATTTAATCAATAAGACTCAAGAAAACTCCCCCAAATACTTATATGAAATTTTGGAAAACGCGGCCTTGTTTGGTTTGTGTTTTGAGATATTATTTCAAAAATAATTTTCTGGAAAGAGTTTAGAAAATTTGAAAATTTGATTGATTGTTTATTTTGAAAATAGTTTTGGAGTTTGGGATGATTTGATATTTTTTTGTAGTTGAATAAATGAGTGTGAGAGAAAAAATGATTGAGAATGAGAGATGAGAGAGAAAAAGTGATTGATTGATGTGTAATAGAGAGAAAAGGGATTTTGAAATTTTTTTCTCCAAAAACATGTTTTGAGAGACAAATCAAACATGCTTGTAGAGAACACCAAAAAAAAAAAGGACACTTTTCTACTCGTTTTGAATTTCACATAAACACTTTTTATGCTCAAGAAAGCTACTAGGAAATTATACTCACTTCGATAATTTGCATACTTGTGAGTACAAAGATACGAAAATAATTACAAACAAGACATGTATCAAATGCAAGTATTGTGGTAAAAAATTTCTTCGGCTATCTATAGGGCCCATTTGGTATCACTTATAAATAAACTTTTATGAAATTGCATTAAGAAAATACCCACATACCGTCTTTGACAAACTTGTTTGGAATAATTTGGGATTTCCCTTATGTTTTGCTCTTATTTTCCATGTTTTAAGAGTTCATTTATAAGGTTTGTAACAATTTTGGACTTAAAAATGAATGTTACTGTAATGCTTTTTAGAAACTTTGCAAAGAATGTTTATGGAATGCCTATGAGCATCGAGATCTTGGTTTGCTAATCCAGACCATGTAAATTGCAAATTATGGAGGTAGGGGTTCTTTAGCTAAAAGTTACTTTTTACATCAAAGTGGGCATCAGTTAGTGGGTGGGTTTTAGGTGGTTGAATGTTCTTAATAAAGCTTTATTTATTTATTTATCTTTTTTTGTTGGCAACCATACCTCCCAATCCAATGCACTGGAATTGGCTTTTTGCAAGCCAGGTAGGTGTTGATTTGTTTTATAGTTTTTACAGTATGGTGAGTACAATGAATATGCAAACGTGTATAAGAAAGATAGCCCTTTAGGCATATTGTCAAACACATAGTCAGCAGGAAATTGCTATTGTAGCAGGACAACACAACAAGAACAACACCTAGAGGGGACAAAAGATTAAATTGCAGTAGGTTAAGGGGAAAACAACCACATCACAGCACATAGAGGGCGCGACGGAAGCATGAAGCAAATCAAAGCTTTTAAGAAATTTCCAAACTAACCGAAAATAGTAGGCAAGGGAGAAGATGGACTTACTAGGTTATTTGATTTGCTGCCGAGGGGTAAATTTAAGATGACACAATAATGCATATATAATGATCTACGCTACTGCTGCACCGCTTCCGTTTTGCAGTACATGGGGCCACCGCCATTGCCAACAAGTGAACAAGAGAACAAATACCACCGTTGCTTTCTTGAGACGGTGAAGAACAATCTCTGGTTCAACTGTAATTCCACTTGCACAGCACGGTAAATTGGAGATTTCATGCGCTAGAGGGAGGAAATTCTATTTCCACACACCACGGTTATCTTCGGTACATTCTTTCTCATTCCACACACTTGCGGTATGTTTGGGTATGGTGGGTGACCTAGGATAGAAAAGAGAAAGAAATAATTACTTAAGTTCTAATAAGAGAAAAGAAATGAAATGGAATGATGTAGATGTGATTTCTTTCCTTTTTATTTAGATAAGAAATAAATAAATAAAAAGAAATAATTGTGATTTTTTTTATTTTTGTTTGGTTAAGTTTTATTAAGAGAAAAAAAAAAGAAATTATTTTATGTTATATTACCAAAATAATTTTTTTTATATTTTCAATCATTTTATTTCTTTTATAGGAACAAAATTGATATTATGAAAATAGTGATTTCTTTTCTCTCATAATCTTTCTATTTTTTGAAATATTGAAAATGAGACTTATAAGAGACATGAATTTCTCTCTATTTCTTCTCATTTCTCTCCACTTAGATTGTCCAAACAAGTAAGAGAAATAAAAATTTCTTCATTTCTTTTCTTTTCTCTCCAAATCACTCAATTCAAACATAACGTTAATAATTTGATTCTTAAATATTTATCTTAATCCACACACTTCACGTTTTAAATATACCTATTTGATAAAAAAAAATGTGTGCACACCCTCATATTAGCCTACGCAAATTCCCAAAATAGTCTTCGCTTCAACTTGCACATCCCACCCTCCACCATGCACGGTCCAGTCTTTCCATCTCCGACAGGCATTCTCCAGTAGCCTGTAGCATCTGGCCTCCTCTACTGAAGACTGGCATTGAAGAAGATCGACAGGCATCTTCAGTAGCCATTCTCTGACTATAAATTACTTATAAGGTGAGTGAATATTGCCCATTATTATATAAAAAACATGCAATTTAGATTAGTTTTTTTTTTCCATTTTTGATAGCCGTTCGTAGTTAGCACACACTGAAACGACCATTCAGTACTGGTTTGCCGAATCATTTTAACCCATTCGGAAACCAACAATCGAATTACTTTAGACTATTCGATATTGTACTTCCGAATTTTAAGTTTTAATTTAGTATTGTACTTCTGAAACTATTGTTCATATTCAATTGTTATTTTTCGTATACTGTCTATGTATTTGACATTGTTTTGCTGAATGGTGATCGTGAACATAAATTACATAAAACAATTTCTTAATAAAAAAAGTTACATTTCCGTCGCTACATTTTTTGTTTTGCATATCCTTTTGGTTTTCTAAATTATTTGGCAAATCTTCCATGAAGTTTCGTTTGACAAACAATGGTTACCTAATGAGTGAACATTGGAAGAATGTTTACAATGGAGTCTAGTGTGTGAGAAATAATGGAGGAAGAATGTAGGTAATGGAGTGTGTGAGAAAGAATGAAGGAAAAAGGTATGCAATAAAATGTAAGAAAGAGTATCGGAAGAACGTAGCAATGGAGAGTGTGAAAAAGAGTGGAGTGTGTGAGAATAAGTGTAAATATCGTATGCCATGGGCAGTGGATATGCATAGAGAGCTTTTACAAGAAAAAAGATGTGTACAGATATCTTTATTTTGGATGTTTAAGTGTGTGGATGAATGTCTATTTTTATCATTTTAATTAAGGGTAAATTTGTAATAAAAATAAAGTTCATTACATGTGTGCACAAAAACAATGTGGTGTGTGAAAATAGAATTTCCCATTAGATTGACATTGAGTTTTTGACGCTTTTATATAAACAAATTATATTTTCACATGTCTACTTATATCGGTGCATATCATTTTTCAGTACACACTTATGAATTTGTTTAGGTATCAATTATTTCATTTCACACACCACATATTTCAATTGTAACCCTTAACTCAAATATTATATATACACTTTCATTGTAAAATTTATTATATATTTTTTTGAAGGTTGGTTTGTGCAAAAAAATGGAACCCACACAGCTTTGGATTTGTGTTCTTCATCGCTGCACTAATCCTCATTCGAAGAAAACTAAATCCCAGAATACCAAACTGGGCTTTTCTCCTCCCCTCCACAAACCGGAGTAGGGGTATTGCTGTGCCTTAATGCATAGCTGTTACTGTTGTGCTTCTTGTGGGAGATTGTTCTAAATGTTTTTCAATAATCTGAACAGTTCATATTGTAGGGTTCGTTGAGTAGAACATCCGTACAAAAAATCAAGTTGATTGAATATCTGTAACCCTATAACCAAAGCACATTTGTTTCTATAAAAATTAACGGTTAACATAGCTTTCGTAAATTTTTAAAAACAATTAGGAGCTAATCATGAGGTTATGAATATCCGATTAACTTGATTTTTTACATGAATAATATTCATGGTGAACCTTATAATATCAACGGTTAAGATTATCGACAAATACTCGGAGAGACCTCCCACAAGGAGGCAGCAATAACTGCTCTGCCTCAAGGCAGTACCCCTTCTCCCCAACAAACGACTTGCTCAAAGTTGCCTAACAACATAGGGCATTTTCCCAAATTAAGGAAAAATAGCAACTTATTTCCCAAATTAGGCCTAGTTTGGACGGAATTTCCAAACTAAGCTAAAGCGTGGTTACAAATCACGCTTTCACCGTTTTTGTGCCCCTCCCGCGAAAAATATGTAAAATCGTAAAAGCGTGGTTACAAACCACATTTTTAATTAAGAAAGCGTGGTTACAAACCACGCGTTTAAAGAATTTTGATTTATACATAAAACGTTGTTAGGAATCACGCTTTTAAGTAAAATTTGTTTTTTTCAAAAAACGTGATTGCGAACCACGCTTTTACTGTTGCTATAGTGCTAAAAACGTGTTTTCAAAACACGTTTTCAATAAAACATCAAACCCACCACTCATACTCTTCTCTCCCTCTCTCTCTCTCTTTCTCTGTGTGTGACACACACACCTACAACACTCACACACTCTAATCAAACATATATTATTATTAATATATATTAATTTTATTTTATAAAATTGAGACCAATATTAAATATATATAATAACAATAATTTCTAATAGCAAATAATAATTTTTATATAATTTTTGTAAATATAAATCATTTTTATATAATTTTTATCTTTCGAGTGGTTAGAAATAATTTTTTACAAATTAAATTGAAACAACCATACGTATGTATATAACCTGCCCAAAAGTTAAAATGATAATTAATTTTTACCCTTAAATGATAATTATTTTTCATTTTTTATTTCTTAACCAAATTAATTTTTAATTTAAAAAAAAAACTAAAAATCAAACCATACATAGCCTAAAAATCTTTTGATAAGTCGTTTCAATTTATATTTACAAAATTTTAAAAAACTATCATAAAAACTTGTTTGATAATTTTTTTGGTTTATAAATGGTTATCTCAATTTGTAAATTTGAGAAAAAAACGTAAATTCAAAAAATGAGTTTACCTTGGTTTTTAAACAAAAATTTAAAAATTTTATTAACAATTTTTTTTTTCAATTATTTTTTTTTCAAATAACTTTTTTTCAAATATTTTTTTTTTCAAATAATTTTTTTTTTCCAATTAATTTTATTTATTTTTCAATGAATTTTTTTTCCAACTAGTACTAACTGAGGGAGCAATTGATAATGCTACTTTAAACCTTAGGGAGGCGTTTGTAATTTCTAAAATGTGAGGGGTGTCAATGTAATTTACCCAGTGAGGGCAAAATTGGTATTTAAAAAAATTAAATTGTTGGGAGAATCTGTAATAAAACTTTAAACCTCAAGGGAGAGATGTAATTTCCAAAAGGTGAGGGAAGAACTGTAATAAACATAAATCTAAGGAGGTGTCAGCGTAATTTACCTAAATAAAAAAAAATTAAGAATTAAAGTAAAAAAGTAATAATTTTATATAGTTGATTATTATTTGCTATTATAAATTGGTATTATATATATTTAATATTGGTCTCAATTTTATAAAATAAAATTTATATATATTAAAATTATATATGTTTGATTAGAGTGTCTGAGTGTTGTGGGTGTGTGAGAGAGAGAGAGAAAGAGAGAGAGAGAGAGAGAGAGAGAGAGAGAGTGAGTGTGAGTGAGTGAGTGAGAAAGAAGAGTGTGAGTGGTGGGTTTGATGTTTTATTGAAAACGTGTTTTGAAAACATGATTTTACATTGTGCTATACCAATAGTAAAAGCGTGATTTGTAATCACGTTTTTTGAAAAAAATAAATTTTACTTAAAAATGTGGTTCCTAACAACGCTTTATGTATAAATCAAATTTCCTTAAAAGTATGGTTTGTAATCACGCTTTCTTAATTAAAAGTGTGGTTTGTAACTACGCTTTTACGATTTTACAAATTTTCCGCAGGAGGGGCACAAAAACGATGAAAGCACGCTTTAGCTTAGTTTTGGAATTCCATCCAAATTAGGCCTAGTTTGAAAAATAAGTTACTGTTTTACCTTAATTTGGGAAAAGGCCCGACAACATACGGATGAAGCTAAATTATATAAATAAAATGATGGATAGATTTATATCTAAGGAGCATATTCAATCAAACAAACCAAAATTAAATATGGCATAGTTTGGGAAGTTGGTTTTGATGGGTTAGGGGCTAAAATACCCACAAAAAACAAAAATAGGCTATTTTAACCATAAAAAACAAAACATCAAATCCAACTCATAATCATTACACTCTTCTCTCACAAAAAAAGTTGGAAAATTCAAAAAGTTATTCCCAAACCACACTTTTTAACCCCAGGTTAAAATAGCAAAAAAATCAAAAAGCTAACCCACTTCCCAAACGGAAGCATATACAGTTTGTCATCAGTGGATCTCCAAAGCAATGTTGTGAAACCCGGACCGGACCGGCCGGTCGAACCGGTTGGACCGGGAACCGGGCCTGGCTCCGGTCCGGTCAACCCTCCAGAACCGGACTGTGAGCAAAACCGGCCTGGAAATTGAAAACCGCCAGAACCGGCGGTTGAACCGGGATAACCGGTGAACCGGACCGGTTCTCGGCGAGTCAGACCGGCGATTTTTTTTATTTTCTTTCTTTCTTTTCTTTCTTTCTTTCTTATATATTTATATTTATATATATATATATATATATATTAATTATAAATATATTTTAAAATTTTGACTAAAAATTCTTACTTCAAGAGTCTCCTCTCATAAGAAAGAGTCTCATTGGAAGTTGGAGAAGATTATGAAAGTCTATTCCTATTTATAGGAGAAAAAATTTCAAAAAGAACCTACAAAATTCTATGTGGGATTCAATCAAATTATTTGAAACATATTGATGGGAGGGAGAGTTGAAAATTTCATTTCCCTCCAAAATTAAACCTAACATTGAATCAATTTGTTTGGAGGGAATGCTTAAAAATTTTAATTTCTTTAAAACAAGTGACTTTTTTTTTATCAATTATAACTTTATTAAATATTATTAATAAATATTATACAACAATTTTTATTTTTATTTGAGTATTTATATATATTTTTATTTATTTATAATTTTTAATTATATTTTTTAATTATATAATATTAATTATGACGTCACGGTTCGACCGGTTTGACCCGACGGTTGAACCGGTGACCCGTCCACCCGGTCACTTTTCCGGTTCGCTCACCGGTCCGGTTTTCAAAACATTGCTCCAAAGGACTTTGGAGATTAGTTGAGGAAAAAATTACAGTAAATATATACCTAATGTAGCATGTATAAATGAAAACTTGTCAAGAAGTCAAATTAGTGGTTTTGTAATGCCAGAGGCGATGGTGATTAGGGATGACAATGGATAATCTACCCTATAGGTATTCATGGAGACCCAACTTAAACACATGGGTTTTTCCCTTTTTTCTTATACATTGGGTAGGGTAAGTGATATTATTTAAATATTCACAGGGGATGGGTCGGGGATGGATACCCACTAATTTCTCCATATGTTTATTTTATTTTATTTTTAAGATTCACAACCAAAACTAAGGCCTCGTTTGGGAACAGGCTAATTTAGTAACTTTTTGGCTATTTGGCTAAAAAGATAGGTAAAAAAAACTTGTATGTTTGGGATGACTTTTTGGTTAATTACGAAAAGATGTGTAAAAAGTAGAAAGAAAAGAGAATCTTTGACTTTTTGGTATGGGTTGTTGGCTTTTTGGCTAATTTAGTAACTTTTTGACTAATTGGCTAAAATAGCCTCTTGCCAAACGAGGCCTAAATATACATTCAATTTTTTTTTTTTAAGGTTCACAACCAATTTTTTTTTTTTTTTTAGATTCATAACCAAAGCTAAATATACATTCATTTTTTTTTTTTTTTTAAGGTTCATAACTTTTTTTTTAAGATTCAAAACCAAAACTAAATATACATTCAATTTTATTTTATTTTATTTGGCTCAACAACAAAATCAAATATACATTAATTAACATTGTTACATTATTCTTGTCAAATTTTATGTATATCTAGAATTTTTAAAATTTATTTAGAAAAATTCTATTCCTAAAAAAAAATTTCATCTTCTTTTTAATTTTTTTTTTAATTTTATGTATCTCCTTCTCCTCTCTATTAATTGATCTTCGATAATCTGAAGGCGAGTTATTGCTCTCGTTTCCATCTTCTTCTTCTTCTTTTTTCTTTTTTAAATTTTTATTTGCATTTATAGAATGAATTTTCTTGTTTCAATATCTTCTGCAATTGTTTTATTAGATTTCTCTCTGATTTGATGTAACCTTAGATTGAATTTTTCATTTTCATCTTAACTAGAGATCACCTTAATTAAAATTTTGTACATTTTTTTCTTCAATTTCCATGTTTTGATTATGATTAATTGTGCGTTTTTGATCGATAGTCACAATCTTGTCATCGCTAGATTGTCATCATCACAAATCGCCATTGCTGTAGTGAGAGGATGAGAGAGAGTGAGAATTAGAACTCTACTTGTCAACAGAGTAGTGAAAACATATGGAGAAATTATTTTTCGATGTACCTAAAAAAAATATAAAAAAATTAGTGGGTACCCATCCCCGGTTGAGATTTAGGCCTAGTTTGGGAAGACTAAATAAGTGCACTTTTTGACTTTTTTTGTATTATGTGTAGAAAAAGTAGAGAGGAGATGTTGATTGATGTGACTCAAAAAAGATAAAAAGATGAAATAAGTGCACTTTTTTCTTTGTAGCCAAACTTGGCCTTAAAGAATATCACTTACCCTACTCGATAGACAAGAAAAAGGGGAAACCCAAGTATTTGGGTTTGGTCTCCATGGATACCCATATGGTAGGTTATCCATTGCCATCCCTACTCTGTTGACAATTAGAGTTCTAATTATCACACTCTCTCATTCTCTCACTACAGTAACGACAATTTGTGATAACTACAATCTAGTGGTGACAAGAATGTGACGATGGATTAAAAATGAGCAATTAACCATAACCAAAACATGAAAATTGAAGACAAAAATGTACAAAATTTTAATTAAGGTGATCGCTAGTTAAGATGAAAATTGAAAAATTCAATCTAAGGTTACCATCAAATCAAAGAGAAATCCAATAAAACAATTGCAGGAGATATTGAAACAAGAAAATTCATTTTATAAATGCAAATAAAAATTAAAAAAAGAAGAAGAAGAAGATGGAAACGAGAGAAATAACTCACCTTCAAATTATTGAAGATCAATTAATAGAGAGGAGAATGAGATACATAAACTAAAAAAAAAAAATTAAAAAAATTAAAAAAGAAGATGGAATTTTTTTGTAGGAATAGAATTTTTCTAAATAAATTTTAAAAAATTCTAGATATACATAAATTTTCACAAGAATAATGTGAAAATGTTAATTAATGTGTATTCGATTTTGTTGTTGAGCCAAATAAAATAAAATAAGATTGAATGTATATTTAGCTTTGATTGTGAATCTTTAAAAGAAAAAAGAAAAAAAAAAGTTATGAACCTTAAAAAAAAAAAATTTTAAAAAGAAAAAAAAAGATTGAATGTATATTTAGTTTTGGTTGTGAATCTTAAAAAAAAAAAAAGTTATGAACCTTAAAAAAAAAAAAAAAATTTTAAAAAAAGAAGAAAAAAAAAAGATTGAATGTATATTTAGCTTTGGTTGTGAATCTTTAAAAAAAAAAAAGTTGTGAACCTTAAAAAAAAAAAAAATTAAAAAAAAAAAAAATTTAATATATATTTAGTTTTGGTTGTGAATCTTAAAAAAAAAAAATAGTTGTGAACCTTTAAAAAAAATAATATTTAAAAAAAAAGAAAAAAAAAGATTGAATGTATATTTAGTTTTGGTTGTGAATCTTAAAAAAAAAAAAAAAGGATTAAGTTGGGTTGGGGAATATCCAAACCCATTAGGAGATGGGAAGGATAATACCCATGTAGAATGGGGAATGGGAAATGAAAAAAAATAATTATAGAAAAATAAAAAAAAAAAATTAATATTCATCCCATTACCTTTCATTGCCGTTCCTAATAATAATGAGGAAGAAGAGACCGTATTGTTGTTAACGACGAACCAAGATCGTTTTACTCTCTATTGTTCTTCATTGGATTTGTAACAAAACAAATTGAATTTATTTTGAAGAGTGAGGAAAAAAACAAAAGAATTCGTGGGTTTATTTTTTATTGTTGGTGGTAGGAAAAGAGGGAGAAGAGAGAAGAGATGACATGAGTTGGGTAAGATTTTGATGGCCATTATAATTATTTTATTTTAACGTATAATTATTATTAAAATAAAATTTTATTAAACGTGGGGATTGAGTTAAATAAGTATCCAAAATTAAAATTTTCCTTATATATGGCTATTATAGAAGATTATAGACAGGCATAGATTTCTGCCTTAGAATTCAGATAGTAAACATCAAATTTGTACAATAACTAAATAAATAAATACTAGTATAGAATGGTGGCATGCCTTGCATGCACTCCCGATACTCTTCCGGGGAGAAACCCATTCCCCCGGCGCTCTAACAATCATCATCATCATGGGCAGCAGCAGCAGCGAAGGTTTGGTCATCGGATTGCACTGTCATTACTCCAAAACTGTAGGGATTTCAAGCAACTTAAGCAAATCCATGCGAGAATCATTCGAAACGGACTCTCTCAGGAGCAATCACTCCTTGCAAAACTCATTCGTCTTTGCGACTCTTACGCCAAGATGGACTATGCAACTCTTTTGCTGCTCCATCACCCCCTACCAAACCCAAACCCAAACCCAAACCCAAACCCAAACCCCCCTTTTGCTTCTTCTTCTTCTTCTTCTTCTTCAACCTTCGCTTGGAACCTCGTCATTAGGTCCCACACCCTCAACGGCAGCCCACACCAAGCTCTCCTCCTCTATAACCTCATGATCTGCAGAGGCCTACCACCCCCCGACAAGTTCACCTTCCCATTTGTTATCAAGGCCTGCCTCGCTTCCTCTTCTCTCCACAAAGGAAAGGAGGTCCATGTGCTCGCTTTCAAATGTGGCTTTTCCCATGATATATTCCTTCAAAATACCCTGATGGACCTCTATTTCAAGTGTGGGGATTTTGATTATGGCCGTAAGGTGTTCGACAAAATGCGTGTAAGGAACATAGTCTCCTGGACCACCATGGTCTCTGGCCTCGTTGCCTGCTGCGCTGATTTGGATGCTGCTCGTCTGCTTTTCGAACAAATGCCTATCAAAAATGTTGTTTCCTGGACAACAATGATCAATGGCTATGCCAGAAATCGACGTCCCCACGATGCCTTTGAGTTTTTCTGGAGGATGCAGCGTCATAATGTCAAGCCCAATGAGTTTACACTGGTTAGCCTGTTAATCGCTTGCGCTGAACTGGGGAGCCTGAACTTGGGTCGCTGGATTCATGACTTTGCTCTCAAGAATGGGTTCACTATGGGAATTTTCCTCGGAACGGCTCTTATTGACATGTATAGCAAATGCGGTAGTTTGGAGGATGCGAAGCAAGTGTTTGACAGCATGCAAGTTAGGAGCACAGCTACGTGGAATTCTATGATTACCAGCTTGGGAGTGCACGGGCATGGAGAGGAAGCCCTGGATCTATTTGCGAAGATGGAGATGGCAAATATACAGCCAGATGCTATTACTTTTGTAGGAGTTTTATGTGCTTGTGTACGAGTAAATAACGTGACTGAGGGTCGTAAGTACTTTAAATATATGAGTGAACGTTATGGTATCACCCCTAACGCAGAACACTACACTTGCATTATTGAACTCTGCAGTCATGACAACATGTTGGATGAAGCTTGCAAATTAGCAGAAGTGGATGATATGCCTTCTTAGCCAAACAGCAAGGATGCTGGGTGAGTCAAGCTGCCTAGGGTCAGCAATGTGCTTGTTCTCTCCATATCAGCTTCTCCGCTTAAAGTGGGACATGGGTTGATTTTCTGATACAAAAATTGATGTTTCTTCCAACTATACGGCAATTTATTTCCCACACAAAAAAGTGAGCTTCTTTTCAAAGAAGGTTACAAAAACTCCAAGCCAAAGATGTAATGATCGTTACGAATCTTTACTGATACAGTGCACAAAAGATGTTTGGGCTATATTGGTTTCTTGTCATACAGCCAGGTTTTAACTACTGTAAGTTCAGTTCATGTATTCCCATGGTTTACCTCTATTATTTATAGGTAACTACTAACACTCAGCAGCATGCAAGGGCTTTTAGTATTTACAAGTCTTTTGTAAAATATGATTTTATCTACTGAGATTTGGAACCATGATTCAGCACTATTCTTTTCAACTATATTGTTAGGAGCTATATTCTTCTATTAGGACAATGCCATCTGAAAGTATAAATCCCTCTTGATGTTTGAAATTTTTGATTTTACTTTACATTTATTTATGTTAATTTAAGAAATTAAACTTGATAGAAAGTATATACCTTATAATAGTGCCCATCTTTGATATCTTCAATAACTTATTCAAAAAGGACAATGACAGATTGATGTGGATGTTACCCATGGACACGGATTAGGATGGTTGAAGTGAAAAAAATGTTTCTAGAGTGTTGTGTTTTCGCAGAATTGTAAGTGACAGTTATGAGGCCAACTGTGTTGTAATGTATATACAGAATGTTCAGGTAGTAAAGGAACAACTTATATGAGTATTATCAAAATGAGAATATTGAGATGCATGTATGGTGTTCGAGAAAAGATAGAATAAGGAAATAATGTATCTACAAAAAAGTTAGTAGTGACATTATTTCCATATCCAAACTATTTCATTTCATATTGTTATAAATACCAAAAGGAAGTGGAGATGAGAATTTAAAAAAATGGGTTGGCCTTGATTTAAAAAAAATGGGTTTTTCTATCTATATTTGGGCTCTCCTGGTACACAAAATAGAAGAGGGATTTGGGTTTTGTTTGTCAAATTGGATTCACTTGGTGCACAAAATAGAAGAGGCTTATGGTCTAGGATTGTTGCTTTTAGCTGTTACTTCTTTTTTGGCTCTTTTTAAGTTCATCACTATTGCATTTGTTATTTGCTAATGTAATCTTTCAATATTGATCTTCTTTCATTTTGTATTTGGATTATGCTCTTGGTTTGGTTTGGATCTCATAGTTATCTTAATATATATTGTTTTGAGTTTAATTTTGGATGCATCATGTTATTGTATGTGGTATGTCTTGTTTGTAATCAGATTTATTATTATTATTATTAGTGAATTAAAGGCTTTGTTTTTTTAGGTTCAACAACATATCTATAACCATATATAAAAAGCGTGAAACCATAAGCGTGAATCTAATGCTGTATATGACTTGAGAACCCTCAAAACTCTCTCAAATTACTAGTTCACCCCACCACCATTGTTGGTTATGCAAATCTTAAGCCATATGGGCCTTCAATCTATCAGCCACGTGGTCTCACGAAAGACAGCTGGCAGCGTCGATGCTATGCTACGCAAACGACTTTACTCAATTCATAGCTCTATATCGACGCTGTGCTATGGTTCTCTGTATTTGTTCTTATCAACGTTGTTCTCTGTATTTGTTCTTTCACTGATGAGATCCTACTGGCCACCGCTATCCACTTTATTCAACCCCCCCTCCCTCGCTTTCACTCTCTCTCTCTCTCTCTCTCACACACACACACACACACACACACACAAACCCTTGATTGCTTTGGTTTAGGTTTTGTCATTCTTCACTTATTTGAGCAGTCAAATTCTGTAAGAGCTATGAAATTTTTTATTAGCAGTTCTCTATAACGTCACGTGTTCAATTTTCTATGATATATATGTATCTATGTTCAATGATTATTTTGTATTTGATAGACAATGGTCTTGCTAGGCATACAAAACTTCTGCATAGAAGCTATTTGTGGATTTGTTAAAGAGACTAATACTTCATTGGCTCCACGGTTTGACATAGATATAAATATTGTTGTGGTATATGATTTGTTTGTTAGTAATTCTTCATATGGTATGTAGATTCAATCATTTCAATTTTTATTTGAGTGAAACATTTGTCTAACCTTTCTATTTTGTTAGGATTTCCCCTCTTGTTTGTAACAAGAAACCACAAGAATTCGGCAAGTCAGGTGTTTGAAGATATTTCCGAGAAATAACCCATCAACTCAGTGCTGTTGAAAAACTTATTGTATACCATTAGTATGCAAGAATAGAACAATCCATCTTCTTAGTACCCGAGAGGCAGAAAAAGTAAGTGAAGAAAAATTTAGAACTGAAACTTGGTCCTAAAAACTGAATATCTTCAGTCCAATATGACTTCTAAAATGTATCAGTCAATAGCTATAGATGCAATCTATATGTTTAGTTCCCTTTTTGTCAAAAAAATAAAAATAAAATAATAATAAATAAAGGAAAAAAGAGAGAGAATATAATGAATATATTCACTTATCTCTATCTTATTTTTATATCTGTTTATTCCATTGTCTCAGCTCAAGTCTTAAATAGTAATGTAGTTTGGTTCACTTGAATTGAATGAAATGGAATGTTATTCCTTAACTTCCTTATAAAAAAACTATTCTATTTGTAAAATATTTTCCATCAATTTTTTAGCAAATCAAATGATCATCTCAATTAATTTCAGAAAATAAAACAGAACATAAAAGTTTTTAAGAATTCAAATGAGTTACTGTAAAGGGAAGGGAGTGTGGTATATCAATGGCGTGCAACCAAACCCATAATAGATTTTTTTTAAATTTTTTTTATTTAAATACTGCCTCACCTATAATAGATTTTAATTTGTTTATTTATTTTTGGTGTAGGAACATTGCTTTTCTCCTTGAGTATATGTTTGTTCCCTTTTAATTAGCTTTTCTCTTTGCTTTGCCGGAGTGAGAAAGTGTATGTTCATGTCTATATCTTTTCTATCTAAATGTTCATGTCTCTGTTTTTTTTCCCTAAGTTATTAATTTTTAAGGAAATCATTATATTGCCATGGACATCATTGATACTTTGCTGCTCAGTGTCTTTTATTTTTTTTAGTACCCCAAAATTTGTACATCCTGCCATGTATAGTTGCTCCTGTTTTCTATACGGATTCCTGTTTTAAGTTTTTGCTTGGCTGCTGATCTAATAGATTCTTGATAGCTTATAAAATACAACTGTTCATGGTCAGGTGTCTGGGGTCTAAAATTACAAAACCAAACACTTTCAAGTTGAGGCACCACCGACCTGCAATGACCTCTAATTTATTCTACTTCTAGCTTTGTGTTGAACTGCAAAGGTACGTCTGAAGTGTATTTAACTTAATTGTTTCTGTACAATATCTAGCTCATGGAAATTCCAATCTCATTAGATGTCTTTGTTAATTTAAAAAAGTCTTATCCAAGTTCTTAACCTCTTCCTATGTAAGGTCCAACTCTAATATGTAGCAAAGTGCTAAATGCATTTGAAAAATGTCCAAAACTATATAATCTTTTGAGATGTCCTCGAGTTAGTGGGAACATGAAATAAGTATGTCAACCCGATTTCTTGCATGTGAAAAATGTCAAAAACTATATATATAGTTTCAACTTTGTTGCATTAGTTTTTTCAAGCTTGTTTTTGTTTTCTTTTGTTGCTTTGTTTCATTGATTTCAGTTTTCGTTAAAGTGATTGGACTTCTTGTTCTTCAAATTGAATGAAGGGTTCACTTTGTATTTTCGGTCGTTTTGTTTCAGGTACAAAATGATCCATTTTGTGTGTTGTCTCTATTGTTCTTCAATCAGGTATGAGGAAGACATTTTTGCATTAATTTTGTGTATCTAAGTTTGGATATGTTTTTTATTCTGCAAATTTATCTAAAAATTAGCCTAAATTTAAATTGTTTTTTATTGATTGTGTCAATATATGCTTCTTCTTTGGCTATTGCTGCTGTTTAATTTTTCCACGAATTGGGTTTTTTTTGTATTTTTCATTGCATCAAATATTGCTGGATATGAATGGGTGTGCAGCTATGGAAGAATTTCTAACTTTTCTGTTTTAGTAAAATGAAGCAAGATTTCTTTTCTACTTGTGTATGTACGCATGCATGTATATAAATTGATTGTTCTATCGACATCTTGGAATTTTTGGAACATGTTAAATTGATTTTCTTTTATATAGATAACTAATTGAATTTTCCTGCTATTTTACTTTTCTGTAACAATTTTTGTGGTTATCTTAAGTTTTTAATCTGTATATATGTGTAATGTGTGTATTAATGGTGTGGAGATGTAATTTTGTTGTAGGGATGAGAAGAAGGACGAAGGGCTTTGGAAAGAGAAGCAAGGGATTAAAGGATATGTCAGGGTTAAGAACAAACAGGACATTGCAGGTTTTTTTTTGCTCTTATTTTCTTTGATTTTTGTTTATTCATCAAATTTATGCTCTATTTTGTTGCCTAGAACATAAAGTTTTTTTTTTTAAAATTTTAAATTTTAATTGTCTTCTGAATCAAATGAGCTGATAAGGTTTACCTTGTTGTGGGATGAGTTTCTTATTTCTTAATTTGTCAGTTTTTTTAGTTCATTCTCTTCTGGGCACTGTTAATGGTGTACATGTTTGGTTCTACATTTGAAGCTTTCTTTCAACGTAGAGATTCTTCTATTGTGTACTTGAATTCATTTCAAGATTTTGCTTGGGTTTTTTTCCTTTTCCCTTTTTGGGTTACTTTCGAATCATCTTTTTGGTTGGTATTTCAATTGAATTTTGAAACTGGTTTTATCTGGCTAATTGAATTTTTTGTCTTCTTTTAATTGACTTCAAGTTCATTGCTTGTTTTCAAAAAAATTCTGAAAAACATTTTTTGAATGCTGGTATGAGGAATTGTGGATGAATTTGCCACATTTGGAGCCACTTTTTGTATATTATTCTGCGCAAATGTATTTCCATGTCCTGTAATCTTGTCAAAGTTTGTTAACTTAGAATGTCTTTGTATATCTTGTTCACATAGACTTAGTGATTATAATGTCAATTCTCTGTTGGTTTTGTTTGGTAAAGCGGTGAATTTCTTGCTTCTCCTCCTCTGTACAGGGACATGTCCTTTAAGACTTTTGAGCTGAAATCTGTTTTTGGGTATTAATTGAAACACCTGATATTTCATGAAGTAATCATTAAAAGAACCCTATGCCCATTTTAGTTCTTTGAGTTTGGAATCCAATGGTGTAGCTCATGTTTCTCTCTTTGAGGGATTGTTGGAATCTATAATCTGTATTAGAAAGAGTATGAGGGGAGTTTCACTGGTAATATTGTCTGCAAAGCTAGTTCATTTCTTTATATACTTCATCTTTTTTAGTGGTAATTTGCTTGGTTAAAAGTCTTAGAGCGCTGAATGGGTTTTTGCTTGATCAAATAATAGTGGGTGATGGAAATTTTTAACTAGCATGGGGAGGAAGAGGCTGAGCCTGCTTTCAAGGTAGATGATCTTCTATACATGAGCACACCTGACCTTCTTTGCACTTTTTCTTTATACATTGGTGGTAATAACCAGACTGAAGTTATGTATGGGACAACATTAGTTCACAGGCTGTAGAGTTAAATCATCTAGCATGTCCAGATAGTCTGTAAGAATATAAGTCAAGAAAATAATAAAAGAAGAATATGATCTCTTGCTTAAATTAAATTGAGGTTGCTGAGGAATTGGAGCTTACTACTAAACGATACAACATGTAAAACCTAGAAGGTTATACAACTATTTTCTTTATTTTTGCCTGTGAATGATCCACAATTCTTAAATCATGTTCTCTGGTTCTGTGGGAGCCGACTAAAAAACTTGCACATTCGGCAGACAAAGCATATCTGGGCCCATCCATCATGGACCCAAACCAATTAGGCCCATTGAATCGTTGAATTTCAAACGCTGAGCAGGTTGTTTGCTGATCGGATGATACACCGACTAAGTGATACCGACAGTATCGGCAAACAAGAATGCCGCGTATCAGAGTAGGTCTGGGCTGTACCTTTTTAGAGGTGTAGTAGGAACTTGGGTCCTGGCATATTAAAATGATGATGGCAAATCGGTCATATTATGTAGGACATATCTACATTAAATGGCTATATAAGGAAGGCAGATAGAAAAAGAGAGGTATGCATTATCAACCAATTAAACTCTCTTTCTGAAATATTTTACTCATTACATAATCTGACTTAATTGTCGGAGTGCTAATTTCGACACCCCCGATTGGAGTGTTTCCTGTTTTAGGCACCGGAGCAAGGATAGAGCAAAAGCCTGTTTGAGACGAAGGAATATTGTTGAACCACCCCTCATAGGTTCAATATTTGATCAATTTTGCTTGTAGTTTCAATTCATACAATAAAATTTCTAAAATTTATATAATGATAATTTTGTGTTTTTGTCTCACTCTATTATTCCTAGCCAATCATAGACGATCGCCACGACTTTATTCCTAGCCAATGATGCACAACCCTAGGGTCCAACTAGTTTTTTTTTTTTTTATAAAATAAATTAATTAAGGGTTTTGGTATTTGAATGATCGCGTAGAAAATTAATTACTAATAGTTGTTGACGATGATAGTTGTTATTAAGAGATTTTCTAATCATACTGACCATTGACAAACCCTACAAAATTAATCCAAATAATTTCTATATAATTTTACACCAGTTCAAGAATGCCTATTGTACGGGGTGGAAATATTCCGGCAAGCCCGTACTCCTTTCTTCCAAGCTCCGTTTACGTCTGATCACCTGCGAGCAAATAACGGTGAGCTGCCCGGCGGTGTGTGGCCGGAGAAACCCTCCGACGATCAAGTTAGCACACACCTTAGGTTAGAGAGAGAAAGAGAGGAGTGTTAGGGTGTAGGAGTTTTCTTACAAAGTGTTCATCCGTCCGTATGGGGGGCGCCGACATGCTTATATACCCTCTACGCCCCATATCCACTCCCAGTCAACTCCTGATACGTGGCTCTGCTATCCCATCTGTCAGCATAAACCTTGCTGAACATCACCTAATCTCAACTGCCTGCCTTCTCAACCAGAGCCCGGCAGCCGAGCTTCTCTAACCACGGCCGGGCTGTGCTTAATACCCAAGCACTTCACTGGCCAAGGCCAAGGAAGACCGGGCTAGGCGGCATCTCGGCAAAGCTTAGCCCGGGGCACCTCCTGTAGTCGGACTTCCTGCCGATCAAATGATTACCTCGGCTAACCACGCCTTTCCGGGCGCCGGTCACTCAGCTTGACTAGCTCCGCCATTGCCTGATCAAGCAGCTCGGTCCAACCGAGCTCTGCCTTGCCGAGCAGCTTCTTTACGGTCTGGTCGGCGCATGTTTGGCCCAACTCCTGCCCGGCCCAATTCCTGGCAGCCCGTCAACGGGCGGATCGCCAGTCATCTCGGCCCCATGCATCATTAGGCTCTCAACCTGCTCGGCCGTTACCTCGGCCAAACTCCAGATCATAAATCTCCCTCTCAATTGTCCCTTAATTCCGTTCGCGCGAGCGTGACTGGGATTACCTATACTTCGATCGGGGTAACTGTTCTTCGGTCTTCAAGAGACAAAGGGCGACCGGGCTAGTTAACATAACTGTCTGCAAACTTGCCCGGTTATACTCCTCGGCTGACGTCCTCTTCTTCGAAAGTAGCCCGGTTGGCTCTTCGACTCTTCAACCTGTCTCCTCAGTTCTGACGTCGCCATAAATGGGGACACGTGGCGGGCTGCCATTGGTTCTCGAGTAGCCAACCCGCCGTTTTTGCCAGAATTTGAATTTGGGCGGTCTCACCCTTGTCTATACATACAAGACCTCCCCAAACTCAATTTCCTCCTACTGCCATTCTGCTATTCGACTCCAGAGCTCTAGCATCTTTGTCCAGGCCTCATTTGCCGTTCTTTGCGTTTGTGCTCGAAGGAAAAGCAGTTGTCCCTCACTGGTAAGACCTTCGATCCCTCTTTTGTTGCTATTTTCTTTAATATTACACACATTAGGGCACTAAAACGTAACTCTTAGGGCATAGGCCATAGAAACCGTCCCAAACCTCCCACTGTTCTTGGTGTTCTTTATTTTCCTGAAGAACACTGAAGAACTGGGGCGGACCGGGCTCCTGGTCTTCATTTGATCCAAAAAACCAACCTAACCGAGCAAATAACATGTTTGTCTCAATCTCAGCAAAAACCGAGATAACAAAAGGACTTGGCCGCTCAACCGGGCTAACATCTGGTCTGCTTGGGCGATCGAGCTCCTTAGTTAGATTAGACAACCGAGGTGGTTTGGCACTCTGAATGACCGAGCTAAAGTCCAGCTCCTTTCGCGCGACCGCGCTCACACTTACACTTGCCATCCTTTTCCTGCAGAGTCCAAGGGGACCATTGTCCATTCCTGAGGCTCTCAGGACCGAGCAGCAACGAATTACCACAGTGCCAAACCCCTCAGCCGAGCTATCCTAGGCCGGCCACAAATGGGGAAATTCCGCTTCCTAGTGGATACTCCGGCCGCGCTGGCTGCGTTCAGGGAGGAGTACGGCATCACGGCCGATGTCCACCTGGAGCTCGCAGAAGAAGAGACCACGCCTTGGGGTAGAACAGAACAATGCCCCTTCACCGTGCTGTCGATCGTCGAAGGAGGCCTCCGCTTTCCTCTGAACCCACTTATCACCGAGTTCCTACGCCGAACCGGGCTAGCACCCACCCAAGTGTCCACCAACACTTACCGGATAATAAACGGCGTGCAAGAGCTAAATAACCGGTTAGGCATAAGCCTAGGTTTAGCCGAGATCCTGCGCCAATACACCCTAGGCCACACCGGCGACGGTCTCGCCTATTATCTCAAGATTAGACCGGGCAGAGAGAAAATCGTGACCGGCACACCAGACAAGGATCTTCACGACGATGATTTCTTCTGGGTGTCTGGCAATTACGAGACAGCCGAGGTACCGGGCTGGATAATAAGCAAAAACTTTGGCAGCACATGTAAGCCGCACAAACTATCTCGGTTAATACACTTTCTTCGTGTTTCGTACTTTAATCATTTTCTTTCTTGTTTCTTTTGCAGCAATCCAAGCCTTGCAAGCCAACTATCATTTCCCCAACGTAGAGGCAATCAGGACCGCGCTCCGCTATCGCGATCGAGATTGCAACCAATTGCTCGGCTACAGTCCCACATACAGATACTCCGCTCCCCGCCGGAGTAAAGTTACAGACTTCCTACGCGCTCCAACACCTCCACCAGATCCAACTCTGCCAGACGTTCCCCTCATTCGCCTGACAGAGGAACAAGAAATGGCCAAACGAAGCAGAATCAAGAACTTGCTCACCGCCACATCCGCCAAGATACTGAGCGTTGTCACTCGCTCGCCAGCCGCCGGTCAATCCAGTGGCGCTGTGGTCGCTCTTGCCTCTCAAGCGACCGGGCAGTCCGGCCGAGAACCTGCTCCACGACGTGCCGGTAAAAGAGCTCGGGCAGACCCATCTGCCGCGCTAGTCGCCGAGCTGACTACCGAGCATCCATCTGACGCCCCCGTCCCAGTGCCGGCCTGGCGTCCACAGTTAAAGCACCGGGCTCAAGACATCCCGGCCACGGCTTCGATCAAGGGCGACAAAGAGCATTTGCTCGCCTTCGATCTTTCCAAAGCTCTTCTTCTACCGAGCGACGTGGTCGGCAGCGACCACGTCCCTGACACTCGGTTGGTCAAATCATCAGTGAAGTCTATGGCTAGGGTAAGTCAATGTACCTCTGAAAATTTCACAAGTGTTTACCAGGTTCCTTTTCTAATCAACTTTGCTTCTTGCAGGCCATTCAGAAACAACATCTCGTATTGGAGCGCATCCATAGGCTTCGGCAAAAGGCCAATGACACAGCCAGCCAAGTTGAGAGCCTCCAAGCCGAGCTCGGCCGGGCAAAGTCTTCGCTTAAGATGGCAAATGCAGACAACAACAGACTGCTCGGTCAGCTGGATGCGGCCGAGAAAAAACGGGATGAGCTCCAAACCGAGGTAAACGCGCTGAAAAAGTCGAAGAAGAAAGACTGCCGGGCTGCTAACAACGCCGGCTTCAATGAAGCCGAGCAGAGCTACAAGAAGCAAGTCTTTGCAACACAAGACATCTACTTCAAGGCTGGCTGGAAGTCCGCCTGCGAGCATCTCGGCCAGGGCTCTGACACCGACGTATTTGCCAATCCTCCTCCTGCTTCGCTACCGGTCTACCTCGTGCCTTACGCGAACGATGTCTTCAGTGCTTTGCAAGCTGAGGTCGAGGAAGGGCTTGAAGAAGGAGATGCAGAGACAGATTCGGAGGCAGAAGATGCCGAGGTGCAGGAGCAGCCCGGTCATGAAGAGCCCGGTGCCCGAGACAATAGTCCAACCATAAACCTTGAAGCCGCGGAGGATGAGTTTACCAATCTCTCCCCCCTAGTTTAGTTTTCTTCTATTTTTGTATTTTTGCTTTCGCGCTTTTGATGTAACCGGGCCCTGTCCCCACCTTTTGTATTTACTTTCTTATCAATGAAAAAACTCAAATTTCGCTAAGTGTTTGCACGGTTGTTATCGATTCCGTCTTCGGCAAATCATCTCGGTGTTAAATCATAGATTGAACAACACCTCGTCAACTGGAATTCATAACTCGGTTGAAATACTTAGAACAAAACGAATTCTTAAACCGAAATAACCATCTCGGTTGGTAATAACAAAGTTGAACAAATCACCAACTCTTCCAACCGGAGTAAATCATCTCGGTTGGGAATCCTGAGTTGGACTAAACACCAACTCTTCCAATCGGAGTAAACCATCTCGGTTGGGAATCCGAAGTTGGACAAAACACCAACTTTTCCAATCGGAATAAACCATCTCGGTTGGGAATCCGAACTTGGACAAAACACCAACTCTTCCAACCGGAGTAAACCATCTCGGTTGGGAATCCGAAGTTGGACAAAACACCAACTCTTTCAATCGGAGTAAATCATCTCGGTTTACATTAAAACAACAGTCCAAGTGCTAAAGCAAAATTACTTCTATATATTGACAAAAAGAATTACATTCTGCAGTGCAAGCCAAAAATTCCTTTGCACAAGAAAAGAAAGCAAAAAAACTTAGAAGTAATACAGTTTCAGGTTGGCCGCATTCCATGGCCGGGGTATTGCTCTTCCCTCTAGATCCTCCAAGTGGTAAGCCCCCTTGCCCGCTAGACCGGTTATCTTGTAGGGTCCTTCCCAATTTGTCCTTAGTTTGCCTTCACCTGGCACCAGGGTGTTGCCCATAACTTTCCTCAAAACCCAATCACCAACTTTGAATGGTCTGGGGTGCACCGTCTTGTTATACTTCTTTGAGAGCTCTTGTTGGTAGGCGGCCACATGGATGAGGGCCTTCTCCCGACGCTCTTCCACTAGGTCCAGCTCCAAGGCAATAGCCTCGACGTTCAGCTCGGGCTCAAAACTCTCGCTTCTAAGGGTGCGCATTCCAATTTCCAAAGTTATGACCGCCTCCATGCCATAAGCCAAAGCAAATGGAGTTTCCCCGGTAGATCGCCGCGGGGTTGTTCGGTATGCCCAAAGGACGCTAGGTAATTCTTCAGCCCATTTTCCCTTTGCCTTCTCGAGCCGTTTCTTCAACCCAGTCAGTATAGTCTTGTTCGATGTCTCGGCTTGACCATTGGACTGCGGGTAAGCCGGGGTGGAGTTGTAGAATTCTATCTTCAAATCTTCACAAAATCCTCTGAATAGGCGACCGTCAAACTGGGTGCCATTGTCAGAGATCAAAATCTTGGGGACACCAAACCGCGTGACCATGTTCTACCAGACAAACCGCTTCACGTCTTTTTCTTTGATGGTTGCCAAGGGCTCAGCTTCAACCCATTTCGTGAAGTAATCTGTGGCCACAATAAAGAATTTTCGGTTGCCCAGTGCTGTTGGCAGTGGCCCCACTATATCTAGCCCCCACATGGCGAAGGGCCAAGGACTGGTGAGGGGAAGAAGTTCCCTAGCAGGTTGATGGATCTGATGGGCGAATTTCTGGCATTTTTCGCACTTGCGAACGTACTTTTGTGCGTCGGCCTGCATGCACGGCCACCAGTATCCCTGCGAAATAGCTCGGTAGGCCAAAGACCTGCCCCCTATGTGGCTGCCACAAATGCCTTCGTGAATTTCGTACAAGAAGGCCTCCACACTATTCGGGTGCACGCACTTTAGATAAGGACCAGTGAAGGACTTCTTATACAGCGCACCAGATGGAGAGAGCCAAAACCGCTCTGACTTCACCCGGATTTTGTGGGCTTCTTTCTTGTCAGTTGGTAGAGTCCGGTCTCGGAGGAATAAGATCAAGGGGTCTTTCCAGGAAGGACCTAGTGCGGCGCAGAGTACATCCGGCTGCCCGGCGTCGTCAATGCTTGGCCGCGGAAGAAAGTCAATTAACAGGGGGTTTGGAGACGTATTATCTACCATGGAAGCGAGGCCGGCCAGCTCATCAGCTCGGCTGTTTTCTTCACGGCCAATCTGTTGGACTCTGATTGCCTCAAACTGCTTGATATGTTCCCTGACCAGAGCTTGGTACTTCGCCATTCTGTCATCTTTTGCTTCGTAAATCCCAGAGACTTGGTTAACCACAAGTTGGGAATCACTGTACACCAGGAGCTCGGCAGCCTTCATTTGAATTGCGCTCTTGAGCCCGGCGAGAAGGGCCTCGTACTCAGCCTCGTTGTTAGATGCTAGGAAGCCAAGCGTGATAGAATGTTCAATGGTTAGGCCATCCGGGGAGATAAGAACGATACCTAGGCCGGCACCATGACGGTTGGACGCTCCATCAACAAAAAGCTTCCACATTTCCCCCACAAAAAGCTTCCAACAGTCTGATGGGTCCTGAGAGTTGCGAAGGGCAATGGGATCAGAACTGCTCGGCGGTGCGGTTTCAAGTTCTGTGTTGACCGGTTCCAATTTAGTCCCAATTGGTGATTCGGCACCGGACTCAGCAAGTTGATCTGTACTGCTCAAGTCCGTAGGCGAATCATCAGGTTGCGGTGTTATGCCGGCCGCAGGCTCCGAGCTGTATGGTTCAATTTCTTCCCCCCCTTGGTGATGCGGGACCGGACAGAGCGGATGGGTCGGTGATACTCAACTCCGTTATCGCATCACCGGGTGGTAAAACCGTGCAAACTGAGGGTGCTTCAATGGTGCGCGCAAACTCCGCGTCGCTACCTCCTCCAACTGGTTGTACCTCGGATGGCCTTGCGTGCATCTCATCATCTGCCACGGTAATATCGACCGGGCATACCGGATGAGTGCCAGGTGAAAATTCGGCGACGAAGTCGGCCAAAGTCTGGGCTTTGATAGCAGTGTGCGGCTGAAACTTCACATCAAACTGTCCCAACTCGACCGCCCACTTAAGAATTTGACCGGAGAAGTCTGCCCGTTCGAATAAGGCTTTAAGGGGGAACTCGGTCAAGACGATGACGGTATGTGCATGAAAATAGTGCGCCAATTTTCGAGAGGCCATCATTAATGCCAAAGCAAGCTTCTCCAACGGCAAGTATCTCGCCTCTGCCGGTAGCAAAGTTTTGCTGACATAAAAGATTGGGAAGTGCTTGATTCCTTCAGCGCGGACTAGCACCGCACTGACCGCATGCTGGGAGACGGCAAGGTAAAGGTAAAGTTCCTCACCCGGCTTTGGTGTAACCAACAGTGGTGGAGTAGACAGATATTCCTTGAGCTTAGCCAAGGCTCGGTCACACTCTTCGTCCCACGAGAACTTTGACTTCAAAGCTTGAAAGAAAGGGCGACAGCGATCTGATGACCGGTTTATAAACCGATTAAGCGCGGCGGCCATCCCGGCCAGATCCTGCATGTCCTTAGCCGAGCTGGGCTGCTTCAACTCTTGTACGGCTCTGATCTGAGTAGGGTCTGCTTCGATGCCTCGGTTCGTGACTAGGAAACCCAAAAATTTTCCGGATCCCACGCCGAAGGCACACTTCGACGCATTCAAGCGCAGCTTGTGCTTCTTTAGAATGGCAAACATTTCGGCTAAGTCGGACAAATGGTTCGCCTCATGTCGGCTCTTTACCACCATATCATCGATGTAAGTCTCCATTGTCCGGCCAAGCAGAGGAGCAAACATTTTGGTCACCATCCTCTGAAAGGTTGCCCCGGCGTTCTTCAAACCAAAATGCATGACTCGGTAGCAGAAGAGTCCCCTTGGAGTCGTGAAAGAGGTGATCTCACGGTCAGGCCCATGCATGGCGATCTGATGGTAGCCGCGGTAGGCATCCAAGAAACTGAGCCTATTATGTCCAGCCGTCAAGTTCACGAGCTGGTCAATTCGCGGCAAAGGGAAACTATCTTTGGGACAAGCTCGGTTGACTGTCTTATAGTCGACACAAACTCGCCACTTTCCAGGGAAGACATTGAGGTGATGGCATATAAAACTTGGGTCGAGGCCAGGCATGTCGTAAGGCGACCACGCGAAGACTTCGATGTTGGCCAACAAAAACTCAACCATCGCGGTCCTCTCTATGGCCGTGAGACTCGAACCGAGCAAGAAGAACTTGTCCGGCTGTTCTGTATCAATTCGCACCTCAACAAATTCCTCAACAACCTTGTCTTCGGCCTTGGTGCCCACATCATCCAGGACACCCTGGTCCTCCGGTCCCTCAATCATTTGAACGAATCCTTTGGCAGCCCGGCTCCCGTTGACCGCCACGAAGCACTGCTTGGACATGACCTGATCGCCCCAAATCTCCTCGATTGCCCCCATAGCCGAGGGGAATCTCATCACCTGGTGGTAGGTCGACGCTACGGCTTGCATAGCGTGAAGCCATCCCCTTCCAAGGATAAGGTTGTACGTCGAAGGCACTTGTAGCACCCAAAACTCCACTTGCTTGACCACGGATCCCGCTTTGGCCGGCAGGATAATCTTTCCCAAGGGCCACTCCGGTTGCGAGTTAAATCCAACCAGTGGCGAAGTTGTCGGAGCCAAGTCTGTCTCTCGGAGTTTGAGTTGCTTGAACGCATCATAATACATGATCTCGACCGAGCTTCCCTGATCGATCAAGATCCGTCTAACATCGAATTCTTTGACGCGTAGTGTTACTACTAGGGCATCGTTGTGCGGCGTCTGGATACGCTCTAGATCCATTGAGGTGAAACTAATCACGTCTTTTTCTTCAGTTTTCCCCCTTTTGATGGCAGGCTGTACCGACAAAACTTCCCTCATATGTTCTGCCATTTTTATCATGCCCCGGAGTTCGCAAACACGCTCCGGTTCTACGATGCCGTGGATGACATTAATGACTCCCTGTGGTGGTGCGTCTCGGTCATCCTGTCCCCTGGGATCGACCGGAGCCTAATTCGGCTTTATGCCGCCATCAATGTAAGGATCTAGATGCCCGGCCGCGACCAGCTCTTCTAAGTGTTGCCGCAAAGGAAAACAATCCTCTGTTCGGTGGCCCCTCTCCCGGTGGAATGTGCAACGATACCGCGGATTATAAACCTTCTGTCGGACATACTCCTCGTCTCGGATTTTGCTAAGTATGCGATAAATTGGAATCTTGAAGACCGTGGTGATGCCAGTCCTTGCCTTCAATCTTCTGTTAGCATCCGCCACATCATCTCGGGCGTAGTCATCCCAGTCGTTCCGACGTCCTCTACCCCGATTTTTGCGATTCGAGCCACGGTCTGATTCCTCTGCTCGTTCATTTGTGCGGCTGGACTCTTGCCCAACTGCGTGCACTTTGCCTGCTGTCTTCTTGTCTGTTGCTACTGGAATTGCCTTTACGGTAGAAGCTGACGCGTCATCCTCTACTCGGATGTGCTCATTGATGCGCTGCATGAGCTGGCCCATGGAGGTCGGTTGGTGCATGGTAAGCGAATCCCGCAATCTATGGCCAACTAGGAGACCACGCTTATATTGCGTGATTGCGAGGTTGACCGGGCAATCCAAGATCTCGTTGAAGGTTTCCCAGTACCTTGAGTTGTACGCCTTCAGTGTGTCGCACGGTTCCATCTTGACACTTAGCAAGTGATCGACTTCCTTCGATGTTTTTGTGTTGGTTTTAAAGCGTGTAACAAACGCCTCGGCCAACTGATGCCACCTTTGTATGCTCCCTTTCGGCAACCTCTCGAACCACTTTAAGCCCAGCTCGCCTAAACTTGACGGGAAGATTAGGCACATAAGTCCGTCATTTCGCCTATGTCCGGCCATAACCTGTCGGAAGTGGCTCACATGCATGTAAGGATCGGTTTTTCCGTCGTAGAGTGTGAACTTAGGCTGGTGGAAGCCTGCCGGAAGCGGTGTTGTTTCTATTTCCAAGGAGAAAGGGGTGGCGCTCAGCCTGGCCAAGTCCGTATCTTCAAAGAGTGGCACTGCTTGGCGGGGTGGAGGCATTCCGACCTCCTAGCTGGCGTGAACCCCATAGGATAACCGCTGGAACGTCGGTATTCTCTGAGCTTCGCGCCGGCGAGCCCGCTCCTTTAAGACTGCCCGCAAATCCTCTGAATGAGCGGAGTAAGAGTACCTCGACGTCGTCTCCGGACGTGAGGGTTTGTAGGTGCTGTCTTGCGCGCTAGACTTCTCTGCACTCGCGTCGGAATCACCAACCTGGTAACTTCTGGTAATAGATATGGACTGAGTACGTCGCTGACTCTGTCCGCCTGAACGGCGGGATGGGGTGCGCTCACTATGGTCTCCCACTCCAGCTACACCTTTCCCTTTGACATGCCGCTTCAGATCCTCCATCTCCGCCGCCATTCGCCGGATGACAGCATCTTGGTCCCTCAACTTACTTTCCAGTCGCCTGGCATGTGAGTCTCTCCTCCGCCGGTGACCGTCTGGACTCCGCGAATGACCATGACTTCTTCCGCGCTTATCCCGCGCGTCTACTGACTGTCCTCCAGTGGGCGTCCCCAAGTCCGCCATTGGATGGATGGCGGGAGGACCTTCTCTCCTTCGGGTGAACTCCGGGGTGGCTCCGTCTATGGCAGACAACGGAAACTCGTCGTTGTTCGCCATGGACGGCGATCAGATGAACCTGGAAGACAAGGTTTTGTCTATCAAGCTTCCCACAGACGGCGCCAATTGTACGGGGTGGAAATATTCCGGCAAGCCCGTACTCCTTTCTTCCAAGCTCCGTTTACGTCCGATCACCTGCGAGCAAATAACGGTGAGCTGCCCGGCGGTGTGTGGTCGGAGAAACCCTCCGACGATCAAGTTAGCACACACCTTAGGTTAGAGAGAGAGAGAGAAGAGTGTTAGGGTGTAGGAGTTTTCTTACAAAGTGTTCATCCGTCCATATGGGGGGCGCCGACATGCTTATATACCCTCTGCGCCCCATATCCACTCCCAGTCAACTCCTGACACGTGGCTCTGCTATCCCATCTGTCAGCATAAACCTTGCTGAACATCACCTAATCTCAACTGCCTGCCTTCTCAACCGGAGCCCGGCAGCCGAGCTTCTCTAACCACGGCCGGGCTGTGCTTAATACCCAAGCACTTCACTGGCCAAGGCCAAGGAAGACCGAGCTAGGCGGCATCTCGGCAAAGCTTAGCCCGGGGCACCTCCTGTGGTCGGCCTTCCTGCCGATCAAATGATTACCTCGGCTAACCACGCCTTTCTGGGTGCCGGTCACTCAGCTTGACTGGCTCCGCCATTGCCTGATCAAGCAGCTCGGTCTAACCGAGCACTGCCTTGCCGAGCAGCTTCTTTACGGTCTGGTCGGCGCATGTTTGGCCCTACTCCTGCCCGGCCCAATTCCTGGCAGCCCATCAACGGGCGGATCGCTGGTCATCTCGGCCCCATGCATCATTAGGCTCTCAACCTGCTCGGCCGTTACCTCGGCCAAACTCCAGATCATAAATCTCTCTCTCACCTATAATATAGTACTTCTTATTAAACTATTCGTCAATTTGAGATGTATATAGAGTTGGTTTCTTCTGTTACTACAACAATAATCCTCAAAGATCACACTCAGAAGGATTGTCGATGTTAGGAGGGTGGGGGTGGGGGTGGGGGAGGGGCTTGCCAGTGATGGTTAGGATTTTGATGGGAAAAGCAAGAGAGGAGAGATGAATAAAAAGGGTTTCTTTGTAATTTCATAATTTTTTGCATCCTATAATGCAAATATTTTTATTTCTCCTCTAATTTGTAATTATTTTTTGGTGTTAATTGGAGTAATCATTTATCAGTAACTCTCAATCAAAAAAAATAAAAAACCTTGATAACGAAAGAGAAAAAGGATGGTAAAAAGCACATAGATACTAGATAAATAGATGGGTAATTATTAGTTGAACTGGCGATGTAATCGACGACAACGACAAATCAAAGAGTCCGGATTCTCGGCCGCCCTTTCCGGCGGCCGTTCCATCAGCCCCCCAAAACGACGTCGTTTTGGGGGTTTTTTTGATTTTTTTTTTTTTCTTTCTTCTTCGTTGCAAAACAGAACCAGAGGGAGGGGAGGGGAGGGGAGGGAGAGAGAGAGAGAGAGAGGGAGGGGAGGGGAAGGAGAGAGAGAGGAAGTGAGAAGAAGAGGGAGCACCGGACTGGAGGGGGCCTAAATCACCCGGGGAGGAGGAGGAGGAGGCGGAGGCGGGCCGGACGCGGAGGCGACGGCAGATCGGGCGACGATCGACGGCTGGCGAGCTCGACGACCTGCGACGGCGAGCTCGACGACCTGCGGACCCCAAAATCCGGCGAGCTCCCCTCCCCTCCCCTCCCCTCCGGCGGCCTCCCCTCCCCTCCCCTCTGCTCTGCTCTGGTTCTGCGAAAAAAAAAAAAAAACGAAAAACCCCCCAAAACGACGTCGTTTTGGGGGGGCTGTTGGGAACTGCCGCCCAAAAGGGCGGCCGAGGATCCAAATTCCAAATCAAAGGCGTATACTCCTTCTATTTTAATTTGTTGTTATTTATTTTTTTTTTATCAAAAACAAATTAAAGGCAAACACTCCTTCTGTTCTAATTTATTGTTTTTTATTAAAGACAAATCAAAGGCAAATACTCTTTTTGTTCTAATTTGTTGATTTTTTTAGAATCCTAACTTTTTAGAGGATGTATAATCATTACATTTAAATTTAAATTTTAAAATAATTTTTTATTCTTGTCTTTTCAAAATTTTAATATATTTATAATTACTCTAAAAAAGTAATTTTGAAAAATTAAATATTTTTTTTATTTTAATTTTTGAGTAAATTATATTGACACCCTTGAGATTTGTGCTTATTACAATTTTCCTTCTTACCTTTTAGAAATTGTAATTCTCTCCCCAAGGTTTAAAGTAGCATTACCAATTGTCTCCTCGGTTAATATTAGTTGAAAAAAAATTTAATTGAAAATTTTTGTTAGTCAAATTTTTAAATTTCTGTTTAAAAACTAACGTAAACTCATTTTTTAAATTTACAAACTGAGACAATTATTTATAAACTGAGACAATTATTTATAAGCCAAAAAAATTATAAAACAAGTTTTTATGACAGTTTTTAAATTTTTTATAAATATAAATTGAAAACTGAAAACGAAATGGTTACCAAACAGGTTTCAGATGGTAAAAATGTCGTAAAATTAACAAATAATTTAATAAGTTACCAATGCAAGAAATGACTTATCAAAAGATTCTTAGGCTATGTATGGTTTGATTTTTAGAATTTTTTTAAAAAAATTAAAAATTAATTTGATTAAGAAATAAAAAATAAAAAATAATTATCATTTTTATATAATTTTTATCTTTCGAGTGGTTAGAAATATTTTCTTACAAATTAAATATATTTCTTCATATTTATTTTTATTAAATTGAATTTTTTTTAAAATATGTCAGGAGGGATCCGTATTAAATTAAAACCTCAAGGGGTGTCAATGTAATTTATCCTTTAAAGCATATGTAAAGGTTAAGGATAAATATGTCATTTTAACTTAAAAGTTAACACCGTTAAATAATTTCATTGACAAGGAGAGTCAGTGTAATTTCCCAAATCCAAATATGAAAGAATTGTAATAAACATAAATTTTAGGGGTGTCAGTGTAATTTACCCTTAATTTTTTAAATGTAACTATTATTTTGGGACATTTTAAAATAATATAGTCCACAGAAGTATTTGGGACGGGCGATTGGGATTGCAGGATTAGCTGCTGCTGATATATATATATAGATATATATAAATAAAATCTCTCCCTCTATTTATGTTTCTCTCACAAACACACACAAATCAGAACAACTCACAGATATACGCACAGATACAGTAGTAGTTCTAGTTATTTGTTTGGGAGGAGGAGGAGCAGTTGTTGTTGTTTTGCTCTGCAGCAGCATAAATATAAAAAGAAAATCAGAAAAAAAAGAAAAAAAGAAAGTAAAAAAGAATTAATAAAGAAGTCAAGAAAGGATGGCCCTCGGTTCATGGTATAAAATCAGAAATAGAAGTAGTAGTCTTCCCCACGAGGCAGGCTCCCTTCCGATTCAGATATTGGTTAATAATAATAAGTCGTCTGCTGTTGTCACGACGAGCCAATCGTGGGTCAACGTAGTGAGGCCGTGTCTTGGTATCTCCTCGACATTATCGTTGTCTTCCGTTGTATGCAGGAATAGAAAAGAAGGGGGGTTGGGGTTGGGGTTGGGGTTGGGGTTGGGGTTCGGATCAGGATTCACAAGTAGTAGTACTGGGGGAGTGGTGGTGTTGAGGAGGAGGAGGAGGAGGAGGAGGAGGTTGAGATTGAGGTTGATGATGGAGGCTCCACATCATGATACAGTGGATGGATCTTCTTCATATTCTAATAGCAATAGCAATAGCAATACTGCTGCTAGTCCTCTAAAGAAAACTAGGAGGATAGCGGATCAGCAGCTTCGACATATGGATTCGATAGCGAGTATGCCTTCGGGAGCAGGGAAGATACCCAGATTGAATGCTGTCATACTTGGAGAGGCACTTGCCTCCGAGGATGATGATCTCGTCTTCCCCAGCGATCACTTCTCCACCCAGGCTCTCATCCCCTCTCCCCAGAAGGTCTTTCACTTTCTTCCTCCCCCATCCCCATCTGAAGATAACGGATTTTGTCTTATTTACTTATTGCTTTTGCCTTTTGCTCATCTCTATCTATCTCTCTCTCTTTCTTTTTTTATTTTTTATTTATTATTATTATTATTTTTTTTTTTTTGTAATTTTCTGGTGCATCATGTTCTTTGTTGCGTGTTCTTCTGTCTCTGATCTCAGTATTTAGAGATGTATACAAGGTCAATTGAGGACCCTGCTGGGTTTTGGTCGGATATTGCGTCGGAGTTCTACTGGAAACAGCAATGGGGCCAAGAGATCTACTCGGAGAATCTCGATATCAGAAAAGGGAACATCAAGATCGAGGTCTTTTTACATCCCAATTGCTCTCTCTTCCTCCACCCACCCCACCCACACATAAATTAGGAAATATCTTTATAAAAAACAAAAATAGCTTTCATCTTCTTTTGGTTTGTTGTGTGCTCCCCCCATTTCTTTCTTTCTTTCTTTCTTTCTTTCTTTCTTTCTTTCTTTCCTTGTGCTATTTATTGCTTTAAAAATCTGTTGAGCTAGTCCAAAATTGGCTTCTTATTCTCACTTCCCAATGTATATGTATGTCTGTGTTTCCGAGCAGTGGTTCAAGGGTGGTATCACCAACATTTGCTACAACTGCTTAGACAGGAATGTAGAATCCGGAATGGGTGACAAAATTGCCTTTTACTGGGAAGGAAATGAGACTGATCTTGATGACAGTTTAACTTACAGGCAGTTGCTGGAGAGAGTTTGCCAGGTTAAATTACGTCCTCCTTTCCCCACACCACACCACAAACACACACACAAATGCGCACACATTTTTTATTATACCTTATCAAATGCATGGAATATTGTTCTCACATGTCTTGCCAACAGCTTGCAAATTACCTGAAACATATTGGTGTTAGAAAGGGTGATGCTGTCGTGATTTATTTACCAATGCTTATGGAATTGCCGATCGCAATGCTAGCTTGTGCTCGCATTGGTGCTGTGCACTCGGTATTGCATAACAATATATTCCTTGTCCTTTTCCTTCCCTTGCATTCTCTAAAACATTCAGGGATAAATGACTTCAAGATGTTCTGTTCATTCAGGTTGTTTTTGCCGGATTCTCTGCAGAGTCTCTTGCCCAAAGGATCATAGATTGCAAACCAAAGGTTGTGATAACTTGCAATGCTGTTAGGAGGGGGCCGAAGGTCATCTATCTCAAAGATATAGTTGATGCTGCCTTCATAGAATCAACCCAAAATGGAATCTCTGTAGGTGAGAAACTTGCACTTTTTCATGGCTTAAGTACAATAATCTAGCATTTGCATTTTTTAAACTGTTTTCCTTTTAGTTATTAAAAATAAATAAATAAATTTGCAATTTTCGATTAAGACATGCTTATTTGTAATGTGAGAATTATGTTTCAAGTTAAGAGGAATAAAACTTTAACTATATATTCATATCTAAATACATGTTTTAGACCAACGCCTTCCAGGCCTGTTTTTTCCACGGATTTCTTCTTTTTCTTCTTCTTCTTCTTGTTTCATATTTGCATGGAATTTTTGTTCCTTCTCCTAGCAGATGCATGCTTGATCTATGAAAATCAATCAGCCATGAAGAGGGAAGCTACCAAATGGCATGACGGAAGAGATTTCTGGTGGCAGGTTGGTAGACCATGTTGCCTTTATGCTGTTAGTATATTTGAATAATGCTTGAAAAAAGTTCTTCTCTGACTAAGTGACCCTCCCCAAATTCTGTCCATCATGAAAGGTAATTGCAATTTTGAGGTTGGAGTTAATTTTGCAGACCTTTTTACTTTTGCTCCTTTTTATTTTTATTTTATTTTTTAATAATGGGGCGTGACTCAATATAATTGTTAGTTGTATGTTACTATGTAGACATTGTAGGCACAAAACTTGGCTTACTTGTATCGATATACATTTTTGGCATTTTGATCCTTTCACAACCTTTAGAAATGCGTTTTATGGGCTTCTTAGCAAAATTGCATTTTGTTATAAAACTTATCTAAATAAGAAGGTTGTCTTGAAACTTATTTCGCAAACTAACATGGAAACGTAGTTAGTAAAAAGCATTTTTAAAAATGTGATTTCTTAGTTTTTTTGTTTATATTCAAAGTCTAGTGAAAGCGTGGTTGCCTATCACACTTTTAGTAAAGAAAAATTTTAAACATTCATAAAATTCATACAAAAAATTTGACAAGAATGACATGGCAATGCCATTATTGTAAATAAATCTATCTTCAATGGTATTTTATTTTGAAGTGAAAGGTCCACAATGAGTCACATCATTATTTATGATTTTTTGTTTGTATAGAATTACTCTTTAATAAATAGCATGGTTAGCAACCATGCTGTTGTCTTGTCCTCAAATATTAGTAGACTTCTACTTCAAAATCAAAAACCATGTTTAGCCACAACACGCTTTCACTTAGTTTGGAAAATAAGTTTCAAAACACCATTATGCTTAATTTTTATTTATTTATTATTATTATTATTTTAAAAAAAAAAAATCTGTGTTTAAAAGCCAATTTTGTGTCAATGCAGTTTGACTTTATAGTTCCACCTTAAATGGAAGTCTTTGACAGCATGTTGCAACTGTGGTCACAATCAGGCATCTTTGCGTGCATTAGTTTCCCCTTCAAATCATCGCTTAGGTTCTTTTGACATTTATTTTTGAGCAATGACAATTCTTTTTACCTTTAATTTGCACATGTAGTCATTGCAGTCCTATTCTTTTCTCCGAATCTGTGACACCTTGTAATGTTTGTGTAATAAGCTTGTCTGGTAGGGCTCTCCCCTTGTATAATTGTCTCATTGCAAGCTGATGATTATCTTTTCATTGTAAAGAGTTTGTTTGACTTCTATATTTTTTGGCGTTCCATCTTTCAGGATGTTGTTGTTCCTAAGTACCACACACTTTCACTTAGTTTGGAAAATAAGTTTCAAAACATCATTATGCTTAATTTAAAAAAAAAATAAAAAAAATATCGGTGTTTAAAAGCCAATTTTGTGTCAATGCTGTTTAACTTTATAGTTCCACCTTAAATGGAAGTCTTTGACAGCATGTTGCAACTGTGGTCACAATCAGGCATCTTTGCGTACATTAGTTTCCCCTTCAAATCATCACTTAGGTTCTTTTGACATTTATTTTTGAGCAATGACAATTCTTCTTTACCTTTAATTTGCGCGTGTAGTCATTGCAGTCCTATTCTTTTCTCCGAATCTGTGACACCTTGTAATTTTTGTGTAATAAGCTTGTCTGGTAGGGCTCTCCCCTTATATAATTGTCTCATTGCAAGCTGACGATTATCTTTTCATTGTAAAGAGTTTGTTTGACTTCTATATTTTTTGGCGTTCCAACTTTCAGGATGTTGTTCCTAAGTACCCAACTACATGTGCTGTTGAGTGGGTTGATGCAGAGGATTCACTTTTTCTCCTGTATACTAGTGGCAGCACTGGAAAGCCTAAGGTATCTAAGTTCCCTTGAATAATGAACGTTTTCTTTTTGTTTCTGTTATTGTAATATGATATTGTCATCAACAAAAAGGGTGTTCTGCATACAACTGGGGGATACATGATATACACAGCAACAACATTCAAGTATGCATTTGACTACAAGCCATCAGACATATACTGGTACTCTTGAAAATTTCAGTGTCAACGTTAATGAATTTTCATCTTTGGTGATTAGATAAAACCTATTGGAATTTGCAGGACTGACATTTCCTTTCTTTCTTTTAGGTGTACAGCTGACTGTGGTTGGATTACTGGGCACAGCTACGTTACTTATGGGCCTCTGCTTAATGGAGCAACAGTTGTAGTATTTGAAGGGGTAATTGATTACTTGGATAATTGCATTCTGGAGAGGACCCCAGCTCATTTGTTTATTATGTAGGGGGCATTAGAAATAAATTTTTGACACGTGAAGTAGCCGACTGGGGAATCCAATGGCTACAATTAATAGCAGGCCTGAATAAACACTTGGATCAATGGTGGAAGTTGCAAAATCTGATTCTAAAATAGATTTTAATTTTTAGAAAAAATGGCTTGAATACCATGAGCTATGGGTCTAAAACCAAGCCTCTGAACAAGAAAAAAAGAGTAAAAGAAAACCCAAATTTGAATTTTATTCACTGAAATCTTCTTTAGAAGTCTCCATTACATGTGCATATGAATAGGTACAAACTTGGTCAACATTTCTTAATTACTAATTCACAACCAAGTAACTTTACCCTCGAGTAACCCTAATATGTCAATTACTTAGCCCCTAACTGAAACTCATGTGCATTAGAAATAATGTCCATAGACACTAACCTAATCATAGACTTAATACAAACTACTAGAAACTTTAATTAAAATAAATCAGCCCTTTTTTGCCTTGAAGTTCACTGAATCATTATTCGTGCTAAAAGTAACTCCTAGATCTTGATCCCGCCAATACTGGAACTGTAACCTATGTGGAAAGGATGGAATTAGATATAGATGTGAACTTAGCCTGAGCACCCTGTAACCATAGTTTCATATGAATTATGTCTCTATCAATTGGTGGAGCAAATATATGAAGGAGTGAATCAGTGGAATGAGTGAAAACTCAACAGAGACGGAGTTTAAAATTTATGAATTTTAAGTAACTGTGTGCGCATATAATTTAATTTGATAAAACTATAATGTTCTCAACCAAAAAGTAGAAACATAAATGAGACTATGTAATGAAAAGGCAATCTATACCCTATTACCATGAAATGTATTCCTTTATTTCATTTCTTTATGTCCTGTCGGGAGAATAAGTTTATGGGATAGATTTGAATAGATGGTGCTTCCTGTGACATTAAGGATATTAGTCGCAAGAAATTTATCAGTAGAGTACACTGCATTACATTTACCTTTGAATATTCAGTAATGCCATTTGATTGAAAGTGTAGTTGTTAATGTGATCCTGCATCCTTTTGGCAAATATCTGTAATCTGTATATTTCCTGCAGGCTCCAAATTATCCAGATTCTGGACGATGTTGGGACATTGTTGACAAATACAAGGTGACAATATTTTATACTGCCCCTACACTGGTGCGCTCTCTGATGCGTGATGGAGATGAGGTAAAAAAATTCTCTAACCTTACATGCATGTGTAATTTAAATACATTCAAATGACAAGCTAGTTAAGATTATATTTTGCAATAGTACTATTTGGAGTTGATTACTCATTTGATTTATTTCATTAGTTTTCTGTGTCTTGGCCAAGTGTGAAGACGTTCTTGCATAAATTTGTAATTGTTAACAAAGATTAAACATGCAAAAAAGAGAGGAGAAGAGCTCTATTAATGCATTCTGTCATTGTATTCCACATGTTATTAATATCACCTTCCAAACTCCATGTTATGAGTATCATCAAATAAATACTTCTACTTTCTAACCTTTTAGGTTCTGCCATCAAGTCCATGGGTTTTTAGTATCTTTTTTGGTTTGGTGTTGCCCTTTAATGTATATATCTAGTATTGCTAGCCTATTATTGCTTAATCTTCCATATATAATACAAGAACTTAACCCTATTAAAAGTGAAGCCAAAACACTAAACTACCCTCAAATATAAATACAATACACAAAATACATATATCCTAACTGTAAGTACACCATTGTAGTAAATAATCTCTGCACAAACCAGTGGGCCAAGTTTGTTTCGTGTACATATTCTTCACCTCATATCCTCTAATTAGAGAGAACAATTCGTATCATTCACTTCTTGCAAACTATGGTATTCTCTACATATTTTGGGGGGAGAGGAGTTTTTTAATGGCAAGATATATGGTATACTGATTTCAAGTGTTGTTTACCATGCAGTATGTCACCCGCTATTCACGAAAATCCTTACGAGTACTCGGTAGTGTAGGGGAGCCTATAAATCCCAGTGCATGGAGGTTACAAGCTCTACTCTTGTTGCTGGATTACATTTTTTGAACACAAGAAGTATGACACGTTTTCTTTTTCATCTTAACAGGTGGTTTTTCAATATAGTTGGAGATTCAAGATGCCCCATATCTGACACTTGGTGGCAAACAGAGACAGGTGGCTTTATGGTAGGTTTTGTCCCTCACTTCTTCTCGGTATATCTGCTGGCTCTTGAAACAATTTGTTTTCTACATATTACTATGTTCTAGAGTTGACAAAATATATATGGGGAACTACTGAACTCAATCACTTGCTGCAATGAAATTATAATCATGGAATTGACTCAATGATCAGATCATAGATTTTAAGTTCAAAACCCTTGCTCAGTCCCAATTTGACCAGAATAGATCTACTAATTCTTTGGTTCCAAGTAGTAGGACAGATCTTGAACTAAAAATACACCCTAAAAGCTAAAAAAAAAGGTTTTTATTTCTCATCTGGGCTGACAATTATTGTAATTGCAACACAATTCTCCCTGTTGCTTGCAGATTACTCCTTTACCTGGTGCCTGGCCACAGAAGCCTGGTTCTGCCACTTTTCCTTTCTTTGGAGTTCAGGTGCATGCCACCACTGCTGTGCTGATTTAGCATATTTACTTATTAGTGCTTTCTTCCTCTATTATTGTTGTAAACTCATTCCTTACAAGATTGTTATTTTGACATGAGTTCAGCCTGTCATAGTGGATGAGAAGGGTATTGAGATTGAAGGTGAGTGCAGTGGATATTTGTGTGTGAAAGGTTCATGGCCTGGGGCATTCCGAACTCTTTATGGGGATCATGAAAGATATGAAACTACTTACTTCAAGCCATTCCCAGGCTATTATTTCTCTGGTGATGGCTGCAGCAGGTAATTTTCTTTTTCCCCTGGGCCCTGAAGAAGGTAATTCATTACCAGAGGTTTTACACAATATTTGGGTAGGAAGAAAAAAGAAACATTTTCAAATCTTTCTTTTCCATGGTTTGATCTAGCTTTAAGAAGTATGGACACTTTAAAGAAGGCAATGTATCCGTGTTGGGACACATGCTGGACACTGACACTAACTCGGACACTCCCCAACAAGTGTTGGACTCGCATCTGTACATGCCTTGTTATTTAAAAAAAGAAGAAAAATTTAGAACCTAATGCATGTTCATTGTTGGACACATGAAACGTATAATAAGTTCGAAGAAAATAATTTGGAATCTAATGATAAAATACAAGCAATGTATATTTATATTTCTATTTCTCTCATTTAAACCTTTTAATTTTTAAGGATTCTGAAGCCCAAAACTTACAATTTGTTTATGAATAAAGCTTTCTAAAATAGATAATAGAACATTTTGTTCATGCCTTTTAATATGAAACCGACTTCTTATTATTTTTATGTATATCATATAAATGTATTTGCATTGTAAAAGTATCCAATCGGCTTGTTTGTATACATGCTTCTTAGGATCTAGCTAAAGAGCAGATCAAAGTAGAGAAATAGAGCAATTTGTAGAAAAAAAAATCTCCTAGGCCCACAAAAAGCTACCACTAAAAAAATCAAGTATTTTAGAGTGATGGTGAGAAAAATATTTCATTTTGGAGAAGGGACAAATACATAAAAGAGGGATTGGCTAAGCCCCCATCTTTCCATTCTATTTTGTTCTCTTGGTCTTTGTAACTAAGCTTTATAATTTTTTTCTGTATTCTTTTGTTCTCTTAAATGATCCAACAAGTTAATCATTGCCGTTAAATATTGTTTGTTCTTTAACTCTCTGCCCCCCGAAGCACGTGCCGATTTGTTTTCTTATAGGCTAGTTACAATTTCATTTCAGGGATAAGGATGGGTACCACTGGCTTACCGGAAGAGTTGATGATGTCATCAACGTCAGGTACAAGCTGATTTTTATTTCAGTAATGCTACGTATCATGAAAAACCTTTCATAAAAATAATCATGAAAGCTTTGTGACCCCTTTGGATTACACTTAGAATAAAGCACCACAGGTAATCCAAGAATCATAAATCTTTCATGATCATTTTCATGAAATTTTTTTCATGATTCCTATCTTTTCTCTTTTTATTTTTGTTCATCTTCAGGTACTAGCTGATTTTCATAGGCTGTCTTTTATCACCCCTTTTAGATTTGGAAATCTTGTAAAGTATACACCCGTTTGAATAATAAACTAGCAAATTCCCAAACATTTTTCAGCCTTTTGTTGGAAGAAGTTTTAAGTTTTTTTTCCCATTAATATGTGCAGTGGACATCGTATTGGCACAGCAGAAGTGGAATCTGCTCTAGTTTCACATCCCCATTGTGCTGAAGCCGCTGTTGTTGGTGTTGAGCATGAGGTACTTTTGTGACCTATAGTCTCTCTGGCAAATTTGTATATATATATATAATTTTTTTCCTTTTGTTAGGTTAAAGGACAGGGCATTTATGCATTTGTTACTCTGATCGAGGGGGTTGATTATAGCGAGGAACTCCGAAAAAGTCTTAAGCTCACTGTGAGAAACCAGGTATGTGTTGATTCCAGCGGGGCTTCTACTATACCAAGAAACTTTTCAAACACATGGTTTGTATGCCTTCTTGATGCCATTCATTTACAGAGAGACATTGCCGGAGGGTCTTTATCCTGTTCGTGTTTAGTCTTCTAGTATATCTTGCCTTAGAATCCGTTTTCATGGACAATCTGATTCTTCAGATTACAAAGTCTTAAGGATCTTCTAGGACTCTGTGGTGTTTTATGATGTTATTTCTTGTTCATATAACTTATGTTCTTGTTCTAAAACTTTTGGACCATAATCTTTAGATTCACAATGCTCCGTTATGGCTACATCTTCGTTGAGACGACTTTTAAATCTCACAAAGCAAGCAATTTTTTTGCAAAATGAACAGTGTTTGCAATCCTCTTTTGCAAAATGAACATGTTTGCAATCCTCTCTTCTCAATTAAACAAGGAAAACTTGATCATATAAAAGGTTTATATACTCTGATTATGTGCTTTTTGTTTGTTTGTTGTTTGCAATTCAGATTGGAGCATTTGCTGCTCCGGACAGAATCCATTGGGCACCTGGTCTTCCAAAGACAAGAAGTGGAAAGATAATGAGGAGAATTCTGAGGAAAATAGCTGCTAGGCAGTTGGATGAGCTTGGGGACACAAGCACGCTTGCAGATCCGAATGTGGTTGAAAAGCTTATTGAACTTGCTGATCATTGAAACTTCCCAAATTTTGAGTGCAGACAAAAGTAGTTTTTACCCATCAACTATGATCGTTTAGTTCTGCACACGTAAAAAATCCAGTCTGCCAACGCAATAAATACTTCGTGTATTTTCCAGCACCCTTTTAAACTTGAGATAATAATGCACGCAGGTTCACATTTGCAAACACCAGTATATATATATATATATATATATATATATATCCATGCATAGTTATGCTGTTAGAATTCGTTCTATATATATATATATTTGGTGTCGTGTTAGAATACTTGGATCCTCTTGTCATTCCCTCTCTGTAACACGTTAGCAAATGATATTCAATGACCCAAATAAGATTAAGGGTTAGTTTGGCATGTACTAAACAAGTCAAAAAGTCAAAAAGTCACTATCTTATTTAAGTCACATCATCTTATTTAAATCACATCACCTCTCTAACACATCACATCAAACCCAACCCAAACCCACCAATAAGTCAAAAAGTGCACTTTTTTAGGACATCCCAAACCAACCCTAAATTAGTGTACTTTTATTTTGAAATACACCATTACTTATTTTTTTTATTATTCTAGAAGTCTATGCCAAATTATTTGACATAACTTTTTACTTATAATCTATGCCAAATTATTTGACATAACTTTTACTTATAATTTATTACATAGAAATAATTTAAATAAACTAAAAAAGTTGATTTATAAAAGTTGAGTAAGGATGCTTGACTTTTGCTTTTGAATTATTAGTTTTTAATTTACCATAGTTTAAATCAAAATTATTTTTTTTCCTTACTTTATACCTAAATCATTGGATTACCATTATCATTGAAAGAGGAAAAAAAAGTAAAAAAGAAAGGATAACTCGTAAAAATAAAAACCAAGAGTAATCTCTCTCTCTCTCTCTCAATATTAGAGAAAAATTTCTAACACAACACTAACTATAATCTTCTCCCGCCCTTGTGCCCTTAAGACACATGGTGGAGGTTGAAGGTCTTGGGGTTGTTGGGTGTACTGATAGAAACGTTAGTAGTTGCAGAGAGAGGGAGGCAAGAAAGGGAGGAATAAATAAGTCAGTGCAGCCAGTCAAAGCAAGGCCATAGTGTTAGGAATGGCAACGGGGCGGGGCCGGGGATCACCCTCCCCGTCCCCGATCCCCGATGGTGGAAATTCCCCCGTCCCCGGCCCCAATCCCCGACAGGGAACCTATATCCGCCCCCACCCCCGCCCCCTAACGGGGATCGGGTTTCCCCGACCCCGATTAATCCCCGGCCAAAAAAAAAAAAATAGATACATCAAATTCGTTCATCATCAACAACAACAACGTAGAGAGAGAAATTTGATGCTCAAATGTAAATAAAAAAAAAAAATTCAAATCTAATAGATTTGTTCATCACCATAACAGCTCTGATGAGCTCAAAAAAAAAAAATAAAATAAAATAAAATAAAATTCAGATCTAACATATATATATATATATATATATATATAACAAATCGATCGAGAGAGAGAGAGAGAGAGGAAGACTGCCGCAAACAGTGGTGAGTTGTGGTGGCTCAATTGGCGGAGAAGGGAGATCGGCGGAGGAGGGAGAGGAGGGCGATCGACGGACGAGGAAGAGGAGGGAGATCGGTGGAGGAGGGTCAGGAGGGCCATCGGCGAGGAGGGAGAGAGCTCGATCGGCGTCTGCGAAGGTTTGAGAGAGAGAGATGAGAGACAGTGAGTGTGTGACTGTGTGATGTGAGTGAGGGTCAGCCAAACATATAATATATAGCGATCCCGGTTGCCCTTTTACTGTTCTGTTGTATTCCGGACTCGGTTCCGTGAAGTTGGTAGTTGTATCTATCTTGTTGTCGTCCTTTACTTCCACTTGATTGAGTTTTAGGATGTTTTGGGCGGGGTTGTTACAGGTTGGTTAGGCCTTGGTTTCAATTCCTTGTTGCCCAGTTTTTAAGCGGTCCGCTCGAGCGGGTCTTATTGCACTCGAGCGGGGATTGCACACCTCCAGTATTTCGTGTTCCTGCACAACTTTTGCAGATGTGATTTCTACGCTCGAGCGGTGGCGCTCGAACGGGTTCTTTGATGCTCGAGTGGGTAGTACTTTCTGGGTATAAGTTCTGGGAGAGGGAAATCTACGCTCGAGCGGACTGGTTTTCGCGCTCGAGCGGATGTGCTTTATTCTTGTGCCTTGGCGCTCGAGCGGGTCCTTTCGCGCTTGACCGGACCTAGTTTTTGTTCTTGACGCTCGAGCGTTGTGTTTTCCGCTCGAGCGGGAATGTCGTATATCAGTTGGCTGTGAGGCAGTTTTAAATCACTTTTTCTCATCCTTTCTCTCTCTTACTTTTTCGAAAAAGCCATTTGAGAGCCTCTCTCTCTAAAACCTTGCCTTCTCTTTAGGTATTGATCTAGCTAGGGTGTTTTCCTCACCTTTGGTCTTCACAAAAGTTGTGTTGATCGTCGAGGGCGTCGTTTTGATCCGAAAATCTTGGCTTTTGGAGCACTTTGGTTTTGGTCTCTTCTCCATCCGAGCTCTAACTTCGAGGTAGAGATATCCTACTCCTCTTTATGAGTTTTGTCTTTAAATTTTGGCATTTCGATATATTAGGGGTTGTTGGGTAATTTAGAGAGAGTTTGGGCTTTTGTGTAGTTTTACAAAAGTTAGGGTTTTAGTTATATAAAACCTAAATGCATGTTTGGCATGAAGAAATGAAGTAAATGTTGAAACATTAATGAAAATGAAACCGTGAAGGGTTGAAATGTTAATTATGGAAAATGCCCTAATTACATTGATTGATTAATTTGTACAATTAATTGTTGGAAATGAGGGATTGAATTGACAATGTGGAAATTGGAAAGGGAAGGGATTAGAGGGTGTAGTTGGATCATTTATCGCTCACCTAATTGAAATGTTGATTTAATATCCATTTTGTGCATTTATTTTCTATTTAGAAATAACTGCTTTGGGCTATCGGTGGAGGATAGTTTTGATTGTTGTAGACAATGCATGATGATTAGGCAAATTAAAACTAATCGATTGAATGTGTCATAGAGTATGACGGCGGATAGAATACATTAATTTTATGTATTGATTGATTGTGTATAGAACCTTTGTGTTTATATGCATTGTGTGTAGAAGAGGAGATGGGGGATGTACTCCGCGGTTTAGGGGAAGATGGGGGATGTACCTCTAAACCGGATAGGGTTGGGAGGAGATGGGGGATGAACTCCGTAGATACAGCTCATATGCTTGTCTAGAGAAGTGAAGATACAGCTCATAGGCTTATCTTTGAGAAGTGTAGATACAGCTCATACGCTTGTCTAGTGAAGTGTGGATACAGCTAATATGCTTTTCTGTTGATGTGTAATATGCTTATCTGTTGATATGTAGATATAGCTAATATGCTTATCTATTAAATAAAGATGGAGAATGAAAGGTGACACATACTCGTATGTTATGAAATTGTGATGTGATATATGTGGTTGTATCAGTGTTGGCCATCTATCAATTGCTAATCTTTTAGTCATTGTTCATAGTTGGTTTAGTATATTTCTGCTGGGCTGTGGCTCACCCTATATGGGAACATCATTTTCAGGTACAGGTAGCACGTCACCACCAAGGACATAGCTTGGGAGGCTAGAGGCGAACAGACTTTTTTTTGTCGTATTTCCTTTTGATGTATTACATGTAAATTCAAGCCAAGGGCTTAATGTGTAATTGAGTTAGTACTCTCTTTTGTAACCAAGTGTTAACTTGGAAAGCCGTAAGCCCGTAAGGCATTTGCTTTTGTTGTTAACATGTAATACTTTTGTAATGAAGTACTCTGATGAATCGAAGAATGTGGATCGTATGTATATAAATGTATGTTTATATTGATGGGTTAATGTTATTATTTTGAGGGCGTTACATAATATAATATATATATATTATAATAACATACGGTACCTAAACATATAATATAATATATATATATAATAATAACATACGGGGATCAAGTAGGGATCAAATGGGGCGGGGCCGGGCCGGGGCCGGGGTGGGGGAATCTATCCCCATCCCCGGCCCGAAAATTATCGGGAATTTAATTTTCAATACCATCCCCAGCCCTATGGGAATAATTTTCGAGAAAAAACCGTTCCAATCGGAGTCGGAGGATCGGGTCCCCATCGGACCAGGTTTAAATTGCCGTCCCCACATAGTGTGTTTACTTACGTGTTGTATTTTGTGGAATGGGATCCCATGTTGGATAAATGACGTGGAATACCTGCTATAGCGAATACCTGCTATAGCAAATACCTTTTCCTACTTTTGACCCTAAGTCCTTTCTGTAAACCAATCAAAAACTCTCCCTCTCCTTGTCATCTCTCCCACCCCTACCGTGCAGCAATGATTCATCCACACTATTTTTTCTCCGAACCCACACTATTTTTTCTCCGAACCCTCCCGAATGAGACTTTTACTGCTAAGAGTCTGATTTCTTACTGATAAGAGTGATTTCTAGAATAGTAAATAATTTGCCGCCGAATTTGTTGGCTAAGAATTCACAGCTATAACAAAGCAAAATGCAAGGAAAGTCAATATCATACCCCCCATCCAAAGCCCCTTTAAATGTAAATCCTGACAACATAGGCCCCAACTGAACTTAAAGAGTACACGTTATTGAGCTTGTTGGCTCGTTCTAAGTTGAAAGCTAATAATTTGTAAACAAAAAAGACTCCTCCCCAAGTTTCAGGATACTCAACTTATTTACGCTATCTTTTATTGTACATATAAGCAAACAGTCTGATGCAAAAATTTCAAAATAACAGAAGTCATAAGCAGCTCATTTAAGCTTTCAGTAACCAACAGCATTTTTCTTTCCCAAACCATACCCTTTCGCCAATCATCTGTGTTCTGTGTCATCCTCAAATCAAGACTTCTTCTCTTACCATAATTTAAAAAAAGAAAAAGTGTACAGTATTAGAATCCATATATTATTTACAACACAACAATGTTTGGAACACTAACACTCTTATTAACAATCTTACTAATATACTCACAAGCTTGGTATGAGACCCACACAAACTTGTGAGTGTTGATTGTTAGTGAGAGTGGTAGTGTCCCTAACATTTGTCATTAAAAAACAGCCTTGTCACTGAGCGACTAGTGGTACAAATGAAACCTTTACCAAACAGGAATTCAGAAATTCTGATTCATCAGGAGCACAGTATCTTCTCCAACAGTTCCTGCAATTCCCCACTTTTATATGCCTCTGTGACAGAATCAATTTCACTTTTAAGACTTGTGCCATAAAAGAAAATCATAAATCAGTTTGGTATGTTTGCAAAGATTATTACAAACTTTCCCGTTACACCTAAACTGCAACATAAAGATGATAAAGGATGCAAGCTACTTATTCATAATCCTCTACAATTACTCTGCTCAAACGACTATTAAAGCAAAAACACACAAATTTATCAATTTGCTGCTGGAGGTTTACAAAATCAAATCTATCATAAATTACACGTAGAGTTCTAGCTCTACTGGTTGGAATGATGCTTTAGTGAGAGGCCCAAGGGACAAACATTTCAACAAGGTTCTTTTAGTGTACCAATAAAATTAAAAAGCTTCCCACATGAACATGGACAAACCAGAACTTCAAAATTACACCTCCAGTAGAGATGAAATTGAAACCAACTGAACTAGAAATTAGAATACTGAGAGGGTTAATTGATTAATGGGGGAACTATATGTAGGTGGGAGAAGGGGAAAAAGATTATAAACACATGGGGGCGCAAGTGTGTCTATGGTGGGGTGCAAATCACTTGCACCCCTCCATGTATTGGTAATTTTTTTCCCTTTCTCCCACCTGCATGTAGTCCCCCTTGATTAATCTCATTGAATGAGAAAGCCCCTGTATTCATTACTGAAGGAACAACCAAGAAGAATTTTTTTTTTTTAAAAAGCCATAAAATCTGATTGTAATAGAAAGACTCCATGTGTAAAATGTGAATCCAATTAATTTCAGTAATATGATGTACTTTATTACCTCAACTACAATAATTCAATAATTTCTTAAGACATAATATGATGGTTGACAAATCAACTCACACCCACAAAAAAATAAATGTTTTTATATCCAAGCACTGTTCAGCTAGATACAAATGTCATGCAAATCATATAAACTTGACATTTTTAGCCATGTAATTCACAAAATCAAATAAATACTACAACTTAGAACACTCTACAGATGGGGTAATTCTAACCTCTAATCAAGCTAAAATTTGGCATGTGGGACAAACGTTTGACTCATGCAATCCAATGGTGGGCTTGGAGCTATGTAGCATAGACACAGATATCAGAGACAAACACACTGTCATGACAAATCTTCAAAAAATAGGGCACAACACAGCAACATATTAATACATTATATATTTACATTTATTTTATGCATGTTATAATGAAAAATATGTAACTAATCAATTGCTTATATATTTCTATTTAAAATTGCAAATTGTAAAAAAATACAGCTCTACAAATATCATCATATATATATAATGCATGCTCCTATTGCTTACTTTACTATGATTTCTTCAATCTTCTTCTTCTTTCATATGTTAGAAGTTGTTCATTGCATATGATACTATATGTTGACTGTACATATAATGTATTTGTTTTTGAAATGTTTCAAGGTATATTTGGGGTGTGTAAGTTGTGTTCCCAATAATGTCCAACATTGTTATTATTAAGAGATCCAACACACAGGTTATGTCGAGGAGGGTTTGAGAAGTGTTGTCAAAGTCTTCTTGTCTAAATATCCAAAATTATGAAATTTTTATTTTAAAGTGTCGGACACATTTCCTAAGAAATTAATGGAGCCAAAATTAGAGAATGGATTTCATTAGAGAGAAAAAGTCCCAAATTGGGATACAAAGTGCGCTAAGTTCCAATATTACAATATCAAAATGTCATAAATTGATTACTAAAGGACCTAACTACCTATTTATAGGTCACAGACCCAACTAAAACTTATGGTGCTAAAAACATGACTACACCACTAATTCTAACTACATCAGACTCTCCCTCTAACGAAAACAACTTGTCAACAAGTTGAGACGTCAATAAAATGACTCAAGACGACATCAACAAAATGACTCAAAAAACAATGACTTGTGGAAGCATAATGGACTTGCAATGGTGAACAAAACTATGTGGCTGCAAGTCCTTATTCCAAAATTCATCCTAACAAATATCCCTTTGAAAGTGAGCTTTCGTTTATGCAAATCCACCGTAGCCATGTTCAAGTGTGAGTAGACCACCCACATAGCATGCCTTTTTGGAAACAAGATGTCATATTCCATGTATGCACTTTTCCTAAATCTATCACTCATACCTATATGCAACTGCCGAAAATTCTATGTACTAGGGAATGTGTCATTGCTTCACTTTCAACTCATAACTATACCAAGAACAATATAAAATTATTGTCATATAAAGATTAAGCCGTATTGAAATTTTGATTTGATTTTCCTAGTTATAATTGTTTAACTTGTTTGGCATAATTTTTTTTTTTAATATGAATGCCCCTGTATCAAATTCCTGGCTATGTTCAGATTATTCTGCAACTTGAATTTTTTGCTATTTACAAAGATATTCCCTACCAATCTGTCACACCAAGTAACAGAAAATCAGGTAATACACTTGAACAATGAAGCAAACTCTGTCAAGTCTAAAAGGAACCTGACGGATCAAAACAGAAACTTTTGGTGATAATCTTGCCATATAAGCAGTTTTCAACTGATAATAAAATTGCAGCAGAATGAACTTACCCACAGTGATGTCACAGCCACCAAAGAACTCCCCATCAATGTAAAGTTGAGGAAAAGTTGGCCAGTTGGAATACTCCTTCAATCCCTGACGCAGCATGTCGTTTTCTAGTATGTTTATCGTTTCAAAAGGTACATTCAGTGATTTCAATATCTGGACAACAGTGTGTGAGAATCCACATTGTGGGAACTCCTTGGTTCCCTTCATGAAAAGAACCACCTTTTGTGATGTAACAACTTTATCCAAGGTGGTCTGCAACTCAGGGGTCAATGCTGCACATTCACAACCATCCACATATACACACACAGAAAATTAGTAATCTTGTTTAATATTTCTTCCAGAAAGGAAGAGCAGCTACAATAAATAAAATGAATCAATGAGCAACTTGAGGAACACTTGCATAATTGTGAACATTATTTACATAATTAGACAACCATCATGGTCTCCTGTATTTTGTTATACATAATTGCTATCAACTTCCTACTATTCCATTTTTCTCTGATGCTTATTTTTTGGGCCTGCCACTCGATCATCTCAGCATCATCATCTCCAATAACCTCACCATCTGCTTAAGTGATTGCTCTTGCAGCTTTTTTAAAACATTTTTCTAGAATTTAATTGATATAACTTGATCACATAAATCTTCCTCGAAACATCAAGAAATTAAATTGCTCCAGTACACGGAACGCAAGCAGGCACATAGCACACAATAAATTCTGGTACATCGGGAAGCCTTGCTTGAATATGATGAAGTATGAATGAAAAGGTCCTTAGATGCACGTTTCCCTCGTCTCCTCGGAACTGGCTAATACTTTGATGTTCTGTGGCCCTTCTATTATTCTCTATGAAACTCTATTCTGTAAAGAATCCTCTTCATAATTCTCAATGTTTTGATATAGAACAGAATAGGAAGTTTAGTGTAACATTGTCTACTATTGAATTTGTTTAATAACAGTGTACCATCAACCCACTATCCTATAAATACATAAAATAAGGTTCACATAAGTTAAGCCTAAATTCCATTCGACGATCTTGTAAACATGATCCATGTGAAATCTTAAATTTGCCAATTCAGTCGACGATATTGTATGTCTGTTCACATTTTTGCTTAATTCAGTTCACTGTCAAAAAGTACAACACCATGAATGTCCTACATGTTAATCCTCCCTTGTTTAAAAGGGTACACCCCCCAAGCGTGTATGCTTTGTACAGTTGACTGTAAAATATTCATCTAGAAATTCTTACACATCCACTATCCCTCTTCTTTTATCTCCCAGAGTTCGAAAATTTACTTTAGCTTCAATTGTCATTCTGTATGTCTGTCTCTATTAGTATTAGCTATCAATGCCATATCAATTTGATAGTCGGACTTTAACACTACAACCTCAAAACTTTTTTCACCGTAGTCCAATAAAACATTTCCTACTCTCTGTTATATCTATTAATTCATACGACAAAAACAAGATTCTAAAGTGCAAAATGAGAACATTATTAGTAATATGTACAAGCCAAATTAAATAAAGCAAGCACAGTGAAAAAGGAAGGGTTAAAACAACAATTCACAATTTCTAGTGTCTACATATTTGTACATATATCTATTTCATGGCCACTAAGGGTCCCTCACATCAACAACGGTCTTTTACTGGAAATTTTCTAGTGGAAGGTCACTTGTCATTGATTTAGGCTCTAATTAGTTTTGAAGATAGTGGTGGTAATTGCCATGTCAACTTTGTGATGCTCAGAAGTGCTCTAGTTCCATCTAGTTGTTGATGGATTGAGAGGTTGCATCACACTGTTCTGTCTTGTAAGTGACATTGGAGACGTTGAATTGGGAAATTATTTGCATTAACATAGCTATATTTACATATAGAAGTAATAGAAAAGTACACATGCTTGGATCTGGAACGGAGCCAAGAGAGTGGCCTTCCTAGCCTGGACGACAACTAAAGAGATTAATTGATGACAAACAACATAAAGAGAGACAAGTTCCTGTTGAGAGTTCCATGTTTTTGTCTAAAAATGACTGTTGGTTTTTGGCGAAGTTTTATTTTTTTATTTTTTCCTCTTTTCTTGATAGCCAACAGAAGAGAAATATTCTTAATAAAGAAAATATAGAAAGTAAAAAGAGAACCAGGAGGACAAGAGAATCTCCAAAAGAAAACCCAAAAGGTAAAAAAGGAAAACCGTAATAACCCAATCTCCTTATATGTTTTCCGCTCATATTATGTGCTTAATGTGAAATTCCATGTGAAATTAAGCTTAATTGTGTGAATTATATGGTTATGGACTTATATCTGTTGATTATGAGCAAAATCTGTTACAATTGAAATGTTTGGATCAGTAATTGAAAGCCTTAGAAGCTTGATAATCCGAAATTGACTTTATAATTGTGATCAGTATGATTTTTAGTTTATAATATGAATTTTTGTAAAAATCTGATTCGTAATGATTAAACTGATTAAATTATAGTCAACTTTTAATAAACCCTCTTAAGTTCCTTCCTTAGCCATTGGTCATTTTATGAAACAAATATCTCCTGGAAGAAGAGAGAGTGAGAGAGGAAGAACAAGGGGGAGAGAATCTCAACAAGAAGGAGGATTTGGAAATTGAGAAGACTTGTAGAGAATTGAGTTTAAGGTAAAAAATGTCTCACCTCAACTAACTCCTCTCTTAGACTTGAGTAAGAATCTCTCTTTATTATGTAAGTTAGGGTTTATAATATAGAACAAGTGTGTGTTAATTGTTTATAATGTTTCTTATGTTTAGTTGATTTGGAATTGTTGAGCTATGTTAGAATTTACCATCACCTACCACCACTACCACCTCACCTACTCCACTAAACCTAACCCACTACACCACTACCACCTCACCTACTCCACTAAACCTAACCCACTACACCACTACCACCATCCACTACACCTACATCTATATAAGGAACCATTTGTAATAGACAGAATAACTATATCAGATATCAATCAATAATACATAAATTTTTACATGGTATCAGAGCAAGGTTAAAAAGCTAATAATTCTGCTTCACCGGCGGGTGGCAGCCTTACCTTGGCCGCCCGCCGGACCTCCACACATACCTTCACTCCGCTGCCACAAATTCCACATCTCTCTCTCAACAGTCAGTGCAATCCCTCTCTCTAGATTTAGTATATACAGAGAGCTATGGAGTCTAAGCCAAGCTTACTGAGGAACATTCTGGTTCGACTCTTTGTCTTCGGTGTTCTCATCATCGCCGTCCGGTTCGCCTACGTCGTCACCATCAGAGGCGAATCCTGCGATCTCGGAAGCTTCTGCTTCTTTTCCTCGCCGGAAAATCTCAACCTCGTGATCGGCGTCCAAAATCGCAGGTCATCGGCGATCATTACAAACGACGCCATCAACTCCGGTGGGACGCCGTGGTTGATGATCCTGAAACATCCGCCACTCCATTATTGCCCCGGTCTTGAATGGGCTTATGATGAGTTGAGGCGTATCCAGCAAGAGAGCACGTCATCAAGCGAGTCCTCTTACAGTTCCGAAAGATTGAAGTCCATCTCATCCCCCACTTCCTGTATTACGGAGCATCTTTCATGCCGTGTCTTATATTCCTGTTGTCTGACAACGGACATTGGATGTGTTTGCCTTCTTTATCTAATCTGCTACTGCTGGATACTGCTAGTTTTCTATTTCTCTCTCTCTATGAGAGCCATGTTTGTTTCAAAGCAAAAACACACAAATCTATGCCTTTTGCACAGACTGTCCACTTTTGCACAAATCAATGCCTTTCTTTTTTTTTATTCTTTTCCTCCGTCTTTTGAAAAGCCCACGACACACATATTAATTTGCACTTTATTTTTTTTTTTTATTTCTTTTCTTCCATCTTTTGAAAAGCAAAAGAGACACAACCTGATTTGCACCTCAATATTCTTACTTTTCCTCGTGGGCTTGTTCCCACCACACTATTATACTATCTTTTATTATTATTATTATTATTATATCAAATAACTCATACACTCATGTTTCCCACTGATAGTGTCCACTTTTGAACTCATCCCCACTTCTTTATTTCTTTGTAATCAAATTTCTTTTTATTATTATTATTATTATTATTATTATTCTTATTAAAAAAAAAAAAAAAAAAAAAAAAAAAAAAAAAAAAACCAAACACCATTGCAAACAATTTACAAATTTGCACACCAACTCATTTTATTCATGTCGGGTCTCAACCCGATCACCATGTTTCCACATACAAAAACACAAAAAAAAAACAAACACACAACAAAAAAAAAAAATAATAAAATAAAATAAAATAAAATACAAACAAACACCCACATTTACAGGTGGGATTTTTCTTCTCTATTCTGCCGCCGGTCTTTTCTTCTTGCCTCCGTCTTGGGCGGCCCTTGCCGGTGTTGCCTCCGTGTTTCCCACTCCACTGGGCATGATCACTACTCCCTGCTCCTCCACTGCAGCATATGGCGGCCCTCCAAATCGGAACATAAAACTGGCCTTCCGCTTCAGCTCCTTGTTTTCCGCCTTTAGCACACTTATCTCTGCTCGCGCATCCTTATACATGCGTTGGAGCAGAGCCAGTTGGGCGTTTAACTGCTGCACCTCATTTGTCCTACTCTGCAGCCGGTTCGACAAATTTGTAACCGCAGTCATGGTTTCCACACATGACTTCAAGGTATACTGATTGGCCTCCACATCCGACTGTACCGCCATTTTTTGCTCCACCGACCGCATCGGAAAGTTCAATGGAGCAAACACAGAGGTATTTGGTTGAGGTTCACTGGCCACCGCACCAGTTCTCTCTCTTGTTGACTCGTTGAGGTCGGGAAAGAGAGTGAGCAGACTCCGGGAAGACGAAGCCATTTTTTTCTGGGTTACAGAGTGTTTACCGAGTCTTTCAGAATGCAAATTTTCAGAGGTTTCTCTCAGTTTCTTGTCTCAGCCTCTGCCTCGGCCTCAGCCTTCGTCTTGGTTAAATAGCCAAGGCAGCCACGCGTATCGCGCGCCCCTTGACGCCAGACGACAAACGGGCGCGCCAGCCAAGACACTCACGTGCCTCGCCATCATGTCCGGCACATCTTTTGATGAAGTGGGCGCACCTTTTGATGGCACGCCTTTTGATGGCACGCCTTTTTTGAAAGATTGGGCACACCTTTTGAGGGTGCGACTTTTTAAGGGTCCGACAAGACTCTGTAAACTGTCCCGACATAGATTCCGGTTAGTTTCTACAAGGGTCCGACAAGACTCTGTAAACTGTCCCGACATTGTTTCCGGTTAATTTCTACAAGGGTCCGACAAGACTCTGTAAACTGTCCCGACATTGATTCCGGTTAGCTCCTTCATGGGTCCGACAAGACTTTGTAAACTGTCCCGACATTGATTCCGGTTAGTTTCTACAAGGGTCCAGCAAGACTCCGTAAACTGTCACAACAACTGTCACAACATTGTCTGCTACAACGGTCCGACATGACCCCATAAACTGTCTTCTACAACGGTCCGACATGACCCCATAAACTGCCTTCTACATCGGTCTGACACCGCCATCCAGTGTCTTCTACACCGTTATGACACCACCATACAGTGTCCTCTACAACGTTATGACACCCCCATACAGTGTCTTCTACAACGTTATGACACCACCATACAGTGTCCTCTACAACGTTATGACACCCCCATACAGTGTCCTCTACAACGTTATGACACCACCATTCAGTGTCTTCACCAATGGTCTGACACGACCATACAGTGTCTCCTATCTTTTTTTATTTTTCTGTATTTTATTATTTTGTTCCTCTCTTCAAACTCAAGTTGGTTAGTTTCTATCCTCCTTGAGTTTGCGGGGGGCTGTTAGAATTTACCATCACCTACCACCACTACCACCTCACCTACTCCACTAAACCTAACCCACTACACCACTACCACCTCACCTACTCCACTAAACCTAACCCACTACACCACTACCACCATCCACTACACCTACATCTATATAAGGAACCATTTGTAATAGACAGAATAACTATATCAGATATCAATCAATAATACATAAATTTTTACAAGCTATATGGAGGGGAATTACACTTTGTTTTTAGTTTTGCATGTTGAACTCATCCATGTGGTTAGATGATGGTGTATATATATGGAAGACCAAATATATCAAATATAATCAAATACAAGAATATTGAGTTTTGTTTATGAAATTGAAGGGATTAAAGACCTAATTGAGCTTCTGATTCATGTTATTGTAGTGTTATATCATCATGTTGAGCTTAATTCCCTTATTTTGTGCCTTGAGATGTAACCTAGATGGGTGTGTGTTTTGGATCGGATTGCACAAATCAGGGATAACGACCGCACGTGCGGGGGTCATGGCCGCACGTGCGGGAAGCACCACCGCACGTGCGGGGCTCACAGCCGCACGTGCGGAAAACAGGGAATTTCGAAGTTAAACTACTGAAATAAAAGCACGTACGGCCCACCTCCCGCACGTGCGGAGGGGATTGTCACAAGTGCGGCCCAAGGGGAGAAAATCTGTGTCTTCCTTTTCTGCTGTTTGACCCTCTGAGATTGCTAAAATGTGTGTTTAACGCTTTTAAAATGCTTGTAATTGAATGTGAATGGAACGAATAGGTCACATACAAGAGAGAACTAACGCTCCGCTACATCACTGTGAGTAATAGTACTGTAGCGACATATTTCGTTTATCGTTAATAACTATTATTGGTGTTCTGTTATTTGTAAGCTAACTATGTCGCCTCATGATGAATAATTGGAAAACTTATGAGCGATATTGAACAATGATATCTTTATGAACTTGAGGTCATTTTGCTTTGCTAATGATGGGCCCGAGGTCGTTCAGTTATAAGCCACTGAGTGTGGAAAGATCTAAAATAGAGGAAGGTGAGGACATCGTCCCATTACTACCGGAAGCCCATCGCTGTGAGTACTAATAGTGTAATGATGTATATAGTTGCTCTTGCATTTCTATCTACGAATTATTATACCTTGGTTATAATTGGCACGTTGGAGTCACTGTACTATGGTTTAGATGTCTCTGATTGTGAATGGTGTAGTGAGATGAGTCCCACTAGGATCCATGTATGTAATTGATATAAATTACGTTTACTGCAATGGAGTACATTATGACGTGAATTGTTTACGACTCATGGCCCTAAGGCCGAGGGAGATGGAGACATGTCGATGTTCCATCTACCCTATAATGATATGAATTGTACATGACTAATGGCTCTACGCCAAAGGAGATGGAGACATGCCGATATTCCATCTTCCCTATATTGCTCTGGACAACTGTCGTTATGTTGGGCCTGAGGCCGTTCTGTATTACGTGTGGGCCTGAGACCGTTTTGAAATATAGTATGGATAAGACTTATTTATGGTTAGTTTGTTATATGTATATTTATATTCTCCAAGGCTATGCTCATTCACCTAACCTCCTTATATTACTATTATTCACTGAGCCCTGCTCACTCCGTGTTATGTCTGCCTCTGTAGGTAATCAGCTTGGAAGTCAGTCCTAGTCCAGCCTTGGCAGCTTTTCTTTTATCAATCCCCGCTGTGTCCAAGCAACTAGATGAAGCTTGTTTATTTTTGTGTAGTTCCTTTCTTTGCTCATAGCATTGGTCACTGGCTTTTGTCAATGTAGTAAGACATGTATAACTTTCACTACCAACGCTTTAGTTACCAATGCTTTAGTTATACCCCCCAGCTACGGGGATGGGATTGTATACATGTATGTGTACAATCGTCTCTTATGGGTATGTTCATTATGTGTTGAGCTATTTGATCGAATATTTTGTGATCCTAGCATGTAAGCGTTAGCTCAATGGATGTTATTTTTAAATTGATAATTGCTTCCGTTCAGGCCCCATATTATATAATTATTGAATTTTGAGTCCGTCATCAGGCTAGTCATGCCCAAACTTATAGGGGCGGGTTGGGGCGTGACAAAAATAGACTTACATTTGGCACATGATAGAGTTCTTTTTCTCTAATGTGATTTTCTTGGTTTTTTGTGGAGTTATATATCCTTGTAGATATAGGAAGGAACCTTTTGTTTTATGTGTACAAGGTGCAGCCCCTTTTGTAGCGCTTTCTTTCCTAAAAACATTTTGCTTATAAAACAAACACATGGTTATATATAGAGACAGATAGATGGTTATGAAGCTTGTCAATGGAAGATTCTAAATCAGCAATTGGATATAGCAATATGCCATATCAATACTTCTCTTCCCAAAAGATAACTCTCTTCAATTTATTTTTTTTCAAAACAATAAACTAATTCTTTGTATCAGAGCATTTAAGGTGCTTTAGTTGCTATAAATTGGGAGAATCCAAAAGTATGTGTTAATCAACTATTAGTCAGTTTTTTCAGTAAATTACACTTTGCACTAAATTTCACTTTGGTCCCTACACATGAAATTGTGGCAGTCAACCCCTTGCACTTCTAGTCAAGTGTCAATGTCCCCTTTCTATTACTCCACCTTTTAAGTCTTTAACAAAAGTCAGTCATGTGACAAACATGTAACCACAAAATGAGGGCGAGGGAGGGAAATCACTCCTATTTCCTGCCTATACACACTTCTTCCCAAAATTTACATCAAATTACGGTTGCATTCGGCTGAAACAAAATGCAAATTGTGAACAATCAAGGAGATGAACTAGAGTTTTGCAAAATTGGAGTCACAAAGCTCTGTTTTCCATAGTAGCATAGTCTTCAGTCCATTCCTCTTACTTTCTCTTCGATTTTTCTGTTGTCTTTCTTGATTTCAAAAACTCGGTTTTTTTTTTTCTCTCTCCGTCCCTATTTTTAGAATATGAACACACACACACACACACACATATATACATATTGTATTATATAACTCTCACATGCTGATCACATGGGATGAAGTGTGTATTTGGCAAAAAATGAGGATGATTTTCCCCCCTTGCCCTCATTTCGTTGTCACATGTTGGTCACATGATTGGCTTCGTAAAAGATTTAAACAATGGAGTAACATAAGGGAAATATTGACACTTGACCAAAATGTAGGAGGTTGATTGTCACAATTTCATATGTAGGGACCAAAGTGAGATTTGGTACAAAGTGTAAACTAATTCTTTGTATCAGAGCATTTAAGGTGCTTTAGTTGCTATAAATAGAGAGAATCCAAAAGCATGTGTTAATCAACTATTAGTTAGTGTTTTTTTCTAAGAAGTGGGTGCTTGGCAACACTGGTTGCGCGTGCATGAGGCTCAACTCATAAGGATTATGAGTTTTAATTAATTGAAGTATGAGGTGGAAATTGAATAAGGTGGTAGCCCGAGATTTGGTAATTTTGATATTTGGTTTATGAATAAGGTGGTCTTCCAAGATTGGGTGGTCAATGCAATATATTTCTTTATCAATGTCTTGAAATTTCTCAATTTCTCAATTCATTCACACATTCCTCCATTGTGATCAAATTTCGTATCTCTTATCAATATAACATCATAGTATATTTTTCTAAGAGACAATATAACAATATCAACATCCATGTACTCTCCATATGTTAAATATCGTTTTCTAAAATCGGTTTTCCAAGACAAACCAATGATAAGTTTTAAAATTAACCATTCTCATTTTTTTCATGAAGTTCCCTCATTTGATACAACCATAAGAATTTCTCCATCATTTCTTCATATAACAATTTACCAAGCACAATTTCACCATATCTCAACTTTTCTCCAAAATCCCCAAATTCTAGGGTTTCCACCAAAACAAGATTTTTGTTCCATTTTTTAAAAAGATTTTTCAAAAAACAACGCCCACGCCTTGGAACATAACTTATATTCTCAAAAGTTTTGAGAAAAGTAGATAAAACCATCTTCTAACATTATCTAGAGTTCAACAACCCAAAATCATAACTCAAACATGTAATAAAAGCTTCAAACAAGCATAATCTTGCAAATATATATATATATATATATAAATCAAAGATTACACCTCAAGCTTGGGAGTTGAAGAAGAAGAAAACCCTAGAAATCAAAGTTAACGAAAACATGATCCAATCGGTATAAACGTAGACCTAGTTGCCCTCTTCGATTTGGTGTAAAAAGCCCCCTCAAACTCTTGAAGATTTGAGCTAAATCTTAGAGAAAAGTTGGATTTAGGTGTGTTTTTAGAGAGGAGGAAGAGAAAATATGAATATATAGAGAGAGGAGAGAAAAATCTGTGTAAAATAACTTTTGGCATCAGTTTTGAGGAAAAGAGCACGAGTTTCCAGACAGACGCACTGAAATTTGCCTGAACGGTTTCAATTATGCACGAACAGAATTTCCAATCCGCTCGAGCATAATTTTCTGTCTCATGGGCGGATTACTCCAGAGAGCTGCCTAGAAAAAGTCGCCAAAATCTGCTCGAGCAGTTTTCTGCCCAGAAAACCAGTGAGACTCTGCAATGATCTGCTCGGGCAGCTTCCAATTTTGCACGAGCGGTTTTGCCTAAAAACTAGAGTTTGATTTAGTATTTTGAAACAAGTTCCAAAACTCAAAATTTGTAACTCGGAAAAGTTAAGAGAGGTTAAATAGGAGTAGAAAAGGAGTCTTAACGACCCAATACAGTAAACAAAACACTGAAAGAAATGCATACAATTCAAGCCCAAACCCCGGGACATCACAGGTGTTCCATTTCAATTTGTGTCCATATAGCAATTTTAATTGAGGTTATAATTGTCATTAAAAAAAATCAATATCCTTAGAAAAAAGGTAGGGGCTATTAGAGCCACCCCAAATAAAACATGGAGACTTTGACCAAGTACAAAGAAAAACATATTACCCCTTTTAAGTGCAAATATATGAAAGATAACGTTACCATGTCCATTGAAAATGCTCAACTAGCAATAGGGGTGCAACTAGGGCAGGCCCAACCTGAGCTACCTAATCTACCTTACAAAATTTTAAGGCTTGGATAGTATATTGAAATTGTCAACAAATAGGACTGTGGGAAGAGAGGCAGCGGTCAGCTCCGGCGAAATTTGTTCGTGGGTACGAGGAAAAAAATATCAAAACTAAGGTGTTGGAATAGAAGGGTTAGCAGAGGTAATAGAATTTGCAGAATTTGTAGGATAAAAGATTTGGAGTGTTTTATAAAAAATGGAAGAAGTAATGAGCAGCCAGTATCAGACTCCCCTTGTGTACCGCCGATCAAGGACACCGGCGACAAGTTGATATAAGCATAGTTACCGTGGTCGTGCACCTTTTAAGGCGGCATACATTCGCAGACGGTATGTTCAGAATATTCCCCGATATATTAAGAAGACTAAGAAGGAAGTAAGGAAGTTACAGTTGTATAATGAACAATTAAGAGATGTTAAATTTGATAATAAAGGTGGCGCGAGATTGCTAAATGGTATTAAGTTGGGTAACAAGAGATGTGACCGTCAATCAGACAAGATCGTGGTTAAAGGTATAAAATTAATTGGGAATGTTCAATTGGGACAAGATGCTAAAGACGAAACTGTGGTCCACCACATATTATTTTTTGTCATAAGTGATAATAGTCCGTCAGATCCCGGCCCCACACTTGACAAGATATATATTGAAGTTGGCAAGGGTAATCCTGAGACCTGGATTGTTGATTCTGACCAGTCCGACTGGTTTCGGATGCTAAATAAAATGAGATTCAAGCTCGTTGGTGGCAAGGACAAAGAGTACATTCGTTACGAGATAGAAGTTGTGGGCCGGTTCTTCCCTGTTAATGTTTGGACAGACTACGAAGATATGTTGTTGGAAAATGTAAGAAGTATTCAAAAGGGTGTCATATATTTAGTGGTTGCTACTGTTAGTGGAAAAGAATGCAAAATTACTTTCAGGAGCAAAATATACTTTAAAATTGTTTAGAATTGCAATTTTATGTATTTTTATTTGTAATGTTCAGGTTAATGGAGGTGGATGATAATAAAAACTGGTGTTGTTGAAGGTGTTTCAGCAAGTGATATCAATTGTATTGAACTTGCTTTGCCTAATTTATTTTCTCAGTTGAGGTTGAGATACAAACAAAAGAGTATTAAGGTTGATAAAATATTGATAAAATATTCTCCCTTTGCGCACCCAATGCCAGTGGGTTGGTCAAAGTAAATATTTATGATCGGAGGTTAGATGATAATGACAGTCTGCAGGCGTGGTTTCTCTTCCCTGTGGATTGTCAATGTGAGTTAGTCTATTATGGAAATGGTTATTGTTTAATTAACGATAAACACGTGCCATGAATGGTGAAGTATCGACTTGAAAATTTGAATATTAAAAAGGAGATTACGTATTGTAAAATGAAGGGATATCTGAAGTATTCTACGAGTGACATGCCAGAAGATTCGCAAATGAGGGCCCCTTCTACTGAATTCAATTCGGCACTGGGCAGCAGTTCTCATACCAGCAACCCGAATTCTATTATTAATATATATAATACTAACTATGTTTCCACCATTTGATTAAATCATACTTCAATGTACTCATTCTACAGCATGTAATTTTTTTAGATATTATATTTCATTTATTTATTTATTTTATTAAGAAGTGTAATGCATTAGTTCAGCTCAATGTTTAACCCTGAATAAAATTTGGTGTGTTGAATTTAGGCATAGACATGGGGTCGACCTTGAGCAAGCCAGTTGAAGCTATCGGTCGCGGTCGGGGTTGGGGTCGGGCAAGCCCCTCTACACTTGGGGTTGAGATTGGACAGAGCGTCCCTCCTCAACCCAACCCAACCCAACCCAACCCGCCTAACTTGAAGACCTGATGCAAGTATAGAGCTTCCATTGTGCAGGTTGGGGATAATTCGTATTCTCCCAACCCAACCCAATAGTAGAAATTCAACAATAAAAAGACAATATATATGTAACAAAGGAGGGTTCATAAAATAAGCAAAAGCTATAAGTTAAGAAGAAGTAGAAGAAGAATACCAGATCTGCATCGAAATGGAATTTTGTGGGAAATTCTTCTAGCGTTGTAAAAAGAAACCACCGTAAATGCGCGAGTGGTGGTGGTGGTGTAGGGGTATTGCAGTAGGGATGGGGAAGGGGTCTTCGCTGCAATTTTGGCTGTAACGATGAGTAATGATGATGATGATGCTGATGCTGATGCTGGTAGTACGGACTGTAAAGCCAAAGCACACGCCGCCATCTTCTCGCTCCTTCCCTAATCCTCAAGACTGAATCCGGATCGTCTGTGACCTCGTCCAAGATTCCCCTATCCTCCTCCACAAACACACGGCGATAGTCATATTTTTACCATTTCAGCCACACAAAAAATATATATATATATATATATATATATATTTAAATTAAAGTTAACAACGCATCCATCATCAGGACACACGCCCACTAATATAATAAAAGAAAAATGCTTGAGTTTCTTTTTTTTGAAACGGATTCTAATTATTGATATATATGTGGAGCTTATAACATTAATGATTGAGATTTAAAGAGGTTGTGAGGGTTTTTAGAAAAAGAGGTCTCAATCATTATTAATAATAAAATAGAGTAAATTACATTTATATTTTCTGGCATTTTGATTTAAAGCAATGATCTATCAATGATCTCTTGCAAGAAGGTTGACTGGAAATGAAAGCAATGTCAACCTTCTTGCAAGAGATCTTTTCTTGACTGGAAATGAAAGCAATGATCTATCATTGATCTCGCATGTTGATCTATCTAGTATCATTTCTATCTAGTACCAACACGCAATTTGATTTAAAGCAAAGATCTCTAAAATGAGCTGGAAAATACTTTTTTTAAAAAAAAAAAAAAAAAAGATACAACGCCAAGAGTGGTGATTGAGACCCCCACCTTCACAAGACCCCCACAAATCTAGACCACTCATGATGTGGACCCCATACATACATGAGTGGATCCCACACATACATGGAGGGCTAGGATGATTTTGGGGGTGTGGGGGTCATTCCCAAAGGGGATCCCAAACATTTTCCCAAGGCTAAAACATCTCATCATGTGGGATTCACACCAATATTAGAGCTATCAGAGCTCTTGGATTAGTGGTCTAGAACATTTTCCTTTGATTTAATACATATTATTTCTTAATATTCAAAAAATTATACTAACTTCTTGTCATTATAATTATTTAGACGGAATGAAAATATCGAACTCATACACTCTCTTTTCTTGTCTTGCTTCAAAACCCTAATCCTGACATCCCTTCTCTCTCACTTCACACCTTGGAACGCACCGTTCTTATAGAGATAAACTAGAGATAAACGCGGTTTCACATCTTCTTAACCTGAACTGGCTGGAGAGAGGAAATGTTCTTTTTTTTGAGG